>NC_143014.1:325960778-327326403 GCF_055824585.1 Amblyomma mixtum | reverse complement strand
TACATGGTATAAGTAAAAGAATGATAATCGCAATAATGATAGCTTTACTTACTCGCTGCTGAGAGCACAGTTTGGCCAGCAAGTTGAACAAATTTGCATACAGTGGGCTGTGCGACCACCGTCTGAGCTAAAGAATTCAACTCGCGCACAACTCGCGGGAAAAACGAAAAACTAGGTATTATTAGCGCTAAGATACCCTTGGAGTGTGAGGTGATTCTTATGACGGATTTCTCTGGAAGTGTTATAGGAAATGTAGGTGCCAGAATTCACTTTAACCTTGTTATGCAGGATGAGATACAAAAAAATTGGCTGTGGTTAAACCTGGAGTGACGCCATAGTTACAGCTGGCCGAGTGGAAATGGCTGAGTCGAATTGCAAAGTCAGTCTTTCGGCGCTGCGTTTCGCTGGGCATTCGTTCTTTATCTTCGTCCCTGGATGTGGATTCACAGTTACTGCTTAATTTCCTTTCCTCAAATTGATTTTCTTCATTACGGCCCCTCTTTCTCTTTCTTCTTCCACTCCCACTTCCTCTCTTCCTCTACAAACGGATGACGGGTGTCCGCCGAGATATGAGAGACAGTTAAGGCGTAATTTCATTTCCTCAAATACAATTTCCCTTTTAAGGCGAAAGCCTGTAATGCCTCATATCGTCGTGATCAAGTTCCGTTAGCAAGTGTGTCCGCGTTTCGGCGTCACTACTTAGAAAAAAAAAACCTGTGTCGAGGCTGGGAATCGAACCAGGGCCTTTGGCATTTGAAGTGGAGACGCTACCACTCCGCCACACAGGCTTTTCTCTTTATTGCCTGGCTTTGACACATAACATTAAACAAACCAAACCATCAAAAAAAAACTCACTAAACGCTGTGTACATACACACGGCACTGTCGTGGTTATCCAGCATGAACCTGGCTTCGTCAGATTAAAATTCAAGCAAATTGCACAGCGGCTCTAGTCTCGAGAGCCACTCCGGAGGTTCCGCAGCAGCTTTCTGGATGGCCAGAAACTAGTCCATGCTTTCACGGGTTTCAGTATGAATAAAGGCACATCTAGTGAATGCATGGGTTTCATAACTGAAATAAAAATAAGAAAAGAAACAGAAAAAATAAAATTAAAAAATAAGAAAATAAAAAAAAACAGTGCGCCAGGAAAGGCTTTCGCCTTGCAGCACTTTAGAGAGCCAAAGTGCCCTATAATTTTTCTTCCTTACGGCCCTCTTTCTCTCTCCTCTTTCACTCCCACTTCATCCCCTTCACGGCGTTTCTCCAGGCGTTCGATGAGCTCTTCTGCTGTCTCCTCGGCACGCCGTCTACGCTTGGTTTCATTCCAGCGCGCAAGTGCCGTAGACGGCCCATCGTCCTCCATAACGGTTCATCTACTGACGAACCAACTGCCTCTATATCACGGTGTAAGATATATAGGTGAGTACACTGTGCGAGAGGTGCACTGGCCGCAAGCGACCCGATAAAGTACCAGCCGCGTCATCCGAACCGGGCCGTTGATAGCAGCGTCAGTGTCGATGAAGCGGTGAAACTTCGCCCGAAGAAAGAAAAAATAAATGAGCTATCTCGTTGCGATAGCAACCATGCAGATATCGCACGGTTCGTTTACGTCACAAAAACCGTTCGCATTGCATGAGCTGTTCCTTGCGCTGTCACCAGCAGCATCGTCGTGGTACTTTAAGCAAGCTGAGTGCGGTCTACGGTGGTGGTCAGTAAAGGCCGATTCACACGACGCTCCGTTCGCCCGCGGCCCGCGCATGGCATCCAGACAGTCAGGGTTGCCAGATGGCTCCGACCTCAGGTAGCCAAATTGGCCTCCGTAGTAGCCCAAACGTAGCCAAAAGCGAAATTTTTGCGTAGCCCAAAAGTAGCCAAAAATATTTGTTTTTTGACGACATTTCTTAAGCATATTGAATTAATTTTCGGCAAGAATATTTGCATATTATATTTATTTCACGCAGATGATGTCTGAGGGGGTGCGCACGGCGTGTTCTTTCCGTTGTTACGTTTCCCATCCGTAATGCGCGCTAACCAGTGCGGCTAACAGGTGCGGCTTACCATGCAGGTCCTAAAGACGGAGCCGCAGTTCCACTTTGCAGGCGCGGCAGTAGGCCATATCACCTGAGGCGGGTGACGCCCGCCAGTCTGCATGCGCAAAAGAAAGGCGGCGCTAAAAAACGCAATTGCAGCTCTAGTTTAGGGATATTTCACCTTTTAAATGTTCGCGCGCAGATTAGACACATCGACAGTGGAAATACCTTACTGTATACTTACGCAGCCTCACATTTCAATTTTATGCTTTAAGAGAAAGGTTCTCACTGAGAGCGTCGCCTCAAAGCATCGAGCATGCGCCTTCTTGAAGCTACATTCTACGATATGCATGAGCTCAGAATAAATCAAGGATATATGCCATTAGAGGATAATCTATGTCGATTTTATCTTCAGTCTAACAGCATGTTCACAATAATGAGAAAAACAATTACCCTTGAATTCCGGCTCCTTTTCCAATTTCTTTTTGTAGTTCCGGATGTACCTACATCGCCCACTTGCCCATTCTGAAAGTTCTCGTAGCGACGGATCTAATGCCATGTCATGCCACTAACTTCCGCCGCCTTCGATAGTTACAGTGGGATCCGCGCAGCGCCGAAGGATGGCTCCGCATGAGTGCACGCAGATTAAGCAACGGACACGGCGCTCTCGCGTCGCTTGCAATGAATCTCGAGGGCTGCACGTGTGCCTCTTGAGGCTGCAGAAAAAGCGTAGGCTCTTGCGAGCGGCACGCTTGCTGTGTCCACCACGCGAATAGGAAGAAACAGAAAACGACCTTATTAATGCGCGTAAGCATTGCTTGCCTCATGCGTGTCTTGAGCAGAATGTGTCCACAGAACCAGAATAAACAATACAAGAAAAGAACATGCCTGCCGGTGGGTTTCCAACCAGCCACCTACCGCAGCCGAAGCGGACGCCCAAACCACTAGGCCACGTCTATGGTTAACGGTTAACACGTGAGGATCACGAAACCAGGCAACAGAAGCGAAATAGTAGCATTTAATGCTTACGCATTCGCACCACGTAGGGAGACTTAAGTTCTCTTAATGTTTTCTCTCTATTCTGGTACCATGGTTGTCATGGTCACCCGAGGTGCACCGTCAATGGGAGAACGCTCACATGTGCAGACGGCAACAGTTTATATTCGGTGGCGCGCGCGCGGGGGGGGGCGTTAGTTCGCGGATTAAGTGGAATCCATAGGCCGTGAAGTGTTTCCGGGGGGCAACTTTCACGTAGTGTCCACTCTTTAGAAATCGAAAGGCCATGATCCTTGACCGCCTGAAGTACAAGTTTTCTCGAACACAGCGTTTACAAATTGTCATTTTGTAGCAGACGCGTTCAATTTCTTTAACCTTCTATAGCCTGCATTTTGATTCCAGTATGCCTTTTATTTCTGCCACTGTATAATTGTAACAGAGCACATTATAACTACTTTAACTTTCTTTTCACGCACGAAAAAGATGTAGCCCAAAAGTAGCCACATAGCCAAAACGAAATTTCTGACGCCAACTCGGACAACAAGTAGCCCAATTTGGCTATTAATAGCCCAATCTGGCAACCCTGCATCCAGTGCTGCCAGATGGCGCGAAGTGCCGTAGCCAAAAAATAGAAAAATTATAGCCCAAAAATATCACGTGTTCATGCGTCAGCACATTGAGAGGCGCGCTGACCAGTCCTGCGGGCCGACAGCGCGCCTCTCAGTGTGGTGACGCATGAATGCGTAGTGCGCGGTCCTTTCGCCCGCGGCCCGCGCATCACGTGTTCATACACCACTAAAACCTGGCCCAGCGCATCGTTTTGCTCTATATCTTTTCGGCTGAAAGCATGCGTGCAAAGATCGGCGTACGCACGCGGCATTTGTCAGACAGACAGTCCAGGCGCCCGCGCATGGGGGTGGTAGTGGTTTATTTAAAAATAAAAACGTGAAGCAAAATATCTTAAAAGGGAAAGGGAGAGGATAGTGAGGAGAAGTATAGAGGGGAGCAACAGCAACCGCGCACGGTCGCAGTAACTCGCTTTGGTGCCAAGGGGCCCGTCGGCAGGCAAGCATTCGCGCGGCCGTTGAAATGAAAAAATGGCAAGCATGGCGGATTAGCTTTCGCGCGAACTTCGCTTGCAGATTAACGGTGCAGAGGATTAGTGATGATCTTGGGCGACAAGAGGGCATGTAGGAGCTGGGCCGGCCAGGCCTGGGTACGACAAAGGAGATGCACTCGCGGGGAGGGGGTTCGATGTGTGGGTCGTTTTGTCAACAAAACAAGCGGCAAGTTTTGGGCACCCTTCCCAGCCGCTGCGCCGCTGGGCAGAGGTCACTGACATGGCGGGTTCTCGGGAAAACGGAAGGGGCGAGATGGCTTATCGCGGTAGGCAGAGGGACCCCTACCAGGAGGGACGCATGGAAACGATGCTGCCAATTTGCCTCAATAACCGTAGCGTGGAGAAGGCCGGGAGCGATGGCGGAGGGTAAGCGACACGAGGCGAAAGGGAGGTTTGGTGCCCTGGTGTGTTTCCCTTTCTTCCTAAGGGAGGGTTTCGCGTGCGCTGTGAAAGTCGGGGGGGGGGGGGGGGGGGGGCAGAACTGTGACTAGCTTGATGTTCTTTTGCTTGCATGTATGTCTTGGCGGCGAGTACTTCTAAAGTAGAACGGGGTGTTGCATGCAGCAAGAGAACAATCATGTGGACGCTTTCTGCAGTTGGATGTTATTCGAATGTGGGCTGTACCTCGATGCTTTAAAACTGAGCCCGGAAGTCCAGTCAGTCTTGAGCTATGGCTTGAGGTGTACATCTTCGGCTATGCCTAGCTAGCCAGATCCATGTTTCATTTCTCTCCTACCTTGCTGTAAATATTGTAAGTTATGCATATAAACTTCAGTAAATCTCTCTATTTCCTGATAAAGTGTCGCTATCCCTAATTCGTCGCCCTTCATCAGCGTCTCGGACGGGGCGCACCTAAGGCGCAAGTTATTCCCTTCAAATCGAATCGAATCAAGAACAAGAGGAAGAAGTTATTTCACTATGCGTAATGATATTCTCAGGGGCAAATACGGAATGGAAGAATAAGTTACATGCTTTTGGTTGTTTCTGTTCTTCAGTCGGACAACGGTATCTTTGTGACTGATAGCGCCAGAATTTCCGGGGAGAGTCTTTAATAAAATTGCTGAGCGTTGTACTGCAAAAGCGCTGTTTTTCTGCTTTTGTTTTTTTCTTTTAGCATTCTGTTTAACGAAATCATTGTTTGGCAGAAGTCTGGAACTGGGAATAGTTTGTTAGATTTCCTCAACCTTGTAATTCTGCGTTTTAAATGAATTACTTCGCGTGTTATACACGGGTTATGGTCTTTCGTATTTGCGCGACAAAATGCCTCAAGCAGTGAGTAACATGTGCTGTTAACTGTAACCAGAATTCATCAATGTTGGCAGAGCCCTCTCAGACCAGTTCGTGGAAGTCGTATTACTCGTGGGCAAGGTAGGTCATAATAGCGTCATCGTCTGCTTTTTTAAATGCATTTTCAAGTACTACGCTGGCGGATTAAATTTGGAATCAATAAAGTGCAAAGAATCATATTGTGATCAGATAGCCCTTCGAAAATATCTACATTATTCTTGTCTTTCAAAAAGTAATCGCTTACAAAAATAAGGTCTAAGGTAGAGCCTGAAGTGCCCTGCACAAACCGAAAAGTCAGCAAGATATTCTTCGTTACATTGGTTGGGCAGAGAGAGCTCCAGTTAACAAGTGGGAGATCAAAGCCCCTCCCATTATCATAGCGCTTCTCAACATGTGTTAGTGCATGTACTTTAGATTTAGAAGCTTTTCAAGATAAGCCACTTCGGCATGGGAGCGTCTATACACTGCGCCAACGCAGACGTGGCTCTGGCATAAATGAATCTTGCACCAGACTGCCTGTACACCTGGAATATCTGGCATTACTGAGCAGTTTACGCCTTGCCTTAGGAGCAGAGCAACACCGCCGCCTCTATAGATGGCCGTTGTTTTCGCACGACGGTGTAACCCGTAGGAGCCAGTTGATGGTTTCCAATGTCAGCGTGCAGCCATGCATGCCTCGGTCACGCAGGTAATGTCAGGTTCAAGAGCGATCAAATTCGCCTCCAGCTGTTCGACTTTGTTTCAGAGGGTGCGCGCATTAACACTGGGAATAGTTAGGGTCGTCGCCGAGGTGGCTCAGTGGTTGTGACTCGGCAGTGGCTCGACCTGCTGACGCGAAAGACACGGGTTCGATTTCGGCCACGACGGTCGAATTTCGATGAAGGCGAAATTCTAGAGGTCCGTGTTAGAGCACTGCGCGGGCCTCAATCTGAGGCCCAAGCCCGGCCCGGGCCCGAGACCTGAAGCCCGAGCCCGGCCCAGGCCCGCTAAATTATCGCTCTAGCGAGCCCGGCCCGGCCCGTGAATCCCGGAGTGAAGCCCAGCCCGGGCCGAGCCAGTATCGCTTGAGGTATACTGCTCACTCTGAGCAAGTAGACTGCTACTAGACCGATAAGAAACTGGCCGACAAAGGTTCTGTAACCCCAGTGTGGCTCGCAGAAAGTTGGTTCTTTTTAACCCAAAAGGAAGTGATCAACAGTATAGTGCTCGCCAGGCCCATCGTTTGGATAGTGATCTCGAGTAGGTGCGCAAATATAAACTCGGAAGTTCCGAGAGCCAAAAAAAAAGGGCTGCATACGCGCGTAATAGACCACTTTGCATTCCCCCATGATTTTAATCAGCTATATTTTGCCGCCCGTGAAGTATAAACATTAAAGCTGCCTAGCAAGCAGTGGGATGACATTTTTTTAGTGAACACGATCTCACAGGTTGAACTCATAGCAGAACTGGTCGCCTTTCAGCAGAAACGAAAAGCTAAAAGGCTTGAGTATTTCATGGTGTGTGTTTGAAGGCTAGCGTCCTAAACTAATATGCTCTTCCCGAATGCATTTCTAATAGTGTTAGGTATGTTTTGGGATGACGAACGATCAATGGCCAATTAGGACCGGTTAAATCTTACTCTAGCTGGTGGAGGAGAAGGTAACGCGCGAACCACATGATAACATACAGGGCAAAACACTTGTCATGACAACCAGGCTGAAGAAGCGAGGAGGGATAGATGTGATTATGAGATGAGATTTACAAACTCTCGCGAGCTTTTGTGGCTATTTCATTTACGAGATGTTCCGGTCAGCTGATCAAAACGAAAACCAAACGCGCTTTAGTTTGTGAATTTTTCCACATGAGAAAAATATAGCTATACACTAAAAGCTATGTTTTTGTGGCTTAAAAGGGGAGTCAGGCTGTCAGAGACACCGAAGCAGAGGGCTCCGGATCATTTCGACCACCTGAGTTTCTTCAACGAGCAATGATACTACAAAGTACATGGCTGCCATGCTTGCCGCCTAAATAGAAATGCGGCCGCCGAGACTAGGATCAAACCTTGGTTTCCCGGCTCAGTAATCAAGCGCCTTGACCACTAAGGCACCGCAGCATGGAAATAAGGAAATATATAAGACAATGAATAACGCTTAGTTTTTTCTCAGCGCGTACTATAACCCATAGCTCATCCGTGTCGCTGCTCCAATGCCGCAGTTGTGTACTTCACTCTGCAATAGTGAATGAATAGTCGGACACCAGCCGTTTCTGCACAGACCCAAGCCTGGCTCGGGTACGCAGCTTTAAGCCCGAGCCCGGTCCGGGCCCGCAACTTCAGGCCCGGGCCCGGCCCAGGCCCGGCAAAACAGATCATGTCCCGGCCCGGCCCGCGGGCCGGGCTTTCGGGCCGGCCCGAGCCCGTGCAGTGCACTAGTCCGTGTACTGTACGACGTCAGTGCAGCGTTAAAGAATCGAAATTTCGAAATTTCGAGTCGAAATTTCCGGAGCCCTTCACTTCGGCGTCCCGCATAGCCTGAGTCGCTTTGGGAAATTAAACCACTATAAACCAAACCAATAGTCAGGGCCGATGGCGGTTTCGAGATCGCATGGCTGGTCCGTCGACAATGCTTTAGTTTTTTTGTAATTTCCTCTGTGTCAAAGATCTGACCATCCCAGATGTATAGACAGTTATTTATTTTGACCTCATCGTATAACAGACGAGGTTCGGGGTCGCGGCTCGACGGAACAACGGGTCAGCACGACGCCCGTTCCCACCACCAGGAGAGGAGTGCCGCTGAGCGAAGGAGTTCGAAGGTTGCGAAAGAAGACTGATTTTATTTACATTTTACAAGAGTCAGGATCAGAAAGTGAGTGTTTTTGTGTCCAGTTGTTCTTTTGGATCCTGTACGGAGACGCAACAAAGTACGTTGCCCTCGCGGCCTCGCCTCACGGTCAATCCGGCACGCCTCGAGGCAAACGTCGTCGATTGGGCAGGGGTTTCTCGGAACCATCCAGGAGAAACGCGGGTGCTGGAAGCTTCCTGGTGACGCCACAGAAAACCTTTTTCTTCTCCCGATGCACTTTCGTTCTTTCCCATAGCTACTTTCTAACTTCTCTTACTGCGCGCAAAAAATCCTCGCCAGCTCAGTATTCCGCTCCCTTGAGCTTTTTGCAATCACCCAGTGTATTGGCTTCATCCCGGTAGTGATGTAACTTCAGAATAACAGGTCTGGGCTTGCAACTGTCAGTCGTTTACTTACGGCAAAGTCGGTGGATTTTTTCAACGCCAACCGTTTTTATTCCTATCTTATATTCAAAGATTGTTTACTCAGCAGCATCAAGCAAATCTTGGTGAATCTCATTTTCGTCTTCCTTAACACCATATACGACAAGATTAGACCTTCGACCTCTGTTATCTAACTCGTCGATCTTTTTAGTCAAGGACAGAACCAGTTGTTCGAGCTTGTCAACCCTTTCCACACATTCCAAGGCCTATTCTTTCATTTTGCCCTTTTTTTTCAGCTTTTTGTCTATTGCTCCTTCACTCCCACACATTGCTCCTAGAAAAAAGGTAGTACTACTTACTAACTTTGGGACAGTAACTGTTTGTTACATATATTATTACCCTGTTAGTAACAGTTAACGGCTGCGACCCGCAGTTAGTTACGGGAAGGTTATAGTAATAGCAGCTACCTGCTAATGGGTAGAAACTTTTCGCATATGCTGCTCGGTTATTCGTACGGTCTGCTGACGTGGCTTGTCAAATGTTTGCATACTGGAGAAATAAAAAGCTGCATGGTCAATTTGACTAATTCCCGAAACAAGTCAGAGCTCTCAGAGCTTGCTGGCCGTAAACCACGGCATGCGACGCCACCAAAGCCTGGCGCGTCCTTTTGCGCGGTTGCATGACCGAACATCAGACAGCGGGAGGGTATAATCGTCCTGTGATATATGAACTGAGACGTAGTGAAATATTCGTGCTTGTTGAACGCTCATCAAGGCCTTCGGCTGTGCATTTTGCGTCGCCTGTCATTTGACCTGCATAAATCAGTCATGAGCGCCAGCAACAGCCGTGTGTCTGATGCTTTCTGAGCTAATATCGTATTGATAACGTCATTCATTATCATGCTGACCTGGAAATGCATTAGTCCAGGCGAAATCCGGGATGTCCGGCGCTTCATCAACGGCCGTGTAACAGAACTTCTGGAGTGCCTTGACGTGAATCCAGAGTGTCTCAAATACGGCGAGCACCCATCGTGGGGCAGAAGCTTTATTTGTGTGGGATAAATGCGTAGCGATTTCGGAGACTGCGGTTTCTGGGGCTGTAGGAAAAAACGTCCACGGAAGATACGTCCCCGGAAAAAAAGATGCCCGGAGAAAATGTCCCCCGAGGAAGCGCTCACTAGAAAAAAATGTCCCGCAGTGACAAGTTACGCAAAGGATAATTTCTTCCAAAATCCACTTGACAAAAAAATTGAGAATAGATGTAATCATGAAGTATTCTGCAGTTACAGACCCGACCATGGTCATGCAGTCTCCATTCGGAAAATAAATACCGCAGCGTTTAAATCAATACATGGACAGGTATCCAACTTCCAGCGCTCTGCATACCGTTGCACCATGCGCATCTGCTAACCCGTACACTTACCTTGCAATCGCTGCTGCAAGCGTGAAGCTGCTTTCTGCAGGTGCATGTGCGTAGGCGCTGAGCTACCACCTCCTGAATATTGCAGTGGGCTCGTGTGATATAGCTCGATGATATTGTACAGGACATGAGCAGTGCTTGTTCCACGCTATCAATAACCTATAAATACGTCGCCCAGCATTAGACGAATTTAGCTTATATCTATCCTGTGTCCCTCTCATCTAGCGCTGTTCCGAGCCTTGAGCGATAAACCGCAGTCGCTATTTCGTTGTGTTGACCATAAATCAACTACGCTTGTCGTCCAGCCGAGACACAGGGCAACCAGGGCGACGAACACAGCAGAACAGCTGCCATGGATTTCTTTCGGAACGCCCACGTGGGCTATCTGCGGAACGCCCAGATCAAAGTGGCACACCGTTGCGTTTGCGGGTCAGCGATTCGTTCCACCGTTAAACAACTTAAATCCGCCTCATGGGGTAAGAGCCCACGTGCCCGCTCCCACATGCAAGACCAATGCTCACATCACTGCGGATGATGGCAACCGTTTGGGGACATTTTTGCCAGGGACGTTTTTTCCGGGGACCTGTTTTTTTTTTTTCTGGGGACGTTTTTCCCGGAACCCGCACGAACGGACGAGGGCGCGCGCTACTCTGGTACTCTGGCACCATCTCCGTCTTCAGCAGCCGCCCTAGCATCCTCCTCCGCTTTCCTCCTCCGCTTTCCTCCTTGCTCTCTATTCGCTATCGCCGAGCCTAAAGTCCCTAGATCAGCTTTTTTTAGAAAAGCTCATAAAGGGACTTTAGCCGAGCCTTCATCCTCCTCTGTGCTCGTTCGCTCTGTCGGTTACACCGGCGTCAACGCCGCATAACCCTTGAATGGGCGCTTAACAGCTGCGCTCTAAAAATGACAGTTTTAACGCCGTTAAAGCGAGTATGAAGTGCGAAAACACGCGTTTCGAATTAGCTTGGCTATTGCATAAACAAGCCTTCGCGCAGAACCGGCGCCCCCTTCCCCACGCGGGGCTGCCGACAGCTGCTGCCGATAAGGTAGGGTGGCTACCCTAGATAAGGGGCCAACCACCCACTACGTGGTGCCAAGGAAAATCTTCACGGCAAGACTTGGCTGAATCAGTCAAAACGCCCAAACATGAAATACGGGCAAAACAGCAGGAAACGGCTTGCTCCGAGCAACGGCGGCGCCAGAATCTTCATTGAGGGGTAGCGAGTCAAATTTCGGGCATGATACCTTCGATCGTTACCGTCGTAACACTGCTCGCAAAGATTAAAAAAAAAACAATATAAAATGAACAAAATGTAGCGGCAATAGCTTCACACATTCGCTGACCGGCGAGGGTGTCTGATGAGGGCTGAATGAAGCGCCGAGCAGTACTTTTATAACCATGTTTATAACGACCTGGAACCCTCTTCTCCCTTGGCGCCCTCACTGGCCAGCCCTAAAGTCAGAGCGCGCTGACTTGAAGTCTGGCAACAGCGAGTTCTTAATCTTTATTTTTTCGTTGATTCAGCCCGTTTGACGGCAGCGGCGCCGCGGCGCCGTACGCCGAGCGAGCGGCCGGCCTGTGGAGCGCGTCATAGCGGCGGTCGTCCTTGTGCTGTGCGCGTAGCGCCAAGGTCCCGCAGTCTCGATTTCCTTGTAGTGGCTTCCTGAGCTGCAGCTGCGCTTGTTGACGCGAGACACTTTGGGAAGATCGCTACACTGACGAAGATGGCTGCGAGACTTACTAAGGTGAGCCAGGGGGTCATCCTTTTCTCCTCTGCCTGTGTGGTGCCGCCGACGACGCACTCAGCCGCCAGAAAAAAAGAAAAGAAAAAGAATAATATTGCATTGAATGACAAAGTGCGCGTCCTGATTAGCCGTGCTGTTGAAGTAAATCAATCAAGATTGCCAGTCAGATTATGTCTCGAACATGGAAACTGTCGACGGGAGGAAAAGATGCGCGCATGTCGTACGCGCTGCGGCGTCATAATTACGGCGCATTGAGTTGCAAACTAGATATAAGTCGCCGATTACGGGCTCAGTTAGGCTAGTTGTGTGTCGAACGCTGTGGGCAATCATGCTTGCACAATGTTGCGCAAAGTGGGAGCAATTATTCTCCATAGAACTGGTTTTCCTCTCAAAGCGCAAAAGGAAATCGGGATCGCAGTTTCATTGATCGGAGTGTACCGTGTACTGCGGCGCACCTTGAACCCTCTGCGACGTTTTCACTCTCATCTTCTCGTGTAGGTGTCTTATTGTGTCGCACATTGGACGGTCATCCTGTAGTGGGTACGGTTCGTACTTGTACCCGGATGTCACCTATCGCTTATCAGTATGTGCGAATCGCGGCTTGAGATACGGCTTGGCACTAAGACCTCGTTCTTCTGTACGAATAATTCTGTCGTTTTGTCGCGATGGGCGCATACGCGTCTGCTGCGGGCTCCTGATATTTCATGCAATTGACCCGAATAAGTGCTTGCGTGGCTGTTGAGTTTTTGTTCTGCTTTAAGTATGGACTCCGTTAGCCGGTGATGTAAATATTTGTTACGAAAGCGAGTGGCTATTTGAGCAAGGATGCTGGCTTGGTGCCATGGGAGAAGCGCAGGGAAGAAATAAAACAAAACTAAAACCTTCGCGTTGACATTAAGCTCCTAGGCAGGTTTAATGTCTGAAGCACTGCCACGCAAACATTAATCTTTGAAACGGCAGAAAAGGACAGTAAATCTAAATCTCCATTTTGTGTAATTGCCTCAGTGGGTGATCCGGTAGTAGTATTCATGTGTGTGTGAGTAGTTTTCATGTGTGTGTGAGGAGTATTCTTATCTGTGCACTCTTTATGTTAGTTACGTGTATACTGTGTCAGCATTCTTGTCTCCTCAGTTCAATGAGTAGCAGTACGTTTCCCGCGAGCGCTCAGAAAAAAATGACAGAAATGTGAGAACGTGCTACATTTTCTCATCAGCAGAGAAAGGTAGTTGGCAGAGGTGTCATTGATTGTATGAGGCTTTGTTGAATTCAGAGGAAGGATATGTGGCATATAAATCTCTTGCTGCCAAACAGTCCAGTTCGGGTTGGCTTGCGTGGTTTTCTGTGGAAAACCTGCCTCTCCACGGTGTGGCCATATTGGCAGATTGGTCAGTGTTTGCAGGTTGGTCAGTCACTGCTTTGCAAAGCACCACCACATCCTCCTGGCATCTCCATTGGCATTCTGTTTCTTCGAGCAGGGAGTGTGCGTGGAATTTCACAAAGATGCACTGTGTTGCTTGAGACCCGCTGATAAATCGTGGACAGAGAGAAAAATGGATTCCTTGCAGAGGCGCATTGATACAACTGGTGGTTGGCACTACAGAGGTTACAGAGGTGTAGAAAAGCATGACTGGGGCTTGAATTTCTGTTTAGCTGTGACTGGAGCAGCCGGTGCATTTTTTGTGTGGCTCAAAGTGGTCCATTTCGTGTGCAGGCGATCCGCACGCTGAAGTCCATCCAGCAGTGCCGGCCCCTGTCTGCTGAGGCAGCTGCTGCTGCAGCCAAGGCAAACAATGGGGGATACTGCTTTGGTGAGTCGCCATGGGGAATGCCAGTGGCACCGTTCCTTTGCAGCATGGTGTTTTTACTAATTATACTGCACATAAAGACATATGGGGGGTGAGACTTATTTAATTATTGCCATATCCTACGTATCACATAAATGTGCAGTATATGATGATAAAATCTTCATCATGAGTCAATGCTGTCTGTCTAGGCAGTATGAAGCGATAACTTAAGAGCTCACTTGCTAGTAATCACCACAGCCTTCTTCCTTTGCTGGCATGCCATGCACTGCTGTCAGTAATCTCAAACCAACTAGCAGAGCAGTGTGAGATAACCATGTGTGTGCTTGTCTCTAGTCACTTTGTGTTGGTTTGGGCACAGACCTTCACAGCTGTTTAGGACAATGTGTCTGCACAGTGCTGACTACATGATGTAGCTGTCATGGTTTTAATATTGGACTGCTGATGTGTATTTCCTGTGCAGGGCACACATGTAGCATGCCCTGTGTTTTTTCTCTTATGTGCCATTGTCCGATTGTGAAGCAGTTAAGTTTCCAGCAATGAACCAGTTCGCCCATGCTCTTGTGCTGGGGAGTGAAAAGGTGCAAGACTGGCATTGCAGTGGAAGACGTTGGGGAGGGTGTTCTATATACAGGGCGTTTCACTTAAGACTTTACATAGTTTTTAAAAATAGGCTTTTTGAGTTAGAAAAGTGCTTTTTTCGGCATAGCATTGTCAGCAGTGTAGTACATCAGAATACAGCTAAGACGTGGTAACTAGCAGGCTGGTTAACTAATATTGAATAGTTAAATTTGACTATTACTTTTATGCTCATTAATTACTGAGAGGCGTGTGTGCCACCGAAAGTAATATCCATTTCAATTTTGAGAATTATGAAAACGCAGTTACCCTTGGCACTGTGGCCCAGAAAATTTGAGCTATTTAGACTAGTTACGTGCACTGGAGAGGTTGCTTTGCCTGCAAGCTTCTCGAAAACACATGTATTTTGGTGCAATGAAACCAATATTTGTTGGGCCACAGCGCCAAGGGTATCTGTGTTTTAAAAAGTCTAAAAACTGATATGGATATTGTTTACAGTGGGCTACACGGCTCTGAATAATTAAGGAGCCTAACAGTAATAGTTAAAAAGTTGACTATTCAATATTAGTTAACCAGCCTGTTAGTTACCATGTCTTAGCGGTTTTCTGATGTACTGCACTGGTGACCATGCTATGCCGAAAAAAGCGCTGCTCTAACTCAAAAAGCCTATGTTTTAAAATTGTGCGAAGTATTAGGTGAAGTATCAGGTGATACGACTTCACTCTGCAGTGAAGCTCCACCCACATATAGGACGGCCACACAGAATTCCTCCGCAACAAAAAGTAATCTGCTGATAAACCTTTTTTTATTAACCTAAACAAGAAGGTAGTCAGTAGACATAATTATAAGCTCAAGAGTTTTGATGCCTCTGGCTTATTTGGTTTAGTCAAACATTGAAAAGCTGTTTTGATTTGCTGGGGTGATTTGTCATCAGTGGAGCAGTGCAGGACGGTGTGGACTGTAGCCCTAATGTTACCACCTGCTGTTTCTTTAAGTTACGTTGTCTCAGGGTTGGTGCTGAGTTCCAGTGTGCGGACACATGTAAAGCTTTTTGCGAGACGTCTTCGGTTGTTGCTATGGCCCATGTCGTGTGGGCTTTGTGAGAATTTCCGCACTTGAATGTGTGAGTTGTTGCTCATTTCTGCTTGCGAAGACTTGGAAGTGAGCGAGGGTGGTGTGTCTGTGCAGAGCTGTCGGAGGAGCAGAAGGAGTATCAGAACCTGGCGCGCAAATTTTCCCGAGAGGAGATCCTTCCCAAGGCAGCACACTACGACCGCACCGGGGAGGTAGGCCGCATTGAAATCACTCTGCAGTGTGCCGTACAGTCAGCGGTTACACAGGCAACTGCTGGCTGTACGCTACGCTGACATGCATTGTTGGCTTGGGTGTGGATAGCCGATCATTCTTCTGTTCAAGGTGCTGGAACATGTGACATTGAGCTGACTTTGCAGGGACATTGTTGATGAGACCAGAGGATCGAACCCGTTGACAGGTTGTGAGAAGTGGGCTGGGCATGTTGCCAAAAACGTTGTGAAAAGTGAATTAACAGGACGACAAGAGGGGAGGTGAACAGAGATGTTGAATATCAACTGGATGTTTTATACTGTCATACTCGGGCTTCAGGTACATGAAAATATGCAAATCACATTAAAAAATAACAGCGTGGATGAGACAGAGAGCGAGACATAGAAGTCAATCTGACAAGTGATTTCTTTAAGATGTAGTGTGACAGATGGACTCATGCCTCACCATTCTTGAAAGTGCTGAGTGTAGTATAAATATTGTTGCCCTTTCTTGGGTGATACCATTTGATGTTTGTAGTTACCAGAAAGGAGAACACAACTTCTTTATTGCCACTGCAGGGCTAGGTGGCTGCCAATCAGGCCTTTCAGTCAGTATGCTTGTTTTTATAAACAGTCAGTGCACCCCTGCCACTGTTCCATTGTCCGTAAGATAAAGGGATGATATGTAGCGTGTGACACATGCGGTAATGTTTTTTCCTGCAAGACTTTTTCTATACTTTGTTGATTTCCATGCTAGGCATTGCAAGCCTGTTAGGGGCAGAGAAAGGCTATACTTTCATGCCTGCCTGTCTTGATCATGTGAGAGAGTTAGTGGATGTAAGGAATCACAGCTACTTTGCTCTGTCAGGTTGCGTAAACTCCCACTTTCCTTGCCTTGTGAATTGCATCAAGAGGGATTTTGCAACGATGGAAAGGAGTCTGCTCGAATATCCCATTTTTTGCAGCCTTGGTGAAATAAACGTGCTTTCAGCTTAGTTGCAGCATGACCTCCTCAGTGAGGCTGATAGATTGGACTTTACAGTGCAATACAATGAAAAGCAACAGGTTCAAGCAGCATGGAGCATATTTTCAGCAGATGCACAAGCTATATGTACTCACTTCTGTTTCTGAAAATCTTGGGTTATTTTCAACAGGCTGTTTTGAGGCTAGCCATAGCTGCAGTTGAAATGCAATGTGGAAAGCATCAATACAAGTAATCTTTCGTTTTGGGTTCATTTGGTGAATATTTTCACAAACCAACAGAGGCTGATGCAGTGGTTGGACCAAGGATGATTTTTAGTTGCCAGCCAGTTATAGCTTGGGTGCTCCTCACACGTTGACAGTCACTTTGTCTCCTGTGCAACTCGGTACGGGACTTGCACACGGTTAGGCCTGTGGCATTATTACCCCCGATGGAAAAAAAAAATGGAAAAAATGCACAGGCGATCATATCCATCAAGATCACAGGTTGTACATTTTGCTTTTACGGTGATAGTCTTCCTATTGCGTCTGAGTCTTATTTCGCAGTCACTTTTTCTTTCTGCTGCTGGGTTGGCTTCTGGTGGATGTGGAGGGTCTTGGGTGGGAGGTGCACCCACCGGATGCTCGGGTGGAGGCAAGGTGCCCCGATCTGCTAGGGGTGCAAGGGGGTGGAGGCTTCACATACAGCGTGTTCCGCAATTAAACGCGCGCCTTAAACTGCACCTCATAGCTAAACCGGTGAATTGTTCGAGCTCAAATTTCGCACAGAATTGGCATTTGGTCGGCAGAATTGTTTTATGCCGCATTTGTTTGGGGTACTTGCCTGAATCAACAAGAAAAAGTTGGATATTCGCATCGTCTTTAGAAACGAAACTGGCCGCTTTCTCAGCGATTGCACTGGGGGCACCATTTCGTTCGTAGGCCGTGGAGATTCGGCAAAGGGGTTGGGGGAGTGTTTTGCGGGAAGTTTGAGGATGCTGTACCACGAAAGTCTTCAAACTTAGTACAGTTTTGGCCAAACTAAGCTTTTTATGATCACTGATAAAGCAGTTGCTGAAGAGTCATCAAAGCTCCCGCAAATGACCCCCGTCCTTTGCCCAATTTCCACGGTCGACCAGCGAGATGGTGCCACCAGTGCAACTGCTGAGAGAGCAGCCGGTTTTGTTTCGTCGTCACTGCAGGCTATGCTAATATTCAACTTTATTGATTCCGGCAAGTACCCCAAAAAGTATGGTATAAAACAATTCTGCCGACTAAACGCCATTTCTGTGCTAAATTTGAGCTCGAACAATTCACCGGTTTAGCTGTGAGGAGCATTCTACTGCTTCTACTGCGCAAGTTTTAATTGTGGAACAGTCTATACATGCACATGCACACACAAACATGCTCACATTCACAGAGACAGGCAAATGGATCCCAGATTTTCCATCGAAAGGGGACTATACTGGTTACACAGTAAAAACATTACGCAGACAAAGCAGCAAAAAAAAAAAAATGTTGAAGAGAAAAGCTGACCTGTGCAAAAAGCTGACTTGCTTAGTAGCATAAGGCATCAGTGATTAAGGGAGGAGATATCAACACAAGAAAAAAAGAAAACAAATCAGTATTGCATCTGCAGTACTGAGCAGTTCCTTATAAAGCCACCGTGTGAATGCTATTAAAACAGTAAGGCAGTAGGCACTTACTCTCATTAATTTTGCCCGTGTGGCGCGGGTATTAAGTTTTCATGGCATTCACGTGGTGTCTCATGCAAAAATTTAATGACCTTAGCCTTGCTGCCATTCCCAAGGTACTGAGTTCATCACACAGAAATGTGTACTCGCGACCTCATTCCGTGCGTAAAAAGCATGCAGATTTGTTAGTAACAACTTGCTATCAAGTAGCAAGTGGTTTATTGATAGCTTTTAGTTAGATTAGGTACCTCTGCTGCATTTTTAAAGTGAATGGCGCCATTTTGACCGGCACTTCTGACAAATTGGCTCGTGCACCTGTGCGTTGCTGACACGCAAGTTTAAGTCTGCTTTTTCGACTTGTCAACCAAAAGCAGGGTTATTTTGGGCACAATAATTTTTACATTACATTTGGACAACTTTGCCAAGATTTTGTGCTCATTAGCAGTGTTTAAAATCAATTCCAATTTTTGACTACCTTGCAGGCATTGTCATCGTCATGACATACATATAATGATATTAGATCTGTACGTGTGGCATGAACTTAAAAATTAATGGCATTAAGGGTAGATGCAGGTCTTGAAATGGTAAAAAAAAAGCAAAAATTTTGATTTTTCAAAAGTGGCATATTCTATTCAGGTTCAATATACTCTAGAGTACCTGCCTACAAAGTTTCAAGATATAATTTGACCTCCAACTTTTAAAAATGATACATTTGATGCCTCCAAAGCGTCAAAATGGTGATTTCGGAGCGAAATGTGGCAGAACTTGAAGCCCGTAACTTATCACGACTGTGTCCCCAATGGCCACCTCCTTGGTCTTGTTCAGAAGCTGGTGCTCTTCTCTACGTCCCCATATCACTTACTGCTGTGAAATCCTGTTGGAACGTTCACAACGCTGTTGGAACGTTGGAACGTTCACCTCCGCAACGACCTCCGAATGGCTGGCGCATGCACTTCAAATGCACTTTTCTCAGCTTCACCTTTCTGCCTTCATGACTAGCGTTAAGGAAGTTTTTGTTGTGTTTTTATTGTGCGATTTTAATTAATCTTATACCGTTGAATTCAGAACAAACTAAGCCATGAAGCTATGCTAATTTTTCTTGGCTGACTGAGCACATGAAATATTGTGAACAATAATGTCACCAATTATATTTCATTATTATGATGCTTTGACATTACTAAAACTGAAATATAGTGATGTACCTCAGTAACAATATAAATAGCATAGCTCCACATTGCAGGTCTTTGGCTGCTGCTCCATTTCAATTGGAACCAAAAAATATTTAGGGAAGGTGTCTTAATGACCAGTAAGAAAATAATTAGGCTGAAGTTATTTGCTCGTAATATGGGAAGTAATTGAGCTATGGCGAAACTTATTTCTGAAAACAAGAGGAAGAATTATATATACATACTTAATTTCATTACAATATCTCTAATAGTAAAAATTTTCGTTTCAAGACCATTGTCTCCCCCCCCTTAACACACTTAGGCATTAAGCATTTAGAAGAATGTCAATTTCGGCTAGATGGTGCATTATTTGACACAGAAATGGTAATAGTGCTACAGCGAGACGTATTCAAGAAAGGCTGACACAGGACATGCGCTAACTTCATCTGAGTTTATTTACGGCAAAGCCAGCAAATATATAGAAAATTTAAGGCATGTGCAAAAAACCGGTACAACAAGGCATCAACAAAACTGTTCAAGATATGATATCTCAGTCTTGAAAAGGTGGTTCATATCTTCGCTCCTGCCCAGAATCTTTATCTCCCGAAGCTGTGGCTCACACTTTTTGCATTGCTGGCATCTTTTTTTGCCCCGGCCCATGTTCTGCCGCACGATTACACACGAAGCACTCAGCGCAGTGCTGCAAGAGATGTGCACCTCCTAGATTGTTGTGCATGTGTGCTCAGCCGCGCGGTCATTTAACGCACCGCCCCGTTTGGCCCACATAGGCTTTTCCGCAGGTCAGGGGTATCTCGTACACCACACCTGTGGAGCACTTCACGTACTGCTTGCCTTGCTTTTTGCTGCAGGAGCTCTTTTTATCGCTCCCAATTCGCGCACATAGCTGGGCAAGCCTTCGTGGAGCACAAAACACAACTTCTTTTGCAGCACTGCGCTGAGTGCTTCGTGTGTAATCGTGCGGCAGAACATGGGCCGGGGCAAAAAAGATGCCAGCAATGCAAGAAGTGTGAGCTTCGGGAGATAAAGATTCTGGGCAGGAGTGGAAGCATTTGGAAGCATTCCACATTAGAAAGAAGGGATTAGATTGTGTAAGTGATACTTCGGTCCGCCTTTTCAAGACTGAGATATCATATCTTGTGCAGTTTTGTTGAGGCCTTGTTGTGCCTGTGTTTTTTGCGCATGCCTTAAATCTTCTATATATTTGCTGGCTTTACAGTAAATAAACTCAGAATAGTTTAGCGCATGTCCTGTGTCAGTCTTTCTTGTGTACGTCTTGCTATAGCGCTATTACCATTTCTGTCTCTAACATTACGCATTTATTGGCATTTCTCGTGTGCGCCTGGAGCTCGTATTTACTGGCATTAAATTTGCCCTTGTGGCACAAGCATAATACCTTGTTCACAAATTTCTGAACTAATAATTGCTGTCAGTGAAAAAAAGCCGTAATATCACAGTTTGGTTTAAGGCTTGTATGACAAAGAAAAGGAGTGCACTGAGAGTTGTCATGAAGCATTTTAAGGTGGCCAGATACCTCCATACTGGAGGAGTGACGTCGACAGTCGATTAACAGCGAGGCAAGGCACTGCTGGCAAAACGCAGCAAGACTGCTCGCAAAATGAACAGAAGAGCAGGAACCCGAGCTGTAACACAAGTGGGACGACCCTCCCTCGCGACACTCTAAGGCAAAGCACTGGTCGTAGAATGCTGCCCAAAGCATAGCCCTCGTAGCCCTCGCGCATTGCTTTTGCTGGTCTGCAAGCCCCACGATGGGCCCCAATTTCCCAAACCACCCAAACGCCATCGCCAACTGCGATGGCGCGAAAACAAAGCCACGCCGTTAGATGCCCTAGAGAGTGCGTTGCATTGTACGTGGGGAGGTTGCGCGGCCATGCGTCGGGTGCGAGGTTTGTCATTTTTCTTAGCCTCAGTGGCCTGAAATGCACATTTTCAAAATTCTAACTGGCAAAAATTTAGAATGGTCAAAGCGTTCGCCATGAAACAACCACAGTAGCGCACGCAGTGTTGGGAAATACCCTGCCCGCAACTTCGCCCCGTCCGCTATCCTCCACAAGCCGGATCGCTTCCGTGTGCGTGCACATTTTATGGTAGTGCTATAAAACGAGAGGATTGCTGCTTGGTCAGGTCCGCACGCATCTGTTGTCTGCATCATAGCTAGACGCAGTGGCTTGCCGCATTGTGCTGCACTTCGTTGCTGCACTTCATTTTTCGACCTGTGAGTGCGCGGTGACAGCTGTTGGTGGTTGTCAACACTATGATTTTGTGCGCCTGGGCATCTGCCACGCGTGGACATTTGCCGCATGCTGGAAGTCGATTCTGTGAGGAAAGAGTTCGAAGTTAACTCGTGTGGCAGGTATGAGGTACTGCCATTGGGGAATGTCGCGATGTTTCACCGTGAGTTTAGATGAACAAGAAATTCGTAATTTCCAAACAATTAGGAGGCTTGAATAGTTCGAACAGTGAAAGTGTGGTGTGAATTGAATCGAATAGCAGGTACTGTTTACTGCTAGTAAGTGCACATACAGCCAGTGAGGTTCGTAGTAATAATGGTAGCAAACTAGGTCTGTAAAAAAAAACAAAAAAACTTTGCGATTGTGAGAATTGTGTTGGGCATGGCGTGCTACAGTGGGCGATACAGGAAGAAAAAATGTAATATAGTGTGCATCTGCAGGTAGTCTGTGCAGCATAAAATTTGAGCATTGAAACATGTATAGTCTGCAGAGTGTATCCCAGCAAATAGAGTAGGTATTCTTTGTAGTGGCCTGATCTACGGTACATCTAAAACAGTGCCCAGCCCAGCTGGCTGCAGTCCCTACCATTGCACCCATCATTGGTTGTCATTGCAATTTTTTAATGTGCCAGCTGTGAGTTGATGCAGCTGTATAATGTGTTTATGCTTGGTGTCTGCGATGGCTGTTTTGCATTTTACGCCTTCACGGTATCCCTCTTGCACAGATTTGTTCTGCTGTACTGCAATACAGAGCTGATCGTAGCATTTGTGACATCAGCCTTGGTGGCACAGGTTGGGGATGTCGTTTGCTGGGGTGGCACCTGGGTCTGCAGGGGCCTGGTGTGGAAGGAAGGAGCTGCAAAAAGCCTTGTGCACGAGTGCATGCTGTTGGACGAGTCGTTCATGCATGGTTAAGCAAGGGTACTGTGCAAAAAACGGACGAGAAGATGACAAGGACGGGTGCAGACAGGACCTCTGCCTGTCCTTGTCGTCTTCTTGCCCATGTTTTTTTACGCAGCACCCGTGCTTAAGCCTTGTGCACTGATGGGGTCTGGAAGAGCATTTCATCTAATGAGCCGTGCCTTTTGCAGTTTCCCTGGGATATTGTCAAGAAGGCTTTCGAAGTTGGCCTGATGAACCTCTCCATTCCTGCAAAGTACGGTCAGTGCACTTCCCTCCTCCTGTAAACATAGAAAGTCAACTGTTATGTTATTCACAACCAGCTTCTTGCTCTCATTATGTTGCTGTGCTGCTGTTGAACACATTTCTTGTACATGATGATCAGAGGTGCACTTGATAATAATGCGTTGGTGTGCACGTTGTGTCATCTAGCTCTTGAATGTAGTGTAATTTTTTTTCTCTCTCGAGCGCTCTCAACTATAGCTGAAGCTCTGGAAAAGGCTTTCATCATTGTTTTGCAAGGATGTGCAGCAGAATTTTTGTGTGCGTAAAGTACAGGCTTGAAACTAATGTTGTGCAATGGGTGGTAATTAGAACTATACCTGTTCACATTGTTTGAGGTGCCCCTGGGGCTACGTCTAGTGTGTGTGTTCCAACTTGTGAGATGAGTACTGGTGAGGTGGTGCGGTGTGTGACCATTGGACTTTTGTGCCCCTGATCCTTGTGTGTCATCTCTCGCCAGGTGGCAGCAATCTAAGCCTCGTCAGCCATTGTCTGGTGACAGAAGAGGTTGCGTACGCCTGCTCGGGCATCAAAACCATTCTTGAAGGAACGGGCCTTGGGGTAATAAGAGTGGCTTGCCTTTGTTGCCATGACAGCATATTGGCCCAGTCCAGTTGCAAAACTCTGCACAATTTGCGTGTCGTATTGCTTAAGGCAGCCCATTAATCGGTTGTGTTAGTGTGATGGTTTAAATGCATTCTGTAAAGGGGCGTGGGTTGTTGCTATATCTCAATATCTAGCGCCACTCTCTGTTACTTTGTCACATGAGAAGTGTTCATTGTCACGCAACACCCATGGTACTGATAGTTTCCAACTCTGAACGTAACAGTATCGAGAGTTCAGATGTGGAGTGCCTGCAGGGGCTCTTTGTTTTCAGAAATGTTCATTATGGTTGTCGGATCTTGGGTGATCCACCATATCCTTCAATGGGAGTGGGGATTTGTGTCCCAAAACTTGGACTCCAGCCGAGCACGGGGCCTTGGATGGGCCAGTGTGGTTGAGGACTGAAAAATGCAACCAGGAAAGAGCCTGTGTTCAGGGCGAGTTTTGCAACTGGGATGTGAAGAGCTGTGCAGCAATGGTCCGAGGAAAAGTGCAACTTGCAGGCCTCTTGAGAAAAACTATCACTGAAGTGAACAGTAAGGAAATGGTTGCTTTTGGCAGGAAGCAAGGAGAAATGCAAGGTACAAAAGTAAATACCAAATCAGCATGTACTGTTTCACTTGGAACAGCACCTCAGATCCTGAACTTAGTATCTTGTGCATATTGAATGGAACAATGCAGCCAGACAAGAGAGGGACTGGTCTGTGTTGTTTCCTTCTTCTGTCTGTCGTTTGTCTGGCTGCAGTGTTTCACCCAATATGCACATGTATCAACCTGCCCAAGTTTCCATCCATTACTGTGGTATTTTGTGCAGCATTTAACTGACAAACACACTTTTTCCTCAGTGCTGGTTAGTGAAGCAGGGCCAACTGGAAGACAGGAAATTTAATAATGGCTTTCCATCTCAACTCAATGCTATCACGGCACTGCTCTTACTGTACTTGATGACGGCATATTTTAGCTAGTCTCTCAAAGCATCTTGTCTAGTTTCAGCTTACTGTGGCAAAAAAATTGCAAGGTGACCATCAAAGCTGCTGTGAATTTTTGTGCTAACTGGTCACTTAACGCTGCTTTGCGACAATGTTATTGATGAATGGGGCAGTCAGATATACAGCTACCACTGAAATTTAAAGCCCCGGTTGGCACCATTGTGGCTGGCCAGTCTGTGGCAGTCTGCCACGTTTAGCTTCAGCAGTGCCCACTTCTTGGTCTCGCTGCTGTGTTTGTT
This sequence comes from Amblyomma mixtum, assembly GCF_055824585.1. Lineage (NCBI taxonomy): Eukaryota > Metazoa > Arthropoda > Arachnida > Ixodida > Ixodidae > Amblyomma > Amblyomma mixtum. The sequence continues at coordinate 327,301,838 of NC_143014.1, read as the reverse complement.
CACTGTAAACTCGCATGGCAGGATCCTGTTGCCGTTGTCACCTATGTTGTACTTCATGGGTATGCGATTACTATTTTCACAGTCGTCGCTTGTGCTCACATTTGTGGCAGTATTGTTATTTCGAGTACTGGTTTGGGTGGCCCTTCACCTCTGCCATGGTAGCGAGCATCTAAGTGACTGCATGCTGGCGAGCCACACGCACCTTATATGCTGTGACCCTGTGACATCAGAATAAGAACTGGACACCAAGTGCTGCAAAACCAGCCCACCTTTCCCTGTTAGCTGGCTCTGTTAAATGAGGGGCAGCTCCAAGGACTCTGCAGTGGGTTTGTTGACTCACTTCCATGGCACAGAGCATGCTCAGGGCAAAGGTTGGACGAGAATGCGTTTATTTTTTAAACTATTTATGATGGTAACAGTTTCAGCATGCTTCGTGCAGTTGTCACGGCTTTTGGGGGTAAGACTTTGGGAAGGCTGCTTAGTTGCACGTGATCACTGCCAAGGCCGATTGATTGGGATTGGGCCTTGCTACACTGAACATGGCACAAAGTTGTGTGCAGCCCACCCAGGCAGAGGTAGCACTCTCCTGGCTAGGGGAGGAGGGGTTGTCCCATTTCAAGGGATGCCACTGGGGCCAACTCTTGCTACAGTTCACTCATGAGGCACGACAGTTGGGTATTGTCACATGGCCAGTGATGTCATGTGCCATCACAGGCCAGGATGGCAGCCCTTAGTGTTGGACATTTAGGCCTTACTGCATGCAAACAAGGAAGAGGATCAAGGCTGCCCGAAAGTTCTGGTGCTTGTGACGGGCATAAATTTTTAATATCTGTGCAGTGTTGCAAATGATGTTGCATATGTGATCAGTGGGATGTTCTCTGAGGTGAGCAAAGTCCATGAATTACTGGAAGTAGCTAATGGACCGAAAAAGATTGCAAACCGGTACAATGTCCAGGTAGTATTCACAACACTGTTTGTGGTGAAGTAAGTGGTAATGAAAACCAGGCTCAGAGAGACGATTGCTATTTGTCCACTGGAAAAAAAGTATGCGTTGAATGTACTACAGGTGTCGCAAAGTGCCTGTGTCATGTAGAAAAAGTTACATTGGCCACTCAGGTAGATGCGTAAATTGAGACTTTGAGAATGTTGCTGCAATTGTCAGCAGATTGCACACTGCAGAAATCTAGTTTCACATTGCATGCAAGTGTGAACAAAGATTTCAGGACACACATGTTATTGGGAATTCAAGAGACCAAACAGAAAGGCAGGTAAAATAAATGTGCTCACTCCACTTCACTGGGGCAGGTAGGTGTTTAAGGGCTTTGCCCTCTTTGCTGGCAGATAATGAACTCGACCTCATCAAAAACAGAAAAAGGGGCACAAAAAAAAAAGATGACAGCAGTGGATGTCAAGGGGCCAAACAGAAAGGCAGGTATAATAAATTACTCATTTCATTCCACTGAGGCAGACAGGTGCACAAGTGCTTTGTCCCCATGAAAGGTGGGTTGTGAAATCAACCTGATCAAAACAGGAAAAAGGGGCGTAGAAGGGCGATGGCAACAGATGTGTATTGCCATATTGTCAGGTGAACTCAGATTGATCATGTCTTGAAACTTGATAAATAGCAATATCCATTTTCATTATGGAGATATCTGTAGTAAGCAGTTGAGGTTTTTACTGCTGACTCTGCTCACTCTGGACCTACTTAGTGGAGGGGGGTGTTAAGGTGCAATGTTCTGTTCTAAACGAGGATATTTGCTGAGCAGGGATTGGCTGGCTTGCTTTATTAGCGGACTGAGTTGGATGGGAATGAAACGGTGAGTGAAGTAGAACCCCGGCATAGCAAAGTGAGTCGGACCAGCAAAAATCTCGACTATATCAGGGTCTTTACAATATCTATTGTTGGTGATGGCACGGCTCTGAGGATGCTCTCTGGTAATTAATTGGCTACTTACTAAACACAGTGCTTGTTTGTAAAAGTAACACTCACCTTCCATCGTGCTCTTCTTGCCCCACTATGTGATAATTATTTATTTTCAGTTATCACATTTCATGTTATCACGTCTTCGATTTTGTTCATGTCTTGTGGAAGTACCGCATTTGCACAAATACAATGCAGCTGTGAATTTAATGTGAGTTTTATTTCAATTTGTTTTAAGTTTAATTTCAGTCTTGGCATTGTTTAAGAGGCAATAGTTCAGCAACGCAGTCGAGGCGTGGCGGTAACGCCGTGCAGTGCCGCCGCTTCCCTGTGCTTCGTTCTGCCGTGTTGCGAATGTTCCCCCTTTATTTCTGGTCTTCACTGCACTTTTACTGTCTTTCCTTTCTCAGCGACCCGTACCGCCTTCTTTCTGTATTCATAGCCTGCTTTATTTTTTCTTTTTGCCTCACAGCCCCCCCAAAAACTTCCTGAATTTAGCTTCTCCTCACAGTTTGTGAGTTTGGTGGTGAAGCTTTCTCAAAGAGCACCGTTTCGTCGTCTTTAGTATCCATTTGCCTCCGAATGTTAAGCCTCACGCATGCCGTGTTGTCATTATTCCGTGGGAAGTATGTCGCCATGGTCATACGCTCTTTACCATAGCTTTGAAAAAAATCTTTACTATGACTGGAAAAAAAAAATGTACAGTCTATGCAAAGTGAAATGGGACTACTGTTTCACTTTACTATATCAGAGTTTTTATTGTGTCCGAGTATATTATAGCGGGGTTCTACTGTAGTAGTAAACATTGCCAGATTTCTTGAGGGAATAAATCACATGGTGCTATTTTCATTTTTCTACTGCTAATCATATTCTAGAGTGGTAAAGGACCAAGATATTGATAGCCAGTGCAGTGAAGGATCTAATTCTTGTTGTTGCATGGCCCTTTTGTTGTATACACAAATATTCAGGTGCTTCGGCATTCTATGCCACCAGTGATGTCGTGGAGAAGTGTGGTGTGGTAGCTTTTGCCACTGTCTCAATTCAAGTTTAAGGATGTTCTGTGTAGTGTGACCTAAGAGGTCATGTTTCACCCGAGCATTGCTCTCGGTAGTTAAGCATGTTGTTGCATTTTTCAGTAGGTTGGTATTAATGAATGCAAAAAGGCCCACCACTTGCTATATAGGTTGTGCTGAAGGCACTGCTGAGCTTGCAGGCATGCTTTTGCTGCCGGATTAGCTGTGGAATCTTGGATTAGCTATGGAGCAACATTGATGCTAGTTTATAGTCTCACGTGAGCAGCTCTGGAGCAAAGCAGAGGTTTTGTTTGGTGCAAGCGTTCCTTGCTACATGCACTGTGGCTGTGCTGTGTCTTTTTGGCTCAGTGGCTGAGCAGAGCAGCCCTTGAAGTCAATCATCTAGAGCACTCTTTTGTAACTCCTTCGCATGCCAGTGTTGAGTCTGTATCCGACATCAGTTGTTTGCACGTTATATTTTTGAAGCTACAACTGCTGGTGCTGTCTTAAGACGACAGGTTTTGGTAAACCTGGTTTCTCTGGAAGAATGCTTGTTTATGCAAGGAAGAATAAGTAGTGTAGTTAGCGGCAGCATTTAGAACTCCACGTGCCATTTTTGTGTACAACTTGCTCACCGGCACAGGTCCTGGTACCTGCAGATTTTGCAGAAAGCTTTTTTTTTTTTACTTTTGTTCAAGTAAACTTAACTCATGGGAGTCTGGTGACGGCATGAAGAAATGATATGTAGCAGACATGGCAGAACAAACAAAAGTGGCAACAAAGTATGCTTGGGTGCTTTGAATTGTTTACTGCTTTCTGGCTTTTTGTGTGCCACCCCGTTTGGCTGCCATTGATCTGCTTGGCGTAAACATAGCTTCTGTCCAGGCTTGCACACAGCTGCCCTGCAAGATGCAAAGGTGGCCAAAAGAAGGCTCTTCTTGCTCCTGTTTGCCATGCCAGATGCATTGAAATTGGTCCATGCGTCATCTGCATAGTTCAAAAGGGGTTGATGATGATGATGATGCCGGACGCAAAGGCTGGCGTTGTGGTGGGTGCCAAGCAGCAGCTGTGTGCAAACCTGGGCCCCCCCCCCCCCCCCAACGGCTGTGAATTGCTCAAGTGTGTCCTCCCTTCCTTCACACACCAGGTGGGCCCGACTTGAAGAGCTTTGAGACGTGCCTCTGCATCGAGGAGTTTGCACACGCCTGCTCGGGAATCTGTCTCGCTTTGACAGGTACCGAGCTTGGGGTAGGAACTTGTCCGCTTTCTTGCATTCGGCATGGAAGCCACGTTTGCTTCCATGCCATTTTTATTTGCTTTCCAGTCCATGCTTAACGCCGTTCGTGTGCCAAATTTTATGCGAGAGGCAGTGCTTCTGGTCGCTGTACGTGGTGATGATTAGTTTGTCAGAGACTAGCAAGTTGGTGTTGAGAGAATCTGCAAGGGCACCGCCCAATACTTGGTATACCAGGAAAAAAAAAAAAAAAGGTCCGTGTGTACTGCAGTCTTCGTGCTTTATATACCGTGTGTTGCAAAAGTTTACAGTCCACCGCACCATTGAAATGAATGGTGTGGTGGATTGTAAACATTTGTAACTGATGGTGCCGTCGGTTGCACAAGTTTCCAGGTCGACACGTCCTTGGCCACCGTGGGAGTGCTTGTATCTCACGGCAGAAGGGCTGTGCTTACTTTGTTCAGTTCAAGACTAGTTGTGGGATTCCGCCTTGCCATCATTTATCTCATGACCATTAAGTGGTAATGATCTCTGCTTTATCCATTGGCCTCTCTGGCTACAGATGCGATGACCTGGTAACTTGTACACCAGACGGTGTGTGAAAGTAGGAAAACCACCATGCTTTCAGATGCAGGTTTGCTCCAGTGACCCTTTACCCACCGATGGAGGCAACTGTGTCCTCACTGGAAGGAATTCGCTTTGTCTGGGTTGGGATTCAGCGTGAAAAAGTGCACCATTTTCGAAAAGAGTTCAGCTTTTTTTTTTTTTTGTGCAGTGGTGCCCAAACTGTGACTTGAAACGCTGTGGCAAGAGGGCAGAGTGGGTGAGGGAACAAACGCGGGTTAATGATATACTAGTCAAAATCAAGAATAAATGTGCTTGGGCAGGGCATGTAATCCGAAGGCAAAGTAACTGGTGGTCGTTAAGGGTAACGGACTGCATTTCGAGGGAAGGTAAGCGTAGCAGGAGGCAGCAGAAAGTTAGGTGGGTGGATGAGAATACGAAGCCTACGGGGATAGAGCGGCCGCGGCAGCTGGCACAGCGCAGCGTTAATTGGGGAGACATGGGAGAGGCCTTTGCCCTGCAGTGGGTGTAGTCGGGCTGATGATGATGATGATGATTCTTGCTTGCCTGTTGATTATGGCATCTTTTGTTATTTGTGGAGTCCTGTTTTGGCCCCTGAGGTCTCTTTAGATGTAGCAGGCCAGTGCTGAATGCGCATGTTGTTGAAAGGTCCTGTTTGGTTCTTTTTGGCACTGCTGCTTAAACTGGCCTTGGCTGTCTGCATGTGGCTGTGCTTTCTGGTGCTTGCAGCTGCATTTTGTACCATTCATTGTACTCCTTTCACAAAGACAAAACTTGCGTCATTAGCTGTACAAATGAATGCAGAATTAGATTTGAAGTTAGTGCAGAGCAGACGCTGGGCTTCTAGCAACTCAATCTCGCATGCATTCATTGCATTATACTGAAAACAAAATACCCTGCAGAGCCCAATTTTGTCCCTAACTTGATGTTCTTCGGCCTTCCGCTTCCTTGCATGGGCTTTGTTTTTAGCGTGATGCATGTGTTAGATTTAGGGAAAAAAAGTTTTTCATTTACATCACGTCGTGCAAAATGCACCAGATATTGTGTCCTGCTCAACCAGCCTATTTACAGTAGGATCTCGATGATACGAACATGATGATATGAATGCATAAAAATTCTCGGCCGGAATGCATTGCGTACAGTGTGATGAATTTTTAATGTTCCGAACGCTCTCCTACGCCACTACGAATGATGTGAACATACGAGCTGTGGCCACACCCTCGACCACTAAAGGCTGCCCACACATCACCGACTCTATGACCGCTAGTCGCGCTGCGCACACAAGAATCGGGGGAGCAGCGGTGCACATTGCTTATGTTGTGATCTCCAGTCGCGCTGTATACAGTGCGAGTAGTAAGCTGTGGCCTTGCAGCTGTAAATAAATCTCGTCATTCATAAACAGATCTGCGCGAATACATTTCCCATGCTTCAGCATACGCATTTTGTTTGTTTCGGATCGTGCGAAATTTTGGATCATATGAATTTTTCTCTGCCCCGTGAGATTCGTGTCGAGATTCTACCGTATCTTCAAATGTGCTTGATTATTCATCAGGGGAAAGAACTTTCTGGGAATACTTTTAATGAAGCCATTTCTCTAGGTTCTGTTCATTGTTCAAACTCATGGAGGCGTCAGCTGTGGAAGAAAAACTACAGAGTGGAATTTTACACGCACATCACATACAAACCAGTTGAAGGGACACCGAGGCCACATAGAAGTTGGCCTGTATCGAGAGGGTGCTGTGTTCTAATCACAAAGAGACCACTCTCCGCGAAATTGGAGAGCAAACAAACATACGAAGTGCAGCTGTCGCCATCACTGGCCATTTCCGCTAGTAAAATGTGTGCACTGACACTGCTTTTGTGACACGCATCCAAGAGGGTACACTACACCGCCATTCATTTCAAAGCGGGGGCAACCAGTCAATTTCAGTAAGGATGTCACGGGTTTGAATTGATTGGGAAAATTTTCGCATCCAAATTTTCTCGCCAAAAAATGCGTCTTTTGTTGCCTGGCAAACATAAGCGTAACCAGAAAGAGCCGAAGAATCAATTTTGACTGAGAGCATTAATTGGATGGAGTTGTCAGTGTAAGGTGATTACCTAGAAAAAGAATTTCTCTTCTGCAGGCACTTCACAAGATATTTGTTATTTTTTTGGCAGTTATTCTGGGAGCAAAACGTTAAATTTAGTAAGTTTTTTAAAGTAATAATTTGCATCTTGAAAGGCCCTTTTCTTTTTCGCTTAGTTTGATGAACAAGAAAGGAAAGCATTCCTCCAAGGATTATTAGCAGAATAGAGGTCGAAAACCTGCTCCGAAGATTGAACATGTAACGAGAACACTGCACCCTTACTTGTGAGTGGTGTAGTGGGGTGTTCTAGATGAGGACGTAGGAAGTAGTGCATTTGAGGGTTTTAGTCGATATTGTTATTATTCTGTTTATTATTAGTCTGACTGAATCATAGTTGAAAAAGTTGTTTCTGAGCTGAGAGGCCATGCTTCATGTTGCCTTTACTCTACAATCGCTTTTGACTGCAAGACACTTCTCTAGTGCCGTAAGGGCAAATAATGGCTTTACATTCTTGAACTAGAAGGAAACGGAGGAAGTTGTCTGCTGTGCTTGGTTGCTGCCAGCTCGAGGGCCTTGAAACGGACACATGGGCTGGAAGGTCTTGACTTGAAAGATGGACTGAGGAGGTGTGTGTGTGTGGAGCAAGGACAGGCATTTTTTGGGGCCCCCTCTAAATGAACAGAATCAAAGTTCTGACTTGTTCCTGAGCTGTGGTTGCATATGTCATGATAAGCAGTGGTGCCATGGCCAGTCTGTGCGCAATTGGCTGACATGTTTGTGTGCACCAAAGTATGCTTGCCATAAAGTCCAGTGATGACACATACAGGGTGTTTCACCTAAGGCTGTCATCACTTTTTAAAGATAGGTTGGTTGGTTTATTGGGGTTTGACGTCCCAAAGCGACTCAGGCTATGAGGGACGCCGTAGTGAAGGGCTCCGGAAATTTCGACCACCTGGGGTTCTTTAACGTGCACTGACATCGCACAGCACACGGGCCTCTAGAATTTTGCCTCCATCGAAATTCGGCCGCTGCGGCCGGGATTGAACCCCCGAAAGACGCAGGTTCGATCCCGGCCACGGCAGCCGACACCGCTGACAGTGCTATGCTGAAAAGAGCACCCTTCTGATTTAAAAAGCCTATTGATAAAAATTGCTGACAGTCTTAGGTGAAACGCCCTGTATATTGGACTCTCTTTAAGATGAACTCAGCTCAGCTGCATCCCCTGATAAGCTGAACAGTTCAGGGACCACTGATTGTTCCTTCATAGACAGATTGCAAAAACAAAATCTGGTTCACATGGATTTTTCAGCTTGTGCATCTGGGTTGACATGGATTCGAGAACACTCAGAGGAGCGTATATGACCGCTGTTTTTTGTCCAGATGTTTTTCTAGTTAAAACTGGTGGTAAATTGCAGGTGGACTAGCTTGTGGCGTATAATCGGGCACACTTTGCCATTCCAGCTTATTGAGCTATTCAGAATGAGGGATGTGAGCATGAGAACAACTGCATGCTTTGTGTAAGATTTATGATGGTGTTCGTATAGAGACAGCTGTTTAAAGGGGCCCTGAAATACCTTCTGAGGAGAGTACATAAACTTGCTCAGAAGAGCAGAAAGTTGGGCAAGTTGGTTGAAACGCACAGCCGGAAAAAGCAGGAAGGTAACTCACGGATGAAGAAAAAGAAATGCAAGGACGGGTGCTAACTCGCAACTGAAGTTTATTTGAGAAAAGTATGCTTATAAATAGGAACACAGATGGCACAAAAAAACACAGTGGTAGCAATCATCACATTTGACACCACGCATAGAAACCAAACCTTTAAGGTTATCATTGAAACTCAAGTGATGAGGCTAAGAATTCAAATTCCCTGTCAGTCAATACTACGGAAGTTTGAATAATACAATTAGCGTTATTCAAGTGCATGTAAAAAGCTTCCATGAGTTCACGAACCAGTTGGTCACTGTGCCTAAAAAACGATGGTTGTGCTGCCAAACAGTGGTGTGCACTGTTTCTTTTTGTCGTTATTGCCACATGTGCAACAATTCTTCGGCAGGTCATTCAGGAAATTTGCCCCAAGTAATCTCTTGTGCTCTCCTAATTTTTCATTAATACAACGCGCCGCTGCGGTGGCTCAGCGGTTATGGTGCTCGGCTGCTGACCCAAAAGACGCGGGTTCGATACCGGCCGCGGCGGCTAGAATTTCTTTGGAGGAGAAATTCTAGAGGCCCGTGTGCTGTGCGATGTCAGTGCACGTTAAAGAACCCCAGGTGGTGGAAATTTCCGGAGCCCTCCACTACGGCGTCTCTCATAGCCTGAGTCGCTTTGGGACGTTAAACCCCATAAAACCAAACCATTAATACAATGCCTGGTCTGGCCTACGTATAAAGCACTACAGGCAAGTGGCAACTTGTAGACAACACAGACAGCGCACGGAATGAACGAGGCAGTGTGCTTTATGATACTGTCTCTTCTTCCTTTTCTTTTTCCACCATCGTTCTCCTGCCGGCACTGCTGAGACCAGATTCACCCAACTTCTGAGGCGCAGGAAAAACCACATCCTGACAAAGACAGTGTCCCAGTGGTGTTTTCTGCACCTCTGAAGTTATCTGTTCTCAGGTGCGCTGGCAAGAAAATGACAATGGAAAAAGAAAAGGAAGAAATAAGAGCATCATCAAGCACACATGCGCGTTCATTCCGTGTGCTGTCTGTGTTGTCTACAAGTTGCCACTTGCCTGTAGTGCTTTATACGTAGGCCAGACCAGGCGTTGTATTAAGGAAAATTAGGAGATCACAAGAGATCACTTGAGGGAGATTCCCTGAATAAGATGCTGAAGCATTGTTGCACGTGTGGTACTAACAACAAAAAGAAAATGAAACAGTGCGCCCCGCTGTTTGGCAGCACAACCATCCTTTTTTAGGCACAGTGACCAATTGGTTCGTGAACTCATGGAAGCCCTTCACATGTGCGTGAGTACCGCTAATTGTATTAGTCAAACTTCCGCAGGATTGACTGATGGGGAATTTGAATTTTTAGCCTCACCATTTGGGTTGCCATGATAATCTTAGTGCCTTGGTTTCTACGCGTTGTGTCAAATGGGATGATTGCTACCTTTGTGTTCTTTGGGCCATTTGCATTCCTATTTATACGCACACTTTTCTCGAATAAACTTCAGCTGGGAGTTAGTGCCTGTCCTTGTATTTCTTCGTCCGTGTATTACCTTCTCGCTTCCTTCAGCTATGTATGAACTCGCTTAATCACTATATTGTGTTATGAACACCTGAGCCAAATAATACACTTCCACACGCAGCAGAGTACCCAAAATTATGTACAAAAGTTTTTAAGCCATTTTGGTGACTTTTTCATACTCTCTCTCTCCTTCGTTTCATGCTCCTGTGTATCTTGGTTAAGAGATGGCCATTAGTTAGATTCTTTCAGACGTCACGCAGCTACTCTGGCTACGGCCAGTCAGCGACATCGCTCTGTTGCGTCGGGAAGCTTCTCCTTGGGGAATTACCATGTGTGTTGGCAGCTGGCGGTGGTGCTGAGTGTGTGTGGTCACTGGAGGTTTGGTTTGGTTTGGTTTGGTTTATTAGGGTTTAACGTCCCAAAGCGACTCAGGCTATGAGGGACGCCGTAGTGAAGGGCTCCGGAAATTTCGACCACCTGGGGTTCTTTAACGTGCACTGACATCGCACAGTACCCGGGCCTCTAGAATTTCGCCTCCAAAGAAATTCAACCGCCGCGGCCGGGACTGAACCCGCGTCTTTCGGGTCAGCAGCCGTGCACCGTAACCACTGAGCCACCGTGGCGGGTGGTCACTGGAGGAGCACTGACCTTTCAGCGGACAGAAAGTGACTAGAGGAGAGGGAAAGGCGCAAAAACGCTGAAATTTAAATTCTGACTATAAATAACTCGGTTTCTAAGAGAGAAGCCAACAGCCACAGAAACCAAGGAGCACAGGGGATTTTTTTTTTTTAATTCATATTTTTGTGGGGCTGATCAACTAAGAATATTACTGAATATGTTGTCGCTTAAAGCTAATTGATGAGAAAAGCAGAAGAAAAAACAACCACATGCCGCCGGTGGGATCCGAACCCACAACCTCCGAATTACGTGTCTGGTGCTCTACCTCTGAGCTACGGCGACGGCTGTCAAACCTTCTGCTTTAGGGGGTATTTATGTTTTACAAATAACCTAACCTTGAGAGTGTTCAACAGCGCCACCCACGTTCGTAAGCGGCGGACGTGGAACGTCCTGATTTACCGCTGGTGTGATGTAGAACACCATCGAACGGTGAGGGTGGAAGCTGTGTGAGAACCCTCTTATGCTTCCTAAGGCGTCAAGGCTGCCAGAACCGAGACCCTCGCTAAGCAATTAAGTAAACAAGGGAAGGGGAATGAGGGGCTCGTTATAAATATGAGAGAAACCAACAGCCACAGAAACCAAGGAGCACAGGGGATTTTTTTTTTAATTAATTCATATTTTTGTGGTGCTGATCAACTAAGAATATTACTGAATATGTTGTCGCTTAAAGCTAATTGATGAGAAAAGCAGAAGAAAAAACAACCACATGCCGCCGGTGGGATCCGAACCCACGACCTCCGAATTACGCGTCCGGTGCTCTACCTCTGAGCTACGGCGATGGCTGTCAAACCTTCTGCTTTAGGGGGTATTTATGTTTTACAAATAACCTAACCTTGAGAGTGTTCAACAACGCCACCCACGTTCGTAAGCGGCGGACGTAGAACGTCCTGAGTAACCGCAGGTAGTGACGTAGAACGACATCGAACGGCGAGGGTGGAAGCTGTGTGAGAACCCTCTTATGCTTCCTATGGCGTCAAGGCTGCCAGAACCGAGACCCTCGCTAAGCAATTAAGTAAACAAGGGAAGGGGAATGAGGGGCTCGTTATAAATATGAGAGAAGCCAACAGCCACAGAAACCAAGGAGCACAGGGGATTTTTTTTTTTTTAATTCATATTTTTGTGGTGCTGATCAACCAAGAATATTACTGAATATATTGTCGCTTAAAGCTAATTGATGAGAAAAGCAGAAGAAAAAACAACCACATGCTGCCGGTGGGATCCGAACCCACGACCTCCGAATTACGCGTCCGGTGCTCTACCTCTGAGCTACGGCGACGGCTGTCAAACCTTCTGCTTTAGGGGGTATGTTTTATGCTTTCTTTATGCTTTATGGTTTCTAAGAAACGTATAAAAGAAATTATCGCTGAAGGATATTTGTGAAGCTGCATCCTTTAACATCCCTGACGTACTGCAACTTTATTGAGAGCCCTTTCAGAGCCCCTTTAATGCCCGTCACCTGGGTTTGGTGTCATAGTAGTAGCCGGCGTAACCATAGGGTGGTAACCACGATGGAGGAGGGAGGGTTATTGTGGAAAGAAGAGGGTATGGTGACAGCAGAGGAATGCTCATTCGGAGGGTGGTTACTGTGGAAGGAGTAGGGCTATTGCAAAGGAGTATGGTGAGAGTGGAGGAGTGCGTTACTGGAAGGTGGTTTGCCATGGGGAACAATTCAGAGGGTGCTTACTGCAGAGGAAGGAGGGTATGGCGATAGCTGAGTCGTGCAACGAGAGGGTAGCTGTCATGGGAGTCATTTGGAGAGTGTTTACCATGGAAAGAGGAGGGTATGGTGAGAGTAGAGGAATGTGCAACAAAAGGAAGAATGTATGGTAAGAGTGAAGGAATGTGCAACGAGAGGGTAGCTGTCATAGGAGTCATTTGGAGAGTGTTTACCATGGAAAGAGGAGGGTATGGTGAGAGTAGAGGAATGTGCAACAAAAGGAAGAATGTATGGTAAGTGTGAAGGAATGTGCAACGAGAGGGTAGCTGTCATGGGAGTCATTTGGAGAGTGTTTACCATGGAAAGAGGAGGGTATGGTGACAGCAGAAGAATACGCAGCTGGAGGGTGGTTGCCACAGATGGAGGAGGGTATGGCGAGAGTGGAGGAATGTGCAGCCAGGGGTTAGTTGCCATAAGAACCCCCTGGAGGGTGGTTGCCTTGGAAGGAGGATGAGGAAAGTTAACGTAGGATGACTGAAGGTTCGAAGGTGGCTTTTTAGTGCGAAAGCACTATTCCAGACTTGCCAACCCTGAGCAAGAATCTTGTCATCTTGTGTTGTCTTGCACTCCGAACTAACCCAAGCTTACACTAGTTAGCTCGGTTAGCTTGGGTAAGTTCAGAGGAGCGTTGCGCCAGCTGCATCCAGTGGGGGGGAGGAAGCCCGGATAAGTTCGAAGGAGCAGCATGCAGTCCGCAGCCAATGGGAGGGAGGCGGCAGTTATATTAATGATTGATCGCGAGAGGTTCCTCGGGAAGAGCAACATGGGTCGCGCAATCCCTAGCTGTGGCTGTGATGGAAACAGCCACCTACCAGTGCTGTGTATCAGTGCTGTGGCGCATCGCTTATCCGCTGTGCCACTGCGCTGGTAGTAGTGCGAGAACTCGCCGCGATCTATCAATGTTGAAGGGGCTCTGAAACACCTTTTGAGGAGACTACATCAACTCTCTCAATCACTGCATTGGGCTGTCATTAACACCTGAGCCAAATAATACACTTTTACACACAGCAGAGAACCCACAATCACGCACGAAAGTTGGTGATCTCTTCCTGACGACTTTTTGATGCTCGCACCCTCCTCTGTCGCTCCCACCTGCGTATACAAGTTGAGTGGTGGCTGTTGGTTAGATTCTTTCAGATGTCAAGCAGCTAAAATGGCCACGCCCAATAAGCCGCGTAGTTACGAGGGGTGAGGAAGCTCTGCCCGCGGAGGTGGGTCCGGCGGAGGAGCGGCAACCTTCCAGCCTGCAAAAAGTGACGAGAGAAAAGGGAAAGGCGCAATGACGCTGAAATTCAAAATTTGACTAAAGATAACTCGGCTTCTACAAAGCGCATTAAAAAAATTCTTCCTGGACAGTATTCGTGAAGCGGCGTGCTTTAACATCCAAGTCAAGCCGCAACTTTATTAGAGCCCCTTTCAGAGCCCCTCTATGTAGAGAATGGCTGATTCTGCATATGTGGGCATTAACCCACTAAAGCTATTGTATCACGCCCTTACAGTGGAGCTTAAGTGTCCTCTGCAATTGAAAAATGAACACCTGCTTTCGCACGTCTACGCTGCTGAACTACGTTAAACTTTTTTTTGTTCAGAATTGTTGAGGAGTTAGGAAGAAGGAATTTTTCGGGCAAGTGCATAATCTGCTGAGGACAGCAATGGATGTTTGTAGTGAAGCCTGCACACTGCTGCTGACTATCAAAGGAAGGTTCAGAGCACTTCAAAAGCAGGCTTTTCTACTCTTCCTGAAGCAAGGCTATTAATGCCGGATGCCCGTGTGGGCCGCTCATTGGAAAAGCACATTGGGAACAGTTGTCAAGCCAGAGCTATGCTTCAGAGCAGTCTGCTTCGCTTTGCCAATGTCATCAGAGTCAACCTGTTGTCTGCGTGATTTAAAATGGTGGCACAACTTTTTTGACACCTCGTGTCTGGTTTATAGCAGATGGCTTCTCAACCAGTGCTCTTCCTACAGCTGTGGACATAGCTTTGTGTCGCATGGCTGCCTCGCTTTTTACCTCTCTCAAAAGTAGCAGCTACTCTGACCTGTACTGTAGAGAACTGAGCTAGGGCACTGATGCCGATGGCTGATGCTTGCAAATTTTTTATTGCCAGTTTCTGTAAAAGGAAGTTTTTTCTTCAGGAATACTTTGAGAAAGCACCTTTTATCACTAGACAAGCGCAGATTTTTCAAAAGGGATTAGAAGTAGGTACATTTGGCATGGAGTGCCTCAGCATTGGCTTGCATTGTTTTGCGTTGGTTGTTGATAAACTAATTTCCATGCTTCATGGCTCTTTTGCTGCCATCTTTCGTTTTGATCTGCGACTTGGTTTGGTTTCTAGCTTTTTTCGATTTGTGATGCTTTGTGTCTTTAAACGTCAGATTCAGCCTTTTAATACGAGTCAGTAACTTTTAGTGTAATTATATACACAGAAAGATATAAGTCAAAGGAGTATTCCCTCATTAATGTCCACTTCAGTGCAGCCATATGGCTGCAGTGGAAGGCTACATGACTCTTGAATTTTCACATTTGAAAAAAAAATGTGGTCTAGTCTTGAGGTCGAACTGGGGACCAGTTAAGCTTACCAGAGCAGCTAGTTTTTTCCTTGTAAGCAGTGTGGTTTCCACTGGAGTGCCTGTGAATGAGTTATTACCCCCTCTGTAGAAATCTACTGCACCTTGGGTAACTCATCTTAGGAAATTATATGTTGGGCTGATTGCAGTGAGATTGTTACAATTGTGGCATGTCACATATTTGGCACGGTTCCCATTGCTGTTGGCATAATAAGAAAATGGCGTTAATTGTTGTACGACAGGGTGCAGTGAAAATGACATTACTTTTGCTTTGTGACACACTATTTGTTTTGCTATTGCTCTCTTTGGTGGTCACGCTTCATGCTTTTTGTAAGTATTTGTGGGCATCTTGCAGTACTGGCATCTTTCTTAATTTGCACCCTATTTGTGTGTGGCCACTATGTAGTTACTCTAAAAAGGGTGTGGGTATGGTAAAGAGAAAGATGAATAGTGGGGATTATTCGCACTGATCAGCAGTCGGATGTCAGCGACGAACCAGAATCAATGATACGGCTCAAAGCAGCGGTTGGGGATTAAAATGCGGAGCACTTGCATCACATGCTCGTGCACCTCTATTTGTACGCCCGGACAGCCAGTCGGAAATGTGCTGGATTCAGGCATTGCGTAGATAAGCCTGGTATGCTCTTTGTAGGAAGAGTGCTCTTCAGGCAAGTAAGTATACTTGAGATGTGACACATGCCATGAGTTGGTGTGTCCCACATTTGTGTTTTGTTTGGAAACCGGTCTCCCTGCTGTGAATGCTCCTAACGGGCAAAATTTTCTAGAAATGTGCGGGAAAAGCGTGCTTCACTGCAAGCAGCTGGATACAATTAGCTGAGAAATTAAGTTTTTTAAGAAGTGAATTTGCTCATTGTCAGTGTATATACAGAATTATACATCAGCATGTGTGTTGCCTCTAGTAGTGTTATTAACGTGTGCCATCATTTTCGACATCGAGATCATTCCTAGCTAGGTCAAGTTGTAGGCACTAACAGTTGAATATGCCGGGACCACTTTGTTACCACTTGAAGGATCTGCTGACACATTCCATTACAAAGAGCCTTGGGGGACCGGCTAGGGTTATTTGCCTATTTTACGGCCACTGATGCTTTTCTTTCACTTAAGTTGTGCCTGGTCACGTACTATTTTACATTTCCCAGGGTTAGTACTGCAAATTCTGGGCTTTTTGCCAAATTGGCGTGAATGCCTTCTGCCATTCACGCCAAAAAAGCCATTTGGGGGCTTAACTGAGTCTTGCCTATTTCTTCTGAACAACGGTTTCGTATGTTTTGCAGGATGCGGGCAGCTAAAACCTTATGGCAGACTCCTTCAAATGGAAATTATTATTGTTATATTGGAGAAGATTATTTAGTTTGTGAAAGCAGTATTTATATGCTGGCATTTCAAAGTATCATTGCAAATGAAATGAAAGCAATGGTGTGGCTTGGTAGCCTGTAGGCAGGATGAGTCTTAGGAGATATGGTTTAAGATTTGGTTTATAAGGGTTTAACGTCCCAAAGCAACTCGGGCTATGAGGGATGCTGTAGTGCAGGGCTCCGAAATTTTTAACCTCCTGGGTTTCTTTAATGTGCACTGACATTGCACAGTACATGAGCCTCTATAATTTTGCCTCTATCGAAATTTGACTGCTGTGGCCAGGATCAAGCCCATGTCTTTCGGGTCGGCAGCTGAGCACCATAACCACTGAGCCACCGCGGCGGCTTTCTTTGGAGAAATGCGATATACGAGCAGTACGTGTGGTTTTCTCACATAGAAGTGCTTAAACCAGGTGGGTCAAGGGGAAAGTACAGACACAGGTTGCCTGATGTAGTGCTCTGTGTCTGGCTTAAGATATGTCTTCACCAGTTGTCCTAACACTAGTCCAAATTGGTTCTGATGCTCTTAACTGGGAAGATGCAGAACCAGCCAGTCCAAAGTATGGTCTAACCACGTCCACATGCACTATATTGCTATGCTCAATGCTGCTCTAAGACTCGGCATGCGAGATTATGCCCAGTGTGAAAGGTGAACCTTGTGGATAATCTCTTTCAGTTGATTGCCTCACTCATGGGTCTCATACATTGTTACAGCTTGTAAACCTTTGGGATAAATAAAGGGATGAAGGTTTGCTGAATTTATTAATAATCAGTAATCATCATCATCATCAGCCTGACTACACCCACTGCAGGGCAGAGTCCTCTCCCATGTCTCTCCAATTAACCCTGTCCTGTGCCAGCTGTGGCCACCGCATCCCCACAAACTTCTTAATCTCGTCCGCCCACCTAACTTTCTGTCGCTCCCTGCTAAGCTTGCCTTCTCTCGGAATCCACTCCATTACCCCTAAGGAACAGCGGTTACCTTGCCTTCGCAAGATAACTGATGGGCTTGGGCAAGGCATGTAATAAACAGTGAAAGTCACAATTGTCATAAATGTATGTGTGTGTTGTGCATGTTGAGGACAATGCAGTGAGCTGTAGAAAAGAAGACGATAAGTGTAGCATTAATAGACAAGAAGAGAGCAGCATGGATGAGGGCGCAAACATGAGTTATTGATGTCCTTGTTGAAATCAAGAAGGAATGGGCATGGGCAAGGGCAGAGAGCAGATGACCAGTGGTCCCTTAGGGTAATGGAGTAGATTTGAAGAGAAGGCAGACATAGCAGGGAGTGGCAGAGTCAGGTAGGCAGATAAGATGAAGTTTGCAGGGATAAGGTGGGCATAGTTGACACAGGACAGGATTAATTAGAGAGATATGGGAGAGTGCTTTGTCCTGCAGTGGATGTAAATGGACTGTTGCTGATGTTGAGGATAGTGACAAATGAGCTTCCTGAGAATTTAACTTAGAACTGCGCTTAGGACTTAGAACTGCACTTAGGCAAACATGTTCGCAGCAGAAATTGGCACTTTTACTGTGCATAGCGACTTACGAATGTGTGAAGAAATGTTTGGGACGGGGAGTTACTATGTCGTTTTGGAGTGTTTTTTAAACCAAAATATCTGCAGTGCATAAGTTGTGACAGTAAGCATGTGAGACCAGTACTTGGAAGAGTTTTTAGTCTTTCTCTACTGTAACACGAGGGTTGCGGTTGTAGGGATATGTGTTTTAAGCCAGAGCCAGTTCTACTATGGTGCACAGCACCAGGATTATGCTTGAGTTGAGGATTACAAAAAGAAGAAAGTCCGAGACTATCCACCCTCCTCCAGAGTGAAGTGGCAGGTGTAGCTATGCAGCTCCATTCCATTATGAGAGCAGTGCATGCTGGGTCCATCAGGTTCTATGACCACATACTTGAGCTCACTCACCGTGTAGCTCATTGGAGAGGAGGTGGGCGTGGGAATTCTTAAGTAAAATTATACCATTTAACCGGGAAAAAGTTTTCTGTGCAGCATCACTTTGAAATTGTGCTGACACAGCCTGTACGCAGATGTTGAAACACAAAGGGGTGGGAGCGACGTTTCTTTTCCAGTTTGAGGAATGTGATGCGAGGGGCACAGGTTTTTTTTCTAAGGTACCTGCATTAATTGTGGCAGTTGGGCCCACACTCCTGATCGCAAGAGAGCCACAAGGGCTTGGCATAAGTGAGGGGGACGAGTGCTGGATTCTTTGCACGAAGTTGCGTGCCCTGCCCATTTGGTTTGCACCGTGCCTTGCCTGCAGCTCTGGCATCTAGCCACACCCATCTGTGTGTCAGCCTGCAGCAGTGATTTTCGGCTTTGCACATATAGAAGTTTCAGAGCTTGTTGGGCTTCACAGAGATGAGGCTCCATCTTGAGTTGTCCTTGGTGCGCAGCAGCCGAAATGGGCATACACATGGAAAGTGGGAACAGGAATTATTGGCAGGAGATTGTCGTGGTAATCGTTTCGCAGGGTGTGAGTTTATGAAACTTATGGAAATTTCATGAAAGAACAGTATTTCTTGGTAGAGGCGAAATTAAAATGGAGAAAAGCTTATGGTGTCCCCCTTGAGTTAGGTACTGTTGGGAGACATAATTGAAAGGACATGCTGTGTGACTCTGTTTGTGGTTGGCTGTTGCCATTGGGCCTTGCGCAGTTTTCCTCCACGGACCATTGCTGCACGGTGCAGGTTTGGTGTTGCATGTGCTGGGTGCATCTTTCACGCTTGCGTGCTCCTTGTGACGGGGGTGAATTTTCCTGGCAGCCGCTTCTGGCCATTGCATGCTCAAGCAGCAGCCTAGGGGAGCCTGCCCATCATCCCCCATGCAGTGTTGTTACACCAGGGGCATTGGGGCAAGTGCGAGATATGGGCTGCTAATGGAGCTGCGAAGAAAATGTGGGGTCACTTTGCGACTTTCACAAAAGTTCACCCTGCCTGCGCACATACTTTGCTCTGCTTCAACCAAAGAGGTTGGCATGTAGGCTTGGCACATTATGAATTTCTGGTGGAGCAAGATGGGGGTTACATGGCCATTTAGGCAGCACCACATTAAGCGTGACCTTCTCTGAATTGTTGGAGCTGTTGCGTGATGCATCTGTATTTACTTCACCCAAAAGCCCTCTTTGGCAGCCATCTTGGGTGTAATGAGCTGCTCCTTAATAAAAACCTTAGCCGCTGAAGGCATCAGTGAAGTGCAGGAAGGGGCACAGTTTCATCCTTGTGGTAGTGAATTCCATGCACTTTACAAAGGTAGCACTGTGCTACTTCACGGGTGCGATTGGAAAGAGTATATATGTGGGCATTAAGCCTCAGGGATGGCCTCTTTGTGAGTGAAGCAGCGTAATGGTCTGCACAGCGTTGTGCTGATGCTGGAAAGAAAGCATCTGTGCACTGCCGGTCATGCCGAGCACTGCAGCTTGTCTGGCCTTCCCCCCCCCCCTCCTTCTCAATTATAGAAACGTTTGGTTAAGGCTCGCTACATGCACTGGCAGGAAAATTGGAGCAGCAGGCATGAGTGACCGCGCCGTCAAGGTTCACGATGCATCAAAAGCTTGCAGCTTCAGACTCCATCTGTAGCATATGCGGCCGTCTTTATCATTTGGCAGCCCTTGGTGGCCACAGTTTTGTCATTTTCACTCCTGGTGGAAAGCAAAATCATTACTCGTGGTAGCAAAACAGTTGACTTTGCTTGTTGTGGTCCAATTCTTTCTGGTAGCAGACTTACTCGGTCAGTGCTTCTGCACTCTTCACGCACCAATCGGGCAAGCTTGCAGGTATAGACATGGTAGTCCGCTGAACAGACTTGGTAGAAAAAAGAAAAAAAGTCTACTGCGCATAGCTGCTTCCGAGTGAACAGAAATGCCATCATAAAAGTTATGCTACCATTTGAGCTGTGTATCTCTGCGATGGCTTGTGGTACAGCTTACTTGTAGAGCCGTAGTAACTAATGAAATGGTATTTTTGCAGTAAGGAAATTGCTTTCTGTTCATGGAATTCAATCTGGCATTTGGCAGAATCAAAACAGACTGTTGCAGCGTTAGTTTTATTATTGTTCACCTAAGGAGGCTTTTTGCAATGGCTGCTTGAGTGGAGTAAATATTGGGTGTTAGTCTGTTTTGCCACTTGGGGCTCCTGCAGCTGAGGCTGTTTATTAAGCACTAATGAAATCTTAATGTTTTGCTGCAAACTTGGCCTTTCTTTGTTAAATAGCTGGCCGTGTCCGTGTTCAGTGTTCTTCATTTGTAAACTGTGAAGACAGCTCAGTAATGTTGTCATGGTGACATGCTTCCTTTCATTCATCTTTGACCTTGTTCAGCAAACGCCTGTCATTCTCGCCGGAAATGAAGAGCAGAAGAAGAAGTACCTTGGCCGTCTCATAGAAGAACCGCTGCTTGCTGTGAGTACTCCGTTGTGGCTTTTCTCGGACGTACATCGCTGCCTCTTGTCGGTGCTTCTGTTTCACTGTCTTAAATTGTAAATGGTGGTGTTATGAGGTTATGAGGGACGCTGTAGTGGAGGACCGCAGTTGATTTAAACCACCTGGGATTCTTTAATGTGTACTGGCATTGGACAGCACATGCGCATTTTTGTATTTTGCCTCCATTGAAATACAGCTGCCTGCAGCTGGAAGTAAACCTGCGACCTTAGAATCGGCAGCCAAATGTAAAAGCCACTGAGCTGCTGCGGTGTGTCATTTCACTTTCTTAAGATCACTAAACACAGCACTGCCAGCTCTGGCTATGCCTGAGGTGAACCAGTCTGCGGGGTATTGCAATCCAGATGTGGTAAGGCCATTTGAGTGACCCGTACTGCTTGTGTGTTGGTTCCCAGGCCTACTGCGTGACTGAGCCTGGTGCAGGCTCCGACGTGGCTGGCATCAAGACGCGGGCGGAGAAAAAGGGTGACAAGTGGGTCCTCAATGGCCAAAAGATGTGGATCACCAATGGTGGTGTCGCAAACTGGTGAGCAGGGGCCACTGCCGGGGTGCTGTGTGTGCAGCTGGATCATTTGGCGAAGAGGCACCAAGCCACTTTTGCTTTCTGCGGAGTCTTATTGCATGCTGGGCTGTGCACTTACTCTTGGCCAGATTGAGTACCTGTGCTGGAGCAGTGCAATTGGGCATGCACACCTGGCCACTTCATTGCGGCAGTTGCTGCTTTGGGTGTTTCCTCTTGTGCTGTGTATGGAGTGAGAAGAGTCTCCTCCCACAGATAGTGCATGTTATTCATTCTGCACAGTATTCCTAACTTGGAACGAAGACCATCTGGCAAGCACGGCAAGCTGCGGCTTTCTTTGTTAGCTGGGAGTGGAGGGTCGCGATCAGGAACACACCACTGCATGGCAGTTGTGTGCTCCATAATGCAGGAATAATTAGAGATTTTTTGGAGAAGCCTTTTTTCTGCGGTGGATTTGGCTCATCTGGTGACAATAATGACACGACGATGCATGGGTAAAACACTGTTTTGTAAAGTGCAAGAGACACGGTGGGCTGTCCTCATGTAGTAAAGCTTTTGGCCACCGTCGGAAGGTGTTTTATCAAGGCGTCACATTAACGATATTTGTGCTCGGACAAAACGTAATGTACTGATATTGATCGTATTGATATCGTATTGATATTTATCACTGTACTTCGACAGAGGAATGCAGTGTTCAGACACGATGGAGCAGAAGGGACACAACATGGAGCTGTACTCTATTTTATTGCACGCTCATGGCTTAAATACATATCAGTCATACAAGGAAATTAAGGCATTGCCGTGTTTCCCTTCTTCTGTTTCGTCCTTCGCAAGCCTATTTTTACCTGTAGAGCTGGCGCGGTGGCTCAGTGGTTATGGTGCTCAGCTGCTGACCCAAAAGATGATAGAGGTGAAACGCTAGAGGCCCGTGTACTGTGCGATGTCAGTGCACATTACAGAACCCCAGGTGGTCGAAATTTCCAGAGCCCTCCATTACGGCATCCGTCATAGCCTCTGTCGCTTTGGGACATTGTATCCCCTAAACCAAACCATAAACCTGTTTTCACTTGTAGGGCACACACCAGCCAGTCCCACTTTCACCTTGTTAAATCAGTGCACTTGATTTTGTCTAGCAGCAGGACTATATTTGAAAATTCCGGTTAGAAGTGACTGGAGTTGGTGACAATAGTCTTCGGAGCAGTGCAACACAAGAGGTCAGATTTGCATAATGATGAATGCTTAAGGCTTTTTTGATTCTGACTGTTGCAATGGGCATTGCCTGCAATAAAAAAACTTGAGGGCACTTTTAGGATATGGATAACCTGCTTGTGAACTATCAAAATTTAATAGTGACAGTCTGCGAAAGGAGCTGTGTGAGGACCATGGCTGGTAGAAGAAAATGTCACATATACAGTAGACTCTCATGAATTCAAACTTCAGGGGACCAGACGTTTATTTTTGAATAACCAGAAGTTTGATTTACCTGAAGTGCACATTAATATGAACCAAAACTGAATGCAGTTTGCTTTATGGATGTCTATGCATACAAATCAGCAGACGAGGGTGGGGAAATGTGTGGCTCGTTTTGACGTACGAATGAAGGAAGCCACATCGAAACCAAGACAAGCACAGGTGAATGTTTTTTTTTTGTGTGTGTGGTGTTTGTGAGTAAAAAATTAACAGTGTAATTATTTCATGGCTGAAAGGTAATTGATTAGAAAGCAGAAGGGAAAAAAAACGAGGGCCTCAGTTATGGCAGTCTCTCAGCATAAGAGGGTTCTTGCGAGCTTCTGTGCTCACTGCTAGGTCACGTTCCTATGTGACACTTGCAGTAATATGCAGGACGTACTACATATGCTGCTATGGATGAGGGTGGTGCTGGTGAACACTGTCAAGGTTAGGTTGCGTGCAACGTGAATACCCCTGAAAGCAGAAGATTGGGCAGCCATCACCGTAGCTCAATTGGTAGAGCACTGGACCCAAAACTCAGAGGACGTGGGTTTGGATCCCACCAGTGCAAAGTGGTTGGTTTTTCTTGTTGTTTCTAATCAGTTATCTCTCAGCGATAAAATAATTACACTATTAACTTCACATTGATGAACACCACAAAAAAAAAAGCATTCCCCTGTGCTTGCCTTGATGAATGTTGGCTTCCAGGCATATTTTGAATGTGTATTTGTTTGTAGCTAAAAGCTTCAACACAACATAAAGTATATGTTTGCTCAAGTGTGGTTGAAAAAAATTTATGAATAATATGCTGGTTTCCCGATAGAGTAAAAGCACATTAAGACCTTAAGGGACTGGAAAAAAGGTCCGAATTATCCAAAGGTCGAATAGTTGAATGGCTACAAAAAAAAAAAAAAAACTATCAGAAACAGTTTTACACCACAGCAAATTTAAGTGATGCAAAAATAGGCGGTGGTCGTCTGGTTTTAAGAGAAAACTGGGTGGCAATTACAATTTTTTGTAACTCATTTGTGGTGTACTGCCTGCCCACTGTCAGGAATATCAAAGCAGGACTGCTCCAGAATAGCAAGGTCTTCCGTGGCCTCCTTCACAAGTGCGGCACAGTAGCAGTGGAGCCTTCACTACACAATGAGCAGCTCATGATTAGTGCTCATTGTCGACACGCAGGACCATGTGGACGGAAGAGAGGGAACGCATATTTGTGCGCAGATGACGAGAAGGCTTTTAGAAAGGAAGAAAATACCAGCGCTGTGCTAATTAGTGTTCGAACTGCCTTGCGGCTTGGCTTGGCTTTAGGTCGCTGAAGCGTGGCCAACAGCTGCAATCATCGTGGACTAATAGAGAAACCTGACACATCCAACCTTATTTGCCGCTCTTTCGTGTGCTGGGAGCATAGGCCCTGTCTGAGTTTGAATTTACCGAATTAAGGATAAATCGCGGTACCAGTTAGTGTCTTTAAAATGCATTGAAAACATAGCCAGCCAACCGCAATTTTGAAAATTATTTGAATTAGTGGAAATTACTAATTATCCAAGTTTTAATTATTGAGAGTCTACTGCAATTAGAATCCTGTGCACGTGCTGTTGCTCCGGGCAGGGCTCCTTTAAATACCTTAATGCATTAGTTTATTGAGTGGTACAGTCAAACCTCATTGTGACAAACACAGATATTACTATATAGAACTCTCCCTAAATATTTTTAACACGGGCATTTCTTACTTTATATATTGAATGTGGTTGCCATAAAATGGATATATCAAACATCCGAGCACCAAGCTGTGCCCGCTTGGATGCAGGCGGCAGGCTTTCCCTCACTACACTGGTGACTAGCGGTGGTGTGGCAAGCGTTAGCGCTACAGCTCATGCTTTATCTTGCATTTGCCAACAGCGCCACAGGACATATAGCGCTTAGAATAGCCGGGTGGTCTGTGCCCGTTTGCTCCTCTCGCCCCCGTCGATGTGCAGCGTTGTTGTGTTTGGCGTGCAGGTACTTTGTGCTGGCGCGTTCCAATCCAGACCCCAAGTGCCCAACCTCAAAGGCCTTCACAGCGTTCATTGTGGAGCGCGACACACCTGGGGTCACTCCTGGACGAAAGGCAAGCCTGTTTGAGCTGGGTGCCTGCCCAGGGGGAAAACCTGGAAATATTGGCGAGTTTGGCGATTTGGAAAAGTGGGAAGAACTACGCAGAATGATCACAGTGCTTGCTGTCGGGGAAATGCAGTAGGGGATCAGAGGCATTCTGTTCCAAATTCTTGAGTCCAGAGGCCACATGTAGCAAAAGGGTAGTGAAAATTGTATTGCCAACATTACTGTATTGTACTGTGTAGGTGGCAGCAGTTGTTAAGGAAATTGTATTCTCTGTTTGCTGTATGCTGCCATATATTTGCTGATTGTGCTCCCTGGGGCTAAAATGCTGGCTGTTGTGAGCTCTGTAATGAAATATAAACTGGGCCATTGTGCCTTCTTTTTGTTGATTAAGTTCGTGTTGCAGTTTTTCCAGTGGTATAAACTGAGGCCTGAAGGCTTTAAGCTTTGTTGCGCTATTGTATCTTTGGACACTAGCCGTCTAGCCTGACTTATTCAGTCACAAAGGCATTAGAGCATTCCTCCAGCTTGTACCCAGTCGGTTGTATTGCCTGAATGGCGAGAGGTCCCCTGAGAGTGGACTTTCTGTGCGTGTGTGCCTGAGCACAACAGCGAAGCTCAGCCTCTGATTCAGCAGTGAGCTGTCAAGGAGGCTCATTCACTTGGGACAGGATGCGATTTCTTGAGCATCGGTCTGATTTTATGAAGATCTCTTCCCATCTCATTTCACTCGGATCTTTGTGGCTCATCTGTACCTTCACTTTAACCCCGATTGATCTGCAGAGTTTCTACTTTTTTGTTGTTGTGGCTGTACTCGGTTAACTTGCGGAAACATTCTCACACGGTAGTAGCAGAAGCATGGCGATAGTGTGCTGCTCACTTGCTGCATTGTTGCATGGCGTAGCGGGTGTGAGATGTGCAGCTGTGTAATGAAGTGACTCCTTCCTGCCTGCTAGGAGTGGAACATGGGCCAGAGGGCATCGGACACTCGTGGCGTCACCTTCGAAGACGTGCTCGTCCCCGAAGAGGTGGGTCTGCTTTCAGATATGAGGGGATTGAGTCTTTTGGGGCTGATGACGTGCAGTGCCAAAGGGCCAAGACTGTGGTGTAAAGCCATGTTTTTCATGTGCACCAGATCAGTACGACCAGTCTTGGAGTGTACTGGCAGAGTGCTTTGCATGTTCTGACCTGTTCACAGTTGCTCTCAATGTCGGGCAAGTGAGTGGTGGGCTAAAGGCAGAAGCTCTGTGAAAAGAAAATGGCGATTACACTTTTGTGTTACTGTCGATGATGAGCGCTATCTGATTTCCCCTTGTGCTTTTCCGATTAATTAATTTGAGATTTTTGGTGCCATCGGTGGCGTAGACATTAAGATTGGCTCCCCTGCGAGGGAGCGCAGGTGGGCTTTTGTTTGATTCTTTACCATCCCGTGCTGCCCACATGACCATAGTATTTTGCTATGACAAAGCTAACCACCACATCTGTGCACTAGACTTGTTTATTAAAAGGGGGACACTGGTCTTATAACCATTTTCCTTACTTTCCAACCAAAATTCACCAGAGTGAATTTTGGTTGGAGTCTGCACTCCGGTGAGTGAAGACTCACCGGAGTGCAGCTGTTAGCTGCATATGAGACTTGAAAGACAATAGTGCATATGCTGTACTTTTGCATTTTTTTTTTCTGCCGCCTTTTTTCCTGTCAGAGTGTGTGCCGTGAACACATCCCCGTCTTGTCTGGCTCATGCAGAGATGAAATGTTGCTGCTAATTTAAAAAAAATCAGCACTTGCCTGATATCAGTCAGCACTGTCATATGGGGTTCTTAGTGTTTGTCCTATATCTGGGGTGGTTTCTGTTTCCAAAACTTTTGTCACGCTACATCCTCCGATAGTAGCCTTCTTAGGTTATGAAATGGGCAACCTGTGCATTTCTCACTTTTCTGTGGGCTGGTCGTATCAAGGGCTCCCAAGTGTTGCATTGCATCAAGGCATTTTGTGTGCGGTTTGTTTTCTTCCAGAATGTCCTCATGAAGGAAGGGGATGGCTTCAAGGTGGCCATGGGGACCTTTGACCGCACCAGGGCACCCGTGAGTGCGGCTGTTTTTGACTTCTCCGGTTGCACAGGTCAGGCATGCTTGTGGCACGCGAGCTGTTTAGTGTTCAAGTCTTTTCACTGCTCACGCAGGAGCAGGTGTCGTATGTTTGGAAGGCTGTTTGAGGCATCTCCTGTGAACATGGTGCTGGGCAGAAGCTGACTCTTCTCAGGGCCCCCTTTGCAGCAGTTGTGGCAATTGCAGGCTTAGGGAGCTGACTGGGTTACATTACAGGCCAATGTGCTGCATGTCCCCATGGTGGGGAAGTTCCAGTATGGACAGACGTCGTCAGTGGGCGTAGTTATGATGATGATGCTGCATATGCCGCATCATCATCATCATCATCATAACTACGCCCCCTGCAGAACAAAGGCCTCTTCCATACTAATTAACCTGGCCCTGTGCCAGCTGCAGCCACCTTATCTTATCCTGTGAACTTTGTAATCTCATCTGCCCTCCTAACTTCCTGCCACCCCCTGCTCTACGCTTGCCTTCTCTTGGAATCCACTCTGTTACACTTAAAGGGATACTGAGGCGGTTTTCGAATCGGCCAATTTTTTAGGATTTTGAAGTAGTGTCATTGCTGATCATGCCTGTGAAATTATTTTTTCAATTTTGGCTAAAACAGTGCCGCAATCACCAATTGAAAGCGCGACGTTTAAATCTCCCGTGCCCCGCGCGAGCGCAGGAGAGGAGAACAGCGGAAAGGAAAACCTCGTCCCTGTCGGCCAACGTGACATCACGTTGAGGAGCCGGGGATACTTCGGCGCACCCGAGCGAGCTTTCAGCACGCCTTGTTTCTCGTGCTGCATACGTTGTTCCTCGTACTGTGTGCATTGTGATGTACAAAGTGTGTCAGCGACCTTAAGAATCATGTTCAACACGAGGTACTACTCTGCGGTCGTGTCCATGAACAACCACGGCCGCGACTGTGTCGTCTTCCACTGTTTTCCGCCATAAGCTCGCAGCGCAAGCGCTCGCTGCTGTGACGAATTCAAGCCGACCAAAGCAAGCGTACTCTGCTCGAAGCACTTTTGTAAGTGCGGCTACATGCAGGGCTTGTCCCTAATGTGATCTCTGGAGATTTCTGTCGAAAAGGCGTGGCTGAACCATGACACAGTTCCTTCGATTTTCTCGCGCATGAGAGGCGTGTCCCCATTTCAAAGAAGCGCCTCTTCTATAAGTAGAAACATGCTCACTTAGCCCCTGCAGAAACCTTATAGAGGCTCAAGCATATGTCGCTCTCCTCGGCTTAGGTGATGGCCAGACCACCTGAGGCGTGCTCAGCAAGGCTCGGTTAGTGATTTTATACTGGGTTCGACGTGTCCAAGCAAGCAAAGCAAAGCACAATAAAGCAAAGCAAGCAAGCATCGAAGCTCTTCATATGCGGCATCTCGTTTAATCGTAGCTAAGCGATTAAAATGAAAGCGTTCAACGTTCTGATTTTGGATGCAAATTTAAGAGAGAAATGAATGCCAAACAAGTTTTTACAAAACACCATGTTTCGCAACCTTATTCGGTATCTTCATCAAGTTGTGGCAGCGGGCGAGTTGCAGCTAGCGTGGCTATAAACACACGTATAGTCGGCCACCACTTCACTGAACCTAAACTGCAAATCTAGGAAGGGCGAACGGTTCCTAGGAAGCGATTAATATTTTCTGGCATCTGCTGAATGCACTACGAGTGAAGCAGCAGCCTTGTGCACGTATTTGGCTTGGTTTCGAGTGCACAATGATTGTGACACTATCCCGTGGTCACATGCCTCGCAGTGCTTGGCCACTGCGCTTCGCTCATTTTGACATCAACTTTGTGCTGCTTCATCGTTTCCTTGAAATACTTTCTTGCCCCAACCTACAACGCCGGTTACTGAGAACAGTATTTTTTCTGCACAGCGCTTTGGGCCTTTTCTTTAGGATGACGCTCTTCCGGGCGAGCCAGGAGGCGTCCAGTGGTGGTAATTGACTTGAGTATTGTTCGCACCCTTTCCTTTCCGAGAATTCGAGCCGAGGTTGTACTGGCACCTTCTACGCATGGTCTGCATTTTGGTTTCAGGTGATACGTGGAATAAACAAACTGTAGTATCCTTTTCTTTGGAGGTCAGTAAAAAAATAGTCGCCATATTCGCTTTTACAACACCACGCAAAGCTGCGATCTGCACTCAACGCAGCGGCGGATCCGCATCGGCAGCTTCTCCAGTCCTCAAAGTGTCGTCAAGACCTCTCTTGACCAATCACGGGCGGCGGCGCGCCGCACGGTCTGCCCCGCGGCACAGGCCGCATATTTCTGCTAAAAAAGGCAATTCGCGCTTGTTTTTGCCTTATTTCGATGCGATATTCCAGTATACAGCATGAAAGTCTATAGGACGCCGCTGCCAGCCTGATTTTCAAAAAAAGTGCTTCAGTCTCCCTTTAAGACCAGTGGTTTACCTTGCCTTCGCATTACATGCCCTGCTGATGCCCATTTCTTCTTCTTGATTTCTCCTAGGATGTCATTAACTTGCGTTTGTTCCCTCACCCACTCTGCCTTCTTCCTGTCTCTTAACCTTACACCTATCATTTTTCTTTCCATAGCTCGCTGCATTGTCCTCAGTTTAAGTTGAACCCTCTTTGTTAGCCTCCACGTTTCTTCCCCATGGGTGAGTACCGGCAAGATACAGCTGTTATATACTCATTCCTAGGGCATTTGTGTGCATCCTCGTGCTTGAGCGAACAGTGGCAACTGATGAGTGTCGTTTGATGATGCCCAGGTTGCTGCTGGCGCAACGGGAGTGGCCCAGAGATGCCTGGATGAAGCAACCAAGTACAGCCTTGAGCGCAAGACATTCGGTCAGCCTATCTGTGCGGTGCGTGGTCCTAGCGTTCATGTGCCTCGCTTATCGTCAGACTGGTGGTGCCCAAAAGCCCACAGCTCAAAAGGTTGCATTTTATAAAAATCACTTTCAGAGGAACTACATTTAGTTTGTGCGCCTGTTAGCTGGGGCGGCACGACTGAGCACCGCAGAGCAAATTTGTAGGTACTAGATTGTGATATTGTGTAACAGTCTTGTGCTCTTCAGTGTGTATTGAAAAGCAGAAACATGTGCCACCTTTCTGCTGACTACAAGTGCATCTACGCTTGCCTCAGCCACTACTGCAGTGCTCTTTCATTTCATTTCATTTATTTCATGTACTGAAAGGACATGAGGGGGCGAGAGAAAAAAGCTGCCTTACGGGCAGCTTGACAAGCTCGCACCCCCTATTACATATGGACAAGGGCAGACACAGTACATGCGCGAAACATCAGGAATTACATATTTTGTAAAGCCATTAGAGTAATTAGATAACAATTATTACCAAAACACATGACAACTCTATAAATACTGTAATAACATGCAAATTTGACAAACCAGAGAGTGGCAATTTTCCATTGCCGTGTAAAAACGTGTTTTCCATTGCCGTGTTTCAGCCCAGAGAAGCGTGGTCGTGCTGAGGCCAAAAGCAGACTTAACATATGCTGTCCAGTATTCTAGGCATGTTTAGTTCCAGTGCGAATTGGAATGCCCTTTCCTGCATTAGTGCAGCATTTATTGCATTAGACTATTTGCATGAAAGTACTATTGTCAGAACTGGCCTCACGTTAGGGCCCAGTCTCCACACTTGCGGTCATCCGCATTACAGTACTGCAATATGGATTTGGTAAATAGTGGTGCAGGAGATAGAAAACTGGCAGGAGATGTCTCTGGTTGGGCACTCCCATTCTACTTAATGTGCCTTGCGGGCAGTGCATGTGCTGGATGGAGCTCAGTGCCAGGCATTGTTGTGACTATTTTCCTCTCCGGAGGCAGTAGAGCACTGTGGCTTGCGCAGTGCATAGATCATGAGCTGCAGTGCACATTGTGGGCTGCTGTGGACAGTCTGCATTTATCTGCCAAATTGCATCTGTCTGTGGCCAGTTTGTGTAGCCCCACTAAAGGTCTGGCAGTACTGGCCTCATGTTGTGCAAAGGCAGCAGCAGCCCTCCCCTGTGCCACGAAGAAAATAGGCAGCACTTGTGCCCTCTATACCTGCAGTGCTGAAAGCTTCTAACCTGCCTGTGGAAGAGTCCCTAGGCATAACTTAATTTATTCTTTGCAGCTCATGGCCATATGCCTTTCTTGCCCAATAAAGGACTTTCAACTCAACTATGCAGCTTGACTCATAGAGTATAGTGGGAAAAAGACATATTATACTTACCTGCGCAGTGAATGCAACTGCAATTTTCGCTATAAAAATGTGTATTTCCTTTTCTTTTCCTCATGTAATGAATGCACCAAAATTTTCATCCAACATGCATTGGTGCAGAAGGTGCACTAGCAGGAGGCATTTTAGCATCCACCAGGCATACGCGTGCGCATGTCACTGTTAGCTGAGAAGGGGACAGGCGCGTGTCAAAATATTCCGATGCTTTGGAAGTGCCAGAAAAGTGTCTGTCCTGACTCAGAAACGCTTCATGATGCATGTGAAGACCACACCAACAAAGGTGTGTCATTTTTCTCAGGCTCTGCCTAGAACCACTGTCCAGGCAGGTTTCACTTCACCTTTTGAGAGCCGCCTCACTCCACTGGCTGAAAGTGGCATATGTGGGCGCTGTTACAAACCATTGGCCAAACCGTTATTATTGGCAGTCAGACACCTAATGGTGGCATTGTGTGTGCTTGTGTCCACCTTAATCCTGATGATTCAGATTTTTTAAGAACATCAGTGGTGGGGCACATGAAATGGAGTTTGTATTCTACCAGCCTGTTTCCATATAAATTTTTTTTACATTACCTTGCGTAATGAATGCTCTTCTGGAATTTTTTGTGGACCTCATGGGGCAGAAAGTGTGTTCATTTTGCGAGTATGGTAATATATATTGAATAGTACAGACAGAAAAAATTGGAAGGAAAGTAGCAAATCTAAAGGGTGTGGTCATCAGGCATAGCTTGCTTGTGGCAGCATTGGGTGTGCCTGCAAGTGTGCTCAGAGGGGGCTGGGAGAGAAAGCAGCACCAAGCGGACAAAGCACGTGGACAGAGCGTGCGGCCTCTCTTTGCAGCACCAAGCAGTTCAGTTCATGCTGGCAGACATGGCGATAGGCGTGGAGGTGTCGCGCCTGGCGTGGATGCGGGCGGCTTTCGAGGCTGACCAGGGCCGCAGGAATAGCTATTATGCCTCCATCGCCAAGGCACTGGCCTCGGACGTTGCCAACAAGTGTGCCACGGATGCTGTGCAGATCTTCGGTGGAAACGGGTTCAACTCCGAGTATCCTGTCGAGAAGCTCATGCGTGACGCCAAAATCTATCAGGTTAACCTTCTTGCCTAGTCGTTACATTGACTCAGTGTTTTCTTGCTTGTTTCTAGATGTTGCACCTGTAAAAAATGATGCATTTGAGCTTTTCTTGCACTTTACTTTGAGGAATCACATGCTGTTTGTTTGAATCCTTCTGTGGGTGTCCTCATCTGCAAACTTTGTTTCACATGTATTAAGGCGAAAGCCTTTAATGGCTCATACTGTTGTCCGTTAGCAGAGGGTGTCACACCTTTAGCAGCATTTAACTCGTGTTAACTCGGGAACTAAAAAAGATAGGAGGAAACCAATGGTTGGTTCAGATAGAGGAAGAAAAAAAATGAAACTAAAAGCTACGTTTGATGACTGTAGAGTAATTAGTTTATTAATTACAGTCAAAAATGACAAAATTGTGTCGAAATAGCATGGACGTCGATATAACCACGGGAATGGTGTGATGTCACATTCACCAGAAGTCATCATGGCATAGTGAAAATTGCCACAGAATGGTCGGAAAAACGTTGCATTTGTGTCAAATTAGATGGAGAAATGTGTAATTAAGCGTAATTAACACTTAATATCCCCGAAAGATGTATAATCTGGGTATCGATATAGCCATAAGATTGGTGTGACGTCACATCGACCGGAAGTCATCATGGCATAGTGTCCTCGGCTTTTGCCTCTCATTTTTTTTTCAAGCATAGAACCTACAGGGAGTTTTGCAGCTGTTATGAGTTGACAGTTCTGGATACGAAAGAGCACAAGAAACTGGATGCAAAAGAGTGCAAGAAACTACAGTGGCAAAAAAAGAATGGTAAGAAAGGAACATGTATACGAGAGCGGAAGCACAGAAGGATGGTGGTACAGTGCTACAGATTTTAACCGTTATGAAGATATGCTCCAACAGGGTAAGGACCTCCTGTGCACATGCATCATCATGAGCCATGCGCAACACGAGAGATAAGACAAAGCTGTCAGTTACGACCCAGAGGCACTGATGCCACATGTGAATTGTGATCTCCTTCCAAAAACTGATATTCTTGCCCGAAATGCAACCGGGTTGTGCCTAATGCACCTGTTGCCTAGCACCTTGATCTCAAAAGCTTCCCAGACTTCCCTCTCTAGC
This sequence comes from Amblyomma mixtum, assembly GCF_055824585.1. Lineage (NCBI taxonomy): Eukaryota > Metazoa > Arthropoda > Arachnida > Ixodida > Ixodidae > Amblyomma > Amblyomma mixtum. Next base: position 327,268,463 of record NC_143014.1, on the reverse strand, counting down.
ACGGGTTCATTCGCGACCAATAATTTTGATATTACTAAAGAGTGAAGTACAATTTCTGCACTCTTTGCAGTGACTTGGAAGATGTGCATTTCCACCTGAATTCAGTGACTCGTGGTGCTCCCTTAACCGGTCATTAACACATCAGCTAGTGTAGCTTATGTAGGCTTTACCGCAATAATGTGTGGTGGCGTGAGCTCTGCCTGTAAAGTGTAGTTTGCCCAAATAGCTAACCCTTTTTTATTTGAGTTTCAAAGGTGAGTTGTACTGAATGCACTTCTTCTCCAAAGCCTGCATTTTATTCCTAGTTCTCCACTTCTGTCTTACAAACATAGTATCCCGTGTAGTGAATTTACAGCCTTTGTTAAAAATGTGCAGCTCGTTGGGTTCGCTTCTGGGCCATGCAATGATGCACATTTTGCATTGCCATAATTCCAAATCTCATTAAGGTGACAGGAACTCTCGCCCTCACCACTTGGAAACTTGGGACCTTCAAGGGGTACTTAGAGTCCCCTCTGCACAGCTTAGAAGTAGGGGTGTGCAGATACAGTAACCGACCAATTTTCTGGACTCTGCAGAACCCGAAAAATGGTCCGAGTAACCGAACAGTTCAAAAAATTTGTGAACTTCAAAAAGTGATCTTGCTGAGAAAAACCGGCTATAAAAACAGCAATCTTTGCTGTTCCCCACGTTCCGCTTGCAAGCAATAATATTGGACTGTTTATTTCAGCTGCAAAGGCCATTCATGATTTCAAAAAAAAAAAGTAGGGGCAGCAATGTTTGCCTATCTATATTTTCCTGATTTGGATTGGATTGGCAAACATTTATTCACCAGCAGAAAGTGGTTTAAGGTGAGGTCTTGGTCACTGTTACGTCGACCTCGTTGGCTTGCTCCACTGCCCGGAGTTGGGTCTCCAGGTCGGAGCTGAGCAGCACGGCCTCCCACTGCTCGGAAGTTAGGAGCTGAATTTTGGTCCAGGGGAGGTGTATCCCCCGGACAGTTCCACAGGAACATGGTCTAGTGTGGCTCTGTCACCGCACTTGTTACATAGGGGATATGGGGGAGTATTGCCTGGGGTACATGAGCGGAATTTCCGCAGGGTTGGGGTGGGAATGGGTTTGCAAGTGACGTCAGGTGGTCTCCTGTGCCTTCGTGAGCGATTTGTGCGGTGTAGGGAAGATGCGTCTTTCGAGGCGAAAGTGGTGTGTTATTTCGTGAAACGAGTTCAGGCCATCCCTCGAGAAACTCAGGTCCGAGGAGCCCACTGCCCGACCGACGAAACCTCGGGCGTAATCGTGGGCGGCCTCGTTCCCCGGGTTACCCGAGTGGGCCGGAACCCATAAGAACTCGATCTCCCTTGCGGGGGTGTGGCGGGTGCTTCTGAGGATTTGGAGGGAGATGGGGGGGAGATGCAGCCCCTTGCAAAGTTGCATATGGCTGCTTTTGAATCTCTGAATATAGTGTCAGCTGAGGTGTTGGCTATGGCTAATGCAATTGCCACTTCCTCCACCATCTTGGAGGAGGTGGTGTATATATTTGGGGCTGTTAGGGGTGCACCAGTTCCGGTCACTGCACCTACCGCGTATGCTTTGAGCGGTGTCAGATATTCCACTGCATCCACTTAAGCGGCCGTGGGGTAGTCCTTGTATTTGCCCTGTAAGGCACGGGCTCTCGCCTTGCGTCTTCCTTCGTGGTGCGTAGGGTGCATGTTCTTAGGTAGGGGTTTGACAGTGACCATTCTGTGTACTTCCGGAAGGAGTTGTACCGAGTCTTCAATTAGGGGTTGCAATCTAAGGCAGGTAGGGCCATCCTGCACCCCTAAGTGAAGACTCAATATCTCTTCCGGAAATTTTTTTTCATACTGAACAGATATTCAGTATTCGGTTCAATATTCGAAGTCATTTTTCTTTCATATTGAAATGTGGTTTATATTTGTAGATTTCAATATTTGCATGCCCCTCTATTTAGAAGCAAACCCCATTGGGCTGCATGTTTTTGACAAAGGCTGTACCCTGCAGTTTGTTGATTTGTTGTAGAGAAGAGTGCATTCTTTGTGTGAATAAACGTTCTTTACAGGCAATTTGCATGCGTGTCTGACATAGGCATGCAGTTGCTCAGGCCACACCACAAGTCTATAGGTTAGGCGCTGCCGTGTAGGCTAGCATCTGTGTCTTGAGGGTTTGGCAAAGACTGTAGTGGGGACAAACTCAAAGCCAGGTGCATAAGGGGTGCTGCTGAGGAAGTTGTTGGGTAAACTGCCATTGGTAACCTATTGCAGACGTCTTAGGCCATATCCAAGCAGTGCATTGCGTTTTTCATCTGTTCACGTCTGTTCTGGGTTGGAATCTCTCGACAAGGCGTGTTCTGGGTGGCACATCTTCCAACCAGTGTTTTCTGGCAACCTGGAAATTCCAACCTTGCAATTGTCAGAAAAACCTTGTACACCTGGAGAATTTGGGGAATATCCAGGGATACCATCGAAAAGAATGCCAAGTCAGTGAAAAGGACTGTCTGAAATTAACTCAGTGGTTGTCAGTGAATTGCGACGGTACAGCGAGTGGTGTGACATTTTTTGCTTTGACGTCTTTGTGTTTTCAAGTTAAAGGTAATAAAATGCCATGTATATTTTTTATTTACCCACCATTGCGGCACAGTGGCATGGCATTGAACTGTTGATCCTAAGTTCGTAGGCTCAAACCCGGCCATGGTTGCTCCATTTCGATGCAGGCAGAGTGCAAAAACTTCGTCTGCTGCATGATGCCAGTGCACAGAGAATCCCGGATGGTCTAAATTAATCCAGAACCCTCCACTACGGCGTCCTTTATAGTCCACGTGTCACTTCAGGACGTTAAACACAATATACTACATTTTTATCCACCGATGGACTGCTTGTGGCATGATGACATGATTGAGAGGTTGAACGGACTTATGCAGAGAGCGTTGTGTAAATGGTGGTCGACTGCCGTTTGAATAGCAGTGGGGAAGCCGGGCTATTGAGTTCGATACACTGCGTAGGTGCAATGCAATTGTCTTTTGATAATTTGAACTTGCAGGGAATTGATAATTTGTTGTCATTATGACAAACTCGAGCTAATGGGATCCTTTCTAGTACACTTGACATTGATGGCTCCAGTGTAGGCTCAAATTAACCTACAGTTCGAATTAACTAGAGTGCACTGTAGACATTTTTTATATACATGTCATCAGTTTGCCTTGGTTATTAAATTATTGTGTCAACTGTTAAGACTATTGGGACAAAATGGTATCTCAGTACTTTAGCGGGCATTTGCTGGTCAAAAGCTGAGTGGGGTTTCTTTACATTCCACCTCGGGAATCTTTGAGGGGGGCTCTCCTGGGCCCCCTTGACTTTAAGGTCCAGAGTTTAGCATAAAGCCTGAGCTTTAATTATGTAATCAAAAGTGAATTTAATCAGTTTCTTGAAGTACAGTTGTCTGGCAGGTGATAACGATCCTGTTTGTCTGGAGTTCCCATGCAGTGGCAGTCTCAGGGTGGTGTTTGTGGAGTAAAAAAGTGGCCTGCTAGTCTCGGAGCAGTGCCCCTCCCTGCCCTGTGACATTGGGAAGTCTGCCGGGGCCAGCCCCGTTCCTGAAGTGCACATTCAAGACTGCTGCAGTTGCACACGCAGATGTGTACTTTTTCTTCCTTAGTTTAATATTTTTTGCCCTAGCCCCTCAAGAAATAGCTATCAATTTTTGCTCTCTGATTATTAATTTGCAGGTTAGCTGTACACTGGTTAGAACTAGACTGCCACTGTGAAAAAGACACCAATATGTTTGAATATATTGCTCTAATGATTGGCAGTTAACTTCGTTCTATGTTTGGAGCTGCATGTTTTCTTTTTAGTGTTGGGTACACTTGGAGCAACCAATTCATTCTTGAAGCATGTGTGCAGGGCACTTCCAATACAAGATGCATTTGTAATCTCTCCTTACCAGTACTGCATAGAATATTGGTTATTTTTTACATAGCCAGTCATACTGTTGCGGTGTTTCACTTCACACAGGTCCTTGCTGGTGCAGTAGCCACTGCTTTCCTACGAACAGTAGGTACACTGGCTACGCTTGTTGATGACACCAGATGTGGACAAGTTTGACTTGCAGTGCAACTGAACAGCACTTAGCAGTGTCTTTCTGCCTTTATTCAGGCACTTTTCTGCTCTGTTCAGCCGTTTGTTTCATTATCAGTACCCACAGGCACATCATGGATTATGGACACGGTATCGCAGACATGTTTACTCTGTGGAGGAGTTTGTTTGATTCCTGGATATCATTTTATTTCTTGCCGAACTGAGAGAGGGCTGGAAGGCATTTGCTTCAGCCTACATGTGGCTTGTGCTGGTCTGATGAGATTTGTGCTCTGTCTCCCTTGTGTGCAGATCTATGAGGGAACATCCCAGATCCAGCGACTCATCATTGGCCGAGAGCTGCTGGGACGGTACCAATGAGGCCCATTTGACAGTGCAGTCTGCTTTTAGTGAACGAAGGCCCATTCAGCAGAGACACGGGGACACATCTCTGAAAAATCCAGGCCTTTTGTTGTACTCACCTTGGCCCGACCAGACCGATATGACTGTGTCAGTTTTACGGGTTAGGCATTAACTTGACAAGAGGGCCAGGCACACTTGTTTCTGACGAGCTGTAGGCAGTGTTGCAGTTCTCAGCAAAAAAGGTGTGTCCTGGAAGCTCCTCAATGTTTTTACCTATTAAGCGTTCCTTTTTATGAGGAATAAAGGAAGCCTTGCCTCATTTATTCTTGTATCAAGAAGTTTTATTGCATATCCATGTGGTTCACATGTGAAACACTGTGACAAACAGTTTGTGACTCTCTGGTATTTACACAGTGAAGATAAAGACAAATTAGAGCTAGCTCAGTGTCAATTGAAAGTTAACATTTAACTGACAGGTGGGCGTATTACTTGAAAAAGATGGAAAATGAGTAAAGTATGACTGTAAGAGGATTCCTCAAGAAGTGTTTTACCACGGTGTTTTTTTATAAAGCGTCAAGCCAATTCTAGCACAGCATTATATGTCATTTTAGGTTGATTGCTTGAGCTTTGCCTTGACACACGAGTGCAATAGGAAGGCTTGCCTAGATATGCCACTTGCAGGGTATGCAGTGATAAAAGCGCAGTAGATGTACAGATTGAGAGCTTCTTTTATGTACGCTACTAGTGAGGTTGTGTTCAACCAGTGAAAAGGTTACGCAAGACGCAATTGCCTATAGCAGCGTATTCTGTCATCATCTTGAGCTTATGCACAGGCCATTATTTCATGAGGTTTGGAAAATCACATTATTGGCCAGCAGGGAAGACTCATGGTGTCTGGAAATAATTGGCTTGGTTTCTGGAAAGCAGCTGCTCACTTGCATTTTCAGCAGTGTCAAGGCAAAGCGCAATGCGCTGCAGTGTGACAGAACAAGACCCACTGGAACTGCAGGCACCCAGTTGCAGTGGCAGCTCCCAACAACCACTCCCACTTCAGCATCATGCTGCAGAAGCATTGCATGGCCTGTGGAATACACAGGAAGGCTGGTTTAGCTCCTACTGGACAGCTGAGCTTCCACTACCATCTCTCAAATGTGCAGTTGTAGAAACTTTGCATAACATCTGACCAAAGGGTTGCACTGTTTGGGTTTTGGAGGGAATGGTGCTAACCACTCGGGTCGTCCTTGATGAGAACGTAATCGGGCAAGACTAGAAGAGGGCTAATCGATTGTTGCACCTGTCTGTAATAGTTTGGGATGTGCTTGCTCGAACCGAACCGTGTTGCAGCGTTGACAGCAGAGCGTGTGCTGGTCACACTGTGAGGCAGTTTGAGGCCAATTCAGTCACTGTGTTTCTCGTCAGTCGCGTTAATCTGAGGCATGCCGTGTTCTCGAGTCACGCGACAGTCGCTTAGGATGGGGGGGCAATTTTGCGGATCTGTAAGTGTTGCCGGGTGATGAACGGAAGCTGTCGTTGGCGGCGAACGCGTGAGTGCCGTTGTAGCGGCGAAACATTGAGGCGTGGAGCCACTGCGATGGCCGCAGCGGTGTTCCCTGTCCCTGGTGGTCGGCAGCCTGAGCGTTGGGTTGCGCCCGCAGCGTCGTCGTCCGCGCGGCCTACTTGCCGGCGCCAGCTGGCGCGGCGGCCGCGGCCTGCCGGAAGGCCGGCCTGCGCACCACTCCCTGCGCCCGGTTGGGGGCGGCAGCATCGGCGTAGTCTTCCTCTTGGTCAGCCACCGGCGCCTGCTGTGGGGGTGGGCTGAACCGCCGCTGCTGGGGCACGGCCTGCGATAATGCACCACCCCAGAGATGAGCACAGAGATGAGCCTGCCCTAGGCAACAGAGACTTGCAATGAATTTTTTGTTTTCATATTTAAAGGATGCTGGACATCTTGACAAGCTCTAATTTCACTTTGCATGTCATCCTCAACCATTCTTCAAGGGTCCATGAAAAGGGGGTTCGAGGCTTCTTATAATACGGTTGCATTATGTAGAGTACAGACCACCGAATGTCATGCCGCGTAAGGGACCTCAAAAGCGAACCGATCATTCACAGTATAATTTTAAAAATTCGCAATTCCGCGCTCTTTACGTAACCAGCGAAGGGCTGGCATTGGTTAGCCGTGACCCCTCTTTCTGACGTCACGCAGCTCCCATGGCCGCGGCTAGAGTGTACCGCGGCCGCAAGCTCCGCCCTCCTCCTCCCGCCCGCGTCGGCAGCCGGCGGACGCGCCGACATGTCGGTGTGCAAAAAGTGACGACACGAGAGAGAAAGGCGCGAAGACACGTGTAAATCCAAATTTTGACGGGAGATCTCAGCTTCCACAAAACGCAATAAGAAATTTTTAGCTGGAGGATATTTGTGAAGCGGCGTCCTTTAACATCCCAGGCATACCACAACTTTATTTGCGACCCCTTTCACGCAGTGAACTTAGCTGATATGTCAGACTATGCACTTCACCATTTCATATGTAACATCATTCCTCGCCGATGCACCTTAGTACGCATTTAATGGCTGCATTTTATCTTCTCCCCTTTTTGTTTTATTTTACTTTTTCCGCACAACCCTCCTTCCGCCATTATATCCCTAATTGTCTTCCCCACGTAGAATAGCATGCCGCGATTTTTAGACGCTGGCTTAATTCTAAGTTTTTTCATTAAAGAAATTCTCTCTCGGGCTAGGGGTGCGTAGGTGGGAAGTCACGAAAAGGGAAAAAAGGAGCAAAGGCCTGTATCCTTCCCTTTTCTATCTAGCTTGTGCCCGATCTCAGCGACTTCACCATAATGTGCCACGGCCGGACTCTAATGGTTGCTGCGCACGACGGCTTCACGCGAGCCGTCTGTACAGCATGCAAAATTAGCGACGCTTTACATTCTCGTATGTCAACAGCAGTCGCTGCGCTGCTTTCCTATTTCTACGTTACTTTCCGTCGAAATAGAGTGTTCTAACATAGCGCGATCCGGTGATCTACTACCGTCATCCGCTTCTACGAGCAGCCATTTGCGCATGTGCACGTTCGAGAGGAGTCAAGTGCGCATACGCATCAGCCCGGAGGTCTAAATGCGGGTTCTTATCCACCACTACGCAGGCGTAGCTAGTGACGCGCAAGCGAATCACGGTAGGGGAAAGAGTATCGTGCGTCGCTAAAAGTAGCTACGTTTAGCTTAGCGCGTACCGCGCGCTGCAAGTGCTCACGCGCCGATTGCTCCTGACGTGGCAGTTGTCCGGCACGTTGCGCAATATGGCGCCCACAGGACTATCTGCGCATGCGCATGCTTATACAACTTAAGTCTGCAGGGAAGCTCCGCCCACATTCAGCCTCCGCGCACAGAATTCTTTCACGACAAAAAAGTAGGCCGCTGCTTAAACGTTTCTTGTTACCTAAATAAGGAGCTTATCACAAGAAAAAAATTATGAGCTCTAGTCTGTTGATACGTGGATTGTTTGGTGTAGTCAGACATTAAAAAGCTTATTTCGTTTACAGTTGCGATTTTCCAGCGGGGTAATACAGGACGGCGCGGACCACGGCTCAGTGTTAGCAACTGCTGTTTTTTGAAGTTGTATCCTACTATAGTAGATGCAGTAGATTTAGCATAGTGGTGACGAGCGAGCATCAGTCTTAGCACCGTCGCACGGTAAAAATGCTAACTATACGTAAACTACTGTACTTGCAAAAGGAATGATTGTTATTTGAAAATATGTTACGTTTATTTGCTACTACTGTACATATTATGGTTGCGCTGGTTTGGAGAGACACGATCAGAAGGGCGTCGTACTGCCGTACATCAAATGCGGCTAGGCCACGGTGTAATGGGCTAGGCAAGCACGGCAACGGAAGACGCCCTACCGTTCTGGTCGTATACCGGATTACTGGATGCCTGCTGCGCACATGCAATGGCAGGTATGCTGCCCACCTGGCCGCGCACCTGTTACTGCGTGTCTTCAGCTTGCACCAGGTAAATGTCTATTCTTGTGCACGCGCAGCGACATGGGTGGGGCCTACAGCCGTGGCCGGAAAATTCACCTGGAGCACTGTGCGAAGTTCTCACGGGGCGACTGTTGCTTTTGCGCAATTTTCTGCATTATCCAAGCCCTGTTCTCCGTAAAGGTGACATAATTTCTGACACATTTGCTGTAGTTGGAATCAGAATTCCTCTTTAAAGCAAAACACGATGCACTGATCAGGAATTAGCAATACCTTTTGGAAACCCTAGCTACCGTCGCTTTTCCGCGCGATAGGTGGGAAAATCGCGAATGAAGGGATCGATTTCATTCTCCGCGGATCCTTCTACGGCATTTCGTGCACGCACGTGGTAGCGCCCGCGCTTCTGCGCTGAATCGGAGTGCGGTCACTGCAGCGAAACGTCGAGGCAAGAAAGGCTAGGAAACCGCGGCAGCGCTTTTCGCGAAGATCGTCGTCGTCGAAGTGGCCATTATTGCTGCCCGCATAGTGAAGCTGCTGTGAATACATGTGAACGGCGGAGAGAGCGGCTTGCAAGCAACCGTTACTGCTCGCAACCATCGCCCACTCGACTCGGGGCTACTCCGCGTGAGCGGCTCAGCACCTGGGGCGAATTTACGGGCAACCCTTGCAGATGATCCCTCTACACATCATTTGAACTTAATTCCGAGGAAAAATGGGGGGAGGGGGGGGGCGGTCTTTTTGGTTTTTGGTTAGAAATTTTCGAGGGGGAGAGGGTGTCCTGCCCATGCGCAGCACCTAATCGGACTTCGCTAATCCAGCGAGAGGTTCTATGCTAGTCCTCCGTGGCTGGTCAGATGGAATGTCCTTGTTTCAAGTTTCGCGACTCCGCCTTCTAATCACCTCTGATTAAACAGCGCGGCGCTACAGCTGTGGCGAGCACACCGATAGGCTTGGCCAGCAGAAATGCTTCACCACAGCGCACGCGCGGTGAAGAGGAACTAAGGCTAGTCGGCCAGCCAGCGTTTGAGCAACTTTTCGCGCGAGTGGCACTCGGGAGATCATTTCGATCAACGATCAAACGACAAGTCATGCGATCGAACGGCTCGCATGACGGCCGCCGACCGAGTTGGGTAGATAAGAGAGTTTTAGTACTGCTGGACAGCCCTACCGCCAATACGGTAAAGCTACTTGCCGTGCTTCCCTAGCCACATTTGCCGTACGGTCGTAGTTTTCGCAGTTGTAATTACCGTACGGCGGTGCTAAAATTCTCTATTGATAAGCCAGCGTGGCTTTCGACAAATCTACCTGGATGTCTGCGATACGGCGGATTTCGCGCTGTTGCGGCAAAGACTTCTCGTCGTGTGAGGGAAAGGAGGTCGACGGAGCAGCGCCTTGAGAAAGGAGCCTCTGCGAATCGCAGCCGGCGAAGGACGTACATGAGCTGGCACAATGGCCGGAGTTGGCGTCGTCCTGTAACCTTTCATTTTGGGCAGCGTCTAGAGCACCCTTCGATACCAGACGGGCCTTCCAGTGCGTCCTCACGCTTCTCAGCAACATTTTAGGTCGGTTTCAACGACTGGGTGTCAAATCGTACCTGTTTTATGTCACACCACAGTACAGGTTTGAGAATATGCTTATCCTCAACCTTGTCCTAAAGGAACGCAAAGGGAAGTACGAAGTCCAGCTAGACTGAGGCCATTTTTACCAACAACAGATGTACCAGAGTAAACGTATACCGGTTTACTGGACGCTTCCTACCAAGGGCGTGGTCATGCGCGGCCACTGCCCGTGCGCAGCGGGCGTCCAGGAAACTGGTATACGTTTACTCTGGTACATCTGCGCTATACCAGAGCATACCGGAGACGCACGCGCAGAGGCCCCGCTTGGCTCCACCCATGTCATTGCGCGTGCGCAGGAGGTGTCCGGTAAACCGCTACATGTTTCCGGTAATACGTCTCGAGTATCCTAATATCTCTACTCTTTCGACGGGGGTGGGGCAGCAGGGGCGGAATTAAGGGGGGAGGGGGCGGTAGCGCCGCCGTTCTTCCCCAAGCGAGAAATTTTGCTTAAGAAGACCATGCTGAACCTCGATTTTTTGATGAAAAAAGTTCTATGAATGCATAAATCAAATGGACCCCCTCCAGGAGTGACCCAAAAATCCACACATGACGAGAAATGGCGCCGAAATTTATGAAAGCAGCGCGGCTGTTCAAATACGGGAAAGCGAAGCGCCATCTTCTTCGCATGCTGCCCAGTATCCGGCTCGCGTGAAGTCTTCGTGCACAGGCAATTTCAAGGGCGCCAGCCAAGCGCAAGCTGTTTTGGTTGTTACTTCGGGAACGGCGAGGCCACCATTAGCCTCAAAGGTGGTAGATTGTACTTCGTGGCTTCTACTGATAAATCTTGCTACAGAGGCTCGTATGATCGGCAGGAAAGTGGTTTCGGTTTCGTTCGTTTTCTCTCACTGGCCAGGACATTCGCCGCCTTTTCGGGTTCGTCGGAGGGATGACGTAGTAAAAACGACGTAACGGCAGCGGCGCATCGTAGGAGTGTGAATGGGAAAGAAATCTGGGAAATTATTAGCGATTTTGTTTAGCAAGCTGTCACATTTTCGCTGAAAAAACAAAAAAAAGTACGCTGGTAGTGTTTCCGAAGGCAAATCTACCAGTCTAGCATAGCTTATTGCTTCCATTTGTCTTCTGTTCGGTGCGCTTTTAAATTTCGCACTTATTTACGCGTTTCGTAGTTGCGATTTGCTGAGATAGAGTGATGCGGAAATTGCGTCATTTGCGGTTTCTTTTGGCGGTCGGCTACTTTCATGTATTTGCAGTGGCTTTGAAGTCTGCAAACAGTTCGGATAAAAAGTAAATAGAAGTTGATGGGAAGTTTTATTCTTACAAGTACCGTTTTTCTCCGTTCGATTACAGTCCCTGGCTCGTGTTACGTCAGGCAGCCCGTATATTTCCTATACTTGCTTGCAAACGTTTCTGACCTTGTGATACCGCGCACGTGAGTGAACACGTGTCCGCACAAAGGAAGTAGAAAAGAGCGCAAGATGACGAGGCGAAGAAAATGACAATACAAGCATTGATTAGTAGCCGCTATCCGTATTTCTTTGTATTCCTATAGTTATTAAAACTGGACATTCCTGTGCAAGCATAGGCGTGCGGGGGGGGGGGGGGGGCGGTGACCTGGACCCTCTAATAGACTTGAGAAAGGGGACGCAAATTTTGTACCATATTTTTTCCTTCTACCCAGAAGACATGAACAGGCGCTACCATGAACTTTGTCCCCCACCCCTAACAGAGAGGCCTATGCACGCCTATGAGTGCATGTACCAGAAGGAAAAAAATATAGGAAGAAGTCAGCTGCAAATTATTGTGGGGATATGTAAGCTCTTCCTTTTTTTTCTGGAAAAAGAAAAGTTGGGGGTTTCTTGGTGCAGGTATCACTACTTTGGAAGCGGTGAACGCTTGGATGGGAGAAATATTCGGGGCGTCTACTGTATCTACCAAAGTGGGGAAGTCTAAACCGCAAAAGAAATCGAATAGCACCATTCACCTGCGGAGCCTGGGGCGGCCTGACGGCCTGCTGCGGCTGCTGCTGCTGGGCTGGCCGGGGCCTCTGCGGGGGCCTCTCGTCGGCCTCCTCGGGTGGGGGCGTGGTGGGCGGCAGCTCGCAGCCGGGGATGTTGTCGGCCAGCTCGCAGCGCAGCGCGGTCGGGTTGAAGGCCAGCCCAGCGGGGCATCGCTGCAGGCGCGGGTATCCGCCCACGCAGAGCCAGTAGCGGACGCAGCTCTTCTCGATGGGGATGTGTCCGTTGGGGTTGTCCTTGCAGATGGGGTGCTTCTGGCAGTCGGGCACGTTGTCGGGCCAGTCGCAGGCGTGCATCACGTCGTTGTACAGCAGCGAGAAGGGGCACTGCTGGATGGTGGCCGTGCCATTCCAGCACTGCCAGTAGCGCGTGCAGCTCGTCTGGTGCGCGAACACGCCGTACTGCCAGTGGCAGTTCTCGCTGCTCTGCGGCGTCTGGCCCATGATGCGGCCGTCATCGTCGGGGCAGCCCACGCGGTGCGGGTAGTCGCAGTTGTTGAGCAGGCCGCGGTTCTTGCCCGAGAAGGCCAGCCCGTTGGGGCACAGCTGCAGCGTCGGCACTCCGTCGTCGCACTCGTAGTAGTAGTCGCAGTACTGCTCGTGCTCGAACAGGCCGTTGTCCTTGCGGCACACGTTCTGGTCCTTGCGCTGGCACCGAACTGCGACAGAGAGAGGCAGAATGCTCAGCGCGGTCGCGCACTTGACCAAGCGAACTAAATGTTTGAGCACGCTCTCAGAAATATGCTCGTGTCGCTGCGAGCAGGCAGCTATACAAAACAGGGCGCAAGGATTCACGTCAAGCATACGTTCAAGCGTTGCAGGGAGTGGCCTGATGGAACACCGACCCCGCGGGCTAATACTTTTTTGGGTTCGCGGATGAGGTCCTGTGTAGGCATTCCGGGACTCAGGTGAACCTAATGATGTCGCGTACATGGCTCGGGGTAGGGTGTCGTTTTTGTCGAAAACTGCCTGGTGTGGTTATCGGGTTGTTAAGGGAGGGTGCATGATTTTGCGGCGCAGTGACAGTTCCCGTAGGGCGCACGAGAGTGCAACTGTGGAGTCCTTGGCCTGCTCACCTCATTGTGTCGATTGGGCTTAGCTCGATTAGTGTTACCTTTATTGTGCACGCGGGATAAGAACAAATAAGAGTAAAGTGTCTCTGGGTCAACGGTAAGTTTCCAGGAGGCATGATGATTGTTATTTTCAGGCATTGGTCAATTTTGCAGAGCAGACTGTGAGGGAGAAGGGCGGTGTAAAGCAAGCGAAGGATCGAGATGCGAAATGCTATCGCTCCTTCCGCAATATCCTTCGACGAGGCAATGGGAGTGGACTGTGCCGTGAGCATCTTTCTCCGAGACAACCGCCGAACCTCGAAGCTGTTCTATAGCTGTGCTGCAGGTATGCGGCATAGACGTCACCGTGGGGCACTCGCTGCTTGTGCTCCGAAGGCGACGAGCTCAAAACATCTGTAGCGCAGTAGTGCGTAAGTGGACAGGCCGGGACACGAGTACCGTGCGAGGCTAATCCGCGATAGACGGCGCAAGGTATACTCGTACCGCTGCGCTCCGAAAGGAACACATGGACGCTGCCTCACAGTCCCGAACATCCCTGCTCGTCGATCGGTATGCGTACGCCTACTGAGCCGCGACCGCCGGTCGGCGCTCAGATTACTCTCAAGTGCTACGCCTCCGCTCGGAGCAAGCCGCTGTGACATGCGCGCACACATAAAGAAACAAACTAAAAAGCGCAATTTCATCTCACGAGTGGTCGCAACCACTACCGCAGGCCGCCTCACGTGGCTTATGTTGAGAACGCAGCAGATTTGCGTGAGCATACGTTTCTGTAACACCGTACTACTTTAACATGAGGCTCGACGGTACTGTAAACAATCCCGAGGTTATTAGTCAATTTTATTCCACCAAAATAGTTGAGGACGCTAGGAAAAGGCGCCGACAAGCTTAACAAGCTTTAGGTCCCGTAACATTTGTCACTGTGACAGAGGGGAGGGTAACGGACACACAATGCGCAGCGAAGTGAGACGAATGCAGTCTCGGAGACAAGTCGGATTGATAAAGGAAACAAGAAGGCCATGATAATACAACGGTAACACAGAGATACTGACCTATATGAAATTCACTTACTCTCTGGGCGCAAATTACGCTTAAAAGAGAAAAATTATACCCTTACAAAACGAATTATCCCTGAATTACCGCAGGAAGGAATGTTTACAAAGTTCTCTTCAAAACTATTTAAGGAAGATCAAATACAGAGGCACCACATTTAGAGGCTATACTTGGTCCTCAATCTACACGCAGAAAACTGCTCAACCCCTCGCAAGTGATCGTGCTGCAAAATGAACTACAAGCGCCACAGGTCGGAAAGCGCTGTAATGTTTAAATTCATGTTTGTAGCGTTGTGCCGACTGTGTAATAGATAGGCTAGACACTTTGAGTAGGTAGGCATTACTGAATAATTCATCAGAGGAACGGCCTCTCGGTCGATTTAAACTACTCCAAGCGCTTTCTTTCGAAGAAAGTGTAGAATAATCTGCGTGGACCGGTTTGGGTCACCGCACCTCGAACGAAATGACGGTAGAATAAATGCGACGTAAGTAATGACTGGGCCCTTCCACGGATGCCAAGGAGTAATTACTCTCTTATTTCTCGTCTACTCCACCGTGGGAGAGAGAGAGAGAGAGAGAACTCCACCGTGGGGGATTCCTCTAAACAAACTGTAATATAACACCGTTCCCTATTCGAGTTCTTGATCAATTCGACGTGGCTTTGCCATCTGCTAGGTTTGCACGGCGACTGCCCCAGACAGGCGATGGTCCCAGGTTCGATCCCCGGACAAAGACTAATTTTTCTTAAGTTGCTCTTAAACACACGAAGGAATCTCTCAGTTTGCACCTTGGATGGAAACGTACGAGATGTAAGACAAATATTAAGTTTCTGTTTCAAAAATATTACAGATATTAAATTTATGTGCCTGGTGCGATAAGTGGCAGATGAGCATAAACGTCGAGAAAATTGTTGTCCTCACTTTCACTAACAAACGCCTCCTTCACTTCGATTATTTTTTCAGTGGCTCGTTACTAAGCAGCTTCTGGGTTCAGCAGCACGGAGTAACTTTTACGGCTAACATGTCATGATCTATACCCATTGATTCAGTATGCGGTAAGGCCTTGAAGAAACTTCTGTACTTGTACGTAATCTATGGCTCCAAAAGAAACTAAACTTTCGATGTACAAATCCGAGCCTGCATTCAGCAACCAAAACGAGGAAACTTAAGACCGTGCAGAACCAAGCAGTTGATTTTATTTTTCGGCGTTGTGACAGTAACTCCCCCCTCTCCTCCGCGCTGTCATCAGCAAATATAACTCCTCTTTCAGAAAGTGGTCGCATTGATTCTCTAAAGTTTTTAACTACATTGTCAATTCTCATTACCGCCTCTCAAAAAGAATTATCCAATGTTCGCTAAACCAACCACATTACGAAGCTACCATCTGCTAGACGTTGCTCCTTTCTACGCGTGGGAAAACTTATTTGGACGCAGCTTTTTCCCGGGAACGACTGGAACTGGCAGCAGGCTTGCACTTCCACCGAACCAGTTCATAGACAGTACTGAAAGTAGTTGGGGTACTATGATGTGAGTGTGTGCGCGCGCTTGGTTGTGTGAGTTTCTTGATTTTTGTGTGTGTTTTTGGCGTTGTCGTGTCGATAACAAACTCGTTATTCTGTGATATACCCACTCCTGCAACAGCCCTGAAGGAGCTGCGGTATGTATAAATGAAAATAAAAATCAGATACAGGTAAGAACTGTGGCAGTCACGCCAATAACAAGCTTTACCGGCAACATCCGAGTACCATTTTACGATACAGAATGCGCTGCCTTAGAGATGGCGAAAAATGGCAGCTAATTCCCCTGGGCTAACAGGAGCAAGAAAGAGGCTGAAATTGTCACACTCAGCAAACTCGTCTGCCTCCGTACCCAGCAGAGACCTGGAATTAACAAGGGATGATTCGTTTTAGGGGTTTTAAACACCGAGCCGCTCACTTGAAAGCCGCACACGCACAGCTTGTTGGGAAATATAGTGCATATCTCTGAATTCAAAACACCAGACAGCTTCTGATGTCTAAAGCTATCTATATCGAAGCGACAGTTGAGCACATGGGGTGTTGCCGTAGCTTGTTGCTTTCGGAGGGAGATGTAGAGTGATGGCTACTAAACGTTTGTCATCTCCCCGCCCAAACATAACCACATCAGGTTGAGCAGATATTTTGATGTTCTCTACATCTCCTATTGAGTGAGAAAGCATTTCTTTTTGGATTCCTCCTCGCGCTTTCGTTACCAATGCGCAGCGTACACATTTGCAGCTCATTGGCGCCAGCAACTGCAAGGGTTCCGTGTTGACCGCTGCGTCAATATCGCGGATGAAAGTCGGCCGCAGCATTTCTTCACTTCCAAGCCACGACTGCAGACTCTTTAAAAGCCGCACAAAGTACGAGATTCTTGAGCGCCTGAGAACCGCTGTCGTGTTTTCTTGCCTTCAAAATTATCGTATTAATAAATATGTCATTAGACACACGCAATTAGGAGATTTAGGCAGCGTTGACTCATACAGAAGTCTCTCCCTAAATATGAAAGAGGTGCAGCGCAAATTGATATCGTGTGGCCTTGAAAATAGGCACTTCTCTAGTGCTGCTACATGTCGCCCAAGTCATTCCATAATGATATAATGGCATGAGGTCGATCGCGTAATGAAAAAAAAAAAAGCGCTTGCACTTTTCTGTGGCTGTTCCAATGTGACACTTGCATGGAGAGTCGCAGTGCCATTGCCGCCGTTACCACAGGCAGAGCGGAACCTTACAATATAGCTGGAATTAAAAGAAGTGCTTTCACACCATCTTAATTTTCAGCGCAGCTAGCAGGTACAGCCTAGAGCGGTATGAAGGTTACCACGCTCGTTTCGACTAGAACTGACCAGCATTTTTTTTTCTCGCGTGACGGTCACTTAGTCCGCAACAAACATGACGATGCAGTGTAGAGGAATCCTTAGGCTGTGTAAGCTCATGTATTTGCGGCAGCCTTCTTGCGATAATAAACCGTTCGAAAGCAGTTTAATCCGTGTAGGTTAAGCCTGAAGTGATCACCTTCAAATCCCGTTAGGCTGTACGCACGTTTGCTCCGGTTTCTCCACGAGTCCTGTCACCAATGCGGTTCTCTCCGCTCAAGGAGACGCTACGTATGGGACTGGACGACTTAGGCTGTCGTGAACACAGTACAGAACTCTGGCATGCACTGTCGTACTCCGCAGGGGGATGGTCTAGCATGAACCTGCGGGTCACTAAAGGTACCTCGAGCGTTTGAGAATCCGACAGCGCACTTTGAGCTCATATGAAATGCTGGCGATGACTTCACCTCGTGCACCTACGAACTTTAACTCGTTAAAAGAGGCCCATCTCCAAACGAGGCTCTCTGACGCGTACACATTGACACGGTGTACGACAGTACGCAGCCGCTGCACTGCTTAGCCGATCATATATTTGCGCGTTGCCAAAGGTAATATCAGCATGCGGTGACCACGAGAAGCAGGATTACTTTTTCGTCATACGTTAAAGTTAGCTCGGGAGGGGGGTGGGGAGTTTCTATTTAACGCGCAAAAGCGAGGCTGTTGTCAAACGCCACGGCTTCCTCTTACATCACGTCTATAACGCGTCCCGCTCGCGTCGTTTTGGCTCAAACCGTGCCATCGGCCGTTGGCAGCGTGCCATCGTATGAAATGAAGCCGGCACCGAGACGCACTGCGCGGTGTACATAGAGTAGTTAGTTAGTTAGTTATATTGGTTTTTATGGCGCAGAAGTAGCTAAGGGTATCGAGCGCCGATCAGCTAATAACTGCGGCGCCTGGCCAACCGCTCTTCCTACACCGCTTGGTGCTGGCTCTGCACCTCGTCACGCGAAGCCCGCTGAGATCCTGGACGCCTGATTGCGCACGTGGCAGGGACGGACGGCGGAGACGCTGCTTTCTTCCGCCATGCCGAATGATCTCCTCCACTCGCGGCACGAGCGAAACGAGGCGCAGTAAATTGCTGTTTTGTGCTCACGAAAGTGTCCCATGCTTCTAGATATCGCTGCCTACTATTACTTAGTCTAGCTCGGCAGCGAACTGAGTGCGGGTGCGCGAGTCGCACACTGACGGCATTTGGATTAGAGGAAGAATGCACTTGGAATATTTTCTGAGTGGTTTTCGAGCGATGAATATACCTTATACACGCAGAGGGCTTCAAATAACCACGCCTTTCGGTATGCCAATCTTGTTGGCCTTCGGTCGAACACGAAACATTAACTCGACAATTAACTGTATTTGACATACCATCTTTGAACTATCATTAACCAGCAATTAATCAGTTAGAATTTCTGCACCTAGCCTTCCATTTTCGGGTTATTCTTCTGGACCGGCCACCGTCAGTAGCCGAGCCGCGGTTGAAGCAGCTCCGACCGACGACGCTGGGGAGGAAAGCGGAATGGCCACTCCTCAAAACGGCACGCATTTTGGAGGAGGTAATTGGCACATACTAATTTTTAAACCGTGGCCGCCAAAAAGCAAAACCGCACTGCCGAAACATAATTGTCATCTCTGTTTTGTGGAACGAGACTGCTCGATGCATGCCGATAGCGTAAGCCTGCGGCTGACCGGATAGTTTGATTTGATACTTCATTTATCAACTGCGGTAGTGCGCGCGGGCTGAAAGCACTGCGAGCCGCGACCATTCGGGGCGCGCGTCGGTAATAGCCAGTTTCCAGGCTCCAGGGAATATATTCGTGAAGTATTCAGGTAGTACTGCAGCCTATTCATGGATGCCCAATGTTCGAGCTTTGTAACCGTGCAAAGAAAGAAACAGGGGAACTAATTGCCGATGTTTCAAGCCCGCAAGGGAAGACAGTGCGCAAAATTTAATGCAGCATGAAACTTGAGGCTCCACGTGCCGAAGCAGCATCATCGACAACGAGAAAGCGCATAGTGGAGAGCTGCCGATTAATTTTTATGGAGGTTGCTAAGCTGCGTCGAAATCCCAATACAGGGGCATTTGTGCATTTCATCTCCATGCACAAACCTCCTTTTCGCCGGCCACCGAAATGCGGCCGGCATCGTACCGGCGAAGCCTTGCTCAGCTGCCGAACGCCGTAACCACCGAGACGTGTAGCGTAGCGGGTGCACCCCAAAACCAACCTGAAACTCATAATTTTTCGTTGCGTATCGCAGTCATACATCATGCGCCGGAAGCGTGATGCGGCTTATCCGCAAGGTGCCGTGACGCGAAACCCGAGCATCGGTGACCACGGCGCCGTGTCCGCTTCTCCATCGTCCTTATTCCGGTGAAATGCATCGACAATCCTGGCTGGCCACCCAGGGGACACGCGCGGCATGTAATGCTGGTTGGGAAACAGTGTCGCTGCGCGCCAGGGAACGAGCGAGAAAAGAAGAAAAGCCCGGAAAACCCGTGGCCCATTTTGCAGAGATGTGTGCCGATCCGCGGCACTTCCTGAATTCGCCGTCGGCGGTGCAGCCTCGATAGGCATCGGCGCTTGTAATCAATCAGCGGGGGGGACCGGAAACGCTTTCGTTGCCCAGTCGCTGCGATAAGCGGTTTCCTGGAGGGAAAACCGGCGCTGTGCTCGCCCAGCAGCCACGGGAATGCCGGGAACCGTGAACTTGGTGTTTGGTTTGTCCACTGTTTGACCGAAGATGCGGATTCGGCTTGTTTCTCGAGCACAAGCACAAACACGCACACAAACCTGTTGCGCTGATTTCTAGAAGAATCGCCTCATGCCTAACGCTAGCCGTTACACAACGTTTTGAAATGTAAATGAGATACGATTTAAATGGACAGTGCACTCGAAAGACGCGGGTTCGATCCCGGCCGCGGCGGTTCAATTTCGATGGAGGCGAAATTATAGAGGCCCGTGTGCTGTGCGATGTCAGTGCATGTTAAGGAACCCAGGTGGTCGAAACTGCCGGAACATTTCACTACGGCGTCCCCCGTAGCCTGAGTCGCTTTAGGACGTTAAACACCCATAAGCCGTAATCCAAATCAAATGGACAGTGCGTTGGAAGATTCAGTCAAAAATGTGGCTTCGTTCTATTGATTCGCATTTCCTGACTGCGTTACCTCAGAATAATAACCCGAAAAACAAATGTGACTTTATCCGCCTGCTTTTTCCTTCATCAATTTCTTGAGCGCGCACAGAAGACACGGACAGAAAGAAACACACCACAAGTGCTTAGGACTGCAACCGACTGGAACGGCTTTTCCCATGCACGACGTAGCTGCCATCACCTGCCTAGCCAGCTTTCTTAACAGTTTAAAGAGTCAGTTCAGTGATGTCACGTTGCACAAAAATAATCGAGCAGCTTTCGTACCCCTTACGTAACGTAATACGCCCAAAGTGGGGTCTTTGACGTAATAAAGTGAAGCGAGGTCAAGTGCCACGACTTCCGAGAACAGAGCTTTGGAAACTCCATGGTTACGCAACAAAGCCGACGACTGCCAGCGACACCACTGATGATACTCAGTGGCAAAGTCCGCAGTATACAACTAGCGATGCGTCAGCAACGTCACGCTCCCGCTCCGGGTGCCGTTACGCGAAGCGCCAGCAGGCGAAGAGCAGAGGACGTTGCCATCTCGAAGACGCACACCGACCCCAGAGCGTGGCTTTTGCCGTCGATCGTTTGATCACGTGTCTGTGCATGTCATGCAGCGATGTCGCTGTCGCTGTGCGAAAGGAAGTAAAACAACCGAGCGAAAGTAGAGAAAGCGAAACAGGCTGCCTTGACAAGAAAAACGACGCAGCTGACACGAGCGCACGCTTTGAGGCGCGTTAGTATCTGATCGGCTCGGCGCCGTGGCTTCAAGGACAGAAGGGGACGGCGGAGAGCTATCATGAGGTGATGCCATAGAGCTATTATACCGGTGATGCGCCCGCCTTTGCAATAGTAAAACTCTCTCCGCTTGCTGGCGCCACGAGCTTGCCTTCCAGCGCATTTCGGCCTCAGCTCGCAAGTATCCCACTCAGAGCTAAGTCAAACAGCGCTACAGCGCGCCGTGGTTCGTCGAAGGCTTTCTGTCGCCGCTGTTCGGTCATTTCGCCTCCGTCGCGAAAACGCATGAGGGAGGATCTTTTCCCAACTAAAGAGAATCAAGAGTCTGATTAGATAATGAAAGCAGTGAGGAAGGATTCGCCCACGTGCAGGGCAGAATTTTGCGGGAGGGCGGAAGCGTGGATGCGACGACCACGCCCTCTATTCTATATATTTTCAGTAGGCAAACCGCATTGCCTCGCCTACTGTAGACGAAGAAAGGGCAATAAATGCACCGAGCCCCTGCCCCCTTCGAGAGTTGTCCACAAATCCATCTCTTTGCGAGCGCAGTTACTTTCGGTGACGATAAGGCTGGATTCCGGTAGAGGATTACGTCTGGCTCACCTAAGCAATTATCGGACTGCAGCATCAATTGTTTCTGCCTCTGAAATCTGCCGGCCGGCTTGGAAAGAGGTTTGGTTCCGTAAAGGAAAGTGCTACCCTAAAGTACCAATGTGCTTCGCCCAGAAAAAAATCTGTCGGGGGTTTCCGGAAGAATAGCATACCAGTGTAATCGATTTTCTTTGCCTTCATAGCGTTCCTTTGAAAAAAATTTGACATGCATAATAATACAACAGGTTATCACATTTCTGCTCCATCTGTGCACGAACATTTGAGGTTACACTACGGTTTAGCAGTATTATTCTCTGGTCATAATTGACATTGCTCAAAATGTAGAATAACCTAAATCGCAATGACGACCTTACCGTCAGCACTGAAATTGTTGCATTAGCGTCGCCTGCAGCAATGGTTCTGCTAGCGCCAAGTGCTGATCTTGGTTGCAGCATCAACCACATTTCCCCCTATGAGCCGCATCCACATTTAGACCAAACACTAGTGAAGCTAAATTTGTAGCCGGCGACTGCCAGCACTCATGTCCTGCATGAAGCGCCCTTTGAAGTATACCTGGGCAAGCAGCGGCGCCAATATTCCCTCCAGGTAATTTAGAGAAACTATACAAACTCCATGCTTCCTCCTGCACTCGCTGACTAACACGACACCCGATGGTTATGCCGGGCAGCCTATTCAAGTCACGCATTGGTCACGCCCCAAGCATCGGTTGCACGGTGGCCACTTGCCAGACAGGTACGCAAGGACTGTTGGGGCTACGAGGCGGCGGAACTCAGGCGCAAGCTGTCGGAGTCGTCTCCCGCGGCGACGAATATACGGAATGCCTCTCGCGGATGCTGAATATAAGAAAGCTTCTAGGTTGGAGAAGCAACGCCGCACCTTAGCTTTCAGGGAAGACATCTCCGCAGCGGAGGCCGGCTTAACTGTCGTCGGGCCAAATTTGAATTTCTGGGCTCTGGAGGGCTCCGCTAAACTCGGCGCGCATGAGTCAGAGATGATACGACGATAAGCGATCCTTGGTTGTTGGCGCCACTGCCACTAGACTAATTCGGGGACATGACGCACTGGCACTGGACGCACGGTGAAGGACACGACTTGTTTTCATGCGGGGTAATCACGAGCTATCGATGAGCCCTCGCAGCGAGACAGTAAATTCTCAACGCTGTGAGGGCGCCGGTATCAGCACTCTTCGATTCTTGTTCTTTCCCTCAAAACCGAGCCGAGTCCTAAACCTGCATTGCAAATCGCTGAACAAACGAAGGCAATGGAGCCGCAAGCATTTTCGTTTTCTTGCGTTTTGCTGCCTCGCTGAATTCTGCAACCTGTTTCTGTCATGGACTTCTTCACGTGTAACGGCAGTAGGAAAGAAATCAGTTTACCATTATGAGTGAGGAGCGCACTTTTCGGCTCGTTCAGGATTATTTTCCTCTGGACCCACATTACTTTCCACTTCAGTGCAGAAATAACAGCAGGAGGATCCTTTCCCTCTTGCGTTGCTTCCACCCCGCGCTAGTGCTGCTCCCGCATTATGGCGCACAGCGGCGCGTTGCAAGTGTCCGGGGAAATACCTGGCGCTCCTCCGCGGACCCCGCGCCGGGCGCCCACTGCGCGGGAGGCCTCTGGCGCAGCGGGGCGCCGCGGCGGGGGCCGCAGGGGAGCCCGCTTTGCAAGAAGAGCGGCGCCGATGAATGTGGAGCGCGCGAGAAAACAAACGGCCGGAATGGGGTCAAGAACGTGCGTTCAACCCGCGGCTGCTCATCCCGGCCGGTCCTCCCTTTACTTTTCTCGGCCCACGTCTGGCGCCCAGAAAACAGGTCTCGACGCGACTGTCAAAGAAACCAGGTCTGTGCTTTCGAGGACGGCCGACGAGGTCGGCTAGATTCTCCGCGCAGATGCGCCGGGCTCTCTCCGGGAGAGCTTCTTTTCGGTGCGTCAGGTCAAGTTCTTAACGTGAAATTTCTTGCGCCCCCCCCCCCCCCCCCCCTCTCTTACGCACGGCCGACACGGTCCAAAGAGCGCTTCTTAGCGAGCCCGGGCGAGTGGCACCATTTAATGGACCGCGTCGCACTGAAAGCACGAACCACCGGAATGCCAGGGCGATAGGCTCAAAGGTGGCCGAGACGCGTCGAACGTGCGACAGAGTCCGGTATCGAGTCCCTCACGGAGCTAGAGTCGCGCGAGTGATCGCTCGCCTGACAGCAGTGGAAGGACGGAGCCGGGCTGCGCGGCGCGTTTCCAGACCGGCCCAAAGGCGCTCCACTTTCCCCGGCGGAAGTCTCGCCCGGAGCGCCGCGGGAACCCGGTCGCCCGCTTGCTCAACGGCGCCCCGAGCACTGCGGCACCGAGACGGTGGACAGACGACGCGCCAACTGCTCGACAGTCCGGAAGGAGTCCGCTTGTCGGCAGTCGGGCCGCTTACGCCAGCAGTTCATCCATTTACGATGAACGGTCGCCGCGCAATATTTGGTTGGTCTGGGTGAAATAAAGAAAACTTCTTAAGGAATGAGAAAAGAACAAACAAACAATGCCAGAAGTTTTTGTTTGCAGGTTTATGTTTAGCGAATTCCTCGTGCGAGCAGTAACGCGGCCTGTCCCAGGTTGCAGCAGGGCGGGCTGGTACCAAGTCCGAAAGCGAGGTCTAGAGAGGATGGCACACGTGGGCTTTGCTGCGGTGATATTGTTACCGAAGGGCTTCCTCGTTGCACAACGCCCAGTGCGTAGGCGCGCATCCTGCCGAGAATGCAGTCGCCGCCAAGTCACGCCCGTAACCAGTTTGACTGGAGCCCTTTTTCCTTCTCCTAATGGTCGCAGCCGTCGTTTCGGCCTCAAGAATGGTTGCGGAGAGACGCCGCATATGCGGCCGCCTAATTTAGGTCGCCGCTACTCAGGCGATATGTCGCGCACGTCTGCAGCCGGGTTCTGCAAACTATACCGATTCAAGGAGAAGCGGGCGTGCCACATTCCTCGGGTCCACGTGTTGTCGCTGCCGCATTCAGAAAGGGAGAACCAGGCCGGCAAGAAAGCTGCCGCCGGCATCGCGTTGCGTAACTTCGAGTGGTGCATCGAAAGTAGGTGGGACCGAGCATCCCGCCGCCCGCGGAAGGCAGCCAGGTGTGCTCTGGTTGGGGAAGAAGCGAGGACCACTGGTTCCTCAACGTCCTTGCGTGTGATCTTAGCGATGTGTCACGCAGCCTGAAAGGCGCGCTCCGAAGACCTTGGGCGCGATGACGCTCGGCCTGTATATAGCGCCGCTGTCCGACCAAGGCCTGCATATTTGCGGCGGCGGCGGCGGTGGTGGTTATAAGCGCTCGTAAAAACAGCCAACCGATAGCAGTGATGTCACTGGCGAAGCCACTGCAACCTGACCGCGGAGAACCTGTTTGCTATCTTTCGACTCGAGGGCGGTTGGAGAGATCCTCATCCTGGTGGCGCGTGCCTTGCACTGTGGGGGGGAGGAACAACCACTGCTGGCACGGGTCTTCCTCACGCCCATTACGAGTTTCACTTACGTCAGCGACTTCACTGAGAAGCTGTTTAAAGCGCCAGTTTAACAATGTACGAAAGCCAGAAATGCAAGCCACACAGGCGCACCACGTTGAGGGCCTGTGTAGCGTGCATTTTTATGCCTTTCGTGCGTTGTTAAGTTGGCCCTTTAAAATGTGTAGTACCCCAAGTAGCACTAAAGAGCTCAAGACAAAAGCTGACTTCGATCACTGCATGAAAAATGGCGCCGCTTTTAGCGGTAGGAGTTACAATTGACACGGTGTCATGACTTTCGTCCAGTTCTTTTGTCAATACTTTTAAAATGTGGAGAGCCGAGCCTTTCTTTAAACCGGGACTTCATGAAAGAGGGTTAATGAGGTTACGACTGCATGTATTTTTTTATTTTTGCGGGCATTCTCTTGCCACGAAACCTGTAGTTGCATCGACCACTCGTTCCTTTCTGCATCAGCACGCAACGTGTCCTATCGCTGAATCGAAAATCGTGCTGAATTCCACCTGTGCATGCTTTGTATGCACGAATACAATACCGCGCGAACGTGAAATACCTCCACGGGAGCAAGCAACTGCGCGACGAAATGGACATTCTCACGGAAGCGGTTATTTTTCCTTTAGCCATTTTCATGCGCCTTCTTTGTCACAGAAGGGGCGCTGCAGGACTGCGTCGCATGCAATGGACGCACAACAGGTCGTACGAGGCAGCCTGTCGATTCTCGCTCTGGCTCTTGCACCACAGTAGGGCGTTTGCATTACGAAAGCAGTCGTCGCCACCTTCGCTGCGCTCGTTCGTAAGCGAAGCTCGTTTCCCGAGAGAGTGCTCGTCCCAGCAGCCGGTTCGTTCTCTCGAAAGCGATCTCTGGAGCGTCCCGTTTGAGCGACCGGCTGCCACGTGCCCCGCGGCATGCATTCGCCGGGAAACGAGGAAGCGGTGGGCGCCCAGAGTAGGTGACGGCAGTTCCGCTTGCCGCGTTCGCTTGATGCCGCCAGCTTGGCTTCTGGGACCCGCTGAAACGCCCTGCTTTCGGGCCACTTTCGTGTCCGAGGTGGTCGGTTAACCGATCACCTGGTGCAACGCGCGTGCAGGCAGCCATTCTCTGTGGAGTAGCAAAGAACGCGTGCTGGCTCGACACATCGGCAAGAGCCGCACACAGAAGTGTCGGTTATGCGGCTGTCACCTGCTGTGGTCGCGCCGTGCGCCTGCTGGTTGCTGAACCGCTGGCCGACCGGAAAGACGGAAACGAAGAGGAAGTGTTCGCGATCCACGAAACACAAACGCGAGGCTAGAACACATTGCTTGCCACATGGAGGAACTGTCACCCGAGCCGTCACTGTAGCATCGTCATGACTAGGAAGTAAACATGCATGCAAATGTAACGGCGCGCCTATCTTCACAAGGTAGAAGGATCACAAGGTAAGGGGATTAAATCGAGAGCGACCACTCTCGGCAACTTTGCACTCCGTCATCCGGCTCTTTCACTCTGGCGCATGCATACCTCAATAGTCTTCTCGAGCCAACAAACAGCGAAACATAGAAGGTGAGCACGTGGCGAAAAGCAGCGGTCTTTGAGCAACCCCAGGTTGATGTGGCACCTCCCACCCTCACCTCTACGCCAAGAAACAACAACAATAACAAATTCCCAAACGACCCAGAGAGTCGCGTCAAAATGCTTCCCAGGGGAGCAGAGCCGACCTTTAAGTCAGTGCTTCGCCCTCATACACGACTGAAACAGGCGCAGAGCAGCCAGGCCATGTCATCGCGACAACTCAGACGGAACGTCATACATCCCGTGGGCGTTTCTGCTCCTGGCCCCTCAAAATAAAAAAAAAAAATAAATAAAAACGAGGGGCGAAAAAAAACTGATTCTCATTTTGCGGAGATGTGATATCTGCGCAAAATGGGGAGGAAGGCGTCATTGTCACAGAGGCGCGAAAGGCGACATGTGGGCGAGATAACATTTGGGTCGTGGAGAACGAAAACGGAGCCGAAACGTCGGCGCCGCCCGGGCGGCGGAATGTGGGTCGCCGACTCACCGGTGCAGACGAGCGCTGCGAGGAACAGCAGCACGAGCGGTGATCCCATGTTGGCGGCCTCACCGAGTGAAATAATCTCGCTCGTCTCGGGCTCAGACTTTCCTTTTGAGCAGGCGCCATGTTGCGTGCGACACGCTCATTGGCTGCCGCGTGCGCATGCGCCGCCTCTTCCTCTCCTCCGTCTGGCCGCCCGGGAAAGGGCCCCGCAGTTTTTCTTTCGAGAGGCGTTTTTGGAGCGAGCCGCCAGCGCGCATTCTTCGCAGCCGGGAAGACGGTTCTCGCGGTATGCGGGACGCAGCCATGCGGATACGTGACGTGAAGGTGCACGACTTGATGAACGCATCGTCTCTTTCCCGCTCTTCGTTCGCGAAGCTATTTTTCAGGAGAGTAGGTTTGCGGACAATTAAAATAAGTGCCTCCATCTCAGGGGCGGCCGGCCGGCCTAACAGACATACGTCAGTGTGCATTCTGGTTCTTGCAATTGCGGTTAAGTTGCCGCAGATATTTCTACTCTTCTGCGCTACTTTCGGTCAGTTCACGTTTTTCCTTTTGGGCGTGCGTTTTGTTGCCTTGAAAGAGGCCTACACGCCTAGTAATCACGAAAATGAGCTCCAAATATCAGTGCGCAGCGTGATTATTTAATTAGAAACCATTCTGTACCGGCAGTTTTGGTCTCGGTGGCCACAGCGCTGAAGTGCACCTTGAAGGCACGGTCAGCCGGAGACTAACACAACACTGGTGACGTCGGCCTAGTCGGCAAGCACTGGCTGTTCCTGTGAAGAATGACTGGAATCCGTGACGTACCAATAGTTGGGGCAGGTGCACACTGAAGTCACTCGAATGCTTGGCGGCTTCTCGGACAACATTCAAAACCATTTTAAATTGTGTTCCACTAAACGCCCGCGATATAAACTTGCTATAAGGAATCTCCTTCCGCTGTTAAATCAAAATTATATCGTTCGTTTACATTCAAAATGCTGTGTCTGTACTCTTTAAAAAACAGCGTAAGAGACAGTACATAAGCGATGGGATTACAGAAAAGAAACTGCAATGGTTGCGCGTTGTTGCAGCGTAAAAAAATGATCACCTGCAGCTTTTACGAAGAGTGATGGACAGATGATAGCCGCGATGCAATGAGAAAGGCCGTTCCATTCGGAAGCTGCACGGAAAAAGGAGACAGCATGTACGTATGGCCACGAGTTTGGGCAGCTTTAGTAACTTGGTACAGGACATGAGATATTAAAACTGACGGTCAGATATAACCTGCGAAGTCAAGGTGGTCTGATTATCTCGGCTGTCGGTTTGGTTTGGTTTATGGGGTTTAACGTCCCAAAGCGACTCAGGCTATGAGGGTTGCCGTAGTGGAGTGCCTTGGATAATTTCGGCCACCTGGGTGCGTTGACATCGCACAGTACACGGGCCTGTGACACTTCGCTTCCATCAAAATGCGACCGCAGTGGCCGGGACCGAACCAACCTCTTTCGGGTCAGCAGCCGAGCACCATAACCACACAGCCACCGCGGCAGCTCGGCGGCTGGTGTTATGGCAAGGTTTATTAAAGTGTTACAACTTATCAAAGCCAGGCAGCACGTCAGAACACTGTACGACAGCTATGCAGGATAAACAATAATAACGGAACACACTAAATTGCGCGAAACACAGAGACCGGAACAGATGTTTGGGATTCTGGCTGCTCGAAATTCAAGGATATGCGGCTGCTTAAATGCATATGAAGTGAACGAAGCTAGTATGTCGTTGGCGGGGAAATTTATCCTGCGATAATAGAGACGTTTAGAATAAGGGGGGGGGGGGGCGCTAGCAATTAGCGGCATAGGGTAATAGCGGGGGGCCATTGCGCAGGCGCAGGACAACAACCGGAGGGCGGGGCGTTATTGTCCTGCGCCTGCGCAATGGCCCCCCGCTTTTACCCTATGCCCTTAACCGATAGCGTCACCCTATTTTAAAAAGTCTCGTATGACGCTAGACCCGGAAGACACGAGTTCGATCCCGGCCGCGGCGGTCGAATTTCGATAAAGGTGAAATTCTAGAGGCCCGTGTACTGTGGAACCCCAGGCGGTCGAAATTTCCGGAGCTCTTCACTACGGCGTCCCCATAGCCTGTGTTGCTTCGAGACGTTAAACCTCAATAAACCTAAACCAATGACGCTAGGGTGAAAAAATGTTGAGTACACACACGCGCATTAGAGCAAACGGACCACAGTGAAAGGCGCTGTGGAATATACGTACCTAATGTGTAATAACTTTTCCGCCACGGAAATAGTGTGGCGCCTTCCCAAGCGCTGGAAGGGTGGTGACCAAGGTGCGTGGCGCTTTTTCTTATGAGAAAAATCATGGCCTTCAAGGCAGCGCTGGGGTCTGAACCAGATACTTGCCGCGCACGAGCCGGATGCTTTCGTGTTTTCCCCAAGACCAGCGTCTTACAGCGGGAAGGATGTGGACATGCCATAACCTGGCGTGTGTCTCATTCTGATGAGCGCTGTGCCACGCAGATGCCGAAGGGCACTGCGCCCACTTGCGGCGTGCCTAGCCCGCGCCGTGGGGGCGTTGCTTCAGCTCGGCCGCCCTCTGCCGGGCTGTGACGCCTCGCTCACCTCGGGCTTCTGTACTGTCTGCCTACGCTCCGCTTTTGTGGCTGCGTCAGCAGCATCGACTTTTGTTCGCCCTCACTCGGAGCTAGCACGGTGTGCAGCGTGAAGTGCAAGCGGTGCTCAGACAATTTCTTGCCACACGAAGCAGTCAGCCGAGAAACTGCACAAGTTTGCTATTGACGATTGCTACAGTTTCATTCCTGCGATGTTCAGTGACTGTCTGAGTGATTCCATGCTACATTAAATGCAACAGTCGATATAACAACGATGCGTTCTTCAGCTTGTTTCGCAGTTGATATCACAGACTACTTCTGCCTAGACTTTTCGCAACCTCAAGGCGGTCTTGCTCTGTCAGGAAAGCACACAACATTGGAGGGGCGGGGGGGGGGGGGGGGGGTGCGACAGCCGAAGGACATCTCCGCCGAGGACGCGGCCACGACTACGCACGGCAAGAAGCGGGCACCAGGACGACGACCAGGCCAGTGCCGCCTACTCGGTGAACGTGGACGTCGCGATGATCCTGGACACCGATGAGGTGGTGAATGATACTGCCGACGCGTCAAGACGACGACTTAGCGTTGTGAGCCTTTGCAAGCAATGGAAGTTGTGATGCCAGTGATAGCCTCACCAAATGGGTTCCTACGTGGCACTCGCAGTTATACAGGGTGTATTATGTCCGCCGTTAGGGACGAAGATGGCACTGGTGAACACTTTCAAGGATCGATTGCGCTACACATAAATACCTCCGAAAGCAGAAGATTGGACAGCCGTCGCCGTCGCTCAACTGG
Source organism: Amblyomma mixtum (assembly GCF_055824585.1). NCBI lineage: Eukaryota > Metazoa > Arthropoda > Arachnida > Ixodida > Ixodidae > Amblyomma > Amblyomma mixtum. The sequence goes on along the minus strand of NC_143014.1, from coordinate 327,238,021 downwards.
CAGAGCACTGGACGCGAAATTCGGAGGTCGTGGTTTCGGATACCGCCGGCGGCATGGGGTTGTTTTTTCTTCTGCTTTTGTAATTAATTATCGTTAAAAATGATCACTTTATTAGTCTCCCATTAATGAACACCACAAATTAAAAAATAATTACGTGACTGTTGGCTTTCATGTATGTCATAACGAGCCCCTCTTTTCCATTCCCTTGTCTGCTCAGGTAGCAGCAGTGTAATCTAAGACAACTGAACTCCATAACATTTATCTCATTGGTTCATTCGCTGCTGAGTACAGTACTCGCTGCTGCGTTTCGCAATTCACCCTTCACACGGGCCGACCTCTTATGTCTCAACAGAAGAGCAAACCGGTACCCTTCGAGAGCATAAGAAAATCAGTTCCCTCAGTGCGCAAGCCTCACTCCCGCACTCTTGTATGCAAAACACGCGGCTTACCAAAGACGTCCTGGTGAGCTAGATGCAAAAATTCATTCTTGCATGCTTTAAATCCCGAGGTGTACCTCACGGGCGGCGAATACTGCATCGCGTGGAATCTTCAGCAAAAGAATGGAGAGTGAAACTGATCGACCAGAGGAAATTAGCCTTGCGATTTGTTTAAAAGCGATTAAAGCGCTGAGTACGTCGCGAAACCTGTGCGCTGTTTCAGAATCCAATGGTTTACACATAGTGAAGTTCGCGGTGCTGTACTTTGTTTTGCCGCATCCGGTTCGCGTTAGTGGACTGCCCATTACGTTCTTTCTCTTGTGCCCTCCGCACAACTGCAGAGAAAGGGGGGGGGGTGAGTCGTACTTAACACAGCGGGATAAGGGGGGCGCCGGATAGCGGAGGATTACGGGAAAGGTCAAACTCCCTTCGGGGACGGATTCATTAGGTCGCATCCTGTGTGCACGTGCGTGCGGCGAGGTGGACCCGCGTCCACAGTGCGTGGCTTTTGTCCCATGTCTGCAGCGGCATGCGTTGACAGCTTGAAGCGCGGTCAACAGGATATTGCCACACTAGCTGCAGGCATGGGGAGTGACGATGCTGAACAGATGGGTTGAAGTGACTTTCCTTGAACTTGGGTCAACCGGACGCTGGGAAAGTGAGAGTGTTCGCGAAGCTCGCAGCAGGAAAGCATTATTCTCCAAAATCGTGATGGTAGAAAGTGTACATATGTGTACAGTGTATGCCGCGATAAGTTACCTTCTTTCCCCAAACATTGATTGGTTATGTTATCCTTTCCAAATTGCTGATTGGTGATGTTTTCCTTTTCCCAATAATTCATTGGGTGGATGTTTGTGCAGTTACCTGATTGGTTATTCTCCCCACCGAGGGCGGGGACATACGATTTAAAACCAGCCGTTTCGGCAGGAACGAGGGCTGGTTTCGTCACGTCGAGTCAGTCAAATGTAAATATGCTTTGTCCTTGCTTGTATCTTCCTTTGTGCTTTTAATCGTGTTGTGTCCCCTTATTGCTTTTGTGTGTGTGCGCCCCCGCGTCCTCCTCCTAACGACAGTTCGCATCCTCCTCCTAACGACCACTCAATCCTCCTCCTAACGACCACTCGCATTCCCCTCCTAACGACAGTTCGCATCCTCCTCCTAACGACCACTCAATCCTCCTCCTAACGACCACTCGCATCCCCTCCTAACGACCGCTTGCCCCTCGTCGCACGCTGTCGCCGATGCCCCCCCACGGTGCGCCCCCGCACCCTCCTCCTGTTCTGGGAAGCCACTCCCTGCCGTGGACGCTTCTCCACTCCCTCCTTTCTTCGGGCGGCCAGTTCGGCTCCTGCCTCGGTCGACGCTGGTCGCACCCTCATCGGCTTTAAATAAACGAAGTCTTAAAGTACCGTGTGCGTCTTTCGCTGCATTCAACACAGCGACCGGACACGACAGTGGCGACGAGAAAGTGGATTCGACCCGCGCTACGCAACGCTATTGACAAGCCATGGCTACGCGAGGGTTTCCCAATCAGATACCGGAATTCAACGGCTCATCGTGGTCATCGTGGGTTGGACGCCTTCAGTTCTACTTTGAAGCTAACAACATCACAGACCCAGCCTTGAAGAGGGCCAACCTGCTGACGCTGTGCGGAGAGCAGACCTACGATACTGTCTGCGCCCTTATTCAGCCAAGCACACCAGCGGCAGTGTCTTACGACGACATCGTAAAAGCGCTGCAAAAGCACTACGACCCAAGGCCATCCGAGGTCTACAGCCGGGCTCGCTTCCAACGACGAGATCAACTGGGAGGTGAAACTGTGAGCGCCTACGTAGCCGCGTTCAAGAAGCTCGCTGCCGACTGCAATTTTGGAACGCTGTCGACAACAGCTACCGGGCAGGAGGGAGACGCAGCTTCTTCTGCTAACACCACCATGCTTCCCTTGGACGTGATGTTACGCGACAGATTTGTGTGCGGACTGAGTGATGAGTCACTGCAGCAGCGCCTGTTCGCTGAGAAGGACCTCACATTCAGCAAAGCTTATGACATCGCCGTTCGAGCGGAGAGCACCGGTCACCAGCAGAGAGGGATTCGCCGGAACACCGAGCCGGTACACCAGACAAGCAACCAGGTGCGCAAGCCTTCTGTTGTTGTAAAATCGGTCAAAAAGGCACAACGCTGCTGGCGGTGTGACGACCAACACAACCCCCAGGGATGTCGATTCCAGTCAGCCACGTGTAATTTTTGCCACAAGCGAGGGCATATCGAAAGAGCATGCATTACGAAACGGAGACTTGCCAAGATAAAGTCACCTTCCCAGCCTAATCACAGCGTCAACGCCTCAGAGAATACGCCGCTATCTGATCTCCATGGAACAACATCAGCAACACCATCTGTGTTGTACGACCTGAACACCATGAATCTCGGCACGCGACCGAAGATTTTTACAGAAGTAAGCGTACATCACCAGCTGATTAAGTTCGAGGTGGACTCCGGCGCAGCCTGTACTCTGATCAGTGAGGACACGTTCCGAACTTCATGGCCATCTGACGCACCCGCCCTGCAACAAGACGACACGCACCTGCGAACGTGGTCAGGACAGAATCTGCCACTATTGGGCTCTGCCAACGTGCAGGTTAACTACAACGGCCAGACCCATACGCTACCTCTGCTTGTTGTGAAGGGCACAGGATCAAGCCTTCTAGGGAGAAACTGGTTTTCTCCACTAGGCGTGATGATATGCGGCATACACCAGACGCCGAGCCAGAACATGGTTGAGCAACTCCAAGAGAAATACGAAAGAGTATTCTCGGAAGAGATTCCAGGAAACGAAGGGCCCCCGGTCACACTGGAGTTGTTGGACAACGCGCAACCCAAATTTCTGAAGGCCAGGCCGGTGCCGTTTGCTCTCCGAGATTCAGTTGAAAAAGAGTTGGACAAACTGGAGCAGCAAGGTGTCATCGAGCCGACGCAGCATTGCATCAAACTCTCAGCGTACGACTACGCTCTGGTCTACTGCAATGGGAGTAAACATCAAAACGCCGATGCGCTAAGCCGTCTGCCACTAGACGCAACTGTTGACGAACCATTTCCACCAGGAGACGTTCTGATGTTCGAAGCACTGCCAGAACCTCCGCTTACAGCAGGCACAGTTGCAGCATCTACGCAGAAGTGCGCAGCTCTCCGGCTAGTTTACACAGCTGTTCAACAAGGCAACGTGCATAAACTCAAAGGGGACAACTTCGACGCTTACCGCAGGCGAGCTACAGAGTTGAGCACCCATCGCGGCTGCATCATATTTGGGTCCCGAGTTGTGATGCCGAGAGAACTACGCGCACAAGCTATGTCTCTCATCCACGCCGGACATCGGGGCATCGTTGCAATGAAAAAGTGTGCCAGAAGCTACATGTGGTGGCCTGGCATTGACAACGACATCGAAACAGTGGTGCGAGAATGCAAGCCTTGCCAGAGCAGCCGGAGCGCCCCGCCGAAAGCTCCTGTCCCAGAATGGGAAAAGCCAGACACACCATGGCACACACTGCACATTGATTTTGCAGGACCAATTGAGGGCTGCACTTTCCTTGTGGTCGTAGACGCCTACACAAAGTGGCTTGAGATAAGGCAAATGGGACAGACGACTTCGGCAGCAGTCATTGACAACCTCCGATCACTATTTGCAACGTTCGGCCTGCCGCGCAAGGTAGTGTCGGACAACGGAACACCGTTTGTGTCTGCGGAGATCCTCAAGTTTTATCGCGACAACGGGATCTCATCAGTTACATCGGCCCCCTACCACCCAGCGACAAACGGACAAGCCGAGCGCTACGTAGCCGAGCTAAAACGCGCCCTTGAAAGAGATCAGACAGGCTCGCTGCAGCGCCGCCTTGCGCGCTTTCTCTTCAAGCAGCACACGACGGTTCAGAGCACAACAGGCGAGACCCCCTCGAAAATGATGTTCGAGCGTGAAATGCGACCCCAGCTCACAGCCATCCTCCCCGAGCCAAAGGCAGAGACGTTCCGGGAAGAAAAAGCAATTCCGCGCTGCGGCACGCTTAATGAGGGGCAGCGCGTCCTCGCCCGACAGTTTCTGAAAAAGCCACGCTGGGAGGAAGCTACAATTGTCAGACGCATAGGCCTGCGCTCTTGGCTCGTCAACATACATGGCACAGTAGCACGCCGACATCTCAACCAGCTGCGTAGATTTACGACGCCGTCTGAGAGCTGTCCGCCAGCGGAGAGAACACGTGCACCATCTTCCCACATAGCCTGGCCCCTCTTCCCGGAAGAAGAGACTTCGCCCAGGACAGACCTAGGAGGCACAGCGAACAACAGCCAGCCTACAAGTGTTTCTCCCCCGAGCGCACAAAGCCAGCGCGCCTCCACGCGTGAGCGCCGACCCCCTGCACGATACCAGGCAACTTTCTAAGGGGGAAGGAAGTGTTGTGTCCCCTTATTGCTTTTGTGTGTGTGCGCCCCCGCGTCCTCCTCCTAACGACAGTTCGCATCCTCCTCCTAACGACCACTCAATCCTCCTCCTAACGACCACTCGCATTCCCCTCCTAACGACAGTTCGCATCCTCCTCCTAACGACCACTCAATCCTCCTCCTAACGACCACTCGCATCCCCTCCTAACGACCGCTTGCCCCTCGTCGCACGCTGTCGCCGGATGCCCCCCCACGGTGCGCCCCCGCACCCTCCTCCTGTTCTGGGAAGCCACTCCCTGCCGTGGACGCTTCTCCACTCCCTCCTTTCTTCGGGCGGCCAGTTCGGCTCCTGCCTCGGTCGACGCTGGTCGCACCCTCATCGGCTTTAAATAAACGAAGTCTTAAAGTACCGTGTGCGTCTTTCGCTGCATTCAACACAGCGACCGGACACGACAAATCGTTATAAAAGTTAACCTCTCCAGAAGTGTCCTTTTGCAATGTGACTGAGCAATTTGAATCTGCAAGACGTCAAGCATCCTACAACAATCTCTCCTTTGTGTTTTCAACGCATAACCCCTCCAGTCAGGATATCAACTCACATATTGCAAGGTTTGGCGCCAGAGAACGGTGCTGAAAACGGTGCGGTGGCGCGGACGACTTTAAGTCTTGCACGGCAAACTTTGTTTGTGCCAACTGCAGCGACCATCCAGCAAGCGGAAAGGGCTGCCGCTTCCATGCCTGCGGGCTACATCGTCGGAAAGCTTTGGAGCAAAAATGTGTGCTGCGGCCAAGTCTGTACCTTACAGAGAAAAGTCTCGTCTCCTGCGTTGGAATCGAATATCCGAGTCGCCGCAATAAACAGGGCTTATGTTCCTGAACTACCCAATAACAGCCTCACTAAACGGCAAAGAAGACGCCCCTGAGGAATCTCCCATTAGCAGCTTCCGCTTAAGATTGACCACAGTGGGCCCCGACGCGAAAGATTTTCTGATGTCGCGAAGCGATGTGTTGCTGAAATAACGAGATCAAAAACAAAGATCTATCCGAGCTTCAACGTGCGCTGTGAAGCACTGCAGCCGCATGTCCCAATGATGCCACCCTGCACGGTCATGAACTTTCTTCTAGGTGGCGCTTTTCTTTGTGACGGTGATAGTCGCTTTCGCAATGGACCCCTTTTTGCTACAGTAGCATGCATGTCGAACCGCAAGGCGCTCCAGACGGCCGAAAAGTGGTGCCTTTATTATGCAATGCAGTACTGCCGGAAAAAAAAATAGTGGATTAGCAGAACTGAATCTTTTTGTTTGATAGAAACCCTATTCTAGTCTACGCACTGTCAGAAGCTGGATTGTAAAGTAACAAATCTCTGTTTCGATACATTGCACATAAAAAAATACATAGCACATGGATTTGTCCATACGAAGGTGCTGGCTTATACATACTCCGTGAATTTTCGAACATATTTTTGTATACTCGGCCGATACTGGAATCGCTGTGGTGATGACACTGCTAGACGCAAGCAAATCTCTCGCAGTTGTGTACGTGTCTGCGTGGAAGAAGGAGACGATAGATATTTTTCTGCAACAACTTTGTGACCTTTGCGCATCTCCTCCAACGATCTTCGGCGATATCAGCGCCCATAGTTCTGTTTGTGGCGTAAAAAAGGTGCACGTGGTCAACAACTGATAGACACTGTGGGGATCTACCCCCGCTGGTCCTTTGCGGTTGGCTTCCCCGCGATGCACCCTCCCTAGCATAGCTAGTTACCTTGAATAACAAGGGAGGGCGTCGTACCGACACCAAGCGCCACGGACGGCGTGATTACTGCGCGGGGAGGGGGGGGGGGGTGGATGGCACTCTCTGCTCGGGAACTTGGATGTGCGCTGACGTTCAGGCGCGAAGCTCTACTTTCCGCTGGCGTGGCGAGGCCTCATGGGGAGGAACGTTCTCCTGCATCTCGTCCCGTCCGGCCGTGGAGTATCTCCCCTGCATTGGCGTGGGCGAACATTCGCTCGTAACCTTGCTGGTGAGTCGGACGCCCTCGGTTCCTTAGCGTATTTTGTTGTAGCAATAAATGCCTGTTTGTGTCAGCCAGTGTGTCGTTCCTTAGTTCCCTCCGAGCAAGGCCTGCCGTGGTCGGCGTGCGCTCAATAGCGCACGCGATCGCGGGGTTGGGACTGGGCGGCTTTAAACTGGGTCAGCCGCGGTTAAACGGGGAAAACGTATTTATCTCCCCATTTAAAACCCCACAACACCAGAAAAAATTTGTACCTAGTGTAGCGAAAGATGGAAACCCCACATTCTTTGAGCCTCCTTCTTTAGCGACAGCCGTACACTTGACACTGCATTCTACTGATGTTCGGGTTACCTAGACCATGGCACCCGAAAGCATGGATAGCGACCATTTTCCTGTTTTATGTGAGCTGCTGTCTTCCATACACGTGGTTTAAAATCAGCCATGATGTCACGTGGGAGAAGTACTCAGCTACTAAGATTCATTTCTGCAGGTTATTGCTGACGCGCCTGCAAGTTAGAGGCGGGCAGCTTCCCTGGTAAAGTTACCAAAAAATTTTCATCCCAAGATTTGAATCTCACAAACTTGTGCGAAAGCACGAACGAAGGCGGAATGGCAACTTGTGCAGAGGATGAAAGACGGACGCAAAAACGAAATTCAGAAGGCTGAACTCTGGAATTTCACGGCACAATAAAAACTGTGCACATCGAAATGGGCCCGCGTTCGCACTAGCTTGAGTGTGCTCTCTCTGATGGCAAGAATATGGCGATTCACTGGGAACCTTGCTAGAAAATGTCGCCCTCTGAACACCTTTGATAAATTTGCTTTGAGTAAGCAGAAGGCCACAGCGTGCTTGCATAAAGAGTAAGCAAGTTCCTTTACTGACGGAAATTCTGGATTGGGGCGATGTCCTTCTGCTACGTACCTTTCCTTCATGGACTCGCCGTTCATGTTCAGAGGACGACATGTACTCCTGAGCAGCCCGAGACATCGATGTGCATTTGGTTCTATGTGTATAATCAACAAAATGCTAGCAATATGCTACTACAAGAATTCTCTTCTGACCTTCTTGAGCCACGCTTTGGAAACCGAGGATCTTCCTCCGTTGTAGAACAACGACGGGACGTAGTGCAACCATCGTAATGTTTCCATGGTGCCTGGAAGAGAGGAAGGCACTGTATTGTTGTGTGTGACTGAGTTTCGTCCGGTTTTTAGTGTCCAAGGCGACGGATTTAATCTAGTAAGCCACTAACCACCAGTACGCTTATGGCCTTTTTACACTACGTATATATCCTCTATGTTACGAGAGCATATGAATACGTTCTCCAAAGCTGCATACTGAATCGTTTTCAAGGCATCGGTATTAGACCCTGTCTGATTTGTAGGTTAATACGGTGCAGATGACAAAACGAAAGCAGACATGGCTTGTGTACTTTCGCTTTCTGTTCGTCCTGTCTGTCTCAGATCTGTTTTAAGCTATCAACCATCACGAAATCGCCTAATCAGTCTTAATTTCCGATTAATTCACGAGTGTATATGTGACCATTCCATATGAATACAGACGGCTAATGTACACTTTAAGCTCGAAAAGCGCTCTAACACGAAGTGTGCCTCAGAGAAGAGTTTTGTTCCCTTACCTTTTTAACAGCTACCCGAAGCCTTAATATCGCAAGCCAGTCCTCATGCCAATATTTGCTGACGACGCCTGTATTTTGTTTTCCATCCACACAAGCGACTGGCAGTGATCCAACAGATGCTCATTACAGTATAAGTGTCTGTGATCTGTAGAATTTGTTGGCAGAAAAATTCACCCGCGACTGAAAATCGGCCTTGACAGTTTGTCCAGTCGCCAAGCTAGCCACATTTGCATTCTTAGCGTCGGTCTCGACTGACGACTTGAATGGCGACAGGCTGTGGGCTCAGTTGTCTCTTCAATGTTACAGCTACTAGTATCATCGGAAGGGTAGGAAGAGAAAAATATGTAAATAATCCTACCCCTACTAAAAAACCTGCACGTGATCGTACAAGCTGTGAACTCTACATACAAGTTTTCTTTTTTTCCGAGAACAGTTTCTCAATACAATGCTCTACCGGAGAACTCCCCGTTGCTTCCTAATCATTCTTTATATCTTCACTGCTGGCTAAGTAGCTGTACTGTAACCACATTTTCAATTGTACTTTTGCGTTGCTTGTTTTGTGGCATCTGTATTGTTCGGTACTATCGCACTTTCTTTGCTTTTTCCCCCTGTATGTATTTCCCTCTCCTGCTTCGACACATAGCATGTCCGCAGTATTCAATAAATAAGTAAAAATAAATAAGTTCTTTGATGTGAACGTGAATTGTACGTGATTTGCGTCTGATCACAACAAAATGTAGGTGATCAAGTACAGGTTGAAATAGATATGACTGAGTTTGTACGTGACCAGCTGTTAGCAGAGCGACAGCTTGCTGAGGATGAACACGACCATTTGCGAGCTGAACGAGACCACCCAGATGCCGTAAGTGATCATGTGCATGCTGGACATGAGCACGCGAAGGTTGAAAGTGTCCCATTTGTGTAGTGAAAGACAGTACGCTGAGATTGACTGCGACAACGTACAAGCTGAATGAATTCATGTAATAATAATCTTTATCAGCCTAAGTCTACGCCAAGGCAAAGTCCTCTTCCATATCCCTCCTAATTAATTAACCCAGCACAGTGCCAGCTGCGGCCACCTTATAAGTGCAAACTTCCTAATCTCATCCGCCCAACTGATTCTTTAGCGCCAGTGAAATTCGCGGTGCTGTACATCGTTTGCCGCATCCGGTTCGCGTTAGTGGAATGCCCGTTACGTTCTTTCTTGGGCCCTCCGCACAACCGCAGAGAAGGGGTGAGCTCAGCTGCTCAACACAGCGGGATATGGGGGGGGGGGCGCCGGATAGCGGAGGATTACGGGAAAGGTCAAACTCCCTTCAGGGAGGGATTCATTAGGTCGCATCCTGTGTGCACGTGCGTGCGGCGAGGCGGACCCGCGTCACAGTGCGTGGCATTTGTCCAATGTCTGCAGCGGCGTGCGTTGACTGCTTGAAGCGCGGTCAACAGGATATTGCCGCGCTAGCTGCGAGCATGGGGAGCGACGATGCTTAACAGATGGGTTGAAGTGGCTTTCCTGGAACTTGGGTCAACCGGACGCTGGGAAAGTGAGAGTGTTCGCGAAGCTCGCAGCCGGAAAGCATAATTCTCCAAAATCGTGATGGTGGCAAGTGTACATATGTGTACAGTTTGTCGCGATGAGTTACCTTCTTTCCCCAATCATTGATTGGTAGTGTTGTCCTTTCCAAATTGCTGATTGGTGATATTTTCCTTTACCCAATAATTTATTGGGTGGAGGTTTGTGCAGTTGCCTGATTGGTTATTCTCCCCACTGAGGGCGGGGACATAGGGTTTAAAGCCAGCTGTTTCGGCAGGACCGAGGGCTGGTTTCGTCACATCGAGTCAGTCAAGTGTAAATATGTTTTCTCCTTGCTTGTATCTTCCGTTGTGCTTTTAATTGTTATATAAAGCTAACCTCTCCAGAAGTGTCCTCTTGCATTGTGATTGAGCAGTTCGAATCTGCAAGACGTCAAGCATCCTACAACAATTATCATCAACCCAATTTCCCTCTACGAGATCCAGAGGGGATATCAACTGCGCCCCTTGCTATAATTGCCTTCTATTGTAATCCACTCCGCTGCCCTTAACGACCATTAGTTATCTTTCCTTCGCATTACATGCCCGGCCCATGGCCATTTATTCCTGATTTAGACTACGATATCATTACCTCGCGTTTGTTCCCCTGACCCATTCTGCTCTCTTCCTGCCTCTTAATGTTACAGATCATATTACTTTCTATAGCTCGCTGCGCTGTCCTCAATTTAAGTCTAACTCTTTCCTTTTGCCTCCATGTTTCTGTCCCTTAGTTTAGTACCGGTAAGATGCAGCTGTTATATACTTTCCTCTTGAAGGATATTGGTGAACTGCTATTCATCACCTGTGAGTACCTGCGAAATGTACTCCCTCCATTCTTATTCTCCGAGTTATTTCACTCTCATGGTCTGCATCTGTGGTAACTACCTTTCCTATGTAGTTGTATTCCTTCACCACAAAGAATGCTTCATTGCCTACTATAAACTGTTGTTCCCCTCCGAGACTGTTGAACATTAATTTAGAACTCTTCATATTAATTTCTAGGCTCACCGTTCTGCTTTGCTTCTTCAGCTACTCGATCATGCGTTGCCATTCGGCCACTGAGTTATTTAGCAAGGCAATGGCATCAGCAAGTGGGAGATTACTAAGGTAGTCCTCATTAGATTTTTATCCCTAACTCTTCCCACTACAGTTCTCTGATTACTCCCTGTAAACACACAGTGAATAGCACTGGAGTGATCGCGTCTCCTTGCCTGACACCCTTCCCGATTGGCATTTTATCACTTTCCATGTGAAGGACTGGGGTGACTGCGGAACTGCTATAGATATTTTCGAGTGCTTTTACATATGCTTATTCTACGCCCTGGTTATAAAATGCTTGCGTGACTTCAGAGTCTTCGACTCAGTCAAATACATTCTATGGCAGAGAGTGGGTAGCCAGATGGTTTCTTGACACACACAGCGGGAACAATGGAGGGGAGAGCCCCAGGGTGCCTTTTCAGGTTACGAGATGACATTCTCGTAATCTATGAAAGATATATAGACAAAAGTTGGCTACATTCTGCGCCTTTCTCTCAGCTGATGGATGGTGTTAATATGGTCTACTGTTGAGAAGCCTTTACGAAAGCTGGCCTGGTCCCTTGGTTGACCGAAATCTAAGGTTTCTTTAATTTTGTTAGCGATTACCTTAGTAAAGATCTTGTAAACAACAGGCGCCGCCGCGGTGGCTCACTATGGTGCTCGGCTGCTGACCCAAAAGACGCGGGTTCGATCCCGGCCGCGGCGGCTAGAATTTCTTTGGAGGAGAAATTCTAGAGGCCCGTGTACTGTGCGATGTCAGTGCACGTTATAGAACCGCAGGTGGTCGAAATTTCCGGAGCCCTTCACTACGGCGTCTCTCATAGCCTTAGTCGCTTTGGGACGTTAAACCCCATAAACCATAAACCAAACCATAAACAACAGGCAATAAGCTGATCGGTTGGTAACTTTTTAAATCCTTGAAGTCTCCTTTCCTATGGATTAAGAATATGCTAGCGTTCTTCCAAGATTTCGGTACTCTCGAGGTGTTGAGGCACTGCGTATACAGGAATGCAAGTCTTTCTAACACAATGCCCCCGCCGTCTTTCAACAAATCTGCAGTTACGTGACCCACCCACGCTGCTTTTCTTTCTTTCCATTGCTTACAAAGGTTTCTTTACTTCCTCTCTTAATTACTTGTGGGGTGCCCACACCGCTCGCTTCATCATTAGAATCCTGCTTCTGGCTGCTGTAGAGATCTGTGTAGAATTCTTCGGCTACCTTAACTACCTTATGCATAATGGCAATGAGGTTCCCTCCTTGTCTGTTAGGTCATACATCCGATTTTTGCCACTGACTAACTTACTTCTGACCGCTTTTAAGCTACCTCCCTTCTTAAGAGCCTGCTCGATCTTCTCTGTATTATGCTTCCTAATGCCGTTTACATTTCGCTTATTGATTATCTTTGACAGTTCTGCCAGCTCCATCCTATCTATGTGGTTTGAGGCTTTCACAGCTTTGGCATTTCTTTATCAGTTCTTTCGTCTCCCGCGAGAGCTTGCCAGTATCTCGTCTAGCTACCGTACCCCCTACTTCTGCTGCGGTCTCCGTAATGATATTTATGAGATGATTATTTATCTCCTGAACACTGAGGTCGCATCATCCGCTAAAGCGGAATATCTGTACTCCAGCGAGATCCTAAAATCATCGCTTTCCCTCTTACGGCTCACTCGCTGATGTTATTTTTCCTTACAAGCTTCCTCCGCTTTCTGTTCAAAGGCTAACTAGAGACCTCACCATCCTCTGGTCACCTCTATATCCTTCACTATGCCAGGATGCGCGCGCAGTATGAAGTTTATGGTTTTATGGGGGTTTAACGTCCCAAAGTGACTCAGGCTACGAGGGACGCCGTAGTGAAGGGCTCCGGAAATTTCGACCACTTGGGGTTCTTTAACGCGCCCTGACATCGCACAGTACACGGGCATCTAGAATTTCGTCTCCATAGAAATTCGACCGCCGCGGCCGGGATTGAACCGAGCATGAAGTCTATTTCATTTTTAGTTCCGCTGTTCGGGCTCTTCCAAATCCACTTACTGTTCTCTCGTTTGCGGAAGAAGGCATTCACGATTCTTAAAGTATTTCTTTCCGCGAACTCTACTAATAACTACTCCATGATATTCCTAATTCCCGTAGTCCCCGCTGCTTGGCCTCCAGCCTGCTTCCTGCCTCCCTTGGCACTGAAGTCACCCACCAGTACACTATACTGTGTTTTTACATGATTCATTGCCGGTTCTACGTATTTACAAGAACTCTTCACTTTCGAGTTTTCATGGCTGGATGAAGGCACGTATACCTGCATTAACTTCAGTTTGTGCCTCTTATTAAACTTAATTACGAAACTGCCACCCTCTCGTTAATGCTATAGAAATCCTCTGTTGCCAGCTCTATCTTGATTGATGTCGAATCCCATACCTAGTTGTTGTCTGTCCTCTAATCCGCGACAGCATAGTACGTGGCCACCCTTCAGCACTGTATGCGCCTCATCTGTCCTCCTAACTTCACTAAACCCTATGTCATCCCATTTAATACCAGCTAGTTCCTCGAACAGCACTGGTAAGCTAGCCTCAGTGGATAAGGTTCTAGCGTTAAACGTTGCCAGGTTCCGTTTCCAATGGCGCCTGTCCGAAGTCAGAGCTTCTTAGCACCTTCCGCTGCGTCACAGGTCTGACCGCCGCCTTGGTCAATTGCTCCGCAGCCGGTGGGGACTGAGGGTGGAGGGTTAATTGGTGCATTCATATAGGAGGTTGTGGCCAAGTGCTACACCAGGGTTGCCAAAACTTGTCCTGATGAGGGAATGCGTTTTGGGTTCTGGTCACCGAGATTAGGCCGCACCCCAGGCCTGGTTATGAAATTCCGTTAACACGTTAATTTATTTATTTTATTGTTTCTTTAGCAAGCGCCTCAATGATTTCGCGTGCTGCGACATTTTTTTTTATTCCGCCAGAATCCTAATATTGTGATGTTGGAGGTTTAATACATATTGTCAACAGTGCGGGCCGGTGTTCTGCCTTCATCGCTTTCATTCACGATGAAGTTTCACGCGCACGTTCATTCACACTACGCCCGGTCTGCCCACACTATATTCTGCGGCATAAAAATGACATTGAGTAAACGATGTCAATGCCTTACAGAGTATCCCGAGTTTTTGGGGGGTTTACCCTGTTGTTTTGGCTGTCTTGTCTTCATTTGTATCGCAACGCTTGGGATAACCGTTTCGTGGTACAGAGCAGACGACCGTTACTTCCGGCCTTATCTACACCTTCTTCAATTTGTGGGCCAGGCCATTTGCGGTTATTTGCGAAATATTCAGCGCTGTAAGTATTGAGTAATCTGTCCTATCATTGCTTATATTTTTTGTAATCCGCGTATTTAAAGCATCAACAAGGACGACATAATTAACTTATGTTCTATGAATATGCATCTGAGTTCGCAAGCTTATTAAAATATTCGCAATATTCGATCTGAAGGTAACCGCAAATGTGGATTCTGTTCGTGTGAACACTTGATCTTTCGAAATTTGTTTCGTGCGCTATTTACAATGTTTTCTTTAAAGATTGGAACTTGTAATAAGGGAGTAATTACTCATTGACATCCACCTGAGCGCAGCCATACGGCTACAAAGGAAAGCTATACAGCTTTCTCAAAAACTTCGTAGTTAAAGAAAAATTCGTCCTGGTCCAGGGTTCGAACCCTGGACCACCGCTTCACCGGAGCAGTCGCTCTACCAATTGAGCCAACCCGGACGGCAAGCTTGTGGTAAGGCGAGAGCGAATTGATCAATAACTCGAAGTGGGAACTGTGTGTCCCTTACTACAAATCTACTCCACCTTGGGGGATTCTCCTAAATATTTGACAAAAGATTGGAACTAGGCGCACCTTTTGTTTCAAATTCTTGCGCAGGTTACGCTTCCATTGGTCACTCAAGTTTATTCTCCGCTTTACCGCAGAAAATTTAATGAAAGAGGTGCGCTGGTTGTTATATACGTGGCACAAAATCAAAGTGCAGTAATCCTTTTCCTATCTGTCGCAAACCTAGGTCTGACCTGGCAGCAGCCGATAATAGCCAAAAGCCAGTGTGGTCTTTTCAGTTGGCAAATATTATCTGAACTGTTTCACACAGCGCATATCACAAAATGCCTAGTGCTGTTTACGCAGTGACTTGTGACCAACGTCAGTCTGAAGATTGAAATTCCGGCTTGACACGGGCCAGCTGCTTCCCTTCAGTTCCTGCATTCTTTTTATTTTTTGTTAATGAACGTGACGTAAAAAAGCGGACGTCCAATGCATATATATTTTTTCAATTCGAGAGGATTCCATAGCAACTGGATCTATAAGGCATTACCATACATAGTCGTAATCCATAAACAAAATAACTCCACGTACATTCTAGACGACATGTCATTTAACAACGCACAGAAAGCTCTCACACCTGTAGAGGCTATTTTGCCAGACGAAAACAGGGCAGCTTTTCTAACCGTTCGTGCCTGTCTACTCGGAGAGAGGAAGGAATGTAGACGCAGATTGGCGTCCGAGTGTTCCTTGAAAAACAAGAAAGAGTCTGGCAGTCTTGATGCAGTTCTGGTTCAGATGTTTAGGGGAATCCCCCAAGGTGGAGTAGAATTTGTAATAAGGGTTACTCACTGACATCCACCCGAGCGCAGCCATACGGCTACAAAGGAAAGCTATACAGGTTTCTCAAAAACTTCGCAGTTAAAGAAAAATTCGTCCTGGTCCGGGGTTTGAACCCGGGACCACAGCTTCTCCGGAGCAGTCGCTCTACCAACTGCGCTAATAGCGACAGCAAGCTTATGGTAGGGCGAGAGCGAATCGATCAGTAACTCGAAGAGGGAACAGTGTTGGTCAAATGTTTAGGATAATCCTCCAAGGTGGATTAGATTTGTAATAAGGGAGTAATTACTGATTGACATCCACCCGAGCGCAGCCATACTGCTACAAAGGAAAGCTATACAGCTTTCTCAAACACTTCGTAGTTAAAGAAAAATTCGTCCTTGTCCTGGGCTCGAACCCGGGACCAGGAAAGGAAAGCTGTATAGCTTTCCTTTGTAGCCGTATGGCTGAGCTCGGGTGGATGTCAATGAGTAATTACTCCCTTATTGCTGATGCAGTTATGCTTAAAGCACATTATGAACGCGCTAATCTGACAGCCATGCCGCTAATCAAGAAAATAGAAATAATAACGTTGATTCGTTCTTACGAGTTCAAAGCCGGCAACGTTTCTGAAAGCAATCCTGCACGCAGGAAACGAACGCTCGACACTGACAGGTATGTTCAGAATTGAAATTTTATTAGAGATATTTATGGTGATTACAAAAAGCTGCACACAAAAAAAGGTCCCATAGTTGACGACTGTAAGGAGACCTGCTGTGACGAAAACCACGAAAATAATCAAACAAGATCCGGTCCAAGACATTAACTAGCAAGGATCTAGCAACAGTAAGCAAGAATGTGATATATAAAAATGTGAACTTAGCAGATATATAAGTACATAAGAATAAAGCTTGAGGACATAACGAAGATTATGCTAAAACAAAATTATAATAAAAAACCGCTGGTAGTAATCATTTAGAAGACCTAAGAAAAGTTAATGGTGTGCATCGTTGTGTAGTGGACTTTAAGGGATGTCATGTTTTTTTAAAACGATGCAATGCCCATAAATCTTTAATGACCACAGGGCGTTCAAAAATAACATTGAAGTGAAGTGGATGATCTGCTTGGAATACTTCTTAGTTTTGGGAAAAGAAAATTGTTATTAAAAGCGGACGTGAATTATTAGGTTTGCCAATAAGAATGCGACACGTGACAATTGATTATTGAGGATCCTGAATAGAAAAATGGCGGAATTGTGTTAAAGATATCAGCAACTGTGAAGATATTTCCTTGGGCTAGAGATGTGCCACTGGCATAGCGTGGGCTGGATATGATACTTCTTACGGCTTTAATCTATATACACTACCTGAATTCAAGACAAGTGTATGAAAATTTTTTCCCCGACATGTGATGGCGCAAGTGATATCACCGTGAACAAATTAACTGTACATTGACAATAATCTGGTAAAGATAAAGTGTGGGCGTGCATTAAAAAAAGGAAAGTTCCAGGTGCTATTTTATCGCTTGTGTTGGCAATCTGGTGATGATACTTCAGATGACTATTGAGTTACACACCCAGAAACATGAAGGTCACATGGTAATATAGTTTGGTTTGAAAATAGTGACAAGTGAAATGGTGCTAGATTTCGTCGACGGAAGGTGAATAATGGGAACGCTGTCTGAGAGGCGCTAATAAAAAGTATGTTCTTGTCTTAGCATTCCAAGATGTTGACAGGCCAGAACTTGGTTTGGAAACGAGAGATGACATGTATCAGGGCTAGAAATGGAAGTGTCATTCACGTATCAATACGCCTAGAGTAAGAAAGGAAGTTAAGTCAGCCTCAATATAAACATTAAAGTGGTCCTGAGATGGATCTTCGAGGAACTCCCGCACTAGAAAAAAAGAAATATAGGAGATAGAGACAACCTGACTACTTTCATGTAAACAGCGTTTTAGAAGCTTAGGAAGCGTTCCAGAGATGTTAACTTCCTCAAGCTTACCAAAGAGTGTATTGTGATAAATAGTGTCATGCACGCATTTGGATCAGCAAAAACTGATAAATGAGTTTCTTTGGAGGCTGTATCGCTTTCTTTGTAGCCGTATGAGTGCGCTTGGGTAGATGCTAATGAGTAGTTACTCTCTTGCTACAAATATACTCCACCCTGGGCGATTTCCCCCCTAAACATTGGACCCACTGGACTAACGTCGTTCCCACTGAGAGTTGTTTAATAATTTCAGACTCCCACTACCATATGTTAGCCGTCCCGATTAGCTTAGTTGGCAGAGCGACTGCTTCGGTGAGGCGGTGGTCCCGGGTTCGAACCCCAGACGAGGACGAATTTTTCTTGAACTAAGAAGTTTCTATGGAAGCTGTATAGCTTTCCTTTCTAGCCGTATGGCTGCGCTTGGTCAGAAGCTAATGAATAATTGCTCCGTGATTAAAAACTGATGAAGCGTAAAGCCCTTCTTTCGTCGATTTCTTTAAATGGCCAGTATTAACAAGAACAAGCTTTGTTGAAAAACCCAAATGCTGTGGGAAGAGGACGTTAAAGGTATTGAGGTAATTACAAAATGTTTCAAATAATTTTCTCTGATTTTCCCTATAGAGTGGTGATAATCCTATGGGTCGGTAGGTGGAGAGTAATCAGCTTTCATCATTTTTAAAAGCTGGTGTTATCTTACCTTTCGTAATTTTTTTTTTGCGGAAATACGCCTGTATTAAGCATGAAATAAACATTAAATGAAGATACGTTTGGCATAATGGATGCGCGATCATGTTTATATGATTGGGGTGAATGTTGTTGGTGCCTGGCCTTGCTGCGTTGCTATCACTGCTGCTATCTGAGCAAAACTGGTCTGCGCTGCTTCTAAATGTCTCTTACATCCCCTTCCGTTTATCGAAACCTGTGGTTTATGGCACGCTTGTAGGAAAAAAAAAAGAGGTCCTGTGCCCTGGAAAACTTTTACCTGTCTTGTACA
This sequence comes from Amblyomma mixtum, assembly GCF_055824585.1. Classification (NCBI taxonomy): domain Eukaryota; kingdom Metazoa; phylum Arthropoda; class Arachnida; order Ixodida; family Ixodidae; genus Amblyomma; species Amblyomma mixtum. Next base: position 327,219,316 of record NC_143014.1, on the reverse strand, counting down.
TTCGTTTAGCCGGTTTGAATGGAGTACTAGCAGCGTTGGCGAACTTTTGGCTCTTGGCACCTACCCTCTCATTTAAAAGCTTTTTTAAATGCAATGCATATTTGTTCACTTAAAAGACACTGCAGGTGAGCGCTCAAGCAGGAGTGGCATACAGAAATAGGTAACTGAAAAAGACGCAAAAGAACGCACTATTAAAGGGCACTGAAGCATTTGCTAACACATTTTTATTTCAAAACCCAAAGCTAACTACAACCAAGTCATGGCTGATTTTCGTTAATTAATAGAGTGGAACAAATTTTTCTGCCTACAACTGGTGCATTTTTTTGTTCATTCGATTAAATTCTAAATGGACAGGTGATCTCTCTCATCCACTATCTTTAATCGTTTTACTTTGCAAACAATGACTTGTACAAACTATCCTTTTTCTCCGCTATAATCGCCGACTTGAGTAGCTTATCTGCCTGTTCTCGCATTCTAATTCTCGTTGTCTGATGCTCGCGTGCTGTATCGACCGTTCACCTTGTTTCTCATGTCACGACTTCAATTTATGCTCCCATCATTCAAGTCCTGTCCACCTGAATAACGCGATCTTCCGGGCTAGTTGGTTGCGATCCACGTGTATCAGCAGCGCGAACACAATCTGGAAAAAAATTAGCTGAGGTTCAACTACTGCTGAACCTGTTAGAGAGCGAAAGCTTTGACGTATCGGGCAACTATAAGCGGCTTGGCGTCTGTAACGCTGAGTGCGTTCCGGACGCTTGATAGGCAGCGCACCCTCCCTGCCACCCTGGCAGGTGGCATTTAATGGTTGATCGCGAGAGTTTGCTCACCCAATGAACGCTGCGGCCTATTGCAGCAGTGCCGCGAGTCTGCCAAAGCATTGTCAGCGCTAGCGCATGCAGCCCACAACTCTCTCTCATTACCCCACGTACCTATGATTCAGGCGTCCACTGACCAAGGAAGCCAGTTATCGGCCCTTTGCTTTCCTTAAAATCATCGGAAGTAAAACGCCGTCAACGCCAATGAACACAATGAACGTCGACGGTCTATGGCTTCAGCCCCGCGTTTCTGGCACAGCGTTGTCAATGCCAACGCATGCAGCGCACATCTGTCACTACCGCCACGTAGCTTAACGCGCGACTGAGGTGTCCACTGTCCCAGGGGGCCAGTTATGCGCCTTTCCTTTGCTTTCCAAGCTCCCGCTCCATTGGTTTCGTAGCTTAACGCGCGACTGAGGTGTCCACTGTCCCAGGGGGCCAGTTATGCGCCTTTCCTTTGCTTTCCAAGCTCCCGCTCCATTGGTTTCGTAGCTTAACGCGCGACTGAGGCGTCCACTGTCCCAGGGTGCCAGTTATGCGCCTTTCCTTTGCTTTCGAAGCTCAAGGTCATTTGAAGGCCAAAACTATGCACCCGACGATCGAAGCGCGAGGTCCCGTAGTGAAGCTTTCGCCTCAAAAGATGCACATAGGACAGAGCGCCGAACTTCCAACTTTATTTGAAGAAACTTAAACCCGCACTTACATACACACCAGGTCAAATGCCCACCAGGGAGAATAATCAGAGCGCGCGAAGGAACTGAGAATCACACGCTGTCAAGGACATCGAAAGATAACAAGAGGAGCAACATTGCTAAAACCGCTCCAGACAATGAATTCCATGAAATAAGGCACAAATGACATGTGGAAAAAAGAATGGAAAACACAAGGTTAAGGGCGCGCAAAGGACAAATAAAAAACAAATAAAAAGATGGGAAAACAGAGTTGAGGGCACGGTTTTGCTAAAAACACGAGAAGACAAGAAAACAGTTAAAAAAACCCATAGCGATACGAAGGATGAGCGCCAACAATTGACACGGCTACAACGAGAAAAGAGCAACATGTGAGGTGTGCCTCTAAAAACCAGGTTAAATCAGATAAAACCAGAAATAAAAGTGATTTATTTTTCAGAAAGTGAGATAGATGGGGTGCTTACGCAACCTCCCCTATGCCCTGAGATGTACGCGGCTTCAACCATTTCGCGTGTCAGTTGATTTTTATGTTTCTACAGGACGGTTGCTTTCTAAAAACGAGGAATGCATTTCTTTTTTTTTGCTGTCAGATCCCCGGCTGTGGGTGGGCAAATTTACCAAAATAAATCGTTATTGTGCTCCATTAGCCTTTCATTTAAACAACTTTCTGTTTGGCCTATGTAATCCTTACCGCAGGTTAAAGGAATGGAATATACAACGCCCTCCTCACAAAGCACAAAAGGGTCTCGGTGCCTGGTTGTACAGCCATTGTTATTTTTATTTTTGTTAACTATGTTGCACTGGCTCGACAGGCGCAGTGGAGCTGAAAAGACTATGTCCACGCCAGCTTTTCTTTCAGTTTTCTTCAGATTATGCAATATTTGGTGCAGATAAGGCAGAACAGCAACACTTCTGTTCCGTTGACGTGTATCATCTGGGGCTGCGCTTTCGTGCTGCATACCTTTCAGTACTTTTTCTGCTACAGACGAAAGGAGAGAGATTGCAGGTACCCTGATTGCGTCAGCCTCAACCCTGTTTTTTCCAATTTTTTCCACATGCCGTTTGTGTTTTATTTCATGGAATTCATTGTCTAGTGTGGTTTTAGCAATGTTGTTCCTCTTATCTTTTGGTGTCCTGGACAACGTACGATTCCCAGTCCGTTCGCGTGCTTTGGCTGATTATTCCGCCTGGTGGGCGTTTGACCTGGATAAGTGCGGGTTTCAGTTTCTTCAAATAAAGTTGGAAGTTCAGTGCTCCGGCCCATCTGCATTTTTTCCCTCATTGTGTTCGCGCTGCTGATACACGTGGATCGCAACCAACTAGCCCGGCAGATCGCGTTATTCGGGTGGACAGGACTTGAATGATGGGAGCATAAATTGAAGTCGTGACATGATAAACACAATGAACGGTCAATACAGCAGGCAAGCATCAGACAACGAGAATTCGAATGCGAGAACAGGCAGATAAGCTACCCAAGTCGTAGATTATACGGAGAAAAAGGAGAGTTTGTACAAGTCATTCTTTGCAAATTAAAAACGATTAAAGATAGTGGATGAGAGGGATTGGCTTGTCTATTGGGAATTTAGTCGAATGAACAAAAAAAATGCATCAATTGTAGGAAGAAAAATTAGTTCCACACGAATAATTCACGAAAATCAGCCATGACTTGGTCGTAGGTGGTTTTGGGTATTGAAATAAAAATGTGTTGTTTAGCACAAAACGAGCTTCACGGTGGATAGGTATCTGAATGGCGTTAGTTACAGGATAAGCAAGGTCGTCATTGCTGTACCTAAGTAGCAAAATGTAGAAATACTTGTACCGATATGACAATGATAAAATTTAAGGAGCGCAGAAAAGAGATGAGGCATCTGTCATGAAATGACTGAAAGTTATGTGCAGTGAGTCGCGGAAGTGCCTCCACACGAAACTGTAGATACCTCAGGTGGCTATCTATGAATACGTGGTAAGACGATATTAGGTACGGCTATATAAATATAGGCGCTTCATTAATATACTTATATCATATGCTGCTAATATATCATTAATATCCTTATATCATACGTTGATGATAGAAGCAGTAGAACACAGCAATGGGACATCCCGCCAGTAACGAAGGAGGAAGTAAAAAAGGCCTTAGAAAAAACGCAAAGGTTGAAAGCAGCTGGTGAGGATCAGGTAACAGCAGGCCAGTTGAAGGACGCAGGGGAGATTGCGCTAGAAAAACTAGCCACCCTGTATACGTAATACCTTATGACCTCGAGCGTACCAGAAGCTTGGAAGAACGCTAACATTATCTTCATTCTTAAGAAAGGAGACGTCAAGGACTTGAAAAATTGCAGACCGATCAGCTTACTGTCAGTTGCCTGCAAGGTATTAAGGCGGGAGCCTTTAATGCCTCATCGTTGTAAGCAGGAGTCGTCGACAGAAATGTCCCGCTTTTCAATTGGTCGAAACGGTCGTGACGTCACAGTGCACGAATTTCAAACGGGGCCAATTGTACTTTGGCTGTAACCATGCAACCAATTAAAGGGATCGTATAGTGGTGCTCCAAGTAAGCGGGAATAAGTTTAGTCAATTGCTTAATCACCCAGTTAGCCTAATTAACCTTTCTAATCAGGCCAGAGGAATAAATAAAACTGAGTAGGAAATTGGTCGAGTTCGGGAATCGAACCCCGGTTTCCGGAATGCGAGTCGAGCATGCTAACCACTCCGCCATGCCAGCTCGATGGTTTGGAATGAACAAAGGCGCGTCTAGTGAATACGGTCTTTTCGTTCACTCCCATCTTCCTCCCTTCCCGTTACGGCGAGGTTCAGGTGTCCATCGAGATATGCGAGACAGATACATTTCCACAAGGGGAAGCTTTGGGCCAGTTGGTTCCTCCTTTCCAAGATACATTTCCTTTCCTCAAAAACCTATTTACCGACGAGCAAGGCGAAGAGCCGAACGGGCGATGGCGTTCTGTGGACTCCCTGGCAGAGTTGCAAAACGCTGTCGCGTTCCACTCTTGGAGGCGAAGCTTCACATCATAAACCACACATCAGTGACACAAGCAGCAACACTGTGCGGCTTTTGCCTCACCGCACTTTAGGTCAACAAAGTGCCCCCCTGAATTTTCTACTAAGGTAATCGCTAATAGAATCAGAACAGCCTTAGACTTCAATCAGCCAAATGATCAGGCAGGGTTTTGTAAAGCAGACTCGGCAACAGACCATATTCACACTGTCAATGAGGTGAAAGAGAAATGCGCAGAATATAACCAATCTCTATATACAGCGTTCATTGATTACGAGAGAGCATTCGACTCCGTTGAAACCTCAGTAGTCATGCCGGCATTGCTGAATCAGAGTGTAGTGTAGTTTTGTGTTAATATACCTGAATATATCTATAACGACTGCACAGCTACCATATTGCTTCATAAAGTCAGCAATAAGATTCTAGTAAGGTAGGATGTCAGGCAGGGAGAGAAGATCACGCCGATGCTATTTACCGCCTGTTTACAGGAGCCATTCCGAGGCCTGGATTGGGAACAGCTGGGGATAAGAGTTAATGCAGAATACATAAGTAATTTGCGATTCGCTGATGACATTGCCTTGCTCAGTCATTTAGCAGATGAACTAAAAAGCATAATCAGTTAGTTAGACAGGGAGAGCAGAACGGTGGGTCTAATAATTAACGCGTAGAAAACCAAAGTAACCGATTTCTAGTGCGCTATTTTCCTTCCATCTTTTATTGGCATAACACAAATATACTCAGATTGCAATGAACTATAGCGGCTTGCTTGATGTTCTGTCACACGTCAGTTTCCAAGAGGAATTGTTTTCAAGGTTGTCCTCGGTAAATTTTCCGCATTTCCTCGTGAAGATATCAGCAGCTATACTGAACACTCTTTCAATGTATGCTCTGAAGGAAAGGGTGGTATTCTAGCGTATGAACGCCTCCGCATCAGCTCGTAGTTGCGCACTACTACGATGCTAGTATCCTGGTCCTCTACGAAGCTGGGTGTAGTGGGAGGCAAGTTGTGGCGTCATCTGACAGGACAGGGGGCCCCTACAGCGCGGTCATGTGCTAGTTCTCGTGACGATAACTGCCGTAGAAGAAGGTGATGACCCGGTTGTGGTCTGGACGTGATTGCACGCGTGCTTCTGCGCAGCAGGTGTGTTGTAGCTTGGCCAAGAAGGAAACGTTCCCTCTACCACTTGTGTTTGCTGTCAAGTTGAGGTTGTCATAGCTTTAGTGTTAGTTACGATTTGTTTTGGAACAAAAAAATAGCTCAATTATTTAATTAATTAATCAACTAAAATTTTACACTACTACGAAAAGTTATTGAGGCGTGCAACCCTAGGAAAATTTGGCAAGAGGTTTGAAACCTTACGCACTGCAGCGCTAATACCGGTATTACCCATGTTCCCTCGCCACAAGGAAACTTTAGTGACGATGAAGTTGCCGAATACTCAGTAATCATTCCATACACAGTGGAAAATATAGTCCTGCATGCCCACCTGGACAAGCGCTCGCCTTACCGAAACCTTCTATACTGAACTCATTAGCAGCAATGTCGCGAACAACACTGCTTGAAGTTGAGAAACTCATAGCGAATCTTGATAACACAATTGCTAGATTCAATGATGTTAGGTTCAGTTCAGTAAAATGTATTTCCCATATTATCTGTGGTGTTCTAACCCATAATATTAATAGTATAGTTCAGACTAGGATATTCCCCGATGAACTCAAGATAGCAAGAGTGTACCTAGTTCATAAAGGTGGGATTGATCACTCAGCGAATACTTCCCGTACTATATCAGTGCTCCCCGTCTTATCAGTTTTCGAAGGTGTCATAAGCATAAGACTAGAAGGTGTTGTAGCATAACATAAGATAACCAGTGAGGTACAATAATGATTACAAAAAGTCAACTAAACAGGAATTATTGAACATTAAAAGTGAAATAATACACAATATGAAACAATGACTGTATACAATAGAGATACTTTTGGGTCTACAAAAGGCCTTTGTTTGTGTCAATTTACGAAATATTATTAACTAAGCTTTATGACTACGGTATGCGAGGTATTAGAATAGACCTAATGCGAAGTTATTTAACAAATAGATCTCGATATGTTAAATAAATATTGAAACTTCTTTAATTGTAAAAAGTATTGTATGGCGTGCCGCAAGGGTCACTTCTTGGACCGATATTGTTCAATCTTTGCATCAATGTTGTATGCAATATACGAAGTTCACCAAAATTAATTATGTATGCAGAAGGTTCCACTTTTTTCCTTTCCGGCAGATCACTCCTTCCACTTCAGGATACAGTGAATAAATACTTCAGCTCATTGTCCCGCTGGCAGAATATTAATAAATTATGGCTAAACACTAACAAAACTGAATATGCAATCTTTGCACCAATAAATAAGCCTCAATTTTAGATAATCGCTATATGCTTCCGCAATAATCAGTTAGATCAAGCAATGAAGCAAAAAATTTTTGGGTGCTTGGTTTCAAAGCAACTTATCTTGGAATACAGATGTCAGCCGCTTAGTAGGGGAGCTAAGTCGGGCAGTTGGATGTCTCTATAAGATTAAAAACCTCGTTGCACATTGGTTAAAAAGATGCATTACACACTGTTCTACTCCAGGCTGTCTTCCTGCACACTGGTGTGGGGAATTACAACACTTCAAAACTATACCGTTAATTTCATCACAGAAGGAAACTTTCAGAATACTTGAAAATGTATATGGCAAAACTGATCTTCTTCTCACACGTCTGCTCTTTTCCAAACATTTATCTATCAAAGCAAACCAGGTCTATCATTGCAAACTCTTACAGTACATAAAACACAATATTCTTTGTATAACTACCAAACCAAAGTCAAGCTCACAGTGTGCTTTTCGCAGAGGACTCAGAAGGACATCTATTATAAGAACCAGCTACGGCCGGCAACATACAGACTACCAGATACCTTTTTTTATTAAATCTTGTTGATGCGTTTGTAAATTTAACAAACCAGTGACCAAAAAGTTCCTTAAAGCCCTATTGATCAAGCATGACATTGCATTTGTATGGTTTACACATTGTTCATTCGGCTTTATTGCCCTGAAAATGTATATTGTTTTCTGCAAAATTGCTGGCAGTGCCACGAAGTACCATATTTTTAAAATTATCACCTGTAACAGTATTTTGACTATTTTTTGTAATGTCTGTTTTATTTCCTGGTGGTTGGTTATTGCAAAACCATTAACAATGTTATGCTAGCCTTAGGTCGTTACATTTCTTATTTCAGATGCTTTTTTTATTTTTCTGACCTAGCGTAACCTGAATTTCATGTGACCAAATTTATCTGTTTAGGATTGTATTTATGATTTGAAGCGCTCATGCCGAATGCTCTTGTAGCACATTCCTTTACCTGGTGGCCGAACGTCACCCGGAGTGAAAGCCTTTGTTAGGCACTGCAACCTTTAACTTTCTCTCCGGCATTCTCTAATGGAAGGGAACAAATAAAGGCAAAGACAGAAAGAAAATTACCGGGAACGTTACCGTTTGGAAGAAGTAATCGATTAATTATAAAATTACAAGAAAGTGTAAATTATTACAATCAATCAACTACCTTTAACGCGTTACGTACAACTCGGATTTTAAAGCATCAGCAGTTAGAGCGACCTTCCCAGCCTCCGTGCTCAGCAGCAGTGGCGGTGAGGCCAGACCGCCCGCGGACACCCGTGCCTGGCCCCTTGCGCTAACCTCGTCGTCATCAAGTGTGGCGCGAGTACGATCAAACAGGACACAAAACGCCTTGAAATGCCTCTCATAAAACAATAACATCCGGCAGTCACTGGACGTCATCCTGTGGGCCTGCGCAGTAGGGAGGGCAAAACCAGAAAGACTTAAACGGCGATTACATCCCTTGAAGTTCTGATGAACAGTGCTGCGTCGCGCAACGCATACTTCGATTTAGTATTCTTCCGTCGTTGTCATGTGCCGACAATGAACAATATTTTACAACTAATTTCTCGAATCACAAGACCGTCATTGGCACGCTTGGTAATTGATGAACTGGCAGTGAAAACTCGAAAACCAAAGCAAACTGTATTGTTGCCCATTTTGTCGTCTGCCTGAGGTGGGTATGGATCTGTCACAACCGCAACAGAACCAGGCAAACCAGTCAGGCAAAAGCATTAAACCAAATGCAAGAATGTCAATAGGATAAGAGTGCGGGCTAGCTGGTGATCCATTACATATAAATACCAGCGCAAACCAGCAAGACACACGACAAAGAACGAGGACACACAAGCGCTTGTGTGTCCTCGTTCTTCGTCGTGTGTCTTGCTGGTTTGCGCTGGTATTTATATGTAAATAATGTCAAAGCACAGGGCAGACCAGCGACTTTATTTTTTTTTTTTTTGCGAACACCTGTTGGATATGAAACAAGCGCGCTTACAGCAGCCGACCTTGAACCCTCGTGCGCATGCACGAATTTTTTCCCGCCTGCCGATAGCGTCATTCGCTGGGAAGCAGCGTTTGAGTGAGGCAGTGCGCAGTGCTCTCGTCGGTTTTTTGTTGCAAGGAAAATGGCGGAGCGAGAGGAGCAGCGCTACTACCTCAAATTTTGCCAGAAACTTGGCGATAGCCAAGTGGAAACCATTCGAAATGTTCACACGGCTTTCGGTGATGATGCTGTGAGCAGCACACAGATTAAGCAGTGGTGCAAGTGGTTTAAAGACGGCCGCACATCTGTGGAGAGAGAGCCACGCTCCGGTCGGCCATCAACATGCCGAAATGACCAGGTAATTGCCGAAGTGAACGCTGTGGTGATGCGGGACTGCTGTGTGACTATCCGAGAAATTGCGGAAGAGGTGGACATCAGCAATTTTTCTGCACATTCCATTATCACCGAAGATTTGGCCATGGAGAGAGTTGCGGCGAAATTCGTGCCGAAGCTGCTGACGGTGGAGAAAAAGCAGCTTCATGTTGAAGTCTCACAGGAGATGCTGGATTCCACAAACAGTTACCCTGACTTCACCGACGCCGTAATCACTAGTGACGAGTCTTGGGTGTACGGGTACGACCCGGAAACCAAATCTCAGTCGTCACAGAGGACGCATTCCACGTCACCAAGACCAAAGAAGGCCCACCAAGTGCGCAGCAATGTCAAAGTGATGCTGACTGCTTTTTTGACTCCCTCTGTGTGGCAGACCACGAGTACGCACCCCACAGGATCAAATAATGACTAAAGAGTACTACAGGGATGTCCTCCATCGCCTACGTGGTGCTGTGCGGCGCAAGAGACCGGAATTGAGGTCAACAAGAAATTGGCGCATCCCTCGCGGCACTGCACCTGCACATTCCTCGCATTTGATTCAGACTTTTCTGGCGAGAAACCAGTACTAGTTCAACAGGCTCCTTACTCTCATGATATGTCCCCCTACGACTTCTGGCTGTTTCCTAAAATCAAGAGGTCATTGAAAGGAGCGCGATTTCAGAAAAAGAAAGGACATTATGGCTGCAACGACAGCAGAGCTAAATTCCATTCCGAAAAGGGCCTTTTCGGAATACTTCCAACAATGGCAGCACCGCTGGGAGATGTATATGGAGTCCCAAGGAGACTACTTCGAAGGTGATTAGGTTTCTAACGCTCCAGTTATGCCAGTTTTTTTTCTTCGGCCAAAGGTCGGATACTTTTCTAACAGACCTCGTATGCGCATTAGTATGATAACGGGCCATCCTAGGACCGTTTGGACTAGTTTGCGTCGACGTCGCCGCAAACTAGTAATGTCTTCACGACTAGTATGCAGCCATAAAAACACTGGGCAAACACACTTGGTCTCAGGGAAAGCAGCAACCTAAATTTGCGGGAACGCAGTTGGTCGTTTACCAACCCGCGCGCAAGACAGAAAAAGGTTTATGAGCGAGGAACGCATTGTAGCCGCTATATCCTGTCCACTGCCACTATAGACGTGATAATCCTCTCCTATTAAAGCGAAAGCTTTACTACGCCATGTTCCGCGAGTTTCGGCGACTTCGTCGCTTTGACCTTCAGCTTCGTTCTTTCTTCAGATGTCAAAAAGAGACGTGTAGAAAAAAGAGAAGCGGCTGAGGAAAGCCGAAAGTAAACATTTTCTATGCGGGTTCAGTTTGGTGAAAGCCGCTCAGCGACTCGCCTGTGGCGGTAAGTGCTGCGCGTAGGTGTTTGCACCTTTCGTAAAGGTCGGTGGCGCATGTCCACCGGCCTCCCATCACGTCGGGCTCTGTGAAGAGGCGTTTTATGTCGAGAAAGATCTGGTGCGCCTTACGATGCAAACATGACCTATCTATGCACAGGGAGGCTATTAGGCGTGGGCATCGGCGTGGCTGGTAAGTCTGATTAGGGTGAGATGGTTGTTCGGAATAATCCGCTCGCATTCATCGTCATCCCGCACAACAACGTAGAAATTGAAGCACGGCACCAAGCGAAAGTGCTGCCGTGGACCTGGATAGGACTTCCATCTTTGTGTTATGCAGTGCTGCTAGAAACGCAATTTTATCCGGAGTTGTGATGGAACCCAAGATTGCCGAGGTGGTGGAGGCTCTCGGTCTTAAGTAGTGCAGCAATGCCTCAAAACGCATAACTGCAATACGTAAACCAGCGATTCCGTTGTAACATCGTGTTCCTGGCTTGTGCGCTTTGTTAATTCTCTCGTGTGACTAATTGTAACACGTACTCAAGAACCAGCAAGTTGTGGCGTACACCTCAAGGATATTCACCTTTTTCGGTTAAAACCGATTTTCAAAAAAATGAATTTGGTGTACGTTTAGAGATTTCCGAAATCTCCATTCCATAAATGCACTATTACATATGGTGCGGAGAAGTTTGCTCATTTTTGTTTGCCGACTGAACTAGCAGTTTTCATATATAGTTACACCATATCGATGAATGCTCTCTCCTAAAGATTCGCGAACGGTACATAACCGGTCTGCATATTTTCACCATCACGCAACTTGTAGATATATGCTGCTACTGTTCTTAACGCCTAACATATGAGAATAATGTGTTCGTCCCAACTCAAAAAAATTATGTATATATCAACCGAAATACTTAACTGTTGCAGTGCACGCGAGAGGAAAGCATGAGCATTTTTTTACATTTGTTATGGATGAAGAGATTGCACTCAAGTTTGGTCAGTTTTTAGTGGGCTTCAAATACACATAATTTTGGTTTTTTTATTTATGAAAATGTAGTATCCAGCCATCCAGGTCATGATGTTACTATATCTGGGGCCGTATTCTGTAAAGATTCATTTCAATTTCCATTTCTTATGGCCGCGACGTCAACGTGATGAAAGCAACAGCTGGTAGGAAATTGAACGCTTAGTCCCAGCCACAGCCGGTCATAGTCCCGGCACCGCCGCTAGCCACCATCGTGCCTGCCGCATTCAGTCCGGCTGTCACACGGATCACGCTGAATCAATTCGTCGCAAAAACGGCGGCCAGTTTCTTTGCCGAGACTCAATTAGAGGCGACAAAGTTCGTCAGGCACGTCAAACGCGGAGTCGTGCTCCTTCACTCGCGGCGTCTGCGCCTGTCTGTCAGTGCGACATGGACTGGAGACGCAAGCAGATGGCATTATGGGCGTCTTTCTGTGACGACCAGCGTGGCTTCCACTCTAACGCCCTACGGCAATGGCAGCAGCGACCATTGGCAGAAGACCAAATGCAACGAACAAAAAATAGATGGTTACAGATTACGGCTCCTGTTTGCATTTCTTCTCTGCCGCATTTGTGTGCCTTTATCGCGAAACTAGTACATTGTCATTAGAATAATGAAAGAGGCTTGCTGAAAGTGTGATGACATTCAGGTAATTTGTATAAATGTTGAAGAGAAGTGGGGCATTAGTGCTGCCTTGCGACACTCCATACTTCACTCGCATTGCGTCGCTTGTCGCGTGCCCAATTCTTACCATCTGATACCTAGCTGTAAATAAATCTGACGAAAAGAAAACAAATATTTCTCAATGTCCCATTGCTATTAGTTTTTCCATGAGCATTCTGCGGTCAACTGTATAAAGGCCTTAGACATGTCCCGAAATAATGCTAAGATGATTTCATTTTTGTCATCAGCAGTACTAGCAACAAAATTGATTACTAGATCTTGAAAGTGATTTTCCATTACATGTTTAAGAACCGATAAAATTGTTATGGGCCCATAGGTGCTTATGTCACTCTTTTTACCGTACTTATGTATTGGTCAGGTAACTGAAACTTTTGTATACGATGGGACTTTTGTGGAGGCAAATATGCTTTATAATGCGAAGAAATATGGGCCCAAGTTTTTCGATATCAGCTCGAAGGTTGCTAGGCCTTATCGGATCATAACATGATGGCTTATTATCTGGGAAAGTCGATGTAATGTTCAAGAGTTCTCTGTGTGTGATTTCAGGCAGAAATGCTGACTCTAAAATACTTAAAGGACAATGCAATATTATGAGCGTCCTTAATTTGCTTTCCAGGACCTAATAATTGAGTACAGTAAGAAAAAAAATAGTTAAATCTTGCACGCAGCACCGGTGAGCAGTACAAGTCTGGGAAACCCTTCAGCAGTGATATGTCAGAATTCTTATCGGCGTTATACTCAACATTATCAATGCGAAAACACTATATGGCCCGGCCGGCAACAGGACCCGGCATCGGCGTTGGCCAGTAGCAGTGGTCACAAAAATCCCAGGTAGTGTTCACCATGGTATCAAGGAAGATAAATTTTTTCCGAAGGTGCCGGTAATTGAACAAAGAACTTTCAGATTGCGAGGCGAGCACGCAACCCATAGGCCACAAAACCACGCTGCTTCTTGGCGAACAAAGGCGAACCTAGTATATGCGTTGCCTTACGGTTAATGAGTAGGTGTGCCATTAGAAAGAAGGAGAAAGGAATATAAATAAATAAACAAACAAAGATAAAAGCGAAATAAGGATAAAAAAGGTGCTATTGCATTCGAAGCACGTATCCAGTCTTAAGTGCCCTCCATAATTTTTTATTCAGGTAGGACTTCATCTTCTTTGCATTTCCTCTCATGCTATCAAATTTATTCGAGAAGCACTTTTGTCTTGCCAATGTTATCTTTGCGGTTACTTGATTGCAAAAGATACGAAACGGTTCGCTAAGAGAGTTGTCTTCCGGATTCTGCTCGCTTTTTTTCCAGGCCTGCTCTTCTTGGAAGCTCGTCATGTCTTGCCTATTTCCGTCCCTCCGTTTTTTTGCGCTGTTCACCACCCAAGCCTGTCTACCTTTCAACTGTCCCCGCTTGCAATTCGTACTCATTTCATATATATTAATGCGAAAACAGTCCCATTACGAGAAAAGCCAGCGGCGTGTGCTAGTGTGTATACTCCCAGATGGCACAGAAAATCCCAGCGATGGGAAGAAAAATAGGGTGACGTCATCAAGCGGCCGTATGAGGGACACAGCAGGCCGGGCACCACCGTTGCAGACAATGACATACATGTCGTTCGTCTATATATACTCCCCACCGGTCGACCTCAGTATGGCGCCAGTAGTGACGCAACCGTTTGCCGCACAGCGTTCCGGGTGGTGTCATACGATTTCCCGTTGCATATAGCTTACATGTGTTAATCAAGGTGGAGTCTAGCTTGAAACAGAGATTCGAACCAACGACATATACACCTTCAATTGTATGCCTTCCCCGACTTTTTACCTCTTCCCTTAAGGCGTGGTTGAGGTGTCCACCGTGATGTGAGACAGTAACTGCGCCATTTACTTTCCTCAAAAACCAAAATTCATATCAGATATGTGATGCAACCGTTTTTCGTATATACAGCTTTCCGGGCGCTGTCGTACGCGCACACGTGTGTGTGTGTGTGTGTGGGTGGTTGGGTGCGCGGACGGGTGTCAGTACACCCAGGGGCAGTAATGCTTTCGCATTCCCCCTCGTAAGCAGTCTTGAGTGTCTGTGCCAAGTTTTTAAAAAATTCTTCCTCCATTAATTTATGCGGTGGCACATGATCAATAGCAGGAAGGGCATCTAAGTGGTTAATTGCTTACGAAAGCCTGCCGCAGAAGCGTGTGAGAATAGAACAGCCGCATTTTGCAAGAAAATAGCCATACGTGTGACTAAAAGGGGTGGTATACCGTATATGTCACGGTTACTGCGTTTTTGTCGGCATCTTGGTAGTTTTCGCATGATCGGAAGGGTCTACGAAAACAGTCTGCTATGCTATTACTATTACTGCTATGCTATGCTATTACTAGGTTACCATCTCTGTATTCTCGTGGAACCTTTCACTGTTTTTCTTTGTGAGGTGATCGTCCAGTGTTACCGAATGAGCAGCGACGACAATGCTCAAGGAAGGAAAATAATGAAAATAATGCTCAAGGAAGGAGGACCACCAGCAGAATCTGTACGTTCCCAGTACAGGATATGCAGCGACAATTCTAATGTTTTTCTTCAATTCCATAATAACCGTGCATGCACAGTCTAAGCGCCGAGAGCAAGTTTGGAAATAAAATGTACCGCCGGCGCAGTTCCTTCCCGACTGGAAGCTGTCCGACTGCAGATGGCTCTCTAGAGTGGCTCCGCAGCCACTCTGCGCTTCTTGATGGTTTGCTTGCCGACCTGCTGGCGCTGTATGTTTTCCGCCCCGAAAGCGTGGGCGAGCCC
Source organism: Amblyomma mixtum (assembly GCF_055824585.1). Classification (NCBI taxonomy): domain Eukaryota; kingdom Metazoa; phylum Arthropoda; class Arachnida; order Ixodida; family Ixodidae; genus Amblyomma; species Amblyomma mixtum. The sequence continues at coordinate 327,204,165 of NC_143014.1, read as the reverse complement.
GGCCTCGCTTTCAGGGCCCGTTCCCGCATTCTGCTGCGGAGGCCTCCTCGCCGTAAGCGCCCGCGCCGCTACGAAACCGGCCGTGCTTCCTGCGCTGGCGGGCGCATTCGGGACGCGAGAAGCTGAGTATTGCCGCCACGCGTGCAAATGTACGGCATAGAGAGCCTGCCAAGCGCATGCGGGCTCTCCTGTTTGGCAAATCGGTTCGCTATCGCAGCGATGGCGGGGAAACGACAGCGCCTCTTTAAGCGTAAAAGGCAAAACCGTAACGGCAGTTTGTCTGGTGTTTTTGAGATTAGGCAGAAAGTTTGATACTAGGCTTGCTTACTCGAGCGACTAGGAGCGGGTAGACTCGGTCGTCTGGCCAAGGAACGTTGTACCGACGACGATTCTGTCCAGGCAGACATGATCGCAGCGGCGATCGGAGCACATGTCTTCAAGCCGACAGTGCCGGGGGCACGACGGCGCGACTAGTAGAACGGCTCCTTATTTCTGCTTTCGCCTGGTGCTAATATGAATGGATGATCTGGGCCAGCCTACCTCCTGCAGGTGGCACTTTGTTTTATTTATGTATTGAAAGATACTGTAGTTATTGAAGGGCAAGCAAAGCAGGAGGGCAATACAGGCCAAATAAATACAATACAGCGCCACCATGAGCAAGCAATAAAACATAAAACGAAAAGGAATGCATCGGAAACAACATATAACAAAAAAGGAAAAGAAGCTTTGAGCGAAGAGATACAGCGTGGGAGGGTGACCTGTCTCCCTCGCGTGATATCTATTCTCTCCTGCAGGAGGACTGTTGCGACTGCCTACAACAAGCACCGTAGGCAGCAAAAATTGGGGGTTGGAGGCGATCTTTGCATCATTGTTAGGCTTCAGAGCCCGTCAGGGCATTTGTGACTTATGCCAGGCATGGTCGGCTCTGCCTAACGGCGCTCCTCGATCTTGTCCAGGGTGGCGTTTCCTTGAAAGAGTCGGGTCTAGATCGTCCTGCGGATGGAGAACCAATGGTCGGATGCGCGTAAACGACAGAGGGTCGACTAGAGCACGTGGAGATGCGAGTCAGCCCGGCCGTAACGGGTGACTAGATTGATATACTCTGCAAACTCCATTTAATTCCGTTGTAGCTGGTGTTACGGCCCTGCTTACGGCTTGCGAAGCACCGTGTGAACCGCCCAATAACGGACCGAAGCACGTTGCCCAGTCGAGAGAGCCTCCCGCTAGCTGGGGGCAAGTTGTCACCCCGGAGAGGAACGTTCGGTGACAGTGACCAACTGCCGCGCTGGTGAAAAGGCAGCCGTTTGAAAGAACAAAAGGACGAAACTAAGAAGGCATTTCACGCGCCCGTTTGGAGCTGTGTTTTACAGAGGACATCAAGCCGTGGTTTTCAGCTGCAGGGATCGGCGTGGCACTTGCACAACACGCTTCCAGGGAAAGCTGGCCACCTGCTCCACTGAAATGAGAAACGGAGCGCAGAATGGTGATTTTGCCTGTTCTGCGATGTGATGCAAGGCAGCGAGCAAGTCTATATATTGGAACAGCGCAGTGACAGCCTGTTCATCACGTGTGCCGGGTCCCATCGGCTACTATCCTGGAGGAGGGACGGGACTGGAATGGTTTTAAGGGTGGTGATCTGTGAGAGGCTAAGCTCTTGGCCCTGGGCAAGGTGATCTAGTCACACGCTGTTCCCAATAAACTCTTAGATCTTCGTTTTACCTTCATGTAACCAACTTATCGTAACTGTGACGTGTTAAACCTTCTTGTTTACATTTTTTTAAAATTCAATCTTCGGAATTTCCTCAACCCGATGGCACTGACACTTTACCAAATGGAGGGCTAGCTCGATCGGAACGACACCGGGGAGTAAGGATGGATAAGAGCTCAAACAGGAACTGGTTTGCAACTCGCGCGTTGTGCCTCCAAGGCCCCGGCAGCGTGACGTGATCTAGGAGACATCGTTTGCACGCTTGCACTGCTCTCCTGGAGGTTGGATGTCACTGCGATAACCGCTGGGTTGACCCGCTATCGTCGAGTTCATGCGAGCGCGCAGTGCTCGGGCCAGGATATTTCGTGCCCCGCTTCGACCCGGCCGGTTGGAGTAATGTAAGCGCGATGTTTAGGTTAAAGTACTCGGCCCTTTTAGCCGTCCAGAAGCCTGTTCTAACTACAGAATGAGTCTAGTTTGGCCTAGGAGTTGGAACACAGTAACCTTTTCCACTTTTTAGGCACCCATCTTTAAAAAAAAAAAGAAGTTCTGTTCGTGTCTCGCTTCAAGTTTTTTTGTACTTCTCGACTTGTCGCCTCGTACGAGATTGGCGAAGCCCGAAACTTCTAGTCTGCGGCAGAATAGTACGGAACCTAGTTACGGATTGACTGTTCATACCAGAGACTTCTCATCAATTAGACGCGGAGGAAGGCTGGTTTGGCAGTCGCATCTTGCATCGTTTGGTTTGGTTTTGTGGGGTTTAACGTCCCAAAGCGACTAAGGCTATGAGAGACGCCGTAGTGAAGGGCTCCGGAAATTTCGACCACCTGGGGTTGTTTAACGTGCACTGACATCGCACAGTACACGGGCCTCTAGAATTTCTCCTCCAAAGAAATTCCAGCCGCCGCGGCCGGGATCGAACCCGCGTCTTTCGGGTCAGCAGCCGAGCACCATAGCCACTGAGCCACCGCGGCGGCGCATCTTGCATCAGTACAGAACAAGTGTTTAATTCAGCAGCTGTCTCTACAGTTAGGACGGTATAAAACTTACTTGGTATTCTTGTACATAACTCCCAGTCAGGAACCATGCAGACAACGAGGGAATTTTGTGACTCACAATTTTTTGATGACCAGTTTTACAACCACTATCTGCTTCGCTTACCACAGGAGTTCTTGCGAATTAGCTCTTGAAGCGTCCATGTTATTTTAATATGGCAACTCTTTTGCGTCAGGGTATAGCGCGTTTCACACACCTCCTCTAATCCAGTATTACTACATCGCGAATGGTGGCGCAGTTCAAACAGTGTTTTGTCCTATTTTCTTCCTTCCTTTTTACGTCCTTCAACTGGCTCCGATACTGAATGGGCTGCTTGCCGCCATGGATATCTGAGTGGTCTGCAAACACTTCGCGCTGTACACCGATACCATTTATTTTTCAGGGACACTCATTCCGTGCATGCTACACAGTGTAAACATTTGATCTCACTGGTGAAGATTGAACTGCGCAACAGTGTTTACGGTTATGTTATTTCGTTGTACATTAGTATAGTACAGATGCTTGATCGCCAGCGTCAAATCCCACGGACAGCTTTTAGTAGTTCATCTAGCCTTAATTTGGACGAAACTTAGGAAGAGAAATCATGAGAACAGCTAATGGCTTCCGTATGCCATTGAAGGTCGCTACGTGAATTAATTTTCTTATTTAAATGCACTGCCAGTCATCAGAAAAAAAAATACTGCGGAAATTAGTTTTGGAAAGATATTACACCAAGCAAGAACACTGATAAACTAGCGTAAAAGAAAACACCTAAAATATTAAGAAAGACAAATCTAGGAAAAAAACTACACATGAGGAAGAATTTAAACCACACTGTGGACAGCACACTTTCTCTGAATCCACTGAATTTTGCACAGTTCACAGTCGGGTGACGAGCCGGCCATGGCCATTACGCTGCTCTACCGTGCTTGGTAAAAATATAAATAAAACGCCTTATTAATGCGAAAGTATTCGTGAAAGGCAAAACCGCGTGAATGAATGCCAAAATCATCTCATTAAAATAAAATTTTTGGCATCCACGATCAGCTCGCAGCGGGTTCGGTCCGAAAACCGGAGCGGCGCGCAGTGCTCTTTGGTGGTGGCGCACATAATAGGGCAAGGTTAGGGTTCCTCGATATAAGCACGCTCATCGAAACAGCCTAGACAAGTTCGAAGACAAGTGTCCGCAGACAGCGCCACAGGGTGGCACGCTGAAGCTCCGTGGCAGGCCGCTGGGCGCCCTTCAGCCCAGCGCCGCATTATCAGACCTGCCAGATAGGTAAACCTCTACTTGAACAGCTATACATGATATTTGAAGAAAAATCTACTACAGGGCTGTATCGGGTGCCTTTGCATTTCGCCTCCATCTTATCTGGCTTGTGAAGGAGTGCAAACGATTAGAGATTGGCAGGACTGATGGGTCCAGCATCTCCCTTCAAAGAAAATTGTGTCACTATTTGCTGGCACCGAAATGGCAGCTACGACCGGTGTCAGCAAATTAGCAGCTGAATTCTGAAAACTGTTTGTCGTTTAGAACCCTCCATGAATGGCCTGCGTATCAACCATTGGGGCTCATTATTGCCTTAAGTTACCGACGCGATATATTAATGAGCGTGCGAGATGCTTTAAGGATTAAAGCCATAAATAGCGGGTGCTCTTGCCCTGCAGAGCCAGCAGATTGTAATCAAGAGTGCAGCAGTTACGTTTGAGATTCATTTAGCAATCGACTGTACAATGCAGAACCGAATTTTAAACATCGATTCGTATCAGCAGCATTCTGCATGCAATATACCATGTCTTATCATTAAGGTTGTTGTGCCTGCAGCCGGTAGCCCAACTGCCAGTGCTCTTAATGGACACTCATAACGGGCAGTGAAGACCGAAGGCTTTGTCAACGCACAATTGTTAATTTACTTTTCAAAAGTTCTATGAGGAGCAGCTTTCCCAGTGTTCGACACGAGCCTTTCTCAGATGCTGTTATAGACGGAGAAAACAAAAAAAGTCACCGAATTTTTACCCTTTTGGTAACTCGATTCTTAGGGACAGCTGGGGTGGTGTGAAACGATTATGGCAGCCGGAGTGTTTGGTAACTCTGGGTAGGAGAGGGGGGGGGATGTCGTGTTTGTGCCGCTGCACTCGCAATAGCGTCACGAGTGAGGTGAAGCGAGTTTTCTTAGCTAAGAGTGTTGCAGTAGAACAGCGTAGTAGTAACCAGTCATGGAGTGGGCGCGTGGTATGAGGTAAGCGTGACAAGCGTTCATGCACACGGTCACGGTCAGTCACGGTCGCGGCTCGTTGCGCCTGTCACTCCGAACACCCGCCTCTTCGAATAGTCATCCGGCAGGTGAGAAGGCGACTCCGACGACGACAATGCTGTGATTTCACCGAACATTCGCCGCCGCGGTGGCTCAGCGGCTATGGTGCTCGGCTGCTGACCCAAAAGACGCGGGTTCGATCCCGGCCGCGGCGGCTAGAATTTCTTTGGAGGAGAAATTCTAGAGGCCCGTGTACTGTGCGATGTCAGTGCACGTTAAAGAACCCCAGGTGGTCGAAATTTCCGGAGCCCTCTACTACGGCGTCTCTCATAGCCTCAGTCGCTTTGGGACGTTAAACCCCATAAACCAAACCAATCACCGAACATTCTATTTAAAGCCGTCTCTTTAAGCACTTGATTGCGTTAACAGCGCTGATAATGTTCTCGGGCAAAGTGCCCTCTAGTAGCAAGCAGAGGGCCACCTGACGCCAAGCCGCGGGTGTGGAGCGGCGACGTACTAGCGCTCAGCACGGTCGTGTTGAACGTCTTCGTACCTAACCTTTGGCTGTCTTTGTGCTTCAGTGCAATATATCAACGCGCGTCAATATGTTGCTGTACTAGCTAGCCAGCGAAAAAGCTTCGCTATAAGAAGTGCTGAAGCACCGCTTCGTCTTTTATATCTGTTTAATATAAGCAGCCTACAGTGCTCAAATGGCACTGAAAGTGTTCCTCTGGGCGCCAAAAAATTGCTGCCGTCAGCCGCTTTGGCCGAAACAAGCGCGAGTACACGTTATGAACCTTTAGAAACGTGTGTTAGGCTGATATTTCTTGTCTAGCTTCTCTCGACGTGACCAAGTTAACTGACGCACGCCGTGTGTGGCTCCGACAGAGCACGGAAGCTCATGGCCAATAGCGCAGACAAGTGGCGTGAAAAGCTCCATGGGTGAGCCAAAAATTCTTGCTCCTGTCGCTAGGCTGGGAGTTACGGCGCGGCGATCGACACGGCAAGCTTCGGGGCAGGTTGCCTGTTTTCTTCATGTATAAAAAAAATGCTTGCTTTGTTTCTACCTTGACTCTTCAGGCGTAAGATCGTCTCCGCGGCGTTTTCACCTTGGAACATTTTCCGGTAGCGTTAAGCAGCAATCCAGGGAAATTTTTTGCAACATTTCGTTTAGCTTTTTGTTCTTTTCGTCCTTCGCTATCGGTGCCATTCGCCACGGCCTACGTCACAGGGAAGTCGTGGCCAATGACGGATGACCACAAGATGGGAATACGAAACGTTATGAAATATACCACTAGGAATGCTCCTTTCAGTCGTAGTGCACTTGATGTTGAGCAAATGGTTTCAATCCTTTGCGAAAGTGCAGCAAAGGAACGGTCAGTAGCGTTTTCCTGCACACTAAAAATAAATTGAACTGAATGGGAGTAAATGCCTGTCCTTTAGTGCCCTCTCTAATCGAGGCACGTTATGCACTGCTAGCCCGTGGGTAGATTTCCCTGATCTAAAATACGGAATACTTGCGGTTGACAATGGAAACCGATTCATACGTAAACAAATACAGACTTCTTGAAGTTAGCAATGGGAGGAGATTGAGGTTAGCAATGGGAGGAGGTTTTAACCGTGAAAGCAGAGGTCTTCCGCTTAGCTGTGAGAGCAGGTTTCAGCCCATTAGATCATCTCATTGCCATCAGTCAACTCGTCTCATTCTTCGGCCGGGTGCCACGTAACATTAGATGTGAGGTGCTGGGGAATCATCGACACCCTGGTCCTGGAGCTTCAGCGTCTTGCCTCAGCCGTGGTCTTCGGCCGTGAGTTCTTGGCCTGCGTCGCCCGGCCCTTCCTCAGCCTTTCAGATCCGAACCATCCTCGCCGTTGCTCTCCCCGCCCCGTCCCACGCCCTGACCACTCGACACGACGAACTGGACCCGACGCCATATGACCGACCCGACCTATACCAACCCGACCGACCCTAGGCGCCGCTTTGCTTACGGCGAGAATACGGCCAATGTAGCTATCGCTACAAAACATAGGAGCATAACAGCACGAAAGTAAAGAAAAAAAAAATATGCGCCTTAAATGAATTAGGAGAAGAAATTCAAGTTCGCGAGTGTATAATTTACACTTTTCTTAAAGATAAAAGACAAGACACCGAAACAAATACAAATACGATCAGAAGTCAGCAAGAGCATGCTCGAAATCACTCAACGATTTATGCCCCCAAACAGAAGAAGGCAACCCATTCTAATCGAGAACTGTATGTAGAGAAAGAGGTATTGGAACAAACTTGTGCGCGATTGATACGGCCGCAAGTCATAAATATGACGGTGCCTACATGCGCGTAGTGAAGAGTGCTGAGTGTATGCGTGAGGGTTTATTTTTTGTTTATTAGTATAGGGAACACACATACACACAAAACAAATATTACTATTCTTCAGCCTGTTAAAGAGTAAGATTATTACCAGCCATACTTTGACACAGGTGGGGGGCCATTAAATACAAAACGCGCTTTGTACCATTTAAAGTTTGTCTTTTCTTATAAAAAGGGGTTCATTACAATTGATGCATACTCATGTTCAGCGCGACATAAATCTTGTATGCGAGCAGTTCTGCTTCAGGAGGGCCTGTTTTCAGTTTATGCATCAAGAATCCTAGTTAGCGTGTTGGAGATGCGAAGATATTTGCAGCATATTTGAAACAAGACAGCATTTTTAAATAGTAACTACCAAGAGCTGATAATTGCTGACTTCCTTAAACATTGTGCCACCAGTTGAGGAAGAATGCGTAAATGGACGTTTCTTATTTTTAACACAGGGGTGTATAGCTATTGTAGTTAAGCGACATGGACCATGAGGTGCGTCGGTCATTAATTTTGCCTAGGCTGTTGTTCAGACACGCTTAATCATCACAGGATGTTATCTGTATAGAAAAACCGAGAGTAGAGTAAGCATGAAATGTTTACGGGCCTAATGTTATCTCGGTGGACACCCGAACCGCACCGTACAGGAAGGGAGGAACGCCAGCACCCGTTCAGCGCGATGCCTTGCCATTTGAACGCAAGGTTTTTTGAGGAAAGGAAATGGCGCAGTAATTCTCTGCCATCTCGGTGGACACCCGAACCGCACCGTAATGGAAGGGAGGAACGCCACCACCCGTTCGGCGCGATGCCTTGCCCTTTGAACGCAGCGCTTCTCCCCCGGGCCCCTGTGCGCCTGCGCGGCTTTGCTTCGACGCGCGAAGCCCCTAAGAGATCACGTATCACAACGAAGTGTAACGTGGCATTTATGTCCTTTTTGCACGCGTTATTAGAAATCGGAAATTATAATTCCGTGCATTATCAAACCCACAGCTCCACTGATATCTTGATAAACATGAGAAGGCACTGGCAGCAGTTATTTTTTTTGTCTCGTTTGGAGATCAACCGGCGCTTGCATGCCGGTCGCGTAGGAGGGCTTAGAGAGTCTCGTTAAATCTCGTTAAGTCTCGTACGGTGCCCGGATGTTCTCGTTTCAGAGCCCGGATGACTGGAATTCAGTGCCCGGATGACTGGAATTCAGTGCCCGGATGAGTGGATTTCAGTGCCCGGATGACTGGAATTCAGTGCCCGGATGACTTGAATTCAGTGCCCGGATGAGTGGATTTCAGTGCCCGGATGAGTGGATTTCAGTGCCCGGATGATGGCTCTCGGTCTCGGCGTGACGTCACCACACTGCCGACAACGGGAGCTAAAAACGTAGTCGTCAGCAAACAGCCGGATAACAGGTCGACAGTCCTTGCTATATGACAAAAGAATGACCGAACCAAGAATACTGTCTGCACTCTAGAGGGATACCAGATAGAACTGGTAATGTTTTGTAATCCAGCGACCGATGTCAACAATCTGGCTGCGATTGGAAAGATAAGCAATTATCCATTGTGCGGTTGCGCTTTCAAGCAGTGTTATACAGTCGCGTTAAAAACGCGCACGCACGCACGCACGCACGCACGAGCGCACACACACACACACACACACACACGCACACGCACACGCACACGCACGCACGCACGCACACACGCACGCACGCACACACGCACGCACGCACGCACGCACGCACGCACGCACGCACGCACGCACGCACGCACGCACGCACGCGCGCGCGCACACACACACACACACACACACACACACACACACACACACACACACACACACACACACACACACACACACACACACACACACACACACACACACACACACACACACACACACACACACACACACACACACACACACACACACACACACACACACACACACACACACACACACACACACACACACACACACACACACACACACACACACACACACACACACACACACACACACACACACACACACACACACACACACACACACACACACACACACACACACACACACACACACACACACACACACACACACACACACACACACACACACACACACACACACACACACACACACACACACACACACACACACACACACACACACACACACACACACACACACACACACACACACACACACACACACACACACACACACACACACACACACACACACACACACACACACACACACACACACACACACACACACACACACACACACACACACACACACACACACACACACACACACACACACACACACACACACACACACACACACACACACACACACACACACACACACACACACACACACACACACACACACACACACACACACACACACACACACACACACACACACACACACACACACACACACACACACACACACACACACACACACACACACACACACACACACACACACACACACACACACACACACACACACACACACACACACACACACACACACACACACACACACACACACACACACACACACACACACACACACACACACACACACACACACACACACACACACACACACACACACACACACACACACACACACACACACACACACACACACACACACACACACACACACACACACACACACACACACACACACACACACACACACACACACACACACACACACACACACACACACACACACACACACACACACACACACACACACACACACACACACACACACACACACACACACACACACACACACACACACACACACACACACACACACACACACACACCGGACTTTATCAGAACGTTAGTCTCCAGATATAGGATACAACACGCTTTATTGATTAAGATGCTAGGAAAATTTCAATGCATTTATGTGCAGAAAGCATCATTTACGACTGAACACAGCGTGTTTACGATTGTAGAAATGGTGAATTCGAGCTGCACAGGCCATTAGTAGAGGAGTGCAAGAATATAATGTAAAGATTTATTTGAAACTAGAGAGTGAGCACTATTTGTCAGCAGATGATCCTTTCATCGCTTTGTTATATAAGTATATCAACAGGAGATGCATAAGGTAGTGGAAATGAAAATCGTTGAGAGCCAGGACGCTGCGTTCTCAACGGAATTTATATATTAGGTAAGATTATTTGCGACAGTACAAAATGCATGCTATCTGTATGTATTTCGTAATGTTGATTTGTGTTTGGTGCACAAGATTCAAAGCTGTTAAAGTATGTCGATGTCGGCGTATCATGACTCGAATTTTGCCCTTCTGTTTCAACACGGCAAACATCTTGCTTCCCCCCCGCTCTCCTCCTCTCCCGGTCTTTCTTACTTCTAATGACGACTCACTGCTTATTCGACGCAAATTCGCCGTGCGCACGTGCACGCCGTGCCAATGACGGCAGCGTCGCGAGAACCATGCGACACAAATACAAGCCCCCATGCAGAAAACGCTCAAAGTGGCGCAGTTACACAGCTCAGCCAGTGCTTGCTACTGCTATACAAGTGCTGCTGCTCAGATATATGAATGTATACATGACTTCTGCAGTTACTGGTCAAGACCTACATCGGGCAGACAGGGCGGTGCATAAACGAGCGACTCAGGGAGCATGCGAATAATGTTAGGAACAACACAGACAAAGGGGCACACCTTGTGTCCCATCTTAGTGCTTGCCGCAATTGCGCACCGCGACTTGACGAGACCGTGATACTGGGAAAAAGCAAAAATGAACAAGCGCGGCTGGCTTTGGAAGCTTTCCACATAAAGGAAAACGCTGTAGACTGTATCAGTGACACGTCCGTGGCTCTGTACGTAGCCGAAATCAACTTTTTGCGTTCGCGTCTGCGTTAACAGCCCTTGGCATGACTATTGTGGTTAAAGATTGCTTTTGAGCATGCGTGGCTAGGTGTATAAGTAAGCGTTCCCAGGAAGAAATAAACAGTTGTTAGTGCGCTTGTGTGTGTCTCTGTGTCTTTCTTCGTGGTTCGTCCTTTGATTGCGCAACCTACACCTTCACTACTGGTCATGGAGCTCGGCTGCTGACCCGAGAGACGCGGGTTCGATCCCGGCCGCGGCGGCCGAATTTCGAATTTCGATGGAGGCGAAATTCTAGAGGCCCGTGTACTCTGCGATGCCAGTGCACGTTAAAGAACCCCAGGTAGCCGAAATTTCCGGAGCCCTTCACTACGGCGCCCCTCATAGCCTGAGTCGCTTTGGAACGTTAAATCCCCATAGACCACAGAACATAGTTTTTTTAATCTGTGGGCCCACAAAGACCGTGCAGTTCGAGTCAAGAGAGCAATTCTCAACATTGGTAAAGAAATCGTTAATACGTAGCGGGCCCACAAAGGCCGTGTAGTTTGAGTCATGAGAGCAATTTCCAACAGTGGTGAAGAAATCGTTAATACGCATGGCTAAATATTTTGAAAGAATTGTATTACAGTCGAACCTCGCTGTAATAAGTCAATATATACCGAAATGATGACACAAGGAAGGAACTACCATCGCCCTTGGATTTTTTCATAGACTCCCATGTACTTCATATCATGTTTTTACGAAGTAAAATTTTCCTGCAACGGGACATAACGAACCTACAATGAATGCCAGTAGATATATCGGCACCGCAGCGGTGGCCTAGTGGTTTGTGCATCCACTTGGCATGAGGGAGGTGCGAGGTTCGATCCCCAGTGACGACGGGTGGCCACTGGTGATACAATGGGCCCAAGCTTTCCCCTTCCCTGGTGCTCGGCGTAACTGGGCTAAAATGCTCGGAAAAAGGGTCTTCTGACTCCACCTTAGGTATACGAAAAGCAACTTGTGCCACGGCGCTCTCCAGCTAAAGCTTCTATTGCGCCAAAAAAAAAAGAAAGCTCATAATCATTATCACCAGTAGTCATTTCGCGCTGAGTATGTCAATTCGTAGCGGTAACCAGCAGTTCCGCACCGATTCTATGTGGCAAATTGCAGTTCCTCGTTCTCCAGCCCCCTTGCTTTACATCACTAACTGAGAGCGTGGTCTGATTCTCTTGTTCAGTGTGGCGCAGTTTGCAGTTTAGATTCCGTTTATGTAGCAAGGCGGCACTGTTAAAACTGTTTGTTAGTGTGCTTGGTGTTCTTGACAGCATTGCGGTCTGACAGGGCCGGAGGCGGAAAACGAAAGCGTCTAACAATTTCCGTCGAGCGGAAGGTGGGCATCATCAAAGCCGTGGGTATGGCGTACGCAGTCTTCACAGGACGCTGCTCTGATATGAAGTACTGTGGCCCGCTTATACGCGAGTTGTGCGGCGAATCCAGTCAAAACGAGTGCTCGCAACGAAATCACCGCTGGCCGCCCTCTTTCATAGCTCGAAACTAAATACAACGGCAAGTATGGTAGCTTATGTGTGTCCTAAGAATACCCGAGAAAATAGGCATGTTTGTAGTGTTAGTAATGGGAATGCTAGCGAGCGTGGACGTGTCTTGCTGAATACGAATGAGCTGTTTTATGAAAATAGTGAACGCGTAGTGCTATAAAAATAGTGAGCGCTTTAGTTTCCAAAATGTTGCAAAATTTGTGGGGATGAGTGCAGAAGGGAAATTTTTAGGTGTGTACCAAGAAATTCATTTGCAGTCTTTTCCGTTAGTCCGACCTAAAAAGGTGTTAAGAAACGAAAAAAAAACATAAACGCTGCCTCTAAGGCGACAGCATGCAAGAGAAAAAACGGCCGTGCTACATCGTGCAGTCCGTAATTCAGCATCATCTGTTATACATAGAAAGTATCAATAACATCCCATTCAGATACATTTTTCAGTAATTGCATTACACAGCCGCCCGTCTTCCCACTAAAGTTCAAGAAGTAAATCCCATAGCCTTGTTGTCACCGCGGTACCAAGTTTCGGTTTGGTTTGGTTTATGGGGTTTAACGTCCCAAAGCGACTGAGGCTATGAGAGACGCCGTAGTGAAGGGCTCCGGAAATTTCGTCCACCTGGGGTTCTTTAACGTGCACTGACATCGCACAGTACACGGGCCTCTAGAATTTCTCCTCCAAAGAAATTCCAGCCGCCGCGGCCGGGATCGAACCCGCGTCTTTCGGGTCAGCAGCCGAGCACCATAGCCACTGAGCCACCACGGCGGCGGTACCAAGTTTCTGATCGAATACACGGGAAAATGAAAATTAAAACCCTCAAGCTATTTCGTCTGTTTTGTTTTTAGCTTCATTGATATGCAAGCTAAAAATGGTATAGGCTGGTTTGGTTTATTGTTTTATTGGGGTTTAACGTCCCGAAGCAACTCAGGCTATGAGGGACACCGTAGTGAAGGGCTCCGGAAATTTCGACCACCTGGGGTTCTTTAACGTATACTGACATCGCACACTACACTGGCCTCTAGAATTCCGCCTTCATCGAAATTCGGCCGCCGCGGCCGGGATCGAACCCGCTTCTTTCGGGTCAGCAGCCGAGCGCCGTAACCACTGAGCCATCGCGGCGGGGCCTAAAAATGGTATAGATTTTAGCAACAATCGATGAGGTCAAGCGACGAGCCATTATGATTTGCTCTCATGACGTAATGTATGTCACGTGTACAAGGGAATGGAAAGAGGTGCTCGTTATGACATATATTTATTTATTTATTTATTTTATTTATTTTTAATACTGCAGGCCCCTTTACAGGGCCCTAGCAGGTGGGCATACACAACAGTTACACTGAGGCAAGAACTACATCACACAACACAAGGAAATTTCACCATGCGGCAAGAACACATGCCAAGATAAATCTGGTAGAACAGTGAACAGTGCACGTGGAAACGAAAATAAAAGATGAAAGAAAAACTTTGGCGCTCAAGACAAGATGCGTATATGATGGAAACAATAATAATACTGAAGGATAGCGGACAGTCGAACCCAGGAAGACAAACTATGACTACGCAAGAGGTGATGCACTGATTAACACGACAAGAAGGAACTGAAGTGAAACGGATTATGAATACTCACAGGCCCATGTGCATCACTGAGAGCGTTACTCTGCGGCAATACTGGCCTCGAGCCTTGTAGCGAATGCTGTTAAGGTCGGCGCATGGGTAATCGAGGCATCCAGTTTGTTCCATTCTCGGATGGCGACAGGAAAAAATGAATGTTTAAATGCATCTGTGTGATAGGAATAATCAGTTAGAGTGAGTGCATGTTTGTGTCGTGTTGGCCGAGTCTGGGACGGGCAAATATATTTTGACACGTTGATGTTATAATAGTTATGCAACAGCTGGTATAGAAATTTTAAACGCGCGTGCTTTGCTCTTACTGAGAGCGTCTAGAGCCCTGAAATAGCTGCAAGGTTCGATGGGGAGTCAGTACGCTTGTATTTGTTATGGATGAACCGTAGTGTCTTTCTTTGTATTTTTCCTAATTTTGCTATGTTAGTGGTTGTTTCCGGAAACCAAACAGTGTGGGCGTACTCTAAAATAGGTCTTATGAAAGTTTTGCATGCTAGGAGTTTAGTAGATGCTGGTGCGAGTCGGATACATATTCTCAGAAAAAACAGTTTTCGTAATGCTGCCGATGTTACATTAGCGATGTGTACGTCCCATCTAAGGTCGGCGGTTAGTGTAACACCAAGATACTTATGCTGGGAGACTTTCATTAGTGGGGTACTGTGAATGCTGTAAGGAAAAGATGAGGATACTTTTTTCCCGGTTACTGACATGCACACTGATTTTTTAGAATTAACGGTCATCTGCCATCTATCACACCAATCCACCACAGCATCAAGTGACTGGGAAAGCGCAATGTGGTCTTCCGGACTTTCTATTCTCTTGTAGATGATGCAGTCGTCTGCGGTTATTTTAAAAGGCATAGTTTGAAAGATTACAAATTCAGAACGGTTAAATAGAAACTCTTTGATCCAATATATATGAGGCAAGCTAACAGTGTCTGAAACCAAGCAGCATAGGGGATGTCTTTTTCGTAGTTTTTTTGTGAATGGAAGATACTGAAACCATAAAAAAAACATCCACGCGCCGCCAATGGGATCCGAACTCACGACCTCCGAATTTCGCGTCCGGTGCTCTAGCAAGTGAGCTACGGAGACGGCTGTCCGGTCTTCTGCTTTCGGGGTATCTATGTGTGGGGGTAACCGAACCTCGAGAGTGTTCACTAGCGCCACTCTCGTCCATAGCGGCGGACGTAGCACTCCCTGTGCTACCGCGAGTGCCACATAGGAACGTGGTCGAACGGTGAGGGCTGAAGCTGTAAGACAACCATCTTATGCTACCTATGACATCGAGACTGCGGCATTACTGCCGTAACTTGTTGTGGTACTGCGGTAACGGGAACACTGCGGCCGCGAAAAGCCAAAACAAGGTGGATACGTATCAGGTGGCGCAATCGCGCTTACTCTGGGTAAACGACTTGTCTAGCATGGGATGAGAGGTAGCTTACCCAGAGGAGGAAGCGAGATGACGGGAACCGTTGCTGCGTGTGCCGCTAGTTTTGGCTTTTCGTAGCCGCATACGATGAAGATTAATAATAATTTTGATTTAATCACGCGATTACTCTACTCATGCATAATATATAAAAAAATGGACCACCAAATGCCACCACACGCGTCAAATTACAGCATGAATGTGCCAGCGGTTTAGTGGAGAGAAGCATTTTACAAGGTGCGATTAAGGATGCAAAAACCACGCCAGTTAAAGATTTGAACTGGTGTACAAGTTGCTGTGGGAGTTTTAAAGAAATAAACCAACTTTCGTTTATTGGTACTCAGGGTTCGACTTCTCCACCTGTCAGAGGCAAGTACTGCGCAAAAGCATAAACTGATGGTGCACAGACTGCACCGTCAGTGGTGCGTGACCTAGGAAGAACTGAAGAAACCGTACGGGATTTTTAAGTCCCTATAGAGGCACGATCGGCAAAAAGAGGTAAAACTGCGCTTATTTCTGTGATAAACTGCAACAGCTACATAACTTAGCCGCGCTCACAGATAACCAAAAACAAACGGAATTAATGCTACAGGAATTTTCGAAGGCACTTGACCAGTTTAGACCAGTTTAGACGGAATTAATACTAAAAGAATTTTTGAAGGCACTTGACCATAATAAAGTGATTAAGAAAGTAAAATCGACACTAGGTCAGGGCTCTGTTGTTAGGTTACCAACCAAGCAGGCCGCTCACTGCTTGTAAATTAACCCTGGAGTGTTTAATATAGTTCATGTTGTGTCAGAAGCATCCCAAAGCTGCTACTTGGCCCCTTCTTTTTGTCATTTGCACCAATAATTTAGCGAAAAATTTTGAACTACATGTACGGACTCTGTGTAGAAGACTGCGCCATATAACGGAAAATCAAGACATTAGACAACCGTGACGCTTTAACAAAGCTCTAGAAACCATAACTAAATTGTGTGATGACTAGCAGATGACACAACGAAACACTGAGGGAAATTTAATCCAGCTATTGTTCTCGGCATGAAAAAAATCATTTCACATTCAAAAAAATTCTCAATCCCGATTCAAACTCATGACGTCCACACCGAGGAGGTTGGGTTGCCGCCGTTTTGAAGTGAATGGCAGTCTGGGATCCCTGAAGAAAATTTGGTGCCGATGCATGCAGTTTACTTGCGCAATCAGGCGGTGATGGCGACACCTCTGCTTCATTTCTTGTTCTTGTCTAGCTTATAAGACCTCTGTTTTCGATTAGAGCGGTCTCTTTGTCGTTAGAAGGGCGTAGTAGATCGATACAGGCCAATTTAAATGTGTCCTCAAAGTCCCTTTAACTTTAAGAAATAGCATAGGTCGGACATTCTTATTCAGTGACAATGACATACCGCTTACTGCAGTCACTTATCGCAAATGTCTACCTTATTCATCCCCAATTGAACGCTCACACAAAATCTAGACATTTTTCTTTCGTTGGACGAGGCCTGTGATTAGCCCCTCCTCCAACAAAACTATTATCTCACAATGACTTGGTTTTTATTTATTTATTTATTTA
This sequence comes from Amblyomma mixtum, assembly GCF_055824585.1. Lineage (NCBI taxonomy): Eukaryota > Metazoa > Arthropoda > Arachnida > Ixodida > Ixodidae > Amblyomma > Amblyomma mixtum. The sequence continues at coordinate 327,186,780 of NC_143014.1, read as the reverse complement.
TTTCAAAATACTGCAGGCCTATATGGCCCAAGCAGGAGGGGCAAACAACCTAACAACACACAAAAGAAACGAAAAAACAACACACAGCATCATTCGGCGATAAAAAAGGGAAGATAAAAACAACAGCATTAAAAAATACAAAATGAGACAACTTAACCAAGGAAATGTCTTTCCAATGCGTTGCTAAAATTGCTATTTTGAAAAAGGGATTCTGGGAGCATGTTCCAATCGGAGATGGTTCGGGGGAAGAAGCTACACTTAAATGAATTTGTTCGTGCAAACATAGGCTGCAGTGTGTGTTCCTTAGTGTGTCGTGTACGTCTGGTGGTAGAAGGTTGAACATAGTTAGGTTTTTTACATTTTTTGTTCAATTTGCTAAGCTCTATTGTCTCAATATGGTCTCATTACACAATGAATACATAACCAAACTCGGAGACGTTCAGAGTAAAGCAGGAAAGTTTTATTTCAAATAAATGCTATATAACTGATTCACCGACCAAAGTAATTCTATTTGAAGGGGTACAGCTAGACACTGCAAACTTGGGCTAAAGTAGACCCACTTCACGTTAGGTATGAAACAATTTATTAGCAGTTAAATTTGGGCATTTGTAAACATATCTCTCATCCATAAACAAGACCAACACGTAATAAAGATTCGCATACACTTTTGAACATCAATTTTTTTCATTTGCATTTAGAGAATGAAATAGCCTCAATCCTTCCATTAGTAATAGCTTGTCAATGAAGAATTTATTTCTACAGCTGAGAAAAAAACATTCAACTATAGTAGGGTACAACTTAAAGAAACATCAGTTGATAACACTGAGCCAAGGTCCACGCGTCTTGTATTACTCCGCTGGTCGATTGCAATAATACAGGAAATCAGCTTTTAAGTCTGACTATATTAATCAAGCCAAGTGTCAACATTCTAGAGCGTATTACTTTTTTTCTTGTGATAAGCTTCCTGTTTATGCAGCAAGGAAAGTTTCAACGATGGACTACTTTTTCGTCGTGGAGGAATTCTGTGCAGCGGTCCTGAATGTGGGCGGAGCTTTACTGCAGACTTCAGTTGTAATGGTTACATACTAAAAACTGTCGGTCACCGAAATTGCAAGATATAATAGGGGTGAATTCATCTTTAGAGTAACAAATATTCTGGTTTGTTTATCCGTAATTTAAAAAAACAAATCATACGTGGTTAACTCTAATATCACCAGTCTTGCACTGCCAAACGTAATCTTACCGCAGGTGAGTACTACAGTTTTTCAGCTATCTCGTTTTGAAATGCGCTACCATGCAGTGTGAATGAAATCATCTCATTAAACATTCATGCTTGAAAAAACCAGCGACAAACATTCTTGTGACCATTCCTTAATTTGGACAGATGTTTCACTTGTACTCCAGCTGTGAGTACGTCATCCTGCACTCAGTAATTTTCTCCCTGGATGAATGCATATTCCTTACTTCACTTTGGATTTGCGTGTTTATATGTTTGAATAGAGTCTGCGCTGTCCTGTCAGCATGTTAAACATTTAGCTTACTTTCGTATATTTGGTTCACACATTTTTCCTCTCTGTTCTTCGTTTAGATGTAATTTCACCAATTCCTTTTATTTTAAAGCCGCCATATATCAGTAAATTGATTGCACTAAAGACGTAAACGTAAGCACAACGTCGAAACGCGAAAGGCGGCGCGTGACGGACCGCTAAACGATGTGCAGTCTTTGTCAAAAGTAACCAGGCTCCATGGTTTGCTTCTCATTCGTATAACAGAGCCCTCACGGCTTCCATAAAGATCAAAAAGTTCTTTGAAGATGAGAACAGGCGTTCGTCTTACCATACAGAGGTTTAGAGCTTGAGGGCTGACATAATAGCTTTAACATACGACTTAGAAGAAAAACGTGCAGCCTGGTTACTTTTGACAAAGACTGTACATCAAAACTCGTGCCAAGAGGCGAGCACTGTTATGCCCGGACTCTGGCCCGGCGTAGCCACGGCAGCGACGACTGCAAGCCTCCCCTGAAAGCAGCCAGTGCAGCTCTGCCAGTGCCAAGGACAGCCGTAAGTGACCCTCCCGATAGGACCCGGGGTCCAGTCACCACGTCTGACCACGGAATCCGTTCTCAAAAGGGTTCATGCATGCAAGGGTTCATGCGTGCGCATGCAGGGCGTAGGCCACCTGCTCCATTGTGGAACCACAGCAGGGGTGGTCATGAGATATGGGACGTGTGCGGCTTGGTAAGGAAAAGTGTGCGCGGCCACAGAGGGTGCCGCCGAGGGCGCACGAGTCGGAGGGGAATGCGGCATGCAGCGAATGAAGAGAGGAGGAAGTGCCTCTCACTCTCCAAGCGCAACCCAAGCTTTGGACGCATGTCCCGGAGAGGCGTAATTAATCATTCCCTCATCTTTTGTGAAGCGTCGGTTGGTGAACTGTCCGTCCGGCCGTGCAGAGCGCATGTTAATAGGTACTAGTATAGGAAAAGGAACTAGTATATTCCTCGAGTCGCAACGCGGTTTCCAGGCGGAATCCAGGAATAAGTGCTGCTTGCATTTATACTCCTGTAAAAACTTTTGAGCTTTGCCTGTGTGGATATTTGTACTCTTCATGAATTTTTCGCTGTAGTGATTTAGGTTTAAAGCAAAACTGTGCAATCAATTTTGCTTTGATTTTTGTCTGGTGGGAGGAGTGGGTTTCAGACGGCACTTTCTGTTGTTAAGTGCGGCTTGGCGTTTGTTTTCCCATTTGGCTCGCCTCCTAGCGAAACTGCCAGAGCTGAACATCCCCAGCCGATGAGGGGAGGCCTGGAGGACTGCAGAACGAGGGCTCATTCTCGCACGTCCAGTCAGCCCAGCTGCGTGGGACACCACACCTAATTAATGCTCCTGAAAAAGTGCACTGAGAAGTGAACTCGTGCGGAGATTGTAAACGCTAGCACACCGCACCCAGGGGGACAGCGCGATGGCAGGTGCCCCTGCTCTACATAGTCACTGGTGACTTCTGTGGCATTCTTGCAGGCGTTACAGAAAAGAAGAAATCGATCACTAATAATTCATTTCCAATCTGACTGATTTCAGCGGTCAGTTACAGCACCCCAAAAGTAACTAAAGGATTTCAAAAAATGAATTTACTACTATTACGTTTTTTTCGTCCAACATTTGTAAGCAGAGCACCACTACACACGGACAAGAACGAGCTGGTTGTGGTTTTTAGGTCGGTGAATAAAAGCAGTGTTGCAGTTTACAGGAAGATTGCTATTCATGAAATGCTGACTGGCAATGTTGGTCAGGGGAATGCCCCAAGGTGGAGCAGATTTGTAATAAGGGAGTGATTACTCACTGGCATCCACCAAAGCGCCGCCATACAGACAATGCAGGGAATGAAGGCCAAGTTCAAGTCTAAGCGTGTCATTCCGCCGTGGCGATATGAGAAACTCATTACTGAATGTCCGGACATGCTCGCGTGCAAGGCTTGCAGCGTGACCGTTGATGCTCGGTCTGCGAAGGGAACATCTCTGCTAGCGCTAGCATTTGCTGCTTTTTTGAGGTTATCGACTCTACACCGAAAGTTAGTTTTCGTCCAAAACAATGCCTTAATTAACTGATTACCAGAACGTTTGCGTTGCTCAGCCGCAGAGGAAAACCACGCGCTTCCCAGTGCTTTGATTGGTGCGCATTGCTGATGGAAAGGAGTGAAGCAGCATGTTCTCTCAGTCGGTTGTTTAGGGCTGCTGTAGGATACCTCTGCCCACCCCTTTTTTTTTCACAGTCCACAGGATCCCATTTTTAACGAACGCGGAAGCTCGGAGGTGGCTCCCGCACAGTCTGTCAACTGCAACTCTTCGTGCGGGCTTGCGGATGTGTGGGCGACAGGGAATTGCCTGCTTGTGATGCCGTAGTCATGCCTCTGCTTTTTATTCTTTTACCGAAGCCAAGATGGCCGTCAACTGAAGGAAGCGAGTGGCGACGCTATTGATGGTGGTGGCGATGTCGTGAAATGTGTAATTTTCGGCTCGTTTTCATTATTGTCAATGTTCCTGGCGGCTGCAAACCTCGCTTAATGCAGTAGGGAGCAACAGTACTCCTCCCCCTCCATGCTTTCTCCAATGAAATCTGAATTCTGTAGTCAGCCGCACAGAGTGATCGTCGAACCGATGCAAGACAAACGCGGTGGTGCTGACTGCCGTTTGTGATTGTTACAAGTGTTGCCAACTCCCACGAAGACCTTCACGCACAGCATCGAGTAACTGACTCTCATGATGAATCCACTCAACTTGGAGTACGCTGCACAGCACGGTGACAAGCGCCCATGAAGTCTCATTGACCACAGTGAGAGCGAGCGCCTTTCCGTAAAGGAGCGCCCCCTTTGCCAAACGTAACCGAGCAATGCGGTTTGCTTCTCAGCTATATTGTGGAGCTCTTGGCACTCCTACGGACCAAAGGGCAAGGGTTCTCCTCACGTTGCACAAATTTGCGGCTTGAGGGCAGCCATAAGTGCCCCGCTATACGGCTAAGAAACAAAACACGCTGATCATTACTTCTGGCAAAGGCAGTACATGGTACGTACTGCCGCGAAGTTATGTTTTCCACTTAAATTTAGAACTTTTATTGCCACGCCAGACGCAACCAAATTTCACTGGAAAGATTGCTACCACGCGAAGCAGCTTCTACGGCGTCCGAGGTCGCAGGTGCTTTGAGCACTTTATCTCGAAAGTTAATCGTCGCCTTTCAGTTGAGCGCGTCCGAGAGCGGCGGTGATTCCCCTCATCGACGACCGCAGCGTGCTCTTGATGCTATCGCCGCCGCCGAGTTATTAAATTATTTATGGGCACAAGTTCGCCCAGTAAAGTGCTCCCTCGTGCGTTGCTGTTGTCCCATATACCGTCCGTACCTACTGTCACAGCCACGTGACAATACATTAGGCGCGGCAAGCCCGCTACGTGCGGACATGTTCTCCAAGCGGTGAAATGAGCTTGGCGCTGTACAGCGCTAGGCGAAGCCGCCGTGATGCTTTCAGTGATAGCGACCGAAGCCAGCGTACGGACGCTGTTTTTGCGATGTATGTATCACTGATTTTGATCATAGTTGCTGTGTGTGCTGTGCTTTGAAACTGCCGTGCGCACTGCCTGTTCCTTCCGCCCACCATTCTGCACACGCGAAACAAGCTTGAGTGCACGGCCGTCGGAATATTTCTTCCCGCGACAGCAGAAGTGTCCCGACCCTTCCACGGCCTGCAGGGTGCTCCATAAAATTAATTTCTGTGGCAATGTGCGCGTGATGTGGACAGTATGCCGATGGCGCAGCGCGAGCAGTGGACACCTCTGTCGCGCTTTAAGCTACGCGGTGGTAGTTACACATGGGCGCAGCATGGCGTTGACAACGTTGTGACAGAAACACGGCACTGAAGGCATAGGCCGTCGGCGTTCATTGTGTTCATTGGCATTGGCGTTGACAACGTTCTAGACTCCGATTATTTTGAGGACAGGAAGGGCGGATAACTGGCTCCTTGAGCCAGTTTTGAGTTACGTGGTGGTGGTGAGAGAGAGATGTGGGCTGCCTGCGTTAACGCTGACAACGTAGTGGCAGACACGCGGCACTGCAGCAATAGGCCGCAGCGAGCCTTCACAGGCGCATGTTTTTCATATTCCAGAAGAATGTGCTGGCGCGCTTTCAAGGCTACGCTGACAGAGTCGTCGGCCGATTACTTCCAGACGGAGAGCGCAGGCTTTGTTAATTGAAAACACGTTTTTAAGCGCTACAGCACGACAGCGAAAGAGCACAATAACGCGCTTTTGATATTTTTGAGCATTTTCATATAATTTATGGAAAAAACGACCACGTAGGAGGTACGTCGCTTCGAAAAACTCGATCGGTTGTTTCTTAACCCCCCTCTACAAATTAACAAAACGCACTGGACCATGAAGTGATCAGTAAAAATTTTGCATGATTAATCGCAGCTAAATAAATAATTAACTGGAATTTAAAAAAATATCTTATGTGCGCAACGCGATGGGAAGCATGTAATTGATTTATCCAGCTCTAGTGAACCACTCTTTTAAAGCATTAGATCAAGTTACGTGAAACACCATCTATATTGTTTGCTGCTCTCAGATTCATTTATTTTATTTTGTCTGTTTATATTTTACCCACAGCGCTAATTTGGCATGACAGTGGAGAGGGGTGGGAGGGGGTGTTGGTTGATACATATTACATAAAACATAAATGCTGTTAAATGATAAAAACAAGAAAGCAGCCCCGTCATCTACAAAAATAACAGGAATGAATTACAACTATTGACGCAGTACACATGTATATGCAGAACAAGTGGTACATGGTTTATGGGGTTTAACGTCCCAAAGCGACTCAAGCTACGGGGGACGCCGTAGTGGAGGGCTCCAGAAGTTTCTACCACCTGGGGTTCTTCAGCGTGCACTGACACCGCACACTACACAGCCCTCTAGAATTTAGCCTGCATTGAAATTCGACCACCGCGGCTGAGATCAAACCGGCGTCTTTCGGGTCAGCAGCCGACCGCCATAAACACTGAGCCACCCAGGCGGCTTAACTAGCGGTCCATAAAGCCTCAACCATGTAGTTCATCCCCCAGAATGTGTACTTTAAAGCAGAATGCTATCATCAACGCAGTAGGCATGTAAATGCAAAAGTAATTGTGCATAAAACTTGAAATGTACATAACAAACTAGAATACACTGTGAAACATACGAAGCTTGGGAGCTGCGCACAAATAACAGCTCCGAATCTGGCAATTAAATGATGTGACCTGGTTCAAAGCGGAATAAACAATTCATTTCATGAGATAGCCGTAACAATAGCAGGCAAGCGGTTCCATTTACGACTGGTCTTCGAAAAAAAAGAGTTGCTGTATGCCGCCATCCTGCATTCATGCTCACGTACTTTTTGATCATGGTCAAGGCATGCGGATACGTAATATGGTTTGCAGATGTGTTTCGTGTGGAATGCCAAAGTCGGATTATTACATATTAAGAAAAAGTTTCGAGCCTGACGTTGGTTCTGCGGTGGTCTATTGATTCCCAAATGATTCCCAAGAACGAAAAGTGATCATCGTCGCCTGTCAACCTACTTTCTTCTCAGTCGGAGCGTCATACGCAACAGCTGCGTCACACCAGGCGGGAGCTTCATGCCGGGTGCCGCGGTCTCGCATTGGGCTGAAATTTTCGACACATATCGCAAGACACAGGCACGTTACTAATATTCTACAAAATAGAATAGTCATCAAGTACCACTATTTTTAACTTTTCAATAGAAACATGCATGATAACTGCAGTGAATAAAAAGTTAATTATTGTATTTAGTCAATTACTGATATTACGATGAGAATTATCCTCGAAGTTTGCGTCTGCCTGGCCGAATATAATATGTACAAAGACAAATTTTGTGTACTCCTCTTTGTAGTTGTTTTAAAAATCCTGAAAGTGTAACTTTGAACATCCTGTTTAGGCTGTAGGAAAGACATAACGTAAAAAATTAACGAACAAGGATGTAGTGAGGGAACGGGACGAGTGCTGTCCCATTCCCTCACTGGGTTCGTTTTTTTTTCGCCACTATGTATTTCAGAAATATGCACCAACAAGCCCAGCTACAACTACCTGTGAACATACAGTTTACCAAGTTCCTCTAATTTTAAATATTCTGTCACATCATGCAGATTTGAACAAAACAGTTCCCAAAAGAACGCTGATTACTGAGGACGCTGATTACTGAGGAGACATTTCCGTACCAGTGACCTTTTCTCTCTCTTTTTTTTTTGTGCTCGCAAGCAGCTGCATGAGTTTGTTTTTTACTACTGATGTAATCTTCTTCATTTGCATATTCTGCATATACAATACGTCTGAGTTCTGAAGCTGAGTTCATTTGTTTTGTTTTCTATGGCTGCCCCACAAATTTTCATCATGAACAACCTACAACTAGCCCAGCTTTCCATTCTGTTGACTTTTTAAAACACCAATACGTCCTAAACTTAAATAAGAAGCATCGATTGGAAACCCTACGCAGAAAAAGCTTAAACTTTTCTCGAATTTATTCAAATAATTCCGTTCGTTTCATCCTTTCGAACTAAAACCGTAGTGCACATATCACAGTCCCGAAAGCTAACCTTTCCCTCCCATCCTTACAATTGTGCCGAAAAATCCGTTGCTTAAATATGTCCCACCAGGTATATCACCACGTCACGCTACACGACGATTTCATTTCACCACTAAAATACATTTCTCGTCGCATTCATTATCTTCACAAGCTTGACATTGCAGAATTACATACAGTAGCTTTTTTTTTAGTCTCGCCTTCCCCAGACTTCTGTCAAGTGGAACCGCATTCCCCTCGATATTGCAGCCATTGAAGATAATCTACGTTTTCGCGATGCACTAGCTAACTTGATTTATTCTGCAGAAAGTTTAATTGGTGTTCTAATAAGATTCTCTGTGTTGCATTCATCCCTTTTTATTCTATATGAACCACTCCGGTCTGTAATGCGTTTGGCCCTGAGGGTACGATAAGTAAATAAAAAATGAAGTTCAACGTGTGCCCTTATGTAGATTTACACCGCATTGTATGAGGGTATGTATAATACGAACCTGTGCTCTAGTATTGCGAATAACTTCATGCACAAATGTATTTTTGAGATCATCATCATGTTGCCGAAACAGGAAGAGGGAAGGCCTTGTCGGCTCTGAACCATTTAGCTATTCTTTCGGCTTTTCCTGTATGTGTGAGGAGAAAAGAAACCAATAAAGACTCAAGCATTAATATCAGCAATAGCTGAAAGGAATATAGTCTGCATTAGACCCTCATTCGATAGTGTTAAGCGAGTGAATGCAAATCTTTGTTGTTGCTCTAGAATTACCAGGTAATAAGGGTCACTCAGGCAAGTTTTTAAGGAAATAGGTTATGTTTTTTAAATCAGATTCTAAGTTGGCCTTTTTCGCAATTTTCGATTGTATAAAATTTCAACTTGCAAGTGAAAAAAACTGTGTCACGTAAAATTATAAATTTTTTATGGTGGAATTAAGAAAGATAGAAACCGACGAAGAATTTCAGCCTGAAGTTACCGATGCATCTTTTCCCAAGTGCCTTTCTTGGTTTGGTTTGGTTTATGAAGTTTAACGTCCCAAAGCGACTAAGGCTATGAGAGACGCCGTAGTGAAGGGCTCCGGAAATTTCGACTACCTGGAGTTCTTTCACGTGCACTGACATCGCACAGTACACGGGCCTCTAGAATTGCGCCTCCACCGAAATTCGACCGCCGCGGCCGGGATCGAATCTTCGTCTTTCGCGTCAGCAGCCGAGTGCCATAATCACTGAGCCACCAAGCGGCTTCGATATATTACTGCGTTCCCATGGCTTAACTTTCACTGAAAACGGTGTATTTATAACCTACAGAAGACCAAAGATTAAAAAAAGAAACAGGTATCGCTGCAACCGACAGTTTTTAGAAGCAAACCACTGATGTCCAGAGCTGTTTAGTGCTCAGGTTACTGGGGTTAGGTTATAGTTCTGTTAAAATTCCATTTGGGGATCAAGGAGTTCTTGGGTATGACGTCTCTAGTTACAATCGTGTGGCAGGCAAATATTTAAATTTATTTTCTCAAAAAGAAATGCGCGATTCGCTACCGAAAATAAAACGTCAGCATAGAAAGAAAGAGCCATAGAAGCAAAATATACTAAAAGCAAAAATTAGATGGTTTTGTCCTCAGGACCCCCTTCAACATAAAAAAGACGCCAATGCAGGACACGCCGAGAGATACCTGTCACAGAGGCAATAAATTGATCACAAAGGATCAGCGCAGCAAATAACCCAGCAGCCTTTTGTCCTTCATTGACGTCACACTATGATCGTTTGCTTCCAACTGTGAAAAAGCAGCGAAGGACGTACTAACAAGCGCCACTGCAAGTTCTGTTTTGTTAATAGTGTAGGCTAATAGATGACGGCCAAAAGGAGCATAGAAAGCACTTGCTTCAGTAAAACACAGTTAAAAAAAAGTGGGAGCCGGGACGTTTAATCAGATTTAAATTAGGAAAATGGGCCGCGCAGGACATTAATTCGAAGTTTCTAAGAATGCTCGGAACGTGTAGATCGAGTTCCCGCGGTAAAAATACGAGTTGAGATTCCTATTTAGTGCCCTTTTAAATTAGAGTCTAGCTCGCGGCAGGGATTCGAACCGGCGACCTATGTTAGGTGCGTTAACGCTGCACGCCACCGCACGCAACTCGTCATGCAATCGCCCTTTCTTCACCTACTGCAGGCTATCCTGATATGGGGTCCCGCCACTTCAAGTATCAGCGTCGAGAGCTCAGGCTTTTTCGCGACGCAAGGCGCCACCGAGTCCGCTTGGCTGCCTGTCGACAACGACTTCATCGACAACGACCACCCGGACCTGCATCCGCTGGTTCCAGCGGTGGACCAGCCTTTCATCTGGCAACCGGGCACGAACGCGGGAACCCTCCTTCTGCATAGGCCGCTGTACATCTGGGGCCATTTGGGGCATGCCACCGCATCGCAACTGGCCATGCAATCATCCTTTCTTCACCTACTGCAGGTTAGTTATCTACCCTGTGCCGCTTCCTGCTGCTCTAGTGACTCGTTCTTGCTAGCGGTGCCGTGCCCCATTGACTCCACTGACTATTGTAAAAGGTTACTGTATATTGCTTGCTCCTTCTGCCTCAACGCCCACCTGACTTGTCTCCTGCTCATATTATCCGGAGACGTGGAATTGAACCCAGGCCCGAACGAAAGCAATGCTCCGCCATCTCTAGAATCAATTTCCGAAGCCATATCACGCATTGAATTTTCTCATAGCACTGTAATTGCAGAGCTTGCCTTGATGCGCTCTACTCAAACAAACATTGAAAACTCGGTCCGCCGTCTTTCAGCGCGGATTGAAACACCGGGAAAAACAGTCGAATATAATCCGGAAAATGTAGCTGCATCCTCGAACACCGACTTGGCCGGACCTTCTTCAGACGTAAAAGCTGTAACAAACAAGTGCGATGACGCTGAAAACCGTTTGCGCTACTCGAACTTATTGTTTCTCGGACTTCAGGACGAGCCCAGCGAAGTTGGGCTCAGTCTGAAGCACATATTATTTCCTTCTGCTCCGAACACCTCGACATTACAATTGATAACCAAGACGTCGAACGTACGCATCGACTGGGCTGTTTCTATACAGGCAAAAACCGCTAAAGATAAACCAAGAATTCTTGTTGCAGGGCATACACTTAAAGATACCTCATTCTCAGTCCATGAGGATTATTCAGCGAAAGTTCGACAAGCTAGGGAAAAACTTTTCTCTTATGGCCAACAAAGCAACGCCTCATTTAAGATCCGCTTCGACAAGTTACTTATCGGCAAAAGAAAATTCACTTTCAACGACGAAACGGATTCCGTTGTAGAACTAAGACCATAGCAATTAGCCCAGGTGCCATGTGTCCCGTTTTTACCGCAGTTCCAACCGTCCAAATGCTTGCGTCCTACCACAACTTATCAGAAAGCTTCTGTCCTGATGACAAACATGCGTAGTTACCTGCCAAAAAAAATAGTTGAAGCCGTTCTTGAAGATCATAACACAGACCTGATATTCAAGACGAAGAACTGCTGCAAGACAACCGGTTCTTTCATTTGTACAGGCGAGATAGAATAGGTCTCAGGGTTTGGTTTGGTTTATGGGGTTTACCGTCCCAAAGCGACTAAGGCTATGAGAGACGCCGTAGTGGAGGGCTCCGGAAATTTCGACCACCTGGGGTTCTTTAACGTGCACTGACATCGCACAGTACACGGGCCTCTAGAATTTCTCCTCCAAAGAAATTCTAGCCGCCGCGGCCGGGATCGAACCCGCGTCTTTTGGGTCAGCAGCCGAGCACCATAACCGCTGAGCCACCGCGGCGGCGGAGGTCTCAGGGGAGGCGGCATTCTCGCTCTTGTCAAATCCAATATTTCATCCTCTCTAGTCGAGATTAATAGCCGCAGCGAAATACTATGCCTTAAAGTTTGTCTTCCGTCCTGCACCAACATTGTAATTGCATGCTATCGAGCGCCTGACACAGACCAATCTTTTATCACGGACTTTCACTCTGTGCTTCAAGACCTGCACTTTCGACTTCCCTACGCCAATATTATCACTGTGGCGATTTCAACTTCTCGGATATCGACTGGGAAGCTTTGACTGCATCATCTCGCCAATCTAAAGACTTCCTTGAACTGGTTCTTACCTTCAACCTTTTCCAAGCAGTTCATGAGCCAACACGAGGATCAAATATCCTCGACCTCATTCTTGTCGCCAGTCCAGAATTAATCCAATCACTTTCGTATTCTAGTGGACTCAGCGATCACAGTCTCTTGTTTTTCATATTATTTTTATACGTACTTATTTCTATGAACCTTGCACTTAGAATTGACATGTAATAATAATAATAATAATGTTTATTTCCATCATAACATATGATGGAGGTGGTGAGAAAAAAGCGACGACGCTTGACTAAGTTCTCACCACCTCAGGCAGTGGCATGCAGCAAGACACAATCCGCTCTGTACATACTGCACACATGCAGCAAAAAAACAAACAAAAAGAAAAGTGCAACAAAAGAATTAACAACACATAATACAACATTAACACACTTAGTAAATAAAAAAAATAACACAATGCAAGGCTTGATTCTAAAAGTGGTGTTAGTGCTGCTTATGAATAAGAATTAGTATAATTACAAGCTTTGAATTATAAAATCACGTACAGTGAAAAACGGAATATGAAGGACATCAATGTTTGAGTCAATAAATATTGCATATTGCAATATGCATATTGCAATTGCATATTGGCATTGTGTAAATTATTTTGTAAGATTTTCTGTGCATAACTAACATTTTTTGTTCTATTCTGCAATCAGTAAATGTATCTGTTGTTATACTAGAATTTTGTCCTCACCAAATGCCATGTAAAGGGGGCTCGAACGTAATCAAGGGGACTTGCTTCACTTTTTGTTCCAGCCCCTCCGTTGTTTCGAACGGAAATAAAATCAATCAATCAATCAATCAATCAATCAATCAATCAATCAATCAATCAATCAATCAATCAATCAATCAATCAATCAATCAATCAATCAATCAATCAATCAATCAATCAATCAATCAATCAATCAATCAATCAATCAATCAATCAATCAATCAATCAATCAATCAATCAATCAATCAATCAATCAATCAATCAATCAATCAATCAATTCAAACCTAACCATTGAAATCTCCGTCCACCAACCAGCCGTAAAATACATCCGCGATTATCGTAATGCTGATTTAGCGAGTGCGAACTCCGGCCTCGAACAATTTTTCGCTACCTTTCTCCTATCCATGCCTACGAGATCCGTTAATGAAAACTGGTGCCATTTTAAACGCAAAGTGTTGTCGCTCATTGACGCTTACGTACCACTTATATGCATCCGCGGCGACGCCACTAAGCCATATAGTATTCCATTGCATTGAGCAAATTATCGCGAAAAAAAAACGCCTCTTCCGTAATGCAAAAAATTCGGCATCATCCGTGAAATGGAATAACTACCACTCCAGTCTTCGCGAATACACTCGGTTATTACGGTCGTCTAAAAGAAAATTCTACAATCATGATCTCCTAGACATAATGCGCTCTAACGCAAAGAAATTCTGGAATCTGTTAACGCCCAACAGAAACAGCTCATACAACATATCTTTGAGAACACAAGATGGCACACTCGTTCCGCTTTCCGAAGGCTCTGATACAATGAATTCCTATTTCACCTCAGTCTTCACAGACGAACCACCGGAAAACATGATTACTTTACCGCAACTTAATTTTGCTTCAATGCCACCTGTTACCATCACGTCTGAGGGAATTTCTAAGCTCATCGATAATCTCAAGCCGTCTACTTCCCCCGGACCTGACAATATACCTGCCAAAATCCCCAAAGGAACCAAAGAATATTCAAGCCAAATTCTACAGCTTATTTTTGACCAGTCTCTCAAAACCGGTCAGATGCCGGACGATTGGAAAACAAGCAAAGTTTTGCCCGTTTTTAAGACCGGCGACTGCACTGACCCCTCGAATTATCGTCCCATTTCATTAGCATGCATCTCGTGTAAACTCTGAGCATATACTGTACTCCCAGGCCGCTGCGGTGGCTTAGTGGTTATGGTGCTTGGCTGCTGACCCAAAAGACGCGGGTTCGATCCCGGCCGCGGCGGCTGGAATTTCTTTGGAGGAGAAATTCTAGAGGCCCGTGTACTGTGCGATGTCAGTGCACGTTAAAGAACCCCAGGTAGTCGAAGTTTCCGGAGCCCTTCACTACGGCGTCTCTCATAGCCTTAGTCGCTTTGGGACGTTAAACCCCATAAACTAAACCAAACCAAACTGTACTCCCATATTGCAAATCACCTCGATCAAATCTCTTTTTTTCTTTCCCAAACAACATGGATTCAGGGCAGGCATCCCATGTGAAACACAACCTTTTGAACTCACAACTAATCTTCATCTAAGTATAGATTCTTTGTTTCAAACAGACACCATTTACTTAGACTTCTCAAAAGCATTTGATCGCGTTCCTCACCAACGTCTAATCGGTAAACTCGCATGCCTGTCACTCGACCCTATAGTCTTCTCCTAGATTCGCTGCCTTTTGACTAATCGCTCACAGTTTACCGTCATCGCTAGTCATGCATCTGCAACTACCATAGTTATCTCCGGTGTACCCCAGGGTTCCGTCCTTGCTCCGATTCTCTTCCTAATCTTTATCAACGACCTCCCATCTGGAATTTCGTCATCTGTCCGTCTTTTTGCGGACGACTGCGTCATTTATCGCCGCATATCTGATAACACTGGCCAGGAATCATTACAGGACGACTTAAATAAAATACAGAAATGGTGCTCCGACTGGTTCATGCGGCTTAATATTTCGAAATGTAAATACATGCACATATCACGGAAACGCTCCATTACTAATTTCCAGTACTCCCTGAATTCTGTGGCGCTGTCAGTAACGAATTCATACAGGTACCTTGGTGTCGAAATAACGAACAAATTAACATTGACTGACCACATTATAAAACTTTGCGCAAGCACTTCCAGAACACTTGACTTTATCTGACGATCACTATTCATGTCCCCTCCATCCATTCGACAGCAAGCATACGAAACATTCATTCGCGCTAAGATGGAATATGCGTCAGCGATATGGAACCCTCACCAGGCCTACTTAATGCATTTGCTCGAAGCTATCCAGAACCGGGCTGCTCGCTTCATAACGTCGCAGTATTCGTCTCGATACAGCGTTACTAACCCAAAATAGTCTCTCGGCCTTGAACCATTAGCACTCCGCAGAAAAATATCATTTCTTTGTCTTTTACACAAACTATATTTTAACTTCCCGGCACTACGCCAAACTTTGTTACATGCTCCCTTACGCTCATTTCGCCGATTATTCAACTCCCTCAGCATTCAGCGGTTGCACGGCTCATCCAATGCTTTCAACAAGTCTTTTCTTTGCATCGCCATAGAAGAATGGAACAATCTTCCTGAAACCATTGTCATCGAATCTAATCCCACCAGATGTAGGCAGTTACTAACATACTAACAGACCACTTGAACCATCTATAGCTACTTCCCTCGCGATGCTCTGCCTGCAATTTGAACTGCTTGTGTCATTGCATTATCCCCTACAAGTATTTTTCCACTTATTATCTTTCGAGCAGTTTAATGTTTAATTTTATATTTTACTGCTTTTTTGTCACATATTTTTGTATTATGTGGATTACATGACGTTAATTTGACGGTAAACTTGTTATTCTTGTTATTTTTTATTTTCACATGCCTTTGTATGCCCGCTTCACACCACTGTCTCTCCCCCCCCCCCCCCCCCCCCCCTTAGTAATGTCCCAGACGGGACCTTTAAGGCTACAATAAATGATGATGATGATGATATTCGATCGCTGCCTCAGCGTCGGCTCATTTTTTTAGCCGGAAAGTGTTTGTGAACGCATTCTTTTTCATATAAAGTAAAATTTCGCTATAAAATTCAATATGTAATACCCTCGTGAAGAGGGCCTTTAGGGGTATCTTGAAATAAATAAATAAAATAAATGAATAATTATCTGCCGATCACTTCTCATTTTGCTACATATCCGATGAATGGACCATTACCTTCAATATTTTAATAACAGTAACTTACATTTTTCCAATTTTCAAAATTTGTGTTCCAGAATATTGAGCATGGGAATCCGCATTTAACAGTACCTTGCTTATATTTGGTACCAAGTCAAGAAATACTCCCAAAGGAAGCTTCCGTTTTTCAATATTGTATAGAATTTTTTTTTTGATATGAAGCAATGCCGTTTATGATGTCTTATTCTTCCTCAATAGAATTCATCAATAGAATTACCTTTATGAATTACTGAAACACGTGCGACTTTCATTCGGCGTGGAAATATCCCTGTCTGAAGTATGCAGTTGCATAGATGCGTAAAAACCGGAGTTATCAGAGCAGCCACAACTTTGAGAGGAGCGGCTTTAACATAATCAGGTCCTGATGCGCGATTTTCCTTCAGTGACATGATCATGTCCAGTACTTCTGAGCAAGTAGAGGCAAAGAATACTTTTTGAGAGCACTTAGTGAGCATTTACACGGTGTTGTATCAAGAATAACATTTGAGGCGCCAATTTCTAGCAAATGCGTACTGAAAAGATTTGATACGTTTTCGTCAGTAAGTCCTTGTGTAGAGAACAATGCTTCTCTTTTTTGATTGCGCTTTTAAGATTACTTCCCTTAGTGTTCTCCATATAAATCGCGTGTTTCTAATACACCTGAGAGTTTGATTTCCTAACACTCGCATTTACCTTTCTTAATGACAGCATTGAATATGTTTCTCTTTTCCTTAAGGTCATTTTGATCCTTAGTACTTAGAAATAGTTGAAATAGTTTATTATTTTTACTTTTTTTTTCTCACAGATCGTAATTTATTTATGGCTTTATTTTCTTGTTGTCCTTTCGGATTTTAAGTGGAAAGTTGTTATACGCGTTAGTAAAAAGAAAAATAAATGTATGTTTTGTTTGAGTCTAGTTCTTTTGTCGCTGTTTCCCATCTCAGCTAGAGAGCTCTTCGATGAACTTACTGGTATTTTTCCTTGAGTATAATAGCGATAAGTAAACATGAGGCAAGGTATGTGGGACTTTGCAAAGGAACATGCAAAATGTTATTATGTGATCGCTTTAACACACGTGGTAGCGGGATAACTTTCTTCAGGAGGAAAACTTGTAATGTAGAGGTAAATGTGGTTTCAGTTTGAACTGTTATCCTTGAGGGTTAATGTATAGTGTTCGTACATGCACAGGGCTGGAACATTTCTTGGAACTGAAGGTAAATTATGTTTTCCGGTGCAGCATTTATATGAAATCACCGATAAGCAATTTGAGTTTGTACACTAAATTCAAGCAAGTGTTCTTTAAGTTGAAACAAACTAGGGCACCGATGGAGAAGGCGGCTTTTAGACAACACTGCGATGTTAGACACTGAATGCATTTATTTACAAAACTGTACTTGGGTATTTTTTAATGCTGGTGAATGGAACGTACATAGCTAAGGATGTACATGTATGTTCTGATGTTATTTATTCGAAAATATTGGAAGTTCGGTACTACCTTATCTGTACTTGTATTTCGCAAAAGTGTGCAAAAATATGCTGTTTTTTTGACGCATACACATTTGAGAGACCCATATGTCTTACATCGATGAAGTGGTAAGTATGATGGTTTTGTTTATTTGTTTGTTTATTGATACTGTTAACCCTATTGAAAGGTCATTACAGGAGTGGTGGGGAAAAAAAGAAAGTGAAAATACCAACAAATCTGTCATCAAGCGCATTGTACACGTAACAAGTCATTAAAGAGGACGGGAGAAGTGTACAGTGCCCTATTACATTGTAGGAGAGAGCAACAAAAACAATCACGCACACTCAAGAGCATCTACACAGTAAAACACTATATAAAGACACGAAACACAATACACGGACTTAACCCAGTCATGTTAGCACACCGCGCTCCCGGAATAAATAAAAGAGTCTAAATTAACCAAAAATGCACTGTTTCTTATCTGATATCGATGAGTAGGGTCTATCTAGGAGGATCGTTTACAGTATAGCGATAAATGCTGCGTATGGCTTTAGAGACGCTGCATGTAACTGAAATTGTGTTCTTTCTGTGAATAAAGACAAATGAATAAAGACAAATGCACGTGAAAACACAGAAGTGTTCTAATTGGTATTATCGTCACGGTACCAGTTGGTATAACTGATTATAAAACTTTGAGCTAATTCACATTCTTGATTTTCACTGTTTCAAAAATCAAACAGCATTAATTTTCCGGTTGAAATTAATGACGACTAGCTGTAATCAATGCTATTGATGAAGAGCTAGTTGAGTTTGTTGCAGTCAATTCGAGTCAATTCTTGGTTCTGAGCACTTTAAATATTAAACTCACCGCCATTCTGAATTTGGTGTTGTACGTCTGGGGACAGTGAAACATTCGCTGGAGACACTCTAATTATTTCAGGGTGGACATTTCACACCGTTTTTATAACAAGGATATGAGTGTGCCCCGTGACTTGTAAGGGAGCGAGCGAATGGACGCAACCGCGATGTGACGCGTTTTGTCTGACCTTCCGATGTTCATATTGGCCAATTGTGTATTGTTTCCCACGGAATCGTTTCAAGCATTCGACAAAACTCTCGCCTAATGGTCGGTACTGGAAACTCAGTCGTGAATCCATTTGCGGGCGTCGGGGTCGGCTGCGCCGTTATAAATAGCCATCATAGCCAACTGCTGTTTAACCTTCGACGTACAATCTCACAGAGAGAAAACGTCGATGCAGCGGTGACCTCGCTTGATGCAAAGACCCACTGCTGGTAGTTTTTACCATAGCACATTTACGTGCTTTGCTAGTACACGTGCCTGTGCAGCCGCACACCATTAGATGGCCGACAGTGCCAGGCACACCAGTCCGACCGTTAGAACTGTCGGCTCGGCCGTAGGCAACAAAGTGAACTCACAACAGCCCTTCCGCGTGATGACCGCATTGGGGACCCAGCGTGCGGGTCAGCATCGAAAACGATTGTACGACGGCGTTTTAAGGAGCATCCATTCGGTTCTTAGAATGGAAGGCAGATAAAGGAAACACAGCAGGAAATTGAACTTCAGTGTCCATTAGCGCGTGTAATGCGGGTTTAGCCGCACGACATGCACTATTTCCGACCATAGGGGCTGTCGCTGTGAGGGCGACGCTGAACCAGGAACGATTTAGTAATTGAGTTCACCGAACTATTGCAGGATATTGTGCTCTCCGAAAATTCACGCAGCAGTTTTTCCTTCGGCCCTCGCGGACGAACAGGCGTCTGCACGTGTATACAGTTATCTCTCTTGTATCCCGTGTCGCGTCGCCGTAAACTGCAGGATCGGGAATCGATACGCTGCTGGCTGCAATACGCAGCTGAACATGATGTCAGGCTTCTTTAACGCGCTGTGATAGGCGCCGACGTTGAAAGTTCCTTTTCGGCGATGTTTGGCAGCATAGCATCATAGAAGTCGTAGCTTCGGTGCCGTGAACAAGTTTAAGTGGGATTATCCCATAGTCTTCTGGATAGCGGTGTTATAGGCGAAGACCGCGTTGGCTGTGATGGCGTCCCAGGCCACGTAGTGTACGAATATGACAAGCACGTCTCTGATGGTCTTGTTCAAGTTGAACGCAAGACCGTTGGTCTGCGTACGGTATACACAGTGGCTATTCGGTGGCTAGTGTGACTTGACTAGACCACGGCACGGGCTCAGGCCTACCCGAAAGCCTGTGCTCGGCCACGCCCACGGGCTTAGCCCGGGCGCGGGCCCGTACAGGTGGCTGCAATCTGAAAGGGAACACGTGTGCGCGTGGCCTCCGCGCTTTGCGAAGCGCTGCCGCCGAGACCCGGCGAGAATCGGCGGCAGAAGCTCATGCGCAGCAGCCACGGGCGGCTGCTCATCCCGCGCATGCGCCTGGTGCCGCCCGTTCTCGTCGGCTTTCGGCGGCAGCACTCTGCGAAGCACGGAGGCCACGCGCTCACGCGTTCCCTTTCAGATTGCAGGTACGTGTACGTAGACGGGCCTGTGTCGAGGTTTTGATTCTTTATTGCACGATGGTGCTATTTCGGGAGTTCTAGCGACATACAGGGTTCATGATACGGGCTAAGGAAAAGAAAGTCGTCAACAATTATTTATTTATTTAAGCTGATGATTGCATATATTACTCTGCGAAGAACTCGAAAACTGATGAGCTCAAAATCAACACACAACTGGTTCGCTTGATTCAATGGTACAACACATGAAAGATGGCTGCGAACTACCAGAAAAGTGCTGTTTTGTCTGTGACACAGTTACACACAACCAATAACGCCCCATGTTTGATTATACCGCAAATGGAAATTCATTGACAGGTGTTCCTGAAGGCATAAGTACCATGGTCTGCAAATATGTAAAAACTTTAATTGGGAATGTTACGGTTACATCCAGAACGTGATGTTAAAATTATACTACCTTAAGTGGAAGCTTCGGATGCTTCAAGTAGCCCAAAACTATTAGCATTTGAAACTTTTTTCCAGCCCATCCTTATACCCCTGTCACGCTACCAAATTTAATGTCATTCGGATCGAATGGCATTCACACCTAATGCCATTAATCTGCTGCTACACGGGAACATTTAATGTCATTATGTTCAATACCGTAACAATATGATATTCGCCATCGAATGAGTTCACGAAACAAACTCGCATTCATCTCGAACCGATTGTATACTTTGGACGCCAGATACAGAGAAGAAGGTAGCAACACAAAAGAAATAAATCGGCGCTCGGGAGAAGTTAAAACCTTTTTCTTAATGAGTTCTACTAAAAAATATATTTTGGCGTGAAATTATTGGCATGGAAACGCTGTTGTGGAAAGCTAGTAATCTCGCTCTCTCGCCCGGATGTACACCACTTTTTCTTCGACGCTGTCCACCATATTTGGTGTGGGTTTGTTGTTGAATGTCGGCGTTCCACGTGCTATCTCTCGTACTGGTGCAATGGCTACGGTTGCGGCAGCTGCGGACCCAAAAAGGAAAGGAAAGGACACATTGGACTCCGGGTGAGACATTCGCCCCGATTAAGCGGTGGGAAGACCACTTGCAAGGTTTGAGAAGGGCGAAACCGAACATAAAAGTATATCAGCTGATTGTGGAAAAGCTGCTCGATGTTGGCATTGACAAGACTGTTAAGGAAATCAAAACGAAGATAGAAAACCTTGCAAACAAATACGGGTGAATGTATATTTCGTATAACAATCGATTTTAGTGCTACATCGGCGTACAAAAAAAAAAGTCTAGGCAGTGTTGCGTGCACGCTTCATGGTGTTCTAAACGCCGCCGTGGAAACGTTCGCCGTGGGCAGCTCTTTTTTACTGACTGCATGGCCCGCACCCTGGCGCGATTCGCCACAAAACTGCTTATTTTGCTACAAGGCAGTCTTGGTTGACTTCGGATATTTTCTTACCGAGGAGACAATTTGTGCAGCGGCGCAGGCTGATTAGCTAGCGCCAGATGTATTGACTTCTCATACGTCGGTCATGTGCTTTCAGCTTCGCGCCGCGAAGTATTGCATGCAACGAACACATTCTTTATTTCATGACCCTTCCGGCCTTAGGTCATTACTAGAGGTCAGATTTTTAGGCACTAAAAAGCACGTTTTAGGCGCCATAAATAGGCGGCTAAAATTGCATTTTAGGCACCTAACGGAGATAAATAGGCACTATAAACTTTATCAAAAGTGCACACAGTTCCGAACTTCAGCGCGCAATATCTGCCGTAAAATAAAGCAAAAACACAGCAGGAATGATTTGGGACCTTAAGCGAACATTAGAAGCCGTTTTTTTTAAGGCTGTCGCGCAACTTTTCGTACGATACACAGGCTTCAGCGGAGCAAAATGGACTGTTACCAACCCTTTTAAAACACTTTGGTATACCTCGAAACAAACAGTTCGCTTGTGGTGTACAAAATTAGAAACAATGAACACCTTCACAGGAGGCCATGTATTTAGAAATTGATAGAAACGTTGTCAATTCAAAGCATCTGACAAATGAGTTCAGTCTTCGCTTACACAGGAATTGAACTTATTTATTGCAGGCATACACGATGCTTCAACATTAATAAATATGTTGTCATTTGTGTAAACAGTGTTTTATAGTTTGTGGCTTCACGTGTCTGGAGCCGCGCGACTATCAAATGGTGCTTGCCATTAGAAGGGTCTGGAAACCATAAATACAAGATGCTAGAAAATGTTACACAAAGTGCTGCTTGATGCGGAATATGCCGAAAAGAATCGTAGTTGTGCACGGGCCTACGTACATCCACGAGGATCCATGGTAAAATAAACATCATCCATCTAGAAATCCCTGTTAAAGCTATGGAAGCAGTAGCAGAGAAGCACCATCTGGGGCACAAGGAGCGAAAATAAGGCAGGTTACCCAGGTAGAAATTTTAATCAGTTAAACTGTTTCCAGCAGGTTTATGGAACATTTTACAGTTGGTTTCAATTGGAACCAACTGGAATTAGTCGGACGAACCTATAACTTACTCCGTATACTTTCCGAAATGTGGTGCCATCCGGTCAACTACCACTTTAACAGCTAGTCATCAACAAGCTGCCACGATAAAATGGCAGAAAATAGGAAAAAGGTTGCTTCCATATTTTCGGCTGACGTGGTTGGTATTGTGTACACAGCCGGCGTAGGTGCAGTGTTCACCACAGCCAACTGACGAGGTCATCTAATGTTGCCACGTGTGTGTTCTACTCAAAACCGAAATGGATTCGGAAGCAAACAGAGTCTGAAAGAAAAACCACAGCGTATTTCAGGCCCCTTTTCTGTAAAATAGGGCATTTTAGGCATCGACGTCGGAAATAGGCATTTATAGGCACTGACACCCAAAATAGGCATTTATAGGCACTATAAAAAAGTATTAAACATATTGTCAACACCTAATTCGTGCTCATATGTAAAAATGGTGCGCCTACGAAGCGTTGAAAAAAATAGGCATTTGCCTAAAATCCGGTCTCTTGTCATTACAGAGGGCGGTGGGCTACAGTTGTCAGCACGCTTGCTTAGAACGCTTGAACACCGCGCTGTCGCACAAAGTGAACAGGTACTCGGTTAAAGAGAGATTGCTGGGGCTAGACCGAATGCACGTAGCCATAGCATTTGCAATGACAAGTGCACTGTGCCAGTTATGGAGCAGCAGTCGAAAAGTTCACTTTGTTTTTCAGCACAGTGCTTTAGGCAGGCATGTTGATTGCTGTGCATACAAAAAGTAGATAACAACGAAAAATAATTGAAGTGCAGACATAATTAGCTTATCTTTAGGTAACCTTTGCCGTTTCAGAGACATCAACAACAACAAAAAAAAGGTACCGGGCAGGGGCAAATTACATGGCCATACTACTGGGACATCCACAAGCTTTTGAACTCATTGCCGAAGAACAATCAGCAAGAAATGCTGGAAAGCGACGAGGTGAGGTGAGTTTGCATATCTTGGATAGTATGAATGTTGTAGCGACAGGTATGTGGTACTTCTGAATTGTCTTCTGTGCAGAATTACAGATGTTAGCAGTGACATTTTAACTAGCGAGAAATCCATGGTGTTGTGGAGTACGTTTATGTGCAAGCTTCTAGCACTGTACAACATTGACCAAAGACATTGAAAGTGAATATCAATACTATTTGTTGCAATATTATGTAGCACTGCATCTCGCCCTTTCGACAGTATATAATTAATATCGAGCTTGCTCCGGCAAAGGAATTGTGTGATGAAACTTTATTTTCATTTCAGATCATTCATCGGTTGGAGAGTGGCCACATAAGTTTAAAAGAGGAACCGCATGCAACCACCACCGTGGATGAAAATATTGAACACACTATCATGGGTGCCTCAGCAGGCCCTGGTGCCCGTGACGCTCTGCTGTCAACCTGTGACACAATAGAAAGTGAGACGATGGAGCCTTCTCAAGAAAATGCTAGAAGCCAGAGCTTACCATGGCCCCAGCAAAGGAGAAAGAGGCGATCGAACCGCAACCTGCTTGCGCAGCTCGTTGAGGAGCAGCGGCAGCTACGCCTCAGTACCGATAAACGCATACAAGGGGAACAGCAGTACCGCCAAAAACACATCTAGATGCTGGAGCAAGCTGCACAGCGTGAGAATGCGTTCCTGGCGTGCCTACAAGAAATATGTAAAAAATAAAGGTTGTGTGAGAATGAAAATACACATGTTTTCTCTTGTATACTAGCTGCAAGTAGCAAGATCATTCCGACTTTTTGCGCATAGTTCATGTCGTACTACTGTTTAGAACGCTGAGCATGGGGCCAGAAGCACTCTGCAAGTGCAGCTCGAACCTCATGCCCTGTCCCGCTGGACACAGTGGTGCTGTGTGAAGGCTGCTGGTAGAATGCATCAAAAGCATGTACAGCCTTTTTTAAAAGTAACCAGGCTGCATAGCTTGCTTCTCATTAGTATAGTATAGCCTTTACAGCTTTCTCTAAGGTTGAAAAGTTCTTTAAAGGTGAGGACAGGTGTTCTGCCTACCATACAGAGATTTAGAGCTTGAGGGCTAGCATAATAGTTTAAATATACGACTGAGAAGCAAAACCATGCAGCCTGGTTACTTTTGACAAAGACTGTACATCCTGCTCCCATTTCAGCTGCACAGTGTCTCTCAACGATTCACAAATGTTATGGAGAACACATGGTGCCCTGATTGCTTTCTTGGCATTGGGCAGCTTGCACGACATCCGCTGTATAATAAACCGGAAACGAGCCTTCAGTCTTCCGAACGCATTTTCAACTATGCGTCTTGTTTTGGAAAGGTTATAGTTGAAGGTACCTTTGGGGGTCCCTGGAGATGCGCTTGAGAATGGTTTGAGCAATGCTGATGCCAAAGGAAACGCCTGATCACACAGTATTACTGATGTCACCGCGGAACCTCCAATCATTGCCGCAGGTGATTTCAAGTGAGCACTTTCAATCAAGGTGCACAGCTTTGACCGTCCGTACACGTTGGCTTCGCGGCAGTGGCCTGGAGCGCCAATATTAATGTACCGAAAATGGTACTGGTGGTCCACCAAGGCCAGCAGTATTATGGTGTACCTCCAGAGAAGGAAAAAAAGCACAATTGTATGTCACCAGTCCAGTTTTCACCTACAGTCAGTCCTCATGGTGGCGTTTTCATCCACCAAATTACAGAACACACAGTCATGTTGGCAAACTGTGTGTCTTCCAAACTACTGGTAAAGAGATAAGCAAAACACCTAAGCTGATAAACTGGTAGAAAGATAAACACATTAGCAGCTACTGAGAACAAAACCCTCATGAAGCATGTGAGCCATCCGCAATGGGCTTTTGCTTGCAAGTCTCAAAACTTCTTTGTTCAGCCACAAATGGCCACGCATCGCAGCTGAGTGATTATTTGCACTTCATTACATGTGGCAGACACAGAAAAAATGCATATTGAGGTCTCGGATATAGCCCGTCAGAGCTCCCGTTAAAAGGCAAATGAACTTGTATAACTGACGGAACACAGCTTTTTGCATCTTTGATATGAAAGTGCTGCATTTGATAGTGACTATTGGTAGGGATTCTTTTATAACCATCGAAGGCGATGCACATGATGATAGTTGTATAATACTGCGAGTAATGAAAAGTCACTTTTATGATTTATGCCGTCATAAATGTGACTAAAAGCACATCATAAAAGCACTTACCAGCCCTGGCAGTTATGATAGTCAATTGCGTTGTGTTTTGGTGGGGACACCGGAAAGTGACATCCGTCTCAAGAGCGCCAATCCCTTGCGGAAAGCCGGTGAAGGCAACCAATTCCTTCATGTGCTCCTTTAGTTCGCTACGGCGGACCATTCGCAGCCACTCGCCTTCGAGGAGGTCGAGCACAGCTTGGCAAAACTCTCTCAACACCACGTTCACTGTGGAACGACCAACGCCGAAAAGATGTGCAATAGTCCTGTCTTCTGCACAGGAGCACAACCGGTAAAGCCCAATGGCCACTCTATTCTCCACAGAGAGGGGCTCCTTCATCCTCGTCGTTTCTTTCAGCGAAGAGACTTTGCAGGACTTGTTTCAAGTTACTCGCCCCTAGATGTGGCAGTGTATCTTCAAACTAGCGTTCATTCCTTCGGAACGCCCAGCGTTCTCGATGAATTGTGGCTTCGTTAGCTACCACAGTCGCAATCGTACAAGAATTTGCCAGAAATTGTAGCTCCAAGCTCCTGATGACTTTCAATTGAGCCTCAATCGCCATTTGTATTCTCCTCTCTTCACTTTTGCTTTTTGCTCGGAGATACATATACATTGCAATCAAGCGCGTGATATTTTCTTTTTCATTTGCATACCGAGTGTCTCCACCTTGCTCCGCCATGTCAGCCTTATATTTTTTTACCTGATCGTCATTGCTATCATTTGCGAATGACATTATTTTTTACTGCGTAGCACGAGAAGAAACCGAATGTCATTGGATCCATTGAATGTCATTCGATTCGAATGACATTAAATTTGTTAGTGTGACAGGGGTATTAGTTACGCAAATGCCAACTGGGATCCTTTCATAGGGGTTAACTATCCCAAAGGAGAACGGGTGCAGAGTAAGGCCGTTAGGTTTATTTTTAATAAATATGGAACTGCTTCTATTTCTGAGCTCATTACAAAAGCGGGGCTAGGGCGAATTTATGAAATAGAATTTTTCTTTTAGGTTTCATGTTTAAAATAATTGAGGGCCAAATAATTTTTTATAGTCCACAGCATATCACTTTTTCGTCCGGCTATGCTACAAGAAGCCTCCACGCCGTCACTGCTCCCTTTTCATGTCAGAAACATTGTACTTAAATACTCTTGCTTTCCACGCACTCTAGTAGATTCAAAAACTAGATAATGATCTAATCAAACTTATCGGTATTGACTAATTCTTATTTTTGATTCACCCTTTGTAACTCCTCTTCTATATTCTTGGCTTGTATAACTTGATCATAATCGCTCCTTATAGATTTTAAATTTGCGTATTTTAGATATTAATTCCTCCGGTTGAACTGTAAATGTGGTGTTACTGCTGTATTTTTACCTTGTCATTGTAACTGTAATTTCCACCCTGCAACAACCCAATTTGATGACTCTGATGCGGTTAGCAGTTCGAAAATAAATACAAAATGCCTTCTTTGTTATTTTTGGTGCCTTTGATAGTTGTGATGTGCCCGCGCGAGGAAAAATATATATACTGCTTTGATTTTTTTTCCATCTGCTCGCCTTGTTGCACAAATGAAAGAATGCCGGCACTAAATCTCAGCAGTTCTTCGTTGAAGCAGGATGAGAGAAGGCGTAACTTCGTCATCTGTAAGCCGAGTGTATGCAGCGCATTCAGAGTACACGTTGGAAGATAAATATGAATATGTAAAATGGAACTTTTCAGTGGCTAAAGAGCAAGAGCCAAACGCCGCCCTCACTGTTTATGAGCAGCAAAATCAAGCAGCGCGTCTAGCCCTCTCAGGGCTGCCGGAAAATGGCATTACGCGGTAAGATATTAAGCAACAAAAGCGAATTCAGTTCTGCTCGCCGGCTTTGCCATGAAAACATAGTACGGAAGGATTTATCGAATGCCGTTTTATACGTAATGTATTCGTTTTATCGGCGGCCATTTCACCTAACTGCTTACGTTTGTGTCATGAAAAACAGTGCTTTCGGCCGCCTCCTTTGCGTTTAGTAATTTCCGCTCGCTTCCTTTTTTTCGTTAGGGCTGTGTACCTTCTTATACCTGAACTTTTCCAGTGCCTAACCTAGCTAATTTAAGATTGCCTAGATATCAAAGAAGCCAACCGTTAGTGAAACTAAGGAAAGCATAGGGTAATGTCATTATCATTTTTGGACTGTGATGTTAATAATGAGAAATTAATAGTGTAATTTTTTTATGGATGACCTAGGTAAGGCCTGGCTGACCTGTGGCGCACCTTTGGTACTTACACAATCTTAGGCCTGTTGCATGCTGAACTCATCGTTATAGGTGGAAACCGCTCGGTATGTTTAAACCAGCTTGCAGGCGTGCCCCTTTCCTATGCAGTGGTTGGAAACTGATCATAAACTTAGGGATGATTTAATATTCTTAAAAAGTAACTTTTGCCAAATTGATTCGGTGAAACAGCCTTCGATGCGCAACAAACCTTCTGAACTGGCGACGCTTTCGGAGGGTCCCACGATGCGAGCGTTTCCGGCCGAGCAGCAAATCAGGTGCCGACCAACATTTTTTATCCCATGTTTGGGCAGATAGCCTTACCCGCTTACGCAAACCCAATCCAACAACATTATCTGATGGAACGGTAGAAGCCGTCGCCGGAATGTTAATCACCGGTCAAATAACGGAAATCAGCCCCAGGAGAGGGAGAAGTTGTGATTCTGTCGTGAGCTACCAAGCTATTTACCGACGAGAAAATTGTTGCAGAACACGAACGTGCGAACCCATCTCATCTCTCATTTTTCTCGTTACCAAATCAATTGCTTCTAGCGTTGTTTAGATGTGAGCGCCTTTGACTGCTCCCATTGTGTGCTATGCATATACTTGCATTCAATGAGAAGTTAACCTCTTGCGCTGCTTCCGGGAACGCGCCTAGGCCCGGCCCGGGCCAGGCCTCCCGTCAAGCTTGTCGGGCTGACACTGGGCTCAGTTAAGCTATAATTTAGCGGGCATGAGCCATGCCTGGGTTCGACTCGGTCTTTGAGCATCGGGCTAGGGACGGGCCTGGGTCTGAAAATGGCACCTGTCTAGTGCTCCAGACTGTACAGTTGAATGGCTGGCGTAAGCTTGGACGTAAACGCTTTCACCCTGTTCGTGAGCGGAGCTTTTCGCGAGGAATCTTTTCAGTAAATATGACATAACAAAGATAATTCACCTATATAAATACCGTCTCACAGTGAAATTTAAATCTTATGTACAGAAAAATCTAATCTTCAAACTTTCTCACTACTGGCACGCTAGACTAAAATAAAAAAAACAACACAAAAAATCTATGCGGGAACATAGGGACGGCCTGCGGGGCGCATTTTACAGTGACAGCTATCTTGGCGACCGCCAAAGGAATGCGTTGTCTGTTCGCACCGCTTCACGCACCTTGTGCCGCAGGCGAGTGAACGTGCTGAGTTTTCGTCGAGTGAGCTTTGTTGGATCACGATGTCAAAACATGTGGCGGCGCTGGAAGACCGGAGTGAGAACGACATTTTGTATTCGGGACTCTGAACCACACTGCAATAAAGACATTGTTGTCGCATGGTTGCAATGTCCTCGCAGCCTAGCCCTCACCCTCGCAGTCCGTCGGCAACTGACTGCAGCAGGGGCCGGAGTTTGAGCTGCAGTCTTTTCCAGGCAGTGGGTTTCGGGCGCTTCAGCGCCCTCTCTCATGCGGGCGCGCGGCACCGCCGAGGCTCCCACATATGTATCAGGGGCGGTCGCACAGAAGCAGGTTGCGTTCTACCCCTTGCCAAGCGAAGGAAGACCCGAAGACACTGGAAACAGCGTGCAAGCTTGACAGCTTACAGGGCGTTTTTCTGCTACCCTTTCCAAGTTGTGAGAGAGGCGGGAGATGTAGGGCATCACCTCAAATTATTTTGTTTTCTTTCCTTGCATGGCACTGGTGGTAACGGGTCCCGCCACTTTCCTGCGGAATTTCTTTGGCAGGATCTCCGCTACGCAGTAAGCATAGGCACAAGGAAACCTTCATTCTTTAGGCGCTCAACTTGGTGGCTAGAGTGCAACTCCGTGGGAGCGAGGCCCTTGAAAGCGCGTGTTTGAAAGTGGGTGAATCGATTCCTCGTTTCACGAGTTTAGAATTCGAAGAATGAAATGGTGAAAGAGCTTTGATCAGACGCGCCATGTGGACCCTACAGATGTGCCTTGTCCCTTTTGAAATGCAGCCTTAGCTAAGAAATCTGGAATTACTCATGTGGAAGTTCAAAGGTAAAATTAAAAATACTTGAAAACAACAAAATCATTCCAAGACCGTGTCAGCATTGAAATGAATGTTGCATTTGGTAATTGTAAACAGGACATGGAAGTCGTCAACTTGAAGCTTTAACTACGGGATTGTAACTGAGATTTGATTTATTACGTGTTCAGGTTTAGCTAAAAAAAATTGGCATAAAACAGGCGCAGTGCACAAACCAACAAAGGCCGGCTTTTTGGCAGAAAATGTCCCATTAACAATAATATTAATGTTGGTCAAATTTTTAGGGGAATCTCCAAGGTGGCATAGGTTTGCTATAAGGGGTGGATGCCAATGAGTAATTACTACCTTATTATAACATTAATAATAAATTATTTTATTTTCACCTCTAATCACCAATTAATTATCTTCGTCAGTGAAGCACGACTGTGCTTTTGTGCGGCACAGGCAGCCAAAGGCTCTGGCATAAAGACTCTGGCATGTAATAATAATCAAATCATATCACTTTTTGGCAACCGATAAATGCAGACATTTCGCCTCCATGGAATGCAAAGAAAAGTAATCTATGTACAGAGGACAAAACACTTGTCTAGAACGCGTTCTGGACGCCTTTCTAGCTGAACACGCGATATCTAGCGAGAACGTTTGATTAAAAATGGTCTCGACGTAATCATGTGCAGTTAAACACATATGATTTCATCGTCATTTATTGCCTTCCTGCTACCAGCGCCTTTGGGATCTGCGGAAAACATAGCTCGGTCATGCTAGACATGTGTTTTTCCCTCTGCACATTGTCAACAGCAGAACAAAATCATAAGTCCGCTTTCACTGAATATAGCAAGGTCTAAATATAATACATTTGCCGACGATTAAAAAAAAAATGCATATTTGGTTTTTCTGAGTGAGCGTATTTTGAGGTTATCTTCGGCTAGGTAATTAAAAAACGTACAACACGTGAAATTTGTTCCCTTACGCTGTGTAAATTCCTGGTACCGTAAAATGTTACTTTTCCTCAAGTCGGACTTCTTATTTTGAAAGTTTGATTCCTACAAAGCTTAACATATATTACATAATCTTATAATTGTTCTGCGCTAATATTCATAATTTTTAGAAATTTTTCAAATAGTGCAATGCTGAGACAGACTATAATTTTTGTTTACCGCGGGTTTAATTGTTATTTTATTAATTTTCTATCAGGTCGCAAAACAGATACCAAACATTGTATTGCCATACCTAAATACAAGTTATCAAATTGATTTATACACTATTTGTCTCAATTAAACATTCATGCATCCTTATATATGGTTCAGCTGAGTATATACAACAGGATAGCTAAGCGGGCGAGTTGGTGGTACATTATGCAAAAAACAGCGCGAACAAACGGGGACGAAAGGAAGAATACAGAGGAACAAGCGCTGACTCTCAACGAAAGTTTAATCACACGAAAAACGCTTATAAAAGGAAACAGAAAACAAAAAAAACACCAAAACCAGAACGCACGCGCTACTAAGTGATATCCAGATATGCAACCTCACAGTCACGCAGGAGCAGGGATGGTTTGCTGACACACAATCTTGCTTTCTTTGCCATATTATACGCCTCGATGATTTCCCTTGTCAACTGGTCAGGGTGTTTGTACAAAATGTCAGTATAATGCAAGGACAGAAAACAGGATTGACACTCTCGGCAATGATCAACTAGATTAGTGGAGCGATTGGATTCTAATGAATTGAGATGTTCTCCGAATGGTGTGTTAATACAACGACTCGTTGTATTAAAACACGAGTAGTGCAATCAAGAATGTGGAGAAACCTCATGAAGACTGCATGAAGTTGATGGGTAGTAAACTGAAGAACAAACGGTAGGAGAAATGGGAAATTAAACTCAAGAACAAACTGCACTTCATAAAGTTCACCTTGGGAGAATAGAAGTCATGCAGATACCTAGAAAGTTTAAATTAAGTAGTCTCATATCGTTTTCGGATAGGACATGCACATCTGACACACAATCTCTAACTGACAAAAAAGGCACACCTCTTCGTGAAAAATGAGGAAACGGGCTCACACTAATCGATCTCTTATTCTCATGCAGAAAGCTAAAAAAACTCCGGAAAAATATTCTACTGCATTCTACAACCACCACATCCATTTTCATTCAATTCTACTCTTAAGTGAAAATGCGCTTCTACTCTTAGATGACAATGTACTTGTTGATCAGTCGCGTGCTGGTAGGTTTTGAAGGAATGCGAATATCTTAAACAAATTCTACTTCACTTAATATAACAAAAAGGCATTTCAATCTTTTGTTTTGCTCATGATAGCCTTAGATGCTCTGTGCCGTAAAACGCAACACAACACAATACAAATTCTCAGGCCTCGAACTCTGACCTGAGCTATGACTCGGTTATAGCTAGCTCAGCCCCGTGACACCCGGGAAGGGCTTCCACTGCGTTTTTCTTACGCATGTAACTTTGGACGCTCGTTAGCATGACGGACTCTGTGCAAAAGGTTGTAGCTTTTGTCGGGTGTGATTAGGTAGAGACGAGTGGATAGGCGCTCGAATGGGCGCGTGCGCATGGGTATGCTGCTTGTTCTACGACTGGATGCGATTGCGCTGTCGATCAAATATTTATTATCTGTGTGCAGTATGCCAAATGTCCTCTTAAATTGGGAGGTACTCTTAGATGCGTGTAAGTAAACGTTTCTTCTTGCCACCTGTCATATTCAGGTGGCAACATCGGCACTTGAGCTAGACACTGAGTTTCACAGGGCTGACTGAATTCTTTCGACAGTTTGCTTTCCACGGAGTCAACGCCAGAAGAAAGCAACTGACCAAGGATTTTTTTTTGTTATTTTAAGCAGCACGAATTAATGCAAATGCGCTCAATAGTGCACTCGGTAATAATTTGAGGCGGGATACAGTTTTAGAATTGAGCTCATGAGATGCCCTGAATTGTTGTCCGGTAGAGGATATTATCCATCCTCACTGGTTAAAACCAGTAGGAGCAAGAGCAGAGTAAAGGCTTGGCAGTAAGAGCAAAATACTTGGTACAGCTGTTGTACCATATTGGGGGATTCCCCTGTGAGAAAACGTTGGACCAACGCACATTTGCGTTTCGAATCTTTTTCAGTTCACGCTTTAACAGGTTTCATGCCCTGCGAAATGCTGTGCTACCTTCAATCGCGTAGTTCGCCTGCTCCACCGCAACCGTGGAAATGGATGGACGGGGGAGTTTACGAGCGCAACCAAAGAAATTACGCAATGTGTGCACTCGAGGGGAACGTTGCATAACCATCCTTTGCCACGAAGCGCACTTGCATCAAACTGTCGATCCTTCAAGCGATTAACAAATGTCTACCTTGCCTGCTTGACTGTATTTATTTTCAATATAAGCGAAAGTGACTGAGGCTGCTATAAGCCACGCTAAACAGATTTTTAATTTTTTATTCCGCAGCTGCAGAACCTTGCTCCAAAGAACGGTTGCCTGAAACGACGCCACGTACGGTGATTTTGAATCACCCGCCGCAGTGAAAACATAGTTATATACTTCGAACTGTGCTGCTGCCTACCGGAAGGGGGTCTTTTTTGCCGTGCCATGTGGCGTAAGTGAAGGTAAAATATTACACCACCATAAACGGACCAATAGCATGGTCGCGAGGCGAATGGATTAGTTGAGAGAGTGCTTGTATCCTCTAGAGAGCGGTTAAAAGAGCTAGTGGGAGTTCATCCTGTGTTTCGTTTTTGTGTTGAGAGCTTTTCTTTTAGCGTCGGAAGAAATGCATCGTCATCCAAATGCATATAATAGCATTCACAAGAGTCCTGCGCTACTCGGCGCTGTGCAGATGCCGTTACCTCGCGCCTGCCCCGTTTAGAGTGCGAATCTAAGGACACCTCGGTGCTATCGACGGGACAAGTGTCTTCAGCGGCTGGTGGGAGTTTAATTCTATCAGTATATGGCAAGTATTGTAATGTCTGCTTGTCATTCAGCAGGAAAGCGTGTTGAAGGGGTGGATGTGCAAAACCGCTCAGAACCTCCGCTCGGGTCATCAGGCCTCCCTCGGCGATCCGGAAGGACATGCTTGAGCCATTCAGCCGCTCGGCACACTTGGCTTTCCGGTCGACGCGAGGCGAATGACCTCCTAACGGCGCTCGAAATCGCGCGGGCCCAGCGTCAAGGCGGAATGAAGACGAACGAAAGCTGATCCTGATGACTTGCGGCCAACCGAAAATAGCGACAGCACTAATAATGGGCTCAGGGAAAACGAGGAAGCGCTCTTTCTCCTGAAACCGGAAAGGCGCAAAGCGGGTCTGAGGTCAGCTTGAGGACACCGCGTGTCCAGCTTCTTTTTTTGCATGCGCAGAATAGACTGCACTCGTGTACTCCGCCAGGCTTGCAGGAGCGACGCTGCACGCGCTGAGAAACGGGAAAGAGCTCAACCGAAGGGGTACCGAATAATGGCTCAGAGGAAATAAATGAATGCCTATCGCAAAATTGCACGTAAACCCCGAGAGGTTTTCAAGGATCATTTTGTACTCAATATGTTTCGCTCCGTATAGCTCGTTAGCACTTGCTTTTGTCTGAGGGATTTCTACCGCCCTCATAACCATTTGGGCTGCGTGAACAATCCTCAATAAAACGGGCTTCTGCACGCCCCGAGTATGTATAGAAAAAGTAGCGGAGACAGCTGGCCTCTTTTGATCGCAGGCCGCCAAGATCAGGCGATAGAGGCCGCAATATTGTTTTTACTGGACTGACTGACCGTCTGAAAGCAGTTTATAAGGTCTTTTTATTCTGTGGCCCACAAATCCTGTTCCGAACGCTGTAAAATAGGTTTTGGCTGCTATCGTGGACCTTCCCACTGGTTTTGGGAAGTGTAGAAATGATAGCCTTGGAAACAAAATCTTATTCAATTAAATTATCAGCCAGCTAACCAATCAATAAATAGTGTGTTGCAAATGAGGATTTGTGATCTTTCTCGCACGCACATATATTTCCATATAGTTTAGGCTGTTGCGCGCCACCTCACGCGGTCGAAATCCTCGCCGAGGCGGCCGGATTTCGATGTGGACGACATGCAAGAGTGCCCGTGCGCCGTGGAATGTCAATGTTTCTTGTATTTATCTTTTAAGTAGAACAGGTGCGTACACAGAAAGAGTAACAGTAAATAGAAGTAAGTATTAGAGACGGGAGCTTTTCTCTTAGCGTTGTTTTTTTTGGCAGCTGCCAAGCGTCTCCGATTTGCTATTTGATGTGGTCGGCACAGGGGTAGTGCCCTCCTTAGCTCAGGCCGTCACAGCCAACGTAGAAAAAGGTAATCAACGCGCAAGATCACCAACCTGGCTGATGAGTAGTAGAAGGGACTTTACAGATCTGAAGGTACTGATTATCTTCTAAGGCATGACCTACAATCTGGGAAGTCCAATCTCAATATAAAATTTATTGCTAATTACCTGAATTCCAATGAACTAGTGTTACTAGTACCGAACAAGGAAGGCGGGTTTGTGGTTATGGCGAAAAAAATCTACCTACACAAGGCGAGTGAAGGAATTACGCAGAATTTTGTCCAAACACAGTCAACAGGTGCGGATGTCAAGAAGCGTGCAATTGCGTTCGGTGATAAGATGAACCTTACTAATTTTCAAAAAAAAATAAAGGATTAAGGGCGCCGGAAAAGATGGGCTGACGGTATTCTTTTTGGCAAAAACACATACGCCGGGTGGTGCTCTGCGCGCAATTGTCACCGAAGTAGGATTTTGGCAAAGTGTCCTTTGCAGGTTCCTCCAAAAATATTTCAAGCTTCTTCCAGTTATCCTACCATTTAGGGTGGCTAATTCGAAAAACCGGCTAATTTGTTCAGTAATATGAAATGACGTAGTGTCGCACGCCTTCTTTAGATGTAAAAAAAATGCCATTTGCGATTTCGTTACTATGGAGAATTGAATATATTAACTAGGAAGGCGTTAGAACGGTTGCAGAGGTCAATAAATTTGCGATGCAGCCATGTTGCAAATGGCACTTTATATCATTCTGATTAAGAAATAATTTTTTTTGGACGGCGATTAGTTTCTCAGAAAGAGTAATACAAATACATAGTACCGATGTTGGTCGATAACAACTTTGGTCGTTCCCGTCTCAAGGTTTGTAAATATGGGCAATTTTAGCTCCTTTAAGAATTTATGGGTAGCAACTTAGCGCTGTCGCACGGTTGAATATATGATGTAGTGGCTTGGACTGAATATCAATGTTACACTTTAATATTGCACTCTGTATACTGTCATGTTCAACTTCCTTATTAACTGGTAGGTTACTACAGATGTAATTACATCTATAATTATAGCGTTTAGATTAAAGTTGTTGTGCACAGCCTGAGGTAGGTTAATAGACGCGGAATTAGACGAGAATTGAAGAGCAAGAGATTAACCAATATTAATAAAGTAGCTATTTCAGTCAGTAACCTGTGTGAAAAGGACATCAGGGGTAATGGGTTTCTTCTGTCGAAGTTGTGGCGGAGAAACAGGCTCCTCTGGCAACAAGGGCAACAAGTACTTGCTGTGTGCGCTGAGTGCGGTCGGAAGTCGTGGTGCCGTGCTCGGCCGAGCGTACTTCACCGAAGACCAGAAATACCTCCTATCGAGCTTGTAAGTAAACATAGAAATGCAGTGGAATGCAAGAAGACTGATGCCGTCTCGCTCAACGCGAAATCAAGAGCGCGGGAGCGCTTACGCTCGGACAACAACAGTATGCTCAACCGTGGCCGCCGCGATCTGCTCCGGCGGCGGTGCGCGGCTCAACGTTCGCCCACGAGAAGTCGGAGAGCTGAAGAAGTTGTGGGACTGTTTGAAATGAAAGCTTAAAAAGGAGAAGGCGAGGCAAAAAAGAGAAGTGACGCGACGGGTAAGTTTCCGTTTCTTCTTTAACATACCGTTCTGCAGTGTTGCGGTGGCCGGCGCCGACCTCGCTGCTTGAAGTCGAGACCAAAATACTTTGAATATTTTGGAAGCTACTTTGAAAGCAAGGAGCGTTTGATGCAATTTTT
This sequence comes from Amblyomma mixtum, assembly GCF_055824585.1. Taxonomy (NCBI): domain Eukaryota; kingdom Metazoa; phylum Arthropoda; class Arachnida; order Ixodida; family Ixodidae; genus Amblyomma; species Amblyomma mixtum. The sequence continues at coordinate 327,149,664 of NC_143014.1, read as the reverse complement.
CAGTGCTGCTATCAGCGTACCACGTATTTTGCTTGTAATAGAACCTTTGTAATGAATGCAAAAGCTGAAATGATTACGAACAAGCTTACCACTGTACTACAGTCGCGATCATAATTACCTTCGACGCTCTGTCGGCCACCTTCTCCGGGTGTGCGTTCGATAGAAAATACAGAACCAGGAATGCGGGCACGCTGCTCGACAGCTATATTTAGAACTTTACAGCAGCACCCGACTCGCATCTATTCGTGACGTGAGCTCGTACCACCTGAAGCGTGTTGCGAGTCATACTGAGAGCGACAGTACATCGTATTGATGCTAAATCAAAATCGTTTTGCCGCTTTCTGTAACTTGCGGATACTCCAAATGCCTGACTGCTCTGTTGTCCTGAAATGCAGGCAGCTGTTCTGGAAAGTGCATCTGCATGTGCTAGATTCCTCAGCACATTTGTAAAGTCACGGTATTCAAGCTCCCACATCCACACAGCTGAAAAAGCTCGTGTCCGAAAAGGTAGTTGTAATGTTTTTTGTGGCTTATTTGCTGTCTGATGCTTTACATTAGATCACAGCAGCAAATATTTGCTGTGCACAGTGATGTGCTGTCAGTCTTTGTGCTTAAGACACCAAGGAAGGAGGGCGCGCGCTACTTTTGTTTAGTGACATTAATTTGCTTGATTTGAGCAACAACGTATTGAAATGCTTTATAACAATTTCTCGCAGAATACACACAAGACAGCCAAGATAATGACAGCCAAACGGTGGATGATGTGCTCCACAACTCGCCAGCGCCTGCTGTCCGCAATGCCAGGCTGGCAGCCGAAGAAGAGGCAACTCCCTGGCCTACACACAGCGACGACACAGGAACCGAGCCAGTGGTTCACCATTGGCAAAGTGGTCGGGTTGCTGCAGTGGAGGAAGCTCTGTCGACAGAACCTGAAAACACGGCTTCAAGCTACAGAGGATGAGCGGACACAAAGGCGCATTGAACATCAATCAAGGCTGAAAATGCACGAAAATGATTGCAGACGAGCATGTGCTAAAAGAGCAGCAAAACACTGATGAAAGGCACAAAAGAAATGCAATTCATTAGATGAAGATGCGTGTGTTGCGAGAAAAAGAAAAAATGATGAAGCTTAAGCAAGCTGTACTTGCCAAGCAACTCGAGGCTTTCTCTACAAAGCAGCACTGAATAAAATCATTGTACCTAGTATTGTCCCACTGTCTTTCAACCCTTTATCAACTCTTTAGGTCATTTTAGCATTCCTGCAGTATTCTCAGTTCATGCTGATAATCACTTGCAATTGCAAAGCATTTAACACACATCTTTACCTCCAATCAGAATCCGGCTTACTGCCAGCTCCACTCTGGTTGTTTGTGAAGCATCGCTGAATAAGTCGTGGTCACAGCTGGGTGCCCAGAAGGGTGTCAGGGGGGCATGGTCCTGCGTCAACCTCTTCGGGTTCATCGCCATTTGGAACTGGGTCCCTCAAGGAACACGCAATGTTATCAGTGCTGCGCATGCCGTGATGATGGCAGCTGACTGCTCCGTCTTCGTTTCGGGCTTCTTTCCCAGGCACAAGAACATCCTCTTCCACACTCCAAATGCTCGCTTTACTCAGTTCCACGTCTTAATATGGCTCCTGTTTTACCTGCTGGGAGCATGAAAAATAATTAATATATGCATATCACACACTGGTGCTGCAAGATTGTTTCTCGCCTTTTCTGTACGCAAGTTTGCGGGTTCCTGAGTGGCGTCATCAGGAAGGGCAAACATGCATATCCTTGATCTCAAAGAAGGACACCACATACTGCCTTTTGTTGGTAGCTCACCATCACTCGGCTGTTACAGAATATGCGGTTATCGTGAACAGAACCGGGCCAGCTTGACACAACGTCGTAAAACTGAAGTTCAGGGCCTGTGACAACCTGTAAAGAAAACAAGGAAAGGACGTTCAGACCACTGTGGCATGTGAGAGAGAGAAACACTTTATTTAGTGACAAATTAAGCACTCAGCAGCTCCTCGGCCAGTCGTACCAAGGCTAAATGGGCAGTCAGTTATGCCAGCCCGAGCCCCACGCACGATAGGTTGACGGTAAAGGGCTGTGGGAAGTAGGGGCATTGCAAGGCTTGTGGCATGTGTGGATAATGCCAGATATACATGAAACTGTAGTGTGCCCTTTTGCCTTGTAAACTACTCTGCTAAGGTGTACCTACACAAGGCTCATAATATTTTTGTGTATGATGTTCTCTGCGTGCATCTGTATGCTGCGTGTGATCTCTCGCGTGAGCGTGAGGCTGTCAAAGCCAGACAGCTAAATGCCTTTCCATAGGTTCCCATATGAATACTGTTTGGCACTTCTGCCTGCTGTGGAATGGCAAGACACGCTACCGCGCATAACACGACATGTACATCCTTGAGGGATGTGTACCATTGAACACTGCCGCAACCCGTCACACATCAAGAGGCACTTTTCTGGAGACGCATTTCTTGCCAAGGACAAAAATTATACTAGATGTGAAATATTGAAGGACAATCCAGCGAACACTCAGTCGATATGAGTGTTTGCTGTAAAGTAGAAACCAAAAATAACGTGTCATATTAGACATCTGGCAAATCTGAAAGAAAAAGAAGCGATTTACCCGTTTAGAGAGCCTGAAACCTGGTTGGTGCCTACACTGCGCACAAATACTGGTAAACAGCGCCTGCAATATACACTTCCTTCTCTTCTAAACGCATACAAATTTGCCAATTTCAACTTGTTTACCTGTACTCATCGTGAACTGCGTTGCTTATACACAGACTGTGTTACCAAATGATTTTTCTTTCTTTAAACTCCACTAAGTGGTGTTTTTGCTTTCTCTGATTTGTATTGTTTTTTCATTGTGCTTGTTGTTGTACTGCTAAAAGATACTTATGTAATCATGTTTGGATGACCATGTAAATTGCACATATGTACGAACTAGAGGTAAGATTGTTCTTGGTGTTAATAATGTGTTTCACTGTGAATTGTTTTTCTTTTCGTCGCCTGTCACTGCTGCCCGGTATAAGGAGGCTGCGGCTCAGTCAAGCTGTCTATGACAGCTTTTTCTGCAGCTCCTCTGTCACTTTTTGGGGGCAGAAATAAAAATGATTGATTGATTGATTGATTGATTGATTGAAATGTTACTTACCTGCACATTTGCAGAGAATAAACCTTTCCTGCTCCTGTACACTTTAGCATTGTCTCTATCGGGCTTTTTGTGGGCATATGCGTGCAGCCAATGCACACAATAACGCCGGGGAAACCTCCGATGCCATAAAATCTTGTTATTGTTGGCTTTGCTTCGGAAACACTCGGCAGGCGGACGTACTTCGGAAAGAGACGCAAACAGATCATTTACATCACTACACAAATGCTACTGCTGACAGCAGGCTGAGAAATATTCACCAAATCTCCCACCACAGTCTGCATCGCCCCACTTCCGTAAAACCGGTGCGTGATGAGGAGCTTCAAGTGCGGGCGGTAGCGGAGATCCTCTGTTGTCTGCACTCGCATGTATCTGCAGCTTTAGCAGAATAGCCAGCACACAGCTTGTTTAGAAAAGCGATATCGGGCAAAGAATTCCTGGTCGTTGTAGTGCTCGAGTGGGTACAGCCCATCGGCCAGACGCCGTTGTCGCGCAACCGCGGCAGCTCGTACACATGGCAGCGCAAAAGTTCACGTGCGCGGCGCAAAAACCTGACGTAGCTTTCAAAGCTGCCGTTCTGGGTGACGAACGGAATTGCCTGCATTACTCCCGGTTTCCAGCGGCACAGGGATGTAGCACCTGGACGAACTCGGGAACACCGTGTTCGGGAAAGCTGAAGAGCAGCGTCCCAACGCGCACACACAGGCAGCAATCACAAAAAAAAAAAAACATACGGCGCTCATACGGCGCTCGCCCACGCTGCGCACGGGCGAGCAGTTTTGCAGAGAAGCTTGCCTTCAGTTAGAGGAGCGGGGTTAGGAAGCATGAAGGTAGCATGCCGGCTACCTTAGCGTAGGGAAGCACCAAGGAGCCCCTAACTTAGGGCCCCTTAGTAAGGAACGGTTCAGCCTTTTTTTAAAAGTTTGGTTACATTTAGCTGGGACACCCGGTATATATATAACAAAGTAAAATCACTCCTGAAGAACGGTCTTCCGATCGAAACGTCGAGTAGAATAAATACGTTTCCTTTAACGAAGCGTATACTTCGCTATATACTCCTGTAAGCAGTCAAGTACTTCATGCTCTCGCTACCTATGTATATATACAGGGTGTCCCAGCTAAATGTAACCAAGCTTATAAAAAAGACGATGTTCCCTAACCCAGTGAGACTAACTGAGGGTTGTTGCCAGTCGCGTGTCCTAGTCTGCGGTAGTTTTTCATTGTACAAAAGGTAATTAATTATCAGAGACTAATTAGCTAACTTTTTATTTATTGCCTTCAGGAAGAAAGTGTCAATGCAGGAGTTGTAGAACTCATAGAAAAACAACCGTTTTCCGTGTTTGCAACTAAGTACCACTCATACAGCTTCTTTTATTTGCCTTAAAAGAAAGCCCGCGAAATACAAAAATAACCACGTGATAGCGAAGCAGTTTCAGCGTTCCCAAGCGACCAGACAAGCAACGACATCCGCTTATGTTTGCAACGCTGTCCCGAACAGGGTTCGGAGTTTTGAGGGGGTGGCGAGATATGTGCCAGGTACTGCTTATGCGTCATGGAAAATAAGCGGGCGCTGCTTTTCAAGGAAGTGAAGCGCGGCTCGCATGGAGCGCTTTTTCACGCGAAACCTCGCCTCGAGTGATAGTCATATGGCCTTGCCTCCGAACTTGCACCGTCACGCGCTGAAGAAGCGGTTGCTCTAGCGCCCATGCGAGAGTTGCTGGCGTATATCTCGCAACCATCGCAAAACGCTGAACCCCGTGCGGGACATCGCTGCAAAGATAAGCGAATGTCGTTGCTTGACCGGTCGTCTGGGAGCGCTGAAACTGCTTCCCTATCACGTGCTTCTTTTTGTATTTCGCGGGCTTTTTTTAAAGGCAAATAAAAGAAGCTGTAACGGTGGTACTTGGTTGCAAACACGGCAACCGGTTATTTTTCTATGGGATCTACAATTCCTGCACTGACACTTTCTTCCTAAAGGCAATAATTAAAAAGATAGATAATTTGTTCGTGCTGTAATGTGGAAACTCGCACAGTTATTGTGGTCGGGCACAGTCCTTGTCCCAGCAGTGCTGCTCAGCAGGCCGGCGTTCGCAAGCGCGCACCCGAGCTTCGTCAGATTCGTCTTCTGTCTTCTTCCTCTCCTTCGGCAGCGCTAGCCGCTGAGGCAGCAAACCCCAATTCTCTTTATTACAATACCCCCGGGGTGAAAAGGCGCCATCCTGGCGGCCTAAGGGCACGAGACGAGAGCTGGGTCGTAGTAAGGCTTCAGGCGGTCTAAGTGCACGATTTCACGGCCGCGGCGGCGATGGTCCGACGAAGGCGTGATGGGCTCCACAAGATAATTAACTGGCGATGTCTGCTGAACAACGCGATAGGGGCCCTGGTATTTGCTCAGCAGTTTTGTAGACTGTCCTGGGCTGGAGGAGGGCACCCAAAGCCAAACCAAGGAGTCCGGAAGATAATGCGGCGGCAGACCGGGAGAAGCGGCGCGGGAGCTGTTATGACGGTGCTGGTCTTGTGAAGTAAAGGAACGCGCGAGTTGGCGGCATTCTTCGGCATGCGCAGCGGCCTGAGAGACGGTTGTAAATTCGGACGAATCGGGGCGGTAAGGGAGTATGGTGTCCATGATGGAGGAAGGCTCGCGTCCGTACAGAAGAAAATACGGGGAAAAACCAGTAGTGGCTTGCGTTGCAGAGTTGTAGGCGTATGTAACGAAAGGTAGAACGCGGTCCCAGTCTGAGTGATCGGCAGAAATGTACTTGGCCATCATGTCTCCGAGGGTCCGGTTAAAGCGCTCGGTCATGCCGTTGGTCTGCGGATGGTACGAAGACGTCGTGCGGTGAACCATATGACACTCCCGAAGGAGGGCTTCCACGACGCCGGACAAGAAGACGCGACCCCGGTCGCTGAGCAATTCCTGAGGCGCACCGTGACGAAGAATGAGGTTCTAAAGTATGAAACCGGCTACGTCAGAGGCCGTCGCAGCTGGCAACGAGGCAGTTTCGGCATAGCGCGTGAGATGATCCATGGCGACGATGATCCAGCGGTGCCCCGCGGCAGTGATGGGAAGAGGGCCATAAAGGTCTATTCCAACACGGTCGAATGGCCGGGCGGGACACGGTAAAGGTTGCAGAGGAGCAGGTGAGTGCGGTGGAGGGTTCTTGCGGCGCTGACATTCCAGGCAAGAGCGTACGTATTGGCGGACGAAACGGTACATGCCCCGCCAATAATACCGAAGGCGTAGGCGGGTAAAAGTTTTCAGGAGACCGGCATGAGCGCATTGCGGGTCATCGTGGTAACTGGCACAAATGGCGGAGCGGAGATGCCTTGGAATCACGAGCAGCCATTTGCGACCATCGGGGAGGTAGTTCCGACGGTACAGCAGCTGGTCGCGCACGGCAAAGTGATGGGCTTGACGTCGGAGCGCTCGAGAAGGGAGGCGCGCTGAGCTGTTGGCTAGGAAATCCAGAAGAGAAGTAATCCAAGGATCCTTGCGCTGCTCAGAAGCCATATCAATAGTGTCGAGAGAAGGTGTGAGGCCGGAAATAGATGGTGGGTCAGGCTCAGAGGTCACAGGGGAGCGCGAGAGAGCGTCGGCGTCGGAGTGTTTACGACCGGAACAATAAATGACCCGAATGTCGTAATCTTGTAAACGCAGAGCCCAACGAGCGAGGCGGCCAGATGGATCTTTGAGTGACGACAGCTAACAAAGGGCATGGTGATCGGTAATGACATCGAACGGGCGCCCGTATAAGTAAGGACGAAATTTTGTGATCGCCCAAATAATCGCCAAACATTCTTTTTCTGTGACGGAATAATTAGTCTCCGCTTTGGTGAGCGCACGGCTGGCGTAAGCAACGACGTACTCATTGAAACCAGGTTTCCGCTGAGCTAGAACGGCACCGAGACGAATGCCGCTGGCGTCTGTGTGCAGTTCTGTTGGCGCGGAAGGGTCGAAATGGCGCAAGATCGGAGGAGAGCTGAGGAGCTGGCGCAGCGTTCCAAAAGCCTCGTCGCATGCAGGGGACCAAGCCGACAAGTCGTGGCTACCAGCGAGAAGTTGCGTCAGCGGGGCGATAACGGCAGCAAAATTCTTGATGAAACGGCGAAAGTAGGAGCAAAGGCCAAGAAAGCTTCCGAGTTCTTTCAGAGATGTGGGCTTGGGGAAATCAGCAACTGTGTTGCTGATGTTGGCATCATTTGGCATTAATTATGTTGGCATAATAAAAAAAATACTGCAGACTAGAACACGCGACTGGCAACAACCCTCAGTTGGTCTCATGGGCTGGGGCACTTCGTCTTTTTTAAAAGCTTGGTTACATTTAGCTGGTACACCCAGTATATATAGGGGCTGGTTATATTCTGCGCATTTCTCTATCATCTGATTGATAGCGTGAATCGCCACCCTGTAAACCACAGACGCAACTGTTATGGGACGGTAGTTGTTTATGTCAGCTTTGTCCGCCTTTTCCTTATGCCGGGTGTTTCAGCGAACACAAAAAAGTTTTCATAAATAGGCTCTTTGGTTTGGTTTGGTTTATGGGGTTGTTGTGTCCCCTTATTGCTTTTGTGTGTGTGCGCCCCCGCATCCTCCTCCTAACGACCACTCGCATCCTCCTCCTAACGACCACTCGCATCCTCCTCCTGTTTTGGGAAGCCACTCCCTCCCGTGGACGCTTCTCCGCTTCCTCCTTTCTTCGGGCGGCCAGTTCGGCTCCTGCCTCGGTCGACGCTGGTCGCACCCTCATCGGCTTTAAATAAACGAAGTCTTAAAGTACCGTGTGCGTCTTTCGCTGCATTCAACACAGCGACCGGACACGACAGTGGCGACGAGAAAGTGGATTCGACCCGCGCTACGCAACGCTATTGACAAGCCATGGCTACGCGAGGGTTTCCCAATCAGATACCAGAGTTCAACGGCTCATCGTGGTCATCGTGGGTTGGACGCCTTCAGTTCTACTTTGAAGCTAACAACATCACAGACCCAGCCTTGAAGAGGGCCAACCTGCTGACGCTGTGCGGGGAGCAGACCTACGATACTGTCTGCGCCCTTATTCAGCCAAGCACACCAGCGGCAGTGTCTTACGACGACATCGTAAAAGCGCTGCAAAAGCACTACGACCCAAGGCCATCCGAGGTCTACAGCCGGGCTCGCTTCCAACGACGAGATCAACTGGGAGGAGAAACTGTGAGCGCCTACGTAGCCGCGCTCAAGAAGCTCGCTGCCGACTGCAATTTTGGAACGCTGTCGACAACAGCTACCGGGCAGGAGGGAGACGCAGCTTCTTCTGCTAACACCACCATGCTTCCCTTGGACGTGATGTTACGCGACAGATTTGTGTGCGGACTGAGTGACGAGTCACTGCAGCAGCGCCTGTTCGCTGAGAAGGACCTCACATTCAGCAAAGCTTACGACATCGCCGTTCGAGCGGAGAGCGCCGGTCACCAGCAGAGAGGGATTCGCCGGAACACCGAGCCGGTACACCAGACAAGCAACCAGGTGCGCAAGCCTTCTGTTGTTGTAAAATCGGTCAAAAAGGCACAACGCTGCTGGCGGTGTGACGACCAACACAACCCCCAGGGATGTCGATTCCAGTCAGCCACGTGTAATTTTTGCCACAAGCGAGGGCATATCGAAAGAGCATGCATTACGAAACGGAGACTTGCCAAGATAAAGTCACCTTCCCAGCCTAATCACAGCGTCAACGCCTCAGAGAATACGCCGCTATCTGATCTCCATGGAACAACATCAGCAACACCATCTGTGTTGTACGACCTGAACACCATGAATCTCGGCACGCGACCGAAGATTTTTACAGAAGTAAGCGTACATCACCAGCTGATTAAGTTCGAGGTGGACTCCGGCGCAGCCTGTACTCTGATCAGTGAGGACACGTTCCGAACTTCATGGCCATCTGACGCACCCGCCCTGCAACAAGACGACACGCACCTGCGAACGTGGTCAGGACAGAATCTGCCACTATTGGGCTCTGCCAACGTGCAGGTTAACTACAACGGCCAGACCAATACGCTACCTCTGCTTGTTGTGAAGGGCACAGGATCAAGCCTTCTAGGGAGAAACTGGTTTTCTCCACTAGGCGTGATGATATGCGGCATACACCAGACGCCGAGCCAGAACATGGTTGAGCAACTGCAAGAGAAATACGAACGAGTATTCTCGGAAGAGATTCCAGGAAACGAAGGGCCCCCGGTCACACTGGAGTTGTTGGACAACGCGCAACCCAAATTTCTGAAGGCCAGGCCGGTGCCGTTTGCTCTCCGAGATTCAGTTGAAAAAGAGTTGGACAAACTGGAGCAGCAAGGTGTCATCGAGCCGACGCAGCATTCAGAATGGGCCACACCACTTGTCGTAGTTCGCAAGAAGAACGGAACCATACGCCTCTGCGGAGACTACCGGAGCACCGTCAATCTTGCGACTAAAGCGTCCTCTTACCCGCTACCGACACCTGAAGTAGTATTCAGTGTACTGCGTGGCGCAAGAGTCTTCAGCACATTGGACCTCACCCAGGCGTATCAGCAGCTGAAGGTGAGCGAGTCAACTGCTGAATTATTGGCAATTAACACACTGAAAGGCTTGTACAAAGTCAAGCGACTGCCTTTTGGCGTAGCTGCAGCCCCGGCCATATTTCAAAAATTCATGGAGACAGTGCTTCAGGGCATCCCAGGAGTTTGTGTCTACCTTGACGATGTCATCATCAGTGGCACTTCCACTGAAGAGCATGCAGTGCGCCTAGAGCTCGTTCTCGAAAGGCTAGCAAACGCTAATTTGTGCATAAGCAAATCGAAGTGCTGTTTTGCGGTGCCAGAGGTGCAATTTCTGGGACACCGAATTGATGCGGAAGGCATTCACCCTACCGAGGACAAAGTGCGAGCGATCACAGAAGCACGAGCTCCAGCAAACAAGCAGGAGCTACAGGCTTTTCTCGGACTCTTGACGTTCTACGACCGGTTCTTGGAACAAAGAGCTACCGTGGCCAACGACTTATACCAACTCCTTCGGAAAGATGTGACATGGACATGGTCGCCACGCCATCAGCAGTCATTCGATGCCCTGAAAGACCTGATTCGAAGATGTACAGTCCTCCGCCACTACGACGAAAGGAAGCCTCTGCTTTTGGCTTGCGACGCATCACCGTACGGAGTCGGCGCGGTTCTATCGCAAACTGACGAGCAAGGAAGGGAAGCTCCCATCGCCTTCGCCTCACGTACGTTGTCGCAAGCAGAACGCAACTACGCGCAACTTGACAAAGAAGGGCTAGCCATCGTCTACGCGGCGACACATTTTCACCAGTACATTGCCGGCCGGAAGGTGACCTTTATAACCGATCACCGACCGCTATTGGGCATTCTGGGACCACAAAGACCTATGCCACCAACTTTGTCTCCGCGAATGACACGTTGGTGCATCAAACTCTCAGCGTACGACTACGCTCTGGTCTACCGCAATGGGAGTAAACATCAAAACGCCGATGCGCTAAGCCGTCTGCCACTAGACGCAACTGTTGACGAACCATTTCCACCAGGAGACGTTCTGATGTTCGAAGCACTGCCAGAACCTCCGCTTACAGCAGGCACAGTTGCAGCATCTACGCAGAAGTGCGCAGCTCTCCGGCTAGTTTACACAGCTGTTCAAGAAGGCAACGTGCATAAACTCAAAGGGGACAACTTCGACGCTTACCGCAGGCGAGCTACAGAGTTGAGCACCCATCGCGGCTGCATCATATTTGGGTCCCGAGTTGTGATGCCGAGAGAACTACGCGCACAAGCTATGTCTCTCATCCACGCCGGACATCGGGGCATCGTTGCAATGAAAAAGTGTGCCAGAAGCTACATGTGGTGGCCTGGCATTGACAACGACATCGAAACAGTGGTGCGAGAATGCAAGCCTTGCCAGAGCAGCCGGAGCGCCCCGCCGAAAGCTCCTGTCCCAGAATGGGAAAAGCCAGACACACCATGGCACACACTGCACATTGATTTTGCAGGACCAATTGAGGGCTGCACTTTCCTTGTGGTCGTAGATGCCTACACAAAGTGGCTTGAGATAAGGCAAATGGGACAGACGACTTCGGCAGCAGTCATTGACAACCTCCGATCACTATTTGCAACGTTCGGCCTGCCGCGCAAGGTAGTGTCGGACAACGGAACACCGTTTGTGTCTGCGGAGATCCTCAAGTTTTATCGCGACAACGGGATCTCATCAGTTACATCGGCCCCCTACCACCCAGCGACAAACGGACAAGCCGAGCGCTACGTAGCCGAGCTAAAACGCGCCCTTGAAAGAGATCAGACAGGCTCGCTGCAGCGCCGCCTTGCGCGCTTTCTCTTCAAGCAGCACACGACGGTTCAGAGCACAACAGGCGAGACCCCCTCGAAAATGATGTTCGAGCGTGAAATGCGAACCCAGCTCACAGCCATCCTCCCCGAGCCAAAGGCAGAGACGTTCCGGGAAGAAAAAGCAATTCCGCGCTGCGGCACGCTTAATGAGGGGCAGCGCGTCCTCGCCCGACAGTTTCTGAAAAAGCCACGCTGGGAGGAAGCTACAATTGTCAGACGCATAGGCCTGCGCTCTTGGCTCGTCAACATACATGGCACAGTAGCACGCCGACATCTCAACCAGCTGCGTAGATTTACGACGCCGTCTGAGAGCTGTCCGCCAGCGGAGAGAACACGTGCACCATCTTCCCACATAGCCTGGCACTTCTTCCCGGAAGAAGAGACTTCGCCCAGGACAGACCTAGGAGACACAGCGAACAACAGCCAGCCTACAAGTGTTTCTCCCCCGAGCGCACAAAGCCAGCGCGCCTCCACGCGTGAGCGCCGACCCCCTGCACGATACCAGGCAACTTTCTAAGGGGGAAGGAAGTGTTGTGTCCCCTTATTGCTTTTGTGTGTGTGCGCCCCCGCATCCTCCTCCTAACGACCACTCGCATCCTCCTCCTGTTTTGGGAAGCCACTCCCTCCCGTGGACGCTTCTCCGCTCCCTCCTTTCTTCGGGCGGCCAGTTCGGCTCCTGCCTCGGTCGACGCTGGTCGCACCCTCATCGGCTTTAAATAAACGAAGTCTTAAAGTACCGTGTGCGTCTTTCGCTGCATTCAACACAGCGACCGGACACGACAGGGGTTTAACGTCCCAAAGCGACTAAGGCTATGAGAGACGCCGTAGTGGAGGGCTCCGTAAATTTCGACCACCTGGGGTTCTTTAACGTGCACTGACATCGCACAGTACACGGGCCTCTAGAATTTCTCCTGCAAAGAAATTCAACCGCCGCGGCTGGGATCGAACCCGCGTCTTTCGGGTCAGCAGCCGAGCACCATAACCACTGAGCCACCGCGGCGGCAAATAGGCTCTTTGGGGTAAAAATATGGGTTTTGCGGCACAGTGGTACCAGTGTTGGCGGACACCGGAAAAGTCGTGTATTGTCTTATGTAGTGAGCTGGTTAACCGATTTTTAATAATTAGCTTTTTATCTAATAGGGCTAGGCGCCTAGTTGCAATTACAGATTTGTAGCTGGTCGTTATTAGTAGCCTTATAAGTTTTTAGAACTTCGAAAGGAAGTACGAACCTTTGCATAGGAGCATGTCGAATGTCATTAAGGATTCATTTCGGGCATGTCTATTAAGCAACAACTGGTCGGCTATTTATAACGAGAATAGTGCTTCTGAAGCTTGCAATGATTTCCTTGTCATGCTCTGCCGCCATTATAACAGTGGCGTAGCCAGAAATGTTTTATAGGTGGGGGGGGGGGGGCGGTCATGTTGCAGCGCGGCCTCCTCATAGAATCTGTGGAGGGATCAGACGCAAGAATAGTAACTGCATCGTTACTGACAATACCATTGTGTATTAGTTAACGCTACGCCCTGTCTACACAAGTTAAATATGCATTTTTTGAAATAAAAGAATGTATTCGTATGTCTTAAAAATCATGGCAGACATAACTGATATCAATGCTTCCATATTTTTGCGTATTTAATTAGTAAAGAAAATATCCCACGAAGTCTAGAACTATATCAATCCGAAACCAGCAAATCAGTGTATGCCGCTGATATGAAAAACGTAAAGGCCATGAAATTAGCAAGTAGAGGACAAATATTTTAAATAATGTTTGTCGTTCAAGAACCTTTACATTTTTGTACACATGCAAACGGCCAGAAAAAAATCTGAATGGTGCTGTCCTTCGTTCCAGTGTACTGTGCAGCAGCAGCTGTCACCGGTCATGTATTGCGAGTAATTGCACCGAAATTTTAGACGCAACAGCAAGCACATGTATAAATGAGGACTTCTGCAAAATATACATTAGAAGTGCGAAGATAAAATGGTTAACATTCTCTTCTGTGGCATGACGGCATAAATGAATCCCCACAACGCTTCGTCTCATCGGAACTCGCTGCGTGCTTTGTCAACTTTTCCGGTAGTGTGTTGATTTGGCTTGCCTCATTGTATAGCCCGATGTAAGAGATTAAAAAATCAGTACAATTTTGGCGTCAAAAGTTTGTAAGAATAATAAATTAATTGAAGTTCCCTATTTGAAAATCTAAATCATGACTTTTGAAGTCTCAGTGCAGCTTTCGCGTCCAAAGTTTATGGGAACTTTATACCCATTAAGTTTCGGAATTGAAATATGCGGCTCCGTGGACTCCGGGCGCCGCGAGATGCCGCGGCGAGTCCGCTTGCCATCGAGAGGCCCTTGAAAGTTTGTGCTAGGATGGGGCTCCTTGCGTTGCGTGATTCCAGGTGCATAGACGTTGCCACGAAATCCAACCCGAGTTAGCAATGTTCGCGCCAAAATGTCTTTTCTAGCCTGGAAAAGGCATTGTAGGTGACAAAATCCAGAATACCTTCCGGAGCAGGTGGTTGTTTTGGTCAGCGGTGTGCGACAGTTCGAAAAAAGTTCTGGGGGGGGGGGGGGCGGTGTTTATGGCGCACGCGGTATATCTCTGGTGTTGTTCGCATCTTGAGTCATCAGAAGTAGTGTGTTAGTAATGGGGACCACACCTCATTCTTTAACAGTATTTCTTCTGGTGTGCTACAAGGCAGTCTTTTGGGCCCTTTCTTTTCAGTGTATATGTAAATGATGTTGTTCAAATTATTTCTGATGCTTGCTATGTTCGTTATGCCAATGATGCCAGCATGTTTGTTTCTGGTGGTCCCATACAAGAGGTGGTTGCAAAGGCGGAAACTGAGGTCACAAAGATAATCAATTGGTCCAGTGCCAACGCTCTTAAGATTAACACAAATAAATCTAAAGCCATAATTTTTAAATCAAGAAACAAACAGGCTGCAATGTATTGTTACGTGATGGCAAGCCGATGAAGACAGAACATGAAGGATGGTGATGATATGACTTTTAATGGCGGGGACGGCCTGGCGCGAGCGCTCCCGCCCGCACCACTGCCCAGTTCGTCGTCTTCTAGCCCGCCACAGTATCGTAATTTAACACTCGGCACTGGTGCTATTGAGATTGTTCAGGTACATAAGATCCTAGCAGTGACATTTTCGGCTGATACGTCATGGTCGCACCACATCGATTCATTGCTCCAAGCACTATCAGCAGCTGCGGGAGCACTTCCCAGATGTAGATATTGTTTCTCTGGAAAAATAGAAGTTCACATTTACCACGCATTATTCACATCGCATTTAATCTATTCCTCGCTTTTGTCGGGAGCAACAGCGATACGTAATATATTAACCTTGTACAGCAAAAAACTCTTCGTAATATTGCGAATGTATCATACTACCGTCTGACCAAAAAATTGTTTCTCAAGTATAAAATAATAAAAGCAAACGGTTATCTAGAATTTCACATAATGCAGACTTTCTTTTTTGCAAATGATGCCCTGCAAAAGTTTTTAAAGAGTTCCGCAAGTTTAAGCAAACAAAAAAGCGACGATTGTACTCGCAGCTGTGACAAGTCGTTTGTACCGCTCCGGAGTACTGATTATCTTTGCCAGTCCCTAAAAGCAACTGCGACAGTATTTTGTAACATATTACACTACCTATTTACAAAAAAATTCAGGGGGCACTTTGACTGTCTAAAGTGCATAGAGGCGAAAGCGTTTTCCGTACCACTTTGGCTGCCTCTGTGGCACTGGTGACGTCACTAGTAAATGACGTTACATATAATTAATGACTAATTAATGAGTAATGACAAATTACTGATTAATGCCTGATTACTGATCAATAATTAAACACTAATTAACTTCTTATTAAGTGCGCTTAAGCTTCGCCTTTAGGAGTGGAACGCGACAGCGTGTTGTAGCACTGCCAGGGAGTCCACGGTGCCGCCACCACCCGTTCGGCGGGATGCTCTTTTGAGTAAAGGAAATCCCGCAGTAATTCTCTGCCATCTCGGTGGACACCCGAACCGCACCGTACAGGAAGGGAGGAAGTGGGAGTGAAAGAAGAAGTAGAAAGAGGGGCCGTAATGAAGAAAATGAAAATTGTATTTGAGGAAAGGAAATTACGCAGTACTGTCAAACACATCTTGGTGGACATCCGTCATCCGTTTGTAGAGGAAGGGAGGAAGTGGGAGTGAAAGAGAAAGAGGGGCCGTAATGAAGAAAATGAAAATTGTATTTGAGGAAAGGAAATTACGCAGTAACTGTCTCACATATCTCGGTGGACATACGTCATCCGTTTGTAGAGGAAGGGAGGAAGTGGGAGTGAAAGACAAAGAGGGGCCGTAATGAAGAAAATGAAATTGTATTTGAGGAAAGGAAATTTCGCAGTAACTGTCTCACATATCTCGGTGGACATCCGTCATCCGTTTGTAGAGGAAGGGAGTAAGTGGGAGTGAAAGAGAAAGAGGGGCCGTAATGAAGAAAATGAAATTGTATTTGAGGAAAGGAAATTTCGCAGTAACTGTCTCACATATCTCGGTGGACATCCGTCATCCGTTTGTAGAGGAAGGGAGGAAGTGGGAGTGAAAGAGAAAGAGGGGCCGTAATGAAGAAAATGAAATTGTATTTGAGGAAAGGAAATTTCGCAGTAACTGTCTCACATATCTCGGTGGACATCCGTCATCCGTTTGTAGAGGAAGGGAGTAAGTGGGAGTGAAAGAGAAAGAGGGGCCGTAATGAAGAAAATGAAATTGTATTTGAGGAAAGGAAATTTCGCAGTAACTGTCTCACATATCTCGGTGGACATCCGTCATCCGTTTGTAGAGGAAGGGAGTAAGTGGGAGTGAAAGAGAAAGAGGGGCCGTAATGAAGAAAATGAAATTGTATTTGAGGAAAGGAAATTACGCAGTAACTGTCTCACATATCTCGGTGGACATCCGTCATCCGTTTGTAGAGGAAGGGAGTAAGTGGGAGTGAAAGAGAAAGAGGGGCCGTAATGAAGAAAATGAAATTGTATTTGAGGAAAGGAAATTACGCAGTAACTGTCTCACATATCTCGGTGGACATCCGTCATCCGTTTGTAGAGGAAGGGAGTAAGTGGGAGTGAAAGAGAAAGAGGGGCCGTAATGAAGAAAATGAAATTGTATTTGAGGAAAGGAAATTACGCAGTAACTGTCTCACATATCTCGGTGGACATCCGTCATCCGTTTGTAGAGGAAGGGAGTAAGTGGGAGTGAAAGAGAAAGAGGGGCCGTAATGAAGAAAATGAAATTGTATTTGAGGAAAGGAAATTACGCAGTAACTGTCTCACATATCTCGGTGGACATCCGTCATCCGTTTGTAGAGGAAGGGAGTAAGTGGGAGTGAAAGAGAAAGAGGGGCCGTAATGAAGAAAATGAAATTGTATTTGAGGAAAGGAAATTACGCAGTAACTGTCTCACATATCTCGGTGGACATCCGTCATCCGTTTGTAGAGGAAGGGAGTAAGTGGGAGTGAAAGAGAAAGAGGGGCCGTAATGAAGAAAATGAAATTGTATTTGAGGAAAGGAAATTACGCAGTAACTGTCTCACATATCTCGGTGGACATCCGTCATCCGTTTGTAGAGGAAGGGAGTAAGTGGGAGTGAAAGAGAAAGAGGGGCCGTAATGAAGAAAATGAAATTGTATTTGAGGAAAGGAAATTTCGCAGTAACTGTCTCACATATCTCGGTGGACATCCGTCATCCGTTTGTAGAGGAAGGGAGTAAGTGGGAGTGAAAGAGAAAGAGGGGCCGTAATGAAGAAAATGAAATTGTATTTGAGGAAAGGAAATTACGCAGTAACTGTCTCACATATCTCGGTGGACATCCGTCATCCGTTTGTAGAGGAAGGGAGTAAGTGGGAGTGAAAGAGAAAGAGGGGCCGTAATGAAGAAAATGAAATTGTATTTGAGGAAAGGAAATTACGCAGTAACTGTCTCACATATCTCGGTGGACATCCGTCATCCGTTTGTAGAGGAAGGGAGTAAGTGGGAGTGAAAGAGAAAGAGGGGCCGTAATGAAGAAAATGAAATTGTATTTGAGGAAAGGAAATTACGCAGTAACTGTCTCACATATCTCGGTGGACATCCGTCATCCGTTTGTAGAGGAAGGGAGTAAGTGGGAGTGAAAGAGAAAGAGGGGCCGTAATGAAGAAAATGAAATTGTATTTGAGGAAAGGAAATTACGCAGTAACTGTCTCACATATCTCGGTGGACATCCGTCATCCGTTTGTAGAGGAAGGGAGTAAGTGGGAGTGAAAGAGAAAGAGGGGCCGTAATGAAGAAAATGAAATTGTATTTGAGGAAAGGAAATTACGCAGTAACTGTCTCACATATCTCGGTGGACATCCGTCATCCGTTTGTAGAGGAAGGGAGTAAGTGGGAGTGAAAGAGAAAGAGGGGCCGTAATGAAGAAAATGAAATTGTATTTGAGGAAAGGAAATTACGCAGTAACTGTCTCACATATCTCGGTGGACATCCGTCATCCGTTTGTAGAGGAAGGGAGTAAGTGGGAGTGAAAGAGAAAGAGGGGCCGTAATGAAGAAAATGAAATTGTATTTGAGGAAAGGAAATTACGCAGTAACTGTCTCACATATCTCGGTGGACATCCGTCATCCGTTTGTAGAGGAAGGGAGTAAGTGGGAGTGAAAGAGAAAGAGGGGCCGTAATGAAGAAAATGAAATTGTATTTGAGGAAAGGAAATTACGCAGTAACTGTCTCACATATCTCGGTGGACATCCGTCATCCGTTTGTAGAGGAAGGGAGTAAGTGGGAGTGAAAGAGAAAGAGGGGCCGTAATGAAGAAAATGAAATTGTATTTGAGGAAAGGAAATTACGCAGTAACTGTCTCACATATCTCGGTGGACATCCGTCATCCGTTTGTAGAGGAAGGGAGTAAGTGGGAGTGAAAGAGAAAGAGGGGCCGTAATGAAGAAAATGAAATTGTATTTGAGGAAAGGAAATTTCGCAGTAACTGTCTCACATATCTCGGTGGACATCCGTCATCCGTTTGTAGAGGAAGGGAGTAAGTGGGAGTGAAAGAGAAAGAGGGGCCGTAATGAAGAAAATGAAATTGTATTTGAGGAAAGGAAATTACGCAGTAACTGTCTCACATATCTCGGTGGACATCCGTCATCCGTTTGTAGAGGAAGGGAGTAAGTGGGAGTGAAAGAGAAAGAGGGGCCGTAATGAAGAAAATGAAATTGTATTTGAGGAAAGGAAATTACGCAGTAACTGTCTCACATATCTCGGTGGACATCCGTCATCCGTTTGTAGAGGAAGGGAGTAAGTGGGAGTGAAAGAGAAAGAGGGGCCGTAATGAAGAAAATGAAATTGTATTTGAGGAAAGGAAATTACGCAGTAACTGTCTCACATATCTCGGTGGACATCCGTCATCCGTTTGTAGAGGAAGGGAGTAAGTGGGAGTGAAAGAGAAAGAGGGGCCGTAATGAAGAAAATGAAACTGTATTTGAGGAAAGGAAATTACGCAGTAACTGTCTCACATATCTCGGTGGACATCCGTCATCCGTTTGTAGAGGAAGGGAGTAAGTGGGAGTGAAAGAGAAAGAGGGGCCGTAATGAAGAAAATGAAATTGTATTTGAGGAAAGGAAATTACGCAGTAACTGTCTCACATATCTCGGTGGACATCCGTCATCCGTTTGTAGAGGAAGGGAGTAAGTGGGAGTGAAAGAGAAAGAGGGGCCGTAATGAAGAAAATGAAATTGTATTTGAGGAAAGGAAATTACGCAGTAACTGTCTCACATATCTCGGTGGACATCCGTCATCCGTTTGTAGAGGAAGGGAGTAAGTGGGAGTGAAAGAGAAAGAGGGGCCGTAATGAAGAAAATGAAATTGTATTTGAGGAAAGGAAATTTCGCAGTAACTGTCTCACATATCTCGGTGGACACCCGTCATCCGTTTGTAGAGGAAGGGAGGAAGTGGGAGTGAAAGAGAAAGAGGGGCCGTAATGAAGAAAATGAAATTGTATTTGAGGAAAGGAAATTTCGCAGTAACTGTCTCACATATCTCGGTGGACATCCGTCATCCGTTTGTAGAGGAAGGGAGTAAGTGGGAGTGAAAGAGAAAGAGGGGCCGTAATGAAGAAAATGAAATTGTATTTGAGGAAAGGAAATTTCGCAGTAACTGTCTCACATATCTCGGTGGACATCCGTCATCCGTTTGTAGAGGAAGGGAGGAAGTGGGGGTGAAAGAAGAAAGAGAAAGAGGGGCCGTAATGAAGAAAATGAAACTGTATTTGAGGAAAGGAAATTACGCAGTAACTGTCTAACACATCTCGGTGGACATCCGTCATTCGTTTGTAGAGGAAGGGAGGAAGTGGGGGTGAAAGAAGAAAGAGAAAGAGGGGCCTAATGAAGAAAATGAAATTGTATTTGAGGAAAGGAAATTACGCAGTAACTGTCTCACATATCTCGGTGTACATCCGTCACCCGTTTGTAGAGGAAGGGAGTAAGTGGGAGTGAAAGAGAAAGAGGGGCCGTAATGAAGAAAATGAAATTGTATTTGAGGAAAGGAAATTACGCAGTAACTGTCTCACATATCTCGGTGGACATCCGTCATCCGTTTGTAGAGGAAGGGAGGAAGTGGGAGTGAAAGAGAAAGAGGGGCCGTAATGAAGAAAATGAAATTGTATTTGAGGAAAGGAAATTACGCAGTAACTGTCTCACATATCTCGGTGGACATCCGTCATCCGTTTGTAGAGGAAGGGAGGAAGTGGGGGTGAAAGAAGAAAGAGAAAGAGGGGCCGTAATGAAGAAAATGAAATTGTATTTGAGGAAAGGAAATTACGCAGTAACTGTCTCACATATCTCGGTGTACATCCGTCACCCGTTTGTAGAGGAAGGGAGTAAGTGGGAGTGAAAGAGAAAGAGGGGCCGTAATGAAGAAAATGAAATTGTATTTGAGGAAAGGAAATTACGCAGTAACTGTCTCACATATCTCGGTGGACATCCGTCATCCGTTTGTAGAGGAAGGGAGGAAGTGGGAGTGAAAGAGAAAGAGGGGCCGTAATGAAGAAAATGAAATTGTATTTGAGGAAAGGAAATTACGCAGTAACTGTCTCACATATCTCGGTGTACATCCGTCACCCGTTTGTAGAGGAAGGGAGTAAGTGGGAGTGAAAGAGAAAGAGGGGCCGTAATGAAGAAAATGAAATTGTATTTGAGGAAAGGAAATTACGCAGTAACTGTCTCACATATCTCGGTGGACATCCGTCATCCGTTTGTAGAGGAAGGGAGGAAGTGGGAGTGAAAGAGAAAGAGGGGCCGTAATGAAGAAAATGAAATTGTATTTGAGGAAAGGAAATTACGCAGTAACTGTCTCACATATCTCGGTGGACATCCGTCATCCGTTTGTAGAGGAAGGGAGGAAGTGGGGGTGGGAAGTGGGAAAGCACAAAGAAACAAAGTAAACAGCCTACTGCGCTACGAAAAAAGAAGGTATTTCCACAACTTATTCAATAGTGAAGTAATGAAAAAACCTGACCTCGTTTGGCAGCACCTTAATCGCGTTCTCATTCGTAGCCCTGAATGTGCAAGCAGAACACACTCGATTACTTTAGAAGGCGAAGTAATATCAAACGCACGTTTGGCAAACTCATTCAATGAATATTTTGTATCGCTATCAAGCAGTACTCATGATTCAAGCTGCGTGCAATATTTAGGTGCAGGGACGAGCGACAGTGCGTTTTTAGCGCCAACTGATACAAATGAAGTTTTCAGCACTTTCATGTCAGTCAAAAACAGCAACTGCTGCGATATTGACGGGCTTCAAATACGACCGATCAAACATGTCTTAGACCTAATCTCTCCTATACTCGAACATATTTTTAATCTCGTTTTTCAGCATGGCATTTTTCCGAAACAGTTGCAGCTTGGAAAGGTAACAGTTTTGCACAAAGGCGGTGACAAAAACGAACTCACAAATTACAGGCCTATTTCAATTTTACCAGTTTTTTCAAAAGGTCTGGAAAAAATAATCCATTCCCGCGTAATGTCATTCGCAACAAAACATAAACTAATCACAGATGCGCAATTTGGGTTTATGAAAGGCCTGTCTACCGAGACGGCACTTTTGACACAGAAGGAAATAATATTAGACGCTTTCGAGCGAGAAATGTGCGCATTAGGCATATTTATAGATTATTCTAAGGCCTTCGACACCATTAACCACGATACCCTGTTATTAAAGTTGCAACATTATGGCTTCCGTGGCGTTTTTCTTCAGTTGCTAAAATCCTATCTTCAATACCGCCGCCAGCAAGTTGTTATCAATAATCATCTGTCTGATGTACGAGCAGTTCACGCAGGAGTACCTCAGGGAAGTATTTTGGGGCCTCTGCTGTTTTCTTTTTACATCAATGATCTGGTAAACATTGACAACACAGCAAAATTCATCATATACGCTGATGATACCAGCATACTTTTAATAGGGTCTGATGCCGAGCTTCTTATCTCACGCGCAAATGTACTTCTAAATAAACTACATTCCTGGAGTATCGTTAATTCGCTTGCCATAAACAACAGTAAGACAAAAGCTGTTTTTTTCAGGCCGGAAAACCGAAACATAGACACGCAGGCCATACTCCATCTCGGCACTACAAATATTCAGATAGCGTCGCAAGTTAAATGTCTTGGTGTTCTGTTCGAAAAAAATATGTCCTGGAATGCTCACATAGATGCAGTTGCAACTAAAATTTGTCGCATTACAGGGATCCTGTGCAAATTGCGATATTTTGCTCCTGTTTGCATTAAACGCCTTATTTTCAGTGCCCTTTTTACTTCAATAATTAACTACTGTCACCTAGTGTGGGGTACAACTACTTTGTCAAATATTACTAAACTTCACCTCCTACAAAAAAAGGCAATTCGTATAGTTGCAAACGCTGCATACGATAGTCATACTGCACCTCTCTTCAGGGAACTAAATATTATCACACTTCCTGACATTTATAAAACAATGCTCCTTAAGCGTTATTCTAACGGAATTAAACAGAATAAAAACATTTTAGGCGGCATAGCAAACCTGACACCTAAACGAAAAACACGGAATACCCGCAGTACTGAACTGTGGGAAATACCTCGAGCACGCACTAACTATGGATACCAGATGCTACATAATATGCTCCCGTCGCTTCTAAACAAACGAGTTGCTTCATAGCCACAATACTGTTTTTTTTTGTTGTAAATATATCATAGCCACAATAATTGCACTTTCTACCTTTTTCTGTATTACACCGTACATTGTATAATTCATTAAACACTCTACTAATCTTGTAATTGTTTTGCTTATGTCCTGAATTTGTGCCACATCCTCCCATGTCTGATGCGTTGTGTTTGTATCCTAGTTTTGTTTCCAATGCCATGATTTTTAGGGGCCGTGAACCCCGTCAAGCCCAGCTAGAGGCTTTTTGTTCACGGTCCTCAGCATCTGTAATGTTGATGCTGGAATAAAAAAATGATGATGATGAAAGAAGAAAGAGTAAGAGGGGCCGTAATGAAGAAAATGAAAATTGTATTTGAGGAAAGGAAATTACGCAGTACTGTCAAACACATCTTGGTGGACATCCGTCATCCGTTTGTAGAGGAAGGGAGGAAGTGGGAGTGAAAGAGAAAGAGGGGCCGTAATGAAGAAAATGAAAATTGTATTTGAGGAAAGGAAATTACGCAGTAACTGTCTCACATATCTCGGTGGACATACGTCATCCGTTTGTAGAGGAAGGGAGGAAGTGGGAGTGAAAGACAAAGAGGGGCCGTAATGAAGAAAATGAAATTGTATTTGAGGAAAGGAAATTTCGCAGTAACTGTCTCACATATCTCGGTGGACATCCGTCATCCGTTTGTAGAGGAAGGGAGTAAGTGGGAGTGAAAGAGAAAGAGGGGCCGTAATGAAGAAAATGAAATTGTATTTGAGGAAAGGAAATTTCGCAGTAACTGTCTCACATATCTCGGTGGACATCCGTCATCCGTTTGTAGAGGAAGGGAGGAAGTGGGAGTGAAAGAGAAAGAGGGGCCGTAATGAAGAAAATGAAATTGTATTTGAGGAAAGGAAATTTCGCAGTAACTGTCTCACATATCTCGGTGGACATCCGTCATCCGTTTGTAGAGGAAGGGAGTAAGTGGGAGTGAAAGAGAAAGAGGGGCCGTAATGAAGAAAATGAAATTGTATTTGAGGAAAGGAAATTTCGCAGTAACTGTCTCACATATCTCGGTGGACATCCGTCATCCGTTTGTAGAGGAAGGGAGTAAGTGGGAGTGAAAGAGAAAGAGGGGCCGTAATGAAGAAAATGAAATTGTATTTGAGGAAAGGAAATTACGCAGTAACTGTCTCACATATCTCGGTGGACATCCGTCATCCGTTTGTAGAGGAAGGGAGTAAGTGGGAGTGAAAGAGAAAGAGGGGCCGTAATGAAGAAAATGAAATTGTATTTGAGGAAAGGAAATTACGCAGTAACTGTCTCACATATCTCGGTGGACATCCGTCATCCGTTTGTAGAGGAAGGGAGTAAGTGGGAGTGAAAGAGAAAGAGGGGCCGTAATGAAGAAAATGAAATTGTATTTGAGGAAAGGAAATTACGCAGTAACTGTCTCACATATCTCGGTGGACATCCGTCATCCGTTTGTAGAGGAAGGGAGTAAGTGGGAGTGAAAGAGAAAGAGGGGCCGTAATGAAGAAAATGAAATTGTATTTGAGGAAAGGAAATTACGCAGTAACTGTCTCACATATCTCGGTGGACATCCGTCATCCGTTTGTAGAGGAAGGGAGTAAGTGGGAGTGAAAGAGAAAGAGGGGCC
The DNA here is from genome assembly GCF_055824585.1 of Amblyomma mixtum. Lineage (NCBI taxonomy): Eukaryota > Metazoa > Arthropoda > Arachnida > Ixodida > Ixodidae > Amblyomma > Amblyomma mixtum. The sequence goes on along the minus strand of NC_143014.1, from coordinate 327,125,312 downwards.
GTAATGAAGAAAATGAAATTGTATTTGAGGAAAGGAAATTACGCAGTAACTGTCTCACATATCTCGGTGGACATCCGTCATCCGTTTGTAGAGGAAGGGAGTAAGTGGGAGTGAAAGAGAAAGAGGGGCCGTAATGAAGAAAATGAAATTGTATTTGAGGAAAGGAAATTACGCAGTAACTGTCTCACATATCTCGGTGGACATCCGTCATCCGTTTGTAGAGGAAGGGAGTAAGTGGGAGTGAAAGAGAAAGAGGGGCCGTAATGAAGAAAATGAAATTGTATTTGAGGAAAGGAAATTTCGCAGTAACTGTCTCACATATCTCGGTGGACATCCGTCATCCGTTTGTAGAGGAAGGGAGTAAGTGGGAGTGAAAGAGAAAGAGGGGCCGTAATGAAGAAAATGAAATTGTATTTGAGGAAAGGAAATTACGCAGTAACTGTCTCACATATCTCGGTGGACATCCGTCATCCGTTTGTAGAGGAAGGGAGTAAGTGGGAGTGAAAGAGAAAGAGGGGCCGTAATGAAGAAAATGAAATTGTATTTGAGGAAAGGAAATTACGCAGTAACTGTCTCACATATCTCGGTGGACATCCGTCATCCGTTTGTAGAGGAAGGGAGTAAGTGGGAGTGAAAGAGAAAGAGGGGCCGTAATGAAGAAAATGAAATTGTATTTGAGGAAAGGAAATTACGCAGTAACTGTCTCACATATCTCGGTGGACATCCGTCATCCGTTTGTAGAGGAAGGGAGTAAGTGGGAGTGAAAGAGAAAGAGGGGCCGTAATGAAGAAAATGAAATTGTATTTGAGGAAAGGAAATTACGCAGTAACTGTCTCACATATCTCGGTGGACATCCGTCATCCGTTTGTAGAGGAAGGGAGTAAGTGGGAGTGAAAGAGAAAGAGGGGCCGTAATGAAGAAAATGAAATTGTATTTGAGGAAAGGAAATTACGCAGTAACTGTCTCACATATCTCGGTGGACATCCGTCATCCGTTTGTAGAGGAAGGGAGTAAGTGGGAGTGAAAGAGAAAGAGGGGCCGTAATGAAGAAAATGAAATTGTATTTGAGGAAAGGAAATTACGCAGTAACTGTCTCACATATCTCGGTGGACATCCGTCATCCGTTTGTAGAGGAAGGGAGTAAGTGGGAGTGAAAGAGAAAGAGGGGCCGTAATGAAGAAAATGAAATTGTATTTGAGGAAAGGAAATTACGCAGTAACTGTCTCACATATCTCGGTGGACATCCGTCATCCGTTTGTAGAGGAAGGGAGTAAGTGGGAGTGAAAGAGAAAGAGGGGCCGTAATGAAGAAAATGAAATTGTATTTGAGGAAAGGAAATTACGCAGTAACTGTCTCACATATCTCGGTGGACATCCGTCATCCGTTTGTAGAGGAAGGGAGTAAGTGGGAGTGAAAGAGAAAGAGGGGCCGTAATGAAGAAAATGAAATTGTATTTGAGGAAAGGAAATTACGCAGTAACTGTCTCACATATCTCGGTGGACATCCGTCATCCGTTTGTAGAGGAAGGGAGTAAGTGGGAGTGAAAGAGAAAGAGGGGCCGTAATGAAGAAAATGAAATTGTATTTGAGGAAAGGAAATTTCGCAGTAACTGTCTCACATATCTCGGTGGACATCCGTCATCCGTTTGTAGAGGAAGGGAGTAAGTGGGAGTGAAAGAGAAAGAGGGGCCGTAATGAAGAAAATGAAATTGTATTTGAGGAAAGGAAATTACGCAGTAACTGTCTCACATATCTCGGTGGACATCCGTCATCCGTTTGTAGAGGAAGGGAGTAAGTGGGAGTGAAAGAGAAAGAGGGGCCGTAATGAAGAAAATGAAATTGTATTTGAGGAAAGGAAATTACGCAGTAACTGTCTCACATATCTCGGTGGACATCCGTCATCCGTTTGTAGAGGAAGGGAGTAAGTGGGAGTGAAAGAGAAAGAGGGGCCGTAATGAAGAAAATGAAATTGTATTTGAGGAAAGGAAATTACGCAGTAACTGTCTCACATATCTCGGTGGACATCCGTCATCCGTTTGTAGAGGAAGGGAGTAAGTGGGAGTGAAAGAGAAAGAGGGGCCGTAATGAAGAAAATGAAACTGTATTTGAGGAAAGGAAATTACGCAGTAACTGTCTCACATATCTCGGTGGACATCCGTCATCCGTTTGTAGAGGAAGGGAGTAAGTGGGAGTGAAAGAGAAAGAGGGGCCGTAATGAAGAAAATGAAATTGTATTTGAGGAAAGGAAATTACGCAGTAACTGTCTCACATATCTCGGTGGACATCCGTCATCCGTTTGTAGAGGAAGGGAGTAAGTGGGAGTGAAAGAGAAAGAGGGGCCGTAATGAAGAAAATGAAATTGTATTTGAGGAAAGGAAATTACGCAGTAACTGTCTCACATATCTCGGTGGACATCCGTCATCCGTTTGTAGAGGAAGGGAGTAAGTGGGAGTGAAAGAGAAAGAGGGGCCGTAATGAAGAAAATGAAATTGTATTTGAGGAAAGGAAATTTCGCAGTAACTGTCTCACATATCTCGGTGGACACCCGTCATCCGTTTGTAGAGGAAGGGAGGAAGTGGGAGTGAAAGAGAAAGAGGGGCCGTAATGAAGAAAATGAAATTGTATTTGAGGAAAGGAAATTTCGCAGTAACTGTCTCACATATCTCGGTGGACATCCGTCATCCGTTTGTAGAGGAAGGGAGTAAGTGGGAGTGAAAGAGAAAGAGGGGCCGTAATGAAGAAAATGAAATTGTATTTGAGGAAAGGAAATTTCGCAGTAACTGTCTCACATATCTCGGTGGACATCCGTCATCCGTTTGTAGAGGAAGGGAGGAAGTGGGGGTGAAAGAAGAAAGAGAAAGAGGGGCCGTAATGAAGAAAATGAAACTGTATTTGAGGAAAGGAAATTACGCAGTAACTGTCTAACACATCTCGGTGGACATCCGTCATTCGTTTGTAGAGGAAGGGAGGAAGTGGGGGTGAAAGAAGAAAGAGAAAGAGGGGCCTAATGAAGAAAATGAAATTGTATTTGAGGAAAGGAAATTACGCAGTAACTGTCTCACATATCTCGGTGTACATCCGTCACCCGTTTGTAGAGGAAGGGAGTAAGTGGGAGTGAAAGAGAAAGAGGGGCCGTAATGAAGAAAATGAAATTGTATTTGAGGAAAGGAAATTACGCAGTAACTGTCTCACATATCTCGGTGGACATCCGTCATCCGTTTGTAGAGGAAGGGAGGAAGTGGGAGTGAAAGAGAAAGAGGGGCCGTAATGAAGAAAATGAAATTGTATTTGAGGAAAGGAAATTACGCAGTAACTGTCTCACATATCTCGGTGGACATCCGTCATCCGTTTGTAGAGGAAGGGAGGAAGTGGGGGTGAAAGAAGAAAGAGAAAGAGGGGCCGTAATGAAGAAAATGAAATTGTATTTGAGGAAAGGAAATTACGCAGTAACTGTCTCACATATCTCGGTGTACATCCGTCACCCGTTTGTAGAGGAAGGGAGTAAGTGGGAGTGAAAGAGAAAGAGGGGCCGTAATGAAGAAAATGAAATTGTATTTGAGGAAAGGAAATTACGCAGTAACTGTCTCACATATCTCGGTGGACATCCGTCATCCGTTTGTAGAGGAAGGGAGGAAGTGGGAGTGAAAGAGAAAGAGGGGCCGTAATGAAGAAAATGAAATTGTATTTGAGGAAAGGAAATTACGCAGTAACTGTCTCACATATCTCGGTGTACATCCGTCACCCGTTTGTAGAGGAAGGGAGTAAGTGGGAGTGAAAGAGAAAGAGGGGCCGTAATGAAGAAAATGAAATTGTATTTGAGGAAAGGAAATTACGCAGTAACTGTCTCACATATCTCGGTGGACATCCGTCATCCGTTTGTAGAGGAAGGGAGGAAGTGGGAGTGAAAGAGAAAGAGGGGCCGTAATGAAGAAAATGAAATTGTATTTGAGGAAAGGAAATTACGCAGTAACTGTCTCACATATCTCGGTGGACATCCGTCATCCGTTTGTAGAGGAAGGGAGGAAGTGGGGGTGGGAAGTGGGAAAGCACAAAGAAACAAAGTAAACAGCCTACTGCGCTACGAAAAAAGAAGGTATTTCCACAACTTATTCAATAGTGAAGTAATGAAAAAACCTGACCTCGTTTGGCAGCACCTTAATCGCGTTCTCATTCGTAGCCCTGAATGTGCAAGCAGAACACACTCGATTACTTTAGAAGGCGAAGTAATATCAAACGCACGTTTGGCAAACTCATTCAATGAATATTTTGTATCGCTATCAAGCAGTACTCATGATTCAAGCTGCGTGCAATATTTAGGTGCAGGGACGAGCGACAGTGCGTTTTTAGCGCCAACTGATACAAATGAAGTTTTCAGCACTTTCATGTCAGTCAAAAACAGCAACTGCTGCGATATTGACGGGCTTCAAATACGACCGATCAAACATGTCTTAGACCTAATCTCTCCTATACTCGAACATATTTTTAATCTCGTTTTTCAGCATGGCATTTTTCCGAAACAGTTGCAGCTTGGAAAGGTAACAGTTTTGCACAAAGGCGGTGACAAAAACGAACTCACAAATTACAGGCCTATTTCAATTTTACCAGTTTTTTCAAAAGGTCTGGAAAAAATAATCCATTCCCGCGTAATGTCATTCGCAACAAAACATAAACTAATCACAGATGCGCAATTTGGGTTTATGAAAGGCCTGTCTACCGAGACGGCACTTTTGACACAGAAGGAAATAATATTAGACGCTTTCGAGCGAGAAATGTGCGCATTAGGCATATTTATAGATTATTCTAAGGCCTTCGACACCATTAACCACGATACCCTGTTATTAAAGTTGCAACATTATGGCTTCCGTGGCGTTTTTCTTCAGTTGCTAAAATCCTATCTTCAATACCGCCGCCAGCAAGTTGTTATCAATAATCATCTGTCTGATGTACGAGCAGTTCACGCAGGAGTACCTCAGGGAAGTATTTTGGGGCCTCTGCTGTTTTCTTTTTACATCAATGATCTGGTAAACATTGACAACACAGCAAAATTCATCATATACGCTGATGATACCAGCATACTTTTAATAGGGTCTGATGCCGAGCTTCTTATCTCACGCGCAAATGTACTTCTAAATAAACTACATTCCTGGAGTATCGTTAATTCGCTTGCCATAAACAACAGTAAGACAAAAGCTGTTTTTTTCAGGCCGGAAAACCGAAACATAGACACGCAGGCCATACTCCATCTCGGCACTACAAATATTCAGATAGCGTCGCAAGTTAAATGTCTTGGTGTTCTGTTCGAAAAAAATATGTCCTGGAATGCTCACATAGATGCAGTTGCAACTAAAATTTGTCGCATTACAGGGATCCTGTGCAAATTGCGATATTTTGCTCCTGTTTGCATTAAACGCCTTATTTTCAGTGCCCTTTTTACTTCAATAATTAACTACTGTCACCTAGTGTGGGGTACAACTACTTTGTCAAATATTACTAAACTTCACCTCCTACAAAAAAAGGCAATTCGTATAGTTGCAAACGCTGCATACGATAGTCATACTGCACCTCTCTTCAGGGAACTAAATATTATCACACTTCCTGACATTTATAAAACAATGCTCCTTAAGCGTTATTCTAACGGAATTAAACAGAATAAAAACATTTTAGGCGGCATAGCAAACCTGACACCTAAACGAAAAACACGGAATACCCGCAGTACTGAACTGTGGGAAATACCTCGAGCACGCACTAACTATGGATACCAGATGCTACATAATATGCTCCCGTCGCTTCTAAACAAACGAGTTGCTTCATAGCCACAATACTGTTTTTTTTTTGTTGTAAATATATCATAGCCACAATAATTGCACTTTCTACCTTTTTCTGTATTACACCGTACATTGTATAATTCATTAAACACTCTACTAATCTTGTAATTGTTTTGCTTATGTCCTGAATTTGTGCCACATCCTCCCATGTCTGATGCGTTGTGTTTGTATCCTAGTTTTGTTTCCAATGCCATGATTTTTAGGGGCCGTGAACCCCGTCAAGCCCAGCTAGAGGCTTTTTGTTCACGGTCCTCAGCATCTGTAATGTTGATGCTGGAATAAAAAAATGATGATGATGAAAGAAGAAAGAGTAAGAGGGGCCGTAATGAAGAAAATGAAATTGTATTTGAGAAAAGGAAATTACGCAGTAACTGTCTCACATATCTCGGTGTACATCCGTCACCCGTTTGTAGAGGAAGGGAGTAAGTGGGAGTGAAAGAGAAAGAGTGGCCGTAATGAAGAAAATGAAATTGTATTTGAGGAAAGGAAATTACGCAGTAACTGTCTCAAATATCTCGGTGGACATCCGTCACCCGTTTGTAGAGGAAGGGAGGAAGTGGGAGTGAAAGAAGAAAGAGGGGCCGTAATGAAGAAAATGAAATTGTATTTGAGGAAAGGAAATTACGCAGTAACTGTCTCAAATATCTCGGTGTACATCCGTCACCCGTTTGTAGAGGAAGGGAGTAAGTGGGAGTGAAAGAAGAAAGAGGGGCCGTAATGAAGAAAATGAAATTGTATTTGAGGAAAGGAAATTACGCAGTAACTGTCTCAAATATCTCGGTGGACATCCGTCACCCGTTTGTAGAGGAAGGGAGGAAGTGGGAGTGAAAGAAGAAAGAGGGGCCGTAATGAAGAAAATGAAATTGTATTTGAGGAAAGGAAATTACGCAGTAACTGTCTCACATATCTCGGTGTACATCCGTCACCCGTTTGTAGAGGAAGGGAGTAAGTGGGAGTGAAAGAAGAAAGAGGGGCCGTAATGAAGAAAATGAAATTGTATTTGAGGAAAGGAAATTACGCAGTAACTGTCTCAAATATCTCGGTGGACATCCGTCACCCGTTTGTAGAGGAAGGGAGGAAGTGGGAGTGAAAGAAGAAAGAGGGGCCGTAATGAAGAAAATGAAAACTGTATTTGAGGAAAGGAAATTACGCAGTAACTGTCTCACATATCTCGGTGGACATCCGTCATCCGTTTGTAGAGGAAGGGAGGAAGTGGGAGTGAAAGAGAAAGAGGGGCCGTAATGAAGAAAATGAAATTGTATTTGAGGAAAGGAAATTTCGCAGTAACTGTCTCACATATCTCGGTGGACATCCGTCATCCGTTTGTAGAGGAAGGGAGTAAGTGGGAGTGAAAGAGAAAGAGGGGCCGTAATGAAGAAAATGAAATTGTATTTGAGGAAAGGAAATTACGCAGTAACTGTCTCACATATCTCGGTGGACATCCGTCACCCGTTTGTAGAGGAAGGGAGTAAGTGGGAGTGAAAGAGAAAGAGGGGCCGTAATGAAGAAAATGAAATTGTATTTGAGGAAAGGATATTACGCAGTAACTGTCTCACACATCTCGGTGGACATCCGTCATCCGTTTGTAGAGGAAGGGAGGAAGTGGGAGTGAAAGAGAAAGAGGGGCCGTAATGAAGAAAATGAAATTGTATTTGAGGAAAGGAAATTTCGCAGTAACTGTCTCACATATCTCGGTGGACATCCGTCATCCGTTTGTAGAGGAAGGGAGGAAGTGGGGGTGAAAGAAGAAAGAGAAAGAGGGGCCGTAATGAAGAAAATGAAACTGTATTTGAGGAAAGGAAATTACGCAGTAACTGTCTCACATATCTCGGTGGACATCCGTCATCCGTTTGTAGAGGAAGGGAGTAAGTGGGAGTGAAAGAGAAAGAGGGGCCGTAATGAAGAAAATGAAATTGTATTTGAGGAAAGGAAATTTCGCAGTAACTGTCTCACATATCTCGGTGGACATCCGTCATCCGTTTGTAGAGGAAGGGAGGAAGTGGGGGTGAAAGAAGAAAGAGAAAGAGGGGCCGTAATGAAGAAAATGAAACTGTATTTGAGGAAAGGAAATTACGCAGTAACTGTCTCAAATATCTCGGTGGACATCCGTCATCCGTTTGTAGAGGAAGGGAGTAAGTGGGAGTGAAAGAGAAAGAGGGGCCGTAATGAAGAAAATGAAATTGTATTTGAGGAAAGGAAATTTCGCAGTAACTGTCTCACATATCTCGGTGGATATCCGTCATCCGTTTGTAGAGGAAGGGAGGAAGTGGGGGTGAAAGAAGAAAGAGAAAGAGGGGCCGTAATGAAGAAAATGAAACTGTATTTGAGGAAAGGAAATTACGCAGTAACTGTCTCACATATCTCGGTGGACATCCGTCATCCGTTTGTAGAGGAAGGGAGTAAGTGGGAGTGAAAGAGAAAGAGGGGCCGTAATGAAGAAAATGAAATTGTATTTGAGGAAAGGAAATTTCGCAGTAACTGTCTCACATATCTCGGTGGACATCCGTCATCCGTTTGTAGAGGAAGGGAGTAAGTGGGAGTGAAAGAGAAAGAGGGGCCGTAATGAAGAAAATGAAATTGTATTTGAGGAAAGGAAATTACGCAGTAACTGTCTCACATATCTCGGTGGACATCCGTCACCCGTTTGTAGAGGAAGGGAGTAAGTGGGAGTGAAAGAGAAAGAGGGGCCGTAATGAAGAAAATGAAATTGTATTTGAGGAAAGGATATTACGCAGTAACTGTCTCACATATCTCGGTGGACATCCGTCATCCGTTTGTAGAGGAAGGGAGTAAGTGGGGGTGAAAGAAGAAAGAGAAAGAGGGGCCGTAATGAAGAAAATGAAACTGTATTTGAGGAAAGGAAATTACGCAGTAACTGTCTCACATATCTCGGTGGACATCCGTCATCCGTTTGTAGAGGAAGGGAGGAAGTGGGAGTGAAAGAGAAAGAGGGGCCGTAATGAAGAAAATGAAATTGTATTTGAGGAAAGGAAATTACGCAGTAACTGTCTCACATATCTCGGTGGACATCCGACATCCGTTTGTAGAGGAAGGGAGTAAGTGGGGGTGAAAGAGAAAGAGGGGCCGTAATGAAGAAAATGAAATTGTATTTGAGGAAAGGAAATTACGCAGTAACTGTCTCACATATCTCGGTGGACATCCGTCACCCGTCTGTAGAGGAAGGGAGTAAGTGGGAGTGAAAGAGAAAGAGGGGCCGTAATGAAGAAAATGAAATTGTATTTGAGGAAAGGAAATTCCGCAGTAGCTGTCTCTCATATCTCGGTGGACATCCGTCATCCGTTTGTAGAGGAAGGGAGGAAGTGGGGGTGAAAGAAGAAAGAGAAAGAGGGGCCGTAATGAAGAAAATGAAACTGTATTTGAGGAAAGGAAATTACGCAGTAACTGTCTCACATATCTCGGTGGACATCCGTCATCCGTTTGTAGAGGAAGGGAGGAAGTGGGGGTGAAAGAAGAAAGAGAAAGAGGGGCCGTAATGAAGAAAATGAAACTGTATTTGAGGAAAGGAAATTACGCAGTAACTGTCTCACATATCTCGGTGGACATCCGTCATCCGTTTGTAGAGGAAGGGAGGAAGTGGGGGTGAAAGAAGAAAGAGAAAGAGGGGCCGTAATGAAGAAAATGAAACTGTATTTGAGGAAAGGAAATTACGCAGTAACTGTCTCACATATCTCGGTGGACATCCGACATCCGTTTGTAGAGGAAGGGAGTAAGTGGGAGTGAAAGAGAAAGAGGGGCCGTAATGAAGAAAATGAAATTGTATTTGAGGAAAGGAAATTACGCAGTAACTGTCTCACATATCTCGGTGGACATCCGTCACCCGTTTGTAGAGGAAGGGAGTAAGTGGGAGTGAAAGAGAAAGAGGGGCCGTAATGAAGAAAATGAAATTGTATTTGAGGAAAGGAAATTACGCAGTAACTGTCTCACATATCTCGGTGGACATCCGTCATCCGTTTGTAGAGGAAGGGATGAAGTGGGGGTGAAAGAAGAAAGAGAAAGAGGGGCCGTAATGAAGAAAATGAAACTGTATTTGAGGAAAGGAAATTACGCAGTAACTGTCTCACATATCTCGGTGGACATCCGTCATCCGTTTGTAGAGGAAGGGAGGAAGTGGGGGTGAAAGAAGAAAGAGAAAGAGGGGCCGTAATGAAGAAAATGAAACTGTATTTGAGGAAAGGAAATTACGCAGTAACTGTCTCACATATCTCGGTGGACATCCGACATCCGTTTGTAGAGGAAGGGAGTAAGTGGGAGTGAAAGAGAAAGAGGGGCCGTAATGAAGAAAATGAAATTGTATTTGAGGAAAGGAAATTACGCAGTAACTGTCTCACATATCTCGGTGGACATCCGTCACCCGTTTGTAGAGGAAGGGAGTAAGTGGGAGTGAAAGAGAAAGAGGGGCCGTAATGAAGAAAATGAAATTGTATTTGAGGAAAGGAAATTACGCAGTAACTGTCTCACATATCTCGGTGGACATCCGTCACCCGTCTGTAGAGGAAGGGAGTAAGTGGGAGTGAAAGAGAAAGAGGGGCCGTAATGAAGAAAATGAAATTGTATTTGAGGAAAGAAAATTCCGCAGTAACTGTCTCACATATCTCGGTGGACATCCGTCATCCGTTTGTAGAGGAAGGGAGTAAGTGGGAGTGAAAGAGAAAGAGGGGCCGTAATGAAGAAAATGAAATTGTATTTGAGGAAAGGAAATTACGCAGTAACTGTCTCACATATCTCGGTGGACATCCGTCACCCGTTTGTAGAGGAAGGGAGTAAGTGGGAGTGAAAGAGAAAGAGGGGCCGTAATGAAGAAAATGAAATTGTATTTGAGGAAAGGAAATTCCGCAGTAACTGTCTCACATATCTCGGTGGACATCCGTCATCCGTTTGTAGAGGAAGGGAGTAAGTGGGAGTGAAAGAGAAAGAGGGGCCGTAATGAAGAAAATGAAATTGTATTTGAGGAAAGGAAATTACGCAGTAACTGTCTCACATATCTCGGTGGACATCCGTCACCCGTTTGTAGAGGAAGGGAGGAAGTGGGGGTGAAAGAAGAAAGAGAAAGAGGGGCCGTAATGAAGAAAATGAAACTGTATTTGAGGAAAGGAAATTACGCAGTAACTGTCTCACATATCTCGGTGGACATCCGTCATCCGTTTGTAGAGGAAGGGAGTAAGTGGGAGTGAAAGAGAAAGAGGGGCCGTAATGAAGAAAATGAAATTGTATTTGAGGAAAGGAAATTTCGCAGTAACTGTCTCACATATCTCGGTGGATATCCGTCATCCGTTTGTAGAGGAAGGGAGGAAGTGGGGGTGAAAGAAGAAAGAGAAAGAGGGGCCGTAATGAAGAAAATGAAACTGTATTTGAGGAAAGGAAATTACGCAGTAACTGTCTCACATATCTCGGTGGACATCCGTCACCCGTTTGTAGAGGAAGGGAGGAAGTGGGGGTGAAAGAAGAAAGAGAAAGAGGGGCCGTAATGAAGAAAATGAAACTGTATTTGAGGAAAGGAAATTACGCAGTAACTGTCTCACATATCTCGGTGGACATCCGTCATCCGTTTGTAGAGGAAGGGAGTAAGTGGGAGTGAAAGAGAAAGAGGGGCCGTAATGAAGAAAATGAAATTGTATTTGAGGAAAGGAAATTTCGCAGTAACTGTCTCACATATCTCGGTGGATATCCGTCATCCGTTTGTAGAGGAAGGGAGGAAGTGGGGGTGAAAGAAGAAAGAGAAAGAGGGGCCGTAATGAAGAAAATGAAACTGTATTTGAGGAAAGGAAATTACGCAGTAACTGTCTCACATATCTCGGTGGACATCCGTCATCCGTTTGTAGAGGAAGGGAGTAAGTGGGAGTGAAAGAGAAAGAGGGGCCGTAATGAAGAAAATGAAATTGTATTTGAGGAAAGGAAATTTCGCAGTAACTGTCTCACATATCTCGGTGGACATCCGTCATCCGTTTGTAGAGGAAGGGAGTAAGTGGGAGTGAAAGAGAAAGAGGGGCCGTAATGAAGAAAATGAAATTGTATTTGAGGAAAGGAAATTACGCAGTAACTGTCTCACATATCTCGGTGGACATCCGTCACCCGTTTGTAGAGGAAGGGAGTAAGTGGGAGTGAAAGAGAAAGAGGGGCCGTAATGAAGAAAATGAAATTGTATTTGAGGAAAGGATATTACGCAGTAACTGTCTCACATATCTCGGTGGACATCCGTCATCCGTTTGTAGAGGAAGGGAGGAAGTGGGGGTGAAAGAAGAAAGAGAAAGAGGGGCCGTAATGAAGAAAATGAAACTGTATTTGAGGAAAGGAAATTACGCAGTAACTGTCTCACATATCTCGGTGGACATCCGTCATCCGTTTGTAGAGGAAGGGAGGAAGTGGGAGTGAAAGAGAAAGAGGGGCCGTAATGAAGAAAATGAAATTGTATTTGAGGAAAGGAAATTACGCAGTAACTGTCTCACATATCTCGGTGGACATCCGACATCCGTTTGTAGAGGAAGGGAGTAAGTGGGGGTGAAAGAGAAAGAGGGGCCGTAATGAAGAAAATGAAATTGTATTTGAGGAAAGGAAATTACGCAGTAACTGTCTCACATATCTCGGTGGACATCCGTCACCCGTCTGTAGAGGAAGGGAGTAAGTGGGAGTGAAAGAGAAAGAGGGGCCGTAATGAAGAAAATGAAATTGTATTTGAGGAAAGGAAATTCCGCAGTAACTGTCTCACATATCTCGGTGGACATCCGTCATCCGTTTGTAGAGGAAGGGAGGAAGTGGGGGTGAAAGAAGAAAGAGAAAGAGGGGCCGTAATGAAGAAAATGAAACTGTATTTGAGGAAAGGAAATTACGCAGTAACTGTCTCACATATCTCGGTGGACATCCGTCATCCGTTTGTAGAGGAAGGGAGGAAGTGGGGGTGAAAGAAGAAAGAGAAAGAGGGGCCGTAATGAAGAAAATGAAACTGTATTTGAGGAAAGGAAATTACGCAGTAACTGTCTCACATATCTCGGTGGACATCCGTCATCCGTTTGTAGAGGAAGGGAGGAAGTGGGGGTGAAAGAAGAAAGAGAAAGAGGGGCCGTAATGAAGAAAATGAAACTGTATTTGAGGAAAGGAAATTACGCAGTAACTGTCTCACATATCTCGGTGGACATCCGACATCCGTTTGTAGAGGAAGGGAGTAAGTGGGAGTGAAAGAGAAAGAGGGGCCGTAATGAAGAAAATGAAATTGTATTTGAGGAAAGGAAATTACGCAGTAACTGTCTCACATATCTCGGTGGACATCCGTCACCCGTTTGTAGAGGAAGGGAGTAAGTGGGAGTGAAAGAGAAAGAGGGGCCGTAATGAAGAAAATGAAATTGTATTTGAGGAAAGGAAATTACGCAGTAACTGTCTCACATATCTCGGTGGACATCCGTCATCCGTTTGTAGAGGAAGGGAGGAAGTGGGGGTGAAAGAAGAAAGAGAAAGAGGGGCCGTAATGAAGAAAATGAAACTGTATTTGAGGAAAGGAAATTACGCAGTAACTGTCTCACATATCTCGGTGGACATCCGTCATCCGTTTGTAGAGGAAGGGAGGAAGTGGGGGTGAAAGAAGAAAGAGAAAGAGGGGCCGTAATGAAGAAAATGAAACTGTATTTGAGGAAAGGAAATTACGCAGTAACTGTCTCACATATCTCGGTGGACATCCGACATCCGTTTGTAGAGGAAGGGAGTAAGTGGGAGTGAAAGAGAAAGAGGGGCCGTAATGAAGAAAATGAAATTGTATTTGAGGAAAGGAAATTACGCAGTAACTGTCTCACATATCTCGGTGGACATCCGTCACCCGTTTGTAGAGGAAGGGAGTAAGTGGGAGTGAAAGAGAAAGAGGGGCCGTAATGAAGAAAATGAAATTGTATTTGAGGAAAGGAAATTACGCAGTAACTGTCTCACATATCTCGGTGGACATCCGTCACCCGTCTGTAGAGGAAGGGAGTAAGTGGGAGTGAAAGAGAAAGAGGGGCCGTAATGAAGAAAATGAAATTGTATTTGAGGAAAGGAAATTCCGCAGTAACTGTCTCACATATCTCGGTGGACATCCGTCATCCGTTTGTAGAGGAAGGGAGTAAGTGGGAGTGAAAGAGAAAGAGGGGCCGTAATGAAAATGAAATTGTATTTGAGGAAAGGAAATTACGCAGTAACTGTCTCACATATCTCGGTGGACATCCGTCACCCGTTTGTAGAGGAAGGGAGTAAGTGGGAGTGAAAGAGAAAGAGGGGCCGTAATGAAGAAAATGAAATTGTATTTGAGGAAAGGAAATTCCGCAGTAACTGTCTCACATATCTCGGTGGACATCCGTCATCCGTTTGTAGAGGAAGGGAGTAAGTGGGAGTGAAAGAGAAAGAGGGGCCGTAATGAAGAAAATGAAATTGTATTTGAGGAAAGGAAATTACGCAGTAACTGTCTCACATATCTCGGTGGACATCCGTCACCCGTTTGTAGAGGAAGGGAGTAAGTGGGAGTGAAAGAGAAAGAGGGGCCGTAATGAAGAAAATGAAATTGTATTTGAGGAAAGGAAATTACGCAGTAACTGTCTCACATATCTCGGTGGACATCCGTCATCCGTTTGTAGAGGAAGGGAGGAAGTGGGGGTGAAAGAGAAAGAGGGGCCGTAATGAAGAAAATGAAATTGTATTTGAAGAAGGGAAATTACGCAGTAACTGTCTAACACATCTCAGTGGACATCCGTCATTCGTTTGTAGAGGAAGGGAGTAAGTGGGAGTGAAAGAGAAAGAGGGGCCGTAATGAAGAAAATGAAATTGTATTTGAGGAAAGGAAATTACGCAGTAACTGTCTCACATATCTCGGTGGACATCCGTCATCCGTTTGTAGAGGAAGGGAGGAAGTGGGGGTGAAAGAGAAAGAGGGGCCGAAATGAAGAAAATGAAATTGTATTTGAGGAAGGGAAATTACGCAGTAACTGTCTAACACATCTCAGTGGACATCCGTCATCCGTTTGTAGAGGAAGGGAGTAAGTGGGAGTGAAAGAGAAAGAGGGGCCGTAATGAAGAAAATGAAATTGTATTTGAGGAAGGGAAATTACGCAGTAACTGTCTCACATATCTCGGTGGACATCCGTCATCCGTTTGTAGAGGAAGGGAGGAAGTGGGGGTGAAAGAAGAAAGAGAAAGAGGGGCCGTAATGAAGAAAATGAAATTGTATTTGAGGAAAGGAAATTACGCAGTAACTGTCTAACACATCTCAGTGGACATCCGTCATTCTTTTGTAGAGGAAGGGAGGAAGTGGGGGTGAAAGAAGAAAGAGAAAGAGGGGCCGTAATGAAGACAATGAAAATTTTATTTGAGGAAAGGAAATTTCGCAGTAACTGTCCCACATATCTCGGTGGACATCCGTCATTCGTTTGTAGAGGAAGGGAGGAAGTGGGGGTGAAAGAAGAAAGAGAAAGAGGGGCCGTAGTGAAGAAAATGAAATTGTATTTGAGGAAAGGAAATTACGCAGTAACTGTCTAACACATCTCGGTGGACATCCGTCATCCGTTTGTAGAGGAAGGGGGGAAGTGGGGGTGAAAGAAGAAAGAGATAGAGGGGCCGTAATGAAGAAAATGAAATTGTATTTGAGGAAAGGAAATTACGCAGTAATTGTCTCACTTATCTCGGTGGACATCCGTCATTCGTTTGTAGAGGAAGGGAGGAAGTGGGGGTGAAAGAAGAAAGAGAAAGAGGGGCCGTAATGAAGAAAATGAAATTGTATTTGAGGAAAGGAAATTACGCAGTAACTGTCTAACACATCTCGGTGGACATCCGTCATCCGTTTGTAGAGGAAGGGGGGAAGTGGGGGTGAAAGAAGAAAGAGAAATAGGGGCCGTAATGAAGGAAATGAAATTGTATTTGAGGAAAGGAAATTACGCAGTAATTGTCTCACTTATCTCGGTGGACATCCGTCATTCGTTTGTAGAGGAAGGGAGGAAGTGGGGGTGAAAGAAGAAAGAGAAAGAGGGGCCGTAATGAAGAAAATGAAATTGTATTTGAGGAAAGTAAATTACGCAGTAATTGTCTCACTTATCTCGGTGGACATCCGTCATTCGTTTGTAGAGGAAGGGAGGAAGTGGGGGTGAAAGAAGAAAGAGAAATAGGGGCCGTAATGAAGAAAATGAAATTGTATTTGAGGAAAGGAAATTACGCAGTAATTGTCTCACTTATCTCGGTGGACATCCGTCATTCGTTTGTAGAGGAAGGGAGGAAGTGGGGGTGAAAGAAGAAAGAGAAATAGGGGCCGTAATGAAGAAAATGAAATTGTATTTGAGGAAAGGAAATTACGCAGTAATTGTCTCACTTATCTCGGTGGACATCCGTCATTCGTTTGTAGAGGAAGGGAGGAAGTGGGGGTGAAAGAAGAAAGAGAAATAGGGGCCGTAATGAAGAAAATGAAATTGTATTTGAGGAAAGGAAATTACGCAGTAATTGTCTCACTTATCTCGGTGGACATCCGTCATTCGTTTGTAGAGGAAGGGAGGAAGTGGGGGTGAAAGAAGAAAGAGAAAGAGGGGCCGTAATGAAGAAAATGAAATTGTATTTGAGGAAAGGAAATTACGCAGTAACTGTCTAACACATCTCGGTGGACATCCGTCATCCGTTTGTAGAGGAATGGGGGAAGTGGGGGTGAAAGAAGAAAGAGAAATAGGGGCCGTAATGAAGGAAATGAAATTGTATTTGAGGAAAGGAAATTACGCAGTAATTGTCTCACTTATCTCGGTGGACATCCGTCATTCGTTTGTAGAGGAAGGGACGAAGTGGGGGTGAAAGAAGAAAGAGAAATAGGGGCCGTAATGAAGAAAATGAAATTGTATTTGAGGAAAGGAAATTACGCAGTAATTGTCTCACTTATCTCGGTGGACATCCGTCATTCGTTTGTAGAGGAAGGGAGGAAGTGGGGGTGAAAGAAGAAAGAGAAATAGGGGCCGTAATGAAGAAAATGAAATTGTATTTGAGGAAAGGAAATTACGCAGTAATTGTCTCACTTATCTCGGTGGACATCCGTCATTCGTTTGTAGAGGAAGGGAGGAAGTGGGGGTGAAAGAAGAAAAAGAAAGAGGGGCCGTAATGAAGAAAATGAAATTGTATTTGAGGAAAGGAAATTACGCAGTAACTGTCTAACACATCTCGGTGGACATCCGTCATCCGTTTGTAGAGGAAGGGGGGAAGTGGGGGTGAAAGAAGAAAGAGAAATAGGGGCCGTAATGAAGGAAATGAAATTGTATTTGAGGAAAGGAAATTACGCAGTAACTGTCTCACATATCTCGGTGGACATCCGTCATCCGTTTGTAGAGGAAGGGAGGAAGTGGGAGTGAAAGAGAAAGAGGGGCCGTAATGAAGAAAACGAAAACTGTATTTGAGGAAAGGAAATTACAAGTAACTGTCGCACATATCTCGGTGGACATCCGTCATCCGTTTGTAGAGGAAGGGAGGAAGTGGGAGTGAAAGAGAAAGAGGGGCCGTAATGAAGAAAATGAAATTGTATTTCAGGAAAGGAAATTTCGCAGTAACTGTCTCACATATCTCGGTGGACATCCGTCATCCGTTTGTAGAGGAAGGGAGGAAGTGGGGGTGAAAGAAGAAAGAGAAAGAGGGGCCGTAATGAAGAAAATGAAACTGTATTTGAGGAAAGGAAATTACGCAGTAACTGTCTCACATATCTCGGTGGACATCCGTCATCCGTTTGTAGAGGAAGGGAGTAAGTTGGAGTGAAAGAGAAAGAGGGGCCGTAATGAAGAAAATGAAATTGTATTTGAGGAAAGGAAATTTCGCAGTAACTGTCTCACATATCTCGGTGGACATCCGTCATCCGTTTGTAGAGGAAGGGAGGAAGTGGGGGTGAAAGAAGAAAGAGAAAGAGGGGCCGTAATGAAGAAAATGAAACTGTATTTGAGGAAAGGAAATTACGCAGTAACTGTCTCACATATCTCGGTGGACATCCGTCATTCGTTTGTAGAGGAAGGGAGGAAGTGGGGGTGAAAGAAGAAAGAGAAAGAGGGGCCGTAATGAAGAAAATGAAACTGTATTTGAGGAAAGGAAATTACGCAGTAACTGTCTCACATATCTCGGTGGACATCCGTCATCCGTTTGTAGAGGAAGGGAGTAAGTGGGAGTGAAAGAGAAAGAGGGGCCGTAATGAAGAAAATGAAATTGTATTTGAGGAAAGGAAATTACGCAGTAACTGTCTCACATATCTCGGTGGACATCCGTCATCCGTTTGTAGAGGAAGGGAGGAAGTGGGGGTGAAAGATGAAAGAGAAAGAGGGGCCGTAATGAAGAAAATGAAACTGTATTTGAGGAAAGGAAATTACGCAGTAACTGTCTCACATATCTCGGTGGACATCCGTCATCCGTTTGTAGAGGAAGGGAGGAAGTGGGGGTGAAAGAAGAAAGAGAAAGAGGGGCCGTAATGAAGAAAATGAAACTGTATTTGAGGAAAGGAAATTACGCAGTAACTGTCTCACATATCGGTGGACATCCGTCATCCGTTTGTAGAGGAAGGGAGTAAGTGGGAGTGAAAGAGAAAGAGGGGCCGTAATGAAGAAAATGAAATTGTATTTGAGGAAAGGAAATTTCGCAGTAACTGTCTCACATATCTCGGTGGACATCCGTCATCCGTTTGTAGAGGAAGGGAGGAAGTGGGGGTGAAAGAAGAAAGAGAAAGAGGGGCCGTAATGAAGAAAATGAAACTGTATTTGAGGAAAGGAAATTACGCAGTAACTGTCTCACATATCTCGGTGGACATCCGTCATCCGTTTGTAGAGGAAGGGAGGAAGTGGGAGTGAAAGAGAAAGAGGGGCCGTAATGAAGAAAATGAAATTGTATTTGAGGAAAGGAAATTTCGCAGTAACTGTCTCACATATCTCGGTGGACATCCGTCATCCGTTTGTAGAGGAAGGGAGTAAGTGGGAGTGAAAGAGAAAGAGGGGCCGTAATGAAGAAAATGAAATTGTATTTGAAGAAAGGAAATTTCGCAGTAACTGTCTCACATATCTCGGTGGACATCCGTCATCCGTTTGTAGAGGAAGGGAGGAAGTGGGGGTGAAAGAAGAAAGAGAAAGAGGGGCCGTAATGAAGAAAATGAAACTGTATTTGAGGAAAGGAAATTACGCAGTAACTGTCTCACATATCTCGGTGGACATCCGTCATCCGTTTGTAGAGGAAGGGAGTAAGTGGGAGTGAAAGAGAAAGAGGGGCCGTAATGAAGAAAATGAAATTGTATTTGAGGAAAGGAAATTACGCAGTAACTGTCTCACATATCTCGGTGGACATCCGTCATCCGTTTGTAGAGGAAGGGAGGAAGTGGGAGTGAAAGAGAAAGAGGGGCCGTAATGAAGAAAATGAAATTGTATTTGAGGAAAGGAAATTACGCAGTAACTGTCTCACATATCTCGGTGGACATCCGTCACCCGTTTGTAGAGGAAGGGAGTAAGTGGGAGTGAAAGAGAAAGAGGGGCCGTAATGAAGAAAATGAAATTGTATTTGAGGAAAGGAAATTACGCAGTAACTGTCTCACATATCTCGGTGGACATCCGTCATCCGTTTGTAGAGGAAGGGAGGAAGTGGGAGTGAAAGAGAAAGAGGGGCCGTAATGAAGAAAATGAAATTGTATTTGAGGAAAGGAAATTTCGCAGTAACTGTCTCACATATCTCGGTGGACATCCGTCACCCGTTTGTAGAGGAAGGGAGTAAGTGGGAGTGAAAGAGAAAGAGGGGCCGTAATGAAGAAAATGAAATTGTATTTGAGGAAAGGAAATTACGCAGTAACTGTCTCACATATCTCGGTGGACATCCGTCATCCGTTTGTAGAGGAAGGGAGGAAGTGGGGGTGAAAGAAGAAAGAGAAAGAGGGGCCGTAATGAAGAAAATGAAACTGTATTTGAGGAAAGGAAATTACGCAGTAACTGTCTCACATATCTCGGTGGACATCCGTCATCCGTTTGTAGAGGAAGGGAGGAAGTGGGAGTGAAAGAGAAAGAGGGGCCGTAATGAAGAAAATGAAATTGTATTTGAGGAAAGGAAATTACGCAGTAACTGTCTCACATATCTCGGTGGACATCCGTCACCCGTTTGTAGAGGAAGGGAGTAAGTGGGAGTGAAAGAGAAAGAGGGGCCGTAATGAAGAAAATGAAATTGTATTTGAGGAAAGGAAATTACGCAGTAACTGTCTCACATATCTCGGTGGACATCCGTCATCCGTTTGTAGAGGAAGGGAGTAAGTGGGAGTGAAAGAGAAAGAGGGGCCGTAATGAAGAAAATGAAATTGTATTTGAGGAAAGGAAATTTCGCAGTAACTGTCTCACATATCTCGGTGGACATCCGTCATCCGTTTGTAGAGGAAGGGAGTAAGTGGGAGTGAAAGAGAAAGAGGGGCTGTAATGAAGAAAATGAAATTGTATTTGAGGAAAGGAAATTACGCAGTAACTGTCTCACATATCTCGGTGGACATCCGTCACCCGTTTGTAGAGGAAGGGAGTAAGTTGGAGTGAAAGAGAAAGAGGGGCCGTAATGAAGAAAATGAAATTGTATTTGAGGAAAGGAAATTACGCAGTAACTGTCTCACATATCTCGGTGGACATCCGTCACCCGTTTGTAGAGGAAGGGAGTAAGTTGGAGTGAAAGAGAAAGAGGGGCCGTAATGAAGAAAATGAAATTGTATTTGAGGAAAGGAAATTACGCAGTAACTGTCTCACATATCTCGGTGGACATCCGTCATCCGTTTGTAGAGGAAGGGAGTAAGTGGGAGTGAAAGAGAAAGAGGGGCCGTAATGAAGAAAATGAAATTGTATTTGAGGAAAGGAAATTACGCAGTAACTTTCTCACATATCTCGGTGGACATCCGTCACCCGTTTGTAGAGGAAGGGAGTAAGTGGGAGTGAAAGAGAAAGAGGGGCCGTAATGAAGAAAATGAAATTGTATTTGAGGAAAGGAAATTACGCAGTAACTGTCTCACATATCTCGGTGGACATCCGTCATCCGTTTGTAGAGGAAGGGAGGAAGTGGGAGTGAAAGAGAAAGAGGGGCCGTAATGAAGAAAATGAAATTGTATTTGAGGAAAGGAAATTACGCAGTAACTGTCTCACATATCTCGGTGGACATCCGTCACCCGTTTGTAGAGGAAGGGAGTAAGTGGGAGTGAAAGAGAAAGAGGGGCCGTAATGAAGAAAATGAAATTGTATTTGAGGAAAGGAAATTACGCAGTAACTGTCTCACATATCTCGGTGGACATCCGTCATCCGTTTGTAGAGGAAGGGAGTAAGTGGGAGTGAAAGAGAAAGAGGGGCCGTAATGAAGAAAATGAAATTGTATTTGAGGAAAGGAAATTTCGCAGTAACTGTCTCACATATCTCGGTGGACATCCGTCATCCGTTTGTAGAGGAAGGGAGGAAGTGGGAGTGAAAGAGAAAGAGGGGCCGTAATGAAGAAAATGAAATTGTATTTGAGGAAAGGAAATTTCGCAGTAACTGTCTCACATATCTCGGTGGACATCCGTCATCCGTTTGTAGAGGAAGGGAGTAAGTGGGAGTGAAAGAGAAAGAGGGGCCGTAATGAAGAAAATGAAATTGTATTTGAGGAAAGGAAATTACGCAGTAACTGTCTCACATATCTCGGTGGACATCCGTCATCCGTTTGTAGAGGAAGGGAGGAAGTGGGAGTGAAAGAGAAAGAGGGGCCGTAATGAAGAAAATGAAATTGTATTTGAGGAAAGGAAATTTCGCAGTAACTGTCTCACATATCTCGGTGGACATCCGTCATCCGTTTGTAGAGGAAGGGAGTAAGTGGGAGTGAAAGAGAAAGAGGGGCCGTAATGAAGAAAATGAAATTGTATTTGAGGAAAGGAAATTACGCAGTAACTGTCTCACATATCTCGGTGGACATCCGTCACCCGTTTGTAGAGGAAGGGAGTAAGTTGGAGTGAAAGAGAAAGAGGGGCCGTAATGAAGAAAATGAAATTGTATTTGAGGAAAGGAAATTACGCAGTAACTGTCTCACATATCTCGGTGGACATCCGTCACCCGTTTGTAGAGGAAGGGAGTAAGTTGGAGTGAAAGAGAAAGAGGGGCCGTAATGAAGAAAATGAAATTGTATTTGAGGAAAGGAAATTACGCAGTAACTGTCTCACATATCTCGGTGGACATCCGTCATCCGTTTGTAGAGGAAGGGAGTAAGTGGGAGTGAAAGAGAAAGAGGGGCCGTAATGAAGAAAATGAAATTGTATTGGAGGAAAGGAAATTACGCAGTAACTGTCTCACATATCTCGGTGGACATCCGTCACCCGTTTGTAGAGGAAGGGAGTAAGTGGGAGTGAAAGAGAAAGAGGGGCCGTAATGAAGAAAATGAAATTGTATTTGAGGAAAGGAAATTACGCAGTAACTGTCTCACATATCTCGGTGGACATCCGTCATCCGTTTGTAGAGGAAGGGAGGAAGTGGGAGTGAAAGAGAAAGAGGGGCCGTAATGAAGAAAATGAAATTGTATTTGAGGAAAGGAAATTACGCAGTAACTGTCTCACATATCTCGGTGGACATCCGTCACCCGTTTGTAGAGGAAGGGAGTAAGTGGGAGTGAAAGAGAAAGAGGGGCCGTAATGAAGAAAATGAAAATTTTATTTGAGGAAAGGAAATTACGCAGTAACTGTCTCACATATCTCGGTGGACATCCGTCATCCGTTTGTAGAGGAAGGGAGTAAGTGGGAGTGAAAGAGAAAGAGGGGCCGTAATGAAGAAAATGAAATTGTATTTGAGGAAAGGAAATTTCGCAGTAACTGTCTCACATATCTCGGTGGACATCCGTCATCCGTTTGTAGAGGAAGGGAGTAAGTGGGAGTGAAAGAGAAAGAGGGGCCGTAATGAAGAAAATGAAATTGTATTTGAGGAAAGGAAATTACGCAGTAACTGTCTCACATATCTCGGTGGACATCCGTCACCCGTTTGTAGAGGAAGGGAGTAAGTGGGAGTGAAAGAGAAAGAGGGGCCGTAATGAAGAAAATGAAATTGTATTTGAGGAAAGGAAATTACGCAGTAACTGTCTCACATATCTCGGTGGACATCCGTCATCCGTTTGTAGAGGAAGGGAGTAAGTGGGAGTGAAAGAGAAAGAGGGGCCGTAATGAAGAAAATGAAATTGTATTTGAGGAAAGGCAATTTCGCAGTAACTGTCTCACATATCTCGGTGGACATCCGTCATCCGTTTGTAGAGGAAGGGAGTAAGTGGGAGTGAAAGAGAAAGAGGGGCCGTAATGAAGAAAATGAAATTGTATTTGAGGAAAGGAAATTACGCAGTAACTGTCTCACATATCTCGGTGGACATCCGTCATCCGTTTGTAGAGGAAGGGAGTAAGTGGGAGTGAAAGAGAAAGAGGGGCCGTAATGAAGAAAATGAAATTGTATTTGAGGAAAGGAAATTTCGCAGTAACTGTCTCACATATCTCGGTGGACATCCGTCATCCGTTTGTAGAGGAAGGGAGTAAGTGGGAGTGAAAGAGAAAGAGGGGCCGTAATGAAGAAAATGAAATTGTATTTGAGGAAAGGAAATTACGCAGTAACTGTCTCACATATCTCGGTGGACATCCGTCACCCGTTTGTAGAGGAAGGGAGTAAGTGGGAGTGAAAGAGAAAGAGGGGCCGTAATGAAGAAAATGAAATTGTATTTGAGGAAAGGAAATTACGCAGTAACTGTCTCACATATCTCGGTGGACATCCGTCATCCGTTTGTAGAGGAAGGGAGTAAGTGGGAGTGAAAGAGAAAGAGGGGCCGTAATGAAGAAAATGAAATTGTATTTGAGGAAAGGAAATTACGCAGTAACTGTCTCACATATCTCGGTGGACATCCGTCACCCGTTTGTAGAGGAAGGGAGTAAGTTGGAGTGAAAGAGAAAGAGGGGCCGTAATGAAGAAAATGAAATTGTATTTGAGGAAAGGAAATTACGCAGTAACTGTCTCACATATCTCGGTGGACATCCGTCATCCGTTTGTAGAGGAAGGGAGTAAGTGGGAGTGAAAGAGAAAGAGGGGCCGTAATGAAGAAAATGAAATTGTATTGGAGGAAAGGAAATTACGCAGTAACTGTCTCACATATCTCGGTGGACATCCGTCACCCGTTTGTAGAGGAAGGGAGTAAGTGGGAGTGAAAGAGAAAGAGGGGCCGTAATGAAGAAAATGAAATTGTATTTGAGGAAAGGAAATTACGCAGTAACTGTCTCACATATCTCGGTGGACATCCGTCATCCGTTTGTAGAGGAAGGGAGGAAGTGGGAGTGAAAGAGAAAGAGGGGCCGTAATGAAGAAAATGAAATTGTATTTGAGGAAAGGAAATTACGCAGTAACTGTCTCACATATCTCGGTGGACATCCGTCACCCGTTTGTAGGAAAGGGAGTAAGTGGGAGTGAAAGAGAAAGAGGGGCCGTAATGAAGAAAATGAAAATTTTATTTGAGGAAAGGAAATTACGCAGTAACTGTCTCACATATCTCGGTGGACATCCGTCATCCGTTTGTAGAGGAAGGGAGTAAGTGGGAGTGAAAGAGAAAGAGGGGCCGTAATGAAGAAAATGAAATTGTATTTGAGGAAAGGAAATTTCGCAGTAACTGTCTCACATATCTCGGTGGACATCCGTCATCCGTTTGTAGAGGAAGGGAGTAAGTGGGAGTGAAAGAGAAAGAGGGGCCGTAATGAAGAAAATGAAATTGTATTTGAGGAAAGGAAATTACGCAGTAACTGTCTCACATATCTCGGTGGACATCCGTCACCCGTTTGTAGAGGAAGGGAGTAAGTGGGAGTGAAAGAGAAAGAGGGGCCGTAATGAAGAAAATGAAATTGTATTTGAGGAAAGGAAATTACGCAGTAACTGTCTCACATATCTCGGTGGACATCCGTCATCCGTTTGTAGAGGAAGGGAGTAAGTGGGAGTGAAAGAGAAAGAGGGGCCGTAATGAAGAAAATGAAATTGTATTTGAGGAAAGGCAATTTCGCAGTAACTGTCTCACATATCTCGGTGGACATCCGTCATCCGTTTGTAGAGGAAGGGAGTAAGTGGGAGTGAAAGAGAAAGAGGGGCCGTAATGAAGAAAATGAAATTGTATTTGAGGAAAGGAAATTACGCAGTAACTGTCTCACATATCTCGGTGGACATCCGTCATCCGTTTGTAGAGGAAGGGAGTAAGTGGGAGTGAAAGAGAAAGAGGGGCCGTAATGAAGAAAATGAAATTGTATTTGAGGAAAGGAAATTTCGCAGTAACTGTCTCACATATCTCGGTGGACATCCGTCATCCGTTTGTAGAGGAAGGGAGTAAGTGGGAGTGAAAGAGAAAGAGGGGCCGTAATGAAGAAAATGAAATTGTATTTGAGGAAAGGAAATTACGCAGTAACTGTCTCACATATCTCGGTGGACATCCGTCACCCGTTTGTAGAGGAAGGGAGTAAGTGGGAGTGAAAGAGAAAGAGGGGCCGTAATGAAGAAAATGAAATTGTATTTGAGGAAAGGAAATTACGCAGTAACTGTCTCACATATCTCGGTGGACATCCGTCATCCGTTTGTAGAGGAAGGGAGTAAGTGGGAGTGAAAGAGAAAGAGGGGCCGTAATGAAGAAAATGAAATTGTATTTGAGGAAAGGAAATTTCGCAGTAACTGTCTCACATATCTCGGTGGACATCCGTCACCCGTTTGTAGAGGAAGGGAGTAAGTGGGAGTGAAAGAGAAAGAGGGGCCGTAATGAAGAAAATGAAATTGTATTTGAGGAAAGGAAATTACGCAGTAACTGTCTCACATATCTCGGTGGACATCCGTCACCCGTTTGTAGAGGAAGGGAGTAAGTGGGAGTGAAAGAGAAAGAGGGGCCGTAATGAAGAAAATGAAATTGTATTTGAGGAAAGGAAATTACGCAGTAACTGTCTCACATATCTCGGTGGACATCCGTCATCCGTTTGTAGAGGAAGGGAGTAAGTGGGAGTGAAAGAGAAAGAGGGGCCGTAATGAAGAAAATGAAATTGTATTTGAGGAAAGGAAATTACGCAGTAACTGTCTCACATATCTCGGTGGACATCCGTCATCCGTTTGTAGAGGAAGGGAGTAAGTGGGAGTGAAAGAGAAAGAGGGGCCGTAATGAAGAAAATGAAATTGTATTTGAGGAAAGGAAATTACGCAGTAACTGTCTCACATATCTCGGTGGACATCCGTCATCCGTTTGTAGAGGAAGGGAGTAAGTGGGAGTGAAAGAGAAAGAGGGGCCGTAATGAAGAAAATGAAATTGTATTTGAGGAAAGGAAATTTCGCAGTAACTGTCTCACATATCTCGGTGGACATCCGTCATCCGTTTGTAGAGGAAGGGAGTAAGTGGGAGTGAAAGAGAAAGAGGGGCCGTAATGAAGAAAATGAAATTGTATTTGAGGAAAGGAAATTACGCAGTAACTGTCTCACATATCTCGGTGGACATCCGTCATCCGTTTGTAGAGGAAGGGAGTAAGTGGGAGTGAAAGAGAAAGAGGGGCCGTAATGAAGAAAATGAAATTGTATTTGAGGAAAGGAAATTACGCAGTAACTGTCTCACATATCTCGGTGGACATCCGTCACCCGTTTGTAGAGGAAGGGAGTAAGTGGGAGTGAAAGAGAAAGAGGGGCCGTAATGAAGAAAATGAAATTGTATTTGAGGAAAGGAAATTACGCAGTAACTGTCTCACATATCTCGGTGGACATCCGTCATCCGTTTGTAGAGGAAGGGAGTAAGTGGGAGTGAAAGAGAAAGAGGGGCCGTAATGAAGAAAATGAAATTGTATTTGAGGAAAGGAAATTACGCAGTAACTGTCTCACATATCTCGGTGGACATCCGTCACCCGTTTGTAGAGGAAGGGAGTAAGTGGGAGTGAAAGAGAAAGAGGGGCCGTAATGAAGAAAATGAAATTGTATTTGAGGAAGGGAAATTACGCAGTAACTGTCTCACATATCTCGGTGGACATCCGTCATCCGTTTGTAGAGGAAGGGAGGAAGTGGGGGTGAAAGAAGGAAGAGAAAGAGGGGCCGTAATGAAGAAAATGAAATTGTATTTGAGGAAAGGAAATTACGCAGTAACTGTCTAACACATCTCGGTGGACATCCGTCATTCGTTTGTAGAGGAAGGGAGGAAGTGGGGGTGAAAGAAGAAAGAGAAAGAGGGGCCGTAATGAAGACAATGAAAATTTTATTTGAGGAAAGGAAATTTCGCAGTAACTGTCCCACATATCTCGGTGGACATCCGTCACCCGTTTGTAGAGGAAGGGAGTAAGTGGGAGTGAAAGAGAAAGAGGGGCCGTAATGAAGAAAATGAAATTGTATTTGAGGAAAGGAAATTACGCAGTAACTGTCTCACATATCTGGGTGGACATCCGTCATCCGTTTGTAGAGGAAGGCACGAAGTGGGGGTGAAAGAAGAAAGAGAAAGAGGGGCCGTAATGAAGAAAATGAAATTGTATTTGAGGAAAGGAAATTACGCAGTAACTGTCTAACACATCTCGGTGGACATCCGTCATCCGTTTGTAGAGGAAGGGGGGAAGTGGGGGTGAAAGAAGAAAGAGAAATAGGGGCCGTAATGAAGGAAATGAAATTGTATTTGAGGAAAGGAAATTACGCAGTAACTGTCTCACATATCTCGGTGGACATCCGTCATCCGTTTGTAGAGGAAGGGAGGAAGTGGGAGTGAAAGAGAAAGAGGGGCCGTAATGAAGAAAACGAAAACTGTATTTGAGGAAAGGAAATTACGAGTAACTGTCGCACATATCTCGGTGGACATCCGTCATCCGTTTGTAGAGGAAGGGAGGAAGTGGGAGTGAAAGAGAAAGAGGGGCCGTAATGAAGAAAATGTAATTGTATTTGAGGAAAGGAAATTACGAGTAACTATCGCACATATCTCGGTGGACACCCGTCATCCGTTTGTAGAGGAAGGGAGGAAGTGGGAGTGAAGAGAAAGAGGGGCCGTAATGAAGAAAATGAAATTGTATTTGAGGAATGGAAATTACGCAGTAACTGTCTCACATATCTCGGTGGACATCCGTCATCCGTTTGTAGAGGAAGGGAGGAAGTGGGAGTGAAAGAGAAAGAGGGGCCGTAATGAAGAAAATGAAAACTGTATTTGAGGAAAGGAAATTACGAGCAACTGTCGCACATATCTCGGTGGACACCCGTCATCCGTTTGTAGAGGAAGGGAGGAAGTGGGAGTGAAAGAAGAAAGAGGGGCCGTAATGAAGAAAATGAAAACTGTATTTGAGAAAAGGAAATTACGCACTAACTGTCCCACATATCTCGGTGGACATCCGTCGAAAGCGTGACACCTCTGCTGACAAGCTTCTGTCGACAACGATGAGGCATTAAAGGCTTTCGCCTTAATAACCATGTTACAATGTGATCAGTCAGACTGGCATGTATGAATTACGCAATGTTTTCTAGCCTTGATTGTGAATTGAGGCAGAACGCTAATTATTTGGACTGTCGTGAAGAGCAATTATTTTGTTAATTATTTTATTCTGTATTTGTTTCGAATTTTGGTTGAAGAAGTGAATTTGCCCTGTAATTTATTCTGTGACCACTGCTGCCTTGTATGGGCCCCCAGGCACCTTTCAAGCTTTCCTAAAACAGCTTTCTCACCTGGGGGCCTTCAACCTCGAGTTTAAAATAAACGAATTGAAACGAAAAAAAAAAACTGCATGTGGGGATAGAAAAAGTTATTCCACAAAATGTATTTGATTTTCGCAGTCTTCAAAGACACGCCACCGACATTGGTATGCGCTAACAGGATGCTATTTAACGCCTGATATATTTTAAATTGTAACAGGCTATAGGGACAGCCGCTACAAACTAATATGGCTGCCCGAAAGATGGCCAGGCGTTGGATCAGGAAGCCACGCTAGCCTAGTGCTGTGTTTCGCTGCGCTGTCTGATGCCGCGTTAAAATGTCCGTGGAGTTAACTCGTCCTCTAGCACTCGGATGTATCGTGTCCAGAGATATAAAACATTTGAAATTTTTAATGCCGAAAAAAAACCGCGGAAAGAAAAGTTTTTAGGAAATATTGGAAACACCAGAAATTTTCCCAAAACAAGAATGCGCACAAGATTTCTTGTACGTAGTTTAACAACGAAAAGTATTTTTATAAATTTTTGCTCGCAAACATTACATATTACTCAGTGCTATTAACAATTTCAAGTACAACATCGCTAGGCGGACGACTCCTTGAGGTTAGATGCGACAGGTTGTTGAGGCAAGTAGAAGAAAAAAACCACGCATTGGGCCCCTTCGCTTACTTTATGAGAACAAAGAATAACTGCGCAAAAAGGGCACGGAACAAGAGAGAAGAACCACACGGGACAAACGCAGGCTAACTACTGATTTGTTCCACCAACGCCTCCTTCCTTCAACAGCAAAGCGCATGTACACCAACCACAACAACAAAAGCCACAATCATCTTGTGAAATCAAGAAACTCCAACTCCTTGCGGTACAGGTGTACTGAAGCATCGCTAACACATCTGCCAGGGCCTAATCTCGCGATTTCAAAGGCTTCGATAATTTCCCGTTCTTTCAGATCCCTCGCGTGTTCGATAACCTTAGTCCTGTCGAAAAGCGGATTACAATCTTTGTCATCATGCTTGCAGGTGATACAATGCTTAGGCAGATGCTGCCCCCTTGAATCAGCTAAGGAATTGGCATGCTCTAATAATCTAATGCTGATGCAGCGCTGCAGTTTGCCCGACGTACACCTTACCACAGCTCAGCGGAGTCTGATAGATTACATTGCATGCGCTGTGTACGAACTTATTCCTGCGGTTAATGCCACACACAACCTTTCCTCGCTAAATTGCACAAACGCGACAGCTTGCAAGGTGCAGAAAAAAGTACCTCTACGCCGAATTTACCGGCGACCCTCTTCAGGCCGTGCTATAGACTCTGTGAACATAGGGCATAATTTCATACTTCCGCCTCTCCTGCGCATCCGCCCCTCGAGGTTTAGATTTTGGGCGGAAGGACTTCAACAGGGACTAAGCGACAGCCTGAAGAAGGGCCATCAGAAAACCAGCAGACCGATGGTGATCATTATTAACCTGACCTTGAAAGCTAACCTGAACCTTATGTGGACAAGACATGGCTAACGAAGCCCTGCGGAAAGTTGACGCAATATCCCTCCCTCTTGACCAGCTTCGAATGGCACGAGTTAAAGGGCAGGAGTGCCTTTTTCGACCTAGGCATGTACGCCCAGCAGAGGTGGTCAGGATAATTAAAAAATAATTTTAAATCAAAGAATTGGAAACACGAGTTTGCAGGAAGTTCAATAGTGAAACTAAAAGTGGCAAATGCTGACTTAAAAGATGCTAAAGCCTCTATAGCCACCTGTGTCAAGTCGTCGTTGTGGTCAATATTTAAAAGGACTAAAAAGTCGTCGACGTATCGGAACACCTGAACGATACGGTCGTCAGATAGTACCCGTGATAGCCAGCGGTCAATTTCAGCTAAAAGGATTAAAGATAAAACTGGAGCTACACACGACCCGATACAAATGCCGCGTTTCTGCACGTAAAATTTTTCCTGAAAACTCACAATCGTTGAAGTAAGATATACCTTAAGCAATTCCAAAAAACCTTCCACGGAAGTACCGCACGCATTCTGGAAAGACACAGCACCAGAACGTTCAATACAGTTCCGGACTGCACGGAACTGTATCCGCACCGCACTGTTCTAGATTTCGTTACTTGCCGCTTGTTGATGAACCAACGTGCACGGTAAGAGCGTCATGAACTTCCTTGTGGCTACGTCGGGGCTAATCGTCTACACTGCAGTTGAAACTGATGATCACAGGCAATAGACTAGTGTATATATGGTAAAAATTCAACGGTTATTGGAAAGCTTGGCAGTGAGAAAGAGTTTATTCTGTAGTTAAAGATGATGAAAATAACCTGCATATACGGTCGATCATAAGCCTGAATTATTCCATGTAACAACTGTCCCCGCTGTCTGACGTAATGAAGCTAAGGACCTGCAAAAAGTTACGAAGTCGATATCTGTGATCATGTAGAGTACGGTCCACTGTTGAAGGGAACATGCGATCGCGCGACCTCCGGGCTTCGCGGAGCGCTGCCGCCGAGGACTTGTGGGAATTGTGGCACAAGACGCATGCGCAGTAAGCATGACGGCTGGCCATTACGCACATGTGCCTGATGCCGCCTATTCTCGTGGAGGGCACGCGATCGCCTGTTCCCTTTAACAATGAACCGTACTGTACACAAAAGACTCCCACGTAAGGCGCGTTCAGCTCGTAGTGCAGGATTTTCTGACAGAATAATTTTTTATTCTACTGTCACCGTGCTAAGCTTTTAGGGAGTGTTTAAATTTTTAAATAAATCGAAAATGAAAGTCGTAACGTTTATCGGCCCCTAAAGGGCTGCATTATTTTTATGTAGAAAATTTTTATGAATACGTAAACGGTAGCGGGAGAACAGTACAAAATTTAAACACATAATTTTAAATTTTCGCCACATGTAGTCACTTTCTGACTCAGAACTGCGCCACGCACTGTTTTGGGTTAGAACTATAGTTGTGTTGGAAGGGAAAGCAAAAGACGCTATACGATAAAGGAGGAGACCAGTACTTTGCGCTGCGGTAGTTTAAGGCTCTCTTATGAACAGACAAATAAGCATAATGTCGTGGCTAAACTCGATTATTTCGCAACTGAACCACAATACTAAACGATACGAACTTCTGCGCCTTTTTATGACAACCCGTATATCGAACTTTCTATATTGACAGGAATAATCGGTGATTATATTTTTTAAAGGTTTAGTAGACCGTGGCCGGGTTTTTGTATCATTCCATGCTTCGCAACAAAACGAAAATAAAATTTGTTTCCAAAGAACAGTTTTTTTTTTCAGAGCCCTCCCATCACTCAAAACAAAGGCAAAAGGCTGCAATAGGAATCATTCTGGGTGTTGTGAAAATTTTTTTGGCCAGGGTTGACAACTCTCTTCGACGCAGCCTAAATGACGACCCCGTTCTTCGTGTGTTCAGGTATGCTGACGATTTTTTAATTCTTAAGCTTGCACCTGGTGACTCGCTTCCAACCATTGTCAGCAATGTGCTGCGTGTTTTTCATGACTGTGCCAGTGCACTGAATTTTACCCATGAACTGCCTAGTGACAATGCTATTGGGTTCCTAGACTTAATGCTAACCTTTAACGAAGGCCATATCTGCTGGAGCTACTCACCCAGAACTTACACCCCTGGCACGCGGGCACTTCGGATTGCGATCGGTCTCGAACGCAATTGAAGTTTGAGGTGCGATCGAGATGGACAGCTGCTACACGTATCTACTCGATTCCGATATACAAGTTAGATTGCTACATACGAGATGGCGCTGCGCGTGCTATCATCATCGCCATTGATTTCTAATAAGTTAATAATACCAATCGTTAATGAAAACTTTCTTGTGAAAATTTCAAACTATGAGCAGAAAAAGCAGCTTAATTACTTTCTGCTGTAACCATGGTTACACATTGCTTTGATGGCCTGACACTCTGTAATAGCCGACAGTAATAGCCACATCCGCGTCCAGTCACTGACTCTTTCTCCCTTAGAGTTAATATATCCAACTCTAGAGGGAAAGCTGCTCATTGAGCCCATGCGTGCCAGTGGGCAACGCATGAACGCCGCCATGATCCAACAGTTTGTGTGTGTTGCCAGCTGTTTAGACACTTGCTGAATCTGGACAAAGAACAGAGTTGGAACCTGGCAACGTAGTCAGTGGGAAGATGGCGGCATGCAGTATAGCTGTCGACTGTCGTGAATATGCCGTAAACAACGGCAAAATCGTCGCGTTTTGGAGCATATTTGATGGTATGTAGCGTCACATACCTACTATAACTTCGCATGGCCACCTTGTTGTTTCTAAATTGTTGTTTTAAGGCGAGTACAGCGATTGTGACGCGCTTGGCTTGCATTTCTTCCGCCGAGCACACGGGATTATGCATCTGCTCTGTTCTCGATTACCAAAATGTACGTCGGAAATTTGCTTTGGCGCGAGAGGACGAGCACAGATTCCAAACGAAATGGCGCCGACGTTCACAGCAACGACTCGGCCTGGTTTAATTTGGATCGTCAGCGTTTCTTTCAGTTAATGTCGAAGGTTTCTTGAACTGCCCCAGGCCTCAAGCTTTCCTTTTTTTGCCTTTCTCTTTCGCTGAGGATGACGATGTCGTGTCTACCTGGCGCGGTGCGAGTTCGTAACGGGATTACGCGACCACAGCAGCGCTCAGAGCATCATCATGAATGATTTTAAAAGCAGCAGCTAGGTGGAAACAAAAATGCAGGAAACCGTGTCACCTTGATTTCCAGCATGAATTGTGCTGCAAATGTACTCCGGAACGCAGCCAAACGCTGATGAGAACACACAATACCCATTAACCTTTATAAGTAGCACAAATGTGTACTCTGCCAAGCAAATTAAGGCAGTGGCCATAAGAAAATGCTACCACATTTATGGACCATTCCCTAGGCAGGACTATAGCTTCACTAAAAATGTCCTTAAGTGTTTCCCCGCTGATGCCGTTGTTCAGAAAATGTCCAAATGGAATCTTCCATGGGGCAGCCACACCCACAGCCATTATCACAAGGGCATCACCAGCTAGACATGTGTCATCAGTTTCCCCAGGATTCTGGCAATTTCCCAAGTCTACACAACCGATGAGTCGACCACTTACACTGTCCAAGTCGTACTTTTTTCTGATAGCTGTACCATTCACCATTACACAGCAAAGCTTTTCTCTGTCATTTTTTTCTCCGAATCTTTCTTTCATGTGCTCCAAGCCCACATGAGTGAACCCTGGCCAAGCATCCACCACGTTAAGCGATGTCAGAATTGCTTGCCGGCTTGGCATTGGGAATATGGTGAACAGGTAGTTGTAGGCGCTGGGGAATGGTAGTAAAGTGTTGTTGCAAACTTCTGCAGCTTTTCACTGTAGCGCCTTCGCCCTGGTGATTTTTGGATGTTGGCACTCCAGTTCCTGACAAGTTCTTTCGGAAATTTTCTAAATGACTCGAGTAGCTGCGGTCCTTCTGGAGAAAGCAAGTTTTTCTCTTCCATTTCCTTTCTCAAACTGTTTAGGGTTATCAGTTTTGCTTTTTTTCTCTAGCTGTTTCTTTGTGGCCTGGAGCGTCCGCTTCATTTCAGAAAGCTTCTTGGTGGTACTCAGAAACCTGGATTTCGGAGACTGTGGTGTAGAATATCTGTGGTCGTAGCTGTAGGTTTTCTTCTGTCCATAAAGCCCAGGAGATGATGCTGCCTGTAATGGAAGAATCTGGTACATGTATAGTAAACAAAATGGTACAACGGCATTGCACCTTTGCTACTTGCAAATTAACCACATTAAGCCAAATTAACGAAGAAGCTATTGGTCCCAGCATACTATGATGTAGCCTCCAATGGCAACAGCAGTGCCATTTTAAGTTTGCGATCTAACATCTCATGTGAGCCTCATACACAAATGGCCTTCCATTCTGAAGTGGTACCATCTAAGGCAGAGCAAGTTCCACACGTAGACATACGGGCTTTCGTTATGTGTTTTTTACCTGCAGTCGCCTCTTCGGAGTCTGTTTCTGTACTGGCTGCAGCTTCACCTTCACTGGAGAGAGTAAAGGGCACCTGGAATAAAAAAAAACCCTTACTTGTGGGCCCTGGCCGACCCGCTCATTTTGATTTACCAATGGGCGCTTGATTGGTGATCTTCGCGTTGGAGTCACGCCCTGAGAAGGCGTTTCGGGTGCCTGCGTGTGAAAAGAGGAGAATGACCGGGGAATGAGCACTATCGCTGCATGTCTCTTACTTGCAGTCGCCTCTTGGGGTCACCGATTGCGAAGTGCCCGCTGCTTCAGCTTCACGGTGGGGAGTAAAGGTCCCGTGAAAGACAGCCCCTCACTTGTTGGCACTGCCCGTCGTGCCTTACCATTGGGCGCTTGATTGGTGACCTTCGTGTTGGAGTTACGCCCTGAGAAGGCGTTTTGATTGCCTGCGTGAGAAAAGCGGAGGAAAACAAGAGGGATAAGCACTATCGCTGCATGCTTCTTACCTGCAGTCGCCTCCTTGGCGTCACCGATTGCGAAGTGCTCGCTGCTTCAGCTTCACAGTGGGGAGTAAAGGTCCCCTGAAAGACAGCCCCTCACTTGTTGGCACTGCCCGTTGTGCCTTACCATTGGGCGCTTGATTGGTGACCTTCGTGGGGGAGCTACGCCCTGAGAAGGCGTTGTGGTTGCCTGCGTGAGAAAAGCGGAGAAAAATAAGAGGGATGAGCACTATCGCTGCATGTTTCTTAGCTGCAGTCGCCTCTTTGGGGTCACTGATTGCGAAGTGTCCACAGCTTCAGCTCCGCGGTGGGGAGTAAAAGTCCCCTGAAAGAAATACATCCCCTGACTTGTTGACACGGACCAATCTGCCCTTTGTGTCTTACCGTTGGGCGCTTGAATGGCGACTTTCGTGTGGGAGAGCTGTACTTCAGATGTGTCGCTCCCTGAGAGAAAGAAAAATAATGACTAAGGCACTAGGTTATTACTAGTTTACACTATTGTTCCAGAATACAGGCAGGTGTGTAAGAAACTGTGATTCTGAGCTGTGAATGTTATCTCGTAGAAAGAAGAATTTTAACAGAACTTGTCAGTACATTCACTCTTTGCACCCTCTATCAGTTGCTTACTCTAGCGCTTTTGAGAATGTGGACTTCATTATGTTAAAATACTGTACATATTCAGTCGTCATAGCCATATTATGGTTGTTACGATTCTTACTTCTGAACAAGGTCACAATTATTCATACATTTTTTTTTGTTTTTCTTATGCTCGGGGCAACCTTTTTACTTGAAGCTCTAAAACTACCTCACAAATTAAGCGTAAAGACAGTGGGTAGTAAATAAGTGAATGCTGTGGCTAAGAAATTAATCCACTGCTGGCCGAAATTTCTATTCGTTATTGTAGACTTATGTCTACAAAAAGATGGATGATTGAATACAAGCTGGGAGTTATTACAACTCGTTTTTTTTTTCAAATATATGAATCACCATCGTGGTATAAAATTGAGGTAGGGCCGCATTCGGGAACGTTTCGGCGCTGCCATAGAGAAATATTTGAATATTTGTAAGTATAATGCACATAGTTTCGCTTTTGCTGTTACCTGTTGACGTTCTTGCAATGCAAAAATGCCCGGCACTGCGCCAGGTTTCAAAACCCTCCTGATGTGGCCGGTATAAAAGGATGACGGGTCAAAGTGCTGAGAGCAGATCAGCGTCCTCGGGACAAGTTGAGACAGTGGTCACCCCGTTGCGACCAGCCACCTGCTCAGCAGTTCCCTGTTGTTGTAAGGAAAGCTTCAAAAAAGATGTTATTTCGCTTAGTGTCATCCGCCTTTAGAAAGGGGGTCCGGGAGATTTTCGTTCACGGGCCTTGCAGCACATAGCCCCTGTAGCTTTCATAAAGGAATGTAAAACCTATCGTGAAAAGTGTAGATGTATCCTTTGGTGAGTTTACTCACAGTTGATTCGAGATGCCCGATTCTTTTGAAGCTTTTTCCTTGCATAAAACGCACGAAGGAGGCATCGCGGTGCATGAGAGCGCGAGTGGCTCTTTGTCCTATGGGGCTCCTTACTTAAGTGCCTTAATCGCAGTTTAATCCCCTTAATCAAACCGAAACCTCGCTCCCTAAAGTTTGAAACCGGAACTGTGCGTTTGCTCGTGAACGTCGTTCACAGTCACCGAAAAATAAATCAAAAGACCACAATAAATATTTTAAACATATCAAAATTTGTTTAAAACTGTAGAAATAACGTGTATGAGTGGTATGTGATTATTTTTTCTACCGCAGCTTTCTGAACTTGTTCAAAGTTTACCCGTCTTAACTTAGGAAGAAAAAAATGTGTTGGCCACTATGATAGGTTGTAAGATGGCGTCCAAGATAGCGACTTATATGCGTGGACCGCTTTGCTAGCTAAGCTTTACCCCACTGCTTTAATTCTCCGATCTATTCTGGATCTCGTGCCATCCGTGCTACTCGTGCTCGTTTCTCGTGCCTTATTTCTTCAACCATTGTCTATTGTGCCGTTTTGCCAAGAGCGATGACGACAGAAAAAAAGCGCAAAATCGGCGTCATGATGGCCGCGTCTGCAAACTTGGAAGCAGAAATAGAAGTGGCCAGGGAAAGGGTTGAATGTTTGAAAAGACGCCTCCTCCTCACAAGCGCTGTTGCAACTGCCGTTGCTGCCGCAACGCGTAGTGGTGTTGTACACCGCGAGCGCTGGATTTTCATCCGGAAAGAGAGGTGGTTTGAGGACACCTTGCCTCACCTCGCGAAAACTTTTTCAAACAACCATTCCGCGTCTCTCCAGCCACTTTCCGCTTTATAGTGGAAACCTGTCGGCCCTCTCTGCAGCGCGAGGATACCGTCATGAGGCCGGCGATTTCCGTCGAAAAGAGGGTCGCTATAAGCTTATACAAACTGTGCTCGTGGGCTGAAGACCGGTCGATCGCGAACCTCTTTGGAGTCGGCCGGTCAACTGTGGACACCTTATAGAGGGAATTCTGCACAGCAAAATTTCTGACCTTGGGCCCGACTGGCTCATGATTCCGTGCCGAGAGCGACTCGCCGACCACATCAAAGAGTGCAGTGCCGTGCTGGACTTTCCACAGGCAGTTGGGGCGTTGGACGGCTGCCATTTTCCTGTCTCGCCGCCGAAGGGGAAGGCAACAGACTATTACAATTACAAAGTATGGTAAGGTGTTCCAGCTTAATCATTTTTCTTTCGTTTCTTGGCGGGCCGACACTGGCACGTCGTTTTCAGTGAAGATATAATTATCAGGTACTGTCTGTCTAGCCTTTGCAGTAACGTTAGCACTGCTTAATTGGTTTTGTACCCGTAACGTAGTGCCAGTCAGTGCTGCTTTACACTGCTGATGATATTAGCACATCAGCAGCTCTCGCCCATACTGTACCCCATATAATTCAAGATGACCATTCATGATGGCACAGCAGTGTTCTTGCAAAACATACTAATTGTCTTCAGGCAAGTTTTCTGAGCCAGGAAGCCACCTTGAGATAGCTGCTGTCACAGCGCGAGGTTAGACATCTGCTGTCGACAGAAAGAGTGCAATGCAAATCTAATTACTCCTAAATTATGACTGACTTGTGTTATTGTTGTTACTTTGCAGGTATAGCATCATACTGCTGGCCCTTGTTGACCATAAGTACAGGTTCCGCTTTGTTAGAGTGGGTACACCCGGAAGCTGCCATGATGCATACGTGTACGAGAAGTCCAACCTGGCAGAGTTTGTGGAAAGCTCGGCATTTCAGTCATCTGTGGCAAACATCAGTGGAACACCAGTCAGGCCACTCACACTTTGTGACGAGGACTTCACCCTGTCATCACATCTGATCAAGCCATTTAGCCACAGGGCCCGCCTGGATGATGAGATGAGGGAATTCAATTACCGGCGCTCAAAAGCGAAAAGAGTGGTGGAAAATGCATTTTGGAGAATGGAGGCTCGATTTCGCTACTGCATGAAAAGAATGGAATGTGACCTGGACATTGCTGCTGATGTGATTCGCGCCTGCTGTGTGCTGAATAATATCTGTGAAGAGTTGAATGAGCCCATCATGTCACAGTGGGTCTTCGCCGCCAGAGTGACCAACGCACTGTATGAGCAGCCAGACGACGTCACAGACACAACAACCACAAGCGGTGCTTCAGCTCGAGCAGCTGTTGTCCGCTACTAGAAGGAGCGGGCACAACAGTGACGCGAATGCACTGCGTGTTCTGCAGTGTGTGTGCGGTGTTGTGCTGTGTTTGTAGATTGTAAATTTTGTGGTTTAACATCCTGCAGCAACAGAGGGGCTATGAGGGACCCTGTACAGGAGGGCTCTGGATTAATTTCGATCACGTGTGTTTCTTTAACGTGCAGTTACATTGCACAGCTAACCCGTGCCTTTTGCGTACTTCGAAGCACAGCCACTGCAGTCGACAGTGCACCTGGGTCCTCCGACTCAGTCACCGAGCGCCATAACCACCGAATTACCGCGACAGCTGTGCTATGTTTTCAGTGCACTTAACGCTTTCAGTTTGTTTATTTCCACCACATGACCAGGTTATTGAACATGTGTGCAGTGTGTGGTGCCTTTTTGCGATTTATTTATTGTGCTGCGCTTTAATGTGTGACTTCGGCCTGCTCCGGGGAAGCACTCGCCTCGCTTCTTTTGCTTGTGGGTTGTTGGTGCACACGGTTCTACTTTCTCGAAGGTCCCGTGTCTGCCCCACTTCTCACTTTTGGTACCCCGTGACATCCTTGATCTACACTTTTTCGTGTGATCTGTGGGATGCCATCGCGTTTTGTTGCAAGGGCTGTTCGGTTCGCGAGTGATATTTTCGCGTTGCAGGACATTTGTTCGGGGAGGTCGTGCTGTAATAGGACTTCAAAAAACTGCCCAAAGGGCCTACGTTTGTTCTCCTTGCCTGTGGACAAACCACGACGCAGCGCATGACTACGTTGCGCAGGGCGCGATAACAACGCCGAGAAGCTACCAAAGCTTCCCCGTTTCTGCGCTGAACACTTCGAGACATGCGCCTTCCTTCGGCCCGACGTGAGTCACTCCCGCCTGCGGTGGAACTCTCTGCCCACGCTTCGACTTCCCATCATCGATGGAACCAAGCAACAAGCCCCGAAGTGCCAAAGAGTCCTGGTAAGTATTTCTCAGAATGAACATTCTTTTCTTAGCATGGTGCGAACGTATCGTTCAGCAGGGCCGCTGACTCGAACATGCGTCAGGCTGAAAATATAGTTTGCTCTAAAAGTTACGTGGCTGTATCATGACGTGAATGTTCATCATTTGGAGTAGCTGAAGAAGTAATAATGTCCGTGCTTCGCGTTCATAATGTGGGGTCGGTCTAGATAAGCTTACAAAATTTCTGACATACAGCTTGTTCGGCAATTTTACGCGCCGTAGAACGCTTCTGTCAGCTAAAGCGGTGCACTGTTCGTGCTAAAATTTCACGCAGAAATGGCATTTGGTCGGCAATGTTGTTTGTTTCGGGTGCTTGTCAGATTCAAGCGCAAGGAGAGAGGTATTCGCATCGTGTGCTGTGATGGCGAAGCAAAGCAGGCCGCTCTCCTAGTGATGGCGCCATCACATTTAGTTTGTAACTACTCTGCCATGGAGATGGAAGTTTTTGTTATTAGTTAAATAATAAAGGAAGGAAAAGTTGTTGCTAACCGCGGCATCTGCCATCGAAGCCTGAGGCACCTGAGCGTCGGCTAAAGGGAATAAAAGGAGAGGCAGAGGGCAGAGAGGGGAGGCGGCCCACGCGATGTTTTTGTCACCGGCACTGACTTGCTACCTTGCGCGCGGGGGCACACAAACACACTTCGCCTTCGCGCACCGCGCTGTCCAGCTAAATGTTTACATTCCGCATGCGTGCCGCGTTCTGTCACGGGAGGAAAACAAAACACGCGCGGCTCTGAGCACAACAGCCTATGTGGAAGCATTCAACTAAGCGCCCAAAGTTGCCACACGGGGAGCGTTCTGTCACTGCGCGCAACTACCTCGCGCGGAATAGATGGGACGTCAAGCCCGTCTGTTCGAAGTATTCACAGAAGCTCACCAGAGATCGCTCATGGGTGTGCGCGTTGCCCTGCCTGCAGCTACAGGAGCGTCGTCAGATTGTCTGGGATGAGGCCGTGCGGCCTCTAGGCCCCGAGCATGTCGCGACGCGGTTCAGCGAACGCGGCACAGCGGAGGAGCAAGTGATCCAGTGTTTCAGCTGCTCCACATTCGCCACACACGTCGCTTGTAGATGGTCTGTGGTGCACCCATCTGTCCCCGGGCCACACGCATCCTACACGCGCACGGATGATCATCGCGCACTGCAGCCATGTGAGGAAGGTGCCATTGACGCTGTTGACGTGCTCACCTGGTGCAATTTGCGGGTCGGGGCGTTGCTCTCGGAGGTAATCGTAGATAACCGCTCGCATGTCCTCCAGTGCAAGAGGCAGGTCGCTGGGAAGCAGTTTGCCAGCTTGCTCACAAATACGCAGTGGCCGAGCACTCACTGTGCACGAACAGCGGAGCCGTGCTGCGCTAGGCGCGCATGGATTTCGCACAGTGACTGCCGAGAGGATGTTCCTGATAGAAACTGGTGAAGTACCCAAATAAATGTATTTATTGTGAAGGCATGAAATGTAAAGCAATCCAGAAATGCTATGTTGCACCACCTTAAGCAAAGTGGCTGATCTGCCTTTGTACAACCATCTTTCAGTGCAAATACCTTCAACCAGGTCCTTCTGAGGCAGGGCCTTCAACAGTTGCAGCCAGCAGTTGTCCGCACCAGGACAATGGTTCTGTCGAACACAGCACTAGTTCCGAGGCCGTCTGTAACCCTTTATTGTGTTTCGCCCATTCTGTGTGGATAAATATATGCTTCCCTACAGTGGCTCCAGCTACGGCTTCTCCTGGCCGTATCACAGAGGAGCCCTTGCTGCTTCCACCCTTCGTCCGGGCAACATGCAGCAGTGAACCACTTGACTGCACATCTCCACAGGGTGACAGGCCAGACTCTGACTCCAGCTACTCTCCAACCCACCATGACGATATCGAAAGGTGGGCTCTTCGCATGTGCATGGGTCTTGGACCTAACAGTTGGTACTATTCTGATTCCAGTGAGCCAGCAGCAGAGAGTACACCTCATCCCCCAGAAGAAGAACTGCACTTATTGGTGTTTGAGAGCTGTCTGAGACAGCTGTTCCAGACATGCCCAGAGTGCTAGAGGCCCTGTGAAACCACCATTACCACCAAAGGCAGCCTTATCAATGTCATCAGCATCTGTCCGTTGGAGCATTTCCGAACGTGGAACAGCCAGCCTGTCATCAATGGAAGGGCAGCAGGAAACCTTCTGCTGTCCAGCCAGGCGCTCTTTTCAGGAGCAAATGTAGCTTCCACACTGAAGATGCTGCGCCACATGAATGTGCAGGTCCCAACCGACCGGACCTTCTACACCTATCAGAATGCCCTCCTGTTCCCTGCGATAGAAAAGGTGACCAACAAACCAAACATACTGATATATTTACCCCAGCGTGACTATATTGTCAGTTTTCAAAATGTTCAATTCTAGGCAGCCAGAAGGCAGAAATGAAGTTCAGATTAAACGAACGCACTTCTGCTGACGTCACTTTTTTGTTGTTGTTGTGTTCTAGTCACCACCGCTGAAGTAGCGCACAGTAAAACTAAATTGTTATTTTACGCTGGGCTAGTCAAGAAATGGAATGACATTTCAACAGATCTGGCTACAAGAACAAGCTGGACTCATTAATTTGCACTCATTTGACTCATTGAGTTGCACAACCAAGAGGTTGATGTCACCAGTGACGGACGATTTGACTCCCCTAGGTTTTCTGCCAAGTTCCTGACAACCATCACGCATGTTCAGCAGATCAATAGAATTCTTCACTCGGTCCAGGTCTAGCTGCGGTAGGTCGGTAGATACGTCGGTGCATAACTGTTGCAGTAATTCAGTGACCTATATTTATGTAAGCCGTTGGTAAGCTGAGTGGAAATACAGGATGTAATGCTTAACACCTACCTTCATGCAGCCGAAAGCAGGCAATGGCCAGCGTGAACATATAGAAAGAAGGTCTAATGAAGCAGCTGGAATTCTTCAAGGAAAAAGGTATGGCATGCCACAAAGGTTAACATGATAGATAATTTATCATAACCCCCCGACTATGAATGGCACTCATCAAGATCCAATCTGTCACGACTGACCGCCACCCTGCCATACGAAAGTACATGCAGAACCATGAACCCAAGATCAAGCGCTACTTCGACATTTGGCACATATCTGAAAGTAAAAAAATTGATATCCTGATTGAAAAGCTGCTTGCTTGCCCGGAATGTGCTTCAGGTTTCCCTGATATATCTTTTTAAAATAGAGGTGTCAAGAAA
This sequence comes from Amblyomma mixtum, assembly GCF_055824585.1. Taxonomy (NCBI): domain Eukaryota; kingdom Metazoa; phylum Arthropoda; class Arachnida; order Ixodida; family Ixodidae; genus Amblyomma; species Amblyomma mixtum. The sequence continues at coordinate 327,082,486 of NC_143014.1, read as the reverse complement.
AAGCTGAGTGCGGCAAGCAAGCGAGCTGGATGCCAGGAGCTAGGGATCTGGATTCAGGCAACTATCAACCACATGTACTGGACAGCCCGCGCTGGAGGGGGCAATGCGGAGCTGGTCGTCGACATCTGGCGGAGTTTGCAAAATCACGTCATCAACCAGCACTCTGCACATGGCGGACTGCATCCAAGGTGTCTCCACAGCGACATGCCAGAGGGGACAAGAGTTTGGATGGACCCCAGTAAGTTTTGCTTTTGTCCTTGCTTAAAGAACTTGTTTTAAAGCATACCTTTTCCTCAAGAGTCCCCGACATACGAGCACATCAAGCAGATCACTGAGGACAAATGTCTCCTCATGGATATTACACCGAAGTCCCCCCCATGGCCAAACATTTGCTCTGGAGGCATTCCACTGCGTCTTGATTCACTTCGCATCAAAGACTACGGCATTTTTCCCAGCAGGGATGCTTTCAAGGTAATATTTTATTGCAGTTCTGTCCTGTGCCTAGAGGCAGTTGATTTATTCCCAGAGTCAGCACCTAACCACATCCACGTCCTCCAGATCATTAGGCAGAACTGCCATCTTATGCAATATCCTGAACTTACAGGAGGCGACTTGCCATTCTTCATTTAAAGGAAAATGCGTACCCCTCCCAGGCGAAGACAAAGGAAGGCAATTCACGCTGGATGATGAAGCCTACCAAGGTGGGAAAGGGCCATTACACAGTGTATCCCATAAAAACAGCTACCACTTACAGTAGGTATTATGCTTCATCCGAAATGAATAACTTCAGTGGAGCCTTTTGGGATGATGTCATGTGAAGACTTCATTTCCAGAGTAGGTCGGAAAGCTTGTGAAAGAAGTTGTCAGGTGTAGCAAGCTCTGGCGATCTCTCTCTGATACATCAGAAGCCAGCTCAAGCGCTTTCCCAGCACCAATGACCTCGGTCTTTACAAGGCCTTCTCTTCTGGAGCTTGTAGTAGCAAGGAGGTCCCGCTTCAGCCAGGGTCCCCAGTGAGGCTAGCCTCGGGTTTAAGTTATCTCGACGAAACCAAGGTAAGGGCGACAACCGCCAGCGTGTTTTAAAGTCTGAACTGTGGATGAGCAGCAAGATGCGTTCCTCAGAGACTGACATGGAATCTTCGTGGCATGGCTCGGCATTCTACTTACTTTTTAATTAAATGCGGACCAATGCCTGGCAATGACACAGAAAGGCAACGGTGAAGGCGGCCAAGGCACGGCACAGCCATCAGGCACACTGTGTCTCCTGAAAACACCTCCAACTTTCAGTAAGTAATATGTGTAACTTCGGCATGAATGACATTTGGGGAGCATTTTGGAACAATATGTGCAGATTTCATTTTCAGAGTACACCTGAAAGCTTGTGAAGGAAGTTATTGAGAAGCGGCAAGCTGCGGCAATCCTTTTCTGGTGCATCAGAAGCCAGCATAAGTGCTTTCCCAGCGCCAACGATCTCGGCTTTCAGCAAGGGGAGGGCGTCAGCATACAGAGTGTTTGAAAGTCTGACCTTTCTGACAAGCAGCAAGGTGTGTGTCTCTCCTTCTGCTGTGTCAGAGGCTGACATGAACGTCTTCGCGGCACATACTTTTACAAGTAAGCAGTTGTTGTATTATCATCATGTACTACAGGTCATATTCCATTACTTATGCACACTGGATTGTATTTCACATTATCAATTTTTGTTGGTGAAACATTTTTGTTTACTGATAAACTTGATGCAGTACATAAGAAAATGTTTTTGTATTATTACAGTTCAAATAAGTTATTTTCCTTTTCTAAGACGGTGTGTATCTGTATCTTTCTGTATTCTGTATTGATGTGTTTTACTTTGGTCTGCTTATGATGTGTAATCATATGTACACTTGTGCTGCTTGTGCTGTCAGGGGGGCATAGCCTAGTCAGGCCCCATCAGGGCCTTTTGCTATTGCCTCCTGAGCCAATTTGTTCCAAATTGTCTCAAATAAAAAAGAAAGAAAGAAAGTTTCTTGCAGGTACAACCGGCTACAGATAATCATCATTTTCCTTAGTCATGTCGACAAGAAAGTGGCGAATGAATTGGCAGGTGGTTCCATACGCATTTTTAGGTACGTTGATAAATATCTTGTGGTTGTGAAGTCTTCTCAGGCAGAAACCGTGTCAAATGTTTTAGATTGTTTTGTAAAGAACGGGTCCGGACTAAAATTTACGCATGAAATTCCTCAGCGTAAAGCGCTGCAATTTTTGGACTTACTGCTGGTCTTTGAAAAAGACCACGTGTGCTGGCAATACTCCCCTCGGTGCGAGAAGCCCCTGTTGAACTATAGGTCTTGCCCCTCGAAACTAGTAAAAAACGGGATAGTAACTGGGTGCATGAGTATGGCGTTAAAGAAATCCTGTTCTCACAAAATGAAGACTAGCCTCTGCGCCCAGGTACACCGCTGTAAGCAGGCCGGTTTCCCGGACTCAGTTCTTGTGTCGTCTGCGGAAAAGGTCCTGAAAAAATTGAAAACCCCTGAACGTGACTCTGAGCAGCGCTCCAGTCTGGATGATAGAACAAAACACATAGCTATACGGCCACACGTAGTTTCCCTTTCGCACAGATTTAAAAAAGTGGGGGCCAAGTATGGCGTCAAAGTTGTGTGTTCTCGGCTCCTAATAAGACAGGCAAGGTGGGGGCAGCTCTTAAAAAGACGAGAGATGGAATTGGCGAGAAAACAGGTTGTAAAATTAACCATTAAAACAAGTTCGTTTCGTGTAAAGTTGCTGTTGTTTACCAGGTTCCTCTGTCCTGTGGCCGTACTTATATTGGCCAGACAGGCCGTTGCATCAACGTACGGCTTTTGGAGCACCAAAATTCTTTGGGAAAGTGTTCAAAAAACTTGGCCAAGCATTGTCGCGAGTGTAAGTGTACCCCGTTTCTCGTTGACACCGAAGTCTTGTTCATCCATAATGATTGTAGCACAAGGGAAGTAGCAGAGACATTTCATATCTTGAGAAAAGGAAACAGATGTGTCAGCCAGCCTTCAGTAGCATTGTCCTATAAGGAAATGAAGTTACTAAACAGTGGTTAGCACTGATAATCACACGTGCGATCCTGCGATCACAGAGCATCTTGGAGAAGGGTCCGAAATTCTCCTTTGAACCACGGACCAACCGCTCTGAGCTACTAGCTACGGTGCGACAAAATGCCCGCAGCACAACCAACCAAGATAAAGGACGTGTTATCGGCGACGGAGTTGACACTGTAAGTGACACTGTAAGTGAGTTGTACTGTAAGTGAACAGCCACCTAAGAACCCCCGTTCAAAGAAAATTGTGAACCACTTGAAAGACAACGACCTCACAGTCATCCAATGCGACAAAGAAGGCGGCGTTATGCTTGTTGGATTGTATGACGAAAAGGCTCTGCAGGCACTAACGAAGAACTTCAGGCCGATAGAATTTTGTGCAGAAAGACAAAAGAGGGCTGCCAGGAAGCTTCTCAGGAAGGTACAGCTCGAATCAATGACCAATGACGTCAAGAAAGATCAAAAAGCGTTCCTTCAAGTTTTCTTCACAGGAAAAACCCACAAGGTGAATTGCCCTCTTCGCGTCATTGTATCAGAGAAGGACAGTTGGCAGCGAATGGTAGGGGATTTCCTAAAGAAGCACCTGAACGAAGTAGTGGGACCGGACCCGTTTTTAGTGAAGAGCTCAAAAGATTTTCCTGCCAGTCCATTTGGCATAACCGCTGCCACCACGGCGTTCTCGACTGACACAGAGAACCTGTTCTACTCTATTCCGCATGAAGCCTTGTTTGCAGCACTCAAACAGCAAGCAGATAAATACGGCGAAGTCAGCTTCCGCAACGCTGTTAGCATGTTTTTGGAACAATTCCTTGAACTGTTGAAATTTTACCATGCGTCGACCGCGATTTGCCACAAAGGACAGTTTTACCTTCAGAAAAGTGTATATGCATAGGCTCATCTGTGGTACCTGTTTTATGTAGTATTTTTCTCTCTTGTTTGGACCAGCGCGTGAAAAGTTGTCTCTCCGACCAACGCATTGTGCGTATATTTCGGTACGTTGATGATTATCGCGTGATGTTAAACCTCTCTTCTAACTCTAGTCTGCCTAAATCAGTTAGCACTACCCTTAATGTTTTAAAGCGTGAAGGAAAAGGGCTTAATTTTACACATGAATTGCCCAAAGGCAACCAAATCCAGTTTCTGGATATTAATCTGGAATTTACGCCCTCACATATCTGTTGGTCCTACAACCCCAGAATGAACAAGCAGTTACTACCCTTTGACAGTGCACATTAAAAGTTGGTTAAAAGAGCGATTGCTCACCTTGCCTGCCGTTCGGCCCTAGGAAAGTCATGTGAGCACAGAATGAGTTCAATTCTTAACCGTCAAATTAAGAGGTTGTATGCTGCTGGGTATCCGCCGCAACTGATAGCCTGTGTTTGTGAAAGTCTGCGACAGAGGATGAAGAATACGAACCGCCAAACGAACGAAGACCGAAAACCAGTGTGTGTCATGCCTTACCTGCATCGAGTGTCTCACAATATAAAGAAAGTTGCAGGAAGGTACGGCGTCCAACTCATATTTGCCGCGCCGTACGCGTGTAAGCTCGATAAACTGTGCAGTTATGAACCGAGATGATAGAAAGCAAAGATGCACCTCAAATCACAGCCTTGAGTACACTTAATGTGCCAGAGAAGTTATTTATCAGGTGCTATTATCCTGTGGAAAGATGTACATCGGTCAAACTGGGCGATGTTTTCATGAGAGGGTGGCTGAACATGTTCGCAAACTTTCTACCAACCCAGGAAGAAATTTAGCCTTACTTTGTAAGAAGTGCGAATAAACTGAGTGTCACCCGTTTCTCGAAAGCACAGAGCCCCTCGCTACGGCTAGAACCAAAAATTAGGAGTCACTTTGGCGACTAAAGTGGTGCAAGGCGAAAGCCTTAGTACAGCATTCTGTCACGAATGTGGTTGTGAATGATGATTCAAGTGCTGCCAGCGAATGACGCGTCCATTGGCTGTCTGCGTGTGTTACTGATGTGTGGTTAACATGTTAAGCTTCGCCTCTAAGAGTGGAACGCGACAGCGTCTTGCAACGCTGCCAGGGAGTCCACAGAACGCCATCGCCAATTCGGCTGTACTCCTTGCTGGACGGTAAATTTATTTTTTGAGGAAAGGAAATGTATCTCTCTCGCATATCTGGGTGGACACCTGCACCTCGCCGTAAGGGAAAGGGGGAAGATGCGAGTGAACGAAGACGCCGTATTATCTAGACGCGCCTTTGTTCATTCCAAACCATTCAGCTGGCATTACGGAGTGGCTAGCGTGCTCGTATCGCACTCCGGAGACCCTAGTTCGATTCCCCAACTCGACGAATTTCGTTCTCGGTTTTATTGATTTATGCGGTCTAACTAGAAAGGTTAATTAGGCTATTTAATATTTATATTATTGTATTTCTATCCATCGTGTTGTGTCATTCACCTGTCAATTGTTGGAACTGTCTAGGATGTTCGACACAACGTGTATGAAACGAGCAACGTCGAACTGAGTGGGGAAGTGCGTGGTGGTGGAGCGAACGCGGCTTCGTACTTATCTGTTTTTTTCAGCAGCGTCTTCTTCCACGGACGCTGTTGTCGCTGCGGCGCGCGTCTTTCTTTTCTTTTCCTCTTTCTTCTGACCTCTTCATTCTCCTCTATCTTAATTAGGCTAATTGATTAATTAAGCAATTAACTAAACTCAGTCCAACTTAGTTGGAGCATCACTATACGATCCCTTTGATTGGTTGCATGGTTACTAGCCAAAGTACAATTGGCCCCATTTGAAATTCGCGCACTGTGACGTCACGAGCATTTCGACCAATTGAAAAGCGTGACATTTTCTGTCGACAACTCCTGCTTACAACGATGAGGCATTAAAGGCTTCCGCCTTAAAACGAAAAGGGAGATAATTGAGGCCCTCCTGATCGCAATTCGAAGAATTGTGTGAGCACACCGTCCATTATGCTTTCTGATAAAGAAATCTCGTGCGTAAGCTTGCACACACTGGTGTCGATTCGCGCTCTGGCGGGTCCGCGCATCATGTACAAGTAACTGTCAATAATATCTGTTTTGATCCCGGCTGTGTCATGTGGTGGTTGTTTAGAGCGTATAAAAGGTAATGCTCGAAGCGTTTTTCGAATAAAAGTTAGAAGTTCTGCGCTCTGTGTGTGTACGTGTTTTCTGTCTCTGTCCGTGTTTTTTTCGCGCAGTTTAATCATGAACGATTACGAGACATTTTATTACCTGACAAGTGTATTTTTGACAAAGCGCATGCGCGCGCTTTCTTGACGCCCTGCCTTAAAAAAGCAGCTTGTTCTTTCCAATAAACGCAGTTGCAAATTCAGCGCTGTGTGTGTCTTCTCTCCGTTCTTGTCCTGTGTCCATGCGCTGCTTTTATTACAAGCTACCTTTGGACACTTTCGTTCGATGCACAAGGACCATAGGTCGGCACACTCACTCATGAGCGCACTCATATCGCCTCACTCACTCATGTCTGTGTCAGCGTGGGTGAGTGGTTGTTTGTGGAAGTGAGTGCGAGTGAACGGATAGGAGTGTGGGTGGTCATGAGTGTGAGTGAGTGGTCATGAGTTTAGGTGACTGGTTGTGTTGTACCTTGAACTGAACCTTGAACTGATTGTGTGAGTGCGTGGTTGTGAGTGCATGGTTGTGAATGCGAGTGTGAGTGAGTGGTTGTGAGTGCAAGCGGGCTTGAGTGTGAGTGTAGTTGAGCCACCTCTCATGGTGCCGAGGTATGACAAGGACAAGCGTGTCCTTGTCCGCCTGGCAGAGACTTTGTGACCATTTTCAACAACTTGTGTAGAGCAATTTAAACAAATCTACTCTACTACGCAGGCACTAAACAAGCTAAGCACATTCCCAAAAATGGCCTACTTGCAATCTGTAAATGCTGTGGTGCATTGGAAGGAAAATGAGTAAACCGGTAGCTTGTTTTATTTGTTTTATGCGGTTTATCGTCCCAAAGCGACTAAGGCTATGAGAGACGCCGTAGTGGAGGGCTCCGGAAATTTCGACCACCTGGGGTTCTTTAACGTGCACTGACATCGCACAGTACACGGGCCTCGAATTTCTCCTCCAAAGAAATTCAGCCGCCGCGGCCGGGATGGAACCCGCGTCTTTCGGGCCAGCAGCCGAGCACCATAGCCACTGAGCCACCGCGGCGGCTGTTAAACCGGTAGCACCTGAAACAATTACAGCAATGATGAAATATAGCAAGCAGTACACAGGATGAAGTTCATGAAATGCGGATCCAGGTGGGGGAAGGGACAGTATGTTCTGACCCCTAGTTGCCTCCTAATTTTCGTATGCAGCCACAAAAGTGCCTCTTATGCATATTTACACAAAGAAGCCAAAAACAATAATTCCTGTAACTATGCTAAACAATGGTGACCTGAGTTAGCATGCATACCTAGGTAGCGGCCCAATCAGCCACAAAAGTGCCCGTTATGCATATTTCCTCAAAGTAGATGCATTCCTCTAATTGCACTAAACAATGGTGACCTGAGAAAGCATGCACACCAAGGTTAAAGCCCAATGTTCGCCCTTTTCCAGATGTCTCAAGCTTTCCTTCCTTGTTGTTGCTAGTGGCTATTTATCAATAAAAAAGATAACAGTGGAAGGAAAAGATGTTGCTAGCCGCAGCATCTGACATCTAAACCTGAGCTGCGGCTAGTAGGAATAAAAGGAGGGAGAGAGAATGGGGGGCAATAGAAAAGATAGGAGTAGAGCGGCAATATACACTATGTACAATTCACTATATGGGAACCAAGTTATAGCACCTGCTAAATGCTTTGAATTCGCACTTTTGGTTGCACTTACTATTATTTATATTATCATTGCAACTGAGGAAATTTATATAAATAGATGCTAGAAGCCCACTCCTGGTAGGAAAACCTTTGCAATTTCGAATTTGCTCAGCAGTCGCTGCCAACTGCAATAAATATTAATTTAAACCATCCAGAATCCAGACGTACCTAAACTCGGGCATGTATTAAACCAGCAGTCAATAAGGTCTGCCTTATTTTCAGCCACCCCTGAAATTCCTGAAACTGTAAACAAGGTTCCTTCTTCTGGAAATGACAGCATGGAAGGTGGTGAAAGGTTCCATGCTTGCTGTGTTATATAGCTTGTAATCTAATTCCTGAAAGGAGAATGAGTCTGCCTCCTGCACACTAATGGGCTTTGTCAGTTCAAACTTTCCTGATCCCATTTGTCTGCGCAGCGGACGGCTGCGGTCTTGTAGAGAATGTGTGCGTGCGTGGGCTAGGAAGCAGTGGCTCTGTAATGAACAGAATGTCATGTCAACAACTGCCACCCAGCTCTGGCGTTGCATCTTTTGGTTTTGTTCCACATATTGATCCACTAGATGCCGTATGGATTACTTTCCTTTTCTGTTCTATACTATACCTGCTTTATTTCGAGACTTGGTTTGCCATTGAGACTTGACTGTGGTGGAAACATCCACATTGCTCGTGCTAGATTATCCAGCTGAAGAGATACCCAAGCTGCACAATGATCTCTCAACATCCACTTCAGTCTTGCTTAAGCCGTGTGGCACATCATACAATGGAAATGCAGGGTAACCAGTATGACAAAGGTCATCTATTAAGCTGACAACTCTCGTCCCCCCACCTCCGCAAAGGCAGTTTCTTTGTCCTGAGAGCATACATGCAATAAGCAATGCAGTGAACGACGTGAGTGTTTCTAGCAAGGTAGCAGGGGTGACCCACATTCTCAGTAACTGAAGCAAATTGATGTGTCAATTATTCCCTACAGAGATTAGAATGTTGAATGATTGTAGCCTCACAGCAGTAAAAATGCCAACGCTGAGTTACTGCTGGGCGACCACAACGTAGTTGTTGCCGACTAGCAGAAAACCAGTCTAGAAACAGTTCACCCAAAGCAGTAATATCACACGGGGTTCAGAGCTTTAGAAACTGAAAATATGCATGACTACCTTGCAGTTGAGGTTACAGTCATTGTGACCATTCGTGATGCCACTCTCTATATATTTTTTTTTCGCCTTTCGCGGACTAGTTCCGGCACAGCGGCACCCACTTTCTCTGGTTTTCGTCATTCTGCTTTGTTTCATGGCGATGAATAGTCGCTGAGAAACGCGCAGCGTCATTATCAAGAAAAAATTGACAGACGATTACCATAGTCGGTAATGCGAAATTTGAGCCCAGCTCTTCACCTGCCACCGCTGGCAGCGGCATATTAGGGTTCACATCACTCACCCGTCCACGTTGCCCACTCGTTGCCAGACGTCCTTGGAGCCATCGTCGTCGGACTCTTCCTCGCTACTCTGGAGCTGCCTTCGGCCGCATCGCGCAAAGGCGTGCAGCCGTAGGAAAGGAAGCCTATGTCTGTGGTCCGCCAAAGAATTTCCTTTCCAGCTCACTCAAATTCTGGACATCCATTTCGGCAGTCCACACACACACAAAAATGGCTGAACGTAGTTCGGCCAACAACGCACGTATTTTCGAAGATCACTCCACGTATTACTCCACGTATCACTCCACGTATTATTGTATCACTCCACGTAGATCACTCCACGTATTATTGTGTATCGTCTCAAATTAGGTTATTCGCGGATGATTGTGTAATATATCGTAATATTACTAATGAAACCGACAGCCATTCACTTCAAACTGATCTTGACGCTGTAACTGCTTGGTGTTCTTCCTGGCTAATGTCTCTAAATGCATCTGAAACAAAGTTAATGTCGTTTAGTAACCGTTCCACTCGAATTCCTACAGCCTACTTCCTCAATAACGATGGAGTAGAACTTGCAACAACTTACAAGTACCTAGGAGTTCACTTTCAGTCTGACCTAACTTGGCATTACCATATTAACACAATCTTAGCATCAGCAAATCGCGCACTCGGCCTTCTTAGGCGTAATCTCAAACACGCGCCTTCACACTTAAAAAAACTTGCTTACATCACGCTAATCCGCCCTAAAGTCGAGTATGCTTCTGCCATATGGGACCCTCAACAAGCTTACATCATAAACAACCTTGAATCCCTGCAAAACCGTGCTGTTCGCTTCATCTTTTCAGATTATTCACGCTTCACCAGTGTCACAGCATTAAAACAACGTGCCGAGTTGGAACCGCTATCATGTCGACGCCATTTCGCTCGCCTAACCTTACTTCACAAACTGTATCACCATACCACCCTCCACGACGACTTCTTTTTGCCTCATCCTGCAGTCTTTCCTCGCCGCGACCATGATAACAAAATAAAACGCATCACATGCCGTTCATTGCTCTACGCGAAATCATTCATTCCTCGCACTATAATAGATTGGAATAACTTGCCATCACACATAGCTACTGAGGTTAACCTACAATCATTTCAGCATTCGTTAAATCAAACCATGGACTAACAGATTTGGTATTTTTGTTGTATTATGTGCATTTACTGAGTATTTTATTCTGCGTTGTTTGTTGTGTTATTTGTGTATATTACTAGTTTTAATTCATTATTACGTGTATTTTGTTTCAAGTGCCTGTGCCATATTTTTATGTTTGTATCCCCCCCCCCCCTATGTAATACCCTCGCACGAGGGCCCTTAGGGGTATTGTAAATAAAAATAAATATTACTCCGCCCATGGCAGAGCGGCAAGCCTCCACGGGGCTGGCTGAAAGGCACTCCATGCGTTGGTTGACTCCTCCCGAGGCATAGAGCAGGCTTCACAAGCGAACCCCTTGCTCTGTATACTTTTGATGGTGGTGTACATCTGTTGTCTCATTGTTGGTAATACCAAAGTGACACAGAACTCTTCAGAACATTGCAGGACCATGACTTTGTGGTGTGGCATTTGTAATACTGGACATATGTCGCCATGCATGAATTTAATGATACAGTAATGGGATCACCTTCCCATCCAAATAACATATTTTCTTGGTTTTGTTTAAACTCACAAAGTCTTCGAAACAAAGAAGATGCCGTTGGCGCTTATCTGAACTTATTTCACCATAAATTTGATGTTCTAGCATTTACAGATACCTGGTTCACTGATTCATCTGACGTTTTTCAATTTGAAGACTATTCTCATGTGTCTTTGTTCAGAGACAACAAAAAAGGGGGCATTGTCTCTCTGTATTTTCGTGATGGCGAATCACACGCCTCCCTAGAGTCATTTTCCGTTGTTGACTGTGATTGTGAGGTACTTTTGCCGAATCTTGTGGTGTTATTATATTTCTTCTTTATAGACCCCCGTCAGGTAAAGTTGGACGCCTTTTTTTTCGACCTTGACAGTGTACTTCACTCGCTTACAGGACATAGCCAATCTGTTGTTGTGCTGGGTGATTTTGTCTACCTACAGCTGTACAAATGTTATAAACTTGCCAACAAGAATTACCACAAGTACCAGAACTGCTCTCGATTTATGTTTCACTGACTTCTTACCAAATGATGTCCAGCCGGGTGTGATGGCCTGCGACGTTAGTAACCACCTTCCATTTTTCGTCTTTTTGCCCCATTCGAGGAAAACTTTTTCTAGTAGCGCAGCTAACACTTTCTGTCGAAAAATTAATGACGAAACTATAAATCTCTTTCGACGCATGATTTCAGAGGTGGACTGGTCACTCGTTTTTAATCAAGAAGATCCTAGTCGCTGTTTCGATGTCTTTGAAAAAAAATTTGAAGATGCCTATTATGGCGCCTTTCCTCTAGTCCGCCGCTCTAGATACAAAAAGCCTAAAAAACCGTGGGTTACGAAAGAGCTGTACAACAGAAGAAGGCAAAAGCACAATCTCTTTGCTGATTTTTTCAAGCACAAGGACATGAATACACTAAACTTGTACAAAGCTGCAAGGAATAAGCTCAACATTGATCTAAAAACCGCCAAACAGGAATATTACCCAAAAGCGTTCGCTAAGAAACTTGCCCCTAATCAAATATGGAGGTCATACAACAATTTAGTATCAAAACGGGCCGCCGCGGTGGCTCAGTGGTTATGGTGCTCGGCTGCTGACCCGAAAGACGCGGGTTCGATCCCGGCCGCAGCGGCTGGAATTTCTTTGGAGGAGAAATTCTAGAGGCCCGTGTACTGTGCGATGTCAGTGCACGGTAAAGAACCCCAGGTGGTCGAAATTTCCGGAGCCCTTCACTACGGCGTCTCTCATAGCCTGAGTCGCTTTGGGACGTTAAACCCCATAAACTAACTAAACTAACTAAGTATCAAAACGAACCGAGCCAACTCCAGTAGAGATTGTGGTAGATGGCGTTCCACTCAGAGGTCGTCCCTTATCAGACATGTTTAACGAACACTTCCTGACGGTTGGTGAAATGATTCTGTGCAAACAACATACACTGATCTAATGTCATATCTTAAAGGCAGTCCAAAACCTTCAATATTTCATTCCCCAACAACTACAGGCGCAATCTCCTCGTATATAATGCGTCTAAAAAATAATTGTTCCGTTGGAGCTGATAACATCAAGGGTGAGGTACTGAAAGCTGTATCTGATATTACTGCACCTTTGTTGTCCCATATGGGCAACCAAATGCTCAATGAAGGCAGGTTTCCAGATAAATTAAAGATATCAAGAGTTTGTGTGATACATAAGACAGGATGCTATAATGATCCTAATAATTATCGCCCAAAATCCGTTTTGCCGGTCTTCGCAAAAATTGCTGAACAAGTCATCAATACCCGTCTTACTCCGTACTTCATTAAGACCGGAGCTATTGCGAAAGAACAATATGGATTTCAGAAAGGTAAATCTACGGAAAAAGCCGTACTTCACATAAAAGACAACAATACAGAAAACAGAATTTTTACACTTGGACTATTCTTAGACTTTAGAAAAGCCTTCGACTCGGTCTGTCACGAAATTTTACTACGCAAATTACAATTCTATGGGATGCGAGGCTCCGCGCTTAATCTTATTCAGAGATATTTATCATCCAGAGTACAAGTCACAATGATAAACGACATACCTTGAAGCTACGGCCTTATACGCACTGGTGTGCCACAGGGCTCAATACTGGGTCCCATTCTATTCCTAGTTCACATAAATGATATTGTTAATATTCTTCCCTGCTCTGAAACAGTTTTATACGCTGACGAGAGAAATATTTTCTTTCATGACGCGAGTTTGCAAGGAATAGAATGCAGAGCAAATCTCTGGTTAGAAAGCCTTACATTATGATTGCGGGCGAACAAGTTAGAACTAAACATCACGAAGACGAAGTATGTAATATTCAGAGCTAAAAATAAAGTCATAGATGATGAGCCAATCATATTATACAATTCAAATGTTTTACAACGAGTACAGTCAATAAAATTCCTTGGAGTTATATTTAATCAACACCTGCTGTAGACTGACCATATTAATCAAGTAAGAAAAAAATTTCGCGATCAATGGGCCTTCTAAACAAATTTAGGCTTCTATTACCAAGACGGCTCAAAAAGCAACTTTATTTCAGTTTAATTCATTCGCATCTTCACTATTGTTTGCTGATATGGGGAGACTCAACACATACTAATTTAAATGCTTTCTTTTTTGCTACAGAAAAATGCCATACGGGCAACTGCTAATCTAGGTTACTCGGATAGCACGAACCCGTGGTGGAGCAGCTTGGGGCTATTGACAATTTTTCAATTAGAAACTTTTCGGCTATCGCTTGAGACATATAACGGAATTCATCTTGAACCTCAGTTTTTTTCAACACCAGAGCTACCACAAAACCCATATCCCCTTCGGCACACGACAATAAGAGCACCAAAAGTAAGAAAAAATTACGGGTTCAAAACGATTAGATACCAAATGACTACCTTTTTGAATGAAAACAGAAATTTTCATGACCTCCTCTATCAATGCAGAAGTCAAAAAATATACAAGAGAAAAGTGATTGCACTGTTGACTGCATGACTATCTGGTACATCCTGTGATTTATTGTAAATTGATAACAGTTAACACGATTATATATATATATATATATATATATATATATATATATATATATATATATATATATATATATATATATATATATATATATTCCTTTTATAGATCCCTGTAATCCAAAAGCACGCAGCTCAACAACTATGAAGCTACTGTAACATTGCTGTACAGTTTTTTTGTTTTTTTAATATGCAAACAAGTGTCATGGTGGCCGCTACATTTACTGTATTTGTTTATTTTGTCTGCATATGCCGAATGCAATTTGCTTACCCCAGGGAGGAAGGCCCCCGTCAGGCAACACGCCTTCTGGCCTCCTTCTTGAAGTGTATATAGAGACACTTCAAATAAATACTTTTCGTATTAAAGATGCTGATATTTGCTCTGAGGAACACTTCGAGCAGACTCAGGATTTTTGTGTAGTTAACTGTTCTTGATGTTCTTGGGAATTTTTTTTCAAGGCTACACAACATAACATTCAGTTCTAAAAATTAGTGTGCTCTGTAGTATGGTCTTTTCCACTCGTTCTGTATGAGTGCAATACTGAATTAAAACTTTTCTCCTCTCTCTCTTTTATGAACACTTGTGTCATTCCTGTACTTTCTTTTAGGTTTGGTGTTCTTGTAACACACATTATATCCTGCATCAGTGTCAGGGTGAATCCATATATGCTGTGAAAACGACACCGAGGACGTAGTAGCTGGATTAGCTTACTTATGGTGTTTTGAAGAATTTAGTCATCACACTGACCATTTTCTCCTGCAGCTTGTAATGTTTCTCTTGCAACAAAAGCTTCTTTTGAATATACTGGCGGTATATTTTTTTATCGAACTTTTAAGTCATACGCCATTCTTGAATTGACACCTTCTGTCAATGAATTTTTAAAACTTAAGCAGGGATACTGTTTCTGCTGCCTGTGACATGAGTTTTTGTTGGTGTGCTTTATCATTGTATTTTTTTGGTTGATGTAATAAACCATAAGTATGAAAATAATACTTGCCGTGCACTGTGTAGTGAACTGCGCACATGGGCCAGTGCCTTGGGATCATACCTTGCTATACTCAGAGACCAAGTACTTGTAAGGGTAACCTTAGCATGCATTGCCGTGAATGTGATTGCACCCCACAGTTTAATTTTTGCCGAATTGTTGCAAGGAACAAAGACCAGCTTTGCCGGGAAATTATCGAGGCTTCGAATATCAAGAAGTATGGTGATACATGTGTAAGTGCTGCATCAGTGTCTTTATCACAAAAAGAACTTCGCTTCCGGAATCGCACTTCTTAGTTTGTGCTTGCTTGCAGGGATCCTGGTGCATGAATTGCTCTATGCGTTGTTTTCTATTTGGTGCCTGAATGTATTTATACGCGCAGCGTGCCAAATAAATGTCAGTTGCTAGTTCAGCGCTGTGTTGTCCTTTTCCTCCTTTCCTCTGCTCTCTTTTTTTGGCCTTCGGCCTTGCGCTGTTTCAATCATATCATGTACAACAAACTCGCCCATCAGCTCGTGCTTGTAAGGGTACTTGCACCAGTATTTACGTTGCGAATAATGCATGCTTAGCTGTTGTCTAGAAGGTTGCTGCCTTTCTACGCTGCCTTCTTTGCCAGCCACTTTCATTGGGTTTCCAGTCGCTCATAAATAAGGACATGATTAGCAGGAACTCGAGCCCATTTGACTGGCAAAAGTTGGCGCGCGTTGAAAGGCAATAATCTCCAAGAGAGGCGGGCCCGAAAATGCGAATTCTACGAAAAGAATGGTTTATAATTCGCGCCAACAGCATATGTAGCTTGACGTCATTCAACGTCACGCACTCGTAAGTGTGCCCCCCAGAATCCAGGGGCGCTGGGGTGACCATGAGCCGGCATTTTTTGGACCAACGGGAGTCTATGGAACCTTAGCTACCATGGTATATCTACCTTGGTCGATCGCGATTGAATTTGCTGTGTAGCAACGCCGGATCTGAAATCGAGTTTGATTTCGATCGACTTGATTGCGATCGAAAGTGCCAGTGTGACAGCAGTATAAGAAAGTGCTATTGCCATATGTTTAATCGCACTCCAAGCTGATAAAAAGAGCCATAGCTTGCCTTTGCCTAAGTAATGCCTTGCAGAAGAGCTGACCACATACAGCGAATGACAGCTTTCACCAGCAAGTCCGCCACCTTAGTGACTCAGACTATCCGACTGACGTGCTGACTGCAGTTGGTGAGTCGATGCTGCAGAAAATTAAGAACCACAACACACGGGACTCCAGAAGTGTTAGACTGGAGGGGTAGAAAGTTGAAGTGGTGCCCTATCTTCACGGTGTCTCGCATAACCTGAAGAAAGTGGCACCACGGCACGGCGTGACGGTAGTCTTCTCTGCACCTTGTGAGATGTCTGGTTTATGTTCACGAATCGCGAAGGCCAGAGAGGGGAGGAAGTCCAAGAGCTGCACTGTGAAGCATGCCAACAAGTTCGTTGCTTGTTCGACTCGTGTCGTTTACAAGTTACCGCTGTCATGTGGTAGGGTGCACACGGGGTAAATTGTCAGATGCGTTAATGACCGGTCACGCGAACGTAACAATCCTCTGAGAAATTTTTGTGGTCCAAATAATCTCCCATGTCACTGCAGGAGTTGTAAAAACTGTGTTACGGTTTTTAACAACATCTCAGTCATCGAAAAAAGTAAAAACAGGGAGGATAGGGAAATCTTTGAGGCCTACCATATTGGGTTGCAAGGCAGTGACACATGCGTCAGTGCACCGACTTTGCATCTCACTAACAAAGAATTTAATTTCCTAAGCAGAAGTGTGCGCATGCAAGTTTGATAGGCAAAGTATCGATCTTATGTTGTTTGCCAGTTATGGAGCATGTATCCACTCCTTGGTGAATTGCGGCATATGTATTTGTTTTTTTTTGCGTGTTTTTTCAGTGTGTCATATACGCCTGCGTCTTACGGTGACCTAAGCGGGCCGTTTCTCGATTAAACTTCAGTTGTTAGTCCAGCGTTGTCCTGTGTTCTTCTTCTCCTGGTGTCTCGTACTTTCGCTGGTGAAGTTATGTCGGAAATACACCAGCTAGCCCACTTGGTTACTTTGTTACTCATCAATCACTTTTCCCGTCAGGCACATTAATTTTTTTGCAGCTGGTTGATGGTGCTTGGTGATTCGAGGTTCAGGAAGCATCGTCAAGATGTTCAAAGTTATGCGGCATGGACGCCGGAGCGAAGCAGCGCTCTGCTGAACGGAACGGCAGGCTTGTGCGACCGCACGCCAAGTTGAGGCACGTCGCCTTTGACAGGTATTTGACCTGGACGATGAACATTCAGCGTGGGTTTAACAGCACCTGTGACCCGTTCTAGAACGTGCTATACAGGTTCGAAGCACTTCATGGCCTACTCATGGGAGAGAGAGAATTTTTTGGAAGCCACGTTGCTTTTAAATGCTCTCATGGAGCTGTTGCCAGTAGTGTACATGAGTCATTTATTGTGTTCATAAATATACCCGTGAATACGCGAGGGATGTCCGCGTATGTTCTGTATCACTCGGGCATGCTGAAGGGTCCTCATGAACGAAACATTCGAGCCTTTAATACATTCCCAACCACCAAATCGCTTTCAGTGCTTAAAAAGAGACTGGTTATCACCCTTCGCTCCTATAGCATTAGTACCACTTCCATCGCTCTCTGAACATTCCAAATAAGAACACGCGCATCAGTGTGACCTTTGCTGCAGTTTGGATATAATTTGCGGTCCATTCGGCAAAAAATAGGCCCGTGGCTGTAAGTTCCTATGTAAGTGCGTTACACCGGCAAGAATAAGTCCAACATACCATTTACTTACGGCGGTAGAAAGCAAAATGATTGTTTGGGCGTGTTGGTGAGAAATTCCAAAAACTTGAAGCACACAGACAGACAGGACGTAGAACCAAGACGTTATAGACACGAGCGCTAACTTGCAACAAGCGAATCATTACAGGACATCCCGCAAGCACCGCAAGTCAACCAGTCAATGGTAACGCAAATATTTCAGTTCTTTTGATGATAAAGCGGTCGACGGCTTGGATACACAGTCATCCCATAACCTGTCTATTAACTCTGCCTCGCAAATCTCGCGGGTGAGTTGAAATTTGTTTCTCCTGACCGCCAGCACTGGCTGGTGGGGAGGACCAGCGCAGTAGCAGCAGCCAATGAACTAACGGACTAGGCGGCCCACCCACACGTTCTGAGAATACTGAACAAATAAAGATGTTTTTAATCAATCGCGACAATGGAGCAATCTTTTAAAAAAGGCACGCAACTTAAGTTGGCATATGGATCTACACTTTGGCCGGAACTCGGCACATTACTGGTGTCATCATCATCAATGGTTTCACACTTCCTACAGTGGGCATCAAGGAGCCCTTTACACTATTCCCTCACATTTCTACAATGTTCATGGAGGCGATCGTTGACACATCTACCACTTTATCCAACATATCTCTTGCCACAATAAATCGGTCGACTGTACACGACCGGTTCCGCACATATCGCGAACTTGTCCTTGTGCCTCTTCTTGCACAAAAGGTTGTGAGAGGCGCCGGGATAGGATTAGTTGTTCTGCAAAGCTTTTGGAGCTTGTCGGGAGCGTGAAACACCACTGGGACATTCGCGTTTCGCCCAATCTTTTTTAGCCGATGGGACATGCTGTGAATGTACGGAATCACAGTAACCTTGTTCTTTCCAGTGGAAAGCTGGGAGGCGTCAGGCTGTTTCGACAATTTCTATTTCAGTATACATTCAGCAGCGCTGACTATTACATGATTCAGATAACCAGAAGCAGCCAGCAGGAGGGCTGTTTCGACAATTTCTATTTCAGTATACATTCAGCAGCGCTGACTATTACATGATTCAGATAACCAGAAGCAGCCAGCAGGAGGGTTTCTTCCTCGAAACTGATAGCCATGAGCTCTGGGCAAGACTTGTTCGAGGGGTTCGAAAGGCGTAGTTTAGCTATGCCCCTCTTAAGAAGTTTATAGTGAGCTGAGTCGCACGGGAGCAGTGGCTTACTGGCGCGTGGTTCTTACTTACAGTAAACCCGTTCTTACTTAAATAAAAGTCTAATAATAAGAAATCTGATGCTGTTGTCCGAAGGCATCTCGTGGGCTATTTTTAGCTCGGCTAAGCCTGCGCGTACGAAGGTTAGTGTGTTATTAGCTGCTCTTTAAAATGCCGCAGAGCTGCAGTCAAGAAATAGGAAGAAGTATATACGCACCTAAACACCTTGGTTACATTGAATTCGGCTAGACAGCAGCTAAGGTCCCTCTCAAGTTCTGCTAAATACAAATCACTGAGAATGGCGGCGATGCAGAATCCTATACATATTCCCTCTTTTTGCAAATATGGCCTCTCATCTCACGGCATAAAAGTAGATCGAAGGTAAAGGCTAAGAAGCTACAAAAAGCCACTGCTCGACGTTCCGGACGTGTTCTGGGAACCGACATTACCATACCTATCGATACAGTCCCCAACACACGAAAGCATATCAGACTGCGGCAGAGAATAGAACAAATCGTTGATATCTATGGAAAAGGCTCTGAGGCTCTTTTGGGTTGACGACTTCATATAATCATAGACAGCTTCGGAATTCTTCACCTGGAGCGGGTCATCAATGTGTAACAGGCTAAGCTTTTCTTGAAGAAATAGGGCAACTGATTTTTGTCACGTACCATTTTCCAAGACAATTGCCCTGAATGCTGGGTTAGCCTTGTGGTTTTTGACGCTAAAGAAGATCTCTAAGCAATTCCGATTACTCGTTTCTGTGCTCTTGACGAGCCTACTTATGTGCAGCCTGTTGCACAGTTCTTTTGCCTCGATTTTTCTCTCTATACGGACACGTTTTTTTCTAGGAGTAAAGGTTTTTAAGGCTGCCTCTAATCCTTTGTTGTTGAATAGCCCATGCGTCATAACAGCGATGCCCCCCTCCTTCTCGGAGGGTAATATATAGAGCGAATGATCTTTCAAAAAAGCTACAACGCGTTTCACTGGTACCTTCGGTACTGGAGCCATGCCATGATTTAAGACGTCCAGGCGTTCCGAAACACAGCGGAAAGAGTCCTCACCCGCGGCAAACCGAGAAACTTGTCGAACAAGGGACAGCAGTTCAGGTGCAGCCCTCTTCTCGACAGCGAACTTCGGTCCCCGGGAGAGCACCTGTTGCTTATCTCGAGGTAGGCATGCTTGCTCAAGGAGGTGGGTGGAGCTTGAGGACGCTGTATACTTCACGGGAATGTAACGACGAAGCTGATTCAGTTGAATCTGCCACAAGAATTATTTGGTTGTTCGAGCGACAAGCGCCGAAAACCCACAGAAACCCCTGGAGGCCGAAGACGGCTCCAAGGTTATGCCTACTTGCACTGCCAAAAGTTTCGTGTGCAGCCGAGCCAAACGAAGCCATACCAACCGCTAGATCTTGCATATGAAAATACCATGTCCGATAGAGGGAGTAAACCCTCCGAACAAGGCTCGAACATCTGGCGGCAAAATCTTGTTGGGCATGCAGAATGCAAGTGAACAGGCTCTGCATACTGCGCTGGCGATGAAGGCAACGGTCGCTGAGGGATGATGAGGAACGCATAAATATGGGCCCAATGTACTACAAATATAATTCAGCAAAGTGATTGTTTGGGAGTGTTGTTGAGACATTCCAATAGCCTGAAGCGCACAGACAGGGCGTAGGAAGACGACGTTACACACACGAGCGCTAACTTGCAACAAGTTTATTATGAAACGAAAGCGTAATATAAGCGAATCGTTGCCGGACATGACGCAAGCGCAGCAGGTGATCCAGTCAGTGGCAACGCAAATATTTCAGTTCATTTGATGATAAAGCGACCGCCGGCTTGAACATAACTCTGCCTCAATAATCTCGCGGGTTAGTTGGAATTTGTTTCTCGCGACAATGGTGCATTCTTTGAAAAATGGGACGCAATTCAAGTTGGCACAGGGATCTTCACTTCGTCCGGAACTCAGCACATTACTGGTGTCATCAGCACCAATGGCTTCGCACTTCCTACAGTGGGCATAAAGGAACCCTTCACACTTTTCCCTCAAATTTCTACAATGCTCACGGAGGCGGTCGTTGACAACCTACCACTTTGTCCAACATATCTCTCGCCACATGAAATCGGTAGACTGTACACGACCGATTCCGCACATTTCACGAACTGGCCCCTGTGCCGCTTCTTGCACCCAAGATATTGAGAGGCGCCGGGATTAGTTATTCTGCAAAGTTTTTGGAGCTTGTCGGGAGCTTGAAAAACCACTCAGACATTCGCCCTTTGCCACGTCATTTTTACCCAATCTTTGCCCAATCTTTGTGATTCCGTATATTCACGGCTTGTCCCATCAGCTGAAAAAGATCACGAAGATCACAAAAGTTTCACGAACTCCAACACGAAGAGTTTCAAGCCTCTGCTTTCTGCCATAGGCGTCTATGGCACCCTCGTGGAAGAATGAAATCTAAATGATTACTTCAGTGCAGCATGCAATATGTTGAGTGACTTTTGGCATGTAGGACCGTAATATCCAGAAAGGGCGAGATTTTTAGTGAGATAACAAGCGCTGCAAACCAGTATACGGTCTAAAGAAACTGCAGAAAACGATATCTTTTTGCACCAAATCTGCCATGGCTTGCAAATTTGACTACGACTGACTGCATACCCGACAGTTGTGGACTCGTTTATGAGATCATTTTTTTTCATATAATGTAACATTTCACTATACCAATCAATTTATCCGCAGATCAACCGACAGCAGTCTTAGATTTTTCGTCTATTATCATTTTTGCTGCCATCAAAGCGTTCTCTATTGGTTTTTCTCTGGCAGTCTTAACTATGCGGTGCGATCGATGGAAGCACTTCAAAAGGAATATTTTGCTACTCATCAGAAGAATGAACCATTATCTTCTATAATTTTATAACAGTATCTTACAATTTTTCAGTTTTCAAAATTTTTGCCGAGAATGTTGGACAAGGTTAAAAGTACCTCTTTACAACGAGACATTGAGATTCACATTTGAAACCTTCATAAACTATAATTTTTGTGGGTAGTTAGTGACGATATTAAATTGAAGTAAAAAATAATAAATAAACATATATGTAAACAATACTAAGATTGAAAATGACAAGAAAATAATATTTGAAACATTCATGTCAGGAAGGGCAGAACATTTTTCTTTGGCTGGCATTAGGTATATATGGAGTGAATTGTAGATTGGTTCGCAAATAATTAAATTTTTATAATCAACAAAAAGCTAAACTAATTTGCTTCAGGCATCTCCAAGAGGCACTTTCTTTAAATAAAAACATATATTTGCATAAGTCGAATTGTAATGCATGCCTTACTAACCATTACAGTTTAAGCCAGTGGTTAAGTATTTAGTAATATTTCTAGAACAGTACCTTACCTGGAATAACTATGTGTATGTTTGTGGGAAGCTAAGGGTGGTCGCATCCATACTGTATAAACTGCGAGGGGAAACTTCTATCAATCTAAGAACTGCTAAATATAAGGGATCAGTAGAATCAGTAATTGCACATGGGGTCACATTATACGAAACATCTTCTGACCACAGAAAGCATGCTATTAACAATTAGACAGGAAAGAAAAATATAGTTTTCTGGTTATAGTTCTTGTGGAGGAGCTTTTTAAGCATACAGTGCTGACAAGCTATGATTAGCTAAACGTTTTTAAAGAACTGGTAAGAAAAGAGGTAACATTACAGAAAAAAGAAAAACATGTTAAACTGCGAGTTTTTACAAGCAGTGGAAAGAAAACGAGAAATTATTACGTACCTGACATTTTAATCAACTTACTGAAACACTCTAAGGAATAGGATCACGATTTAAAATAATGAAAGAAATGAAAAATGCTGTTCAACTTTGTTGTGTAATGTATGATTTTTTTTTCATTTGCTGAATGGGAAACTGTTTTTTTTGTGTCAAAGTTTGTTTCTTTGAAATTGTACTTTAGTCATTTTATAATGCTTCTTATCCACCTAGAAGGCTGTTTCACGTGCTGCCTGGCCTACTAACAACCACCATGTGCTCAGAATGGCCAGAAGACTTTCGTGTACAACTTAGTGGGATGAAGCATTGATTGATTTGATTTATGCGCGAAACAGGGAGCTAATTACAGTTTAACGGAATACAAACGGGGCTATTAAGCTAAACAAAGGCTTCAACTTATTGTGTGCGATTCTGTCATTGTGCTAACTAAAACGGAAGCATATTAAGTTCTTGCGAAGTCAAAAGTTGGACTGTTATACTTTACGAGGAACATTATGTAGCAATATGTCGACATTATATACTTAATTTTGTCTCTTGAAACAGCATAACGCAACACTACTGTTGCTTTATAAGCCAGGTAGCAGAGGTATTGCCAGGAAAGTCTTAAAAAATCGACGATGGTAGTTTCTTTTGAATGCAATTGGAAGTTGGAATTTCTTGCAAACTTATACTTAATTTTGTCTCTTGAAACAGCATAACGCAACACTACTGTTGCTTTATAAGCCAGGTAGCAGAGGTATTGCCAGGAACGTCTTAAAAAATCGACGATGGTAGTTTCTTTTGAATGCAATTGGAAGTTGGAATTTCTTGCAAACTTATACTTAATTTTGTCTCTTGAAACAGCATAACGCAACACTACTGTTGCTTTATAAGCCAGGTAGCAGAGGTATTGCCAGGAAAGTCTTAAAAAATCGACGATGGTAGTTTCTTTTGAATGCAATTGGAAGTTGGAATTTCTTGCAAACTTATACTTAATTTTGTCTCTTGAAACAGCATAACGCAACACTACTGTTGCTTTATAAGCCAGGTAGCAGAGGTATTGCCAGGAACGTCTTAAAAAATCGACGATAGTAGTTTCTTTTGAATGCAATTGGAAGTTGGAATTTCTTGCAAACTTATACTTAATTTTGTCTCTTGAAACAGCATAACGCAACACTACTGTTGCTTTATAAGCCAGGTAGCAGAGGTATTGCCAGGAAAGTCTTAAAAAATCGACGATGGTAGTTTCTTTTGAATGCAATTGGAAGTTGGAATTTCTTGGAAACTTTAAATTCTGGGAGACTTCGACACGCAACTAAGAAAACGTAGGAGTAAGAATCCTTTCTGACGGTAGTAAAAAGAACTGCCATATAGAGAGGAAAAGTTCCAGCGGAACGTTATTACTGTCTTGTCCTGTTTGGTTTGGTTTTGTGGGGTTTAACGTCCCAAAGCGACTAAGGCTATGAGAGACGCCGTAGTGGAGGGCTCCGGAAATTTCGAACACCTGGGGTTCTTTAACGTGCACTGACATCGCACAGTACACGGGCCTCTATAAATTCTCCTCCAAAGAAATTCTAGCCGCCGCGGCCGGGATCGAACCCGCGTCTTCTGTGTCAGCAGCCGAGCACCATAGCCATTGAGCCACCGCGGCGGCTGTCTTGTCCTGTTATCATCCTGAAAAGTCCTGTATTTGGAAAGCATGGCTTTTAGAACGACGTTCTCGATTTTTTTGCAGGGAATAGCAAGAGCCAAAAAAGTTTTATTCACTTTTTAGGGCAAGTCAGCGCAGAACTGCTGAAAAAAATATTCGGGCTCGATAAAATTTTATGTAGCCGCCACGGTGGCTCCGTGGTTATGGTGCTCGGCTGCTTACCCGAAAGACGCGGGCTCGACTGTGGCCGCGGCGTTCGCATTTCACTGGGGGCGAAATGCTAGAGGTGCGAGTACTGTGAGATGTCAGTGCACGCTAAAGAACCCTAAGTGGCGGCAATTATCCGGAGCTCTTCCCTGCGGAGCCCCTCATAGCCTGAGTCGCTTCAAGACGTAAATCGGCATAAAACGAAAACCGAAAAATTTTATATTTCGTTATGAGAGTATCCAAACTTGAAATTTTGCGAAACTGGAAAGCGATGTTTTCCACTTCTTCTGATATAAGATTTTTCTCGAAGAAATCTTTAACACTTCTTGCAAAAATAAGGTCCATTCTGACGTGTCGACAGATTTGGCCATCACATATAAGAATTTGATCGAAAAGAAAAAAAAAAAACGGTTACGGGACCTGAATTACCGTCTTCGTATGAACCCATTTAGACTATGTAGCACCGTTCTATAGATATTTTCTTTTGTGTATTCAGTCTATACAGATACCGCCTACAGGTGAGATTTCATATTAAATACTTATTTTTGTCTCTTCGAGGTCCATAGACCGCCCGTAGAGGCCAGTCGACAGGAAAGTCCGCGTGCCTTTTCTATTCATAGTTTACAGGCTACCTATAAATGAGCGGGGGTCGCAGGTGAAGCGGCCACATTTATTTGCGGGAGAGGACTGGAGAGCCCCGGCCCGATCGAAGGAGAGGTGACAAGCCGGCGGTGATCTCCGAGACCTCACAGGGTGTTTGGAGGTGCGCGAAGAGCAGTTGATACTCGTTCTCAATACGGGTGCCACGCACGCTGCGTGCGTAGGTACGAATGCCAGTAAATGTGGAACCTACTTCTTTTTGCCCGTCGACGCAAGTGGGAAGATAATTTTTTTTTTTTGTGGCCGGTAAACCGTGTAAGTGTGCCAGTCCATCGGGAGATTTGTTTTCTTTGCCTATTGGCATAGAGAGGCTGTAGACCAAGCCTGTGTTGGGTTATCTATTTTTGAAGCGAAAGCTTCACTAAGCTAGGTAAAGCCAGTTTCGCCGTGGCCGCAGGTTTGACTTCCAAATGACCTTCATAACCAAAACCCATGCCACGTTGCCGACAGAGAAAGCAAAGCAAAGGAAAGGCGCATATCTGGCCTCCTGGGACAGTGGACACCTCAGTCATGCTTCAAGCTACGTGGCTGGAGTGACAGATGTGCGCTGCACGCGTTGGCATTGACAATGCTGTGGCAGAAACGCGGCACTGAAGACACTGGCCGTCGACGTTCGTTGAGTTCATTTGCGTTGGCGTCGGCAACGTTTTAGACTCCGATAATTTTAAGGAAAGAAATTGCGCATAACTGGCTCCCTAGGTCAGTGGTCCCCTGGATAGCGCTTTGTGGTACGTGGGGTGGTCAGAGATGAATGTGGGCTGCATGCGTTACAGCTGACAACGTTGTGGCAGACACGCGGCACTGCAGCAATAGGCTGGAGCGTTCATTCGGTAAGCAAACTTTCTCCATCAACCATTAACTGCCACCTGCCAGGGTGGCAGGGTGGGCGCGCTGCCTATCCAGTGCCCGGAACGCACACAACGTTACAGACGCCAAGCCGCGTATAGTTGCCCGATACGCCTTAGCTTTCGTTCTCTAACCAGGTTCAAGAGTAGTTGAACCGCAGCTAATTTTATTTGTTTATGGTGTATTGTCTTTCTGAGGATGTAGGATGGCAGGAAAGAGTTTTATGCGAAGCATACTAGCCGCACAACCGAGCTCTTCCTTGCTGCTCCGCGCACGGCCGCGTAGCTACCACTTGACCTTCATCGGCGCACCACGTGATATGACGTCACAACAGCTGTGAAAGCTGGGGCCTCGTGCGCTCGCTTGCGGATGCGCAGCCTCCGCCGGCGGCCTAACTCCCGCTCCTACCGCTTGGAGATACTGACGTCACGCAATTGTATAAAAGGCGACGCACTCGTTGAGTCATTTGAGCAGCGAGATGTCGGCCAGGGATAGGGCGGCTCGCCAGACCGCAAAACACAAATTACAAAGAGCCACGGGAACGGGAGAAGAACGAGAAGTACGGCTTGCCAAGCGACGTGCACAGTATGCAGCTAGACGGCAGCGTTCGACAACCGATGCCGAGGTGAAGGATGAAGCTTCGAGATCCTGCATCGAAATTCGTCAAGAAAATATGATATAAGCGATGTTCAAACAGAGAGCCATTACTGATAATCATAGTGTATTCATTGGTTTGAGAAAAATAAAGGAAGAAGCAGAGTAACACATGAGTTGTTCTTGTATATGAAATGGCTAACCAGGTATAGCCAGGTAATGTCTTGTCTATGAATGGCTAACCAGGTATAGCCAGGTAATGTTTAATTTTTTAGGCTACTATGCTTCGCATCCTAGGCTTAACCATAAGCTAAGCCAGGCCATTTTTTTATTTTCTGCAATGAGTTGTTTTTACCGAAAAATTTGTACCATTTGGCTCTAATTCCAGTCGTTTAGTTGGTATGTCCCTGTAGACTGCTCAACTGAGCCTTCCCATAGGGCATGCAGTTTGTGATGCTGAGAGTTTGGTCACCGTACGCAATTGTAACCACAAGAAGACACTCAGTATCCCAAGTGGTATGAAATTTGGCATGTGATGAGCCCATTGCGCGTCATAATTTTCTTTTATCGGACCCGAGACGAACTGACCCGTCGACATAGGTTATTAAATTGCGTGGACAGAGTGGCCCGCATCTTTTGCTAGCGCATTTATCTGTGATTTCAATCACAACATTTCCAGAATAGCATGAGTGAAGGTACGCTATTCATTTGTTGCGAAAACGGAATTTATGCATGTACACCTCAAGAAGTCCGTGCAGTGATGGCGAGGGCAAACGGTGTCTTTGGCTCTTGCGGCAAAAAAAGCATTTGTTTTTATTTTTTTCTAGGCTGTGATGCAGCCTCCTTCACTGCATTTCTTTTTAGAAAGGGTACAAATGCGTCTGTTCAGCATTGCATGACGCATACTGTTTCAGGATATGAACGCATTTCATGATAACAGTTCAACGAGGAAAGGCAGCCATACGTGAACTCGGCGTTCTCCGTAAACTGAATTACTGAATTCAAGAAAGCCCTTTTCTTAAAGAAATCACTCCAGATAATTCGAAAAGGCTTATCACATGATTGTCATAGTCCAATGCGCATTTAACTTCGAAGCGTTTTATTGACGATTCAATCTTGTTGAATCGCAAAACATCGGACAGTACATGGAAGCAGACGGGACGAGCTTGAACAAATAAACCTTTATTGAAAACGAACGCGCGCAGACATGTACAGTCTTTGTCAAAAGTTTAGAGCCCAGGGGGTTGACTTCCAAGCTTTATACTCGGACTCCAGGAGCATTCATGGAAGTCCTACCTATTGCAGGAGGCAGTACCAGAAATCTTCTCAAGTCCAGGAAATTTGGAGCGCTAGAGATCCATTAAGAACGACACAGTGTGGCTCAAAAGAAAACCTCCTGGGCTAGAAACTTTTGACAAAGGCTGTACATCATTAAAATGTGATGTCTTAAAACAAACAAGGCATTTATCCACTTGTTGTGAGGAAAAAGTCATATCGGAGACGAACTGACTTGTCGCTGATACAGTGATCGGCTCTCTTGCAGATAAAGATGGCTTCTAGGAGCTCAGTTTGCTCAATATCACAACTTCTGCTCAAGGTCAAGAATTTTGAAAATGGTATACACATCGGTTCTTCTGTAGGGTGTCCCAATCAACACCATTGTACAAGGTTAAAAATAAAACTCGCCGTTATAAAGATAGAAAACAGAGCTAATAATGTCATTTATAAAGTGTTGAAATGGATAGCATGTTTTTCATTGCGATTGCTTAATGATTAGTTGTAATTAGTTAACCACTATTAATATTCCTTTAACTCCCAGGTATAAAAACAGAAAGTTGCCGAGCGGTGAGAGGGAGTCACCCAGGCAGCACAACAACATTGGTCGAACGTCGGGCAACTGTTGGCAAAAATTGGCACGAACATCGGTCCTACACTGGCATTTGGGCCCAGCGCTACCACTTCACACATTGGCCCTACTTTCATGCCAGTTTTGGGCCAACGTTCAGCCAATCAAGCGGCCAACGCAAGACCAATGTTCGTTCTGCAGCATGGGCCAGCAAAGGTCTCATACTGGTATCCAACTTTCAAACATTGGTAGCCAGCTTTCAAACATTGGTAGCCAACTTTCAAACATTGGTAGCCAGCTTTCGAATAATGGTTTCCAGCTTTCGAATAATGGCATCCAGCTTTCGAATGATGGTTTCCAGCTTTCGAATAATGGCATCCAGCTTTCGAATAATGGTTTCCAGCTTTCGGATAATGGCATCCAGCTTTTGAACGCTGGCGCATGCAAACCCAGCCGCTGGCTACTGACCAGCATTTTCGATCGTCTTCGAAAGTAACCAGGCTGCGTGGCTGGCTTCTCGCATGGATTAACAAACATATGTAGGGTAAGAACCCTAGGATCTCCTCACCGTCCAGAACTCATCGTTAGGGAATTACGGATTCCCTTATACAACTGTGATGCAAACTATGCACCCTGGTTACTTTTCGAAAATATGGTACAATTCCACCTACCAACCCACAGGAAGGTAAGCAAGAAATGAGGCAACCAAAAGTATTCACAAAATAAGATCTTTATTTTTTCAACACGATAGCTAGGCGGGCGAGTTGGTGATACATTTCAAAAATAGCAGCGCGAGAAACGGGGACGAGGGGTAGAAAAACAAAGGACAAGCACTGATCAGGACAGTGCTTGTCCTGTGTTTTTCTACCCTTCATCCCCGTTTTTCGCGCTGTTATTTTTGAAAATCTTTTTGAAACGTGAGGTGCGCTAGGCAGGGAGGGCTAGGGGTTCGGAAGGGGACACGACTTTGGATGGAGTGCCGGGCTCGTGGTGAAGTGGGGTGCCAGGCTTGCGGTAGGGTGCTGTGCAGGGTTCATGGTGGGGTGCTGGGCAGGGCTAGTGGTGGGGTACTGTGCTTGGGTGCGAGACAGGGGTGGGGTACGTGGCAGGGCAAGGGTGCGGGGCAGGATAGGTGTGCGGGGCAGGACTGGTGTGCGGGGCAGGGCTTGGGTGGGGGCAAGGACTGGGTGGGAGGCAGGACTTTGGGTGGGATGCTCGATTTGGGGTAGGGTGCCAGGCAGGGCCTGGGGTGGGGTGCAGGGCAGGGCGAGCGAGCAGGGGGAAGAGCCAGCGCTGGGCTGGGTGGCTGCCGAGACGGCAGGTTGGAGGGGTTGCCTAAACTCCTCGGCATACCTCCTCTTCCTGCCGCCTCCTCGGTCAACTGACCCCGGCAGCCACCTTCGAATAAATCCCAGTGCTTCAGCCTGGTCAACCCCCTGCTTCTCAGTAATCGCACCTGTGTAAAACAAGTTTACATTAAATACAACATTTAGGGGCATGCGACAGTATTTTCTCAACATCAAATACAAATAGTTTAGCTAAAAACCAAACTGAAGAGGAATCAAACTAATATTCACTACTTGTTCTAATATTCGTACAAAATGAGAATCGTGCCAAATATAGCATCAGTGACGGTGCTGTGTTACAATACTAAAGGCTAACCTCCCAGCAGATAAAAGATGCAACCCTAATCTCCTCTAAGTGGCTGTAACATGAAGTCAGCATATTACATCTATAAGCATAACGTTATATGTACGGGCTATTTTTGACTAATGAGAATAAAATAGAGGCTGCACCTGTGAACAAAACATGGGTGCCTGCTACATATGAGCCATAGCCTCAGAGATCTGCCATCAAAGCATGGTTTTCCGAGCTTGCTTGAGCCCCTATGTGCTGTCCAGATTTCAAGGCCATGTACGAGTCCTGTGTATACTGCTACACAAATGGACCATGCTGTGGCACTGAACTCTTCGTCCCATGCATATGAATTGCGTCAGAATGGCTCATGGCATTGGTGTAGGCGCCGTTTTTGAAACAGCTGAAGAAAAATGCAGCAGGTCTTATTTGAACATTGTGGCAATTGTTTGAAAGCATTCCAGCAGTTGACAACATTATGAACAATTTTGAACAAACAGATTTGATTCATTTGAATAATCCCACACATAGGAGGGTGCTGATTTCACTATTCAAACTGCTGGAATATTTGCATACTCTTGAAATATGTGGCAGCACGTAGTACTGTCTACAGGCAGCAGAAGAATAGAAAATAAAAATGGTTGGTTGGTTGGTTTATGGGGTTTAACGTCCCAAAGCGACTAAGGCTATGAGAGACGCCGTAGTGGAGGGCTCCGGAAATTTCGACCACCTGGGGTTCTTTAACGTGCACTGACATCGCACAGCACACGGGCCTCTAGAATTTCTCCTCCAAAGAAATTCTAGCCGCCGCGGCCGGGATCGAACCCGCGTCTTTTGGGTCAGCAGCCGAGCACCATAACCGCTGAGCCACCGCGGCGGCAAAATAAAAATGAAATATACCTGTCGCCACCGTGCACAGCGTCATGTTGATGAATGCCTTCTTTCCCTTCCGTCCGTGAAGGCTAAACTGCTCCTGCACCCTCACACCCATGATGTTCGTCATAATATTCGACCCCACCTCCCGCAAGGACCGTCCACCCAAGCGGACCAGGTTCCTCTGCTACAAAAATATAAGAAATGCGACACGACCTCTTTTTGGTCATAACACTGTATCTTCAACCGTAGTAGCTACCTGTCAGCACCAAACAGAAAACAAAACAGAAAGGAGACGCAGTTCCGCTGAAGCCCCGGCGAAGCTGAAAAAAAAATGCTTCATAACCAAGTAAGTGTTTATAACCAAATCATGACATGCCACTCCCTTTCTTTGCGAGAGGCTAAAGACCTAAACGAACACTGACTCGTGAAGCAGTCAGTGGGGAAAGAACAGTATTGCACACCTTTATTGCGAAGACTTTAAAAAATTTTCTCGCCCCAACCGCTGGCTCGTTTATACTGAAAATGTGCACTGAACTTGGGTATTGCAGGTAACTTTTGACTCGTAGTAAGTTTGTCAAAAGTACTTGCCTGGTTCAGCCGCACATGATGCAAACCCGTAATCGTTCGGTTCGAAACTGATGAACTGAAAGCCGGCAACCCTAGGTTTTTGACAAAATGGTGTTCGTGGCGCCATCTGTTGTTTACGGAGGAATGCGCCACGACACAAAGTGTGTCGAGATCAACATCACAAGCTGCGCAGGTCCCTCGACGGCACCACTGCCGCCCTTCGTGGCAATCTGGCGTTGGTGGCGGCTTTCAGTTCGTGGATCTCGGTGCAAACGATTACAGAGTTGCATTATTTGCGGCTGATTCAAGTAAGTATCATTGCAAAGCATGCTATGGGACAAAAGTTACCACAGCACACAAGCTCTGTGCCCAGTTTTACCCCAAACGAGCCAGCGGTTGAGGCGAAAAAATGTTTTGAAGCCTTCACGATAAACATGAACAATACCGTATACCTGACCAGAAAAGGTTAATATGTATATTCACATGCCACATTAAGTAGAGATTATGGGTAAGAAAAGCATCATTACTAACCACTGCATCCAACTAATCTTGGCGGGTGACTTATTTGTTAATAGAACTAGGAAAAACAAGCACAAAACCGACATACATTTGTTACTGGTCACTGCAATCACTGCAAAAAACTAAACAAACAGGAGATTACCACAGCAGCGGCCACGCCCGAATCCCGAACTGCTGCTTCCGCTACCTCCAATTCTTCTAGGGTATAGGCAGGTAGGGTGGGCAGCTCCACACTTGGGGCTGGAGGGGCTGAAGCGGGAGCCTGAGCCCCGTTCGCTGCCTCCAGCGCCGCCAGCTTCTCCAAAATCTTCTCATTCTGCTGAGAATTGTGACGCAGCTGCTGGCGCACCTCCAGGAGAAGGTGCAACACCCGCAGAGTGATCGCTGAAACAAACATTTAAGTCAGAGGAGGCTTCTGCACATCAGACAGTGACACATCCACATACAGGATAACCTCAATAATTCGAACTCTGTTGGTTCGAAATCACGGATAATTTGAAGAATTTCTGCAATCCCATTATTTATACTGCAAATTTGATCATATAATTCAAAGCAGCGGCATGCACTAGCCCGGTTATTTGATGATCTGAGATGCCATGCGAGGATGTCCGATCCTGATTTTGCCACAAACTGATGAAGTGACAGCCACTTCCAGCCGCGAGGCAGCGCTGCAAAGCATTGCCGATTAGTAATGCCGATGCTCAATATGCAAAGCACCCCAGTCCCAGTACTCTCAGCAAAAAACGAATCAGCTACGACTTGTGGACCGCTGAAGCATGCGCCTTCAGAGGAAAAGACATGTTATACTGCAACGCAGGCGAGAATACCAGCTTCCACGTGACAGGCTCCCCAACGCTTCGTCAAGACATGGCCAAACTAGAGGCTGTGGTGTGCATGCTTGTTGCTCATCTCCAGCCTGGTCGTGGTCAAGACAGCACCTAGAAGAGGTGCTGGCATCAAAGCACCTCCTGCACCTAACATCGTCAGTGTGTGCTTCACAATGCGACCATTCTGATGTGCCCGCGACAGGTTGACTCGCACGCAATGCCACCCTGCGCCGTTTCTTTGAGTAGTGTGCCATGATAAGAGGGTTAGGTCAACCTTCAAATTAGGATCATTCTGAAATTCGGGATCGACCTGCACACAGAGTTAATCTATCTAATGGTGTCTAAGGTTGTTTGGACGAGCACCAGGTAGTACGCACCCCGTGCTGGTGCCTGTTCACCGGCAGGATGCATGGGGCTCCTTACATAAAAAAAGCTGCTAATTCGCATGCTAATCAGTTCCTCTGACGAAAATTCAAATTGTGCGCTGTTTACCCAGCTCATGTGCGCTGGCGATCACTTCCTTGGACAAGGGGTAGGTAGTACAAGGACACATTTACAACCGTTAATATCCAGGGTGTGCATCGCACCGCAGTATGAAACTACAGAATCGTAGTTTAGTTTGTTGCTTGTCATAGAGGCCACATGAGAGTGTGGAACACCGCTTTTCTGCTTGTTATTTCCAGTGGCTTCAGACTGCTGTCCTTATAATTGCGTAGTTACACATTTGTCGCTTTCAGTTTCGCGTGCGCCGCGATGCCATCCAGTGGGAAACTACAAAACAAAATGCAGCGGTGGGACAAAGCATGCAGGGCTAGGATGTGCAATGACCTTTTTTGGGGGGAGGGCCAGCAAGGGCTACGAGCTGGAGAGTCAACCTTTCTTAGGTAATTATAATGTAATCACAAAGGTAGCATATTCTTGCAACAAAATTTTTGTCTGCGTCCATTTTTTTTTGCTGCGGTCTGTTAATTCGAAAACCCGGTTAATTAGAATATTTTTTGCAGTCCTGATGACTTCCAATTAAATTAGGTTTCACTGTTTATGCCAGTGATGCTGCGATCAGTGTATATGTTGTGCCCTCAAAGTGCTGATATCTAACGCTAATGCTAAGTGCTAATAATTGCCACGTGCATATATATGCAGGCCTCAACCAGTGCGACCCTCTGATTGCTTAGCTTGCCTCGCATTCGACCAGCGTCAGTGTTGCGCTAATGATGATTATGATGGGATTGTCA
Source organism: Amblyomma mixtum (assembly GCF_055824585.1). Classification (NCBI taxonomy): domain Eukaryota; kingdom Metazoa; phylum Arthropoda; class Arachnida; order Ixodida; family Ixodidae; genus Amblyomma; species Amblyomma mixtum. Next base: position 327,048,262 of record NC_143014.1, on the reverse strand, counting down.
CGCCCTTTGTAGCGAGCAGGCATTTCACAATGCGCTGACCACTGCCTTGACATGGCAGAACCAGCAAGGACAACGCTGCCACTAAGAAGCTTTGTCTGAGCCAGGTGTAGGCATATTTGTACCGGAAACAACCTGCGTGTTTCGAATTTTTGTTGTTTGGGCACTCAATTGCGCCAAACACACTTGAAGCACTCTATTTACCGCCACAGTTTCGAATTCATTTACTATAGTCACACTGATGATTTGCCTTGCTCCTGCGGGGTCCCGTCTCTCCTGCACTGAAACCTGCTCTTATCGCCTTACCTTAACGCCACCGAGACAGTGGGCCGCATATCATGCTCATGTGCGGAGCAAAGCTCGGGTGCGTCACTGGTGTGTGCCACCCGAGCACGATTTGGCCCACGTACCCATGTGCACCCACTAATCATGAAATGAACCACGAGAGATTCCAGCCAGCAGTTGTAGCTGCTCTGTCCGAGCTAGAGAGCTTAACTGCGATGGGTTATATACAGACATCAGTCTGTTTTACAGTATACATATTGCAACCAAGCACTATCCTGGCGACGCTGGAATGCACTACAACCGGCGCCAGGAGCAGGAGTTTCACCTTATTTTAAGCTCAGCAACTACAGCACGCTCCAGTGCAGGAGCAATGTGCTGCAGGAGAGATGTACAGGGAGCATGCATTGCTGGCTGCATTGGCGCCACGCAAAAACAAGGCAGAAAATAAATGGTAACTATATCAAACCAACCGAAAACTATGGTGACATGTTGAGTGTTTCGAGCATATTTGGTCGACAGAGACACGCGGTCGAGTTCCAGCGGCAACAAAACTTCGAAACACACTGGATATTTGCTGCAGAAACATGCCTACAGCTGTCCCAGATAAAGCAAGGAAGCAGTCTGCACATTCCAAAATGCTCACTCACTACAAAGGGCCCAACCATCAGATCATACTATCAATAGTGCAACACTGACACCGGCCGAAAGCAAGGCAAGCAAAGCAATGGGAGGGTCGCACCGGTTAGGGATGTGCACATGCACCTGGCGATTTTAAGCTTTCGTCTGGCTCAGTGAGGCAGTGCTAATACAGTTTTTTCTTGTGCAGCACGCTCCGTTTACTTCTGTCTGCACCAGTACCGAAGTGGAGAGACCACGCAAACAGACAGAACTACGTGCCAGCGCTTTCTCACTGTGCAGCACCTGTTTTCAAGATATGGATATGGTACCCGACCAAATATGTTTGTCTGCCCACACACTCCCTCCAGGCACGCTCTTATACGTAGAAAAATCACAGTCATCGTCACTGGCGTGGTCTCTCCTCTTTTGCTCACAGCTGTGAATGCTGTAGGAAAGCCAAGCATGCCAGTGCTGTCAGTTCCCCTCCCAGCTCCCGCCCTCGTTGCAGTACAGAACTGTGTGTGATCGGCTATGTGTTCCAAACTCTAAGTCCAAAAAAAAGGGAAAAAAATGCTGCAGCGAGTGTTTGCACCAGCAGCAACTATTCATAATGCACAAATTTTGAAACCTGGCAAATCAAGCTTTAGTACTCCAAAAGGTGACACAGATATATGAGTAATGAAAGTCAAGAGCCTCACGATCAGCGGCGGCCTGATGGCTGGTGGCCTCAGCTTCTGCAATGTCCCCGTGCTCCTCTCCCTCCTTATCCCTTTGGGCATTGCAGAATGAGGCTGAAGGCAAACAAGAAATGCAGCATTAGTGGCAATGCAAACAATGTGAAAAACTGCAATTAACAACAGTGCTACTGGTAAATGGCAGGTGAACTTTCCAAGCTTCCTTTGGCAGAACTGAGCAGGAATAAGTGCAAACTTAAACGGGAGGAAAGCGTCAGTACACTGACCACTGTTTTTGAGATGGAAAACTTGTCCTCATCTGCAATTTGATGAAGGCGCTTAACTACCTCTTGTTAAAGCAGTCAGCATATGGAGTCCTTCCTCCCTCCCTTAGTTCAAATTCACACTTCTCTCCAACACTTGCCAACATAATACATGAGCACACTTCTTACAAGAAAGTGAGTGCCAAAAAGGCTGTGTGAAAAGAATTGAACTCTACAATTGAACACAAAAATTAGTGATGGCTTACGGGGCGATGGCAGTTGAACCGGAGGCTCCAAACGGGCAGCCAATTCATCCCCTAAAGAAGACAGAAGGCGGGTAAGCATACACGTTGCACATTACAAGAAAGAGGATCTTCGACCAAAATTTGTGAATGAATTCACTTATGAAATCTTAAGGAATACATATGTTTATTGCAGATTCCAAAAATGCCATTTGATTACATGCAAATATAAGCCAGCCTCCTTATGTACTCTTTAGGTACTTTAGGTGTTTTAGGTACTCTTTTTTTCCTGATGTCATCGAAATGTGGAATGCTTTGCCAGTTGAAGTTGTTGAGCAATCGGACGTGCACAAGTTCGAACGTTCTATCGATATTTTGTGTCGGGGCCACCCAACTTGATGTTATGAGACATGAATTTTTTCTGTTGTACATTGCATTTGTATTCCCTCCCTGTAACGACCCTCAAGCGAGGGTCAACAGTATCATTAAAATAAATAAAATAAAAATAATACAGTAAAAGCTCGTTGTTTTGACCCCCCCTGAACTCAGAAACCCGGAAAATTGAAACTGCCAACTTAGACTACCCGCCGCGGTGGCTCAGTGGTAAGGTCTACCGAGCCGGAGTACCCAGGTTCGAATCCGACTGCAGCGGCCACGTTTTGATGGAGCTGAAATGCAAGAGGCGCCCGTGTGCTGAGCGATGTCGGTGCATGTCGAAAATCCCCAGATGGTCGAAGTTATTCCAGAGACCTCCACTACGGCATCTCTTTCTCTCTCTGTTCTTTCACTCCTACCTTCCTCCCTATCCTTACCGTACGGTTCAGGTGTGAGATATATAAGGCAGATACTACGCCATTTCCTTTCCTCAAAAACCTATTTACTACTTAGTCCTGGCCAAAGGTGCTTTACCGTATGTACTGAAATGTATCGAGTTTTTTAACCAGAAGTGAAAACACAAAGTCCGCCCTTGCATTATAATCGAGTATAATTAAAAGAAAAATTTACACTATGCCTAATTTATGCAAATGTTTGTTGAAGGTGCAGGACAAGTTAGTCCCAAAGTTCAGGAAACGAAAAAAAAGAACAAGAATGAAGTTAGAATACCGCATTGGCTTACCAACAGAAAGTCTGAGCCACAAGTACTTAGCTGAGGCGGCGGCACGGCACCTCACATATCAGAGTAGCAGCAAAGCAGCGAGAACCTATTCACCAGAGATGGCTCCCTAGCACACTGAGCGCAAATTCCATGCACCTTCCAGAGGAAACACAGTACAACACACAAGGTTGTAAAGGCCATTGTTTTGCTCTCTTAAAGTTCAGTGAACACTATAACACCTGCAGCACCACTGATGTCACAAGCTAACGCTAGTGATCAGATTCCGGAGCACGGAAAGCTTAATGCTGCTGTTGCGCCCGAAAAGGTGCCCTCGCTGCTCTTCTCCGTTCCTGACAGACTTTTCGCTAGCATCAAATTCACGAAATTTTACAGCGGCTCGAAGCGTTGGATGATAGCTCTTTTAAATGCTGCCAAGGACGACCACTGGCATTCGGAAGGCTCACCCTCGTGGTTGAGACTGCGAGAAGTTTCAGTTTTGAAAAGAAGTTGACATAGCGACAGCATGGCGGGAATCCTTGATTATCATATTGGTCTTATCTGATCTTTTTCACTACTCTCATGACAAAAGGGGCACGCAAAACTTTCCCGTGGTAACGCTGTTAGTAACTCCTGTACAGGCACGTCCTTAATTTTCTATGAAAGTGAGCCACAGGAAAGCCATTTCTTTTTTTTATACTTGCTAGTAAATCTCTGTCGAACTTCAGCCTCGTTTCTCACATCACTATTACACACTCTTTTTTTCCTGTTTTGTGTACACAAAGTCGACCACTGTGTTACTATCGTGGTCGCGTAACATTTGAGTAAATACAATATGTCTATGGCGCCATACCGATGATTAATTCAGATGCTATGGGTATTGCCCCGGTTTATTTGAACGGGCCCCTGACTGAAGGCAACATACAGGGGTGGTATAATATAATGATTCCCAAACCAATCCCAATCCATTTTTGAATTTCCCCATTTGCTCATTGGTTGTAGAGACGCCACGCCCCTCATTCACTCTTGGTTATTTGTTGAAGTCTAGGGCATGGTGTCACTCCAGTGAATGGCAAAGGATGGGAAAGTCAAAAGTGGAACCAATTCAGGAAGGAATTGTTATATTATATCGAACCGGTATGACTGGCATGGCAAGATGAATTCCATGCTGCAGAGTAGCTTTCGAGAGTAGCTGAAACTGTGCGCTTGTCATGTGCCATTTGCTGTTTGTGCAGTGAAGTCTTCTCGCCGCTGACGGTGCCACTTGTGAGGGGTTTGACACAGCAGCAGTGCTGCGCACCGTGTTGAACCGCACAGTATGCCAGGAAGGCCCTTGTGATCTTGAGCAATTCTACTTAAACACTCTCAACAGTTTGCCCAAAATAAATCATTAATGGAAACATGAAAAACTAGTCAGTGCCAAGCTGTTATCTGAAAAGCTGGGAACCCATCACCCAGTCTTACAAAATAAGTTTATTGTCATGGAAGAACTTCTGAAGTTTTTTCAAGGTCATTAGACATTTAAACTATTTATGTTCTTGGTCCATTGAGGTTCAAATTAACAAGCTTTTACAGTATATGCAATGCAATGTTGTTCTCATTGGCTTTAAAGAAATCTTCACTGCAGGCAACTTACAAAATGCATACCACTGCCTTGTAAACAATGCAATACGAGTAATACGTCACGCTGGCTGTCATAAAATTTCTGTCAAGGTTTTCAAGTGGTCAGTTTAGAAATGAGAAAGGAAGTTCTTGGTTCCATTTCCACAAGTTATGCGATTAGCAAGGTGATAAATTTGCCCTTATTACATTCCTTGCTGTCACGACAAATTAATGACATCCATTTAAGCAAGTTTGGAGCAGTAAAATAATCTTAAAAGCTTCAGACAAAAAACGTGCAACATAGTAATCATATGCACAAGGGCTTCTTTTACATAGCATTAAATGGCATAACTGGAATCGGCACACAGAACCACATGTTCCATGAAGATCTCGTAACTGAGACTTCATAAATACCGTATTTACTCGCATAATAGGCGCACCCAGAACTTTGCACTTGATCAATACTGTATGTACACAACTGCAAGCCGACGCCCTCCCGCCTCCCCCATCTCAGGTGAAGAAAAAAGAAGACACTCGTGCACATTCCACAACCCGAGCTTATTTTAACAGCTGGACTGACTACTAGTCCTCACTGGAGCTACTGCCGTCGCAGCTGCTGCGGACCCACAGCACGCACAACGACATCGCATGGAACAGCCACACGCAGTTTACAGGGATGCTCACTTTAAATGTCTGTTTGGAAAGCTTCATCTCCAGCTGGAAACTTTCCCGACTTCAGCCCACGAAAACCACGGCACTTGGAGTCACATACGAAAATTTAGGCACGCCCAGTCGCAACTGCTGCATTTCTCCGCCACGTCGATTTCAGGACCGCTGCACACTTCCTGTGTTTGAGAGCAAACTCCCAGCCGTGTACCTATTAAGGTGCTTGCCCATTGTGGAAAAATTGCACCGCTCTGCAGTGGCACACGAAAGCTACAATTACAATAAACTAACACGCTACCACAGATCCCGTGCTACAGTGCCTAGAATTCTAGTTGCTGTACCCGTGCCTTCGACAGCCACAAAAAGCTTTTTTTTTAAAATTTAATCTTTCCTTCGGTAGACCATGGTAAGGCCCTTACACGTGTGCGTTTATATGGTACGTTCAGTTTTAAAGTGCGAGAATGCGAGACGAAAAATTTTCTGAAATTTTACCCCGAGTTAGGCGCACCCTGAACTTTGAGCCAGACCTTCTGAAAAAAAAAAAGTGCGCCTATTATGCGAGTAAATATGGTCATTCTTTTTCTCTGAGATACTCTTCCTCCATTAATTTATTTACAAATTTAGATCTTTTCAATTACCAGAAACTGCAGAGCTCTCTACTGCAGAGTTGTATTGGTATCGCTTGACTTTTCTCTCTGCGTTCAAGTAGGTGCCTGAAAAAAAGGGAAAATCTCAGGTATGCTGAAAGCGGCATTTTCCACAAAATCAAAGGACATGGCAGTGACACACCGACAGACATGAGGCAGTACTCACATGAGGCAGTACTCGTACAGAACACAAAAGCAAAAGCCTGGGCTCTTGCTAGGTCAACCCCTGATTAAGACACATCTGAGTGCAAGCAAAAGTCAGACTACACTTGGACGTCAAAAAAAAAATCCAAACGCCTCACAAACACTGATAAAACAAGAAATTACAACATTTTATAAAATTCTAGACATTAATGCGCTGGCACAGATGGTATGCTCTTTCAGGTATCCAGTGCAAAGCCTGAGAGGAATGCATGTTTGTGATTTAAAAGAACAGTACAGCCCTGGGGAGAGTACACACACACACGCACGCACACACATGGGCAATGAAGTGCCACATACAAAACAAAAATGAAAATTGTTTTTGAGGAAAGGAAACTGCACAGTAACTGTCTCACATATCTCAGTGGACACCCGACGTGCGTAAGGGAAGGGATAAAGGGGGTGAAAGAAGCGAAGAAAGATAATTGCCCGTATTCCAAACCACTCCCTAAGCTTAGAGTATTTCTTGTAATCATTGTTTCACAGAGATTTGAGCTGGTTGGGTCATATTTAAAACTTTTACCAGCGCTGCAAGTGGGGACAGGGAACAAGGAGAGATGGAAGGAGAAGCGCTGCTAACTGCTAGTAGCGCCAGTTGTTAGTAGCGCTCGTCCTTCCGTCTCTCCTTGTTCCCTGTCCCCAGTTGCAGCGCTGGTAAAAGTTTCGAAAACAATCATTGCTTGCTCCAGCTACAATACACAAACCAGGAGCTACCAGGAACAGTTATGTGTGGCTTTATTGTCGTTCCCAAAGCTGCACATAAGATGTGAAAGACAGCGTAGTGGAAGGCTCTGAAATAATTTCCACCACCTTTAATGTGCACTGAAATCACATGGTACACACACGGCTTTTGAGTTTGCCCTAAACCAAAGCGTGAAAGAGAAACTTATTGCTGCATGATGCCTGTGACTAACCTCAAGTTGAAAAAAAAGAAAAAGTGCACTACATATTGATGAGTTAAACTATCCACAGGAATCCGGCACATCTATGATCAACTTTTCTAACATTGCTTTTCTAAAAGAGATCCATGATTGGGCTGGTGAACAATAACATCGCTGCAGATTATATGTAGTCCGCATGCTTTCCCCATTTTGCATTCAAGTATTACACAAATATTCCTCAAAGCGACAACTCTATCCAGTTTGTTTCCTATTTTAGAACTGATTTTTATTCGGGAGCAAAGAACTTCACTTATTTACAAGGACACCGGATTGAAAAATTTAACTTTTTTCCTCAACAGACCTCATTGGAACTCTTAACATGAAATGCCAAAAAAGGACTGATCACTGTTTGAAAACGAAACACAGTGCAGCCCAGCCCAAAGCATCTACCACACACTGTTTTGGAATTCAGCTCATCTATTACGCTCAACTCCAACCACTTTTTGAAGAATAAAAACCCAAGAAGGAACTGGCAATGGCCTATACATCACTCGCACATGTTGACAGTTCAGGCTCGCAAAGCAAGCACTTGCTATATTTGAGAACGCCCTAGTCTGGATGCATAGCTGTTTACCACTGTGATGCAGCTTGATGTCTTAATTCAGTTTACTTTAAGCAGTATGACAAAATAAAAGGTGCATGTGCTTGGTCCTTTGTAGCTTGAAAAGCTCACGAGACCAAGTCTACTATGCTTCCAACTGCAAATTGAAATGTGTGATGGCACCGATCCTTACAAACTGCATCTGCCAGAATGCTGCGCTGAATGTGATGCACTCGCATCGCTAAATTGCTTTGTCTTCTCGAGAAATCACTTCACTTTGCAGATGACAAGTCCTTGTACGGCTATGTATAATTACTTTACCAGCAGATGGGTGAATGGCATAGCAACAAAGCAGCTTGCATCAAAGCGTGTCATCATTCTTAGTGAGTTAATTTACAGCCTTTTCATATGTTGCTACTGAAGTAAAACTTTGTATTCGTTCAAACTCACTGCATTCATGCTCATTTTGTTCCTGTAAGACAATGATTGCTTTGTTTTCTTTTGTGCTATGGTTTCACTGCTTACGACAGCCGTACGGGGCTTGCAAAAAGTGAGGTAGTGTTCAGAAAAAGAACTGCATAAATGAGGATATGATCAGCAAAATTTTGGCAACTTTCAAATCTATACAAATGAAAGCTCAAGCTGAATGTTTCCTGGGGCTGCTCTGAACTGCGTTGAAACCTATAGTGCAGCTCAAGCAATGTTCCAGGCTCTGTGGATGGAGCGTGCTCGCTGCAACAGCATCCCACTTGCTATACTGTCAGTAATAAGGGAGTAATTACTCACTGGCATCCACCCACACGCAGCCATACGGCTACAAAGGAAAGCTGTACAGCTTTCTCAGAAACTTCATATTTAAAGTAGTTTTTCTTTAACTACGAAGTTTCTGAGAAAACTGTATAGCTTTCCTTTGTGGCCGTATGGCTGTGCTTTGGTGGATGCCAATGAGTAATTACTCCCTTATTACAAATTTACTCCACCTTGGGGTATTCCCCTAAACATTTGACCTATACTGTCAGTGCTTACAGCAATGGAAATATGAAGATGTCGAGGCAGTAGCCTACATAGTTGTCCATGACCGGGCAGCAAACAGGGTACCCAGTCGAGGTTTGAGTTTATAATCTGCATGTCCCTCCTTGAGAGTGGACATGTGAACATTCACTGCACTGTTGAGCACACAGCTATCGAGAAAAGCTTGCCTGTACATTGCTGTGCAAAACAATCTCGACGGCAGAAGGAAGAAGAGGCTTAAGTGCCTCAGTAAATGTTGTAAACATAGGTATAACTAGAAAATATCCTTTCCTCCGATTATTCATTTTTCAAAGCATTTTTGTTGACGACCTGTATGCACAACAGCCTTATTCCTGTGCACTGGTTCATGATAACTGCAGGCAAACTAGCCTTTTTGCCGTATGGCTATTCCTTCTCTTTAGCAGCAGACCTTTGGATTCTTGCTCTGCAGCCCAAAACACCTCAAACAGCCATGGTAAAGCCAGAGACACATCCACAGACCAGATCTCGCCGTCTTAAACCCTTACACTATGATCCTTGGGAGCAGCAAGTGTTCTCAAAAAGTGGCGGCTTCCCATCCCCTGGTTTCGAGATGCAACATTCATACTGCCCATGTAGAGTTAATGCAAATTAAGTAAAGACAACACTTTATACATGTAGTGGGTGAGAATGCATCCACCCTCTTGCTTTCGCAGATATGTGACAAAGCAGCAGCTGGGAATGAAACTTCTCGGCAGGCAGTGAGCTTTCCACAACAGCAGACTCATCATTTATGCCCTCATTGCATAATGTCTATAATGCAATTACTCACGGCTCCTGGCGACAACAGACACAGGAAACTGTTGCCACTCGCCGTCAGCAGAGGCTGGGTCAGCCTCCTCCTCTGCCAGGCGGAGGACGTCAACTCCTCTTGTGACAGGCCACTGGCATGAACAGTGGTCTTCTGACAGCCACGTCAGGGGGACAGCTGCCACACTGTTTTCCTCTGGAAACCTCACCACAGCAAAGCGCTTAGGCATGCTGCACAGAGAAGACAGGGTTCAAAAAGGACGGCTGGGAAGCATAAATTTCACACACACTCGCAATTCGACATGCCGTTCCATACATTGCGCATGCAACGCTTCAATGTCAGTAGCTGAACACATCCAACTACTCGCCTATCAATGGCGGTGCACGAGGTTCCCAAAGCGACATCGGCGCGGGACGCCGTAATGGAGGGCGCCGGTAATTTCCGATATCTGGGGGCCTTACACGTGCACTGGCATCGGACAATACACGGGAGCATTGCGTTCACCTCCATCAAAGCGCGGCCGCCACGGCCGGGATCGAATCCGCGTTCTCCGGCTCAGCAGTCGAGCGCCCTAACCACAGAGCCACCGCGGCAAGGCTCGCCTATCAATTAGCAAAGGAAACGTGAACTGCCGCGGAATTATGCCTTAATGCAGCACTGAACATAGGAACTCGGCGACACATCAAGAAAATACTAGAGAGAGAAGCTACGCTACATCTTACGCAATTACTGTCGCGTATAGGAAATCGTGTTAAGAGGTAGGGGAAAAAAACATGCCTAATCGCATTTTAGATCGCTAAATCACACAACTGAAGCAAGAATTCAGCGCCAATGAGAGCAAATACGACCGTGACAAGCTACGCCATTGCACGTGGCAACCAAGTCGCGTGCAAAAATTCGCGTTTGGTGCTAGTGGAGAAAAATAAGCCCAAATCGCATTTTTCGGCCGTCTCTAGAAAACGCTCACAGCAGTTCAGTAGAAAGGGCTTGGCATGCATTCACTGTTATCGCTCCAGCGCGCACGGCTGCGCTGAGCGCGTAGCACCTTCTCTTTTTCTTATTAATTCGCCTCTCAGTAATTGATCTGCACGGGGAAGCGATAGGGACCCTGTCAGGACCTATTCAACAATCCCGCGCAATTTTCTTCCGAATTTTCTCAGTGAAACTTTGAGCAACTAACCACAGGTATTCGGCAGAACACAATCACGGCATTAACCTAACCAAAGCAGGCGACGTAACAGAACAGCAGGTATACTTACGCGAATCGACTTTACGGCTCGCACGATGATTTCAAATGGGGATCTTCCGCTTGAAAAACACGTGCGGGACAATCGAACTCGCACGTGTGGAGCGCGGACAGCACGTTGAGATCGAGGAAGAACACGCGTCATGGAGGTCTTTTTCGAAAAAAAAAACACATTGAAGCCTACCGTTGACTAGCGCCACTACCCTCAATTTTTGGCGTATTGAAACTGATGCGTAGGTAAAAAGCCTTACAATTTTTTTCCCTCCCAACGAAGCGGCCACAGGCGACAAACAGAAAAATTTTCAATTTTTTGTTTTGCAAGTTCTTTATGAGAAGTTTTAGCGCCACGGTGGTTCAGGTACACTGTGGGCTCAGGTGTATGGTCACAAGTAAAACTCGTTGAAGGGTACACTTCTGAAAAAGATCGTCATGATAGGACAAAAAGGTCACTGGAAGTAAGGTAGCAGATGCATATTTAGTTTCCGCATTTCCCCCGTACCGAGGAGTATGCACCCGGAGTATACTGAATGTTACGAGACACCAAATGAAATGCGAATAAATGTATAACGTACGGCGGAATACGGTGACAGGGACGCGATGACAGCAGTAATCGTGGACAATAAGCTAGGAGTAAGAGCGTGCGCGTCAATTCGAACGAGGCTTCCAAAGGAAGCTGAAGAAACAGCAATGACTCAGCAACTACACGCAGTCAAATATCGAAAGTCGTTGTTCGAATCTTGCAGCAATCCCCGAGCCCATAAGGCATATGTAGTAGCTCACGATAAAAACGGTGGGCACGGCACTGCCCGAGGACTTACAGCGCTTTCATCCAAAGTCCCGCAGGAGGGACAGCGAGAAAAGCTAAAAAGTAAATAAGAGGCACCTACCACACTGTTTCTTCCACCGTGACCTACCATAAGAAAATTGATTAAATATTTTTATTGCTATCACGATTCCTTGATCTGTGACCTATTGGGAGGGGGAGTAGAGCAGAAAAGTTCACATGTGGTGGTCCACGCTGGTGGCGCGCGCAAATGAAGCCCAGAAGGACTGAACACTGAACAGAACAGACGTGTCCTTGGAGCGAGCGGAGTTTCGGAGAATGCTGCACAAGATACACCGCAGTAGATATCAGAATAAATGTCCATTATGTGTTGCATGCATGGGCGTCTCAAGAAATAAACCTACCACTACTACACAAAAGGTTTGGTTTATGGTTTATGGGGGTTTAAAATCCCAAAGCGACTCAGGCTATGAGGGCCGCCGTAGTCAAGGGCCCCGGAAATTTCGTCCACCTGGGGTTCTTTAACATCGCAAGTACACTATACAAAAGGACGCGAAAACATGCAGGCCTGCACGATGACGCGCCTTTGCCAGTGCCATGACTGTTGCCCTAATTCATGACAGCAGCCTTTGACGGTTATTGCAACATTCGTCCCCACGTTCACACTTGGCTATTCGGTGCACAGGAAGCGCGGAACGACAGGACCTACCAACGGCGCATGCAACGGGATTATGTCCAGCGTCACCATATACCGGCGTATATGAGCTGCTAAAACATATTTTCGCCGTAACAACCGAGCACTTGAACATTGGGAGAAAGTGCTGTCCAGCAGACCGAGAGAGCAAGAGATAACTGGCCTGAAGAGCAATTAAAGGAGGTGGCAGAATCAAATGGGGTCCTTTTTAAGCACTCCACCCACGGTCAAAAAACCTCTACAGAGTTTTGATCATGAATTCATTTATTAATCATTTATTTATGAATTCCACCTTCCTCTACGCTGCTAACGTCGCTGACGCTGCTGGCTTTGGCTACTGCTGGCTGCCTCGCTGCTTTGGCTATTGCTGGCGCTCTCCTCTTTTCCTCTTTTGTCGTTTGTCCCTGCACGCGGTCGGTCCTCGTTCGTGGTCATCGTTTGTTCGACATTTGGGACTGCTTGGAACTGCGCAGCTTTATTTCAGCTACGCGATGCCATCGAAGTGGCAAAAGTACCGCACCGTGAGGAAGCAGTATCTACAAATCTTGGAGGAACTCGGCATCCCTGAAGTCGCAGCCAAGCCTTCCCCTGCACTCCCTCCGATGCGACGAGGTTGCGAAGAAGCCCCCTCGGAAGACTTGTGCGGCATTCCAGGCCCGTCACCCTCAGGATCAGGGGCAAGCAAGCGGCTGAAAATGCAAGTCGGCGCCGACGGTGCTTGCGCCAGCGGCAGCGGACTAGCCGACGAAGTAGACTCTCAAGGAGGACGCTTGCCCACATCACGTTTAGAAGGCGGCGCAGATGAGGGTGATCGTTCAGCGCAGAACAGCCAGTGCAGCGACTCTAGCGAGAGTGACTCAAATGACAGTGAGTCAGATGACAGCGATAGCAGTGAAGTAATGCCTGCTGATGCTGCATCCCCAGTCAACCCAGCGGGCAGCCAGCAAAGTGAAGCTTTCTTTCAAATGCCTGTGGAAGCAGAGCTTTCTCCAGCACAAGAATTAGCCCTCATTGCAAGCAAGCATAATATGACTCACACATGCCTTAATGACGTCCTCAATTTTTGCCGCCGGCAAGGGATCGCAGGCCTTCCCAAAGACGCAAGGACCTTGATGAAAACCGAAAGAAAAGCCAACCTGGAGCACGATGGGTCTTTTGTGCATTTTGTCCTTGCGGACGGAATTGCACAGGCAGTTGGGCATGAACCTGTGCCACAAAATGTCCAGCTTCATGTGAACATTGATGGACTGCCATTGCATAAAAGCACCCAGACTGCGCTGTGGCCTATTTTGTGCCGTGTTACCAACATTACCGCTTCTGCACCTTTCATGGTCAGCGCATACTGTGGTGCAGGGAAACCGCCGTGCCTTGCAGACTACCTGGCCCCATTCCTCAAAGAAGTTGACCACCTGACCTGTCATGGACTGGTCATCAAAGGAAGTCATGCGAATGTTACTCTCGCTGCTGTAATCTGCGATGCCCCTGCTAGGAGCTTCGTGAAAGCCATTACTGGCCATAGTGGCTATCACGCATGTGAACGCTGCAGTCAGAAAGGGTGCTACCTTGAAGGCAGGCTCACGTTTCCTGAGCTGCATGCACCGCAGCGCACAAATGAATCATTTCGTTCCCAGGCAGACGAGCGGCACCACACTGGCGTTTCGCCATTTACATCTCTAAATATCGACATGGTGGCATGTTTCCCAACGGAATACATGCACCTCGTCTGCCTGGGCGTGATGCGGCGCCTTCTCAGAAACTGGGTCTGCAAAGGACACGCAGCAAGGCTGGGCAGAGTTCAAAGGGCTGAGCTCAATAACAGGTTACGAGAAGCAGCCACAGACTTCCCCAGCTTCTTTCAGCGGAAGCCGAGGGGAACTGAAGAACTGGACAGATGGAAGGCAACGGAATTTCGTTCATTTCTCCTTTACCTGGGGCCAGTTGTGCTGAATTCTATTTTAACAAAAGAGCAGTACGAGCACTTTGTGATTTTTCATGTGGCTGTACGCATACTCGTATCGCCAGAACATCATGCAGCACTGAACGAGTTTGCTCGGGACTTGCTCATGTATTTTGTGCAGGAGTTCGGCAAGCTGTATGGACCCAAGCAACTTGTCTACAACGTTCATTCGCTTATTCATCTGCCACAGCAATGCCTGGACCATGGGCCTCTGGACAGCTTCAGTGCTTTCCCATTTGAAAGCCATCTTGGGAAAATGAAGAAGCTGCTACGGACGTCCAGCAAGCCTCTAGCGCAGCTAAGCAGAAGAATGTCGGAGAAAAGACTGCTGCCACACCATAGCACGCAGCAAATGGAGAGGAGTGTGAAGGTAGGGGAGTGCTACCTTGTAGAAGATCGCCCTGTTGTCATCATCGATGTGTATGAAAATACTGTCAAGGCTGGCATTTTGCCCAATGCCAAGGATTTTTACAAGACCCCACTCCCCTCATCAAGGCTGAACATTTGGCGCTGCCGTGCTCTTGGCGATGAGATAATGACCTGGCCCCTGTCAGACATCAAAGAGAAGGTCCAATGCCTGAAGTTGAGATATAAGCGAGGGCATGTCATTTTGCCACTGCTTCACCTGCACTGAAAGCCAGAATTGGTATTGGCAGAACCTTTGTCATAAGTTCGGTTTGGTTTATTGGGGTTTAACGTCCCAAAGCAACTCAGGCTATGAGGGACGCCGTAGTGAATGGCTCTGGAAATTTCCACCACCTGGGGTTCTTTAACGTGCACTGACATCGCACAGCACACGGGCCTCTAGAATTTTGCCTCCAAAGAAATTCAACCGCCGCGGCCAGGATCGAACCCGTGTCTTTCGGGTCAGCAGCCAAGCGCCGTAACCACTGAGCCACCGCGGCAAGCCTTTGCCATAAGTAATATGTTCCGTATGAAGGGAACAGCTCAAAGTATGCATCATTCATCTTGACTACCTGGGTTTGGTTTATGTGCACTGACATCGCACGGCACACAAGCATTTTTGCATTTCACCTCCATCGAACTATGGCTGCTGCTGTTAGGATCAAACTTGTGTCATTGAGATCAGCACAGGGATGCCAAAGCCACACTGCTTCTGTATTTTGCATCTATCGAAATGCAGCACAGCTTGCATGTGACTTGTAGCTTTGTGCTTAGTAGCAGGATGCCACTACCATTCAGACAGCTAGCAGTTGTGCTGGCATAAGCCACTGAAGATATATGACACAGCTTTGGAGTCATCCTTTCTGAGGTGCATGCACCAAAATGTGTGTGTATGTACCTTTCTACATCGACATCTCCAGCCCTGAAGCCTTTGAAGAAACCTTGCCTGGCGCTGCTTTCATCTCTGAAGATAACGGCCCTTTTCGGGGCCCCCCAAAATCTGCTGGCAGGGCTGCAGCTGCGCCTCTGAAAACCACGTGCTCCTCTCGAAAATCATCTCAACTCAGTAGTGTACTACAGAAAGCAGACTAGTATGGGGTATAACTGCTTGAAAGGAATGTGTAAATGAACTTTATTGCAAAAAGTCACAACTGACTAATGTAGAGCTTGAACATGAGATAGAAGTAGTGTGCTATAAGTAAAGCCTCGGGATGTAATTTTCTAATGTCCTTTTACGTGAGGAACCCATCACTGTTCCCTGCACTCCCCACATGCAAAAATATATTTCTGCCAGCAGTGTGCAGGTCACTGCTGATGTAGAGCAAGGGCAGTTGTTTGTATGCCATGCAGCCCTGGCCTCATGTCGTTAGGCTATGGCTATTTCTTAAGAAGAGGCAACATCCAAAGTGTGCGCTTTTCTCACTGCACCTCTTTCAACAATTCTGTGCGCTGTTGGTCTCGTATAAGGTCACTCCCATTCTTCTATGGTGACATGCTGACATTAATGCACTGGTTGCAAAGTGCGTCAAAGCTTGGGGAGGGACTATTTGAGCGAGTATAATTTTGGAAAAAGTGTTTGCTCCAGGCTCTCGTTATAATATGACATCTTTAAAATAATTCACCTAATCAAGCAAGATATAAAAGTCGGAACTCACTGCATACCTCTCATACTTCACAGCTTCAGGACTGATTGCCTCATAATCATAATCATTTAATGCTTCTGAAAGAAAATCATACCTTCAGGGCTGGTTGCCTCCTTGCCATAATCATTGAATGCTGTTGAGAGAAATTGAGGCCTGTAAATAGTGCGGTTTATTGAAGTCCCTGCTTATGACATAAAACAGACTATTTACCCGATTAAAACTGTTTGACTGCAACATACAACGACAGCTTTCAGTCGAGAAATATGAAAGTGCTGGTACTTTGTGAACACTATGCTTCAAAGCAGAGGTGCTTGTGCCATCCCATTTTCTAGAAAGAAAATATTACATGATTTTGAATGAATAGAGGAACCCGCTTGATATGCCTGTAAGGGCTAGCGAGTGCTTCGATTCTAGCTCGTAAACTGAATTTTCTGTAGCAGCTGTCAGACTACATGGTGACTGGCCAGCAATGGTTGGTCAGTCTAGCATGGCACATGGCCAGAGCCTCATGACTTAAGACCCCTACTGAAAGAGTGATAACTTGAAAACTTCTTGATAACTCAGCTGTTGTTATGCCCCGTAGTCACCATGCCCCGTACCATGCCCCGTAGTCACGTATTTTGCATGCCCCCTGACAAAGCATATGACAAAATGTGTCTTGGAGCTGGCGTAGTGATGTATATTGCTTCAGTCTTGAACAGCAGGCTGGAGACCAGGCGGTAGGTGACTATGGCATAGGTTCTAGGAATAGCAGGGGAGAGCTATTAGTAGAGTTCGCAGATAGAAACATTTTACGGATCATGAATACCTTCTTCCGCACGAGAGAACAGGAAGCGGACGTGGAAGAGCCCCGATGGTGAGACTAAAAATGAAATAGACTTCATACTGTGCACTCACTCTGGCATCGTAGAGGATGTGGAGGTCCTTGGAAAGGTCCGTTGTAGCGAGCACAGAATGGTGAGGTCTCATATTAGCTTTGATTGGAAGAGGGAACGGAGGAAACTAGCGAATCAGAAGGCTATTAACGAGTTAGCATTGAGAGGGAAGGTAGAGGAATTCAGAATATCACTGCAGAACAGACTTTCAGCTTTAAATGAAGAAGACAACCGTAATGTTGAAACAATGAACGGTAGTCTCACAGCTATCGTTACGGAGTGCGCCGCAGAAGTAGGTGGTAGGATGCTTCGACAGGATACCAGAAAGCTACCTCGGGAGACTAAAGATCTGATTAAGAAACGGCAAAGTATGAGGACATCTAACTCCACAGACAACGAGCAGAGCTATCGAAGTTAATAAATAAGCAAGGTAGTCGACATAAGGAAGTTCAACATGGAGAAAATCGAGCATGCTCTAAAGAATGGAGGTAGCCTAAAAGCAGAGAAGACAAAACTAGGTATAGGTAAAAACCAGATGTATGCGCTAAAAGACTAAGAGGGCAATGTCATTAGCAATATGGATAAGACAGTTAAAGTAGCTGAACAGTTTTACACAAATCTATACAGTAGCGAATGCAATCAGAACATTACTGAGAGAGGCAGTTGAGCACAGCAATGGGAAATCCCGCCAGTAATGAAGGAGGAAGTAAAGAAAGCCTTAGGAGCAATGCAAAGGGGGAAATTTAAGCAGCTGTTGAGGATCAAGTAACAGCAGATTTGTTGAAGGACGGAGGAGAGATTGTGCTAGAAAAACTAGCCACCCCGTATACGCAATGCCTTGTGACCTCGAGCGTACCGGAAGCTTGGAAGAACGCTAACATTACCTTAATTCATAAGAAAGGAGACGTCAAGGACTTGAAGAATTACAGACCGATCAGCTTACTGTCCGTTGCCTACAAGGTATTTACTAAGGTAATCACTAATAGAGTCGGGACAACCTTAGACTTCAGTCAACCAAATGATCAGGCAGGCTTTCGTAAAGGATACTCGACAATAGATCACATTCACACTATCAGTCAGGTGATAGAGAAATGCACAGAATTTAACCAAACCCTATATATAGTCTTCATTGATTACGAGCGCAGAATATAACCAAACCCTATATATAGCCTTCATTGATTACGAGAAAGCATTCGACTCAGTGGAAACCTCTGCTGTCATGCAGGCATTGCGGAATCAGGGTGTAGAAGAGTGTTATATGAAAATGATGGAAGATATAGCAATTGCACAGCCACCATAGTCCTTCATAAAGTCAGCAATAAAATTGCAATAAGAAAAGGTCTCGGGCAAGGAGACACAATCTCACCAATGCTATTCACCGCCTGTTTACAGGAGGTATTTTGGGGCCTTAAATGGAGAGAGTTGGGGATAAGAGTAATCCACGATTTGCTGATGACATTGCCTTGCTAAGTAACTCAGGACACGAGTTGCAAATCATGATCAGAGTTAGACAAGCAGAGCAGAATGGTGGGGCTAAAAATCAAAATACAGAAAACCAAAGTCATATTCAAATGTCTCACAAGGGAACAACAGTTCACAATTGGCAGTGAGATGCTGAAAATGGTAATTAAGGCAGGTAGGGGCCAATGATCCGGATCATGAGAGAAAAATAACTAGGAAAATAAGAATGGGATGGAGCATATATGACAGGCTCTCTCAGATCATGAATGGCAATTTAAGAATATCTCTCAAGAGAAAACTATATAACAGACAAACGTAATAGGGGACGGCAGTAGGTTAGGTGGGCGGATGAGATTAAGAAGTTTGCGGGGATACAGTGGCGGCAACTGACAAAGGACAGGGTTAATTGGAGAGACACGGGAGAGGCTTTTTCTCTGCAGCGGGTGTAGTCAGGCTGATGATGATGATTGTTAGTGCATGGCAATAGTTGATGTTTTATTTGTGCTTACTATATTTAGGCACACAATTCATGCACTTGTTCTTCAGAAGTTAATGAACATTTAAGCACTATGATTTCTTGCATGGTCTATTAGCAGAAATGTATATTTTGACGAACACAGTAATGGGTTCGTTTATGATGTGAATAAATACAGTATTTTATAGTAAGACTAAAGGTAACCAAGAAAGTTTAGTTCAGTCAGCCTGTTCATCGATACATTGTCCTGCTACAATATAGCTGACCAGGCAAGATTCAATTCTCGGAGCTCAAATGAGTGAATGCATTTCCATCAAATCTTCTTTCATCCTCCTGCAGTGGTTGCAGAGAAATCAGTTACTGTTCTGTGTATGTAACATTGTGTGCTATTTTCATTATTGCTGTGATATCACACATAAACTAGGTAGATCTGTAAGAGTATTTGCCCTTGGCCATTGATGAGGCAGTAAATTCAACACAAATTAAATCAAAGGTTCGTGGCTATTCAGTCAATAAATTTAGGTGCTGCATAATGGATACTGAAGTGCGAAAAGACTAGTGCACGGAAGAAACGCCATATACTCCAAATTTAGGCCCCTCTACAAGATAGCACCACAGCACCAAGGTCTCTATGGCACAATTTCATGATGCAGTATGATATATTACTGAGCAGTAAATTAGACTGTAGGAAGAGGTGCCTTATAACAGCACTGTTCGTGAATGTCAGTGGTTGTTAAACATATCACATTTTTCACATGCAGGCTTTGGTTATTGCTGACACTTAAAATGATGTATTGCAGAGTGAAAAAAGGGGTTAAAAATTAAAAATGCTGCTGAATAGGTTGTTTTGTTACCCTTCACACTTCGCTATGCTTCACTCCAGCAGCAACAGCTGTTCTGATCTGGATAATCACATATGCAAGCAAGCCTGGCCGTGTCAGTTAGGTATGAACATATAGGGTGTTTCACTTAAGACTTTACACAATTTTTAAAATAGGCTTTTTGAGTTAGAAGAGTGCTATTTTGGCATACCATCGTCAGCGGTGTAGGACATCAGAATGCAGGTAAGACGTGCTAACTAGCAGGCTGGTTAACTAATATAGTTATCTTTTTAACTATTAATGTTAGGCTCCTTAATTAACAAATTCTGTCTACATTATGCCAAAACATACGTGCTTTCGAGAAGCTTGCAGGCAAAGCAACCTCTCCATTGTATGCAATTGGTTGAAATGGCCAAAATTTGTTGGGCCACAGTGCCGAGAGTAACCGCGTTTTCAAAATTCTAAAAACTTATATGGATATTAATTATGGTGGGCTACACGCCTCTTAAGTATTAAGGTGCCTAAGAATTAAGAAGCCTCTCTTCTGATTAGTTGTGAATTGTTGGTATAGGTGTGGTTGTGAATTTTGAACCACGCAGGTTGGTGGTTCGCGTAAACTGGAACAAAATGCCACAGTTTGTGGCAAGGTACACTTTGATCTGAATATATGTTGCAACTGTGCACCATTATCCCACTACCTCACTGAGGAACTCACTAGGAATGCATGTGCAAAATGTATTTTAGTGATTTTGTACGCATCTCAGTTAAGCATGCAGTCTTAAAGTTCACCATTTCGTGCCGAGTTTACAGGTTGCTATTCTGCACAGTGAGCCATAGTGCACCTGTAATACAGAATGCTGTGCAATGGGTCAAGTACGTGCTGTAAAAGACCATACACGATAAATTTTGTGGTGCTGCACAAGGCGACTCGTATGCTACCTATACTTGGATGCCTTCTGAATCCCGTCAGAAGTGTGCTGTTGAAATCTTAAAGGTGCTCTGAAATACCTTCTGAGGAGAGCACATCAACTCTCTCAATTGCTGCACTTTGTTGTCATGAACACTGGAGCCAAATAATACACTTCTGCACACAGTCGAGAACCCATAAACACGCTCGAAAGTTGGCGAGCCCTTCCCAGCTACTTTTTCATACTCGCAGCCTCCTCCGTCACTCGCACCTGTGTATACATGTTGAGAGGTGGCTATTGGTTAGATTCTTTCGGACATCAGGCAGCCACCATGAGTGCAGCCAATAAGCGGCGTAGCTTCAGCAGGTCTGGAAGCTCTGGCCCCGGAGGTGAGGCCGGAGGAGGTGCCTCGACCTTCCAGCACGCATATAGTGATGAGAGAACAAGGAAAGGCACGAAGACACTGAAATTAAAATTTTGACTGTAGATAACTCGGCTTCTACAAAGTGCGTTGAGAAAAATTCTTGCTGGACAATATTCACGAAGTGGCATGCTTTAACAGCCTAGGCATACTGCAACTTTATCAGAGCCCCTTTCAGAGCTCCCTTATGGCACACTGGTGATACATCACACTATATTTTTCATATTCAAATGCGACATGTCTCATGCAATTATGCAAGGAGAGAAGGTACATTTGCTTACGTCTAACAAAACCTCAAGATCACAATGGTACAATAGAAATGAAGCACTTGTTTCTTAACAGTGGTTGGATGGACAAATTTAGTAATGAGGTATCAGTTTCAATATTGTTTCAAACGACCATCAATATCCATTATCAATATAACTCAAACATCTATGCCTGGATTACCTAGGTGATGTTACAAAAACTGTGCCACCCTCCAAGACAGGTTGCAGATACAAAATGTGCTTTCTATCAAAATACTGAATCACAGGTTAGCAAACAGGCCACAAGGGCAGCTGATAGTGCATTAATGATGTGTCCGAGGAAGCTGCAAGAGAACAACAATTACGTGCATCATCTTGAAGAGTGTTGGGATGCGAAGACCAAAAAAAGCGCACTCTATTCCTCCTATGGTACACCTCAGCCTTTGGCACAGTATGTGTGGTCCGCTGTCTGAGACGATCCTATTCCGTGGAATCGCATATATCTGGCGTGTACTCCCGCTGACTTGGCGTAGCACTGTATATATATGCGCTCAACATTAGAGGTGAGTGTAGAGTCACCCCAACTGCCCTCAGCGACATTTAATGCTTTGTAGATACTGCAAATTTTTCCATGACGGCGCATACTGTTGGTGGCTGAGTGAATTAAGGAAGCCAGGCGTGTCTGTGCAGCGATGTGCAAGTGTATAAGCAGTAAACTTGAGGCATACGTAGAAATTTTAAG
Organism: Amblyomma mixtum; assembly: GCF_055824585.1. Lineage (NCBI taxonomy): Eukaryota > Metazoa > Arthropoda > Arachnida > Ixodida > Ixodidae > Amblyomma > Amblyomma mixtum. The sequence goes on along the minus strand of NC_143014.1, from coordinate 327,026,014 downwards.
CACAATTTTATTAGCAGCATGTTTGTATAATACGTGTCGTGTGGCACGCCCATTGCCACGTTCAACGCACCTGTACCTTATATCGCGGCTTATTGCAGCATGCAAGGCGATGGTTTCCACTCTACCAGTGAATGTGTCATTCTCATGCGCTCGCAAGGTCACTTGGGCCTGGAAGCCATCACATCACGTTCATAACACCCAACTGCAAGCTGTGAGATGGAGTAAGTGCAAGCTATCTGATGCACTGAAGGGCTGCAGGCATGTGTTTGAAACTTGTCATTCCAAATTAAAACATTCATATATGCTTATTCTCTTCTGGCTATTTATTACAGATATGCAACATGCATGCTTAGTGAAACAGTTGTCTTTTCCAAATTACATTAAATTCAAATGGTTCAATGAAATGAATGGTACCTGCTTTCAGTAACAGCCAGAAATAGCCTAAGCAAGGAGTCATGCATGGCAGACATTGTCAGTGATGAACAAGAGTGAATGACACCAGCTTAGGAGATGGGTAGTCATTATGGCCTTTTACGCTAAATGGTATTTCGTGTGCTTGCCGTGTTCTCCTAGAAACGCGTCCCATGTGTGGAATTAGATGTTTTCATATAGCGCTGCTCGGTCGGCAGGTTGTTAAAGTTTCCCGCCAGCACTGATGATCAGAGCTCTATATATCCTTCAAGTTACTTTGCACAAGAAATGAAGGCTTGTTAATGCAAAACATCGCTGCGCGCAGCGACCGGCAGCGAAATTTCTGCAGCCTTTCACTACGGCGTCCCTCATAGCCTGAGCCGATTCGGGACGTTAAACCCCACAAACCAAACCAAATCGAACACCTTGAGTGAGGCTGAACTCCACGTAGCCGTACATGCACAATATTTCGCGGGAATGCGCGAGAATGGCGAGCGACGGCGCCTTCGTGGGAGTGTTTTGCCGTGTCGCTTGCCTCGTCGCTCGGTTATATGTATTCCTTTTCTCGTGGCTCGGACGGAAGTAAAATTTTAAAGAAGAGAACGATATGTCTTTTGGTATCGGAGGGCTAATAACATTTTGAGCGGACTACGGGCGGGCTGCGTGCGGGCGCACTGCAAGGCGAGATGTCTGTATACATACAGCTGCAGGTAACGGCGAGCTGGTGTGCTTCAGCGGTCGATGCAGGATACTCGCGGCGCAGCTGTTTTACAGGCACATATACACACATATTATGGGAATGTTTACCAAGCCGGAGATGCTCAGGAACCGAATGAAAGCCCATGGCAGTCGGATGCCGCAGCTAGCATGATCGAGGCTTGCGCGTTTGCAAACACAGCCGCGGAGGCCACGGCTTTCCTGAATATGCTGCCACGGCTAAAGCAGCCGCTTCACGCCTCGACGTCCTCGACACGTAATTACGTTCCTCGTGCACAAGAACTTCCTCTGGGCGACGCGATCTGCTGACTTCGGTTTGATAGAGCTTTTTTTTTTTCGTAACTATATTCCTCTATCTCCGACTGTGCAATCGAAAAATACTGGTTGTTTAACCAACTCGTTGTGTGAACGATTGGCGTCAGAAGTGAGTTTTTGATTACGCGAAGGTACAGTGCCGGGCTTTAATTATTAAAAAAAAAGGCCCACTGGGAATCGAACCTCCTATACCTGTCCTTCGATTAAGGTTCAAATGTCAACAGCAGCGCACAGCGCGTTGCATACACGTAAACAACCACACCTGTATTTCCAGAAGTCACATTTCAACAGCTTAATTCTGATCAAATGCATATATATACGGGTAGCTATAGTGAAATACAGGACTTCGATCGCAATTCTCCTAAACGTATTATTGCTGCTCACAATGCGCAACCTGAGTGCAGCTTTTCCAACGGAATCATGGGTAGCAAATTTGCTCACAAACTGCAAAAGTGTTCGGTTAAAATATAATAATAGATAAAACCAAATCTTTGAACTAGAATGTTTTAGCGCGTTCGAAAATTATGAACTGCCGATATGGTACTCGACAATAAAATTAATTTTGAACCCATTTTAATGGATGACACAATGTTTACCAACGTTTGCCAGTATACTTTGAACACTGGATAAGCGGTGGCAATCCTAGGCCAATATAGCCAGCTCCTGGAAATGGCATAGCCAATTCTGGCAAAGAGTGGAACAACACTGGCTAACATGGCCAATGATAGCCAGGATTCGATGATGGCACAGCCAGCAATGGCAAACAGTGGGAAAATCCTGGCTAACCTGGCCCATGATAGCCAGGATCTAATGATGGCTCAGCCAATACTGGTAAAGCGACGGACAACCAGGGCCATTGTTGGATGTGCTAAGGAGTGGCACAACCAATATTGGAAACTGGTTTGGTTTCGTTTATGGGGTTTAACGTCCCAAAGCGACTAAGGCTATGAGAGACGCCGTAGTGGAGGGCTCCGGAAATTTCGACCACCTGGGGTTCTTTAACGTGCACTGACATCGCACAGTACACGGGCCTCTAGAATTTCTCCTCCAAAGAAATTCCAGCCGCCGCGGCCGGGATCGAACCCGCGTCTTTTGGGTCAGCAGCCGACCACCGTAACCGCTGAGCCACCGCGGCGGCGTCAATATTGGAAACTCATTGGGAACTCTGGGCCTACTTAGGGCCATGCTTTGCCAACAGTATTCCAATATTGGCCCTCTGTCATGTGCTACCTGGGCACGCGCCTCCAACCAGGTGGCCTTGGCGCAGAATTTTAGCGTGGCGTGTGGAATCAGCTGCGGAACGAGTGCAACAGGTGCGACTTGTGGGCGACAAATGTGGATTTTATACAGACGTAAACAGACAGAGAAAATGCTTGCACGGTTGTTGGAACACTACCGACTGATCAACAATAAAGAACTTAACGCCAGTTTGTTTCCTCGGGAACCCAAGGTAGGTCTCAATATTGTATGATATAGGACTACATATATTCACTTGTTCATTTTTTTGCGGACTTACCGAAAAGAAGCGACGGCAATGTTACAGGAACAGTAAGAAGAAAAAAAACGTTCACCATAACGGTATGACAGCACTAAAGCATGATTCTTATGACGTTCTTAACTCTCGACATCAAGCATTCGACTTAATTTCAATCGTTCGAAAGTTGCAATTATTGCTCGAATATGAGCAGTCACTCCCAAAAAGAGCACAGCGGTGTGCACTGGATGGTGACGAACAATGCTACTTCATTTGAGTGCTCTCGAGTTGGCCTAGTTTATGTCCTGCTGAGACCCGGCACAACCAAAAATTTTTCTAACACATTGGAAGAAAGAATCGCAGGCGCGGTTGCCCTAGAAATAGGTTTAGTGCAAAATTTTTTATGCGGTACTTTTAGAACCTGCGCGCTGCTGTTAACGAATATGCTCAATGCCGCGGTGTTTCCTCTTCCTCAAGAGCTCCCAATAGGGTGGGAGTCAGTGCGAGTGCGTTATAAAGTGACAGTTAAAAAAAGCAAGCGGTCTCATGGAAAATTCAACATGGGGTTAGGAACTTTTAAGCACTCTTTACGCGTATAACAGTACTGCCAGCATACACAAGGACACATTTGAACAGAGAGCGTGCAGTAATTTCCTCTTTTTCCTACACTGGACCCATCAAAGCACACAGCCAAAAATTCGAAACGCAACAAAATATTTTTCAGTATTGTTTTCGAACGTATATCATCGTAGCCTAAGCATTTGAAAAAAAAAAATGGTGCGACAGTTTACGCTCTGAGCCAATGGAGGATATCTAAACATGTGTTGATAATGAGTAAAGTACCCAGTATACGGATGACACACTTGGGCAAACGCCCCTGCTTTCACAACTTGAGCCGGTTCCAGACTTTAATCTCCGGAGACTAGTTGCGCAGCTATTCGCTTCAGTGAAATTCTCGCAGCACCTGTTCTCGCTCACGACACGTACCATATGTGCCAAAAATAACCCGGCTGCCGTGACCCCAGCGGGAGCCGCCTAGCGGCGGAGGGTCGGCGCTGTGGCTGCCGGGCCTCGTCACCGGCGTAGATGACTTGCTCGACGTGAACCGGCGTCCTTGCTTTTCTTATGCGGGTCATTAAAATGTGATAGCATGTGTGGTGGTCGGGGCAGCTTTGTTACTTTTTCTCCTAGACGGTATCACGTCCTCCTAAGGAACGCCAAGGTGGAATCTTCTTTTTCCGTTTTGTTATGTAGAAGTTTTCCTCTCTGCATTCCTCTTCGGGGCCTGCGGATTCGTCAATTGCAGCCCTTCCGCCAATACCACACAAGTTCATTTCGCGGAAACGTCAGACGGCACAGCCGGGGAAGGATTCCTCTGAACGCCATTAAAAAAGGTCGCTCGCACTGTCTTCTCTCTTCTCACTTATGTCACGCGGTTCCGCAAGGCTTCCCTCCAACTTATGGCTTCAGCAGCTGAATCAAGGTGGGCAACCACGGCACTCTCTAGCAAAAGCAGGTGTCCGCATCGGGCATTCCGAGAATGTGAGGATTTGAGATAGGGCATCGGCTGTTTGATGGCTATTGCGATTAGCATGAGGTAAGGTTCAAAACTTGTCGCCAGTGAGTTGCAATTTATGACACAAAACTGCAGATTTGAATCGCGTACCAAGGCGGTGCTTCGGACTAGCTGGTGAAACAACATGGGGTGTAGAGTGCGGGAGGAACGAGCGTCGAGAACAGAGACACAGGACCGTTTGTGAAAAAGTAATAGCGAAAGTAGGCTCAATTTTGTTAAATTAATGCTGCCTTAACGGCGCAAAACAGCTTTGGCGCAAAAGTTGACGCTTGAAGCAAAGGAGAGAAGCAAACCCCGTCGGTGATTCAAGCCCGCCTTCACGAACGCGTCCCTTCGATCGCTGATCACTGTAACAGTGTCGCTCATGGCGCGGATGGCGTTAAGCAGAATGAAATGCGCTAGGCAGCAACAGCTGCGAAGAGCACCGGAGGCTCCGTGCGGCGGCCGCTTGTTCCGCAGAAAACCGGCGGTGACGCCCGCGGCGGGGCTCGTGAGGATCATGCGCAAGTGAGGCGAGCAGCGGTTACCATGCTCGATGGCTCGATTCATCGAGGACGCCGGGACCCTGGAATCCGGCCCCCGACCGAGCCATCCCGGACCGGTATGCCTCCCTTTCCCTGCTTGTTACTTTTGCGGCCACTCTCCTCCGCTTTGCACGGCCCGGTTGTGTGGCCCAGTAGCATCACGCTGTGGATGTGACCGAGACGGGCATTTATATTCAACGAGTGCCGCCGCCGCCGCGGCAGCGTTACGCGGCGTTTAGCCGGAGGTCACCACTTCAGGGGGATTAAATTCTTGCGCTGCAGGGCTCCAGCACGTGCACTCATTCCGTTTGAAATGAACTTTATCTTTATAGAGGTTTTAAGGAAAGCGCCGGAGTTGGTGACGCGCAAGGCCTGACAATGTATCCCGCACCTATAATACACAGAGCTCAGAAATGCGAAAATTGAGCCCCAAAAATGGCAGCCTAAACGAAGTTACTATAAAATAGCGCTGTCTAAGTGTCATTTTTGCCATGAACAAACAGCTGAACGGCAGTGAAATCACACTTTGGAAAACGGACTGAACAGAAAGACACACAGCCAACAACAGAACATGAAAAGGACACCAGTTCTGCAATCATTCCTTCTGCTAATGTAATATCTTCAATATGTCAGTGATTGTAATGTGGTCTTTGATCAAAATAGAAATCGGACTGTTATCCTTTTATTGCGTTAAATTACCTCTTTGAGATATAGAAGTTTCATTAGTCGCATTGCGCTTGAGAAGGTAAGTGCTATATACCTGGTCTCTAGCCTGTGGAACTAAGTTTTCGCGTTTTGTTTTCAGTGTGCTGGATCTGTCTAGCTAGGCTAGATGAAAATATTTATGAAGGGAACATATAAGTATCCCGCGCCAGTGTTCTAAGTGTCACAGGTACGACCACGAATATCAGGCGGCCAGCCTCTTAGTGCGCCTTTAATGATCATCTTGACTGTGCGAACTAATATAGTTACTATTCCGCTTATTCATGGTCCGGCATGCCCTGAAAGAAGAAATGGAAATAAGATCGTTCAAGGTAAGCGTTCACGCAACGTATCTGGATCATTGTATCTCAGAAGTGCCAGGTGTCACGCTAGACGTCTAGCATTGGTCTGAAAACATTCATGCTCCTTTGGTGCACGCGCATTAAAGGTTCAGAAAAAATATTTTTTTCGCTAATATTTTTTTTTGAGGAATACTTGGTCATATTTTAATTCATTGGCAGGGCGCATAAAAAGGCAAATTGAAAAAAAAAATTATAAATCAGGCATGGGGCATCAATCGAAAAATATTTACTCTTCCAGTTAAGTTTGTTCTGTAATATCGAATAAGATAGACATTTTCTTTATAGTCTGTTTTTAATAATCAGTGTGGTACCCCCTAAAAGTTGCTATTCTGGAAAATTTTCATAGAAATTCCATTCTTTTCCCGGCTGCTGGAACCCTTTTGTAGCGTTGCTAGGCGCCGTACTACTAAATAAAAGTAAATTAGGACCTGGTGTTCACATCTGTTTTAAGAAAAAGAAATAAATACGCAGGAGCACAATATTTGTCAAGGGTGGCAGCTGAATGCACACGCCGGCTGTCGAAGTAAGAAAGCTAAGCCTGACTCATTTGATAGCCGGGTTTATTAAGTTTCGAACTCGCGAGAATTTCATCAGAAGAAACGCAATTTTTTTTTTTAAATCACAGCCTGCAGAGAAAAGTGCTCCCTTGCGGTGGCAGGTTTATTCTCTCAAGAAGTCTGTTGCTTGTGAGCGAAATAAGCTAAACTTCGAAGACCGAGATCGGCGAAGGAATTCAATTTTGGCCTTCCTGAAGCTGAAGGTTAGAGCGCTGGCTGGTTGAGACTGCAAATTCCTGATGCATTGCCGGTCAAATTTGCAGTGACAAAATGCGATCTGAAGGAAGGGGGCAGGGGTCATCTTCCACGGGGTGCTATTCCACGGGGGCGTGATCACGGGCATCGTGTGTCGCGCTAACTTTCCCAAAACGGACAGAGCGAGGGTTCCCGGAAAGGCACGTCGGTGTTCGTAGCCATTCCGCGTTCATGCAGCTGAGTGTGAAAAGGAAGTGGGTGCAGGGACGCCGCGCGGCATCGCACATGGGCTGCATCTTTGTGTGTGTAATCGCTATTGCTTGCCAGCTTCCGTTGATTACCCGTCTACGAGTTCTGTATCCGCCATTCAACTTTCCACGCAGGAGTGCATTTAACGGCTTCATTTTCACCTCTCCTTGTGCGCAATTTTTTATCCGTTCGTCCGTCTACTCCACGTGAACACTACAGAAAATAAAACGCTCACTGCTTGAATGAGAATTGAACACACGCCTCCTATATCCCAATCATTGCCTCTAATCACTCGGCTATATGCGAAAGGCTTCCAGTGATGTTCCTGTTTCAAATTTCTGCTTACCTTAAAGATTTGCGGTTTAGTGGGCGTTGCATATTTAATTTAAAATTGTTTGTTATATTTCACCATTGTTTACGTGTCCTCTTCTGCATCTTTTGGTGCCCACCCCCCAAAAAGCCCGTCGCATCGCTAAGTTGATGTGCTTTCTTTATTTGAATCAATGAAGCCACAGTGTTTTGTTTCTGTCATTTCAGAAGTGACGACCACTTACCAATACCACTGGCGTTTCAGCGGACGTTTATTCCCTTCAAAACGTCTCCGCAATATGGTTTCCACTCTCTCCAAAGCGTAAGGGTCAATTGTAGCAACTGTAGGAAGGGTCAACTGCAGCAGCAGCAACAACGACAAAAAAAAAGCTGCCGAAAAACGCGGATCACAAAAAAAAACCACAAAAGCTCTCTCACAATGCAGATTTTAGTAAGTGCCCGTGTCTTTTTTTTTTTTTTCGCCTTGCACGCGTCCCACGTTGTTTTTACTTCGCTAGCACGGCGGACAGAACCCAGCTTGCGAAACACTCAACGCGCCACATAGAAACGTAAGCAGCAGTACTTGGCAGAACGAACAAAGAAGAAGAATGTGGACTGGCCTTTAGACTGGCACAAAATAGGCCAATATCACTGCTACGTGCAGATAGAAGGGAGTTGAAAGGAAAGGAAATGAAAGACGCGCGTCGCGTCGAAGTGCCCGACGGCGGCTGTGTCGAACAGGAATGCAGCGCACGCGTGGCAAAAGTATGACGCTGTTTCGAGGGTGAGGTGAAAGCGATGGCTCCTTGAGCTTCTGAACTATGCAACTACGCCTTCATGGCAGAAAAGCAGTATCGAGAAACGAGAAATGTGGTTTAACGCAGCGAATCGACAGCGCGATCGCCTTCGCAAGCAGCGACGGAGAGAGGCGAAGCGAGTAACATCCTAGACAGTATAGCGTCTCAAGCAAAGAGTACAGCACGGCTTTCACTACGGCATTGGACGCTCGGCGGCGGAGGAAACTTTGCCGTTGCACGGAGTGTCGCTTGCGGCTGACGTTTATCACCCGGCACGGCACGAAACAGAAGCGGAACGAAACGGGTGGTTAAATGCTTGTTTGCCTACAATGCTCGGCCTCTATGCACGCAACAAAACACGGCGCAGTGGGATAGTCTAGGCGTAGAGCGAAATGGACTTCATTTCTTTCGAAATACCCGCCCTTTCTTAACTCTTTCTTTAACGGCATGGTCAAGCTACCTACACACTGTTAAGTTGCCACAGCGCCTTTTATGGCTGCTTATAACCCACCCCTACGCAGACGAACCATCCGTGGCTTCGGCGGAGCAAGGACGCTCGTGCCTTGAGCTATGAGACTAATCAACGCGCACTGGAAAGCTGGTTTTGTATCACGACAGAGAACGGACTTCCGATGACCGCAACACAAGTATATATCGCTTAAGAATGGGCAGCAGTTACAAGGCTATCCCAGTGCGAACAGCCATTGGAAAGATCGTAAGCGGACGAATGCTGCATTGCGCGACGCTGGACAGAGCACCTCCGGCTTGTACCGTCCGAACTCTCGGCGTCCTTGCAGCAACTCACACCGGGCCGCGGCGGTGGCTACAGCGCAGCGGACAAGAGTTCAGCCCCCGAGCCGTCCGACGTCGCCGGCTCAGCCCTTTGTGATGCGACAGCCCCCTCGCCTGCCTGACCCTCCACGTCGTTGCCATGGCAGCCCCGTCACGCGTGCCACGGCGACCATCCGTCGTAGGAGCTTGCGAGCACAGCAGCGACTTACCTGAGGACTATGAGTGTTTCCAGTGCTTATAGTGCACTATACATTACTTCTACACTTGAAGCTGCTTAAGTTTTACTCGTGTGTATGCGTGCGCTTGTCTCATGTTATATCACTTTTCTCTGGTCTAGGCTGTCTTCCTCTAATACCTTTTTCTTTCTCCTCTACAACCCCTACTCGATTTTGGTTTCTGCCCCCCGTAGTTCAGGTGGCCGAAGAAAATGCGGTACTGTGTTTTATTTATTTCATACCTGCGTCGTGCTTTCGAGATTGACAGCAGGAAAGCGTAAGATTTAAAAAAAATATTCTATCGAATATTCGCATATCGAATATATACCAGGTGTCCCAGCTAAACGTAACCAAGCTTTTAAAAAACACGGGGTGTCCTAGCCGTCTCAAACCAAATGAGGGTTGTTTAGAGTCGCGTGACCTAGTCTGCTGTATTTTTTTCGTTCTTCAAGGTTGAATAATTAGTCAAGCTTGATTAACTAACTTTTTAATTATTGACTTGAGGAACAAAGTGTCAATGGAAAAGTTGTAGATCGCTTTGAGAAACAGTTTACTGAGACATTTACAGCAAAGTAATATTTACGCAAAGTAGTTTTTTTACCGGCCTTTAACCATAACCCGCACAATAAGAAAAAGCTTCCACATGACAACTGTGCCACTTCAACGTCCCAAAACGCGCCTTAAAGAATAAAATCCTTTTTTTCCCGACCGTTGGGTGGGTGCACATTGGGTGCACCGTTGGGTGCACATTGGGGTAGAGAAGTGAGCGAGCAGCTGGTCACGAGACAACTTTTTTTTAAGGCCAATAAATGAAGCTACTTGAATCGCAACTTGACGGAAACAGCACTACTAGCGGTTTTTCGAGGTGATCTAAAACTTTTGCATTGACACTTTCTTCCTGAAGTCAATAATTAAAAAGTAAGCTAATTAAACTTAACTAATTAATGAACTTTGAAGAGCGAAAAAAGACTCAAGACTAGGCCATGCGACTATGAACAACCCTGAGTTGGTTTCACTGGACTAGGACACTTCGCCTTTTTTAAATGTTTGGTTACATTTAGCAGGGACACCCGGTATATATATATATATATATATATATATATATATATATATATATATATATATATATATATATATATATAGCGACGTATACGCTTCGTTAAAGGAAACATATTTATTGGACTCGACGTTTCCATGGGAAGACCAATCTCTTCTTCAGGAGTGATTTGTCTGATGATGTTTCCCTTTTTATAGGAGTGGGCACCGAAAACAGGTGAGTGAGAAACACAAAGTAGTTAGAAGAGAAATACACATAAAAAGATAAAACAATTTCTTCGTTTTTATGTGTATTTCTCTTCCATCCACTATGTGCTTCTCACTCACCTGTTTGGTGCCCACCCCTATAAAAAGGGAAACATCATCAGAGAAATCACTCTTGAAGAAGATCGCTCTTTCGATCGAAACGTCGAGTCCAATAAATGTTTCCGTTTACGAAGCGTATACTTCGGTATAGTATACTCCTGTAAGCAGTCAAGTACTTATGCTCTCGCAACCTATATATATATATATATATATATATATATATATATATATATATATATATATATATATATATATATATATAATAATGGTTTGGTTTGGCTTATGGGGTTTAACGTCCCAGAGCGACTCAGGCTATGAGAGACGCCGTAGTGAAGGGCTCCGGAAATTTCGACCACCTGGGGTTCTTTAACGTGCACTGACATCGCACAGTACACGGACCTCTAGAATTTCTCCTCCAAAGAAATTCTAGCCGCTGCGGCCGGGATCGAACCCGCCTCGTTTGGGTGAGCAGCCGAGCACCGTAACCACTGAGCCACCGTGGCATATTATATATATATATATATATATATATATATATATATATATATATATATATATATATATATATATATATATATATACATATATATATATATATATATATATATATATATACACACGTTTCAAACGGAATGCCGATTTTTTTGAAGAGTCCCTTGAGCTGCATCGCGGCAAAATACACGCGCTTTCGAGAAGCTTGCAGGCAAAGCAACCTGTCCAGTGCGAGCAACTCGTTTAAACAGGCAAAGTTTGTTGGGCCACCGCGCCGAGGTTAATTAATTACAATTTTTGAAATTATAAAAACTAATATGGTTATTACTTCGATGGGTTACGCGCTTCTTAACAATTGACAATTGAGCCTAATAGTAATAGTTATAAAGTTATCTTTTAAATATTAGTTAACCAGACTGCTAATCACCATGTCATAGCTCTGTTCTGATGTACTACACCACTGACAGTGCTATGCCGAAAAAGCGATCTTCTAGCTCAGAAAGCCTATTTTGAAAAATGGTGTAAAGTCTTAGGTGAAACACCCTGTATAGCGTGGCCGTGCCTGGTATGTACAGGGTTGGTAGAGAGAGTTCCCAGGCCGCAAGGCCCGCTTATCATCTGCATGTTGTGGTACCTAAGATGCCGATAAAGCTATCAAGGTTCTCAGAAGTTATACCGATCCTGTACGGAGATTCCGAGTTTCCAGGGTGTCGTAACTGCCCGACTACACCGCTCAAAAGCAGACCCTGTGGCCTGGGAACTTTGAACGACCCTGTACATCTTTGTACTCGTATGGTACGTACGGTATGATATACTGCTATGTGCAACTGTAAACAATATAGTTGTCTACATTTTGGCTGCGGAATGGAGCATGCGGACAGGACGACGACAACGCGGAACCGGGCGATCCAAGCTAAAACAGCTAACGCTGTAATAACCCAAACGGAAGCCAAAATCCTAGCCTTGGGGCATACTGGACGCGACTGAAGAATAGCAAGAAGAATGACCATTCAGGACTACAGACTGGCTTTCGAATGAAAGGTATTGAACTATCCATTATGTTAAATTTTCATTATATTACGCCGCCGCGGTGGCTCAGCGGTTATGGTGCTCGGCTGCTGACCAGAAGGACGCGGGTTCGATCCCGGCCGCGGCGGCTAGAATTTCTTTGGAGGAGAAATTCTAGAGGCCCGTGTACTGTGCGATGTCAGTGCACGTTAAAGAACCCCAGGTGGTCGAAATTTCCGGAGCCCTCCACTACGGCGTCTCTCATAGCCTTAGTCGCTTTGGGACGTTAAACCCCATAAACCAAACCAAACCAAATTTTCATTATCACCATCATCAACCTGACTGCGCCCACTGCAGTGCCTTTCTATTATCCCTGTACTTTTACAGCTGCGGCCACCGTATTCCCGCAAACTTCTTAATCTCATCCACCCACCTAACATTCTGCAGCCCCCTGCTACGTTTGCCTTCTCTTGAAATCCACTCCGTTACCCCTAAGGACCAGCGGTTATCTTGTCTTCGAATTACATTCCCTGCCCAAGCCCATTTCTTCTTGATTTCGACTAGGATGTCATGAACCCGCGTTTATTCCCTCACCCGCTTTGCCTGCGTGCGGTCTCTTAACGTTACACCTATCATTTTTCTTTCCATGACTCGGTGCGTTGTCCTTAATTTAAGCTGAACCCTCTTTGTTAGCCTCCATGTTTCTGCCCCATAGGTGAGTACCGGTAAGATACAGCTGTTGTATACTTTTCTCTTGCGATATATTGGTAAACTGCCATTCCTGATTTGAGAGAACTTGCCATACACGCTCAACACCATTCTTATTTTCTAGTTATTTCCCTCTCATTATCCGGATCATCGGTCACTACCTGCAATAAGTAGATGTATTCCCTTACCGCTTCCAGCACCTCTCCAGCTGAACAGCTGTTCCATTGCGAGGGTGCTGAAAATTGCTTTGGTTTTCTGCATGTTAATTATTAGACCCACCGTTATGCTCTGCCTGCCTAACCCAGTGATCATGCTTTGCAGTTCATCTCCTGAGTGACTTACCAGGGAATGTCATCAGAAAATAGCAAATTACTTAGGTATTCTCCATTACCTTTTATCGCCAACTGTTCCCGACCAAAGCTTGGGAACACCTCCTGTAAACAGGCGGTGAATAGCGTTGCCGAGATTGTGTCTGCCTGCCTGGCACGCTTCCTTATTGGAATTTTATTGCCGACTTTATGGATGACTACGGTAGCTGTGCAGTCGCTACAGATATCTTCCAGTAATTTTCATTATCTATCTTTCTGTATCTACACCCTGATTACGCAATGCCTGCATGACTGCTAAGGTTTCCACTGAGTCAAATGCTTTCTCGTAAGCAAGGAATTCTATATATAGAGATTGGTTATATTCTGCGCATTCCTCTATCACCTAATTGATAGCGTGAATATGGTCTATTGCCGAATATCATTTTCAAAAACCTACGTGATCATTTTCGCTGATTGAAGTCTAAGGCTGCCCTGATTCTATGTGCGATTACCTTAGTAAATACCTTGTAGGCGCCAGGCAGTAAGCTGATCGGTCTGTAATGTTTCAAGTACTTGACGTCTCCTTTCTTATGAATTAAGGTAACGTTAGCGTTCTTCCCAGCTTCTGGTACGCTCAAGGTGATAAGGCATTGCGTGTACATGGTCCATGGCTAGTTTTTCTAGCGCAATCTCCCCACCGTCCTTCAAGAGACCTGCTGTTACGTGATCTTCACCAGCGGCTTTCCCCCTTTGCATTGTTCCTAATGCTTTCTTTATTTCCTCTTTCGTTACTGGCAGGATGTCCCATTGCTGTGCGCTACTCTCATTAAATTTCTGATTACACTGCCTGGAGTATAGGTTTGGGTAGAACTCTTCGGCTACTTTAACTGTCCTACCATATTTATTGCTAATGACATTGCCCTCTTGGTCTCTAAATTTTAAAATAAACTCTATATCTGAAGTTTCGAAACAAGCAAATCACGGGCCAGTGCATCAAATGGCTTAGGGCAGTTCAAGCTAACACCGTCAACGACCAATTGGTTACGTAAACTTGAAGACAAATGGCACGTGAATTCCACAAGCTTCATTGTACAAGAATGCCTCACGGGGAGTGCATGTTGCCCGGGATACAGCAGGTTACACTACACCAAATGCAGAAGAATTCTCGATAAGCTGCGGTGGCCAGCGCAGCCATTGCTCTGCTTTCAGCGCATAAAATTGAGAGCGAACATCTCTGATGCCGCAAGATTTCGGAGGCAGTTGTCATATCCATGATAATTTTGTTATCATCATTTATTCACCTGTAAAGGTCCCTAGGTTAATGAATTGACACATGGGTATGGGGAAATACGGATAACATATCTCGGTGGCCAATATGTATAGAAACGAGTTACATGTTGTAGGAAGCTACAATGTACATAGGCTATGCAACTTATATCGACGAGGTAGTGGCGACGCCGGCGAGATTTTAGCGACAGGTTTTTCCTGAACAAAAGCTGCTCACAAGAAACATGCAAAGCGGGACTAGTTTTCGTTACTGACGTTCAAAAGTCCACCCAGGGCCATCACGAGGCGCTTATCGTCATCGTGTGGCACCTTCTGCTTGTTGAGAGAAAAACTCTGGATCATTTCGAAGCTGGCGCTCCCTCTCAGCTTTCCTAACCCATTTTTTCAGTGTCAGGTCTTGGCTGTCGTTTCCGTTTAGCTACGCGGATGCGCACTCCGCGGTCTTGAAGCTGGTGGCAGCGTTACTAGCTGAACCAGTTTCGCAGCTTCCCATCCCGGCCAGCGGCAGATGGCGGCCCCAGTGGAGGTCGCGAGAACTAACAGCGCTGCAGTCGAGCCTTGCTTCCGGTCGAGCGCTGTCGTCTGCTACTGCCTTAGCAAAACACGGCAACGAGAGGCGGAGTAACCATGCTCGCGGGGCGTTTTATCTACTAGTTTTTTGCGAAGCATACTAGCCGCACAACCGAGCTCTTCCTTGCTGCGCCGCGCGCGGCCGCGTAGCTACCACTTGACCTACATCGGCGCACCACGTGATATGACGTCACAACAGCTGTGAAAGCTGGGGCTCAACTCGTGCGCTCGCTTGCGGACGCGCAGCCTCCGCCGGCGGTATGCTTCGCCTCCTAGGCTTAACCATAAGCTAAGCCAGGCCATTTTTTCAGTTAGCTCACCTCTATTCGACATTGAAGCGAAGTGCTTAAATCGTAAGAATTTGCTCTCAGCTATGGCTGTGAGCATAATGCCCGTTTTCATTTCTTATCATTCAGGGTCAAAAACGTGCGATTTTGGCTGTTTGAAAGAGGTGCAAAAACCTGCGGTGGTCGTGCGTGAGTGCTGAGAAGAAATTTTATTGCGAATTGCCTATATATAAGGTGGAACTGCTGAGATCAACCGCGAAACAAGCGTACGGAGGAGCTAATTGGGCTCTAACTAGAGCTAATCAGTTTCTCTGTGCCGCTCAGTAATGCGCGCTCCAAGATGCATAGAGCTGCAGTTCTTAAAAGTGGAACGTGAGCATGAGAGAACTGCAGCAGTAGTGGGTTTAAAGCGTGTAGCTCTTTATGAAATTCTGACAAAACTACATGAGTAATGCTTCTTTGCGGAACACGTACCGGATTAGCTTTATGCAAAGATGCCAAATTTGCCACAAGGGCTTCCAGGGCAACGAGCCAATTTCAGGAGTCTAATGGTCGTCCTATGTTTCTGAGATAACGGGCAATATTGGAATTTCGTCTGGACACTTCCATTCCTAAATCAGCTGGTGCCAGATATCGAGTGACCTGTACGTAGGACGTTGTGCACCTGACTATATTTTCACCTGCGTACTCTAGGGCCCACTCCCACCTTCTACTCCCCCCCCCCCCCCCTCGCGGTGGCTCAGTGGCTCAGTGGTTACGGCGATCGGCTGCTTGCCCAAAAGATGTGGGTTCGATTCCGGCCGTGGCGGCCGAATTTTGATGGGGGTGAAATTCTAGAGGCCCGTGTACTGTGCGATGTCAGTGCACGTTAAAGAACCCCAGATAGTCGAAATTTCCGCAGCCCTTCACTACGGCGTCCCTCAGAGTCTGAGTTGCTTTGGGATGTTAAACCCCAATAAACCAAACCAAACCTTCTACTTCCTCCATGCACACTTTGCAGCGATTAGGGCACAATAGTAAAGGTATTCTATCCTCCGTTCCTCTAAATGCGTGAAATTAACTGTAACAATTTTTTAAAATTTCACATGTAAAACGATAGAAAATTTGCGCTACATAATTTTGTTTTTCTTATCTGATCTAGGCATTCGGTTTCAACATCTTAAAAGGTGAAAAATTCTGAAGCTGTTATTGCTGTGTAAAATTGGAACAAGCAGTCCCCGTCAATAGCTCCCAGCTGCAGTACCTCCTTCACACTGCGATAGCTTTAACAATCGTCTTTTAATCGTCCAGTTCCTTTGCAGGTAACCGTCAATCCCGGGATTAGCCATCTCACGAACTGAAACTGGTACGTCAACAAATATAAACTTCCAGTTTTGTCTTATCGGGGGCAGATCTCAGTGGTTTGTTAGTCAAAATGAACTTGTGACTGGAGGTAAGGGCAGGCGTTCGGCGCGAAGCACAGAAACGCGTCATTATATATTTTCTGATACAAAATTAAACTCTCTCATACGAAACTATCGACGTTCGCTTTCCAAGTGAACGTGTATTGGGTAGCACTATCGAAAAAACGCGGTAGTAGTCACAATTAGGAGCTTCGGAAAAATGTAAACGGAGCATATCTTCGAACCTCGTTCGCGAGTTGCTAACTGCAATTGCAAGATATGTATATGCAAGATGGCAGTGGACGTTAATTTTGGGCGCTTTCTCATCAACAAACGATCAATGTTTCTTCCTCCTCCAATAGGGAAGGCATAATTGCACCTGAAACGGAATAGTGTGCTCCGTTTACTTATGTCCTCATCTGTACAACTTGCCAGGAAAATTGTTTTAATTTCTTAATTTCTCGCAACAGTGCTTTCGAGAGGAACTTGAAATGCTTACGGTAAATCAACAAGGACATAATATCAACTGCTTTCTGACCAACTCTGCCTCACCACTGCCGCACCTCTACCGGAAAATAGGAACAGAGAGAGGGACTCAACCGGTCTCGAAAGCCTTGTTACGGCGCGCTGTGCCCGCAAGCAGTGCATGTGAGCCAGCACGCACCTCCCACTCATCTCTGTGGCTCCAGTATCTCCTCCTAAATCGCATGCCCACACACTCCTTCCCTCGTCCAGAGTTTCGCAAGGAAGAAATGCGTCATGCAAATGCTCCCAGCGCCGGACAGAATTGTGATATCGAAGTCAATGCAGGTTGTCAGTTTAGGGTGAATGTACTCGGGCAAAATGGTCTGCCGTAGTTAATATGTATTTGCAAAGCGCCCAAACGAAGCGCATGAGACAATTTCGCTCTTTCAGCCTTCTATCCTTCAACTCCATTTTTTAAGGAGAATGAGGGATTGTGTTGCGGGGAAAAAATTGTTTGAAATCGACCGTCACGAAAGCGATCACGTTCAATTTATTCGCCAGAAAATGCACACGGGAAAGAGGACATCGTAGGCCTTTCAAGGAACTTGTGTCAATCTCAACACATTGTTATCGCGTCACACAACATGAACAAGGACTTGCCTGCTTCGCTCCAAAGAAGAGTGGCATCGCATATAAAGCACACATGCGCACAGCCTCTGCTCTCCGCGTGTAGCAGACGATGCGCTGGGCCGGAAGCAAGTCTCGACTGGAGCGCCTTTAGTTCGCGTGACCGCCACTGGGGCCACGTTTTTGGTGGAGTTGCGAAACGGGCTGGTTCTAGTAACGTTGGGTGGTGGTGCTTACGTTCTCGATCGATTTCACGGCAGCATAACACCTTTTCTTGAACTTACGCTTGGCCTAAACGTCACACGATAACCGCAGGAGTTTTCTTTAACACAGCAACGCAGCGATTTTTCCTCCAAACGTGAGGGGACCAGCCCGAGCCGCGCGTCAGGCGCCACTGCGGCCGATGGAAGCTCTATTTTTGTGATATCGTGCGCTGACGACGGACGGCGGACGACATCGCCTGACCTGTTACAATTAACAGCTACTGCTGTAATAAAGTGCTCCTACCACCTGAAGCACGAGAAAAAAGACTGCATGGAAGTGGCAGGGGTAGTGTATTATCTCCGAGCAGCAAACCACATCTGCTATCAACAACAAGCGAAACGCCAACAGGATACTTAGAACGCGAACACAAGAATACAAAAATATTAGCTCCTAAAAAAAAAACAGACGGGTGGCAATTACTTCCACGAAGTGGTCTGCCATTAAAGTGAAAGTAAAGTGCGCTAGTATTCACTCTTCATAAAAAATCTTTTCGTATTGCAGTTCCATTTCTTTGTTGTTGTTCGCTTTCCATTTGTGGCTGATTGCACATTTGACTTTGCGGTGCTTGCAAAGGTACCGCACTCGCTCATTTCTAACGCACACCTTCCTTCAAGAAAATCAACAAAACGGAACACTCGGAACATTGAAGGCGGAAAAAAAGGTGAACAAAACCTCGCGGAAGGTTGACACGCCTGTGTAATGCAACTTTAAGCGGCAGCTATTTGCGGTTCTGAACGCGCCATTCCCCATGTTAGGTTGCCCCAGTGCTCGCGCTCCACCACCTTTTTCCTACACCTGTATCGAGCCACCCTATCCGCTTGAAGCACAAAATGCGCCTGTGTGTTGTGCGATGTCAGTGCACATTAAAGACCCGCATGCGATCTCAATTATTCCGGAGCCCTGCACTAAGGTACCTCTTTATCTCTTCCTATTAACATGACAGCGTTAAAGGGCAACTACACCACTTTTCGAGAATACCGCGACATTCATAGATTCAAGTCTATATTGGTTGTAGGTAAAGCATGGCAAGTATTTTTGCGCTAGCACATAAAACAGTGACATAATCAATAATTGAGTTTTAGGCTTCTCCTCAATGCACTGGAGATGTGCGGGCAGGTTCGGTGCGAGGTCACGAAGGTAAGATTTCAAATTGCTGCTGCCGTCAACCACACCTTGTTGTGACTCGTTTGATGCTGCCAAACAACTCTCGGCGGGCTTTGCCCTAGGTGGTGGGGTTTTTTTTTCCTTCAAAGCAAAAATTTATGCATTGGAAATGTACCGGAACCTTCAATGACGTCATCATGCGCCTCCTACTTGGCGCTGTGTGCTGCGGAGGAGCTTGAAGGCCACCACGATTTTAATCGATGATTGTGTCACCGTTTTTCAAATGCTAGCCAAGCAGGACTTCGCATGCTTTACCTGCAAGTTTCACTCATTCGATTACTTTAAGCTCGTCGATTTCTAAAACTACGCAGTTGCCCTTCAATGCTGCCATTGTGGAGAAAGTCCGGCATCGTTAGCGTCGTCGTCGGCGTTGTGAGCGAAAAATAGGGTTGCGTGGGGCCACCTTCCAGAGAAGCAACTTGGGTGGGCCACCTAGGTCACGTGACCTTGCGGCGTCATCACAACCTGCCCACCGGATAGTGGGCAAAATGGCCACCGGGAAGGTGGCAGTTGAATTAGGAAACTTCTGGGGGCACTTAAGTCTGTGTACATGAAACAATGCGAAAGCATTTGTTTTAAGGAAAGGAAAGGGCACAGATAGTCTCAAACATCGACATCTCGGTGGACACCTCAACCGCACCTTAACGGAAAATGTAGTCTCAGAAAGCATGAACTCGGAGTCCATAACATCCTACATGAAATTCGCGAGGCCCACTTACAAGCACAGTATATTAGACTAGTCGCTACAGCTACCAGGCGACACATACTCAGTCAGCTAAGCATCATTATCCCAGCAAACAATACATCACTAAGAACACTATACACCCACATTCACACTTAAATATATGTCAAACCATTACCAAGGAACATGCACCCCCACCGTGACCATGGTTGAAGGAAGGCGCGCGCGGCAGCGCTGCACAAATGGTACGGGGATGAGACCGAGGCTGTTTGGTTGGATGCCGCCTGCGATGAGCACGGAGCCACTGCGGTTGTCCACAACCCAGCAATAACACCCCTAACTTTCGTGCTTCCTTCAGGCACCACCTCTAAGGAAGCCGAGGAGACCGCTATAGCCATTTCTCCGGCGTACACAGGCGCCCGTTACATTATTAGTGACTCAAAAATCACCATTATAAATTTTATCAGGGGTAGGGTTCATCCCCCTGCACAGCGCATGCTGCACTGCTCACCCCCACCTCTCCCGACACGCTGAGCTCATCTGGGTGCCTGCGCAATCGCAAAATCCCGGCAACGAGGCCACCGACTCCTTAGCCAAAGGGTCTAGAAACCGAGCACAGGCGGACCTCGTGGGGGATTTCTCGAAGGAGCATATGCACTCCTTTGCTGAGCTTTCTTTCTTTCTTTCTTTCTTTCTTTCTTTCTTTCTTTCTTTCTTTCTTTCTTTCTTTCTTTCTTTCTTTCTTTCTTTCTTTCTTTCTTTCTTTCTTTCTTTCTTTCTTTCTTTCTTTCTTTCTTTCTTTCTTTCTTTCTTTCTTTCTATTTCTCTTTCTCTCTTTTTTCCTTCCTTTTTTCTTTTTCTTTTTTTTCTTCTTTTTCTCTTTCTTTCTTTCCTTCTTTTTCTTTTTTTCTTTCCTTCTTTCTTTTTCTTTTTTTCTCTCTTTCTTTCCTTTTTTCTTTTCCCCTTTTTTCCTTTTTTCCTTTCTTTCTTTCTTTTTATTTGTTGCTTAGACGTTTGCCTAAGAAGGGGCTGAGGCTAAAGGCACAATGTTGCCGGACAGGGCCTCAGCCCTCTACTACATGACAAACAAACATACAAATTACAAATTATAAAAGTCCGGCGGGCCGGTACAAAATAGTATCGTTGATAAGGAAGAAAAAAAACAACATCAAAGAAAAGTAGGCACAAAAGTAAGCGTTAAACAGAGGAAAATACATACAGAGGAAAATACATACACACTCAGCAAAAAAGACAGAAGCGCTTGACAAAAATTGGCATCATAAATGTGCGATGAGTATATAAATAAGAAACAAAGACCAAGGGATACATGAAACACTACATCAAATAACAAAGTTCTACTGAAGGCTTATTCTAGCCTACTGAAAAACAAGGCATTATGGGCATATAAGCACAAACAAGAGTACAGAGATGCGAACACAGGATCAGTAACTGTGAAGAAAAAAAAATGGACTACAACATGCTTGCATGAGAAATTTTAGCGACTGCTATAGGTGACATCGCTACAGAGAGGAGCTCCCTTACATTCATTTTTGAAAGTGGAGAAGGGTTTACTGTAATTAATATTTATATCTCTTCTATTGATAATTCTGATAACTTGAAAAGACAGTGCTTGACGACTATAATTTGTCCTTATCCTCGGCATCTCTATTTTCGGGTCTCTGATAGCGTACAAGTTTACACTGTCTGTGGATTTTACATACAAACGATTTTTATGTATCCATTGTAGCAACTTAAAGTAGTATACCTTATCTGCCCTCACCATATTGTACTTTAAAAAAAGTGGATGTGTTCGTAGTTCCCTTTTCTCGCCATGATAATTTCCGCATATAATTTTCGCATCGCCAACTCCCGCGCTGGGGGCCTAATCTATTCGCCACCCCACCCATCCCTCACTACCAGAGAACAGCCAATATAGCGTCACCTGCAGACACGAACGCTGCCTACACCAGCCAATCATTTTAAATGTATACCGGCACCCCGCATATGCAACCTGTGCTCCCACCCCAAGGCCACCCTTACCCACATCCTCCCTCCATGCCCGGCATCTTCTCTCTCTCCCCGCCGGGCCTCTCCGAAACTGGGAGCACTAGGAGACCTCACTATGGTAAGCGGAACTGGCCAGGCAGAGGATAGCCGGCAGAATTAGAGATAACTGCGCGAAAGGGTTAGGACACCAGGGAGACACATTCACGACACTTAGAAGTGTCGTGAACGTGTCTCCCTGGTGTCTTGACCCTTTCGCGCAGTTAACTGTTTAATTCAGAAATGAACCAACTAGCCCTGCAAATCCTTTTGAAACATAGCCGTGAGCCGGGTCGCATACGTCATGGACCAACACCACATGAACGTTTAGACCGTGAGTGGGGTCGCGCGGAGGTCCAGAAGGCTTGCGGGCCTCGAATTCTCTTGCTAAATAAAGTTTTTCTGCCCACCCATGCAATTGAAGGTGCACATGTCATTTGTCCGAACCCCTGTCGGAAGCCAGCCTTCAACATGGAAGCTATATGCAAAGAGGCGACACCACCCGGAATGCTGTACGACGAACAGTTGCTCGAAATTTCAGTTAATTCAGGAATACTGCCACCTCATTGAGGTCAACTAGTGATGGCGTCGCAGGGATTTCGTCTGCACCAGCGATGTCTGTTGCTTGAACCAGCGTCGTCGCTTCGGCGGGCGCGGTTTTGACTCGCGCGTCTCTTTCCATCATTCCTTCTCTCTCCTGTCTGCACGTGGCAGCGATTGTGACTAAGCTCGGGTGTGACGTCATCGCTCTCTAACTCTGGCGTCATCCTGTCCGGCCATCTCGCACGCCGGCAGCCCAGGTTCGATTCCCACCTAAATTTAAATTTTACTTTTATTGTAATGTCTCATGACGTCATATGACAGATGACGTCACAGGAGACCAACTTCCGGCGTTACATTTTGCGAACAGTTCCCGCATCAACATGGCCATCTAATGCTTTCGCATAAATAACTAATCCCGACAGTTTGTTGGGGAAGAGCAACTTGGGTAGCACAAGCCCCACAGGTGGCAGCACTTCCCATCGCAGGGCAGTGGCGCATCGCTTAACCGCTGCACCACTGCGCTGGTAGTGGTATATGAGGACTCCCAGGCTTAGCCAAGCTGAGCCTCAGCAATTTTTTTTTTGCTCCCTCCTTCATCCCTTGCCTCACGGTGCGGTTTAGGTGTCCACCGAAAAGTGGGACTGCTACTGCGGCAATTCATTTCCTGAAAAAAAATTTTCATCCCCTTTGTGTACCACACTCTATGCGCAACAATGGAAGAGGCACAAGTACTAGTTCACGCCGCTGAGCAAAGAGGGTGCCTCAAGCGCTGCGTCATTCTATTTTCCTCCTTGTTTCCCCGTTGTGTTACATCGCCTTCGCAAACGCCGACGTGATAGGACTGGAAAACGTGCCATTAACAGCTGCAGCTGTAAACATTGCAGCGTCTCGTCGAAAATAGTAGGTGCAAGCATAAAAACCATTTCAATAAATGCAGTGCACAGTACTGCGAGTTCCTCCACCAGCTCTACGCGTTGCGGGGCAGTGTTGGCAACACGGGAGTCGTGCGCTAAAGTTCATTCGAACGCGCAAAACGAAGGGTCTAAAACAGTAACTTTTTAGCGGGACTAATAAATCTTCTGAACAAATTGCAGCGCCTCGCCGTCCCCTGAAGGATTCGCGCAAAGCATGATGGGAGGACAGAGCGATCGCCTTCCGTGTCGGCTTCTGTACAACGTGTGGCAGTGTTGTGCCGGTGTTTACTAGCGGTGTGCGTTTTTCTCGTTCTCATTTAGTGTTTATTTGTTGGTGTTTCCAAGCAAAATCTAGCAGCGGAATGCTGTGGCGGTTAGCTGCTGGTCTCTCCTATATCTTGGTGGCTTTTTCGACGTACGACAGGTCTGCGAAGAACAATCACGTCTGCGAAGAACAATCGTGTCCGACTGCAGCAATAACGCGAGAAAGGACTGCTAATGCTTCGTTATGTTTGTCAGGCGCTGGGAAACGATGCACTATCAAGCCCGTTGTGGCCATGTCGCAGGATGATGGTATCCAGGACGAACTTGGCTTCTGCCGCATGGTTGAAGTTGAATCTCAGCAACATAAGGACCTTTTTTCTTTCTCATTCTGGCTTAATGTGCTCTGAACGCAGAAAGCGAACCAGTCGCTGCTTTAGTGCCGTGTTTCCTTTCACCGGGAGGAAGGGAGCGAATTTAAGGGCCGGAAAGTTGACGGATTTGGTCGACGTAGAAATGGAGTGTTTTCGTATTGTCTTTTTGTTTGTGTTGACAAGAAATGACGTCATACCATTTACTGTTTTTTCAATGGGGAAGGGAGTGGGACAGTAGTTTGTCTGACTGTGAGGGGGTGGTGCCTTTGGTTTGGTTTGGTTTATTGGGGTTTAACGTCCCAAAGCAACTCAGGCTATGAGGGACGCCGTAGTGAAGGGCTCCGGAAATTTCGACCACCTGGGGTTCGTTAACGTGCACTGACATCGCACAGCACACGGGCCTCTAGAATTTTGCCTCCATCGAAATTCAGCCGCCGCGGCTGGGATCGAACCCGCGTCTTTCGGGTCAGCAGCCGAGCGCCGTAACCACTGAGTCACCGCGGCGGGGCAAGGTGGTTCGTTTGTTTTGCCTCTTAATAAGGTGGCTGTGCTACAGCTGCTACTAAAGATTTCGTTTTTCATGCAGGGGTATTTCGCTCATTCACGTTATTTAAATTCAGGTACTCTATCGCTGCTACAGCCGCGCGTTTATAAAGTATTCTGAAATTGTTCATCTTTGCAGAGAACTTCTCAACCACTTCACCTGCGTGGCTCTTTGATGCTTCCACCCATTAAAGGTGTCATGACATAGTCTATCAACAAATCGTGCTTTCACACTGCAGCTAGTAGCCACAACCTCATTATGCGTACCTAAATATGAGGGCTCTACAGGCGAATTTCAGCTAGAAATTTTAAACTGAAGTTATTGGCTCTCAGCTCCTCCCCATGGCAGCGATGGCCATTTTGAAGCAGCTTGAGTGACGTCATAAACCGGCAGCACCGTCGTCTGCTGCAAAACTGCCGCCACCACGTCGGCGCGGAGCAGAGCGCGCTTACTCTTAATCTGCTTTGGTTTATGGGGTTTAACGTCCCAAAGCGACTAAGGCTATGAGAGACGCCGTAGTGGAGGGCTCCGGAAATTTCGACTACCTGGGGTTCTTTAACGTGCACTGACATCGCACAGTACACGGGCCTCTAGAATTTCGCCTCCATCGAAATTCGACCACCGCGGCCGGTGTCGAACCCGCGTCTTTCGGGTCAGGAGCCGAGCACCATAACCACTGAGCCACCGCGGCGGCTTACTCTTAATCTGGTTCCAGATAAGTTACAGTTAGTAACTTGAATTTAAGTAGAACTTTTTTTTTTAAGTTTAACTTATATAAATGGAACCGTGTTCCAGGTAAAAAAACTTACAGGATTTCGACGCTGCTGAATCAAATGTCAAACGGTAGCTCAGGTGACATAAGGCACAAGGCTGGTTTTTATGTTTTATTATTATCATTCTCGGCCGGGAACTTTGGCTGTGTGCGACCGGGCGTTGCATCGAGCACAACCAGCGTTGTGTTCAACGCATCAAAGTGCAGCAGCGTTCATGCAGAGCCCACTTTCATGCCCTGCGTGCGATGTCAGTGCACGTTAAAGATCCGCAGGCGGTAGCAATTATTCCGGAGGCCTCCACTACGGCACCTCTTCCTTCCTTTATTCTTTCACTCCCTCCTTTATCCCTTCCTTTACGGCGGTGTTCCGGTGCGCACCGAGATCCGAGACAGCTACTTCATCATTTCCTTTCATTAAAACCAATTTTCATTTTTCCGCAACTCGGCGGCCACGTTTCGATGGAGGCGAAACGCAAAATGGCTGTGACTCAACTCGGCTGAGCCAGGTTATACGGAGCGAAAGGCAACCGAACCATGGTGGTCGATGTCAAGGCGGAGAAGTTGGCATCATCCGCTGCCCTATTCCGCTTGAAATACTATAGCTGCCTGTGCCGCTACTTTTTCAGACGTACCTTCCGTTCTTCATCGGCTTCATCAACTTAGACGAGCTCGCTTTAGCGACCCATCCCTAGCGAACGCGGCTTCGTGACGCTCTCGGTCGTAGGGATCGCTAGAAGCAGCCCAGCGCCTCCAATGCTCAATCGAACAACCCGTCCCGGTGGCCGGTTCTGCCTCCTTATGTCTGCCGTGTGTAGGCGGCAAGCGCTGGCCTTAATTCAAGAAGAGCGAATCGGAGTGGCGGTCGGCGTAGCGACGGAATAAGAGGTAACAGCTGCGACAAGTCACGGGGTATGACGTCACAGCCAAACCTCGGGGGAGCCTACAGTTAGAGGTGAAATCCAGGCCTGATTTGACCTTCAGCTTGGCATTCGAGAAATGGAGCTTTTCGTTCCAAAATCTAATGATATATGTGGAATGCAGTTCTATTTAAATGCAGCATATTTTATGTGGAACAGAATGTTCCACATACATGTATCAGGAACGCAGTTCTGCCTAAAAGCCGGGTTGTGTTATGCAAGAAGTTCACGAATCTCGACCTATTCGATGGCTTCACTGCTCGGCGTCACTGCACGACAGGGACGCCCAACTCTACTGGTGGCTTCGCATCCTCACATTGTGCGTTTTCAATGCAGTGGGCACTGATGTCAGGGCCTGTGCAGGAACCATGGAAAAGGACCACAAAAGCCCTTCGCACTAAGCGCGCGTTTGCTTGACAGACATTGCTTGGGGCAAGATATTGAGAGCTATGTGTTTACATGGCAGTACATCTGCTCTCAATGGCGCAGTATTATCTGTAATTTATGCTTAGAAGACGGATAATGAACTTCTCCTGAATTTACCCTCTGATGCTCAAGCACTTACAACTACAGGAGAGAAGCACTACAGGGGTTTACACCAATTGCGATACGAAATGATTAGCGTTGTATTGTTTAGCAGTAGTAGGCAAAATTTACCAAACGAAAAGTGGGCTGAATTAGAAGAAACGTGCTTGGAATAGCTTATTCAGCACGCAACACCTTTCTAAAGACATGGTTGCATTTGTAAACGTGTCGTTGTTAACAACTGAAATATAGTACTTGACAAAATCGGCTTTCCAGCTATAATGCCTTAAATTTTTAAACACAACACACAACCGTATGACTCATGCCCATTGTGTATTGTGAGGGCTGAAATGATAAATAAACAAACGCAAATGCTGACAAGATGCAAGCAGATGGAAATACTTCAATCATTGTAGTGTAAAAGATGTGTACGCTAATTATAAGAAATGCGAGTCAACGACTGTACAAAAATCGGACAAATGCCCCCAAGCTGCACCAGTCGCAGAAGACTGAAAACGAAGAGGTGGTTCCCAGAGTAAACTTCCTACATGGCGTTTATGCACTGTGCACTTCGTATTCACATCTTATAAATATTTTTAAAATCATTAACCTGCGTGGCCTATTTGCGCTACGCCATGTAGCGACCCTTTATATCACGTTCATTGCGTGAACTCAGCAAATGAGGTGATATTTAAAAGGCCAAGAGTGAATGTCAGAGCAGCAAGCTGACTTGTCTCGACTTCTTTTGGCATAATAAAGGTAGCTAATAAAGATAAAAAAATTGCCGACGATTACGTTACTTTCTAATGCGAAATTTGAGCGCAGTTCATCAGCTGTTCCAGCTTTTCGAAAGATTGAGAGAAAGGATTCGAGCAAGACATGTATGTACAATTAAAGACAACTTATTTTTCACACACCGATCGGGCGCTCTGATTTCCGCCGCACAGGGGTGGCATTGGAGAAGGAGCGAAGAGAGCAATTAAGTTATCGTGAGGTCGCGGTAGGCAGCGCGTGGGCGCATAGGAACGTTGCGCGGCGAAGAGACAGCAGGGACTGACTGATGCCGCTGACGCTGCTAGCGAGTCAAGTGAACCCGGCTCTGCGTTTCGATTTGGGATGCACGCACCGTGATCAGCTGCCGCTGAGCCGGCGCTTCGGCAACCGGAGAATACCGCGCGCTATCGCGCGGTCGCAGCCACGGAGAAAGAGGGCGGGGGGTACACGCAGTGGCGAACGGTGGCGGATATGCGTTGCAGTTTGGGCGTGCGGGAGAAATGTCGCCAGGAGCGCGCGCGCAGCTAGAGCAGCGCGCAGCCCCAGCTGCGGAGCTGGTTACGAGGGACAACGGCGACGTCGCGAAACGCAGCAACGGGCGCCAAAGAGCTGCGCTCTGGAATGTTCAACGGCAGGCCCAACTAGTGATCTAGTTGTGCTGTAGTATAAGCATGAAGGCATAAGCTAATCGTGCGGGAATATCACAGTTAGGGAAATAATGTTTCTGCAGGTAACATGGATTAATTCGTGCAGCTATTCAAGCTATTCAAACAAAACGGGAATACAGAGGTCGAGGTACTGCGTAAAAGTGTACTGCTGGGCGAGTTTTTGACAGAAACTCATAGATAAAGAGCAGCACAAAAAGATGAGACGAAGAAGGGCACACACAAACGAACGTTGAATAGCAACTGATTGTACTTAATATGTTAGCTCAAAAATACACAGAACGACAGATGCGCAGAAAGAGGGAAGAAGGGAGTTGATTTTCCCTCTAGACCTTATCGAATGAAATAGTTTGATGATGAAAAGGATGTTTGTCGTCTTGTAGATTGGATATTGCTCAATCACGTTGCTGGAGGACACTTCTGGAGAGACGCGCCGCGGTGGCTCAGTGGCTACGGCGCTCGGCTGCTGACCCGAAAGACGCGGGTTCGATCCCGGCCGCGGCGACTGAATTTCGATGAAGGCGAAATTCTAGAGGCCCGTGTACTGTGCGATGTCAGTGCACGTTAAAGAACCCCAGGTGGGGGAAATTTCCGGAGCCCTTCACTGCGGCGTCCCTCATAGCCTGAGTTGCTTTGGGACGTTAAACCACAATAAACCAAACCAAACTTCTGGAAAGGTTAATTCTTTATTAACAATTAATGAAGCAAAGAAAGATAGAAGTAAGGAGAAAATATATTTACACTTGACTGACTCGTAGTTTTACCTGGCGAAACCAGCCGCCGGTCCCGCCGAAACAGCTGGTTTTAAACTCTATGTCGCCGCCCTTGGTGGGGACAGTAACCAATTACTTAACTCCACAAACATCCACCTGATAAATCATTGGGGAGAGGTAAACAGCCAATCAATGATTTGGGAAGCAAAATAACTAATCTCTACCAACACTGCACAAATATGCACACTTTCCACCACGGAGATTTCAGAGGATTCTCCCTTCCTCTCGCAAGCTTCACGGACATTCTCGCTTTCCCACGGTTGCGGATTGTTTCAACCTCTGGTAAGCCCAGGTTCGAGGAAAGTCCATCTTCAAAGCCCATCTGTTCGGCGCCGTCTCTCAAAAACTATCATCATGCGCAGTAGACGAACGGACACAAACTCGTACGAAGGCACGTCTCTCGCGTGTCCCTTCGCTGTGCATGCGAGCTGAGGATGACTGGTGCTAACGAACGGTCATTCTTGATGTCTGCAGCGAGCGGGCAAATGTCGTGTTGACCGCGTTTCAAACTGTTAACGACGGCCGCCATATACACCCTACGCTTTGAGCAGCGGCGCCGCAGACATGGGACAAAAGCCACTCGAGGCGACGCAGTTTATGATGGTTCGTCGCCGCCCTCGAGCGCATGCATCACCGCAAGAACTTGCACAATGGAATGCCACCCGACGCATACACTCGTGGAAGGGTTTCACCTTTCCCGTATCGGAAAGCGCACCTGATGTTTGACCCCACTGCACCAGCGCCGCCGGTCCCCTGCCGGTGATTTGGGAGTTTTTGTCCAGGCACGTCGCCGGCGGAGCGGCGCATTGAGTCAGCAGCATCTCGACTGGTGCGCCAGCTGGTCGCGCCACTGGCACTCTCTCTTTGCGTGCACGTGCTTTACTGCTCGCCGGTGTTGAGTTATGGCTGTGAGCCATGGCTGGAGTCACGGCTGGAGTTCCGCGGCGTTAATTAGTCGAGAAACTTACTGTTGTGTCGTGGGCTGTCACAAAAGTTCTCTGAACACCAAGTGCCGAGAGCTGCGAGTGGAATTCTACTGATTTCCTGGAATATGGTACGAGACCGTATGGTACCGTAATATGGTACGATTTCCTGGAATATGGTACATAACTGGTGTGTGCAGGGTCAAGTAAGATTTCTTTTTCTTGCTAAACATGTTTGGTATGCTGGACATGTAATATCATTTCTGACCAGTTTTCGATGTAATTCAATAAGCAGTGTTTAGTAGTAGAGCTCGCGCTAACGAATCTCGTTTTTTTACCAGCAAAAGAACCCACTGGTCAGATAATGCAAAAAATTATAATTTGGGAGGCGGACGTCAACAGCTGTGTTTGTAGGCGTGTGTGAGGCAAGGTCAGTGACCACCTCAGTGTTACTGCGGGTGACGCCCGGGTCATTTTCCAAAGTTAGTTCACTACATTTAAAGTTAGTAATAATCAGTCACAGTATTATTAACGCTTACCAATCTTATTTTCTTATCACCGTTTAAACATTAGAGGGATTAGGGTTTTAGAAACGCCGATGGCTAGTACTACGGGCCTTCAACATGGAGCCAAATGAAGTTGATACGTTATCAGTGTTGCAGGTTCATTTCGAAGTGTACATTTTTAGTAACACAGAAATTGAAGGCTAATATCTCACAATGTCTTTGATTTTAAATCATTTTGTGACCCCTACGAGTTACACAGAAAACAAGCTATTTGAAACTGGATGTTGTATGCTTAGTCTATATTAGCATTTTTTCCCTTCCCGACATAGCCCTGGTGGAACAGCGTGGATGCCTACAGAAGTGGCAAGGATTTGCAGTGCTTATTTTGTGGACAATTTCGAACGTAATATACAGGATCACCCATCATGTGTTCGAAGTACTTTTCCATCACCGTACAGGGAGAAAGCATCAAAACAAGAAGGGACACAAAGGTATGAGTTGCAGTTGAGCTAAGCATTTAAATTACATTTGCTTTCTTAAGTGTATGAGGCTGTGGTATACTGAGAGAAGCAGGGGTTCATTATAACACCATACATCTGTGCATGACAGAATATGCCGGTTGTTATATAAATGCCTTCAGAAATATGCGCAGTTAAACTATTTCATTCTGTCGTATGGCATTTCTTCTCCAATGCACGTGGCAGAGGCATTTAAATCAGGCCATTTCATCTAAGACGGATAGCGTAACAGAGCAGCACTTGCCTGAAACTATGTCAGATGCAGTGTCAACTTCAGCGACACTGTCAACAATTGACGATGCAGACAGCGCTGAAGAGGATTACGAGCACAAAATGGACTGTGATGACGTCCTTGAAGATGGTGGGGTGACAAGAAGCAAAACTGATGAGCGGCAGCCTTATTCTACTGATCTTTTACCAATATCAAAACGGACGCTGTAAGCACCTAGTGTTTTTTTTTTCAATGCGCAGGTGTAAAGAACCTAAATACCTTTGAGTTGCCACTGTGATGTTTGCTCTACCTAGCTTTAGTTTCAAAGCATTTTGCATACCAAAAGCATCTATTGCAATTCCAATTTTTTTTCAGGCATGTCAAACAGAATCTTCAACGACTGGAAGCCTGAGCATCTTTCTGTCAATGACGAATTGTGCGGAAGCATCCACCCATGTCACTCATATCGGTTTGGTTTGGTTTGGTTTATGGGGTTTAACGTCCCAAAGCGACTAAGGCTATGAGAGACGCCGTAGTGGAGGGCTCCGGAAATTTCGACCACCTGGGGTTCTTTAACGTGCACTGACATCGCACAGTACACGGGCCTCAAGAATTTCTCCTCCAAAGAAATTCTAGCCGCCGCGGCCGGGATCGAACCCGCGTCTTCTGGGTCAGCAGCCGAGCACCATAGCCACTGAGCCACCGCGGCGGCTCACTCATATCGAGTAGACTGATAAGGTATAACTCTCATTGAGATTTTCATCTCTGTTTTGTTTGCCTGTTCTGCTTTTAACTATATTGAAACAGTTGTTTATTTAATGCTGGGAATTATGGGTGTCTGTTACTGCTGCCGAAAGTTTCCCTTTTTTTCGCTTCTAATGCTTATGTTCACTCTAACCTATTGAGGTGACTAGCACGGATGGAATTTGGCGGCGAAGATGTGGCTTTCAAAGTTTCACGTCATTGCAAGAAAATCAAAAAGCACTGCAAGACCTTTGCGGTGTTACATTGCCAATGTTTAGCATGTTTTTTTTTATTCGAGCTGTTTGCCATCAGGCATAATGAAAAAGGAAAGAAAGTTATAAAAAGGAGTGCAAACAAGCCTCGCTTAAAAAGCGGCAAAAGTTCGTGATATAGCGATTATCTAGAGTCCACTTGGTATAGTCGTCTGCAACGTCCCATCGCAGGCCAACCTTTCTTAGTAAACGTCGTCTCACGGAAGCTGTAGCCGGGCAAGTACACAGCAAGTGTTTTGCATCACACTGGTCGGGCGCAGCACCACAATGGGGACACTTGTCTGTCACTTCGTAACGTTTGTCACGCCACCGATGACGCACAGAAGGAGTCAGAGCCGCTCCTGCCCGAATCCGGCGCACAGATACCTCCTCCTCCCGAGTGAGACTCCGGGGGAGAGGGTACGAACACGGAGGAATTAGAGCGCGTGTTCGCTGACGCAAAGACTGTTTCTCGGAAACATGGGACAGGAACGGATCTGAGGGAAGAGGGGAAGGTGGCGGGATATCGGATGTGTCGAGGTGTGTCGTTGCATCCACATGAATATTATGCGGATCCTGGGCATGCCCGCGAATCCAGCGTATACGCACAGGACAGGGGTATTTTGTGCAAAGTTGGTGAATGGATTGTGTAACTTGGAATGTGCGCCGGACAGCCTTAAGCTGCTTAAGGGCGGCAAGGGAGTCGGTGTAAATGTGTACAATATCGAAAGTAGGTACGAGTGGAAGGGAAGCAATGGCATTGTGCATCGCCTGAAGCTCCAAGGCCAGGGGGGAGCAAGTATCCGTGCTATATGTAGCGCGGGAGTTGAGATGAGGATGTGAGGGACTGTAAACTGCAGTAACTCCCTGCACTGCTGTGTGTGATGCATCGGTGTATATTATGCACCCTGAAGGAAGATGGGCGGCTGATATCGGCGTCGAAGCAGAGGGGCGATTGTCTGTGAGCCGACAGTATGACCATGGAGGAAGAGTCTGTAAACGATGAAGCTGAAGCGACATCTTGCGTGCTCTGTTTGCCTCACGCTGGTCGATAAGTTCACTCAATGTATTAAGTTGAGCGTACTCTTGCAGAATGGGTATGGGTGTGATACGCGGAAGATAAGTTATGGCGCGCATAGCCTCCCGATTGATTGATTCAAGGGAGTCCCACTGTCGGCGGGTGAGGCGATGAAATTGCGCTTGGTACACTATCCGCGGCTGAAGGATGGAGCGCACGAGTTGACGGGCAGTATCAAAACGCGCTCCGCCAGAGCGCATAGCTATGCGTCGAATCAGACCGAGAGTAGCGTGAGCCAATTTACGGGTCGCGTTTAGGCACGGAGTCCCAGTCCCAGATGTATGAAGTAGAAGACCTAGAACACGCACACTTTCAACTTGAGGAATTGGAGAATTGTCTACCGTAAAGGTAAAAGGTGCTGCTTTCCGTTAGCCACTTCTGTTGCCAATGCGAATGAAACAAGATTTATTACACGAGAGGGTCAGACCCAAAGGGGGTAGTCGTGATGTTAAGGCATCCAGCGCTTGCTGAAGCGCCGACTGTTGCACAGACGCCTCTGGATTACAGGACCACAAGGTTATGTCGTCGGCGTACGCAAGGACGCGCACAGAAGGAATTTTCTCTAGGGCTCGGACAAGAGGTATAAAAGTTACATTAAATAATGTGGGGGCGAGGACGGAGCCCTGGGGTACACCGCGGTTGGAGGTAAAGTGACCAAAAGGCTTCCCATGGATACGTACACTGAAGGTTCTGTTTGTTAAAAATGAGTGAATTGAAAGGAGAAAGCGATGCGGGAGACCGAGATCTTGAAGGGTGCCAAGAATAGAAGAGTGTAGGACGTTGTCATATGCCTTTGTGATGTCAGTCGCGATCACCGTACGAACAAGATGACTATGGGGAGAATGGTTTAGTACGTCCGCAGCCAAAACAGCCAGACCGTCTTCTGTTCCAATGTGAGGGCGGAACCCAATTTGAGATTCTGGATAACAATCATTCGATTCCAGCCACCACGACAAGCGAGCTGCTAGAATGTGTTCATAAAGCTTGCAGATAGTAGGCGTAAGTGAAATAGGGCGGAGGGCCGAAAGAGAAACCGGCGGCTGACCTGATTTGGGGATTGGGACAACGATTGAATGTTTCCACTCTGCAGGAATAACTCCAGAATGCCACAACTCATTGAATGTATCAAGGAGGGAATGTAGAGCAGGTCCTTCCAAGTTGCGAAACAACGAGTTAGGTACACCGTCATGCCCGGGAGCAGTGCTTGTTTTGAGGCGATCTATGGAGGCCAGCAATTCTGCCATGGTAAAATCTGAAGTAACCTCATCAGGGGGCTCAGAAATCGATAATATGGGAGAAGGGGTAGGGAGGCAGTCATGATGTGGGAAAAACTGACGGGCTGCTTGTTGTGCAAATGAAGTTTCATCCACATTCAGAGCCAAGCGAATGCTTTCGGTATAATCAGCTACTTGAGAAGTGCGTTCCATGGCGTGAAATACACGCCAAAGATGTCTATTACCCTGTGTAGAGGAGAGGCGGGCACACCACGCAGCCCAGCGTTGTCTGCTAAGTCGCTTTAAGTAGCGCCGCGCACGTGCAGTAGCCCGATGAAGAGCTGGAAGAGCTGAAGGGTCGTCGTGATTACGAGAAGCATAATGATCCGCCCTGCGACGAAGAGCCCAGAGATTAAGGAGATGCATGTCCGGGTTCGGATCATCCTCATTTACAGTAGTGGCGAATGTATGAGTCGACAAAACAGCTGAGAGGGTAGGCAGAACAGTAGATGGGTTCAGCGTATACAACCTATTATCTGCGCGTACGGAATCCCATGATGTAAAGCGCACGCTGCGGCGTATTTTCCGGAGACGCGAAGTTGTGATGGAGATTAAAATAGGGCTGTGATCACTGCCCCAAGTGTCTGGTTCAACATTCCAACGAGGGTAGCCGGGCCCTAACCACCAAGACAAATCAGGCGAATACGAACCACCCCGAGGGCGCGTTGAAGTTTGCGGTTGATTTAGTAGTTGAAATGAATGATCTAGAAAGGTGCCATGAATGTGAGCACCCCGGGAGGAATCCAAAGGGTAGCCCCACGATGTGTGAGCTCCGTTGAAATCTCCGCCAACTAAAATAGGGGTGCCCGAGTAGTTATTACGGAGAAAACGAATCCAACCTAGGTTGGGAGACACTGTTCCCGGACGACCATAGAAAGATACAAGTATCAGTGGTGTATGTGCAGGTTTTACGAGAAGGCCAACGACCTCCTGGCGAGTGTTGCACCACCGTGAAAGATTGATCGGTGTATGGGGAACCGAACGATGAACATAAATTGCAGATTTACCGGGATGGAGGGAGGAAGCGATGCAGCGGCGATCAGGGATGGAAGGAGAATGGTACGCGCAGAAACCAGAGAGGCGAGGAAGGGAATTGTGCTCTTGAAGAAGGAAGGCCCAGGCCTTGAGTTTGCCGTCACGCAGGCGGATGTTCACTTCAGATGACTTATTGGCAAAGCCACGGCAGTTCCATTGCACCACCAGAGATGATGCACTAGCCATGGCGAGGCCGAAGAGCTTCAACGATCAGGGTGGTCAACTGCTGCATGAGTGCCGAGTGCCATTATTTTCTCCACTGCCGGGGAGTGCACATTAGATGGGACCTCGGCGCCGTTATGTGGCTCAGTGCTGTTTGGAGATGATTCGTGAGGAGGTAGCTCGTTCGCTATGTTTCTTCGAGATGGATGTGAGCGCCGCTGTTCTCGACGCTTAGTGAGATCCTCTAAGTGGCGACGAGCCTCTGCGATGGCATTGTCGAGAGCGGTGTCTTCATCTGTGGTGTCCGTGGCTTTACGTGTTGATGTGGGCTTCCTTCCTCGACGGTGAACAGCTTGTGCGTAGGAAAGTGGCTGAGCAGGCACGTTGATAGTCGGGGAGTCAGGTGTAGGAAGTGCAGGGAAGTCGTCTTCAGCACACGCTAGAGCAGCGAAGCGATTGCTTGTGCTGATGCCAGTGCTCTCGGACGGCTTGTTCGACTTCTTTGCCTTCTTCTTTGGACAATTAGGAGAACGAATGTCGTGGCCTGGTAATTTGCACAGGGCACAAAGGCCTGCTGTCTGGTCCATATCGGCCACTGCTGCAGGATTGGGGCAGGTAGTCTGCATATGCCCTTCTTTATGACAGTGGTAGCAAAAGATACGGCGTGGACGGAAGGGCTGCGGCTTGTCAATGGCGCCGTAATAGGTCATGTAGTCTGGTAGATTGGACGGGCCTTGAAGGGTGAGGAGGTACGTGCCCCGGCGCCCCATAGGCCGGGCATGGAGTACTGTGTGTGTAGAACAACGGATATTTGTTCTCACTTCTTGGGGAGGGCTAGTGCTGTCGATGTGGTAGACGATGCACCAGAGGGTGTCAGGCCCGGATGCATAATAGACTTGTACGGGGACATGTTTGCTTGAGTCCAGGGGGACCTGCGTCACACTGCACATTTTCTCAGCGGCCGCTAAGTTTGGTAGGTTCACTGTGATAGTGTTGGAAGAACGATGCACAACATGTTGTTGAACTGTTGTTGAGCATGTTGTTGAACTTGCTACCTACTTCAATGTACAGAAGCAGAGATGTCACACGTGAGGACAAGCGGTGCTTGTTCTTGGCTAAACTTCGGCTTGGGCTAACATACAGTGCCTTGGCAGTTATATTTGAAGTAGGTGCAAGGACTGCACCATCTATTTTCAAGAAAACACTTGATATTTTAAGTGTGGTGCTGCAGGAATGGGTGTAAGTGCCATCAAGAGAGGTTATCAGGATGTCTATGCCACCTGCTTTTAAAGTCAACTAGCCTAACTGTAGTTCTATCATAGACTGCTCTGAAATCCGGATGGAGATGCCATCAAACACAGACTGCCAGCATGTTTTATACTCTAACTACAAGGGAGGCTACACTGTAAAGTTCTTTGTAGGCATTGTTCCCAATGGATTAAGTGCATTTGTGTCAAAAGTGTATGGAGGGCGATAGACAGATTCCTCAATCAATCAGGAATCTAGGTTTTTGGTGCTAATTAAACCTGGGGATCTGGTGTTAAGGGACAAAACATTCCCTACCATAAGGACAGGTAGAAGGAAAAGGTGCAGCTCTGCTCATTCCACCATTTGATTCTGCGGGAGGTCAGTTGTCAGCAGAGGACACGGACAAGACTTACAAAATTGTATCAGTAAGCATTCATGTCGAACGAGCGATTCAGCGGTTAAAAATGTAAAAAATACTGTCCAACAGAGTGCCCCTCAGCTTGGTCCCCCAGGTGAGCAAAGTAATTTTTGTGTGTGTTGCTGGAGTGAACATGCAGCCACCTATAATAAAAAAATAACCCTTCCGGCTTTAGCGTTTTTCAACGATTCCTTGTACAAAAGACTGCAACATTCAGAATATAAAAGTATATGATGTTTGTTGGAATGTTTTACTGAAACTTGCCATCTTGGGACCCAACAACACGGGGCTTTCGCTATGAAATGGGCGCATGCGCATCAAAACTCCTAAGGCTTTTATGGCTCTCACTGTAGCTGTAAAATTTAGTTTGCGTTTGTTTCGTGGTACATCAGCAAGCACGACCAAAACATGCCGAGCGCAAGCAGAAACCTTTGGAGATACACTTACCGTGTTACTGGCCACAGCAGTTGCATTCGTTACAATGCAACCAAGATTTAATAAAGAATAATCTGTATGGTGCTGGCAAAAAATGCAAGATGCATGATCCCATCACAAAACTCGATTACATATGTGTCGTGAGATGCTTGTAAA
This sequence comes from Amblyomma mixtum, assembly GCF_055824585.1. NCBI lineage: Eukaryota > Metazoa > Arthropoda > Arachnida > Ixodida > Ixodidae > Amblyomma > Amblyomma mixtum. Next base: position 326,988,149 of record NC_143014.1, on the reverse strand, counting down.
AGTACATTACTTAAAGTGATGTATGTACAGTCTTTGTGAAATGTAACCAGGCTGCATGGTTTGCTTCTAGCTCGTACATTGCAGCCGTTACAGCTTCCCTTCAGTTGAAATAGTCGTTAAAGGTAAGGAGTGGGGGTCTTCTTACCTTAAAACACCTTTTGACCTTTAGGAAAGCCACAAGGGCTCCACTGTACAAGCTAGAAGCAAACTATGCTGCCTAGTTACTTTTTACAAAGACGGTACCTCCACTTCGAGTTGACCGCAGCATTAACAGGTATATTTCAATGAAAATGAAAGGAACCACACGTGCTACAATGCAAAAGTCGGCCTGAAAGCTCGTCACGCGTGTAGTAGTAAAACAGAAAAATTGACAATTTTTCAGAAATGGTCTCGGTATATTTTTTCGGCTCAACCATTCAGGGACTTTCACATAAAACAACATTCAAACACAGACCAATCCCCAGTGAACAAAATGCAAACAAATTTTTATTTAGCCATGGTCCATTTTTGCCAACAGTGAAAAAAAATTTGTTATTCATTCACAGCCTCTTGCTAAAGGAAATGAAAATTGGTTTTGAGCAACGGAAATGACGCAGTAACTGTCTCACATATCTCGGTGGACACCTAACCGCACCGCAAGGGAAGGGATAAGGGAGAGAGTCAAGAAGAAAGGAAGAGAGAAGTGGCGTAGTAGGGGTAACACACACAAATATACACATACATATATACATAAATATTTAGACTGTACTACAACTTGTGTATTCCGGCTGCATGGTTTGCTTCTAGCTCGTACATTGCAGCCGTTACAGCTTCCCTTCAGCTGAAATAGTCGTTAAAAGAGTAAGAACACTAAACATTTTATCGGCCAAGTAAAAAAAACACATTGAAATGTTAACACAACGCTGAAATCAAGAACTTAAGTAAAAACGCTCCATCTTTGGAATAACTTCCCAAAGGAACAACTCATCTCTCACAACTCTTATGATTACAGACTGATTAGGCGAATACACATATAGGAGGGCTCTCTGCAAGTTTAGCACATACAGTGACATTTGTATCCCTGTGTAATATCGGTGTGTCTTCTTGAGTGTGATGATGTCGTCAATGGCTATGAGATAGAGGAGGTAGTAAATACGGTCTTCGTAATTTATGAATGGTGTATTTTTAAAACTAAATGTGCATTTAATGTCAATTAGAAGTTTATCCTCACATTGTGATTAGCCCATCAGGACTGTAGCAGAGTCAGGGTTGCTGCGGCTGCACCACTAGTCCAGTCTGAAAAACCCGAGATGGCAATGCTCATTTTTCAAAAAATTTACAATGAGTATACTGACTGTTTATACTGCAAAAGGTGGAAAATATTTACCTAGAAAACGCGTGTTTCAAGTTTTTCTTCCAAGCTCTTCTCGGCTTCAGCTTCTGTCTTCCTGCCTGTCAAATAGTAAATAGGTATATATTAAAACTTTCATCTCGAAATTAAGTTCTGCATTGTAATTTCAAATCTTTTTAGCAAATACTCGTAATATCAGGAAACCAACCGTAGCGCATTGCTGCACTTGCATAGGATGCAGAATTTGACAGCTGCACTGCGGCTCTTTGGAGCCCTTCATCACTGTTTTTTTGTTACGACTGCATGTGCTCTCGAAATGCTCAGCCGGAGTCTCCTTTCTTCATGCCATCTGCGAAATGTAAGAAATATTAGCCATGTGGTTAGCACCTAACCGGACATGAGATAAGTTCGATTTGTTAGAGTCCACAATACCGTGCACAGTTCGCCTGGCCCTGTGTAAGAATAGCCAGGTCTGCAACTTTTCCATGGACAAGTATCAGGACTTCGTATTTTTGTGCCCGATCGGTACTGAGTTCTGACAAAAAGTCATTCGGCTGCGTGGTCTCATCTTCTAGGATTTTAAGATGGTGATAGATTGGCCTCGACACCATTGATGACAAAAGTTCTTCTAAGAGCTCTACTTCGACATATTTTGAAGCACTCTAAACTACATCGTCGAGGATTTCTTTGCAAATTAAGCCATCTGCATGCAATGTCGACAGCTGTACCATTTCTTTCAATGGACAAACTTCAGGATAGTTCAGCAGGATGGTGCGAGAAGCAGGCTTCAGATCCAGGGAAATGGCCTTTTGACCTGCTTTCTAAGCGAGACATAAAATCGCATTACTCTCTGTGTATACAAATTAAAAGCAAGTTAATAAATGTACTATCATAATGAGGCTTGTATATCTGAGAAATGTGCTAATAATATAAAAAAACTTACTCGGAAGCAGTTTCACCAGATCTGCCGAACGCTTCTACCTCTTGCTCCTCGGCTTTCCCCATTCCTGTGGCCGGTTTGTGCAGGACTGCTCCTCATGGTTATTTAAAAATAACCACACAGCAGCAGCATGCTTGCAGTGTCCTTGAATGGCAGCCTTGCAAGTGCATTTGCCGCTGTTTATTGTAAGCTGTTATTGTAAGCTCAGATATTGCTTATTGTAAGCTCAGATAAGTGCCTAGAAACTCAAATAGAGAAACAAGAATGCATCTTTATGTAACCACTCTGCAAAGCACTATTTTGCGTACATCTTGACAGCACAGCAGAATGCTTTGCATGACTACCTGCATAGTGCCATTGAATGTGAATTTGGCAACGGTGTTATGCAAATGCTGCTTGTATGCCGGTATCATTGTAGCGAGAACTACCTGGACACATTTAACACAGCATGACCCCCTTTTCAGGGCCATGATGTCCTGTGCTATGTATTGTAGACACTGTATGTTGTATTGTAATGAATTCTTTTCTTCTTTTTAAATTTTTTTCAGCCTCTGAACCAATCTCAAATTCATCTCCGTAAAACAGTGAGTTGCGCCACTTCAACTCTTAGCACTGGCAGAATATTGATATGAATGGCACTTCAAACAAAACTGACATCAGCAACTGCGTTTTCAATAACACAAGCACATGCAACTACATTTCATGTGCTTCAGAGCCCGTAGACATTTATTAGTCTTTTCGCAATGAATGGCTCTCACTGCAAGCGACTCGAATAGGCCTGCAGTCCTGTTTCAAGCACGCTCAAAGTGTTCTTCATTTTCAAACAGCAGTTAATAAACAGGCACTCTACCTTTACAGGCGTTAATCAATAAACTGTGGGTAATATAAGCCTTTATTTATTGCCAGGCAATAGATGAGAGTCACAGCAGCCGTGATTTAACACAGAGCTGAACTGTACGCCCAGGTGTGTAACACTTTTATTAACAGCCTTTATGCTAGGCGTTAAATAGGTCCTGTGCTAAGGTGACGAGGACGAGTTGCAGTTTCAGATCCAGGGAGGGAAGCCAGATGGGGGGGGGGGGAGGATAGGCGAGGGACTGGAAGGCTACGTGGCACTGTGTAAGGCAGTGTTCTATGTCTGCATATGTGTGTGGACAGTTTGGGCACCGAGGTCTGGAAGTGTACCGGTACAGATAAAGTTGGGCTGGTGTACGTAGGAGATTAAAGTGTACTCGTTGAAGAGTGCGAGCTTCACGGAGCGATAAAGAAGGGTGTGGTGGTGGTAAATCAGCTAAGTCCAATTTTCGCTGCGTGTAGCATTCGTCGACAGTGTGTCTGTAAGCCCTGACCGCCTGCCCCGTCGGTGGGCTCGTCCATGGGATCCCCGGCGCCCGGTGTATAGTATCGCAGACAAGCTGGTGAGCCAGCTCATTGCCGGGGATGCCCATGTGACCAGGGATCCACCGGAGGGTCACCGGTCGTGGGCTTAATGTTATGAGGGCGGCATCTAAGGCCGATCGGGTAGGGAAAGGGAGGGCTCTTTCATGGAAGGCACGCAGAGCTCCCTGCGAGTCTGTATAGACAACGTATGCGGGGGCGGGGGGTAGGGTGGCAAAGTGTGTGATGGCATCGGCGACCTGTGTATGTCTAGGGCGTGCGTGGAGGGTAGGGAGGTGTATGGACCGGTTGTGTGAGTGCTGGTTGTAGAGCGGCAAGGGTGGAGGAAGAAGGCTGCTGTCGAGCCCGCGGTTTCCGTGAGGCAGGCGTCTGTGTAGGCCACCGCCGCAGCGTCCAAGGGTGGCTTGTGGTTGTATGCGTATGCCTGGCGGCGGCCTGCGTGTGTATGGGCGGACATGTTGCGTGGAATGGGTGCGAGGCGGAGGTTAGGAGGTAGATCGGAGACTGCGGTGGGTCTGGGAAAGAGATGGTTGCGTAGGGAGCCTGTGATAGCATCCACCACGCAGCTGGTGAACTGGTCAGGCGGATGATTTGTCTCTCCCGGTGCAGGTTAAGGAGGGCTGTAAGGGAATAGAAAAGGCCTGTTCTGTTCAGGGTGTCTGTAGAAGCCTGAGGGGGGAGTCACAGTGTTGCTTTGTATAGTGTATTGAGGGCCCGGATTAGTTTGTATTGTTGTGTACTTGTAAGGAGGCAGTAAGGGATATAGCACATGAATTTGTTCAGGGCCAGCGCTTGAGCAAGGCGGTTGGCGTGGGTCCCAGAGAGGCCGGCATGTTTTAAGACTACGCGGCGGAGTAAATGTGTGATTGAGTGGCATGCGCGTCTGGACTGACTGATCGCAGAGGTGAAAGTGTTGGAGGTCAGTGGCATACCCAGGATGCGACAAGAGTCGACACGGGGGATTGTTGTCCGGCTAGGGTTTGGGAGATGAAGGGGTTCATCGTACGTTGGCATTTACTGCGTGTTATGAGTAGACGTTCAGATTTCTCCGGAGCGGGTTGCAGGTCCGCTTGGGACAGGTGTGAGGAAATGATGTTAAGTGCCTTTTGGAGTGTGGTTGGACCTCTCCCGGTAAGCCAGTGGTGACCCACAAGGTGAGATCGTCTGCATAGAAGACGAAATGAAGGTCGGGAATATCGGCTATGGCCCGGGCGTGCGGGACCATGCCTAGGTTAAAGAGAATGGGAGAGAGGACGGCACCCTGTGGAGTGCCACGAGTGAGTAGAATGGGATGAGACAGTTTGTCGAGATAGCGGATACGAGTGGAGCGGTGGGAGAGGAAATCCCTTACGTAGTTGGACATGTTATGTCTGCATTGCGTGTCAGCTAGATGTTGAAGAAGTGGTCGTGTGATATGTAGTCGAAAGCCTTGCGTATGTCAACTGTTACTAAGGCTTTGACCTGCGCAGCGTCTGGAGCATTTGTTTTAAAGAAGGTGTGTTGAAGGAGAAGGAAAGGGTCTTGGGTGGATAGTGCTCGGCGGAAGCCAATGAGGGTTGGGGGGAGATAGTCGGTGGCCTGAAGATGGGAAGAGAGGCGGGCAAGCATGAGGACAGAGTTCAATAATAAACACAAGTTGTTGGTGGAAATTTTCTTCCTGTTGGCCATACTTAAATGTGATGTTTGTATGAAAATGTTTTGTCGCCGCTGCAGCATAATGATGACACCCTTATGAGAGAAAATCAGTGTACAGCGATTAATTTTGTGATGTGTGAGGGTGGAAAACCAACCAGTATTCATTACAGAATGATGTGACAGCGTGAAGGTTTGTCTTTTTATCAGTTCGGTTATGAGTGGCACATGAAGTTTAATACTGGTCACAGAACCAGTTGCGACTCACTGTAGGTGACCATGAATCAGAGAGTGTAACTGCAGTAGAGCAACGGATGCAGGATAATTGGCAGGCAGTAATTTACAAAGTGGTACCAGACTAGATTTATTCACGACTCTGCTCTGCATTGCTCCTAACATGATGGATGCAACAGTGTTGGCTCTATGGGTGCCTACATAGTTTAGTGTTGATCCAATAAACTGCGTGTGCGTATATTGTCATACTTGGGCATTTCTTGAAGCACAAAGCATGTAGTAACTAGCGACGAGTGCACTGCCGCCGATTAGAGAGCAAACACAGCAAGTTGCGTAAGCAGCGTGGCGCCTGGTGGAGCGCGGCTGAAACGGTTGCTATGGCAACGGCGCTCCATCTGTCTGACCTCGCTGCGGCTAAAGGTCAACCGTGGCCACCGCCGGGAACTACGCGACGGCTCGAAACCTGGTGCAGTATTGCTTACGCAATAAAAAATGCCAGTGGTTCAGGTACAAGGCAGTTAAAGTATGTAAAAAGTACACAAGGAACCGTCATGATACAGTGTTAACAAGCAAACAAAAATGTACACAAAATATTAAAATACAAGTAACAATGCCAAGCATAAAGTGAAAGTAATCCAGGCAAGATATGCATGCAATACACAATAATTAAAGGAATGTTCATTTCGAAAGTTTCCCACATTCTACCATTTTGCCACACCTAGCATCAAGTGATCACTATGTATTTAGACCCGTCAAGGTGTTATCACGTGTCAAGAAATTCTGAAATGAAGCGAAATACGCTGACCATCAGGTTTCATGGAGCCAGTCAGAAGAAGGGAGCTCCTAGTGGAATCCAATCATTTGTGAACTGGTGGCACAGTACTGAATGTAGTGGGCACTGCTTTTGAGAATGATTTCATGTATTCACTCGCTATTTCGAATAATTCACTCATAAAATGAAATAGATGCCACTTGTTACCGCTGTGAATTACTGATGCATTTTGCATGTTGGTGCAGAACTGCTTATAGAGAGGGTGATGAGGGAAACTGTGCAAGTTATCCACAATCAGCTTCCCTAAATATGGCTTCACAAGAAGACTGGGATACGCCAGCTCGGTCGCTAAGTCCACCTGGGACGCCTGGACGTGTGAGACCTGCGGAACCTGAATATACACGAGATGAAAGGCGAAGAAAAACTAGTCACGTCTGCATTACTTAATTGAGACGCAGCGAACCGATTCATTTTATGCTACTGAACACACACGACACAGATGTGGACTTTGACACTGAAACGTAAGTTCCTTTATAGTAACCTCCTTCTGATGCGAATTTTCTAAACTCAGTTGCTTCCTTTTCTGCCTTGCAGGATTCCTAGGCCACCGAAAGCTCGTAAGCTTGTGAGAACTCCAACAGCAGAAAGGGAATGACTGCAATTAACAGGACAAATCTTACTTCCAGCTCTTCAGAGGACATACACTTAGCAGTGGCTTCAGCATGTTTAAAGCGCCTAGTCGAGATGAAGTCGCCAAAAGAGGAGACGGAACACCTGACCCACCACTTCTGCAAGACACTTGGCAACAAGCTGCGATCATTGAGCCGAGAACCGCACTTAGACGCAATGCATGAAATTAACGTCTTAATGTACCAAAAAATGAAAGAATAATTGTTGGACCATAGCAACTAATGACGATGTTCGTGTTCGAATAAAGCTATATATTTCTTGCCTGTTCGATCTCTGTTTCCTTTTATCATGCTCACTAGCCATGGTACCTTGCCATCGCTAATCAGATATCTGCACAGCCTATCCCTCATGTCATAGGCAAGCCTTGAACAAAAATGTAATACAAGGGCAGAGGGCCCACTCTGCATGTCCACTACATCCATGCAATGTACAACACGCAACAGAGGGCTGAAAAATTGCTAAGCACAAGCTTGCAGGACACCTACAACCAGCTGTAAGCTCTTAATACCTGGCTGAGCTGCCGCCTATATTTGGCAGGGCGCACAGTGCAGAGTTTTTATCGTCTTCTGATCTCCAACTTTCATCAGCAATCCTGCCTCCCAGTCAATGTGATCAGCTGTTCCAGGAGGACAGCATGTTGACGGGGAGGCGGACGATTCCTTCAGTAAGAAATTGTGTAATATTAGATACGCCAAGATTACATAATAACAGGTGCTATCTTCTTATGCGTTGAAGGGGCGACGCAGAATGCGTCATTGCTGGGCAAAAATGCCAAAAGCATTCTCTACTACCCTACGGGCTCTGCTGAGGCGGTAATTGAAAATTCTTCTTTGGTGCGTCTTCAAAATGTCTTGGTCCACTGACAGCAAACAGTGGTTGAAGACCTGCAGTATGAACCATGATTAGAAAACAAACCGACAAAAGCAGCATACAGCAGCGTTGATATGCAATGTTAACTTCCGTCACATCATTTTCATCTACACTTGTTTCGATGTAGGGGCATCTGATGCCTTTGACCGGAGCAGCAGTCACCCCTTATGTTAGCCGATTGACCCACTCGCTGGGTACGGCAAATGGGTATCTAATTGCAAATATGGCCTAAGCGCGGGCATGGGAACCTTGCGGGAGTCCGTCTAGGCTGGACCCTTGCATGTGTGTGCACCTGTGTGTGTGTTCGCGCCATACACTTGAAAAATGCTGGTGAGGCAAATCAATTTGCACACTGCAGTAGTAGCTTCTTACAGAAAGTTAGCTGTGATATAGTTACAAACATGTTAAGCACGCAAGGAATGAGCGCAAAATTTGTGGCAGCTACTATATTGCAGGTAAATCTGATCATAACGACTATCCAAACAGATTCCTGGTTGCTACAAATTAAGCACACGTGCCTGCAGTTAGAAACCAAATTGAGCCAAGCACGAGATTAACCTTCCATTACAATTCCACCACGAAATGCTAGCTTATTGTTTTATGCTACGATGCTTGTCAAAACAAAAGCTCAGTCACAGCTATAAAAAGTACTACTTTCTGCTACTGCAACATAGCACTCACGCAAACAAAATGATTAAACATACTTTTCTTTGAGTATGGACGCATCGTATGCATCTTTAGGGGAAAAGCCTCATCTCCAACTAGAATGTATGGCATGTTTCCAACTGCTCCAAGTTGTTTTCTGGGAGGAAATCTACTTCAGTTTGGTTCATTTGATTCCTAGAGCGTGCTTCGGCCAAACACCCCGCCATCCGACTCACTCCCAAAGTGGCCAACTTCCACATACATGAACCTGAAAAATGAAACAACAGGCCGATAATATTTTGCGAGTTTAAAAGGATGCCGTATATTGAAAACATTGCACTCTTTGTTGCTGCTCTCATATGAGCAACCAGCCAATTCACACCAGAATAATACTTTTACATGAATTCTGCACCTCCTCAGAGAGGACACTGCAAGTAGCTAATACCTACGTACTATGTTATCCCCGGCACTGCAATATTTCATGTTGCTAAGCTGTTGTGAGCCTTCATTGCATACTACGAAGCATGCAGTTATATGGTTATATTTTTGCCTAATGACCATTTTGTGTGAGACAATATTCACAGCAGTGAAAATGAAGTTAGCTCTTCGTTTAGGATAAAATGTTTGATTTCTTGCTACAAAATCATAGGGGTGTTCTAATCAGTATAGCTAACTGCGTGCACAACATGCAAAGAGGAACGCAATTCACTATCGGGGAGATATACCTGTAATAAGCATCACTGGCTGCAAGCAGTGATTTACTGAAGAAATTTTTGTAGTTTCTACCCATGCTTCCAGAATTTGCAGGGCATTCCACGGCAACGTGTTTGCCGCTATTCGCGCCTAAACAATGAGGGAAATTCCAACGCTGCTCAAAGTCGCTTGCGATCTGAAGAATGAGAGAGAGATAATTGATGCACATATGTAAAGCAATATGGAAACACGTCACAGGCACTTCAAAAATAGGTGCGTGCAGAAGCAATCTGTTTCCTAGTTTCAGATCAACAGTAAACAAGTTTTACAGGGTGATCACCATGACTTTGCTTATTTGGTTCACCTGCAGCCACTCCTCGGGTTCCGTTGGGCATGCAACATAAATGGGGCCAACGACCTCCCAAATCGCCTGGTATGTTGATGAGATTTTTCCGCAGGCGGTTGAACGTCCATTCAAAAAACGAAATGATGACGAACGCAGTGTGTCGCTGGCCGCTAACAACCTGAAGTGTGTTTCCAGTGAGAAATGGGGCCGCGTATGCATTAACATAGCAGCAGTCTTCAATCGTTGAGCGTTGCTGAAGGGTGGCAGTTACCACACTTCTTGAGCAAGTCGGTGCTCTGGCGAGATAGCTCTACGAAACTTCGTATCCTTTTTAAGGATTCGAGGCCTGACCAGCTCCAAGATGGTTTCGAATGCACGAGGAGGCATTCTTAGGTAACTGGAAAAAAGAAGGTATCCATTCCTCATTTACTGTTTCAGCATTTTGTATACCACCACTGTTACGCTGAACATGACAGGACTTTGAAAGAAAGCACATAGTGTTACCTGAACTTACTCTCGATAATATTCTACGTCGCGGGAACGTAGAAGGGGCAGCAGTTTGTAGGCGTGGCCAAACTCCTCACGCTTCTGAAGGGCAGGTCGCCCCCCCAACGTCGCTGGCGCCGTTTCGTCTTCGCTGCGTCACGCATACGCTGTCGTTGCCGCGCGGCCCACATCGAGTTTGCCAGAAGAATCAAGAAGTTTCCTCCTCTTCTGATGCGCTCATTATTGTTCACGGTTCGCACGTCAAACGCGAATCAAACAACGTGAACGCATCAGCACAAACGAGGCACACTGAAAAAAGGCGCGAACGAGAATGCGTGGTTATTTGAGCTGCCGTCAGACGGCGCGAGTATAGATATCGCGAAACCTCGTTCTTATCGATGGTCCGCGAGAGCTCGCTGTCGCGCTAGCGGCGTGGTCGCCAGCAAGTGTGACCGAAAGAGAATATCGGCGGCGGCGAATTTCGCTCGCTCTCGCCGCCCAATTCCCAAGTGTGAACGCACCTTTAGAGTGTATAGGGGTGGTCAAAAATCACAGCCCGCTGCGGACAGCCTCAGAGTAGCTGCTCTCCGCTATCGGGGCGCTGTTATCGGACGCGTGTCTCGCCGCGCTCGCGTTGAGGGGTTGATGCTTCCTCTCTCGCTCGCTCTCCACGAAAACAATGCAGCGCTGTTCGAGATTTCCGCATTCGGCTGTGGTGCAGCGCGTCGCGGAGCAGACGACCATTTTCGGAAAGGGACGCGTGCTGCTGGCGGCAGAAAAAGAAGTTGGCATCCCAAGCTCTGTTTAGATTAGATTCTGTAGTGTTCAGCGTTACTTTGTTTCCAGTGTTCGCATGAATTGCCGTTTGATATGTACAACGTCAATGCATTTGTTGATACGGCTTGGTTGTGGTACAAAAGGCAGGCTTGATGCAATAAACCCCAGTTGCAAGTTGGCGTCAGTCCTGTATTTTGTGTGCCTTCTCTGTGCGCGTTTCTTGCGCCATTACCAGTTTTTTTTTCAGCATGAACCAACTCGCCCAAACGACCTTTACTTGACCATATTTCTCCTACTATGGGTCCTTTCCTCTTTCGAAGCTTCCGCACCGAACCTGCCATTACGTGTCTCAACCTGATTGCCGTCTCAACGTGCCAGTCTTGAGTGGTCTCCTACTGCTTGAAACAGAAAATAGTTCCTTTGGAGGTTCAGTCACTATTCGGTGTTCTGCAGCCTTCTTGGGGGCACGTCAGGCGCGTCTGCAAGATACTCAAGTCTGAGTACTGGAGGCAAGTCCGAATGTACCAAGACTGGCTTCGTGTCCTCGTCGTGGTAGGAAGCCAACCTATCAAGGAAAACCGGCGTTTTCAAGAGATGAAGCGTCTGGCGGCGAGTTCTACAGAGTTTCTTTGGCAGCGTGCTCTTTTGAGCCTTATTCCCCGTGAAAAGAGGCAGCCCGCTGAAAGCCCCAGGCAGCTCACCATGCTAGGAAATGCAGTTGTTCCTGAAGAAGTCCAGCGGATTTTCGAAAAAGGTCCAAAGTTCGGCCTGGCCCCTTGTGCTCAGCGTCAAGAGCTACTTGCCATGGTAAGAAGGGTGGCTAACAGTGCCCCAGACCAGGAAGAAGGAAGAGTCATAAGCGACGGCATTGCTTGCCTGAAGGCCACAGTACATGGCTGTCGTTCGAAAAAGCAGCCATTGCAGAAGCTTTCAACTGCACTGAAGGACAATGACCTCGTACCGCTACAGGCTGATAAGGAGGGTGGATTTGCTCTCCTGTCCGCTTGTGTATTCCGTGAAAACGCATTGCCTGCAATTCACAAAAACTTCAAACAGGTCCCGTTTAATGTTCGAAAACAAAATGGAGAAGCTCTTCAAATCCTAGAAGATTTGCATCTAGAAGGCATTAAGAAGCTGGCAAAGGGTGAAAGGGGATTTCTTGAAGTGTTCTTCATTGTAAAGACCCACAAGCCTGGATTCCCGCTGCGCACCATCGTGTCAGAAAAAGGAACTTGGCAACGTCTCGTTAGCCGCTAACTCCAGGCACACCTTAGCACCCTGGTAACCGATGGCCCTTTCCTTGCGCGCAGGTCATCGGACGTTATTAAGCATTTAGAGGCTTTGCCCGCCCACAAGTACACCTCGTTCTCCATTGAAATAGAAGAACTGTACTACTCGGTTCCTCACCAAGGACTCCTAAGAGCGGTCGGGTATAAAGCCCTGTCTACAGTAGAAGTTCGCTTCCAAAATGCCGCAGGAATAAGCACTGACAATTTCATTACGCTATTAGAATTCTACTTGAAATCCACCGCCATTTTCTACGAGGGAAAGTTCTACGTCCAGAAGAAAGGTATCTGCATCGGCTCTTCTTTTGCACCCGTCCTTTGCGACATCTTCCTTTCAGTGGTAGAAGCGCACATCAGCAGAAATATCAGTGACCCTCATACAGTTTCCATACACAGGTATACCGACGATTTCTTGGTCCTTCTGAAGGACATTCCGGAACAGGATTTAGACACTGCCGTCACGAGGACAGTTTCCGTTTTCGCAAGCCACGGCCAGGCTCTCACGTTTACCAAGGAGGTCCCTACGGACGGCCAACTCCAGTTTTTGGATATCAAGTTAATGTTTCTGGAAAAAGGTCTTTGCTGGCTGTACAACCCGCGTTCTAAGAAAGGCTTGCTACCATTTGACAGCGCTCATTCAAAGCTTGTGAAACGCGCGATTGTTTCTAACTCCCTGCAATCTGCCTTAAACAAATCTTGCTCCCACATGTTGTCAAGAAGCTTTCGCACTCAAGTTGAAAGGCTAAAACAGGCAGGTTATCCGCCTTGTCTAATTTCGGCAATTCACTCGCATCAGGAAGCCGGTATTGCATTCGTCAGTGTCAGTAATACCGTATATTCACAAGGTGTCGCATAACATTTATTTATTTATTTATTTATTTACTCTCAGGGCCGAAGCATTACAGAGAGGAGTGGGTGGTACAAAACAAAAACAGTACAGGTAACGCAGCACTACAATGTAAAATCAATTACAGCGTTTTTAAAGAAGTCGGCGTTTGTAATGGAGGCGATGGAAGCGGGAAGGTGGTTCCATTCCTTAGCAGTCTTGGGGATAAAAGAGGCGAAGTGTAAGTTGGTGCGACTGCTGGGTACGCCAACTTTGAACTGGTGGTCGCTGCGGGATGAAATGTAAGATGGTGGTACAAGCAACGTATCTCTGAGATGATGGTTTGAAAGGTAGATTTTGTGAAATAGGCATAGACGGGAAATTTTTCGACGAATTGAAAGATCCGGCAAGTTTAAATTTGCTTTCATTTGAGTTACACTTGCAGTTCTATGATAGTTAGAGAAAATGAAACGGACAGCCCGATTTTGAATGGCTTCGATTTTCAGAATTAAGAAAATAGCGAGCAGACATAATGTTCAAGTTATATTCTCCGCGCCTTGTTAGCTTTCAAGACTTTGTGCCATGACCAACCGAGAAAAGCAGCCGGCTTGCACCATAAAACACCAAAAAAGTTCGCGCAATGCAGGACAGAAGTGGTTTATGAGATACCGCTTAGCTGTGGCCTCGTTTACATCGGGCAAACAGGTCGTTGTTTTAATTAGCGTGCAAGTGAACATTGCCGAAACTTGCGCAACTACGAAAGGAGCTTCTTAGTTGACCACTGCAAAAGCTGTTCTAATTGCCCTCCCGAATTCGAGAAAACTAGATTTTTGAAGAGTGGCAAAGATGGAACTGAGAAAGAGATTGTTGAAGCATATTTCATCGAGAAAGCTGGAAACAAATGCGCTAGCAGGCCTTCCATTATTCTTAGCAGCGCCGAGACGTCTTGTATAGAAGGGTTTTTGTAGATCGCAGATTTCTCTTGGTTTCGTGCTCTTATTTCGTCTTTTCTTTTGGTGTTTTGCAATTTTTGGATTCTTTGACGCTGAGACGACTGTTCTTCAGGAATGATCTTCAGTTTTTATCACTTGACGCCAGGCGCTGCATCTTCAGACTTGATCCCCCCTTATTGTTATTGTTGGTCATGTTTTTTCCGGGTTATTATTGGTCTAAGAGCGTACGTTGTTGGGCTAGTCGGTCAATCATGGTGAATAAAAGGGGGGGGGGAGGGTTACTGCGCACAAAAAGACAAGGACAAGAAGATAACACAACAAGCGCAGACTCGCGACTAACTTTATTTGAAAACACGATACTCCTTTTATAGTTTCAAACTGTCACATCACACACATGTGGAAACCAAAAACCTTTCTTCATTCTGATACAGTTTGATAGACGGGTCACTTACACAATCTTTATCCTTCTGTTTGATGCAGAACGCCTCCGCCAACTCACGCGCCACCTGGTCACGGCTCCTCCTCAAAACTTTGGAGCCGTGACCAGGTGGCGCGTGAGTTGGCGGAGGCGTTCTGCATCAAACAGAAGGATAAAGATTGTGTAAGTGAGCCGTCTATCAAACTGTATCAGAATGAAGAAAGGTTTTTGGTTTCCACATGTGTGTGATGTGACAGTTTGAAACTATAAAAGGAGTATCGTGTTTTCAAATAAAGTTAGTCGCGAGTCTGCGCTTGTTGTGTTATCTTCTTGTCCTTGTCGTTTTGTGCGCAGTAACCCCCCCCCCCCCCCTTTTACTCACCATTATTATTGGTCATCTATTTTTCACGCGGTTTTATCACAGCCGTTCGATTGTTGCTCTTTTTTGCTTTCATCACGCGTTTCATTATTTCTGTACACTTGTCATGCCACAGTGCCTTGTTTTTTTGCCTTGGTTGATGTTATTACTGTTTCTGCTGGCCAGAAAAGAAGTTGGCACCCCAAGCGCTGTTTAGATTAGATTCTGTAGTGTTCAGAATTACTTTGTTGCCAGTGTTCGCATGAATTGCCGTTTGATATGTATAACGTTAATGCATTTGTTGATACGGCTTGGTTGTGGTACAAAAGGCAGGCTTGGTGCAATAAACCCCAGTTGCAAGTTGGCGTCAGTCCTGTCTTTTGTGTGCCTTCTGTGTCCCCGTTTCTTGCGCCATTACCACTTTTTACTTTCAGGCTATGAGGGACGCCGTAGTCAAAGGCTCCGGAAGTTTTGCAGGCTTTTTCTTTGATAAACTTCCCGTTTTTTTTCTTCATTGGTGGACTGCCGCTGTATCTGTCGTGTAGCTCGTACTATAAGCCGACTGTCTCCGCGGTTGACGTCAGTATCTGGCCTTGCGTGCTCAGCTGTAGTGGAAGTATTGTTCATGAAATCTGTGTAGCTATACTCCATCTGCAGCAATAGTCCGCCGAGCTGTTGATAGCGTCAGTTCATTTCAGAGGTAAAAAAATGTTGTTGAACAGTATTTATACTGTAACACGTCCGCAACCACTGATAATTATAGAATAAAACCAAGATAGGAACGAAGCATGATGAACCAGTATGTGCTACCCGTGTGCTGATGAAATCGGCTTGTGATATGCTCTCAGCAGTCACAACTTTTGAAGATTTTATTCATATATCTTTGATGCCAGCGAACGTAATTGAATTTCCAGCACCGCCTGCAGCTTTGCAAACCTGCTAGGCCGAAAATAAAAAAATACACGGAAAGGCAGCGCTATCGACCTTTTTCAGGTGCGCGCTGCCATCTTTCGACAGCAGCGCCGTCTTGCGTCTGGCCGATTTCTCCGCCATGTTGGCTTGGGTGGTTGCCGCTGCAATACAGGCAACGAGTACTCGCCGCGCTGTTCAGCCTGATCCGAGTGTTGATTTCTGGATTATTGGACCTGCAAAGTGTTGCGCTGTATGCACTGAGCAACTGTGATCAAAATGGCCCGTGCTTCGGCGAGCGGTGACGCGGATGTTTCCCTGCAAGTTGTGCCGAAAATCGACATTGGAGGTCAGGTGTTCCGATCCGGCGTGCGCTTCTACGCAAGTGTTCGCAATTCATTTAACGGCTTTCTGGTATTAATAATGGAGACATTTATCAATGCGAGCACGAAACTTGCTGAGCGCTTCTATGTTGTAGTTATAATTATAAATGAAAAATCACTCCGGTCAGAGCTAACAGCAGTGTTGCTGTCAAGCGCTCAAGCGGTATGGTCGGAATTGACTCGTCTGCACAGACTTTTGAGTTTGACTTTTGAGACTTTTGAGTGAGACTTTTGAGGCACCGCTGGAGCGCACAAGCGCACAGAATTCTGTTGTGCCTTTGGCTTTGCATAAATTTCTTGATTACTTTGTTCTAATGGTAAAATAACTAGTGAACCGTGCAGGTGTATGCGAGTGTGCGGCCGCGCTCTTCGGAGCGCCAGTGCATCCGTCGCGCCGCGCGTCGAAGCAAAGTGTCGCCGGAACAAAGGAAACTGGATGTGTAGCTTCGCGTCGTCTGACATTTCGCTAAACTCGGAAAAACATGTAGTAGATTGACATCTGGCCTTCGAACGCGATGTAGTTTATACACTCGAAATTGGTGCACCTGCTGTGACAGTCCTTGAGGAGCATATCTGCTTGGACCGTCTCACGTGCGGCCGCTGCTTAATGCCGAAAAAGCGAGAAAGCGCGTGCGTGTGGTCGGGTGGGCACTACATTCCTGCTGATTGCACGTCCCTAATAGGCACATTTTTTAAAACAATTGTCACTTTGCATTATGGCATCAGTTGAAATAGTACTTGGTCGAAGCATGAGGTGTCACATTGCAAGGTGGACACGTCAAAGCTGCAAGCTTCAGATTTTTGTCCTGCTGGTTTATCGGATATTTACTGCAAGCAATCGGCTGTGGCATTTGTGCAATGCATCACGGTTTTCAAGTAGTGTCAAATAGCGATGTTTACAGTGCCGTTGTTTTAATATATTCAATCGCCAGTGTCGGCAGTTATAACAGAAATGTTTCACGTACCCGCGGTGCTTCTGCATCATTTCCCCGAATTATTAAGTTTTGATTTTGCAGGGTCACAGCCGACACATATCTTAGCGAAATCAGCAGTAGGTGCTCGCGTGTAAAGTTTATGTGAAAGGAAGATGCCCAGCTTTACTAGCAAGAATAGAAATAATGTCAATGGTCACACTAAGTCGAGCTGTTTCTTGTTAAGTAAGGTTTCTAATTTTCTTACCTGTTATAATTGTACAAATGTGACCTTTACAATGCAATGCATTACTGCAGTCTGTGCGCAATGCTGTGCCCAGTAAGTAATTCTAGTTGCCTTAAAAATACCTGTGTCGAACACTCACGCAGAACAGTCACCATTTACAGCACTGTTTAATACGCACTGCAGGAGAACGCTTCGGACTACTTTGACTGACTGTATGGGCCTAAGTGTTGTGCCGCCGCGGTGGCTCAGTGGCTATGGTACTCGGCTGCTGTCCCGAAAGACGCGGGTTCGATCCCGGCCGCGGCGGCTGAATTTCTTTGGAGGAGAAATTCGAGGCCCGTGTACTGTGCGATGTCAGTGCACGTTAAAGAACCCCAGGTGGTCGAAATTTCCGGAGCCCTCCACTACGGCGTCTCTCATAGCCTTAGTCGCTTTGGGACGTTAAACCCCATAAACCAAACCAAACCTAAGTGTTGTAATTTTATCTTGCTTCAATATTTTCTACCGTCGTTGTTTTGCAGGAAGCAAAGAATATAAGCACCCGAGCGCAGTTGAAGAATGGCACGATGACATGAAGAAGTGGCCACAAGTTCAGATACCACATATTGTGTATTACTTGGTGGAACAAAATGCATGTGACCTTAAACAAATGAATTTCTTCCGCAACATGCAATCATATACGTATCTGCAGAGTGGATGGGTTGGAACAGTTCTTGTGCACGAAATTGATGATTGCACTACCCTTCTGAAATGTCAAGTGCAAGCATCCCAGTCAGTAAGAACAATTCATGACGGGCGGGCGTGTTGCAAAAAATCAGGGGAGGTGGTAAACTCAGGACGCACGTGCATGGCTGGAAGAGGAAAAGTGTGCAGCCATGTCGGAGCATTGCTTTGGAAAATAGACCATGCAGTGTCGGCTGGACAAACTGGAGAATCATGCACCGATAGATGTGCTGCATGGAATCGAGGCACTAAAAGGAATATGAAGCCAGCATCCCTTGTGAAAATCAATTTTAAGGCCCAAAGAAGAACACTTGATGACGAACCATCGCCAAGAAAGCTGCCATCTGTTCCAGACTTCTGTGCAAATGACGATGAACTGACAGAATTCTACAGGGAATGCCCATATCAGGGGTTGGTGAATCTTCCTGGTGAGCATTCTTTTTTTTTAGTGTTGTGCATCATACAGTAATAATTAATGTCCAGTGAGATATAATTCAACCCTCTCCGAATGCAGCAATAGCAGTGCCATGTTGAAATTCTAGCACACTGTGGAATCTTTTAACGAACCTGACCTAGCCTTTCCTAGTTTGCCAACAGAATCACAAATGCCTGCAATACTGCAATACAGATGTCATATGCAGTACATGCCTGCTGTAACCGAAAAAGGCTGTTCTGGTGAGGTCATCATGGTGAGCTCAGTGTAGCGTAACTGTGCCCCCAACTTAAACCTGTGCAACACAACCTCCTTTCAGCGAGTGAACCTGCCACAAAGGTCCGACCTACACAGGAGTACATACTCAAGGAAAGGCACTTATGTGGATAACATCGAACATGTGGCTAGCCATGTATTTCACGTGTCAAAGTAGAGCTGTAATGATAATCCACCAAATGCTCGATAGCAGTGGCAGCACTAAGATAAAGAGTGGCACCTACGCTAAATAATGAATGGGCTATCAAACAGGCGTCATGATGTTCCTATGTACAGCTAATGCAGATGATATTTGCATCGTATCATGCTAGCATAAAGACAGCAAAACAAAGATAAATCTGTCAAGAATAGCAGTGAATTCAGCAAACCACACTGGTGAGGTGGTGCAAGCCATGGAAGAACTTTGGCCTACCACTGGTAGGCCATGATTTATATGGTATGTGTTCTGTCATTTGCGTTTTTCATTTCAGGAACGTTGTTCCATCCAACACTGACGGCTCCGGTCCGACAACCTGAACCAGAAGTTGCGGCCACACCTGCTGCTGTCCAACATGGATCACATTTTCGCATTGACGCCTTGCCGGGAGCTTGTGGGCCATGCAGTACTTTTGATGAAAAAGATGTCGCACTTTCTGATAGTGCAGTGGCTGCACTTGAGGCAGCTACAAGGGATCAGAACAACCACCTGTGGTATATTTCAAGACGACTACGCATTACTGCATCAAACATAAAAAGAACACCAAAGCGTGAAGGAACACCAAATATAAAAGCACTGCAGGCACTCACATCACCGAAGTTTCACGGTAATGCTGCTACACAGCACGGACTGGAGCATGAAAAAACGGCCCACCGCCAGTTTGCTGCAGACCACAATGTAGCTGTTTCCATTCATGGGACACATGTTTTGAAAAGCAAGCCTTGGTTGTCTGCCACACCAGATGGTGTTATTGACACACATGATGCAATTTTAGAAATGAAATGCCCTTTCTTGGAATACTGCACACAGTTAATTCACAGTGAAAAATATGATGCTAAAAAGAAGAACGGTGACTATATTTTTTGTGAAAATGGACCTAATGGTTACTATGCACAGACACAGTTCACTATGCTTTGTGCTGAAAAGAGCCTTTGCTTTTTTTATGCATGGTCGTTAAAATCCGCTGTGCTTGTGAAGGTTCCATTCAGTGAAGCTTATATCAAAAAAGTGATGCCAAGACTTGAGAAATTTTATTTTTCATGTATTATGCCACATCTTGAAGAACTGAACAGGAAGGGGAAATTGGATCTATCACTCTACAGTCAGCTGACAGACAAGTGAATTTCACTGCGTTTTTTTTCCGCATTCAAAAGGTTTGCTGTTTGCATGCTAAGTTATTTAAAAGGATGTATTGCAGTCCATGCTACATGACCTAAAGAGACAGAGTGCAATGCTGAGCTGAAAAGTAACGTGAGGAAGGCTTCAGTTCACAGTTCAGGTTTGGTTTGTTGGGGTTTAACGTCCCGAAGCAACTCAGGCTATGAGGAATGCCGTAGTGAAGGGCTCCAGAAATTTGGACCACCTGGGGTTCTTTAACGTGCACGGACATCCCACAGCACACGGGCCTCTAGAATTTCGCCTTCATCGAAATTCAGCCGCCGTGGCTTGGATAGAACCCGCGTCTTTCGGCTCAGCAGTCGAGCACCGTAACCACTGAACCACCGCGGCGGGGCAGTTCACAGTTCAGGAAAGGAGCAACAGTTTAACTAACTTATGTAGACAGGCATTGGAAGTAGTAAATCAATATGACCATCTGGGTCAAGTAGTGACCGTTGACCAGGTCACGTGAAAGAGCTGGCTAGAATAAATTCTTCGGATAACTTTCCAAGGTGCACTTAAGTTATCAACAGCAACTTACAGATTACAGATACAGGGTCTGTTCTGAAAGTAGTAGGACTCATTTTTTTAAAATAAAATTTATTCATGAGAATAGTACAAACGATTAGAATTTTTCAAAGTAGCACCCTTCCGTACCTACACGCTGCTGCCAATGAGTTTTCCAGTTTTCGTACGCCTCCAGGAACGCCTGGACAGGAATGCTGTACAGCTCCCTCGTCACGGCCTGTTGGACCGCTTCTACCGATCCGTGATGTTTCCCCTTGAGCGTCGATTTTATTCTCGGGAATAGAAAGAAGTCTGGCGAGGCCAAGTCGGGGCTGTAAAGGTGCTGAGGCAGCGTTGCCGCCTTGTGCTGGGAAAAAAGCGGGGTTCTCATTCACATGATGAAGAAGATCCTGGCGGATCGCTTTCCGGTTGACCTTTTGCTCCTGACAACACTCCCGGCACCATCCTCACGCACACTTTCCTCATGGCTAAGTTTTCTCTCACGATCTCAAAAACTTGGGTTTGAGGAATGCTCAAGTCCTCAGCAATCATTCTGATACTCATCCTGCGGTCACTGTTCAGTAAATGTTTCACTCGCTACACATTTCCGTTGGTCTTGCTGGTCGAAGGGCGTCCGGAGTGGTCGTCGTCTTCCACTCTTTTCTTACCTTCTCGGAACAGCTTGTGCCAATCAAAAAACACCTGAACTACCCATGGCAGTTTCACCGTAGGCCTCCAAAATCATGCTGCGAGTCTCTTTGCCCGTTTTACCAAGGTTTAGACAAAATTTGATCGCCTATCGCTGATCCAGTAAACGCGCCATGATTCTGCGTGACGAGACGTTTCGA
The DNA here is from genome assembly GCF_055824585.1 of Amblyomma mixtum. Taxonomy (NCBI): domain Eukaryota; kingdom Metazoa; phylum Arthropoda; class Arachnida; order Ixodida; family Ixodidae; genus Amblyomma; species Amblyomma mixtum. The sequence goes on along the minus strand of NC_143014.1, from coordinate 326,966,904 downwards.
CAGGGGTGCACAGTACAAGCGACCTGCTCTCTTCAACGGCCGAGAGCCGACTGCCGATTTTCCCCAGCATTCCCAATATCCCCCTTCAACGATCTTGCACGCGCAGACCGCCTCTCGTCCGCCTGTTCGCCAAGGAAAAAACCAGTCCTACTAATTTCAGAACAGACCCTGTATGCTTCAAAAGAACAGTGGCATTTCAATCCTGTCAGTGCTCACCAAGAAACAGCACTTTCTTGTGCAGAGGAAGAGGATAAGAGCAACCTTATGAGTAGCAAGAGAAAGAGTCGTCTATTAGGAAACAATCTTGAGTTAATATTATCATGAATCAAGAGGAAACCAGACGTGTGCAACATGTGATGTGGCAGTTAAATAAAGGCTTGTTGGGTACCAGAGTTAATTCCAAGGGGAGGAAGATGTAGTTGAGAACAACAGATAGCCGAGTGGATAGATGCAATTAGGGAGATTGCTAGGATTAAGTGGACTTGCGTGGTCCAGGGCTGAGATAAATGGAGTTACGGGAGACATTTGTTTCGAAATGGATGTAATTTGGCTTATTATGATGACACTGATGCAAAAAAGCGAGATGCTTTGAATGTAGCATCTTATTGAAGTTCAAAGTCAGCAGGTATCTGCTCATTAATTCACTTTTTCATGCGTGCCAACTGCTGACGGCAATCAGAGGGGCCTTAAAATTACACAATCCCGCACAAACCATGACCATCATGTCGATAGACTTTTTGCACTTAATGCTCAGGTTGGAACTGAAAATGCTGTAGTTCTTGATTCTATTAATGGCCTTTTAGACATCAATTCTCACTGATGCGATTCGTCGAGTTGCTGTTACCTCCGCTTCAGAAAGTTGCTCTTTCCCTGAAATGTAGAAAAAATGGTATGTGTACATTACGTGAACATTTACAGCCTAGCCAAAAGCAAGGACAATTGCCCAATTGTGTTTAGCTCTCAACTCTTGGTTGCTAACAGCTGCTACAAGATTTGCATTTGTCAAAATTCAGGGCAACTGTTAACAAGGCATTGTTACTTCAGCAGTTTGAAGAGAATTTTTCTGTTTTATATGTTCATAAAAGACACCTCAGTGATGCAAAATTATATAGTGCACCCATGGTTTTGACAAAATCAAGCAAGAGCCCGCCGCGGTGGCTTAGTGGTTATGGTGCTCGGCTACTGACCCGAAAGACGCGGGTTCGATCCCGGCCGCGGCGGTCGAATTTCTATGGAGGCGAAATTCTAGAGGCCCGTGTGCTGTGCGATGTCAGTGCACGTTAAAGAACCACAGGTTGTCGAAATTTCCGGAGCCCTCCACTACGGCGTCTCTCATAGCCTGAGTCGCTTTGGGACGTTAAACCCCATAAACCAAACCAAACCAAAATCAAGCAAGTGGCTATTTGTACTGTGCCCAGGTTTGTACTGCTTTTTCCAGATTGCGTACACAGATGTATTTTATTCCCTTTTGTTATGACTGAAAATTATCATTTGTACTAATGAAGCAAACAAGGATGTTCCATTCACCTTTAGTGAAAGCTGGTATGTTCATCTTGATTCTCTGGGCCTCCAAGTAAGGGTCCAACGTGAAACCCCTATCTGCCATTATTTCATCACCAGGGACAAAATATTCCAATATTACGCAGTCCCTCACAATGAACTTGTCAGACGCACGTCCCCCATAAGCTCTGGAAACGAACATAATATGCCCATTCGGTGCATTCAAAATCAAGAACTTGACTGTGTTGCGGGCTTTGTATTGGCTCTATGTTTGTGCCCTAGCTTTTTCCTTTCTTGGCCTCTGGAGTGAAACTTCAGTACAGTCAAGGATGCATCGGGTGTTTCCATAGCCATTTTTGTTGAATGACTTAGGCATGCTGCTTAGTACCCGAGATTTTGAGAGCCACTTCACAAAATATTTCATCAGTGTGTTCCGAGACTCAAGCACACGGTTGAATATTCTGCAGACACATGAGGCAGAAATGGAAAACCTCCATGCAAGGTCCTTGTACAAAAGGCCAAGCCGAAGACGCATAAGGGTTAAGAGGAGCTGATCTTCCAACAAGAGATGTGTGCGTGGTAGCAAGCTTCGCTCAAGGCCAGAAAGAATCACCTCAAATGCAGCCTCAGAAACACCTGTATAAAATAATATGTCAGATGCTGACATCTTTCACCTCACTGAAGTACGTAGAGAGCTTGACCTGTGTGGCAAGCCATACGTATGGTCTGTAACAGCCCTGTCCTCCCACTGTGTAACTGCGTCTTGTTTGCATATCTGAAAAAGAGTGAAATCTGCTTAAAACCACATCAGTTTGCCTCGGAAAGCACACAGTGACATGAAAAGAAAATTTGTTATGCTTAGCTGCAGAAAAAAAAATATACCTCACAGTAGCGCAGCCAGCACAGAATCCGCACTTTAAGTCTTCGGGAAAAAAGAAGTATAAAGCTAATACTTCACAGAACAACATAGCTTTAATGTTTTTGCAAATGCTCAAAGCCAATGAGCATTCAATGAAGCTTCTATGTACTGATTGCAAAGATAGATGATCCTTCACTATGAAAATAGACGCCTGCAATATGGCTTCTTCCAGAGCTAACTATGGTCTTTATTGCTCAATAAGCTGTGTGCACAAAAACAAGGATGGTAGAAAAGCACCCCACAACAGTGCCAATACCTAGACTAATACTTTAAGCAGCATGCCTCTGAGTAAGTTGGTCTGGTCGGCACTGCATGAAAGAGTGACAGTGGGTTAGGTTTTGTGCCGTATTCATAATAATGAAAGAGAAATCATAGCCTGAAATACATTTGTATCTGTACAGAAGTATGTGGGTTAAGGTGAGCAGTGCTATTTAAATAATGAGATGCCCACATATTCTTCTTCAGTCTGTGTTCCAGCAGTGATCAGCGGCATGACGGTCACATGGAACTGTTTTGGCACAGCAGGGCCACGAATTTCTTGTGGTGCCGCATTTGCCTCGCCACCAATGGTGTTGCACTGAAAGTAGATTTTAATAAAACAAGCATGTCATTAAAAGAAATCTGGAGTCGATGCAAGAGACGTCTCACACAGTGAAAAGTATTACCTTTAAAGCGGCAGCATTGCATCCATCATGTGCTGATGAAAAATTTGGCATGAATGCCAGCAGGTTATGACAAACCAAAGAATATTCTGCACATGACAGGCTATGTGCAGGCTTTCGGTTTAATAGCAAAGAAAACAGTTCTACATACATCATTGATGCTTGTCCTAGAGGCAGGAGCTGCGCACTGTGGGACTCCTGCCACGGTCACAACTGTGGTGTTGCACTGCAAGCAGAATGAGAAAAACTTGTTTACAAAAAATGCACATATTAAAAATATGGTGAGTCTCAAAATGCAATTAAGGCAGCACTTCAAAATATTCAAGACGCAGCCACTACCTGGCAGTGGAAATTTACTGAGGCATGCATGCCGACAGGTTATGCTAAGTCACAGAGCTCAGCATGCTGTATGCAACACGGGTTAATCATGGAGGAATAGTGCTATGTACATAATTACTGTTCCATGTGGAAGGGGAAGTGTTTCCGCTCTCTGGTAGTCCTGCTGTGGGTACAGCTGTGTTGTCACACTGCAAATGTATAAGAAGGTTACGCACGTTAAGGGCGAAAAGTTTATTTACTCAATGCAAGAAACACTGCAAGGCAGGAGTTCAGGAGTTCAACAATGCAACCACCATTTGATAGCGGAAGGTTACTGATGCGTGCAGGTGGACAGGTTATTCAGAGTCACAGGGCACAGCATGCTGTGTCTGCCATGGGGTTCATCAATGAAGAGGAATTAGGGGACGCATGAATTGCTACATACGTCATCATTGCTGACTGTGCAAGGCGGAATATCTCCACACTTCGGTAGTCCTGTTGTGGGCGCAGCTTTCAAGCCACACTGGAAATGTATAGAAGGATGTACTTATGAGTGAAAAAGATTTATTGAAACAACGGGAGACCGAAAGACGGCAGTTTAGGACTTCCAAAATCCAGTCGCCATTTAGCAAAAGAAAATAGCTGACGCGTGTATGTCAGCAGGTTATTCTGAGCCACAAGACTCGGCCACCATGGTTCGGCGTGCTGTGTCCAGCTAAGGTGTTCGTGAGGAAAGAATACAGTGTTACGCACATCACTGCTGCTGGTGCAAGGGGAAACACCTCCACATGAAGGCAGGCCTGTAGTGGTCGCCGCCATGATGTCGAACTGCGGGTGTATGAACACAAGCATATTGCTGCAGAAATGTGTATTTAAATGACGTCAGTCCCAGTTTTGGCAGTGCAAATGAACTGATGTGTGCGTGCCAGCAGGTTGTCGCAGGTCTAGCATAATGGCACACACTGTGTAGGTTAGCAGAGAACGGTGCTTGGTTTCCACAAATTCCAGCAGAGTAACAGCAAGGCGCACTATGTTCGAATCATGAATGTTCCACAGACTGCATTTACGAAATATGTTACAAGAATGACAAAACACCTTCAAACTGTGCACACTAACGCCCACCTGCAAGAAACGGCAGGCTAGTGTCAATAAAGAGCGATATCTATTGCTACTGTTCTCCAGGCGCCTAGTGGCGCATACCCGCCGCGGTGGCTCACTGGTTATCGTGCTATGAGCAACTGCTGACCTGAAAGACGCGGGTTGGAACCCGGCCGTTGCGTTCGCATTCCATGGAGGCGAAATGCTGGAGGAACGCGCGTACTGTACACGTTAAAGAACCCCAGGTGGCCGAAATTATCCAAAGCCCTCCATTTACGGCGCCCCTCATATCCCGAGTCGCTTCGGGACATGAAACCCCATAAACAAACCTAACCATGCAGGCGATCGGCAAGTAAGTGAGCCTGGAAAGGTTTCGTCCAAAAAGAAAATGTAAGCGAGAATGCAGATAGTCGAGCATTGCGAGGTGGGACTAATAAAGCGATAGGGGGTAGAATTCAACCTAGAACTTGACGCAGACATTGTAAGCTTCGGTATGAGAGCCGGTGCGAGTCCAAACATAACTTTGTAAGGCAAACACTTCTGTGACTATGCACAAACACGATTGTACCAGGGCAACGTCAACGCGTTGAAACACACACCTTTCTTTTCTTCGTCGGTACGTAGTCTGCCTTCACGATGCGGCGACGGCCCACTTTAACCTGAATAAAAGTTTGGTATCAGGCTTATTACACTACAAAGAACTAACGCTCAACTGATCGATACAGCTACGCACCTTTCGTTGGTATCCAAAGTTAAGCATTAGAGTGGAATTTTCATCACTTCGTTTTCCACCGACGAAATTCTCGGAACATACATGGGCCGATGGCGAAGGACAGAAATCCTTCCTATTTACACTTGCGAGCCAAAGTCGCCGCGGTTCCTCTTGCGGAAACCTGTGTAGCTGAAACAGCCCGCAACCGCACTGCCGCTGTGGCTGTCCGTGTTCTTCACACTGCTCTGCTTCAAGCCGCCTTCGCTTCCTGTAGTTGTGTGAACAGCCGACGACTGCGCAGCGGTTTCCCGAAGACCTCATTGAAACTTTCATCACACATACACCCAAATCGTGCTACAACAGCTAAGCAAATAAACACCGGGAACAGCAGAGAACGCACGGGACGCACGCAAACCGCCTTTCCGAACTAGCCAGACAGGAGGAAAGCGACATGGCGGTGTTTGGCGCGCTGGGAGCGAGGCTAAAACTGAAAAAGGCCTATAGCTCGAGATGGAAAAAAAAAAGACGCGTGCGGCTAAGGCGGTGTCAAGATTGGGGAACGCGATCCTGGGAAAAATTAGTACCGGACGTGACTCATCGCGAAGCAAAGGATACGACGAGGCCTGGCGCCGGCGGCAGCAGCGGCGAAAGCAGAGATGACCGCCACAGTGTACTGGACGTGACTCATCGCGAAGCAAAGGATGCGACGAGGCCTGGCGCCGGCGGCAGCAGCGGCGAAAGCAGAGATGACCGCCACAGTGTACCGGACGTGACTCATCGCGAAGCAAAGGATACGACGAGGCCTGGCGCCGGCGGCAGCAGCGGCGAAAGCAGAGATGACCGCCACAGTGTACCGGACGTGACTCATCGCGAAGCAAATGATGCGGCGCGCGCTGGCGACTCCAGCGGCGGAAGCATAGACGACGACGGACGGTGTGGTGCTACGCCAGGTCAAGCTGAGGCTGCTAATTGAAAGACGGCGGTGTCCTCGACAGAGGTCTCGTGCTTCGGCCATCCGGCGGGGGAACTCGAGGAGGTTCGTTCACCTGCGGGGAGACTGCGGTGTACTCCTTTCCCGCGTAGGCAACGCACAGAAACCTTGAGGCAGTGGTGAAGGTGACGCATCTGTGTTTGATGACTAAGTCTTCCCCTTCTCATCCCTCGAGCTGTGAGAGAGCGAGAGAGCATCAGCACCGCCCACTGTCGTGGGTGGTACCGCCAGCGTCATCAACTGCCCATTTGATTGGACAGCGTTCTTCGAACTAAATTCTCCACGCAGGGATCTGGGGTATACGAACCGTATTTAACGGGATGTTTTTTGTGTCCAGAGTACTTCCTTAACGACTGTAAACCCGTAAAATGAACCCTTCTGTACAGTGTCCTCGATAACGCAGTTCGACTCCGTCCTTCGGAGCCGGGACCTGCGGGGCTGAACGAGTCAGTCATCTCCAGGCCCCCTCCGTCTCCAACAGCGGTCAGCTTGGCCGCCGCCAATCTACAGAGTAAATGTGGTCAGTGGGGAGAAGATCCGCCGTTTTCAGCCTGGATGTCTTGCAGTCTTACTGGCAGAGATGCGTACAGGTTTTGAACCAAGCCTCGATCGGATCTCAGCCGTTCCCACTAGCTCTGAAAAGAGCTACCCATAAACCGTCTCTGCTCTGGATTTGAAGGGCACGTCACGCCAAGTTACTCTTCATTAAGCCCCACACGTTCTCAATGATGTTGATGTCGGCATCTTTAGGCAACCATTCTAGCACATTATCTGCAGTCAATCAGGGGTGGCCCGGACTATGACTGAATATGAGACGGTGGCATGCGACGCGTTTTCACAGCGAGACGTTGGCATATGTTTCTTGAAGGCAAGGAATGAATCAGCGCGCTTGACTGCGAGTTTATCACTGCCAATCATGGCACTATGTCGACGGTTCGAACGAGTGAAGCTGTGTTTCGTTCACGAAAGGAAATGAATCTGTAATATTAAAGAGACCACTCAAGCACTTAGTGGGCGTTAAATTCTACGCGGGCTTCACCGATTGCCCAGTTAGAATGCAGTCGTCGTGAAAAGTGGATGCCATTCCACGCATTGACAGGGACACACGGTTTCGCATAATTGCGCTTGCTGTTGCGGGTCGGAGCTGCCGAAAAATCGTTGGGGTAATTGGGTGCTCGAGGTTCTCAGTGGACCGAATTGTGTGCGCATATCGAGATGAACCGCGCATTGAGGATGCTTCAAGAGAAGGGCGGCCTTCAGCCACGACCCCTGAAGAAGACCTATGGATTGTGGCCGCTGCTAATCTTGAACCCACATCGACCATCGAAGAAATTCGGCAGGAGCTGGGTCTACGTGCGTCAGGGCCGACCATTTGCCGGAGACTGTACGCAGTAGGGCTTCGCAGTCGCGTCGCTTGAAAGAGGCCCCTGTTGAGCAAGCGGGAGAGGCAAGAGAGCCTTCATTTCGTGAGGAATCACATGTCTTCAGGCGAACAGGACTGGAGCATCGTCGTATTCACCAACGAATCTACATTTCTGACACGATGGGACCAGCAGCAGCGCATGTGGAGAGTCGTTGGTGCAAGGTAAAAACACCCAACAAATTCTTCTCAGCAGTGTAGACTATACTAGGATACACCTTAAAGAGCAGGAACACCAAATTTTTTTTATGCATTTTTCCCCTCTGGAATGGTACACAAGACAAGTGTGCACACGGGTCACGAGGTGAAATTCGCCTACTCCTGCTAAACAATTTATCATTGAATTTTTTCTTCTGCCGTCTAGATTTCAGCTTCTACGGCCAAACCACGGCTGTGATGTGAGTTTTGCAGAACCGGCGATATAATCGCCGCTGGTTAATTTCTTGTTGTTCCTCCTCTTGGGCAGGATTGTGTAAGAATTAGTGCGAATTAAAATGAACGAAGCCGCGATTACAACGCAGGTTTTGCATGCCTCACGTGACCGAAGCGCGTCTGTGACGTCACAGCTGCCGTCACGCCGCTGAAACTGAAACCTAAAGAGCATGAGAGAGAAAATTCTATTATAAATTAAGTACCGCTTGATCGCGCAATCAACGTGGCTCTCCAGGTTTTCTAATGCGCTGTGCATCATTCCGAAAACTGAACACACAACTAAAATTTGGTGTCTCTACTCCTTTAAGAAAACCGCATCGAATATGTAGCCCATGGAACACGGCTACGTATTCGATGTCGAATTAGAAACCTCTTTTTTATGACAGCCTCAGAGTGTTCCTGAGTTTTACTGATTACTTCAGTTGTGCATTGTCGTCAAAATTTTTCACGGCCTTAAAATAATTTTGGAATGGCGCTTACTAATTCAAGAACACTAACGGTTTTATTCAGGTACGAACCAGAATATATCCAGCAAGTCGCAGCCACCGGGCGCTGTGCAGTCAGTGTATGGGGCGCGGTCACACGCCAGGGGCTTGGACCACTGCAGAGAATTGAAGGCACCTTGACATCAAATGCCTACGTGGGCATCCTTCAAGAAGCAATGCTACCTTTCTTCCTGGATTACCCGTTCCCTGACGGATGGTTTGTGTTCCCACACGACAAAAGCCCCATACATAAGGCCAAGTGAGTAGAATACGGGCTTCAGAGCGGCGTAGATTGCTAAACAGATAACTCTGCTCAACACTAAGAGCATGGTAGAAAAAAAAGAAACGAGGCACGGCCAAATGCTACGTTGCACCTCTAACTCCGGGTCGTGACGCCTCCAACTGTGCGTCGTTATTCTCGAGTGGAGTTGTACCTTGTCTGTTCCTTAAGAAGTCAATGCGGTCAATGGTTTCCTGGTCGAACGTTACCACTGCAGTGCTCAGACAGCTACACAGTTAAACGATCTATGTCCGCGATTCCTCCCTGAAGTGGGTAAGAAAAAAGTTCCTATAAAGTTCTTAAAAAAAAAAACATGAACTGTAGCATACAGCATACAGTACCCCTCACCTTACAGATACTTGTTACCTACGGCTAGTTGAAAGTCTTCTCTGAGAAATCTATCATGGGCTGAGCGGCCACCAGTGACGGCACGATAAGATGCGGTGTGCTCTTTGCATGCGTATTGAAGGCCAATCCTTATTTATGCGTGGGCCTACCCTATTTTACTTTACTCCAGAAATGTTTTTCCCGAATATCAGGCAGTGAAAATTAACGTTCAGAAACTCAATGCCAGTGCTGGTGAAATATGGCAGGATTGTTCAACATCCACCTGTATGGCACCTCTGAAAGCTCGTATGTGATTTAGTTACATTAAACGCACATGCCATTTAACAATTAAAAAAAAGCTTTAAACAGTATATCTCACCTAGCACTTAAGTTTCCAACAACTCAATAGAGAGTTTTAGTATTGCGGGCTTTGCGTAACTGCGTGCATAGCGGAATAGCGGGTCCAGAGTGCGCATGCGCAGAACGCTAACGGGGAAATAGCGTTAGCGTACGCACGCAATTTTCAGAATTTAGCGTTGCGGCAGTTGCGGCTTTTGCGCCCTTAGCGTGGAAACATGGCGGCGTCCTTTCAAGTGACAGCCGCCCGCTTCAGCCGATTCAGCAGCTCTTGCTATTCCGGTCGGCATGTTTACTGGCAACTACTGGTGTTTTTGCTTTTCGCTATGACTTACCTTGCTTCGACGATAAAGTTTAAACTGCAATTCAGCCCAAGTTTTTGAGATACGCTCTCGATTCTGGAGCGCGCAAGCATAATGGAACCTCAAGCTGCACTGCTACCGTCTGCAACGGCCCGAAACGCAGCAGAAACCAAGCAACAACGTCTGGAACGAGACAAAAATAGATTTGGAGGTTTTTCGCTGTGTTTTACGGACTTAAATTATTTAAATAGAGTTTATATTAAATTTACAAAAGTTTTTTGAAGATTTCACGTCATGTGATGGCAAATATTCTTGCTCCGACGGCTTGTATTTAACAAAAGCATTTGTTGGGAGATTTGGTGTTTTCGATGATCCATAACTACTGCGCAAACGACAGGACAGAGATGAAGAAGGGACACCACACAGCGCTGACTCTCAACTAAAGTTTTATTGGATGCCAGCAGGTATAAATACCTCCCTGGCGGCCAGAAAAGAATGCAGTCCACACTTACATGCGTGACTGACATACTAGTAAACCAGTCACGTGGCACCAAGCAAATCACATGCGCGAGAATACAATATAATCAGTGAGCATGCACTTGTCAATATTCGCAATCAAGGTATCGTCTTTCTTTTTCTGACAACGCGACAGATGAAGCACTGATGCATTCTTCCGAGAGCCTACCTATTAAGTGAGCTTCTATGATCTCCCTTGCTAACGTGTCACGGTTCTTTCCTAACACTGCACTTTCCGGATAGTTTGGCGCACAGACGTAGGTATCATCGTCATCTTCATTGCCTTTGCAGTGCCTGCAATGTTTCGCCACGTGGCCAGAGATAGCGACACGGGAGACATACTCATGCTCTTTGAGTCTTTCGTTTAAACATCGGCCGTTTTGGCCGATGTATCGCTTACCACAAGATAGTGGCAGCGAATATACCACCCCTTCCTGGCAAGGCACAAATTGTTTTGCGTGCTTTATCGGGCACTTGCGCGATTCTTTAATCTTTGAATTTACATTCTTACTCAGGCTGCAGAGTCGTTTGGGCGCCGAAAAGACAACATGAACGCCTGCATGTTTTCCGATTCTTTTTAGATTGTGCGACACTTTATGAAGATATGGCAACACAACAATCTTCCTTTTCTTCGTCTTTTTCGTACAATCACTTTTTCCCTTTGATTTTAACTTTTCCTGTAGTTTTCCTGCCACGGAAACTAATAATTCAGACGGGTAGCCTGCCTTTGCCAGGCGGTCTACTTGGTTGCTGAAGCTATGCTCCAACCTGTGTTCACAGGATTTGTTCACTGTGTTCCTGAAAACGGTATGTATAATTGCTCTCTTCACCAGCTTGGAGTGAGCCGATGAAAACGGCAAGATGGGCTTAACAGCACGGGGTTCATAAGCCCAACAAACATGAGATGGAGTGAAATGAAGCTAAAGATCTAAAAACCTAATAAAATCATTCAATGGTACTTCGTGTGCTAAAACCAATGGTGTGAGGCATTCTGAGAACACCGAAAGGACGTCAGGGAATTGCTGCTCGAAACCAAGGTTGTCACAATCTAAAAACACAAAGTAGTCATCAACAAATCTAAAAATGCTACAAACTCTTGTGGTAAGCGATACATCGGCCAAACCGGCCGATGTTTAAACGAAAGACTCAAAGAGCATGAGTATAATGTCTCCCGTGTCGCTATCTCTGGCCACGTGGCGAAACATTGCAGGCACTGCAAAGGCAATGAAGATGACGATGATACCTACGTCTGTGCGCCAAACTATCAGGAAAGTGCAGTGTTAGGAAAGAACCGTGACACGTTAGCAAGGGAGATCATAGAAGCTCACTTAATAGGTAGGCTCTCGGAAGAATGCATCAGTGCTTCATCTGTCGCGTTGTCAGAAAAAGAAAGACGATACCTTGATTGCGAATATTGACAAGTGCATGCTCACTGATTATATTGTATTCTCGCGCATGTTATTTGCTTGGTGACACGTGACTGGTTTACTAGTATGTCAGTCACGCATGTAAGTGTGGACTGCATTCTTTTCTGGCCGCCAGGGAGGTATTTATACCTGCTGGCATCCAATAAAACTTTAGTTGTGAGTCAGCGCTGTGTGGTGTCCCTTCTTCATCTCTGTCCTGTTGTTTGCGCTGTAGTTATGGATCATTGTAGTTAACATTGCCTTTACTAGATGGCGCCACTGTTTTACGTTTTGATTTCATTTTATTTCAATTTCGGGGTCATGTTGCAGACGAAAATGAACGCTGCACTAATAATTCGTTTAAAAAACTCGGAAATATTATACTTTGGCAAGTTAGCGGCAAAGTCGACCATTTTAGAAGGACCTTTGGCATCCATGTCAAGCAGATCGCGCTTAGCGTTTTCAAAACGCTACACTAAAACTGTCTGCGGGGATAAGCTGCTTGCGGCACGCTAACGTAATTTCCCTTAGGTCCGCCATCACTCTAACGCTATACTAAAACTCTCTATTATTGTGCAAATTTACGCTATTTTGTTTTGTTTGAGGCAGGACGTTCTGAAACTATTCTGTACAGCTGTATTCTTTCCCCATTTGTATACGAAGTTATTTATAGCCACCCCCTTCTTTTCTGGTCTGTCCGAGCCACACTAGATCAACTCGATGTCAACGTGCTTGAATGGCCGCCTAAGATGCCGACATCAACATCACTGATAACGTGTGGGGATTAATTAAGCATAACTTGGTGCGACGTAGCTTTCAAATCCAGAGCAGAGACGCTTTATGGGTAGCTCTAAAACAAGAGCGGTAACGGCTGAGATCCGATCCAGACTTGGTTCAAAATCTGTACGCATCTCTGCCAGCAAGACTGCAAGACATCCAGGCTGCAAACGGTGGATCTTCTCGCCACTGACCACATTTACTCTATAGATTGGCGGCGGTCAGGCTGACCGCTTCAGCCACGCGCATCTAATTTTTTTTTGCATGTGGAGCTATAGCGCTGCCTTTCCGTTTATTCCTCCATTTCCGGCCTAGAAGGTTTTCAAATCTGCAGGCGGTGCTGAAGATTAAATTACGTTCATTGGCGTCAAAGATATATGAATAAAATGTTCAAAAGTTGTGACTACTGAGAGTTGTGACGGCGTCCCTCATAGCCTGAGTCGCTTTGGGACGTTAAACTCCCCTAAACCAAACCTATAAGAGTGTTTTAGACATTTCTTGCCTGAATGTTTCTGAAAGCTAAAGGGGCCTTTGGCTGCGTTGCGACTTTTAAGAATGCAGCGCATACATCATCGAAGGGCAAGAAGGTTCAACCCACATCACCGCGGTCGGTCGCGATGCGAAGGAACACGGATGGTGATTAGTTATCGCTTTTGCAGCAGAGTAGCAAGATAGCAAACACGTTCGCCGTTTTCGTGATTGGTTCAGTCTGTTGCAGTGGTCCAAGGGGAGCGAACACTAGCAAGCAAAATAAATCAGACTTTCTTCTGCCCCGTGTAAGCGTGCATGATGCCACGGCATATTGAGAGAGAGACATGGCTACGAATAATTGCTCTTGCAGTAGCCAGAACAAGCCGGCGGGCTATTGCTACACACGTGGGATGCGCAAAGAAGACTGTCGACCAGACAGTTTGTGCATATAGAGATGAGCGCCGCGTCGAAGATGCTAGGATAGAACGGAGGCCGCTGGCAACCACTTTCGAAGAAAATCTTTCTATTGTCGCTGCCGTTAATTGTGAACCCTCACTGATGCTCGCAGAAATTAAGCAGGAGCTTTCGCTTGGGGTATCTCTTTGCACAATTAGGCGACGACTTAATGCTGCTAGACTTCGATACAGGACTGCCTGTCAAAGGCCGCGCCGTTAATGAAAGAGAGAAAGAAGCCCGACTGAACTTTGCTCAGGAGCTCATATTTTGGGGAGAAGACGAGTGGAGCCTGGTTGTATTCAGCGACGAATCAACTTTTGTATCCCGTTGGGACCAGCAGCTGAGAATCAGGAGGCTTCTTGGTACGAGGTGATTCTTCTTGTGCATGCGATGAGCTAGCATAACGGCGGTTAAAAGGCTCGTTCAATAGTTCCAAATAACAGTCTTGCGAAAGATGAACTTGACTCGCACAAAACGTTTTGCGCACTCCGGCTCGAAGTAGTGGTGTAAGTTTTGAATACTTTGTTTATGAATACTTTGCATGTAAATTTTCGTATTCAGCGTCATGCAGCCATGTTGTGCGCAGATTTATCTTCGAGATACCGACTTACAGGAAACCTCCAATGCATTCAACAGTGTGTGCGAATGAGCGTAGACTGATATTTAAAGAAAAGAGTGGGCGCGTTGACTTGGTGGGTATGGAGTTCGCCTACTGAGCTTGAAGTCAGCGGATGCGGTCGCACATAAGTTAATGTCAAAAGCGAAACGGCTCGTAAGCCCTGCGTTGTCAGCGCACATTAGGTTTTAGCATTGCGGAGATGTATTAGTGTACACGTATGCCGGTTTTCCGGCATACTTTGCATGTAAATTTTCGTATTCAGCGTCATGCAGCCATGTTGTGCGCAGATTTATCTTCGAGATACCGACTTACAGGAAACCTCCAATGCATTCAACAGTGTGTGCGAATGAGCGTAGACTGATATTTAAAGAAAAGAGTGGGCGTGTTGACTTGGTGGGTATGGAGTTCGCCTACTGAGCTTGAAGTCAGCGGATGCGGTCGCACATAAGTTAATGTCAAAAGCGAAACGGCTCGTAAGCCCTGCGTTGTCAGCGCACATTAGGTTTTAGCATTGCGGAGATGTATTAGTGTACACGTATGCCGGTTTTCCGGAGGCCACATGAGCACGCGCAGTGGCATGTGTAGGGTCAGGCGGGGCCACTGCGCGTGCACAGCAATTGAACCTCACGTAGTGCATGTAATCTAGAGCCCTCCGCTAAGGTGTCTCTAATTATAAATGCTCTTCTCTACTACTTTTCAGATACGACCCAGAGTATATTCAGCAGGTCGCTGCAAGTGGACGATGCTCCATAAGTGTTTGGGGAGCAATCACCACCCACGGCCTTGGTCCGCTGCACAAGATTGTGAAAACTGTGACAGCGGACAAATACTCCGACATAATTCAACACGTTCTCTTACCTTGCCTGCTGGATGGTCCGTTCGAGGACGGCGTTTTCATATTCCAGCATGACAGGAGCCCAGTACACACGGCCAAGTATGTTCTTTTAATGAGTTTGTAACCAACCCGACCTTTTAGCGGCCAAGAAGAATCGTTGACATAGGGCTTATGTTGTCTTTATCAGCACTGATTACAGTAAGCTGTTTTGAGGAATTTTCTGAATTGTTTTTTTTTTGCATTTTCATCATAAGAGATTGGCGAAGGAATTCTCGCAACGGCATTTCGGGTGGTCGTCCTCCGATAAGTATGGAAGAGTGCCAGTGGGGTTTGGAATTGCTAGTCGGCAGGAAAATTTCTTTTTTCAACCAAACGATTATGGAATATCAGACTGTTTCTCAACAGTAATTATACAAAAGCAATCTTTATGTAAAATGGGCGTCGGCGTGTAATCCATACAGATAGCATTTTCTACTTTTCCTCATTTCTACAAATTGTATGTTCTGAATCGTACTCCAATATGCATCTACCCCAGGCCTTACTTTCTTGATTACTTATCTCCAACTCCGCATCAAAGAACCATAACGGTATTCTTGCTTATTTTAGGAGCCTCTGTATGTTCTTTTAAGTTACTCATAGGATGTTTTCTGGTTATGAATTAATTGCTGACTGCGCAAAGTGGCAGTTTCGGTTTTTTGCCTTAAATTAAAGTTCCCACGTAGTGGGCATTACATAACAGGTGGGTTTGTATAACAAAAACACCACGTGACAGGTAATCATTCAACAAAACAGTCATTTAAAAGCTGCGGCAGGTTGTTGCCTGTCATTAGCGTCCTTTTTCAATGAGGCACCCTGGGCGAAGGATGAGAGATTGTCATCAGCTGCCATCTTGCTGATGGTATTCACGCTGTAGATGTCAGCTGTAGAAAAAGTTGGCGTCCTTTCTACGATGCCATGGTGCACACTGAGCATGAAATTATTTCATGAGCAAAGTGAGGGATGTATTTCAGCGTACTTTATTCTGCAGGTCTGCTTAGCAGGTGCATAACGATAGTTCATAATCAACCTCTATATCTGACGCACGGCGTCGCTTGCCGTTCGATACGCAACCACGCCGTAGCCAACCGCTGCATGTTCGTTGTCCCACGACAGATTGGTCCGCCTTGCTACAAATACTTTCGTGCAGCTAAGCGGAACGGTTTCTAAACCTTCCACTCACTATACGGGCCCAGCCTGACTCGCATCAAAATCTCCAAGTACAAAATCTTTCTTTTTGTTGTTCTCGTACAAGCGGATACAAAACAATGAATAACTACGATTACATTTTCACTTTAATTTATATTCTATTGCCAAAACCTCTACAGAAAAGAACGGGCTTATGCACAAAACGCGGTGAGGAAACAAACCTACGGGCAGCACGCTGCGGCAGTTTCCTAACCTCCTACGAATCAGAAAATACATTCAGGCAAGGAATGTCTAAAACAATCTTATAATGCAGCCTGTCCATTTAAAATTTCATTTTTGCATCCGGTCGCCCTAACTAGTTTTGAGACACGTTAACGGTGTGGATATTTTTCTAAAGAGAGAATAAAATACATGATGTGTTTGTTAAGTGCAGTGGAAATATTCGCCGTTTTCTTAAATGCTTTCTTTTTCTTTGCTGTCCTAATATCCAGGCAAGTACAGCGCACTCTGGAGGAGCTGGCAAATCGACTCCTCGACTGGCCGCCCAAGGGTGCCGATCTGAATATTACTGAGCACCTTTGGGGCCTCATTAAAAGGCGCCTTGCACGGAGAACTTTCCAGCAAAGCAGCAAAGAGGTTCTCTGGTAGCCAGTACATGAAGAGTGGGAAAGATTGAGGACGTCTCATAGGCGCCTCCAAGAATTGTATGCGTCACTGCCGAAACGAGTGTCAGACGTTGTCGAGGCACACGGCGCTTTTACTAAGCACTGAGGCGATCCCAATCCTAGATTAAATTAAAGTCCCAACGATGTGTTCAGTCGCCTCCCAAGTCAAGGCATCCTCTCCTTTTCTGTTAATGTTGTTACATGTGACAAATATATATGTACGCGTGTGTGTATGCGTCTATGTATACAGTGAACGATTTGAACGCTGTACCACGCAAAAAATGTCTTATACCAGAAAGGCGTCTCAAACATATATCAACACCATGCGCGTCGCACAAACTTTCATGCAGTTCAGTAGAAATGCAGATTCAAGGCTTCTGCATAAGTGCAGCTTGCAGGTACGCCCATGTGGCTAAAGGTTAGCCTAGAACTTGTCGGTCAAGGCAGCAACATTGAGGTTGAGTATTCCAAAGTGGGGTGCTTAGCCATTCATCGTACTTGTTTACGTTATCTGTAAAATATTCAAGGTAACGGGTTTACAATGCCGGAAATGATCATGCGCACGGCTAAAGCTCAAGATCGTTCCGATGCATTCTAGTATGCCTTGCGCGATAGCCGGAAAGTTTGAAGCTGGCATGGTAGCGAGGAAACAGTACACCGATTTTCAGTACACGTGGCTGAAAGTACCACGTTCTCTCTTTGGGGAAAGACAAGACGTGACCCCACCGCGCTGGTCTATTAGCGACACCACATAATAATGACGTTTGACATGTAGTGTAATCGGCCGGCGTTGCAGACTGGCCTGGAAGGCTGACAGGCACATGAACTTTCTATGGGAGCGCAAAAAATATCGGAATCCACGTATGTGTTCATCTGGCTTAATCGGTCAGAATCGGCTGCCTCCATGCAGGTGACTTACTTAACAACGCTCGATTCCTATGCCGATGCGCGCATGCGTTTTGTTTCTCGCGTTTCTATTCTGGAAAACCTCAGTAACTGCTATTTTGAGGACACGTGCACAAGGCCTGTTCACCCGGGAAACGCGACGAATTCGGCAATGCTGTGTCATGCGCTGCAGCGTCGGAAATGCTTGAATCAGCCGTAGCATGAATAGAATAGTGACTACGCAATAGCACTAAGTTCAAACACGAAACCACAGCTGGGGCACGGTAAGCTGGCTTTTGCGATGTGTATCACAATATTTATTTAACTTTAAGAAATGGGCCTACAATTGGAGGCAGGCACTGGTGCAGCTTCAGATCGGTTATTACGAAGCGATGAACGCCGCTTTCTGGAGAAACGCGCTGTTTCCGGTGCTTCCCAATTGTCAGCCAGCCTAACATAGCCTAAAAGGTCCACTGCGTCTCAAAATGCCCGCGCAACAACACTGCTTCGCTACCTATCTATTTGGCAGACAGAGAGAGAGAAGCCCTTTAATGAAATGCAGACCGCGACGTGCATACACGGCCGATTGACGTCCTAATTTTCGCGAGGAGCAGGAGGCCTGGATAGAGATTCGTGCTCACAAAGAATCATAGTCGAAACAGTCGAATGCCCATAGTAGCGCTCTTGTCACGGTCGCGATAAGGTCCAAACTTTCGATAAAGGCAGTGCAGTGAGCTGCACACAGTGCCGTTTGCAGTGCGTCGCTACGAAACTGTACATAAAATCTAACAGTAAGTTCGTCGCACCTTACGGCTGAAAATAAGTATACAAATCGCCGGTAACGAGCGTAAAAACTCCCGGGCGTCCCACGTTGCAAAGCACGAAGCCGGCTTGAGGCTGTTTATTTTTTTTTTCACAAGCTGATCATGTGAAGATGGTGTCGGTTTCTTTACGGTTGGGCCCTTGCAATGCAGAACCCTTTTGAGGAGTTACGGCTGAGCGGCCGCAGCAGCTTAGCGCAGCGCATGCCGGTTCCGCAGCACCCGGAGAGTGACACTGGACTTTGCAAAGATGGAAGCGCCCCTCGTGCAGAGTTACGGCGAAAGGAGCGGCGACGCGAACGCCGCACTAACTTGCGTGAAGCCGGCGCGGCTCCCTTTCCCTTACCCACGCGAGAGAAAGACAGGTGGTTTCTCTCACTCTCTATACTTTATAGCAAGGGCGCTTGGCTGACAGGAGCGCCGCCTATCGGCCCCGCAGCCGCTCCGGAGCCCTTTACGGTGGGCTCCAAACTTTTGACAAAGACTGTACACCACTTTCAAACGTTTATGAAAGTTTATGAAAGGCGGGTCCGTCCCCAAAAAATTCTTATCTTTGTACATGAGTCATGCTGCACTAGGTAATGATTCGCTGTTAGGCTGCTGAATTAATTCTAGGATGCATGAAGGTCAGTGATGAAAATAAATTATTTTGCCAATACTGGCTTCCACAAACTTTTCACTGTGCGTGTAAAAGACACCTCACTCCTTTTAGACAATCTGCAACACCTAAGAGGCAAAGCAATTTGTCTCGCTCCCCAAAAATGCAGGGGGAAACTTAAGATCATCATTCATGGGTTTGACACGACAGTATTTATGGCTCCCCGCTGGTCTTTCTCTTCGCACACACACTGTTCTTCATTCATGTTCACATATTTATCAATAATCTAAGCAGAGGTTCCACATTTTTGTCGTTGAAATCTTCTGCACTGCAGTTAACCTATATAATGTTACTGTAATTACTTTCTCACTAATTGGCACATATTTAGTTCAGTGCAGTAATTACATTACTAAGCTTCGAATTAAGCGAACAGCACCCACACATCACTCCCATCCTTTGTACCTCAGCAAAGGCAATGGGCCTACACGGCCTAGTTGGTAGCGTTCCTGGCTGGCGATCCAAGGGGTCAGGGGTTTCAAGGCAGACAGAAATTTGTTAAAATTTTCTGTATGTAAAATCTTTTACTTGATAAAGTGAAGTAGTTTCAGACATTTTTTGACGTTTGATTCAGATTACAAATGCTCTTTTGAATGACTTCCACTAAAGGCACACACACGTGAAACGGGTTTTTTAACACCATGCCGGTTGGATAACGCGGAATTTTCTGCTGAATGGCAGCCTTAATTGTATCGTGTTATAAACCTCTCTCCTTGACAGGGATGTGTGCAGGTTTTATATACCTTTCTTTTCTGGTTGCACGTCACAAAATAACTTCTTAGCACTAATTACGATGCCATCACATGCCATACAGCACTAATGATATTACTTCGTAATCAGAAAAAAAAGTTTTTCTTTTAATGTGAAAACAAAATACCAGCCTATTTCCACCTGACCTGCTTTGGTTTCGTACTTCTGCTTGAACTTGAAGAGAAAATAGCGAGCAAAGCTGTACAAGAGGGTAATTTTTCAGAGGGCTTAAATTTTATGCACAGGCACTTCCAATGACTCCAATTTCACCAACATTTTGTAACCTGTTCTATCATTATAATGGTGATGAATAGTTTCTGTTCATTAATTTAACTCTCTCTTCGTGGAAACTTTTAGTCAGACTTGCTTACCATTTATCAAGCTGCCTTAATCATGCTAAAAAAATTATCCTCCATGTGTACCCTCCATTGTGCATTTGAAGTGTTCTTTTTTTTCATGCAGTGAAGGACTGCAATACATACATAGAGGGAGACATCTCCAACCTGTCACTGATGCCAATGCAACAGAGCGGATTTTAAACACGTATAGCAAACTTGCCCACACAAACCGAAACCTCCTTTCCAAGGGATGGAATCGCAGGAGCGATGGGAGGCTGCTTTGCGCAGCTCACAGGCAGAGCTGCAGCTTCGCATCATGGGCTTATCTTTGAAGGTCTCCGCAGCCAAACAGTGCCCGGTCATGTAGAGCGGCCTGAGGGCCCGTCGCCACCCCTCCCCCTTCACCCACCCTCAGCAGATTCACTGAAGTGGGACTAATAAAGCTATTACTAACTAACCAACCAAAGGCTGTGATAGCCTGCCTGCGACGCAGTTCACCACGGTAATCGCTTGAACCGCAGCTTTGAACAAATAATCTCTGAGCTGTACAAAAGCTTTGTTCTCATTACAGGTAGGCCCATTGTTATTAGAATGTGTGTAATGTACTGTTACAGAGCAACTTCGATTGGTCCTCAGTGTCCTTTGTGGCATTTGCCGACATTTTAACACCTACAAATGGTATGGTAGCCTTCACTGATCTGATTTTGAGTGTACGTAGTGGGTTCTGGTTGTCTATTTTAATACACAGTAAAGGTAACTACTTTGAAAGTGAATGCATTTCATTGAGCGTTACTCTCCTGAAGTGCACAAAAGTGGCATCACATGGTTTTTATTGCATCAATGTATGGTGTAAATGTTGCCTAACAGCATTGTGATCCATTGCTCAAAGAGAACCAACAATGGCCCTGAAATGTATGTGGTCAGGAGTGTACAGAGGGAAGGTCATACACTTGGACATCAGGCAAGGAACATTACTGAAGCCTCTTGTAGATTGCTCGTGGAGTGCACAGGGCTTGCCCAAACCAATCCACATCATCCAGTGTTATCATGCTGCATTAATGGAACTTTTACCAGAATAGCAGTGCCTGTCTGTGATGCTGCCTCCCTCAAATATTGTGCTGAGGGCCATGTTAGTCTTGCATTTCTTGCCCCTTTGTGTGTTATCTTGCTGCTGTGCATGCTTGTGCGTATCTTGTTGTGTTGCTGTTCTTCCTTCTTAATTGTGGTACTTGTAACTTCACCGTTGTTTTTATTCTCCTTCAGCTCCATGGCCTCACCCTGAGACATGTTCAGGCTTAATATGATATGTGCACTAGATAATGCGTCTGTATGTGCACGCTATGATAATAACTTACATGAAGCGAATTAAGGAAGGGTCTTGCATATTGCATTAAGCTGTTTGTAATGTGACATGGCCCTCCGCCTTCACTATCGACCTCTATATTCGTCCCCTTCCCAAAGGTTGAGTAGCATATGTCAATACATGTTTTCCCCAGCTGACCTGTTCACCTTTGCAGACATTAAATCTTTGTTTTACAAGGAATGTTGCAGCATTAAAAGGAGCGGCCTGTTGCTGCTGCAGTTGCATAACGGTTGCCTTATAGCAAAGGAATCGCTGTGCTCTTTGTGACAAATTTCCTTTCAACTTGCACATTGTGGTGTTAACATGCATCAGATGAGCATCCATCATCGACATCAGCCCGACTACGCCCACTGCAGGACAAAGCCCTCTCCCGTATCTCTCCAGTTAACCTTATCCTGTGCCATCTATGGCTACCCTGTCCCCGTAATCTTATCCGCCCACCGAACTTTCTGCCGCCCCTTGTTACGCTTGCATTCCCTTGGAATCCACTCCGTTACCTTTAAGGACCAGCGGTTATCTTGCCTTCGCATTACATGACCTGCCCAAACCCGTTTCTTCCTCTTCATTTCGACTGGAATGTCATTAACCCGTACTCAAGCAAGGGAAATGCGCAAAAGAAGACACGGACGAAAAGAGCACAAGGAAGGGCACTTCTCGACAGTGTCTTTTTTGGCACATTTTCCTTGCTTGAGTATGCACAACCGACTCGTTCAACATGCACTAAATCATTAACCCGCGTTTGTTTCCTCACTCACTCTGCCCGCTTCCGGGCTCTTAACTTTGCACCTATCATTTTTCTTTCCGCAGCTCGCAGTACAGGTGCTGCGATGGCTTTGGTAAGTGCGATGTGGTCACTTCAGAGAAAGTTAATGAGAAGTTAATGAGATTAAGTACGTTTCGAAAAAAGAGAAAAAATGGAGTAGAATTATTGACAGCCATTCCATATTAGAATGATGTAATGTACAGGGTTAGTCACATGTTCCCAAGCTACATAGCCTGTTTTTCTTCGGTATATCCTGGCATTAAAGATGCCGATGAAGCTATCAAGGTTCTCAAAGGTTGTAACGATATTTCTTCTACCCTATATAGATATCTTCAGTTTCAGGGTTGTTGTAACCGCCCAACTATACCGCTAGAAAGGAGACCCTGTGGCCTGGGGACGTTTGACTGACTCTGTACCTGGAGCACTAGACAATGCATGCATGACGTGTTGCTTGCCTGCTCAGATTTAGGCGTCTGTTCGCAGTGTCGGCGGCAGCAGAAAATCTGCCTTGTGCTTCTTTCAGTCCCTTAAGGCGGAAAGCTGGGCTAGTTGGTGTTTGGATTGAGAGGACATCGTAGTAGAGCTAAAAAACACAGGCATGACAGAGTAGAAGAAGACAACACAGGTGCTAGACATCAACTTAGTGCAAAAATCAACAATAAAATCGCATGCGTGATAGCACTTCCCGATACAGGAACTTCCTGTATCGGGAAGTGCCGTCACGAATGCGATTTGGTTGTTTGACACTTAATAGTCAGATATAAATGCTTGGTATTTTTCGGGAATAAACTCAGTTGATGTCTAGCACCTGTGTTGTATTCTTCTACCTTGTCGTCCCTGTGTTTTTTAGAGCGACTACTATGTCCTTTCTGTCTCTGACAAGTATTGCGCGCGCCGCCGCGGTGGCTCAGGGGTTATGGTGCTCGACTGCTGTCCCGAAAGACGCGGGTTCGGTCCCGGCCCCGGCGGTTGAATTTCGATGTAGGCGAAATTCTAGAGGCCCGTGTACTGTGCGATGCCAGTGCACGCAAAAGAACCCCAGGTGGTCGAAATTTCCGGAGCCCTCCACTACGGCGTCTCTCATAGCCTTAGTCGCTGTGGGACTTTGAACCCCATAAACTAAACCAAACCACGAGTATTCTCCAGGAAGTGCCTTAAACGTTCATTCCGGCAGGTAATAGAATGTGCGAAGTTGCCATCGATTTTTACGAATGTACTCGCGCCGTTTTTGCTCTTTGCCGGTTTCTTTGCGTGACGCTGCTCGCGTCTCGAAACTACACCGCCTCACTTCTATTGAACAGCAATCCAGGCTGCCTTCGGTCGCATTTGACGACCGGAGTGTGGGGTTCTTGGTTTGGTTTGGTATGGTTTGATGTATATTTTCTTTCAAAATGAAAGGGGAAGCCAAAGCAAAATGCGGTAGGTCTGACTAGGCCTTGGCTTCCTGATACAGGCGGCAGCACACACCTTTAGCGCCTATGTAGGACAAACAATGACACCAAATATTATAACAAAAATATGACACAAGCAAGCATAAATTGAATACATCAATGACAACAAATAATATAACAATATGACAGAAAGAAGCATGAATTGAATACGTTACCTAATACCCTCAATCAGAAAATCGCGTTGAGTATCCCCCCTTGGTCCGTCCATAGCTGCTTCCGGAGGTCCCACCGCACGTGTCATGAGGCACTGCGACCGCAGCTCACGCAACATATTTGCTTGCCACTTTGATTAGTGGCGCTACTGCACCACACATACGCAGTTAGGAAACAGTGTCTTTCGTACCTGGCGCCAATAGTAGCAGAGGACGGCACTTGCCACTTTCACACTTTTTTATTTCGTAATGTTGGCAGCAGTAGTTAACAAGTAAAGTTTTGTAAATTGTATTTAGCATAAAAAACATGACCAAGCGGCGGCACATATTTTGTTTTAGGATGTAAACGTGCTGCCGCGTGAGAACTCTGGATACTCTTTCGCAGCATGCAAACTACGCGATCATCGGTCCAGGGTGATTGCGATTATTAGTCCACGCTTTCTATAGAACACAGACAAACGCAGTCGACGCAGTGGTCATTCCTTATGAGTGGGAGAGACTCAGTGCTGTAAGCAAGTTATTTCTTAGCGATTGCTAGTTCCAAGTGCGTGTTCCAAGGCAAGGTCTACCTTGCCCGCTCTCTTTTCGGCATGCAGTCGGAAAGCCGTTACCGCGATCACTGTGACGCCTTCGATACGCCTGACGAAATGTTCCGTCGCCATTACCGACTCACAAAAGATTTAGTGATGTGGCTGTGCGACTAACTGGGGCGACGATCTTGAGCGGCAGCGCGTGTACACAAGCATTGCTCTGACAGTGGAACAGCAGGTGCTATGCGCTCTCCGCTTTTACGCCACAGGCAGCTTTCAGGGAGTGATTGCCAGCGACGAACATTTGGCCATTAGCCAGCCCAGTGTTAGTCGCTGCATTCACGCAGTTACTGACGCCATCGTAAGCTGCCTGGGCCACGAATAGATTTCGTTCCCGTACACTCTGGCGGAACTGGCGACTGCGCGGGAGGGATTTGAACTGCTGGACAGCAGATTCCAGGGGTGTATCGGTGCCATCGACGGGACTTACGTTTGCATCAGCGCGCTAACTCACGTAGTCAACAAGCCGGCGTACTTCTGCCGCTAAGGATACTACGCACTGAACGTCTTGGGGGTAAGAGCGATAATAACCAGCCTGGTAACGGTGCTCTTCGATGCCCTTTGTTGTTATGTAACTGTAATCGAACAAAAGTCAAAGACGAAGCGCCGGAGGCCCTCCAGCCAATGCTGTCGACCGATTTTCATGACGCCGCGGTTAATCCAGTTGAGCCGAGGTTAAGCTCATTGAACCTGCAAGCCCTTCAGACCTCAGGTAACAGGCCAAAGACGATTAACCATGACTTATCCGGATTAACCACGGTGTCATGAAAATCGGTCGACACCACTGATTGGAGTGCCTCATTTGAAAATTTCGGCATGCACGTGCGCCAAACTTACGCGAGCTTTTGTTTACAGTAAAAAGAAAACGTCATATTGGAGGGAGAGGCTGAGCTTATGTAACTGCAGCGGAAAGCATAAAAAATGATACAATCGCGGATTTTGGAAACGAAGTCTGAAATGCCCGCAACTTGCAAAGGGACGGTAGTTCAGTGTTTCCGACATTCTGCTGGTCTTTTCTAGCCACATGGTATTGAAGACAAAATAAATGAGGTACTAGACTGGGCACTTCTTTCAGCAGTGTATGTCTACATTATTAAAAAAGCCTATTCGATAGATTGAGTAAAAAAGCAGCACAAGCAAAATACATGCGGGACACGCCTGCTCTTGAACATGACATGCACAATTACAATTACTTTTTCGTGCTATGTTTCGTGGTGATGCTTTTTCATCACGTTCACAGGAAAATTTAATTGCTAAGTCGTAAGTGTACCAAGTGTTCCAAGCACTAGTATTCAAAACATGTGCCGTATGTTTCATTCAGTGTGTTGCTTATGATGTGTTTTACTGTACATGATGTAGTTGTCATAGCAGTCATTGCAGAATTTTTCTTTATAATTTTGCTTTAATTCCTCTGCATAGGTCTGAGCAGACTATAAACAAGTGTAATCGAACCGTTAAATGTCATTGCTTGCAAATAAGGTAACATGAGTATGTAAAACCACTCAAGTAACAAGAGGAACAATGCTGCACATGTCAGAAGTGGAAAAAAGTGTGCAAAATTTATAATAACCGTATTGCAGGGGTAACAAATATTGTAATGAGCATAAAGAAGCATAATATCATCAACATAACATGTACAACTTACATCTGCAAACTGAGTAAAAATCTTAACGACATTTGTGCATGTTTCTTCACAGGTGTGCGATGCAAACCTTCGTATCAGGGCTCTTGATGCGACATTCCCGGGATCTGTTCACGATTGATTCGTGTGGTGTGCTCACCAGGTACACCATGACAACTTGCTCCAGTCTGGTGAATACCTGCTAGGTATGTGAGTGCTGGCAGACAGGAAAAATGTTTGCAATGAACGAATGGGAATGCAGCGAGTAGCTTTAACTGAGCATTTTAATGTAAATAGTAGAGCAAGTACACAATGAACGCTTGCCATGTCATATGGATGCCATATCAAGGGTTGGCAAGTTAAGTTTATGAGGCATGTGTGTTAATTTGAGCAGCATTTAGCTGTTAACAAAAATGTTTGCTTGCAGTATGTAAAGCAAAGAATACTGTATAAGTTAGAGACACGACAAATAGAATTTGGGCTGTATCAATTCAATACTACATTGTAATCACAAGGAGACCAACTTCACCAAGGGAGGAGCTTTATAAGCTAGAAAATGCTAAAAAATGAGGTACAGGTGTCCCTTTCACCACAAGGTTGTGCAGGCAAAACATGTGCACCGACACCAATTTTTTGGTCGCTGATCCCACAAGCTGTTCACTTGAAAGCGGTGGCACCCTATCCTTTTTGGCAAGGACATAAGGGGTTTCAATCGCATAGCGGGAAGAAATTTGAATCCAATTTTCTCGGCTGTAAATGTGTCTTTTGCTGCAAGACAGACGTCAACATGGCCAGAAAGAGTCAGCGAATCCAGTTTCACTCACAAAAGTTACTAGATTGAGTGTTCCTCAGTTCCCCTTTAATGAATGCAAGCAGCATAAGTGTAAATAATTTACAAAACAGGCTGAGGCAACACAATAACGAGGAATGCCTAACCTATGAATACGGACGTATAAAAGCAAAAAAATGACAATAACGACAATTCATGGAAGATAGAATAAATATGCATTGAGTAAAAAAAATTGGCAGTGGCTTAGCTCTGCTATGCCAGGATATACGTAGCTTGAGGTGAGTGCGAGGTATCCACATCACGGTGGACACCTGAACCAGAGGGAAGGCGCATAACTGCCCTCTTGGAACAGTGGACACCTCTATCGTGCTTTAAGCTAAGTGGCGGTAGTGACAGGTGTGCGCTGCATGCGTTGGCATTGACAGCATTGTGCCATGTTAAGGAAAGGTAGTGCGCATAACTGGCTCCCTGGGTCAGTGGACGCCTTAATCGCGCTTATAGGTACGTGGGGTGATGACAGAGAGATGTGGGCTGCATGCATTGACAACGCTATGCCAGAAACGCGGTGCTGAAGCCATAGGCCGTCGGCGTTCATTGGCGTTGGCGTTGACAACGTTTTACGCTCCGAACATTTTAAGGAAAGGAAGGCGAGCGCGCGCGGTGAGCCTGCTGTGCGTTGTGGCCAGCTGTGCGTAGTTCATTGCGGTGTTCATTGTGTTCACTGGCGTTGGCGTTGTCAACGTTTTACACTCCGATCATTTTAAGGAAAAAAAGGCGAGCGCGCGCGGGGAGGCACGCGAGCTGTGCGTAGTGACGTCACTTGCTCCTCGTGCATGCGCAGCACAGCTCCCCAGGAGCCACGCGAAACTGCTCAACCTCGGTTAGTGTAGCTCCCGATACAAAACATTCCACCGGTCAAAGTAGTGATGTTGAACATATATGAAAAATGTGAGTAATAAATTAATAATGGAGTTTGGAACTCATGTCGACAGACGAATATATATATATATATATATATATATATAAGCACGAACTGGCAGCCTATAAATGTGACATAAACAAAGTATCAATAATTGGTAACATAAATAAAATGAAGGAAGAAAAAAATAAGCAAAAAGAACACTGATGTTGAACAAGGTGCATGAACACACTGCAAAACATGATTTTTCATTCACATGCAGGTGATCGCGCCTACTCGCTTGAGCCATGGCTCAGGAAACCTATCCCCGGGCATCACGCATATGACAGTCCAGCAGCCAGATTCAACAGTGCTTATTCCTCACTCAGGTCTGTTGTTGAGCGGACAATTGGTGTCCTCAAGAGTCGGTTTAGGTGTCTTCAGAGGTACCAAGCACTGCTCTATGAACCTGTCATCGCTGCGAAGATTGTTGCAGCCTGTGCAGTGTTGCACAATGTGTGCATTTATGACCGGCAGCCTCATCTAGACACCATCTACGACAGTGACGATCTTGATGGGGACGCAGACCAGTGTGAAGAAGAAACCCCCGCACTGTACCGGTCAGGCAGGAGCAAGCGTGAGCAGCTGTTACAGGCATTCATTCATGGGCACCACCGGTAGACCCTGTAAGCTCCATCAGCTGCCTAACCAGCACCAGCCACGTCGTCAGCACCTCCAGCCACATCACAGCACCTTCAGCCACGTCAACAACGCCTTCACCCATATCACCACCACCGCAAGCCACATCACCTACATCATCCACCAGTTTTGTGGAGTGCTGCATATTGTGTTTCATGCAGCACCAAATTTGTTGTTGCGATAGGTTTTGTGTTGATGTGTACACTGAAAACACAATTTCAACATTTTTTTTCATGCGTGTGTCATGGCACGTGCTCTATGACATAGTGCTTTGCTGCGTCTGTAAGCCTACAGAATGTTTTTCCTAGCAATTTTTTTCTCACAGAGGAAATGTGTGCTTCCTTCTCGCTCTAAGTCACCGTCAACTGGATCTGATCCTGAACACAGTGCTGAAGACATGATGAAGGAATTGCAGCACACGGTGTACTATTTCAAAGTAGTGGGGGCTGGTGGTGCGCAAGGTTTCAAGCAGCTGAGGTTCTTCATGTACATTGACGTAGCACAGAACACGGACATGTTTTCATTGGCCCCCATAAAAATGTGGCCACTGTGGTCGCAACTTGATTCTGCTACCTTGTGATACTCAGCAGCCAAAGCCCACAGCCACTGAGCTGGAACAACATTGGCTACTTCCAAGCGGTAACCTCCACGTCTGTATTGTGCAGTGATGTGTGCTGGTACAGTGTTGTGAAAAATAGGCCATGTGCATGCTGTGTTTCTGTGCTATGTGCTTCCTCTGCTATGGCAACTGGCTGCTATTCCGGATATCTTTTATCTGATATATACAGACAATATAACCGTTTGGTCAGTACACACGGACATTGCCAGTCAAGAAGTAGGACTTCAGACCACTATGGACAAGAGCTCTCAATGCTGCACCAAGACTGGCTTGGCGCTGTCGGTAGAAAAGACAAACTTAATGTCTATCCCAAACCGATTGGGCAGACGCCGCCTTTTGGCCACACCTTTACAGCTGTCCTTGAACGGCTAACACCTTACTACAGCCTCGTCGATGCGGGTGCTAGGTGTCGACCTGGACAGCTCTGGTTCTGCAGCACCCTGGGTTCGATCTGCCCGACAGAAGGCCGCCAGTACGCTGCACCTATTCCGTAGAATTACCCAGATAACAGGTGGTGCATGCTTTAATATGGCTCGAACGTTAGTCTGTTCTGTGTTGCAGCCTCGGCTCGTTTAGCAAGCACAGTTCCAACGCCTTACCCATAGAGATTGGGACCGACTGGAAACGGTCAAAAGAGAGGCCATGCGAGTTATCACTGGCCTTCCTCGGTTGATCCCTATTCACACACTACAAGCGGAAGCTGAGCTGAATACGACTGATGAGCTCGTGGAGCAGCTCCGTACTGCGCGCAGCCTGGAACTATCAGCAATCCCTGCTGCATCTGCCCTCGCAAATTATTCTGACTATACTTATCCGCTTCTTTACACAACGCCTTTGGAACCTTCTCCTTGGCAGCATCCCCAGGTCACCGACAACCGACCCCTACGTATCACGCGCACCGCTCATCGTTCAGTGCGAGAAGCAGAGCCTCCTCTCCCAGTAGACTCCATAGGCGCCCTTCAAGCTTACGTGCACGAAAGCTCAAAAGATCACATATTGCACACCAATCTCCTCTGTCCAGCTTTACCTAATGCACGCCAGACATGTTCCTACATCACAGAGGCGCCATTTCCCTCTGTGATAGCAGAGCTAGTTACCATTCGTGATGGCTTGTCCGCTTTAAACGGCCTCCTCTCTACCCCACCGAAGTGTCTTCTCCTATATACCAACTCACCACAAGCATCATTATTTAGTTGCCATTGAAGAATGAACAATGCACGATATGTGCTACAAGCAGTAGGTGCTCTACGGCACGTAGGCTGTCCCCTGGGCATTTCTGTCGACGTATGCACCACCGTGCAATCGTACACATGCCCAGTCCGAGTTGCGTGGTCTCGGCGCAATACGCACCGTCTCAGGGAAGCGGACAGTGCGTCTCACCCACTGTGAGTGCCTTACCCGCTTCCTCTACTGCAACTATCCGCAGGAGACACCTTCCCGTCTAACATAGAATTTCTCCGCTGCTCCACGCGCGCTTAATACCACCACGGGGATCCAACCTTCCCGGCGATTTAACTCGCCGTGAGGAGGTGGCGCTTAGGAGAATCTGGGTGGATGCTGCGCTGACGCCTGCCTTCAGGGCCTGCTGGACATCGCAGACTCTGCTTCAGAACTGCCCTTTCTGCCCCGCTTCTGCTACCGACGCAACATTAGACCCCTTTCTTCTAACTTGCCCCGGACTTCGGGAGGCACGCATGCGACATCTCGGAATTCAGGGCTTTCCCCCCAGCCGACCACGAGACACTTGAATCTGGACCCATGGGCCCCAGTACCGGGCTTTGCTAGCATTTATAGCCTCCACCGGTGTGGACATGTTCATATAACCTCCTTATGCCGCCGGGCACATTTGCGCAATTAAAGAAAGAAAGAAGATACAAGCCTGTCATGATGGCGATGGTGAATTTGGGGCCATGATATGCACAACCTTCCAAGATTGTAGTCTTTAAGTATTGGAGCATGATGAGTGTGTAACGTAAGAGCTAGTCATCCTCTGTGTATTTAATCTCGTATGTGGTCATTATGCCTGTAGCGTGCCATCGTGGTCCGACAGCAGAACACGACGACTGTCCCAGTACGCCTGCCAAGCACGCGCAGACTGGATTTCGTGGCCGCTTAACTGCAAGGCCGGCGGAGCACTGTTCCGTTCCAACCTGGCTGAGCGCGCCCAGCCGAATATATTTGTGGAGACCCGACGGCGACTGGTGTCTACGATTCGGCTCCACAAATTCGTCTTCACAATTCGCCTCCCGTGTTTGCTCGCGCTCGTCGCCTCGCACCGGATCGCCTCGCTGTCGCCAAACAGGAATTTGAGCATATGCTAGAGCTTGGCTACATCCGCCCCTCCTCCAGTCCTTGGGCGTCGCCTCTCCACATGGTGCCTAAAAAGACCGGCGACTGGCGGCCGTGCGGCGATTACCGGGCCCTCAACAAGGCCACAGTCCCTGACCGCTACCCGATTCCCCACACCCAAGATTTTACATCGGCTCTACATGGCTGCACAATCTTCAGCAAAATCGATCTTGAGAAGGCATGTCATCAGATTCATGTGGAACCATCGGATATGCCGAAGACCGCCATTATTACACCTTTTGGCATGTTTGAATATCTGAGGATGCCTTTTGGTCTTCGCAACGTGGCCCAGACTTTTCAGCGTTTCGTTGACCAAGTCCTACGCGGCTTGACGTGCTGCTTTGCCTATCTTGACGACATTATCGTCTTCAGCCCTACGGCAGAGGCCCTAAGCTCCACCTGCGTCAGGTGCTCGAAATACTCAGCCGCTTTGGTCTTGTGGTCAACGGACCGAAAAGAGAGTTCGGCGTTGCTGAGTTGGACTTTCACGGCCATCGCGTCATCGCCCATGGCATTCGTCCCTTACCGGCCCGTGTCACCGCCATCAGTAAGTTTCCCCGGCCCACCACCACCCGACAACTGCGCGAATTTCTTGGCCTCGCCAGCTATTATCGGCGCTTCATTCCTCGCTGCGCTGCAATACTGCAGCCTCTCCACGACCTTCTCTCGGGCCACAGCAAGCCGTCTGCTCTTGTTGCTTGGACCGATGCCGCTGACCGCGCATTCAGCGGCATCAAAGCAGCCATTGCCGGAGCGACGCTCCTGGTTCATCCTAAATGTGACGCGCCCACGTCCGTCATGGTTGACGCATCGGACACTGCTGTCGGCGCGGTCTTGCAACAGTTCGTCGCTGGTGTTTGGCAGCCAATTGCCTTCTTTTCCAAGAAGCTTGCGCTCCCTGAACGCCGCTACAGCACCTTCGACCGAGAGCTGCTAGCAATATATTCATCCGTGAAGCACTTCCGACATTTTCTCGAGGGATGCAGCTTTCATATCCTCACTGACCACAAACCTCTGACGTCTGCGCTGGCATCCAGCAGTACCTCCTACGCTCCTCGCGAAATCAGGCAGCTCGCCTACATTTCCGAATTTGCCTGCGACATTCGTCACGTCAGCGGCAAGTCCAACATAGTTGCCGACGCTCTTTCTCGTGCTGAAGTCAATGCGATGGACAATGGACGGCCAATCACCGACTTCACGGCTATGGCTGCTGCTCAACGAGCCGATGCCGAGTTGCAACGGTTTCGCACGCGCGACACCTCTCTGGTGTTGGAGGACGTCTTGCTCCCTGACTGCGCCGTTCCCCTCGTTTGTGATACATCAACCGGTCGCCCTCGCCCCTACGTGCCTCCACCATACCGACGAACTGTCTTTGATGCCCTCCATTCTTTGGCCCATCCTGGCATTGGCGCAACACAGCGCCTTGTCCCGGCTCGCTATGTCTGGCCTCGCATCAACGTCGACGTTCGGCGCTGGTCGCGCGCGTGCCTGAGCTGTCAGCAAAGCAAAGTGCATCGACACACTGCGACGCCGCTTGGCACGTTCCCGTCTCCGGACGCCCGCTTCAGCCATATGCACGTCGACATTGTCTGTCCCCTTCCTCCCTGCGGGAACCACCGCTACCTGTTAACTTGCATTGACAGGTTCACGAGATGGCCTGAAGGGATGCCCCTTCTCGACATAACGGCGGAGTCGATCGCAAGAGCACTCATCACAATGTGGATCAGCCGCTACGGTGTCCCTTGCACCATTACGACTGATCGTGGTCGTCAATTTGACTCCACATTATTTGACAACCTATCTCGGCTCCTCGGCGTCAGTCACATCAAGACGACCTCTTACCACCCGATTTCCAACGGTGTCATTGAGCGTTTTCACCGGCAGCTGAAAGCTTCATTTTGGCGTCCGCTTTTCCTTCGCCATGGATTGAGCGCCTACCCTTCGTCCTGCTTGGTCTCCGCACTGCACTTCGCAGTGACTCTTCTACCTGCGTAACAGAGCTAACGTTTGGCACTACTCTCCGTGTCCCTGGCGAATTCTTCGAGCACTCACCACCCACGCCTGCTGACGTCTCAGATTACGCCTACCGCTTACGTAGCGCTATGAGCACTGTTGTTCCACCACGTCAGCGCCAGTACTCCCGTCGTGTCCACGCCCCCTCCGACCTTCAGCGGTGCACTCACGTCTTTGTTCGCCACGACGCCGTACGCCCGCCCTTACGGCCACCATACGATGGTCCGTACCAAGTGCTCCGGCGTGCTCCTAAGCACTTTCTCCTGCTCATCAACGGCCGGCACGACACAATCTCAGTTGACCGCCTTAAACCTGCTCATCTTGACACCGACGTAATCGCAACCTGTGCCGCTGCATTACCTCCCGACCGTGCCAGTCCTCGTCGCGTACGATTCGCGTCAAGAGTATCCGCTTTTCGCCATTCACTCCTCGCTCACGGCTTCATCGCTAGAGGGGGTGCCCTGTAGCGTGCCATCGTGGTCCGGCAGCAGAAGACGACTGTCCCAGTACGCCTGCCAAGCACGCGCAGACTGGATTTGGTGGCTGCTTAACTGCAAGGCCGGCGGAGCACTGTTCCGTTCCAGCCTGGCTGAGCGTGTCCAGCCGAATAATATTTGTGGAGACCCGACGACGACTGGTGTCTACGATTCGTCTCCACATGCCTGTAGTCCTTCTGGGTCATCCTTTTGTTGGTTGGCCGCTGGTTTTCCCATACTGTAGCATGGTAGCGATGTCTTCGTCCTCGCATACTGCCTTTCGATGCATTTGCAAGGTCTCGTCTACGATTGCAGAGCACTCCCCAACATTGACTTCAAAGCTCTTATTCTTCTTCCTCTGATGGGTTCCCCAACAGTGTGTCAGCGATGTAAGACTCTTTGCCTGTAACAATCTCATCAGAAGGCCGTATGTCTAAACAGCGGACCTAATTCTCTGCAACCTTACAGGGCAATGGCCAAGGGCTTTGCTGATTATTGTCTCCAGGGGCTTGTGGTCCCACTGCACTGTGACATTTCTCCCAAACACATATTAGTGA
Organism: Amblyomma mixtum; assembly: GCF_055824585.1. Taxonomy (NCBI): domain Eukaryota; kingdom Metazoa; phylum Arthropoda; class Arachnida; order Ixodida; family Ixodidae; genus Amblyomma; species Amblyomma mixtum. The sequence continues at coordinate 326,932,381 of NC_143014.1, read as the reverse complement.
ATGTAGTGTACATAATGACACTGGCTCCTACTTCTTCGTGAAAGACGCTTTTACCACATCTTGCATAATGCCAGTTATACTGGGCACAACTGTTTATCGTGTTCATGCCACTTACTACAGGTCCTCGTGGAAGCTACGTATGCAATGAACATGCAGGGTATGGCGATAAATTTAAAGGCATACGGGAATCCCGCGTTTTGCTGGTGCCTAAGGGACTAGGACAGATCCACAGTGTGAAGCATGTGCTGCGCAGGTTAGTTGTGCTGTGCGAAATGTCTGCAATTCAGAGGTTCCAAGTTTCACAATCACTTAGTTTGATATGCGATCGCTGTAAATTGTAACAGTGATTCTGTTACCATGCCACGGGAGGAGGAGGAACAAATTTGATTGTAAAACTATAACCGTACTTGTCTCCTTGAGTGGAGCCTTCAGTCCAGGGCGCCATGTGCTGCAGTGACCCTCAGGGCTGGTAGGGCAGCTGGTCTTGGGGATTTGTGGCGGTCAGAGCGGACTCAAGAAGAAGGGCTCTAAGGCCATTGCCCCGTTGACCACCGCTATCTCCTCAGCACCCTTGATGAGCGGGCGGTGGTCGATCGGCTCCGTGCTTAACAGGGCATCTTCCCAAGAGGGAGGTGTGGGAAAGGTTATGGGTTGGATGCCACCGGGTGGTGTTGTGGAGGCCCAAACAGAATGATACAGTATAGGTCAGTGTTCCTGGCAGCTCGGGCTTTGTCAGGGTAGAGGGTGGGGAAGAACAAGTGTTTGCGATATAGGTTAGCATAAGTGTGAGTCTGAAGTTGGCACCATGCCACAGTTTTGGCCTTGGTCAGTGTTGGGTGAGGTGCTGGCGTTGTCTTTCTTTGGGTACGGTAATATTCTGTGATGTGGATGTGAGTGCGCACAGCCGCGAAGGCGCCCTCTTTGTCTGCTTCCTCCTCTGCTTCCATCGGACAGTGCTCGCTCTTGTTGCTAGGATGGGAGGCATGACCACGGTTCCAAGTGATGCGCACAGTGGGGAATATATCGGGATTGATTGGTGAGAGCGCACCTGCAGCCTGCAGAAAGAAGGTGATCTTTATGAAAGCGCGGCACGCAGTTTTTGAGTTGGTAATTATTGTATATATCGGACTGGCGTCCTGTTCATTATGTGTGGCCATGTGGTGTGTGGAAGCGAGTGCTACCGCTATGGGGGTCTCCAGAGCCGTCACGCTCGAGCTCATGCCCCGAATGAAGCCCATAATCTGATTTGAGCCAGCTGCATTTGTAACCGCTAGTCCACTAGTGTCTGTACTAGACGGGAATTTCACTGCATCGAAATATAGGGCATTTTGGTCAGAGGCGTATTGGCGCATGACTGCCTTGACTCTGGCTGTCCTACAGCCAACGTGGAGCTCGGGGTGCATGTTTTTAGGGAGTGGCGCGACTCTGATCTTAGCTGCAAATTTGGGCGGGGTGCCTTAGTAGCGCTGCTATAACGGATTGGCCAGGTCCGGATAGCCTAGTCGCCACACACGGTCCGGTCTATTCTCGTGTCACCAGGTCGCGTGAGCTGGCCGGTCATGCGGGCTTCCACCAGCTCTTCTGCCATGTTGTGTAGGCCCAGCTGGAGCAGGCAATGTGTTGAGGTGTACGGGGGCAGTCCGAGGGCTGTCTCGACCGCCGATCACCGGAGGACATTCAGCCGATTCAGCTCGCTTCGAATGAGTCCTTGATAAGGAGCATGGAATATCACACGGCTGATTAGCAACGCCTGCACGATTCATATGGTGTCACTTTTCTTGAGCCCCCCCATGTCTGTAGGAGATGCAGCGGATCAAGTGTGCCACCTGCACAGATTGCTACTGGAGAAGCTGTACAGTCTAGGTCACTTGGCCGTTCGATTGTAGATACAGGCCCAGCATTCGCAGTCTCTCTACACTAGGGATGGAAGTGCCATCAAGGTGGAGGTCGTTATCGAGGTTGACTACTTGGGTCCTCGAATGTGCACGGATAAAGAGCAGTTCCAAATTCTGAGGAGCGCCCGTAAGTTCCCTCTCAGCCGCATAGTTCCGCCCCACTTCTATGGCTTTTTGAAGGCTATCTTGGATGTGGCCGTCCGAGCCTGTCATCATCCATAGCCTAGCACTAGCCTTAGCAACATGGCCTGCCATACGCGATCGCAATGCATCGCTGTGACTACCAAGGGATATTCTTTTCTCTGTTTATCTCAAAATTTGACACTGTGTATGGACCTCACCTCATGGGCCTCCAGCATCCTCGCGGGGCGCCTGGTTCCGGCTCCGCACGAAAGCAAGCAGTGCTTGCAGCGTCCGCACCAGCTCCTCTGTAGCGTCAGCTTGGCGTGCCATATGGCCTTCAATCTGTATTGCAAACACAACAGAACCATCCATAAACAGTCAGTATTTCAAGAGACAGCGGTGAAGAAATTGTTGAATACTTACCCTTGCCATATGGTCTTCCATCTGTAATTGCAAAGACAACAGAACCCTCCATAAACAGTCAGTACTTCAAGGGACAGCGGTGAAGAAATTGTTGAATACTTACCCTTGCTATATGGCCTTCCATCTGTATTGCAAAGACAACAGAACCATCCATAAACAGTCAGTACTTCAAGAGACAGCGGTGAAGAAATTGTTGAATACTTACTCTTGCCATATGGTCTTCCATCTGTAATTGCAAAGACAACAGAACCCTCGATAAACAGTCAGTACTTCAAGAGACAGCGGTGAAGAAATTGTTGAATACATACCCTTGCCATATGGCCTTCCATCTGTATTGCAAAGACAACAGAACCATCCATAAACAGTCAGTACTTCAAGAGACAGCGGTGAAGAAATTGTTGAATACATACCCTTGCCATATGGCCTTCCATCTGTATTGCAAAGACAACAGAACCATCCATAAACAGTCAGTACTTCAAGAGACAGCGGTGAAGAAATTGTTGAATACACACCCTTGCCATATGGCCTTCCATCTGTATTGCAAAGACAACAGAACCATCCATAAACAGTCAGTACTTCAAGAGACAGCGGTGAAGAAATTGTTGAATACATACCCTTGCCATATGGCCTTCCATCTGTATTGCAAAGACAACAGAGCCATCCATAAACAGTCAGTACTTCAAGAGACAGCGGTGAAGAAATTGTTGAATACATACCCTTGCCATATGGCCTTCCATCTGTATTGCAAAGACAACAGAACCATCCATAAACAGTCAGTACTTCAAGAGACAGCGGTGAAGAAATTGTTGAATACTTACCTTTGCCATATGGGCCGTGATGCGCGCCAAGTCCTGACCTATTTGTCGAAGCTGGTGCTGCTGACTAGTCACCAAGCGCTCCTGCTGGTCCTGTGGATGGCCTTGTCGCACAGGCCTACGCAGAAGCCTGTGCGGCCGCCAGCACACAGGTGGTAGTGCTTGGGGGGTGCCGGCGGTGGTCCTGTTGAGCTGCCGGCGTGGGCCTCGATATCTGCATGCGTGTTATTGCAGTGTGTTCTGAGCACCGTTCTAAAATACTGCAGTAATTACTCATTAGTATTCACCGAAGTGCAGCCATATGGTTAGAAACAGAAAGCTACAGTTGATTAGAAAATCATCATGCTCTGGGTATTGACCTGGGACCGCCCCCTATCCAGTGCAGTCTGCTAAGAAAACCATGGTGGCTAACAGATGGTAGGCTAGCAGCGAATTGACCAGCAACTCGAAGCAGTAATGGTGCAAGTCTAATTACTTTAGCAGACACTTTGGAGTGAGCACCTGAGCAGATATCGGGACATTTCGCATTCACAACATATCGTTTTCAACTTTTTACTTTACCTGATTTTATGGCATATTTGGTACACATACTTAAAAGTGTTTAGCTCAGCTAGCCCTCACTAAAGTGTGCCTACCAAGCACGTCGCAACTTGGCCACTAATTTATAATGTCAACGCTGTGGTGACAAAAGTGGAGGCCTCGTTCCGAAGGAAGCATGTTCCTTCAGAATAAATCAATAGCTAAAAGGAACAACTGATGCAGTGATGGTAATTGATGATTTGCTGTGAAGTGGTGTATGTCACAAACCTTGATCCACGTAATCGTGCTCTTCGGCGGGTGGAGGCGGCGTCAGTAGTGGCGGCCTGGCTGCCTCGGAGTGCAGATTACATTACTTCTTGCATCATGTTTCGGCTGCAACACGTTGACTATTGAGGCTTTCAGCAGTGTATTGTCATGTCAATTTGTGCGGGAATTGATATTAAACACCCCCCCCCCCCCCAGGGAACACCAAGCAAAGGTATTAGGTTTTTATTTATATAAAAATCTGTCCAGCACTGTTTACACAGCATGCTAACAAACCCTGCAAGTCTGAAGCAATCTTTGTGATGCTTGTTTATGTGTATGCACATCTGATAAGTGCGTATTGTTTGCAGTGGAAAGCCAGAAAATTTTTTCATCATGTTCACAGAGTGGGACGCACAGAAAGTGTTTGGTACCTTTCAGAAAGTGCACTACACACCTTGACAGCATAGCTCTGTGTATTTGTATATTGTGAAAATGTGCGCTCTCTTGCTGTACAATATGTGAATAAAAAAAGTTAGTATGCGTTTTCAGCGAGTTCACCTGATTTCTGTCGGGCATTGTGTGCTGCATCACGCTGTCACACGACTGTTATGACAGCGGCAGAAAACCTGCGTAACCCTGTGCATGCTTCATGTGCAACCTTGCACTCCTCATCATGTAATGCACATCTAAAACGGCCTCACAGTTTCACAGTTCCTGCCTGCCAGCAAGTGCTGTGTTCTATGCAAAGCTTAAGACATTTAATAACGTTGTTCACGCCCTGCCACAAAGTTTCCTCGCTTCTTGTGGGTATAGCAGCGGCAGTGTCGCGAAAAACATCGCTTCATGGAGTTACCGCTTAACTATCTTCACTATTCCTGCGGCTATTCGTGTCGCGTTGAGAACCAACGCCAGAGCCATATTCTTTTGCAGCCCAACGCATATGTATGGACTTATACGCTGAGGCCGCAACGCATTTCACTGTTTCGCTCAGTGGCTGTAATGCGCAACGCATACGCGCAGCTACGCGCCGCTGCTGCTCGGCTTCAGGCACGGCTTCAGAGCATCAGCGCTTTTGTACTTGTCGCCAAGTAGCAGACGACAGCATTTATTTTTTTCTCACATTTTTCTTGTTTTCGATTGTCGTCATCCTATTCTGCGTTTACGTGCCCTGGCGCCGCCCCGATTTACACGTCACGGGTACGCCCCGCTCTGGGCGGGTTGGCGAATATCGAGAATCTCGCCCCAGCTGCTCCGCCGGCTGTTCGGAACGGCCTGGGATTTTTTGACCACCCCTGTACATTTTCGTAATCCTCTGAAGCCAGTCAGCTCAGACACGAGGGAAGAAGCACCCGATTGCGGGAACAGATTTGCAGGCACACCAACACGTGCAAAACTGGTTTCTTTCAACAGCAAGCGCACTGCTCGCGCAGCAACTCAAAGAGAGGGGTGACCAGCCTGCCCGGTCAATTATGAGGAGGCGGCCGGAGAGGGCGCTTTTCACTAGCGCCTGCAGCCCCCCCCCCCCCCCCCCCCCCCCTGCGAAGCAACGGTCCTCTATTCTCGAAATCCTCCGCTTCCCGGCTGCACGGGAAAAGTGTTTCGCCGGGTAGCGACTGCGACTCTCCCCCTTTCTACCGTTGTGCGGAGGGCAGAAAAAAAAAGAAAATGCCAGTTCCTTTGGTGAGCCCAGAAGCGGAAAAGAATGCGTAGCGCTGAGAACTTCACTAAGGGGAAGCAACAACGCCAACAGCAAAAACACTAAGCTCGTAATCATGAATAACATATGCCAACTCGTGGCGAGACATTGATATCGAAGGCTTGCTTGCACATGAAGCCCCTTTGCGCGCTATGACAAGGACTTCATTGATTTCCCTCGTGCGTTGCTCGGAGTAGCATTTGAGATATGCGAACTGCTCAAAATGTGGAACGCAATTTTCGCATAATTTATCGCGGAGCGCTACATCACTGTTGGGAACAATATCCTCTAGGGACGATGCATGTGCCCTGAGGCGATCATTGATGCATCGTCCCGTCTGACCAACGTACGAGGCCCCACAGGAAAAAGGCACCTCGTAAACTGCGTTGGTGCGGCAAGCGACAAAACACTTTTCACGCCTCTTGCCGTATACCGCCTTTCTAGAGCCTGAAAAGTTCACTTTTCTGCAAAGACGCTGCAGTTTGTATGGCGCGCTAAACAAAACATGTACACCGACTGTGCGCGCGACAAGCTTAAGCTTGTAGGAGACCTGGTAAAAATATGTCACGACCGCAGTGTTTTCAACACAACGTGGTTTCAATTCTTTTCACCCATAGCATTCGCGCACCTTCTTAGTAATCCCTTCACAACACTGAACAGAAGTGATTCTGTAAATCCCGCTGACTTCAACGGGTCCATCGAAAATATAAATTTTCGGTTTTCCTCTATGTGCAGGGCCCATGCATACGCAACATACGCATAATGACTTTTTTAAACTAACACGTAGATCTATTTAGCAAACAAGAGAGGGGGGATGAAGGGCTCGTTATAAATATGAGAGAAGCCAACAGCCACAGAAACCAAGGGACACGAGGGATTTTTAATTAATTTATTTATTTTGTGCTGTTGCTCGATTAAGAATACTACTGAATATGTTAACGCTTAAAGCTAATTGATTAGAAAAACAGAAGAAAAAATTATGGCTGAGGCTTAGCTAAGGTTAAGCCTAGTCAGATGCGAAGCATATTGGTGGCTAGGCTTGGTAATACATGGCTTTCCTTGGTTGCATACTTGGTCTTTTTAATACAACCACTAGAAGCCTTCGTCGTGGGGGAAGACAACGGCATGGCTACAGCGGAACGCCGACTAACCCCGAGACGCGCGTTGGGTGAGCGCCTGGATTGCCACGGAAGCCGTGTCTGCCTGCCCGGTGGAGCGAGCGTTTCACCTACACCGAGTGTGAACGCGCGTTCGAAATGCGCGGGAATGCCGCTCGAGGACATTCCGGCATCTGTGCGATGGCATCGTCACGACGACGTCACGGTGTCACGTGGCGTGACGGCTAGGGGTCCCACGGCGACGGCGCGAGGTGGAGGCCGCCTCTCTCATCCGATGTCACGTGGTGTGACGCCACGGCGTCACGTGGTGTGACGTCACGGCGTCACGTGGTGTGACGTCAAGGTGTCACGTAGTGTGGAGTCACGGTGTCACGTGGTGTGACGTCTAGGGGTCCCACGCCGACGGCGTGAGTGGTAGCTCTAGCAATATGCTTCGCATAAAAACAACCACATGCCGCCGGTGGGATCCGAACCCATGACCTCCGAATTACGCGTCCGGTGCTCTACCGCTGAGCTACGGCGACGGCTGTCAATTCTTCTCCTTTCGGGGGTATTTATGTATACAAATAACCTAACCTTTAGAATGTTCACCAGCGCCACCCACGCTCTTAAGCGGCGGACGTGGAACGTCCTGAGTTACCGCTGATGTGACGTAGAACGTCATCGAACGTCGAGAGTGGAAGCTGTGTGAGAACCCTCTTATGCTTCCTATGGCTTCAAGGCTGCCAGAACCGAGGCCCTCGCTAAGCAATTAAGCAAACAAGAGAGCGGGGATGGGGGGCTCGTTATAAATAATCTATATCATATCTATATCATATCAGATCTATATCATACTCTTTACTCACCATGTTGTCACGGCGGGCTCTCAGCTTGCAGCTGGCGAGGTTCAAGGCAGGTTTCTAGAATTGAGGTAGGATACTGTTAATATACAAAATATGAAGTAGAAAACCTAAAAAAACAACAACTTGAAGACACTTCGGGAAGTTTGTTTCGATGTCTTGTCTTGAAGAATAACACGAGACGACGAGAATAACATGAATAAATGTTCTTGTTTACTTTTTTAAAGAGTGAAAGTACAAACTTAGGGCGAAGAAAATGCAGAAACCCAACAATTGCAGGTATCTCGAGAGTAAAATGGAGGAGGAAACTAAACTTTGTTCAGTAACAAAGATAAAAACCTTCCTGGGAGGGCTCGTAAGTCCAAGAGTCTGAGCATGCTAAAAAATATCCCCTATCTCCTCTTCACGGCTTTGTTCTCAACCCGTAACTGTACAATGCATATAAGAAGGCAATCAGCCACCAAAACGTCTAAAGCTAACAAACCACACATGTGATACTTCCGTTCGAGTACAGCTCTTCGCAAGGCAAAATATTTATTTAAATATTCTTCAGATGTTTCCTTTCTTTAAAATACAATATACCCAAGAAAAAAAGACTCGAACCGCTGTGCACGATATAAAATTTTAGCCACTTAACGTGCCTTTTCTTTGCTCTTTCCATGAAATTAGTTTGTACTTTGAAGTGCTAAACGTTAAATCTGTCAACCTAATTATGTTTGAGTCTACGCATAATTCTGCCCGTTAAATATGTTTAGTTCCCTCTCCCTAGCTTCCATTGTCGTAATGAAACAAGGCATAACACACACATAACCATGGAGTTTTTTTATGGCGTTAAAATTCAGCTCACCATAGTGCGAACAGTGCTTATAAATAGCACCCAAACCAACCACTTCCGGTAGAATGGTTCATTGCAAGAGACAGGGATAGTAGTGGGAGTTTAGTTTGGTTTATGGGGTTTAACGTCCCAAAGCGACTCAGGCTATGGGAGACGCCGTAGTGAAGGGCTCCGGAAATTTCGACCACCTGGGGTTCTTTAACGTGCACGGACATCGCACAGTACACGGGCCTCTAGAATTTCTCCTCCAAAGAAATTCTAGCCGCCGCGGCCGGGATCGAACCCGCGTCTTTTGGGTCAGCAGCTGAGCACCATAACCACTGAGCCACCGCGGCGGCAGTAGTGGGAGTTGGGAGGGTGTATCGGCCACTCTTAAGAAGTGCCGGTCACATGCTCTTTATAAAATACATGACTGTTATTCCATGACCCCTGATTAATTGATTATTAGCTAAGCGTGGATTCACAGGGAAATGGAGGGAGAAGGAAACTGTCTTCAAGTTAACGCATTCGTAGCAATAGACGCTATTGGTTGTTTGGGGCGACTTATGCGGTAAAAATTATTTGTGAAATTATTTTAAAAAATGTTGTTACTTCATGCAGATGCAAAGAAAAATTTTGATTCCCTGTAAAACTTCCACGGGACACAGGGGAGTGTCTACATAAGATACACCACCCCAACGGCACCCTTTCATGGCTTACAAGCTCCACGGTACGTTTGAAGCCGTTGCACTCGCATTCAGTACAGCGGCCTCTTAGCTGTCCAGTGATGTCTTCTGACACTGCCGAGCAAGCTATTGTGCCTCATAGGTATCTTGCTTGCCAGAATGATTTTTTTCAAGCTCCCTTTGGCTTGTAAAAAGAACGGCAGTCAGATATAAAGACAGTTGTTAAAATTAACAAAAACACACATTCACAATAATGGTTTGGTTTGGTTTATTGGGGTTTAACGTCCCAAAGCAACTCAAGCTAAGAGGGACGCCGTAGCGAAGGGCTCCGGAAATTTCGACCACCTGGGGTTCTCAACGTGCGCTGTCATTGCACAGTACACAGGCCTCTAGAATTTCGCCTCCATCGAAATTCAGCCGCCGCGGCCGGGATCGAACCCGCGTCTTTCGGGACAGCAGCCGAGCGCCGTAACCACTGAGCCACAGCGGCGGGGCGTTCACAATAATGATATTACTTATCAGAAAATTCAAACAGCAGTCAGCAGGAGATCAAGTCCAATGCCGAGATGTAAGGGTGTGCTTCAGTAGTATGTAATCAGTAAAAAAATATATCGCAATTCTGATAGGACCTAACTGAAATTGAGTGGACCCAGTAGGACACCAATTGGATTAAAATGGATTCGGATTAAAATAGGACAGGAAATGGGTCTTCTAAATCATGTTCGCGCAATTGGTTTTGTCACTGAAGCATTACAGCGAAATAGAATTTGCCTGTTATAATAGGGAATAATTACTCGTTACATTTACTTTCGGCAACAGAAGTGCCGGGGATGTGCAAGCGCGCGCAAAAACGTATCCCTGGCGGCGGCATACTTTTATAACACCGTGTCCATTCCTGCCATGAGAGGCGGTCGTTAGGAATGTTGCTGTAACGGCGCTCAATTCGGCTTGACACGCGAAGCAACGTGCGAAACAACACTCCGGCAACCCACAGCAGCCAGCTGCTGGTAACAACCAAGAAGAAATGCAGCTTGCCAGCGCCTCACAGGAGTGGCCGCAAACTACAAGAAGCGCGCAAGCTTGTCGTCTCATCGTGTTGGCTGCTTCTCGCACCAAGCCCAAAGGAGGCAGATCAGACGCTTACATACGATCCCCCCTTGGCGCGCGAAATGGATTCACCATTTTCGGGCCAAAAGATGACGCTGGTGACGCAGCGGTGCATTTCGAACAGGGGCGACGTGTACGGGCACAAAATGGATGCTGTCGCGCAGCTTCGCCCACCACGGCGGCGTATTTTAGCGCACGTGCAATTTGCCGTCTTGGCCCAGCGAGCCAATCTACTCTTCTTACTCTTCCTAGCGAATAAACTCCACCTACACAGCCACCTGATTTATACCTGACTAGCTAGCTTTTGCATGATCACGATCATTTCCAAACCTATAGACAGGGTGGACCCTACTATGCAGAGTTCACATAAACGCCGCTATGGGCGTTTTCTGTGAACTGAGTCACAGGCCACGCCGTGATCACAAAACGACGCCACCCTTTTGCTTGCGCTTACGTACTATCGGGGACAAAAGTGGTGTACTCCACGCAGGGGGAGGTGGGGCAACGGAAAACTGTGGCATTTTGGTGAGCTAAAGCACGAAACATTGAAACGAGCCAAGCGACATGCCTGCTGATAATAAAGGTCACACATTGGCTGTCTCTATCCCAGATGCCGCCTGTAGATGGCGTTGCGATGCAGTTTTCCGTTGCTCCGTCTCCCGCCGCGTGGAGTATACCACTTTTGTCCCCGACAGTACAAGCGAGATGAAATATTATTTGATGCGCCCTTGGAGCGAAACTAAAAGGCAACAAGTGCAAATCCAGGGTCATTTCTTTACCTTTAACCCAGACCTCTCCTCAAAATTACGTCGAGCTTTCTTCCCCAGTCTGTAAACGGAACTAACGAGCACTCAATATCTGTGTGTGGAAAGCGCAGCGCTCGCGCTACAGGTGTTCATTTGCTTCTTTGCTAACAACAGAAACTGCCCTCTATGTCTGTTGGCGAGCAATATGCAAAAAGTGACCCCAATTCTGGAACCAAGCCAAGGCCAACTTCCCAAACCAAATCAGAATCTTGGTTCGCACGTTGTTAGGAAACGTAGTCAGGAGAGTGCTAGTGTCACTTTGTGCACAGCCACGACGATGACAGAAAGCGCTACGTTTTCATGCAGTCAGCACCTACCTAGGCACTGTCCCACTAATTTGAGGGTGTCCGCAGGCTTCAGGCTGTGGTGACGCAAAACTTGGCGCATTCCTTGTAAGCCATTCGCGTCTCATTCACGGCATCAAATTTCCACGGCACTGTGCGCTCCGTGCTCTCGCCTGAAAGATCTTTTTCCCGAGGCAGTTAACGACTGCTTTAGCTATCGTAAGGCCGATTCACACGACGGACCGTTCGTCCGCGGCCCGCGCAGTACGTGTGCATACGTCAGCACTTTGAGAGGCGCGCTAGATGCATGGATGGATGGCGGCCGACAGCGCGCCCCTCAATGTGCTGACGCATGCACACGTAGTGCGCGGGCCGCGGGCGAACGGTCCGTCGTGTGAATCGGCCTTAAGAGACAGTTGCAGTGGCTGCCCCAGAGCCAGTGGTGGTAGCTGACAGCGCTTCAATCGCCAGCTGCGGCGATAAACCCGTTATCAAGCCTACAGAGACTGGCGGTGGCAACGTAGCTTTAAGTGCAGCGTCATTCATGGTGTCGTCGCTGTTGATGAAGCGTGCTGCTCGCGTGGCGACGTTAGCAGCTTCGCATGACGTTGGCAATGTTGGCGTCAGGTTTAAGCTGCGCTTCCTGGCCAGCAAAACTGCAAAAAATTTGTTGTTACGCTCAATGCAGCCAAACTGCTTCGTTCGGGTCTGAAATAGGCTTTATGCGGGCCCCGGCGCTATTAGAACAGTGTAGTGCAATTATTCGCTGCAACTTTATTTGCAAACACGCTTGTCCGTCGCCGACACCGCTTGTGTTGGGTATTGTCTTTTCTTGGAAGGGCTCTCGGCTCCTCTTCCTGTTACCTATAATTTTTTCCTTGCATGGCGATCTGCATTGGCAGTTTAATTTCCATTCTTTTGATACTCTAGTTTTTATTCCATGCAGCTGAGCCGTGACGAGATAAAACCATTGCGTGCTTCCCTGTCGAGCGGTAATGTAATCCAATTGTCGACTGCAACCGCCGCGGTGGCTCAGCGGGTATGGTGCTCGGCTGCTGACCCGAAAGACGCGGGTTCGATCCCGGCCACGGCGGTCGAATTTCGATGGAGGCAAAATTCTAGAGGCCCGTGTACTGTCGATGTCAGTGCACGTTAAAGAACCCCAGGTGGTCGAAATTTCCGATGCCCTTCATTACGGCGTCTCTGATAGCCTTAGTCGCTTTGGGACGTTAAACCCCATAAACCAACCAAACCAACCAATTGTCGACTTAAGTGTGTTTGCGTAATGCACCTTACGCAATTCTCAGATTTTATTCGTTTCACTCTCGTGAACAAGATGTCCGGCAACCGCTTGATGTACAGCCTTTGTCAAAAGTTTAGAGCCCAGAGGGTTTGCTTCTAAGCACTATTGTGGCGCTCCTGTAGCACTAATGGAAGTCCTATGCATCGGAGGGAGCAGGACCAAAAATCTTCTTACCTTCAGGAGATTTGGAACGCAGAGGACGCATTACGAGCAAAGAAATGTGGCCCAGAAGCAGACCCCTGGGCTCTAAACTTTTGACAAAGGCTGTACCATTTTACTTCTTCCAAACGTGCTTGGCGCATGATAGCCTTCGCCGCTTATGCGCCATTAAAGCCAAAACAACACAACACACTTCTACCAACATATCGATGCCTGTTGTAAGCTGTTTTACCGCCACAGCGTCAGCGCGGACGTTCGCAGGAAAAATGTGCACTGTCACACTAATTTAGGATTGGTCGAGAAGGTTGTGCAGTGACACGTTGAGTTGTGGGATGCAAATAATTAAAACTCCTGTTAAAGTGTCACTGTGAGGCCGTAGCATGGCTGAAATGTCATTATGACAATTAAGGGTGTCAGTTCATTAATTATTCTGAATAAATTGGGGTAATTAGTTTCGAATCAAAACCAATAACCCTTGTGATTAGACTCGGATATGCGACCCGTAGGCTACTGAGGCACGTTCGTTCGACTTGGCTCAATAGGAGACCTTGTGCGTTCTGCGGTGCACCACGTGTTCTAGTACGACTACCTATGCTTGTCAATGAGTGTGTGAAATTACAAGCAGGGAGTAATTTTAAGAAAGAAGGTAGCAAATAACAATTAACGCTTTCGCGTCAAATCCTGCCGGTGGATGTTTAGAGACCCCTTAATTTTTTCCTTCACAAACAGTTCAACGTTGTTACTAAGGTTCAGATAAGTTTTTGTTCCGCCTTTCTGGTTCGGGTGTGTGAGCTCTCAATCGTGCGCTGCCGTCGGTCCCCGGAATCTCCCTTTGTACGACCCCACAGCTTCGAAAACTAAAAAAAAATGTCGTATAGGTCGACCAATGCAGGCTCCGAGGCATAAACATGCGCTTAAGGCGGCTGTCCGGCATATCGTATTACACATCACTGCTGCTGCGGCGCCGAGTGGAACTCGTCACAGGAGACAGTGTACCTGCACGACGAGCGCCACTATTTTTCGTTTCCAAGGTATCAGATGACAGCTTGCTTAAACGGTCCTGAGGTTGATCGCGGACGCACCAGATGCATGGCTCGCTTACTAGGTGAGCTAGTTTAACTTGCGGGAGCAGTTTTGTTCATCCCGGAGGTCATTGAGGCTGCTTACACGCAGTTTCTTGATCAGTTTTTGCGCATATTCAGGGTGGAGGCAGAAGGCGTTATAAGCGTAATACGCCAAACAAAGGCGTGTTCGGTGCGGTTGGGCTCCGCGCTTAATGCGTCATTTGCACAATAATAAAATCTTTTGGGCAGCTCTCTTGAAAAGAGGGAGCACATGAAGCCTTTGCATAGTAGCGCTGCGCGTAACTGCCGTACTTCGTGAAGGCTTGCAGGCTGTCAAGGTGGCTGCTTACCGTTCTCTTACTTCTTTTCCACGTTTGTAGCCTGGATACACCTGTTGATCCGCGTATTAAGGCAAAAGCCTTTCATGGCTCATGCTCGCGGTGTTCGTCCGTGCTCGCGGTGTCCGTCCGTGCGCTGTCCGTCCGTCCGTGAGCAGGGCACTGCCGTCAGCAAATCGAAAAAATACTAAAGTAGTCTTGTTAATAAATTTTTACCCTTCTTTGTAATCTGGGCCTCTGTATTTCCTTCACTTGAGGTAAAGACGTAGCGCACAACTCTGGACTGTGTCACTTTGCCGACACCCTGGAAGATTGGTATTTTATTACTTTTTCCGTGGGGGTCAAAGATCGCTGTCTAGTCCACATATTTTTTAGCAACCTGGTTACGCAGTGCTTGAATGATGGCTGTGTCTCTGCTTATTTTAATGTTTATCATAAAATATAAATGAATGCATAAACGGCTGTTTTTAATACTGATATTTCTTTATAACCTGATTTATATTGCATGGTTATGGTTTATTGCAAAGTACGCTTTCCGAAAACCAGCCTCTACCTATAACTGTTTGGAGTCTAAGGTTAATCTAATTCGAAAAGCCCACACGAGGAGGTCTACATAGGCAAGAACGGCATGGCAAGTGCCGCTAAAGGGACTCTTTTCACAAAACGACACAGGTGGGCTGGGGAGGGGGGGGGCATGAACGGGAAAGAGACGAGAGCAAGAAAGAACCGCGCCATATATTTGTGCACTTTTCTGTATCCAAATAAAGAACGATTATAAAATTCCTGTCATAAAATTTGCGGCCCAATGTTGCGATATATCAACGACATCAGTGCACGGAACTAGAAATTAAGGCGAACGGTCCAGACCTAAAAGTAAAAAAAACAAGAGAGGTCTGTGTGCCTCGTTCTTTCATCTACTTTGCAAGAGCGCTGGTTCTCATAGAGTATCTTGCAGGCTCACAAAATCATTCATTAATCTTTGCTATATGTCAAGCCAGTAACAGAAGTCCGAACATCCAGCAGCAGAAAGTGATGAATAGAATATCTGCAGTGCACTATATGATAGAAGTAAATTTTTCAGTACTGCAGTGACCATAAATTTATCTGGAACCCAGCGAGGTTTTACTGAAACAGGTTTGCATTAAATCGAACGCGAAAAAGTTTTAAAGCATGACTGTTCCCCTTAAAGCCAGTCGTTCCACATAAATATCGCTGGTTACAGTTAAAAAGCGCATATAAGGTGTGACTGAAGTTGCCGGTCTGTACGGAGCAACTTGAAAATAGTCTCGTTCCAGATGAATTAACTTGAACACAAATTTAAGTGGAACTTAGGTGGAACCGAGACTGAGTGTACCTGAGTACGGCCGTGGCATATTGTTGTGGAGTCGCCGAGACCGGGCAGAAGCTAGACAGAAAATGGAAGGGCATAGGCCTTTGTTATCTTTGTCCCTCTCCAATTTCTTCCCTTCAGCCCACCGCGGCTCAAATCTGGCTGAACTCACTCCCCTGTGCTCACTACATGCAGTTCAGTCGCGAGCAAGCACGTGGTTGTCAGTCTATGTCGTCAAGAACCACGAGCGCGCCAGTGTTGCCTGATTGCCACATGGTACAGGAGAACGTTTAAAATTTAATTACAAATTATTCGCTGATGAAGAGGGGTTATGTTTTGTCCACTTTTTCCGAGGTGTATAGCGATCAACATGCAGTAAAAAGCTTGAGTCTAAAAAATGTTGTCACGACCGCGTTCATCCCCAGCAACCAGCAGGTAGCCTCACAGTCACAGCTTTGTGTACGTACACCGAGACCTATTTAAAAGAGTAGCTAAAATGAAATAAGTTGAGACTTGGTAGATGAAACCCCAAAACTATAATCGTGGCGTTGTGTTTTGCAGCTGCTCTTGTTAAGCTCTCCGCGATGGCTTGTTGCTGGGGTTTTATATTGAAAGTGCTTGTTTGCTACAAATAATTTCATATTTAGCTGCCTTCACTTTTCCCAGCCTGGCCCTGCGATCACGAGAAACCTGTGTTAGCTAAATGTAGCCTGCTATAATTGTCTTAAACCGCTTCGTTCCAGACTACGGAGATACGTATTCCATGGGACCGGCGCCTGGGGCAGCCCAAAGTAACCAAGCAAGGGCTGCAGAGCTTGTAACTATGTGTCGGCAACTGCTGCCTGAAAATGAAAAGGTGAGATAAAATGCCTTGTTTCCTTGATGAAGTATCAAAGCTCCGCTCATTGTTCCACAAGGAAAAGATTCAAAGGGATAGGGATAAGCGGTAACCAAGCAAGGCTCTCATATTGAAGACTTAGTCTTGGATATGAAGCTGCTCAGGTTTTATACTGGCATCACCTTACTAAAGCGATTTGAATGCTTAGTTGCATTTATCATTTCCGAGCACTGAACAGTGAAGTTATCAGCTGGTCGATGACCTCTGCTTGATGTGAGAGAGTGCAAGCGCAGGTTTAGAGTTAAGAGTGGGACTCCTAGAAGCAGCACATAGCATTCCGCTTTGGCATAAGCGCATCAACTGTCAGTGACATGTTCTCCTACTGCGTAAATTCACATTTCCTCAAGGATGTGCTAGCTCAGATGCCAGTGTGGCCGTCACATGAAACTGTGCCGCAGCCTTTCAGGGCTCTCTATCCTTCTATCCGTGTGATAATAGACTGTACAGAACTTTTTATTGACACTCTATCTGAATACACAGTGCAGAGTGACATTTTCAGTCCACACAAAAGCTGCAATGCAGCAAAATGCTTGCCGGGGATAATACCTAACAGGTTTATCTCATTTGTCTCTGACCTGTCTCATGGCAGGACATCAGACAGATTACGAGGCAAAATGAGTTTTGTCTCCTTGAACCTGAAGATAGCGTGACGGCAGACAGAGGCTTTTTGATTAGTAATGAGAATGAAATTCTTGTTCACCTAAATGCTGCACCTGTGCTGAACGGAAAGCAGCAGATGTCAGTCACTGAACAGGCAAAAACAAGGGCGACTGCTATCCTAAGAGTACGCAGTGAACGCGTCATCAGAGAAGTAAAGAAGTTTCTTATACTGAAGACCACTTTTTCTATTGTTGTGGCTCATAAAGTAAAGAAGCTGTGGAAAATTTGCTATTGTCTAAAAAATTTCATCGAATAGCCTTTACTTACCCGAGAGCCAGGTAGGGTACCTACGTAAGGCAGTAACAAGTTTTTCTCTACAGAATGTAACAAAAGGAAACATTCGACAGAAGTCTGTCTGGTTGGGAAATTTAATGTTTGGGGAAGGTAAGTGACGCCAACCAAGTAAAATACAGGAAAAACACGACGTTTCGGGACCGGCTCGGCCCCTTCTTCACGGTGTGACTACGGGCGAGCGCAGCTTGGCTTTTTTAAGCCCCTGCGTGGAGGACCTCTGGGTCAATGGCCGCAGCCCACTCCCCTCATCCTATGTCCATGGGCTGCGGCCATTGACACAGAGGTCCTCCACGCAGGGGCTTAAAAAAGCCAAGCTGCGCTCGCCCGTAGTCACACCGTGAAGAAGGGGCCGAGCCGGTCCCGAAACGTCGTGTTTTTCCTGTATTTTACTTGGTTGGCGTCACTTACCTTCCCCAAACAGAATGTAACAAGCGTACTTTCCAGACTATGTTCAGAGCTTGTAGAGCATTTATGGAATACCACAGTCGCCATAAGATAATTTGAACGTGACAGAGACCAAGAATTCTTTTATATTACGCGGAGTTGAACCTAGGGGGCCTTCGTAAAAAAGTTTACGGGACGAAAATGTGAGTTACAGGGAGCCTAAAACAGTTTCTGTCAACTCCAACTGTAACGTAAAAACCACATGACGTAAACAAACAAAATGCTCATTTTCAGAATAAGATCTGAATGGCACTGTCCTTATCTATAAGGCATTCTTCCGCCACAATTGTCATTTCGTAAGCTCCGAAAACTAGTGTATATTAATTTTGCTTGCATTTAACAGAAACATTTAAGAACAAAGATAACCTTTTCTTGTCTATTTGTTGTATGAGTGTGCGAATAAAACTTCCACAGGATAGTATCACATGCTGCGTTTCAAGGCGTGAGGATAGTCCACTTGTACGTTAACAGAACAGTCGTCGAAGCAGCAAAGGTTAACTGCTAATGCTGTTTCAAACAAGTTCATGTACATAGTCATGTAATAAGCTTGGTCATCACTCTGTTTTCGTGAACCCACAAACTAGCTTAATTGTTGTTAACGGTATCCTGAATGTGTACAGGAAAAGAGGATGCAAAGAAGTGTTGAATAATGCAGTATCGTGCTCAAGGGGCTGTCACCTGAAACCTCTGCATATTAATGTCATACACTTTAATATTGTATTAAAGAATCAAAGTACTCAAAAACTCGGCAGCCACATTTAAGATTGCTTACGTTTGAGAATGCGAAAGCATTAAAGTGCCGAGTCATGGACGTTGCAGAATGACTATGAGTCATGATAGTGGCTGCGAGGCATGACTATGCACACTTTGTACAACTCGATACACCTTATGTTACGTTAGTTGTCAGCTGAGTCATGCCAAGTTGCAGAATGATGCATTCGTGACTATTACTACGAGGCATGACTATTCATAATGTTTGTACAAGATGTACACACGTGATATTTTGTGACTTGTAGAGTGCTGAGTCGTTCTACGTTGCGTGAATGATTATGAACCATGTCTATCACTACAAGGCACGGCTATGCATAATGTTTGTACAACTCTAAACGTCCTACCTTACGTTACATGTAAAGTGCTGAGATAAGGCCGTTTCACACGATGCGATTGCAGTCGCAGCCAGACGCGATTTCCAACGTCCTGCGACAGCACGGCGCGTCGGTGTCGCCGCAAACCTTTTTCGATGCACTTCCAACGTGTTGGTCGCATTGCCGCATTGTCAAGGTGATTGTGCTGGACGGGCAAGTCGCCAACCAATAGGATTATGAGACGTCACGTCACAAGAAATGCCGAAGCGGAAACCATCGAAATTGCTGGCACGACACCTGGCGTTATTTTGATTTTGTTTCGTAACACATCCAGAGTGTTTTGAGTTGTGAACATGTCAGTGCATTGCTCAATGAAATATTGATCGATGAGATCGAGAAGCAGCCTCTCCTCGGAGATTACTCGCTGAATGACTAGCGTAAAACAAACTAGTTACCTGCGACAAGACGTCCAAGTCGCCCTGACGAAGATTGATAGTGTCGGTATGTATAAGTTTTGCAACACTCGCTGTTGTCGCGTTTCGAAATCGCCTGCCATCTCCCTTGACAGGCACTGTCACAATGTTATTAGTAAAGCACGTCGCAAGTTCCTGTTATTAATTTTTCTTACCGGTTCGACGTTTCTGTTCGATGTTTCCATGTTGCCTGCCACTTCCAGAACACGCGACACTGACTTGAGCGGGCTCACTAACTTTTCTTCGTCAGCGCTCTCCGTTTCACTTCGTATTGACATGCCAAAAGAAAATGCTTCGAGAGGCGCTCGTTGCAGGCAGTGCATTTCTCAAGTAGCAGATGTTTTTTTCAAATGATGGAACGGTGCTTTTCTGCATTTTTTAACAACGCAAAAAGATGAGGACGTTTACACACACAACAACACGAGCGCTGACTTTAACCTGAAAATTTATTATCACAAAAGAGATTTATACATAATACTGCCAAAAAAACACAAAAAACCTACCTATCCTATCTTAAACTTCCGGCACGACTTCTCAAGAAGGGCAAATTAACGGTTAATCAACGACAATGACGTTTAGCGACACACGCAGAACCCCCCTTATCAATGTGATAAGCCTCTACTAATTCTCTAACCGTCTGATCTTTGTGTTTAAAAACTACAGACGTGTCTTGAAGCAAAGGGGTGCAGGCGTGTTCACATTGTCTGCAATGCAGAGCTAAATCTGATCCGCCTGCTTTGTCCAACGAATTAAAATGTTCCCTCAGGTGGTCGTTTAAGCAGCGTCCTGTCTGTCCTACATACCATGCACCGCAAGACAGGGGAATT
Source organism: Amblyomma mixtum (assembly GCF_055824585.1). Classification (NCBI taxonomy): domain Eukaryota; kingdom Metazoa; phylum Arthropoda; class Arachnida; order Ixodida; family Ixodidae; genus Amblyomma; species Amblyomma mixtum. The sequence continues at coordinate 326,912,114 of NC_143014.1, read as the reverse complement.
TTGTATACAACCCCTTTCACGCAATCGACCCTCCTTTCAGCATGGGTAATGGCACATTCACTTTCGGCCCTCCTACCAAGTAGGGACTCGCGCTTTCATTGTACAGCCGGGCAAATATTACTCAATTTTCTTCGGGACGAAAATAAAACGTAAACCTCATATTTACGGCCCACTTTCTTCAGACGGTGTGAGACCGAGTGGAGGTAATGAATAACCGCGACCTTCTGGCGCTTGGCTGCTTCACGCATGTGGTTGTATTTCATTTTGGACACCATTCTTTCACATAGCCTTCCAATCGTGACTTCTGGGAAAAGCTGCCTCCCTAAGCCTGGCGATTTGGCTTTTCACACTTTCCTCGATAAAATGGAAGCACGACTTATTTAGAGCGGCGCGAATATATGAAGTGGCAATGCCGTCTTTCACCAACTTGGAATGCCCCGACTGCAAGCTTAGGAACCTCTTGACGGAGCGTGGCGAATGCAACCAGCAAACATGCCCCGGTTCAAGCCTCAGTTCTAGACCCGGAAACTGAATCCTGCCATGCTTAATGGACTCTGTGGTAGAGGTAAGCCCATGGCCATTCCTGACAAGAGTGTCCTGCACAGGCTGCGTCAAGTTCTCGTTCCTTACAAAGACGAGGTAATCGTCCACATATCTAAGTATCTTCAGTACGCCGGCCGGTACCTGTCCTTCAATCGCTCTGTCAAACCTGCTGAGGAACAAATCGCTTAGGATCGGTGCCACACGAGAGCCGATACAAATCCCAGAGCGCTGTATAACCACATCATCATTTCAAGCAACAATGGTTGATCTAAGGTACACGCGCACTACTTCATGAAAGGCATCCACCGACACACCACAACCGTTGCGGAACCGCACCTCGTCATTCTCTTCCGTAACGCAGTCTCTCACAAAGCGCAGCAAACAATCGTGAAGAATCGAGTATTATAAGTCCTCTACGTCCCCACTGAATACATGACAGTCACTGGGATTATTGTCCCGAAGGTATTGCTGAACTGCTTCAGAGTTACTTGTGCGAAAAGGGTCTTCAAAGGCGAGGGATGCAAGAGACTTCTGTAAGTAGCTCGAGACGACAAGCTGCCATGTGCCACGCTCCGAAATTATGCAACGAAACGGCAAGCCTACTTTCTGAGACTTAACAGTAAAAAATATCTCGAGCGTACATATCTTAGATTTTTTAACCCAGTCGCACAAGTTGTCAAGGCACACGTTCTTGAGAATAGCAACGGCGCGGCTCTTAATCTTTGCAGCGTTCTCTCCGGCACGCATCGAAAATTCTTCGTGAGGGCAGCCATAGCTTTCTCCGAGAACACTTTTTCAGTCATGACTGCAAAGCAGCCCTCTTTGTCAGCAACTAGCGGTCTCAGGTCATTAGATACCAGGTAACTCACTAATGCGCCATAGCCTCTTAGAGCCTTATGCTTACCAAGGGAGCCTTGAACAGCAGAATAACACTCAGACACGCATTGCTGTCGTTGCCCTTCAGGTACCGGGCGAGCGATAGCTCTGGACAACGCCAATTCCTCAAAACCTCAATTCGCCAATTCCTTGGACGACGCGTTTATTGAGGCACGCCATCTTTATTGAGGCACGCCATCGCGACTTTGGAACTTGGACCGAAATTCTGTTTTCAACCACGACTACTTCCGCTTGAGGAATTGGCGTTCTCCAGAGCTATCGCTCGCCAGGTACCTGAAGGGCAACGACAGCAATGCGTGTGTGAGTGTTATTCTACTGTTCAAGGCTCCCTTGGTAAGCGTAAGGCTCCAAGAGGCTATGGCGCATTAGTGAGTTACCTTGTATCTAAAGACCTGAGACCGCTAGTTGCTGACAAAGAGGGCTGCTTTGTAGTCATTATGACTGAAAAAGTGTTCTCGGAGAAAGCTACGGCTGCTGTCACGAAGAATTTTTGATGCGTGCCGGAGAGAACGCTGCCAAGATTAAGAGACGCGCCGTCGCTCTTCTCAAAAAAGTGTGCCTTGACAACTTGTGCGACTCGGTTAAAAAAGCTAAGCTATGCACGCTCGAGATATTTTTTACGGTTAAGTCTCACAAGTAGGCTTGCCGTTTCGTTCCATAATTTCGGAGCGTGGCACGTGGCAGCTTGTCGTCTCGAGCTACTTACAGAAGTCTCTTGCATCCCTCGCCTTTGAAGACCCTTTTCGCACAAGTAACTCTGAAGCAGTTCAGGAATACCTTCGGGACAATAATCCCAGTGACTGTCATGTATTCAGTGGGGACGTAGAGGACTTATAATACTCGATTCTTCACGATTGTTTGCTGCGCTTTGTGAGAGACTGCATTACGGAAGAGAATGACGAGGTGCGGTTCCGCAACGGTTGTGGTGTGTCGGTGGATGCCTTTCATGAAGTAGTGTGCGTGTACCTTAGATCAACCATTGTTGCTTGAAATGATGATGTGGTTATACAGCGCTCTGGGATTTGTATCGGCTCTCGTGTGGCACCGATCCTAAGCGATTTGTTCCTCAGCAGGTTTGACAGAGCGATTGAAGGACAGGTACCGGCCGGCGTACTGAAGATACTTAGATATGTGGACGATTACCTCGTCTTTGTAAGGAACGAGAACTTGACGCAGCCTGTGCAGGACACTCTTGTCAGGAATGGCCATGGGCTTACCTTTACCACAGAGTCCATTAAGCATGGCAGGATTCAGTTTCCGGGTCTAGAACTGAGGCTTGAACCGGGGCATGTTTGCTGGTTGTATTCGCCACGCTCCATCAAGAGGTTCCTAAGCTTGCAGTCGGGGCATTCCAAGTTGGTGAAAGACAGCATTGCCACTTCATATATTCGCGCCGCTCTAAATAAGTCGTGCTTCCATTTCATCGAGGAAAGTGTGAAAAGCCAAATCGCCAGGCTTAGGGAGGCTGGTTTCCTTGAAGTCACGATTGGAAGGCTATGTGAAACAATGGTGTCCAAAATGAAATACAACCACATGCGTGAGGCAGCCAAGCGCCAGAAGGTCGCGGTTATTCATTACCTCCACTCGGTCTCTCACCGTCTGAAGAAAGTGGGCCGTAATATATGAGGTTGACGTTTTATTTTCGTCCGGAAGAAAATTAAGTAATATTTGCCCGGCTGTACAAAGAAGGCGTGAGTCCCTACTTGGTAGGAGGGCCGAAAGTGAGTGTACCATTAACCATGCTGAAAGGAGGGTCGACTGCGTTAAAGGTGTTGTATACAGAATTCCCCTGTCTTGCGGTGCATGGTATGTAGGACAGACAGGACGCTGTTTAAATGACCGCCTGAGGGAACATTTTAATCCGTTGGACAAAGCAGGCGGATCAAATTTAGCTCTGGATTGCAGACAATATGAACACGCCTGCACCCCTTTGCTTCAAGACACGTCTGTAGTTTTCAAACACAAAGATCAGATGGTAAGAGAATTAGTAGAGGCCTATCACATTGATAAGGGGGGTTCTGCGTATGTCGGTAAACCGTAATTGCTATTGATTAACCGTGAATTTGCCCTTCTTGGGAGTCGTTGCCGGAAGTTTAAGATAGGATAAGTAAGTTTTTTGTGTGTGTTTTTTGGCGGGATTATGTATCAATGTCTTTTGTGATAATAAATTTTCAGTTGAAAGTCAGCGCTCGTGTTGTTGTGTGTGTAAACGACATCGTCTTTTCGCGCTGTTAAAAAATGGATAACCACCAACTCGCCCAGCTTTCTGTTCTTCGTAATGCTTTTCTGCAAAGCGTGCTCACTTCCCTATCAGGTGAGAAGCGATACCAAGTAGCGTAACACTTCGCTACTAACAAGCATAATGCAAACCGGAAGTGAACGAAAGGGGAGACATCGCAGTTCCTACTGGCAGAGGCCTTTACCGGTAGTTCGAAGCAATGGAATCGTCATTTGCGAGAGTTGTGCCAAGCATTCTTGGCGGCAGATATCCCGTTGTGGAAACTAGCCAACACTGATCTTCGGAGCTTCGTGCAAAAGTACACCAAACAGCATGTTCCATATGAATGAAAGCTTCGTAAGAGATACATAGAAATACATAAGAGATACATACGAGATACATAAGAGACACATAGCGCTTCGAGGATACTGTCGCCAAAATCAGAGATGAAATTGGGGACAACTACCTTTGAGTGTCAGTAGAAGAAACCACGGACGCTAGCAGACGGTATGTGGCTAGCTTCATCATCGGAGCATTGAGCCCTGAGAAAGCCGGACGAGCAATCCGCTCAACGCAGATATGCTTGAAAAAGTGAGCCATTCGACGATAGCGGGTAATTTATCTCTGGAGCTTCTATGGCCAGGAAATATTCAGTATGCTAAGGTACTTTTGTTCGTCACCGATGGGGCATCCTACATGTGCAAGGGAGAAAAGAGACTGCTCTTTTATACAAGATGGTTCGCCTGACCTGTGTTGTTCATGCAATGCATTGTGTCGCCGAATGTGTGCGGCTCTCTTTTCCACAAGTGGACGCGTTAGTATCTACCACAAAACAGGTGTTTCTTAAATCTCCGTCAAGAACTGCTGTTTACCGCACCACAGCACCTGACATTCCTCTGCCGCCAAAGCCTGTTTTGACTCGATGGGGAGCATAGATGAACGCAGAAATATATTGTGCACGGCACTTCGAGCTGGTCAAATCTGTCTCTGAGGAAATCAAGGATGACGCTGCGTGTGTGATCAAAGCAAGGGCTATGATCGAAGAGGAGAGTTTGGAAAAAGACCTGACATACATCAGTGCAAACTTATCAACATTGAAGGAAACGATGACATAGTTGAAAAAGGCTGGACTCTCAATAGATGAATTATTGAAGGCATTCGAAGAAGTACAAGCAGCACTTCAGTGACTGGAAGGAAAAAGGACGCCACGGCTTCTACGAAGATGCAACACTGGTAGAAAAAAAATAGAGACCTAGAAGCAATATCCCAAATCAGATACCTTCTGTTCTCAGACGATATGGCGACATCAGCTGAAGGCCTGAGCCCCTATGAAGCCTTATGTTTTAGGTTCGCGCCACTGACTTAATGTGACGTCGAAAGAGGCTTTTCAAAGTACAAACATATGCTAAGCGAAAACAGAAATAGCTTCAAGTTCGAATGCTTGAGAATGTGATTTACCCTGGCGTGCTTCAATTGAGGGCTGCATACACTCCGTACTTGACTGACAAATCATCTACTAATAAATATAATTTTTATTCAAAGCGCCTATTTTTGCTTTACAGTGCCTATTACAGTATATTTTAGAGCCTAGATGCCTGCCTATTTCCAGGCCTTTAGCGCCTAAATTTCGAGGCCCTATTCATAATAGTGCAAGATGCCGCGGAAGAGACTGCACTTTCATCTTGCCGAGCCAGCCTCACCGAATGAGCCCAAGTACAGGCCGCTGCTTCAAGTCCCAGTCACAGGAAGCTTATTGCTCCTCAAGAATGGAGCCAGCAGGACAGATGCCACACAGGATTCGTCACTCTGTCTTGCTTTTAAGATTTACCGAGGGGACCAAAACATCAGCACTGTGTGCGCCACGCTTGTGACGGGGACACTGACACGGTCGCATAGTACTCCTGCCTCGTAGAGCTCGTAGCTGAGCACTGAACTAATAATCATGAATACCAGGTCGCACAAACACGACAACAGCGCTCGATATGAACACGATAGCGAATCGAGCTAGCCGCGATCGCTGCGGCGCCCAGTGTTGAGAAAGGCAAAGCGAATTTCGCGAAGGGGGGCTCCAAGATCGCCGTTGGTCGCCGCGGCACCTGAGGCGCGATGGGGTAAGTCGTATGCCAGTTTCGATTCTGCTTCCACCTTACCGGTATTCCCAATGTCCGCTCTAGTAGGATTCAGTAAGGTATACTAACAGCCGTGCGGGCTATTCATAACATATTTAAAAAAGGCATTTTGAGGCTTGCATTGGAAAAGCCTGGTGTCGCAGGTTAACAAAGAAAATTTAGTAACCTGTGATCTCCTGAAGATACTGCCGCGCTAAATAACACAGTGTGTGAGTGTGTGACAAGCTGGAGAGTACTAACAGAAGGGTGGGACTAAGGCCTATTATAAAAAAAATAATCATAGCAGTCTTGGGGAAAAAAACTTTCCTCTACACGACGAGGTATCGGGAGTGGTTATTTGTATTGGTCTGTTTAAGAGTTGAAGTGGATATATAACCGGACCATCCCTATTGAAAAATCCGGTATCGCGGCAAACCGGATTTTACCGGAACATAACGGTTTCATGCCGGTCCGGTATCACTCTCATACCGGCGAGACCCGTCCGGTTTGATCGCTATACCGGTTCATACAGGTCCGGTATCGATCCCAAACCGGACAGACCGCTCCGGTACGGAGCTCATACCGGACAGTCCATTCCCGGTTCGAAGCTCAAACCGGACAGACCAGTCCGGTACGGACCTCAAACCGGACAGACTAGTCCGGTACGGAGCTCGAACCGGACATACCAGCCTGTAATCAGAGCGATATGTGCTGCGGTTTTGGTGCTTGGTCTGCAGATTGACTGTTGTACGCCAGCAGATATTTTTAAGGGGAAGGGGGGGGGGGTAAGCGTGCGCATAAGTGCGATAATCAACACATACACGGTTTTGTTGAAAGGGTTAGGAAAAGAAAAGGGCCAAGCGTGGCAAAACATGCAGTTTGTGTATGAAAGGCGGGGGCTGCATGATGGTGAATGGCGCGCAACCGCGATATTGGCTTCCCGTGCAGCACCCTGACAAAGCCAGGGCTGCTGTGTGCGGGCAAACGGCTAGTATACACCCGCCAGCAGTCTTCGTAAGTCCTGCGCAGATTACTCTGGGTTTCACAGTGCAGAACTTCACGACTGGCTGATAAACATGGCGAGCCTCCGGTGACTGCGCCAGAGGCTCCAAAAGGTTTGTTACTGTCGCGTTCATTGCAGCAGCTTTCTTAATGTTCGCTAGCGGCAGTTTGTAGCGACGCATCGGTGAAGAAATAAAATTCTTGGTTTTCGTGCAGGAATTCTTTGCACTTCTTCTTCATCAAGTGATAGTCCATTGATAACGCAACTTGTCCAAGCGCCATCGCGAGCTGCCCCACCCTTCACTCCACCATAAAGACATTCAAAACAGACAGTTTGTCTGTTTTGAAAACAGCCAGTCGGATTTAGCAGCAGTATTATCTGGCGTGCCACAAGGGTCAGTGCTCGCCCCAATTTTTTTCCTTCTCTTTATTAATGATCTGTGCAAGAATATTGATGCAACAGTACGTATGTTTGCGGATGATTGTGTGATGTACAAAGAAATCAAAGCTCTGCCGACCAAATACTGCTAAACAAATCCCTGCTGTACATATCGGAATGGTGCGACAACTGGCAGATGGCCCTCAACCTGGAGAAAACCGTCTGCATGACCGTCACAAGAAAGAAACAAGCATTAAACTTCACTTATGGAATTGAACAGAAGTTCCTTACAAAAGTAGAGCACTTAAAGTATCTTGGTGTGATTATTAGCTCCGATCTATGATGGAACAAGCACGTGACACACATTGCCACAAAGGCACATTCCGCGCTTTATACCATAAGACGTTCCCTTCGACTTGCTTCACCTGAAACAAAACTGTTAGCCTACATTTCACTTGTCCGCTCAGTTATAGAATACGGTATTATTGCCTGGTTGCCCTACACTAAACAATATATTGATAGATTAGAAAGTGTTCAGCGAAAAGCTGTCCGCTTCATTTATAACAAATACAGTCGCCATGACTCTCCCTCACTGCTTTTACAAAAAGCCGGCCTATCTACAATTCACACACGAGCTAGACTGTTGCGGCTTAAGTTCTTGTTCCTCCTCTTGAATAACGACACAAAACTTGATAAAACTAGATACCTGCTTACGCCTAATACACGTGTCACAAGAACAAAACATGAAAAACATCTATCTGAATATAGATACCACAGTGATGCATTCAAATTTTCATACTTCCCGCATGTAATCCGTGAGTGGAATATGTTGCCTTCTGAAATTGTAAGCCAGCTCACTCCTGAAGCATTCGTGTCGAAGGTAGCAAACCACTTTCAAAACGGTTAACATTGTCACCATGTGTCATTTACCATGTTTCTTTCGATGAGAGTGAAAAGTTCCTTCTCTGCAGTCTTTTATTGTGTACTTTTTCATGCATATGTGCACCCAATCCTGTTACGGCCTCAAAGAGAGGCCAACAGTATGTAATAAATAAATAAAATAAAATAAAATACTAATCACAAATCGCCCAGAACATTTCTATCGACGAAGAAAAGGTTAATTAACGGACGCTTCGTGCTAGCTAAAAGATACAGCGCTCGAGAGAACAAAATAAAAACAAAAAACCACCTGTAGAAACCTTACACGAGTAACCCGTCTCTTTGCAATTATTTTTAAAGCTTTTTTTTTCTCTCATCACTGCCTTCTCTGCTTTTCCTGGGTCTGAGAATTCTCAAGGCCTGCGCGCTTTCCTTTCCCCCCGCTCTCACGTCAGCCACTTTGGCCGTTGACCCCTCCGCATTCCTCCGACACTGAGACGTCTCCTTTCTTCCCTCAACCAGTTCTGCACCCTTCCGTAGTCGTGTAGCCGGACATGTCAGCGTGCGCTGCTGCGTTTTATTGTTGTTGCGTTCGTGAGTGCTGGCTAGGAAATTGCTTGTCATCGTGATACCTAAATCTTTGCGTGTCGTGACCTGCTTTTGAAGCAATGGGTCGCTGCTGCGTGCCCAACTGTAGAAGAAACTATGACAACGGGCCAAAAGTGCGTGTGTTTTCGTTCCCAAAAGACTCCCGTAGGATTACGTGGGAGCGTGCTGTTCGCCGCGACGACGTCGACATACTGACTGTGAGAGATTCTAAGGTACTGTACGTTGAGTCTGCGCATCGAAGCAATCATTGAAGTCTAATAATTTATCACGGTGCTAAAATATGGACAAGGTGCGGTTCTAAAATTCATGGGACGCGATGTTTGCCCTAGACTGCTGGTATCTGTAAATATATCTTTTTCTCTTATGTACCAGGCAGTGTTCTTGTGTGGTTGAAAGATACAAATTTTCAAGTTCAGGGCGGGCGTTCATGTCATGGTTAAATAAATATGCCTATGAATATCATCGAATTTTGCAGAGAGCATACATACACTAACGAGATATATTGTTGCATCTTGATTCAACGTTTCGACTATATTTAGTGTGCGTAGTGTTTTGGCTAAAGAATGCTCAGTATATTTAGGTAATTGAAGCGATTCTATGCATTTGCGCAATGAATAAAGTAATAATGACCGTAAGTTGCATGTCACATTGCTCAATGCATTATGTTGTGTGTCAGTGCCCAATTAAATGATAAGCTGGGGGCATTATGTACTATCAATCATATTTACTTTTCAGCAGGTGCTTTTGACTACTTCATTGGCCAGCACCCTGTAGAGACCCCAGCGTCGGTAGATCGTCGCAAAGAGTTAAATTATTACCTCAGTGAGCTGGTTCAAGACATGCGAAAAAAATAAACATCTTTTGGAGTTTTTGATACATACATACATACATACATACATACAGGAATTTTATTGCAAGATATATATACACAGTACATAGCGTGTGCCCGCAGAAGCGCAAGCGCTTGTGGGCGGGCCACGGCAGTCACAACAGCATGCGGTGAATACAAATTTAGCGCTGAAAGTGCACACTTTACAATCCATAAAGAAAAAGAAGAAGAAGAAAGAAGAAAAAAAAAGCAATAACACAAAGTCGAAATATTACATATAGTTCAGTCAACAAATTTAGCGATTGAGAATTATGTAAAGCAAAGAAAATCTGCAGTTAATAAATGGAACACAAATTTAAAAACAAGATAGAAATTACAAAGCAAATCAGTATTTCCTTTCTTTGAAACTTTCAAACCACGCTTGCAGTCCAGATTTCACAGCCGTCAACGAATCACAACCAAACATCTGAGCAGGTAGTTTATTAAAATGGTAGGGTATATAGAACTGTCGTGTCCTTTTACCATAATGTGTGTAAACCCTGGGAACTTTATAACGCGCTATATGCCTAAGTGACTCTGGTTTTTTATCTGGCTGTTTAAACTGTGCTGAAAAGTAATTTCTCAGAACTACCACCTGTAAGTACAAGTCATGCAGAGGAATAACTCCTGCTTTAACCATTCTGGTGTTATGGTCGGACTTCTCGTGAGCAGTGCCATACAATAAATTAGTGGAGATTCTGCACAGGAAACTATCTACCTTCTTAATCTTACAAGGTGCACAAGAACCATACACTGAAACGCCGTATCTAAGGATAGATTCTCCTAAAGATCTATACACAGTCTGACGCAAGTTTATAGGTGTAGTGTATTTTATACGATAAAGCTGGACAGAAAGAGCACGGAGTCGTTTTAATAAATAGTCAATTTGGGAAGACCAACACATGTTGGAATCAAGATATAGGCCAAGATATTTAACACTGCTCGAGTAGGGTAGTGGCGAACATTCGCAATTGGCACAGTTGCTACCATGCAGTAGAACCGACTGGGTAAGATCAACATTCTTGTGCGGATTTCTGAAACATATTAACACAGTTTTGTTTATGTTGATGTATATTTGATTTCCAGATAGCCAGTCTACTATTTTATTGATATCGTACTGAAGTAATTTCAGTGCGAGTGGGCTAGATTCATGGGATATCACTAAAGCTGTATCATCAGCATACTGAAATAATTTTGCATTTAATGTAAGGTTAACCATATCATTTACATAAATATTAAACAAAAAGGGTCCCAAAACAGAACCTTGTGGAACGCCATACTGAATATCAGAAAAAGCACTAAATGATTCTTTAATTTTCACTACTTGCTTACGCTGTGACAAATAACTTGCAAAAAATTGTTGGTATGGACCACGGAATCCAATACTTTCCAACTTACTTAACAAAACAGAGTGCTCCACGGTATCGAATGCTTTCGATAAATCCAAAAACACATTGATTAACATCCAGGTTACCATTGATAAAATCACAGCAATCTTCGAGAAGCTCAACCGCACCAATATTACGACGGAAACCATACTGTGTAGTACTCAAACAAGAATACTTGTCACAAAAACATGTCATATATTGGTGCACAATTTTTTCCATCAGGATGCTAATGACTGGTAGTATGGCAATTGGTCTGTAATTTGTTTGATCTGTCTTTTTTCCCGGTCTTAATTGGTCTGTAATACTCACCAAGCTACCAATACTTGGTAAAAGCTGGGAGCAAATAACACAATTGCACATCGACTGCAATACGAGTCGCTGATAATCGCAGATTACCGGTTTCTGAGGCTCTGTATATTGCAGCATTTGGCATGTACTCTTATGGCCCCAGTTTTTGGGCAGATTTAGTCCAAGTGGGATATATTTGAAGCATTTTATTCCTGCCTTTGTCCTGTGATACAGGGCCCTCCTGTATAATACGGGCCTAGCCTGTAGAATACAGGACTGTCCTGTATGCCGGTATGAATTTTAAACCGGAACCGCATACCGGGTTATTGTACAGGATTTGCGATACCGGATTACCTGAGTATCCTGTACAAAACAGGAGAGCCCTGTATTATACAGGACTGTCCTGTTTTATACCGGATATTCCGGTAATCCGGTATCGCAAATCCTGTACAATAACCCGGTATGCGGTTCCGGTTTAAAATTCATACCGGATTTTTCAGTAGGGATCAGAGTGAACTAACTACGAGAATATGAATGGAATTAGCGCATTCGGTATTTTCAGGTCATGAATAACAGCTTGCCACTGTTCCCGAGGAGGAGTGCATACCAGGTGTTCCCCTAAGATGTTGTGAAATTTTTAAAAAGAGGCTTTTTAAGTTAGAAGAGCGCTTTCTTTCGGCATAGCATTTTCAGTAGTGCCGCGCATCAGAATACAGCTAAAACATGCTAAATAGAAGGATGGTTTACTGATATTGAGTATTTAGCTTAACTATTACTGTAGTGTCCTTATTGAGAGGCATGAGTAATTTCCATATCAGTTTTCAGAATTTTTTGCAGAGATTTTAGCTACATCGCTCCAAAACACATGTGCTTACGAGAAGCTTGGAGACAAACAAACCCTTCCAGCACACGTAACTCGTCGAAGCAACTAAAATTTGTTGGGCCATAGCGCCGAGGGTAACTGTGTTTTAGAAACTTCTAAAAACTGATATGGATATTACTTACGCTAGGCAGCAAGCCTCTCAATAAATAATTAGAAAAACCGTTACAGTTAAAAAAGTTGACTAATTAATATTAGGGGACCAGCCTACTAGTCAGCATGTCAGCTGTATTCTGATGCACTACAGCACTTAGAGTGCTCTACCGAAATGTTATGCCGGAAAATTGCACATCTTAGGGGAACCAGCAGGTACATTAGTTTTTATCATGCGTGTACTTCCGCGTGGGCCTCATGCTGTGAGCATAACGAAAAGGCTTGAGTTTAAGTTGCGTAATTTCTAGGGAGCTATGGAAAGCTGCATAAAGGTAAAGTTAAGAATCTGAAAAGAGCAGAGTCGCATATCATCATCACCCTGTTATTTCAGGAGATGTACTGGACATGAAAGCAATTTGGGGCGCCAGTAACCGGGGTTAGTCAAGGCCGATTTATATAAATATGCTCAGTGAAAACAATAAATCAACTAAATATCTCACATGAAACCGCAAAAACTTCCGAATAATTGTGGAAACCTTCCTACAATTAAAGAGCATATTCAGAAACATGGACATTGAGAACCCACTAAAAATGGGAGCCGCCGCGGTGGCTCAGTGGTTATGGCGCTCGGCTGCTGACCCAAAAGACGCGGTTCCATCCCGGCCGTGGCGGTCGAATTTCGATGTTGGCGAAATTATATTGTGCGATGTCAGTAACGGTGTGATTCAATCGACATTCTCAGTCACCTACCAGAGGCATTCTTTTCTGCAAAACAACATCCACCATTTATTCCATGGAAGAGATAGGCGACACGCCACATCAGTAACCACGGCGAGCAAACAACTACACCGTCTCCCAGTAGCCCCACGACCGTCCCGCGCCTTCCTCCTCTGATTCTTCCGAGAGGTAAGAGAACTCCACTTTACGAAGGATGAATACGATTCCTCCGTGGTCGTTGTTCCTGGAGGTCCGGCGCGTCTATCGCCTACTTGCTCCTAGGTAAAGGGGCAATGCCCGGTGCGGCTAGCACCTCACGTTTGAACACTCTCCGCGTTCGCACTGATCAGTTTTATATGTAATAAAGTTGAATCCGTTGTGTTAGCCGTTACGATAGTCAATGCTTATTAACCAGTCAAAAGTCGGCTAGTAATATCCTGCTTTTGAGTCCCTGATATCTCTTTTGTTGCGGATTAACACAACGTGACCATTCCATGAGGCTGCTCTTGAGGTTATGAGGCAACGGGCGTACAGAGTGGCAAGTTTTTTACAGTCGGATGTCTCCGCGAGCATTTTCCATCGAAGGGTTGCAACCGACGTCGAAGTGCTACAGCCATGCGACTGACATCCTCAAGCAGCGATTCGATAATCAAGCTAAACTCATCCAGAACCATACGGAGGGCCTCATGGACAGGTGTCCTTGGCAGACAACGCCGCACCTCTGCAGCGCTGGTATGACGGTCTTCAGGCTTACATCCGAAGCCTAAAGCCCGGGATACATGTGACGTATTTTTCGACGAAGTTCGTGCGGCCGGAAACATCGTGGCGGCGCGACGCCCGGCCAAAGATACATGAAGCGAATAAGCGGCGGCACGCCCCCGCGCATCCCTCACCACGAAAGCAAATATGATCAACAAGTGACAAACAACAGTGCGCCAGGAGCTCTTTGTGATAAACGATGCTGAATATTCTGTTATAATAACGAAATTGTTCGTTTCGACACCGCTGTACTTATTTCAGCACGCGTGCATAGGTATCTATAAGAAGTTGAGTGTTCGAATGCATGCCGTCACGTGCCTTTGGATGCCCGCTCAGCCGCTGATACCACCGGCTGCAGTTTTCTTCGACACTTTCGCTTCACGGAGGAAATGCAGGCATTTCGATCGAAGATTCAGTTGTCCAAAAAAACCAAATTTCCTGTCTGATGAAGCGTTTATTTTCCAGATAATAACATTTCCGTGCCAAAATACCTGCATATCTCTTCGGCAATGGTGGCCATGTTGGCGGCGGGGGCAGAGGCAGCCAAACCGGAAGAGCTGGCTTTCTGCGCTGCTATTGCCCTGCTCTTTTCCGTCGCGGCGTGGTTGATGCGTCTACCGATATCTTAGACAGTTGCCGCGCCTTTCCTCGAAAATCACGATCACAACGAAGACGCACAATGGCCACCTCAGGGAGCAGCGTCACTGCAGCCCTCTCGTCATCTCTTCGGGTGCGGATGGGCAAGAGGCCTCGTAGAGACTCCAAGCCATATGCCCAGCGGGAAAGGTGTCGCGCCGAACGGGTCATGGCGGTCTGTGGACTCCTTGGCAGCGCTGCAACACACTGTCGCGTTCCACTCTTAAAGGCGAAGCTTGCGCGTCCTCCAGTTTTTTTTAGACAATGGTACCTACGCCTGCCTCACATAAAAACTGGAGAACAGCCTTCGCCGCTGAGCAGCCACAAATTTGTTTCGCCCAGGCGCTCCAGACAGTCTCCTCAGAGGGAGGTGGGAGTCGAACAGTCCGACGGCCATTTCAAGTGCTCTCCTCGAATCAGAGTAACGAGGACATTAGAAAAGAATGTCGTGAATAGTTCAGCAATGTAGAACGTTGGGCCAGTTGGTAATTAATTTTTGGCATCCTCAAACAGCGCACAAAAACACAAGGACACTACAAAAGAACGATACGGACAAGATGGCTCTCTTGTCCTTGTCGTTCTATCTTAGTGTCCTGGTATTTTTTGTTTGCTGTCGTGAATAGTCTCTAAAATATTTCAGTGGGGACACTTCGGGCCAGCTGTAGCTCAAATCTTCTGGAGGTCGTCTTTTGTGTACGTGACGCCAAGCCCTAAATGATATGAAAGGGTCGTTTGGTGCCGCAGCACCACAAACTGAAGTGAAATCTTAAACCAACATCGAGCCTAGAGATGGAATTTTGCTGATGATTCCCGTCGTTCCAGCGAAATTCCGTTGCAGCTTGCCATCGATGCTATATCAAGGATGCAACGTCACTTCTAGAGCATGATACTTCGACTAAAACCCCATGAGCAGAACCACCTTAACTTCATCATCAGCGTGTTCATTGGCCGCTTTTCTGCAATGGCTGGGTATCCACTGCTGCCTTACCGTTCGGCCATATTCTAATGCGTCCCCTAACAGAAAGCACAACTTCAACAAATAACTTCTCGGAAGATCTTCATTTTATGTATTACTAGCTGCAATGCTCATCTTGAGTCTCAAAAAACTATTCATGCTGATATTGATAAACTCAGATTTTATTCAACCCTAGGAGAAGGCTGGCATTAGTAAAGGATACTCAACTCTAGACCGTATTAATACCATCAGTCCTTTGATATAGAAACGCGCTTACTAAAGCCTAAGAATTTATTTTATTTATTTATTTCCTCAGAGGCCACAAGTATGGGGCATTACATGAGGGACGAGCATAGCAGCCACTGTATGAAGGCTTTGATTGCAATCTTGAACTGAGGTGGCTTGATATATCATGCAGCATTTCTGATTTCAGTCTACCTATTCGCGGGGTCCAAGGCAGCTCCGCCCGAGCTGCATATGTACACACCATGCGCCGGTGCCTGTTTATGCAAGATTTATGGATCCATACCAGACGCTTCCTTTCTGATGCAGCGTCACTGATTTCTATCCCGACATGACTTCACGGAAAATGACCGAAGATAAGGGATGGTTTTGCTGCGGCAGCGTAGATATCTGGAGTGAATTTCCAAGTACTCTAAAATCTTTAAATAGCAACTGACCAGTACATCTCACGAGGAAAATATAAAACAGATGAACCTTACAGCTACCAAGCCAAACGGCAAAACATGTAGGTTAACGAAAAGGGCCGAATTTAAATTGATGGAAGCGCAGCGAGCGATGGAAAGTAAAATGACAGATGTTAAGGGAGAGGAAGAGATCAAAATGGGTCAGGGAACAAATGCGAGTTAATGAAATCCTAGTGGAAATTAAGAAGAAATGGGCATGTGCAGAGCTTGTTTTTAGAGGTGCAGATGAATGATGGTCATATAGGCTAAAGAAAATGACTCCAAGGTAAGGAAAAATGTGACAGGCATTGATATCGCTCAGGTTGGGCAGATAACATTAGGAACTTTGCAGATATAAAGTGGCCGAAGCTTACACAGGACTAGATTAATTGAAGGTCAGTGGGAGAAGCCTATGTTCTGCAAAGGACGTAACGAAGAGGGTTAATGTGACATCGCACAGAAAACGGGGTTTTTAGCTTGTCGTCTCCATCCACCGCCAGGATTTTATCCCACGCCCTCGTGCTCAGCTGCGTAACGGTGGGGTAAACACGGAGGCACCACAGTGGTAAATAAATATACAAATCTTGGGGGCTCGCTTAACCACATCCTTAAGAAAACGCGATAACATTTAGGTTCATGATACAACAGTAACGGACAACGAACAAGAGCAAGAGGGACGGAAAGGAAACGACGCAGAGAAGCGCTAGTCTGCGTCGTTGTGTGCTAGGTTGCCTGCTGGGTGTCTACTATGCGTGTGCGACATTCATATGGCAATGTTCCCGCGAAAACTGCAGTTGTAACCGGTTGCATTGCTCTTATATAGAATGCATAAGCCACCTTCTGAAATGTTCAAGGATGTTCCATTAACTTATCATAAGGGGTTACGCTAATGCGACATAATAATCCACCCTAATTCTTTTTCTGGGTTGGGCCTGCTTCCAAACCTTTCGTGGTCTTTAGGAATTTTCGGGGGTGCGCGAACTTCATAATTTTTGGAGTGCTCTCATTTTCAACTCTCGCGGTGGCCTCTGATTGGTCCTGTGGTGGTCATGCCGTGTTGATGACCTCACCACCCTTTCAAACGGCATTTATATATCGTGGGTAGTGATCATACCCCCACTGGCGCAGTTGTGCAGCGGCTAGCGATGCGCCACAGCCTGTTTCCAACACAGCGACCGGTAGCACGAGAGGCCTGGGTTGCTTTCCCAGAGCTCCCTTAAGCTCGTAAGCAGTGCCACGCTGTGCAGGTGGAAAATGCAACGAATGTTTGTAAGGTTGGTAGTTTTTAAGAACCTGGTATGCAGGTTGTGATGACGTCACAGGGTTACAAGACCTGTCTCAACCAATGAAGGAATTTTGTGGAGGATTTCAAATTTCGCGATGCTCTAGTAACCATGATGACGTCATCATGCAACTTCGTTACGGAGAAGCCGGAAATTTATCTTCAGACGACAGCCTAAATGCTGTCGCATAATCAAATTGGTATTCATTGGCGCAGTGAGTGTTTCACTTCATGCTGGACATCTCAGGAGGTCCATGACGGAAGAGAGTAAGGTGGGAGTGAAAGAATAAAAAGAGAGAAAGGCGTTCAGTAGTGGAGGGCTGCGAGGTAGTTTTGACCACCTGGGGATCTTCAACGTGCGCTGACATCGCACAGTGCACGGGAGCGTTTGCGTACGTCTGCTGTGCGATGTCAGTGTATACGTGATGAAGCAGTGAAGGCGTCCACCGAGAAGGAGGCAATTACTAGGCCTTTCCTTTAAAAATAGCCCCGCCGCGGTGGCTGAGTGGTTAGGGCGCTCGACTGCTGACCCGAAAGACGCGGGTTCGATCCCGGCCATGGCGGCCGAATTTCGATGGAGGCGAAATTCTAGAGGCCCGTGTACTGTGCAATGTCAGTGCACGTTAAAGAACCCCAGGTGGTCGAAATTTCCGGAGATCTTCACTACGGCGTCCCTCATAGCCTAAGTTGCTTTGGGACGTTAAACCCCAATAAACGAAACGAAACTTTAAAAATACCTAATTTTTCCTCCTATCACTTTTCCCCAATATCTTATCCCTGCCTGTTCATAATCTTTATGCTAGCTCTTCTTTCTTGTGTTCATTGTTTCCCTCCACACTTTCTAGGTATCGCCGCCGTAATAAGCTGTTTTATCGAAAGGGGGCGCGTTAAAAGCAAGCTAAAATGTCGCTGACTGGCTGTACTTTATCTTTTGGGAAGCTAAAAGAGAAATTGTAGGGCAGAATTTTGTGGCATAAAGTTGTCTATCTCTCTTTCCCTTTACGTATCTTACAAGATTGCTTCTGCCTACATCAGACACTAAAAACGACTCCTTTGAGTGAATACTTCGTTGGTACGTGGTTTGCAGGCGAATTAACGGAAATGGGAATTTCTGCGAGTTATTCCGTGGAGGCAAAAATATTAAAGCGAAAACTTTACTACGCCATGTTCCGCGAGTTATGCCGACCCCGTCGCTTTGACTTTAAAGGTGGATTCACACGACGGACCAATCGGTCACGTGATGTCTGACGCGCGGTCCCCCCGTCCGCGGCGAGCATTCACACGACGGGAGGAAGCAGCAGACGACAGCGCGGACGAGCCAGTCGGATACTCTCACTCCCAGTGCCCGGCGCGCCGACAACGCGCGCCCGAGCGCGCGGTCTCGAGAGTAGTTGCCAACATGGACACCGAGCGGAAGCGTCGTTTGGCCGCCTTGGCTGTCATTCTCGATGTTACGGAAGATGATGAAAAGACTGCTTCATTTGCACATTCCAAGAGGTCATGCTGGGTCAAGCCATGGCTGACGAGAAAATCGCTAGGCGTTCAGAACCAGCTCTAGAGGAGCTGCTGGCTACTGACCGAGACGAATACAAGCGTCTGCTTCGGCTCAGCAGCGACCAGTTTTACCAGCTCTTGGCTCGTGTACAGCCAAGGATCGAGCGCCAGGACACAGTGATGCGGGGTGCAGTGCCAGCGAAGACGCGACTTCAAGTTACCCTGCGTTTCCTGGCATCAGGTGAGCGATATCGCCGGCCGTACGTGAGCAGAAGATAGCCTCAGGAAGTTTCGGAATGTATTAGCGCATATTTCCGGATTGTGCACAGGCGCTACGAGGAGCAAGCGATGAATAAGGAAAGACTAGGCAGAAAACGATAATTCAGCATCAGATCATCCAAGACAGGGAATGATTGCCAGAAGCGGCCGTAGTATTTATTATGCATGCAACCAGCTGACATGCTTCTCACTAGTGAGTCAAATCACCGAGTTTCATGAAAGGTATGTCTACAAATTTACAATAATTCGAGACGTTTATAGGTCATTATTACTGGATATGCCTTTAAAAAGAAAGGTTGACTGTAGCAAGTATATATTGTTAATTTAATTAAAAGGGGAATGGAAGACGTGAAAGACAAGAGTTGAATAGCGACTCCTGGTAGTGTTGAGTACAGGCACACTTCTCGATAGCATAAAATTCTGTTCTTTCGCCATCTCAACAGCTGAGCTGGTTTTTCTTTCACTTTAGCTTGTGATGGTATTGCACTGGTGTGGTGGGTTTTTGCTGACATTGCATGTGACTTATTCAATGTTTTCTTTGCTTTTCAGGGGAGTCTCAGTTTTCCCTTAGCCACCAGTTCCAGCTAGGCCATTCCACAGTAAATGGAATTTTACTGGAAACCTGTTTGGCCATATACCAGGAGTTGAAAGCTGGCTACCTGAATTCACCAAAAACTGAAGAGCAGTGAAAGAAGATCATTGAGGGGTTCAGTGAAAAATGGCAGTTCCCAGATTGTTGTGGTGCCATGGACGGAAAGCACGTCTGCATCATAAAGCCCAAAAAATCTGGATCTGTTTATTTTAATTACAAAAAATCATTCAGCATCATTTTATTCGCTCTTGTGGATGCAAACTATAAATTCATTTACTTACATGTGGGTGCTCCAGGCTCACAAGGGGATGGGGGCATATGGCAAACAACCCCTTTGCGGAAAGCAATTGAAAAGAAAACAGCGCGACTGCCACCTTCAGTGGAAATAGGGCACTCCCCCGTACTGAGCATGCCTTCAGTCATCGTTGGAGACGATGCTTTCCCGCTTTCGGAGAATGTAATGAAGCCATACGCCGCGCACTCCTTGCCGTTGGAGAAGAGAATCTTCAACTACAGGTAATCAATCAGCCTGTTGTATATGGAATTATTCTGCATACTACTTTGTGCCTTGGCTCTGCATTTCAGAGCTTGTTCTCACTTCTATTGAGATATATTTGAAACTGTGAGCTCTATGCACTACTTTACAACTAAGCTATGATGACTTTCTTGTGCAGGCTATCAAGAGCACGCCGGGTGACAGAGAATGCCTTTGGGATCCTTGCAAATCGGTTCAGGTTCCTTCATATAACCATAGAAGCCAAACCTGAACGCGTCAGCACGTATGTTTGTGCCGCATGTTCCCTGCACAATTTCTTGGGCACAGATGTGCTGTGCAGTGCAGAATCCGGTGGACCAGTGCCACAGTAAACATTTTTCCCTGTGCAGCTTGCTCAAGGTAGCCGCCCAAGAGCAGCTGCTTGTGCAGTGCGTGATGCTTTGTGTGGATACTTCAGTGCGCAGGGTGCAGTGCCATGGCAGGGTGACATGGTGCATGCAGACGTCAGCAGGCACAGGCATCCTCCGAAGTGACTTTGCAGAGGAGCACTTTAGCTCTTTCTCTGTGCACTCTGTCAGCACAATTGCTGTTGTCACCCTCAACTCAAATTATATCAATGTTATAATTTCAGAAGAGGGTGTTTTAAATCTATTGTTAAAACTGGATGTTAAGAAATAACCTCGACCAGATGATATTCCGAATGCCTTTCATAAACAGTATGCAGAGTGGTGTTCCAAGTATTTGCGCGTCCTGTTCTCTCGATCTTTGAAAGAAGGTGTTTTACCGTGTGATTGGAAAACTGCTAGAATTAAGCCTTTGTATAAAAGTGCAGAGAGGATGTGTATTGAGAACTATCGCCCTGTTTCATTAACTTCGACAACATGCAAATTATTAGAACATATCTTTCATAAGCATTTAAATAGTTTCCTGGACGAGCATAATGTACTGGCAGATGCTCAACATGGGTTCAGACGAGGGTATTCAACATGCACTCAGCTGGTCTAGACGATCCATGATTTTGCAACAGCAATCAACGAAGTAAAACAAACAAATGTTATGTTCATGGACTTTCGAAAAGCTTTCGATAAGGTTTTAAGGCCGAAGCCTTTAATGCCTCATCGTTGTAAGCAGGAGTTGTCGACAGAAATGTCACGCTTTTCAATTGGTCGAAATGGTCATGACGTCACAGTGCGTGAATTTCAAACTGGGCCAATTTTACTTTGGCTAGTAACCATGCAATCAATTAAACGGATGGTGTGGTGATGCTCCAATTGGGACTATGTTTAGTTAACTGCTTAATTAACCAATTAGTTTAATTAACCTTTTTAGTCAGACCAGATAAATAAACAAAACTGAGTAGGAAATTTGTCGAGTTGAGGAATGGAACCAGGGTCTCCGGAGTGCGAGACGAGCACGCTAACCACTCCGCTATGCCTGTTCGATGGTTTGGAATGAACAAAGGCGCGTCTAGTGAATATGGTGTCTTCGTTCACTCCCATCTTCCTTCCCTTACCACAAGGTTCAGGTGTCCACCGAGATATGCCAGACAGATACATTTACTTTCCTCAAAAACCAATTTACTGACGAGCAAGGCGTACAGCGGAACGGGCGATGGTGTTCCGTGGACTCCCTGGCAGCATTGCAAGACGCTGTCGCATTCCACTCTTAGAGGCGACGCCTTACATTTTAACCACACATCAGTGACACAAGCAGCAACACTGCGCAGTAAGGCTTTCGCCTCACCGCACTTTAGGTCAACAAAGTGCCCCCCTGAATTTTTGCATAAAAAACTACTTCATAAACTAAGTTTTGTTACAAATAGTAAACAGATATTAACATGGATACGATCGTACCTATCTGATCGCCATCAGCTTGTCGAACAACATAAAATACGCTCCAATCACGTTCCTGTCGATTCTGGCATTCCCCAGGGATCCGTCCTCGGCCCCCTACTGTTTTTAATATTTATTAATGATACGGTTAATGACCTGTCAGCAGGTATTAAGTTATATGCGGACGACTGTGTGCTGTATGAGAAAATATGTTCAACTGATGATCAAATTAGGCTGAATAATGATTTTGAAAAAATAGTTTCTTGGTGTGCGAAGTGGAAAATGTCAATTAATTTTGAAAAAAACAATATTCATGAGAATAACACTTAAAAAAATCTGTTCTATATCACTACACTGCTAATAATAATTTTCTTCATGAAGTTACAGAATATAAGTATCTAGGCCTATGGATTTCAGATAACCTCTTTTGCTGTTGCTTTTGCTGTTTGTTTGTTTGTTTGTTTGCATGCTATGTTACTCATTAAAACACAAATTCTCTCAATAATGCAGAATATTTATTAATTAAAGAAAAAATTGCACATTGCGAGCACATCACTCATTTAAAAACTGTCAGATGAGTAGCATTAGAACTCATTCTACACTCATGCAATAAATATGAGTACAAAGTGAATATTAAAATAATATACATTGAGCATTACAAGTACAATGTAAATAGTATCACAGTTCTTGAGTATACTGTCAGATGAGTAGCATTAGAACTCAATCTGCACTCATGCAATAAATATGAGTACAAAGTGAATATTAAAATAATATACATTGAGCATTACAAGTACAATGTAAATAGTATCACAGTTCTTGAGTATACTGTCAGATGAGTAGCATTAAAACTCATTCTGCACTCATGCAATAAATATGAGTACAAAGTGAATATTAACATACACTGATCATTACAAGTACAATGTAAATAGTATCACAGTTCTTGAGTATTAAAAAATAGTTTCATAACAATGGGCACCTTGCCTTAGCATGAGCACTATCACAAACTTTCCATGCCGTACCACTGATCACAAACACAGCATCTCCAGCACTTGTTATGTAAAACAAGATAAAAGTCGGACTAAAATGACGTTAATTTGTACACCCTTCGCTAACTTGCGACTGCAGAATTATGGTATTGCTTCTGTACACTTGACAAAGCTACCTGTTCCCAATGGCACATTAGAACCCTCAGTAATTCGAATGCAAGGGGACGAACAATATCTCTTAATAATGTGGAGTTAGGCACTGTTTTCTTACTATGTATTCTCTTAGTGAGCATTTCAGTTATATGAAGTAAAGACTTCTCTAGTTGCATAGACAAGTGTACAATGAAATGTCACTTTCCATCACGGCGAGTCGCTTTGGTGTGTTAAAAACATAATAAAATGTAACAATGCGGAGTTAGCGCGAGCTTTTCTAAAAACATTTGTTTGACATTTCGTGAGTTCAAACGAAGTGAGTTAATTCAATCAGCGTGAAAACTGGACATTGTGACATTTTATCATGGCACTTTGGTTCCCTGGGGTGTCACATTAAAGCAAAGTAAAAAAAGATTACTTAAAACTGGCCAAAACACAACTGCTGTCAGCACTTCATAAGGTATGGCACTTTAGTTCGTCTGGTACCACATTAAAGCAAAATGAAAAAAAGATTACTTAGAACTGGCTAAAACACAATTGCCACCAACACTTCATTAGGTATGGCTCTTTGGTTCCTCTGGTATTAGAACTGGCTAAAGCACAATTGCCACCAACACTTCATTAGGTATGGCTCTTTGGTTCCTCTGGTATCATAGTAAAGCCCAGTCATACCCGTGCCACACGCTCACAAGAAATGGCAGTAAATGCTTAAGGCCTTAAGTTGTTACAAAGCTGCATGCTTTTCTGCGTGTGGAATGGGAATGAGAGTACGCATTGCACGGGCGAATGAGTTGTGGCGAACTCAGTAGGTCGCGAATGGCAGTAAGGCTAATGCCATTAAATTTATGCGTGTGGAACCGCACGAATGTCATTAAAACTTAAGGCAGTAAGCACTTAATGACATTAAATCTGTCCGTGTGGCACGGGTATCAGAAAAGGCCACTGCAGGCAGTGGGGTCCTTTGTACCAAGACAGTTTGTCTTTTTTTCTAACTGGATCCTAAGCAGAGAATGCCTGCTGGCCAGTAAAAAAAGACAGTCAGTTACTATTTGCAACATTCTATAACTGAGAGTACGTCTCTCTGGCACCTGATGAAGTCAACAGGAGACAAAGAGCGCATCAGTGCTGCTGTGCCCTTTGCAAAGTGCGCAGCAGCGTCGTCTTGCTCCTGAAAGGCGGCTGCAATTTTTTCAATAGCTGCAGTTCGTTTCACCATCGTGTCAGTCTGCAATTACCCACGATTTGCCGGCCTTGACGTACTGCTGTGTGCTAGTACGGGACGGTCAGGCTCTCCATTGCTGGCACCGGGAGGTGGCTCGGAAACTCTCTCGACGTCAGGGGATGTACCTCTGTCGTCGGGCTGATATGAAAAACACCACATTACTTTCAGTAATATGCTAATGCTGCAATGTTTTTGTAGGCTGAGCGCTATCAAAAGAAAAAAAAATGGGAGCATGTTCTTAACACACTGTAAGTATGCTGTATCGATTTTGCAGTACTTGAAACACAAGACACGAAGCTAGCACCACAGAGATTGATAAATAGCTGTACACATTGGCAGAAGACAACCAACTTTTCTAGCTTATTTAATATACTATATGGGCTGGGTAAATTAAACAGGCAGTTGTCACTTTGGAAGACATTTGGCACAAAATGGCATACTTGTTCAATGCAAAACACGGCCTGATGTGTTCTGATATGTGGATAGTGCATGAGGCAGCTGTAATCTTACCGCTTCGGATTCCTCGCCGAAAGCTTCGGTATACGTTCTGGATGATGCCGTTGGTTGTGTGGCGTCCAGAAACGCCATAGAGTTGAAGAATTTCCATTTCGCAGTGTAGGTTTCGCTTGCAAACTGACCACTTTTCGTGGTTCGTATTTTCTTTTTTTCGGCCCTATATGTCCTCCTCTTATTGTTGAAGAAGGTGCGCAGGAGATCTGCAACAATGAGCAACATTTTGATTTATAACCGCACTCGAGACAGCGCACATTCGAAGCAATATATATTTGCTTGCAGTTGCCATACGTGCGCGTATACACCAGGCGAAAAAGCACAGGCGTGAACAGGCTAGTAGGATCTTCGAGCGATGTTCTGCGGTGCGCAGCAAGCGAAATTTTATAGATCATGTGGTTTCGGCGGGTAACGCTTGCGCTTAGGCGCTGCCGCCAGGCCGCGCGCACGAGACAGGAACAAGCACCGGGCTCGCGACAAAGCACCTGCGCTGAAATGTTATTTAGTTTGTCACGCAGCACACTGCCGTAGCGAAGGGGACAAGCCTGCTACCGTCTCTGCGAATGCCAGTAACGGCGAACGTACTCCCAGGAGAACGCACGTGAAAAACTGAACAAATTACAACGTGAAGAAGAACTAGAGGAAATAGGTAACTGGGGGTTTTTAAGACGTACCTGGAGTGTATGGGCCGCATTACGGGTACTTGAGCTGCATTTCCTCGCCGATATTGAGCCACAGCGCGGCACGAAGCGCATTGTCGGCGTAATCGTCTCGGTGCGTATCCCACAGAGCGGGAAAACTTTCCACAAGGGCTAGAAAAAAAAAAGGTTGCGTCATCTGTGAACCTAGAACCGTACGAACAAGACGCGCTTTGGCTGTTAGAAAGTTCGCCAAGTGGTTCCATCTTCGCAGCTGTCAACAGGACTATGTAGTTTTTTGCGCTCTCATGTACTTTGGTTCGACCAGAGGCTTGTATTGGATTTTGTAAGCTTGCTCGTTGCCAGACTAAACAGTTTAACCGCTACTGCTTTGAGAGTCACGGTCAAGGATCTCAAGCCATCCGAAGTGTGAAAGGGTCTCTCGGCCATATCACGAATCGCTGCTCGCGAGTGAAGCGGAGCAGCGGGAATCAGTGACGTAGGGTCACGTGATGCCCATCCGCGAGGGCACTTCGCGATTTGGTCCGTCGTGTGAATCCAGCTTTAGGGAGCTTCAGCCGCACCGGAGCTACGCCGAAACCGATGAAGAGCGAGAGCTTCGAAAGCAAAGGGCAGGCGCATAACTGGCCCCATGGGACAGTGGACACCTCACTCGCGCTTTAAGCTACGTGCTGGTAGTGGCAGATGTGCACTGCATGCGTTGGCATTCAGAACGTTGTGGTTCAAAAGCGGGACTGAAGCTATATATAGCCCTTCGGCGTTCATTGTGTTCACTGGCGGCGTTCACAACGTTCTAGACTCCGATCATTTTGAGGAGGGCGCATAACTGGCTCCTTGGGTCAGCGGGCGCCTCAAACGCGTTTTGAGTTACATGGCGGTGGTGAGAGAGAGATACCACTTTGAGAGATATACCATGTTGTGGCAGACACGCGGCACTGCAGCAATAGCTGCAGCGTTCATTACGTGAGCAACCTCTCGCATTCAACCAATAATTGAATCTTATGGTATCACTGGACCTCCCCTAATGCTCTTGAAGAGCTTTCTCTGTGACCGACAGCACATAGTCTCTATTAATGACCATACATCTAACATAGCTTTAATTAACAAGGGTGTTCCACAGGGCTCAATTCTTGGCCCTGTATTGTTTTTACTCTACATTAATGATTTACCATCCTGTTTAAAGAATTGCAATAGTATACTATACGCAGATGACTCTACCATGCTATCATCGCACCAGGACATTAATCAGCTGATTCTTAACCTACAGAATGACCTTAATTCTCTTGAGCGTTGGTGCCACATTAACCGCCTGTCCGTGAACGTCACTAAAACTTGTTTTCAGATTTTCCATCCCCCTCAGAAGTCATTGCCCATCACACCACTTCTATACCTCAATTCTGCTGCTATTTCACCGCAAGATCGAGTTTCTTTTCTTGGTGTTATCATTGACCCTCACTTAAAATTCCATCATCATGTAGCTGAAACGTGCAAGAAAATTTCTTATGGATTACGCGCACTAATTAAAGCCCGAAGCTATTTTACAGTCCAAACTTTATTATCTCTTTACTACGCATTCATCCACAGCCACTTAAACTACGGTATCTCATCTTGGGGTAACGCCTATCATATTCATCTCTGGCCTTTAATAAAACTGCAAAAGCAAGCCATGCGCATCATAACCAATACCCCTCGAATGTCACCCTCCCGCGTTTTGTTCATAGATTTAAACGTTCTACCTATCTCAGCCCTTTATTTTTACAACCTTGGTATCCTATTCTTTAAGATTCTTCATCATTATCTCCCGCTAAGCATATTTTCTCCCGGCACGATCATGAGCAACACCGTCACTCGTTTTGCGCTGCGTAATAACTTTTTACTACCTAAGGTCAGAACTAACTACGGGAAACAATGCCTTCATTTTTCATCCGTATCATTTTGGAATTCTTTGAACATAGACATCAAACAAACTAATACGCTTTCTTTATTCAAGGTCAAACTAAAGCTTTTCCTTCTTAATTTGTGATTTTTTTGTTATGTTATTGATTCTATGTATCGCGGCATCTGTGTTTTATTTTACATTATCGTGCATTACATTGTTTGTATTTAAATATTTCAGTAACTAATATTACACTATGTGCCTATATTTATTCTGTTTCGTCGCTAATTATTGTGTTGTGTATTTTATATTATGTTGCTTATTGAAATTTATTTTCATGGGAGGTCCCGCCCGCGGTCTTGTACCATGGGACCTCTCGCTGTATAGAATTGTAAATTTTATTGTATTACTCAATAAACTTTCAACTTTCAACTTTCAATTGAACTGCCACCAGCCAGGGTTGCAGGGAAGGCGCTCTGCTCATCCCGTGTCCCGAACGCACTCAACGCTACAGACGCCAAGCCTCGTCTAGTTGGCCGGTACACCACAGCTTTCGATCTCTAAACCGCAGGCTAATGTTTTTAAGCCTATTGCGCTGGGCACTTTTGCTTTCTTCTTTAAGGTAAATCATCCTACAAGTAGTTTCAACACTGATAGACTAATGACGCACCGCGCTATGAGACTTGTCTTCTCTGACAAATGTAGCCATGCTGCCCTTTCCACGTCTTTTGCCGTTAGGATGCTTACTGAATTAAAGCTGCACTAAGGAGGATTCTCAGCTCGTCTTTTCACCACGGGAACTCGATCTACACGCTCTGAACATTCCTAGAAACTTAAAAGAATTGTCTTGTGTGGCTGCTTTCCCTATTAAATTGGATTAAACGTGCGGTCTCCCGCCTTTGTTTCGAACTTACCTCCGAGAATAGGAGCCGTCAACCAACGCATGCGGTCCCTTTCTTGCAGTCGCGTGGTGGCTTCGCTTTCGCTTTTATTTCTTTTTTTAGGTTTCCGTGAACAAATAGTTTCAGTCAAGGGCAACATAGCCGCTATTTAGGCACACGAAAATAAAAATACACGTGGACTCATTGCTTTACGTTTACTCCGCCGATGGCAGAGCGGCAAGCCGCCACACGACTGGCTGAAAAGTACTCCACGCGTTTGTTGACTCGTCTTGCTTTCGGAAGTGAGTTAAAAAAAAGGCGGGAGCAGAGACGTTTAATTCCATTTAATGTAAAAATCGGCGACACAGGACAATAATTCGAAGTTTCTGAGAATGATTGAAGCGTGTCGATCGAGTTCCGCGGTTAAAGTCGAGCTCCGAATCCTCTTTAGTGCGCCTTTAAGAGGACAACAGCGATGGAGCCGATATCTGTCACGAAGGCTACCCTCGCAACCGACAAGAGCTGGTGACTGCAGCATCACCACTCAGCCAGCACCCTGCATTTTTCGCGGTCATGGCAGCCTGGTAACTGTTGGCAAAGATGGTACGTCAATAAGCGACAGCAGCGATGACGACAGAGGCTGTGTAGGCGCTTAACGAAGTGATGATCCGTCGGATAAAGGCAGTTGCAGCAACGCCAAGAACGAAGAAGAAAACGATAGTCAGAGTCTGTATAATAGA
Source organism: Amblyomma mixtum (assembly GCF_055824585.1). NCBI lineage: Eukaryota > Metazoa > Arthropoda > Arachnida > Ixodida > Ixodidae > Amblyomma > Amblyomma mixtum. Next base: position 326,883,207 of record NC_143014.1, on the reverse strand, counting down.
GTGGGGGTATGGGTTAGTCGGTAATCCATGCTAGATACAAAGCACGCAGATTGTGTTCAAATAAGCTACTAAGAGTTTATGCCAATTGTGACTGCCACTTGTGATTGGCGTTGGTGGCCACTGTTCTGATTTCGAGAGATCTGTGGTTATTCCCAGTTGAAAAATACACCAGGATGGCTTGGTGTGTTCTGGTGTTTCCTAGTGTGAACACCAGCTTCTGTAGTGTGTTCTGATGTTAACACCAGACCGGGCTGGTGTGTTGTAGTGTGCACACCAGATCGTTTCGGTGTGTTGTAACGTGCACACCAGCCCGGTTTGGTGTGTCTTAGTGTGCACACCAGCCCGGTTTGGTGTGTCGTAGTGTGCACACCAGAATGGGTTGGTGTGTTGTAGTGTGCACACCAGACTGGGTTGGTGTGTTGCAGCGTGCACGCCAGACTGGGCTGGTGTGTTGCAGTGTGCACACCAGACTGGGTTGGTGTGCTGCAGCGGGCACACCACAACGGGTGGGCGTGTTGTAGCGTGCACACCAGACTGGCTTGGTGTGTTGCAGCGTGCACGCCAGACTGGGCTGGTGTGTTGCAGTGTGCACACCAGACTGGGTTGGTGTGCTGCAGCGGGCACACCACAACGGGTTGGCGTGTTGTAGCGTGCACACCAGAAAGCGTTGGTGTGTTGTAGCATGCACACTACACTTGATTGGTGTATTTTGGTACCCACAGCGTGCAGTGTTAGTGTGTTGTAGTGCATACACCAGACTGCATGGGTTGTGGTGTGCACACTGTTTTGGTCGTCAATTGCACTTAAGAGTGGATTGGTTAATTTTCGCATGAAAAACACTTTGAATAGGCTTGGACTTTGAATAAGGTTTGGACACCAATCAACCACATTCTGGCTGACACACACAGGAAGTTAGTGTGCTGTTGTAAACGTATACAACTACACTGCAGTACCTAATTTAATTTACTTTAGTTTGGGGGCATACACAGCAAAGACAAATATTGGCAGAGTGCATCCATCCTAATCTAGACTTCTTGTCTAACGCGCGTCGCACTGATCACAAAGTGCAGTATAGAACTATACCAACCATTTTTCAGGTAAAGGGAAGGGCAGAAGTGTTTCATGCTTAAGCATGCCCTAACTTTGCTTCACTGGATGTTATGTGCTGATGCAAATGCCTCAACATACCATTTCAAGCAGAACGTATGCAGCAGAAGGTCGCCCTTTTAGATCTAATCGCCTCTGTGAAACAATGTTGAGTAGAATGATAATTAAGGTAACCTCCTAACATGTTTTCATAAACATGTGTGAAAATTATATATCAAACATCATAATTCTTTATTTAGACTACAAATGAAGCGCTATTTTAACAAACCTCACATAACAAACTAACAATCTCACATAACAAACCAAAACACATACATTTGAACCTTAGGCCAAATATGGCATATGAAAAATGCGATTGCAAGCCACATTCAACTTTAGTAATTACAAACAGGACTACACACTGGACATTAGACAGAATGCTTCTTCTATATACAATGACCTATAGCAGTGCAACACAGAGATGCAGAGATGTTTCACAATAATCGAGAACAGAACAAGGAAATAAACTTCAAATGACATATGCAGCAAAAGGTGCACACCTTCCATACAACTGAGGCAAATATTGTCACAGAGTGGTGACTGCAGTACAGAGAGCAAGAAGACAGCGAAAATTGCTTCTAACCGAAACTCTTTTTGTGCCGACTTGCACAAGCAAAGAACTGAATGACTCCGCGGCGGCGTAGCAACAGGCGAACTCTGCGGTCGGACAGAATGCCTGCCGCTCTTGGCCATGCTGAATTTAAAGCTGATAGCGAACTTTCGAGATAAAGCGTGCAAAGTTACTAGAACATTCTGGAATAACGTAGAAGCGGCTCCGCCTGGATGCGATAAATCGAGATAAATCTGGTCGCGTCTTGCATCACAGCCAAAGCAATAAAGCGGCGCACCGGCAACACTGAAGAATAAACAAACACTACAAAGGTTAACAGAATTTCTCCCCTTTCAAAGAAGCATCGACCCAATGCTTTAAAACATAAGACTACAAACAAATAAAATGGACTGTGCAAAAAAAAAAACAGTGTGGGAACAATGTCCTTCAGCATGCATAATTGGGCTCTAGACGGACAACATAGAAAACTTCTGGTCATACGCAGCGTCGTAGGGATTGGCTATAAGCCAATTTAAATTTGTCCCTGGCATCTGTTCCTAATCACTTTCATAGAGATTGGGCACCTTCACAATATGTGACTGGTCGCTCTGTGCCACAAGCACACAAGGTGAAATAATTTTCTGCTCACAAATTAGGCACAACCCAACATCAGTCGGAGGGTGTTCAGCAGTGAACATGAAAGGCATAAAGCTTTCCTCGGTAATTGGTTCTTGGCAGAGTAAGAAGATACTGTTTTCCACTAAAAAGATTTTGATCACTCGCAAGAACTTGCCATCATCTGTTAGAATATATTCAGAGCACGTTTTCTCGGTCCTGTTGTAATTGGCACTATGTACAGTGAACCCTTTAATACGTGCTCTGAGGTATTCACTCATACTGGGCACAGCACCAATGGTCTGGCTGATCAAATCCAGAACATGGCATTCAAGACTGCCAGGCTGCAATGGCGAACCTAATACTCCTAACTGGAGCTTATTGCCTTGCTTCCCCGAGATCAGCTTTTGCTGCTTGTTCAGGTAGGGTGGCAGTAGTACCAGACGCTTCAGGGACTTCTGCACCTCTCGCATGATGAAGCGCTCTGCTATTTGATGTGGAACACCTTTCGCTGCAGAAACCAGCTTGAGAATGTCACAATTCCCTCCTTCAAATGGGAAGGTAGAGGTTGCCCACAGTGGCCCAGTCATACGCACAGATTTTGCAAGGTGCACAAGTTGGTGCACATTGAATGTCAGGGTGTGTTCACCATAGAGAATTGGTATCTGCTCGACAAACTCCACAAGAAGCCTTTCGGCACAAAAAATATCTGTCTCTTCAACACTTGCTTGTAAGAGTAAACTCTGTGCAAGAAGGCAGAAATGCGTCAAATATCTCTGCGGGAGCATATCGAAGAGGCAAGGTGCACTGTAGTAAAGAAGCCAATATCTCCACTCTAGCTTTCCAAAACGAGCGCTCAGTTACCAGTCTTGGCAATCTGGTGAAATTGGTGGCCGAATTTTCAACAGGCGGTCATTCAACTCCCTCACATGATTCCCAATGTGCCAGGCACTTCCTGGTGAACACAGCCAAAGTTCCATTTGCTGCGATGTGACACCTTCCAGTACGCAGTGCATGTAGTCCGGTGGAAAGCCCCACGACAGGTCCAATGTGCTGAGGGTTGCGACGGCTGACAAGCCCTTCATACCATCCACAGGACGGTCTCACCTGGCTGCAAGTTTCATTGTACTGTACACAGTGTCATGGCATCGCTCGACCATATCTCGCCCCTCCACGATATATTTCAGGGTGCCTGAAAAAAGAAATGACAGATAAATTTCTCATAGTACTATGCATAATAAACAAAGAAATACATGCTAAAGAACAGACAGGAGAGTACGAATGCACATGTAAGTGACGGTTATGAAATGCTACAATAACTTAAACTACATGCAATGGTACCACATCTACCTTTAATCAATGCACAAGCCCATTTTACAAAATTAGGCTTTTCATGTTACACTCAGAATATGTAAATGGGCAATAAGTCAACATGTGGAGCTTGCATGCCCTATTTTTCACTGCAGAACCCAACTTCCAAGAGGTAGACCTAGGCTATGGGAGATGCTAATGAAAAGCTCTGGATTATTAGGATCACTATGGAATCTGACCTGCACAGTCAATCTTCCTGACCTTTAATGGGCATAGCTTCTGCAGGAAGAGGTACAAAAGTTTACAAGAGTGCTTGTGTAAGATAGAACTTCCAAGTGACAATTTTTTCCATTCTGAATCCATACATGTGCACCACAGGTGACAACTGTGATTCCAGTCTTCACACCTCGTACGTCTTGGATCACCAGACAATAAACTTATCACAAGAGTTTAAACAGACACCACATACATTTGCTCACATAATTAACAGCACCCAATCTCCTCGTAGCTAGAAATAAGTGCCCTGTGCATATCTGCACATATTTCTCACAGTAAACACAAAGCTAAATGTGACTGCTCACCAACGCGCAAAATGACCGTCCTTTGTCATTATGCCTGCTAGAGAGTAAACTAAGCACCCCACAACAGCCTTTTGTTTCAGAATACTTATGAGGAGTTTTAGAAGACCTGTGATCCCTATGGTCGAAAACTGCTATACCCTGGCACTTGTCAGGCTCCATCTCTGGAATATGTGAATAGAAAAATTTCTTTAAAAGACTAAGCAGCAGAGTTACAGCTGTCACAATCAAGCAACTTTGCCATCCTTTTCTCTGCCATACCATCTTCGAGTCTCTCTCTCCCCCATATGGGTGATAATCCTTCCCAAGTGAAATTTCTCTTACTGCTTTTATGGGGAAGCACAGATTGTCACGTCATCATCATGGCCCTCCATCACCAAGTTTCTGCAACACCAAGTTCTTTTTGTATTAGAACACAACCTTGTTCAAACTGATATGAACCAGTATTTTTATACCTGGTAACAGTTGATACCAACCACATGGGATACGAGTATGTTGCTTGTTGCATGTGAATGCATTTAAGCAACAAAATTATGTTCTTAGAGCTGTACAGTGTGCAGAAAGCAGAAGAGGCAAAGCTTGTAATATGACTGAAACAATTCTTACCATCAACAAGCGTTTCTTTTTGAAGGCACCAAGAACAGCCATAGTATCCGTTGTATTGCTTAGCATTCAGCAGTGAAGCGCGAGCTGGCGAGTCAACACAAGAGCACAACACATTCACTGTTGACTGCACAACTTTGCTGGGAAATGACCACGTGAAGCTGCCCATAGTGTGGAATTTCTCAACAAATGTCTTCAAGTAGAGGCGAGTAGGTGGGTGACCTTTGGCAAACCAAATGACGCCGATGAGGATGTTCTTCCAACGATAGGGAAGAGGGAGCTCATTAAGCGCTACTTGAATTGGCCAGACTGACCCTTTGCTCGACTTAAATACTGGCGATCCATCGCTGTTAGCGGCAACAGTCAGGTCACTCCAATTCATGTTCCTTTCACGGCGGACCTTTCTGTACAGTTGGCCATCTGTGATATCCTTATAAGCTCCCTGATGAGTTTCAGCTGTGAGTTTCTGGAGGTTTGCGCCAACTATATCCCCAAACTTCTTTAAGAGACACTGTAGCTGATGCTTGAGGTCGACAGTTATGAAAAAGCTTCCTTTTTTTCACCAGCTGTGCCACAGTCATTGTGGCTGCACAATTAGTGCAGTGCTGGAAATCTAGGCCGCAGCTTGATGTCAGGCACTCACACGTTGGGCAGTATGTATGGACTTCCACCATCCTTGATTTATGCAAATCCCATAACTTCCTAAAGCCATATTCTGTCGATGGGAAGACGTTCTGGCCAAGAAATGCATTCAACAGCTTCAACAAGCTGTCCACTTGTGTCCAAGGAAGGCCAGCAGCAACAACAAATGTTAATAATGTTAATACACGCAGCATCGCCTGCAGGTGGGTAGTGTTCTGTGTGGAAGTCTCGACTCGGAGTTCACTCTGATAAATTCCGACAAGTCTTCATCGGGGTCCTCTAGCACATGGTTGTCAAGCCCATTGGTGTCCTCATCAAGCCTTGGCAGTTGTGCATCAGAAATGCTGTCATCAAGATGCAGGGTTGAAGGCTCATCATCCAAGTTGGGATGACTTGTAGAGACGTTGTCATGCACCTCATCTTCAGGTTGCTACAAAAAACATTGGAAAGGCTACATCAGCAACAGAAGAAAAAAACATCAGTATTGAAGTGAATGACTGCAACCTGTTCATGTATACCCCGAGTTGGTATCATTCCGCATGAACATCATACCGATTCCCTTCACATTTTAATATTTTCATCACAGGTTTATGTTTTTTTCTTTATAATGATCCATAAGAGATAGTATACATGGACCACCATGTGACACTGACCTACAATCACTAAATAATTTATAATCGAATTTCGTATCTCACCTGTTTCAGCTTCAACAGTCAAGTAATGGCTACAACGTGAAAGGTCAGTATAAGTCACGTGAGACAGAAATAAAAAGTGCAACATAATCACTGCTTCATAATTTTAATTCACTGTGATGCTAAAGACAGCTTGCCGCAAGAGCTGGAATGGCAATGGGTTTGGTGCATGGTTCATGGGAGTTGTGGTGTCCTAAAGCGACCCCGGCTATGAGGGATCCCAAAGTGGAGGGCTCCGGATAATTTCACCCACACCTGGGGTTCTCGAATGTGTACTGACATCGCGCAACACATGAGACTAGCATTTCAACTCCACTGAAATGTGATCATAGTGGCTTGGACTTAACCCCCGCTTTTCAAGTCAACAGTCGAGAACCATAACTGAGCCACCACAGCAGCAGAATCGCAATGAGTGAAGCAGCAGCGATTATATTGCAGCTGTCTTCATGCCTCATGTGACCTATACTGACCTGACATCGTAGCCATCAAACTGCTTTTGTAACAGAAGCCGAATCAGGTAAGAGATGAAATTTGATTATTATTTGGCAGCTGTAGCCAGATACCTCATGGTGTTCCATGTAGAGTAATGTCTAACGCACCATTACAAACAAGAAAACATAGGCAACCAAAATTTGGTATCTACACTCCTTTAAATTTTATATGGCAAAGTGTTAAAAAGGTAGGACCAAGAGTGAAAGTGCGACAAGCCGCCTTACAGTTCAGCATTGCCAGTTTCGTTGAGTATGATTTCACAACAGTCACACAAGGCAGACAACAGCAAGAGATGCTAATATTTTTAAAAAGAGAGTTGCTCAACAGCGGCATGAGCCCATGCATAGAACAAGCATTAGCACAACTGAGTGGGCAGGAAACATAGGCAAATAAAACAATACATTTTCTCATAATACCGCATCTTCCTGGTTCACAGGCAGCTAACATTAAACTATCAAAAGGGCACACAAGAAACCAAACATGCATTTTCGGGCTCAACTGCCAAGCACCTAAACACATAGTCACCACAGCAAGTCTACGTGCACATATCTATGTGGCTTCGCTTGAATTCAAGAATTGCCTCTGAACACCTCAACATTTACACGAAAATTTAGATTCATTCTGGGGCAAAGGGCAGTAGGGTAGTACATCAGTGTGTGTGTGTGTGTGTGTGTGTGTGTGTGTGTGTGTGTGTGTGTGTGTAAGGGGGGGGGGGAGGGCAAACCACTTGAACTGTGTACTGCTTGGAGATTTTTTTTTCTTCGGAAAATTGGGATAAGCAAAGTTTTCCTATGCAAAATTTCAGGCTTGTGGAGGGGGATAGATTGTCCCCTTTCAATGGGTGAGGTGCGTTTCCAGAGTCAGCGCAGAGGCTCATGGAAAAGTCGTCTGCTACAGCTACTTCCGGTTCCAAATTTCTCCCCCTGCTTGTTGCTTCACGGCAGTCGCTGTGTTAATTCGCTTCTAACACTAATTTATTTCCACTGCAACACCGCTGATTGTATTGCATCATCGCAAGACCAACCAGACGTCGACTCTGTTCTGCTTCGTAGCGTGTACTCGCATGAAGTACAACCACAATAATGTAAACGGTCGGATGCTTCCTATGCGTACGCAGTGGGACGTGTTGAGACGCGCTGAGCGCACGGTTGCATGTATGTGCTAGCCCACTGGCAGCTTTTACACGCTTTGAGGCAAATACATCAATCGTTTGCTAAACTGTGCAAGCTCAGCCTTCGTTGCCTTCGTGATGCAGCAAAAAAAAAACAAATATATAACGACCAACGCGTTAAACTATTTCGCGCACACAGCCGACTGCCATGCATACACTCGAGAAAACACTCGTACCTTTCGTAATTGTCATTTTCTGCGCTCAGGACGCGTTCATACACAGCACGCGCTGATCTTACGGTGCAATACGCAATGTCGCAGCACAAATAGATTAGCGAATAAACGATGCACGAATACAGGGCATTTGCTATGCAGAAGGCAGTGCATGGGAGAAATTTGTAACCGGAAAAAGCTGACAGACGATTCTTCCATGGTTGTTTGCATTCACTTCGGAAACACGCCTCACCTACTCACCACTGCCTGTTAAATCCGCCCCCATCCCTCAAATATGCACTCGCCTCGATTCGGTGCGGGCCCCACGACACGCTAGAAACAGGCTTACTTGCCTCTGCTCATCGATTTTTTTATTTTTTTTCGTAGAAGCCCAAGGTACAGCCCAAGGAGTACGGGGAGAAATTGGGGGGTAGCGGGCGTATTTGGAAACGTGCCATGCGCAACGGCTCACCTGTGAAACTTCATTCGACGGTTCCCTTTGCCGCTGGCTCCACACGGTTTGCCGCGGAACTTTCGCTGACGACGCACCGGGCTCAAAATAAGCAAGTTACCGTTTTTTAGGAGGCATGCTGCGATAAAGTGCACGGCCTGCTGGTAAAAGAAAGCCTTCGAACCGAGCACCAAAAAGGCGACACAGATTAACAGACGCACTCAACGAAGGCGAGGCACGAAGGAGCGCACCATGGAAAAATAGACTGCGCTATTGGCGCGCGGTCTCGGCCTCCACAGTTACGTAACCATCACGCCGCCGCTTTGCACCTCTGAACTCTCAAAACAATACCTTTTTTTTCATTAATACAAGCGTAAATGACCATTTTTCACAGTTCTTCTTTCTTCGCGGTAGATACTGTAGATCTGTGAGCAGGGAAATGTTTTGTCATGCTGTTTCGTTTTCGGTTTTTAACAGCCGAACGATGACTGTACCGTCAAAGTGGCTTATAGGTCAAGAAGCGCGAGACATGAAAAAAACTACAATATAATCTCTGCTTCTACATTCGTTGTCATTCCGATTCTTGAAGCAGACTGCATTGTAGCGAAGTAAAACGACTAATCAACGTATCGCAGTTTTTTCATGTCTCCCGTGACCTGTGAACCATAAGCACAGTGCAGACAACTGACACAAACAGCACATGCACAGAATAGCAATAGTTATCAGTATCAGTAAGCGCGATATCTGCACTATGAAGGACCAGCTTTAGGCCCCGCTCTTGCCTTGTTAGCTATAAACACACGTTGGCGTCACAGCCATCGCTATAGGCTGTTCAAACCGAAATAGCACGAGAAAGAAATTTGATTATAATTATTTAGCGCTCGTAAGAGAACACCACGGAATAATCCATGTACAGCAATGTCTTGCGCATCATTACAATCAAGACATTACACACAATTAGATGCATATACTACTGTAACCACCACAGCGGCTTTCCTTTAATTGTAATCAGAGATGTCATCCCTTTTGCTTCCGCGACCTGTACCATTTATTTTGGCTTCCTTTACTGAGATCTTTGTTTCAGTTGCTGTTAACTGGTAAAAGTGAAGAAATATCATAGGCAGTAAAATTAAGCGACCACAGAAAGATACACCATTTGAGGGGCCTGTAATTTACGAGCGAGGGCTCATTTCACATGTGTATACTTCTTGGATATTTTTCGCCGAAAAAGTGGAGTTCGGCATGGCCTTTCTACGTAATTTTTTTTATTGGCGGGGGGGGGGGGGGTTAGAGAGTGCCATATTTCTACTTAAATCATGCCTGAGTTTCTGGGTTTGTCATACGTACGGTTTATTATTCTTAGCTGTTCGCATGAAATGATCGCGAAGCTTTTTTTTTTTTTACCAAAGAAGCTTTTCTCAGTCTAACTGGATTATTTCCACCACATTTTGAGTTGCATAATGCGCGCAGTTCCTTTTTATGAGATTTCTATAGCTTCGAATGTGACAGCAAGAACTATATATTAGTAAAGCCTTTTGACGGGCTAGTTGGTACATATCCATATTTGAAAGGGTGTGCGCTAAAAAGACGTACACAGGAAAAAGATAGAGACGACAGGAAAGAAGCGCAACTTCCAACTTTACCCAGTCAACCACGGATATCCGGGGTAGGTCCGAGTAAGGTCCGAATCTCCAGTGCCAGGCTGGGATGTCCATAGGGCATGCCTACGTATGTCCATATTCGGATATACGCATCGGAGATTCTGTGTATGTACGAGGGACGTTCGTTTTTAGATGGCTGGCGGACATCCGACGGCGGATGTCCGAGGAGTATCCGTAAACATCCCTCTTGGGATGTGAGCTTACATGGCATATATAATTTGTTTTCCCTCAGACGAACATTTTAAAACAAATTCTATTTTGCCAATGCCAAAATTCACACAATCACATTTCTACCACCAACTAGTTTAATATTCAGATTGATTAAGATCACTCAACTATGGTGTTGATGTAAAAGAACCAGAATTAAACGAATCGCTTGGCTTTCTGGCGCCAGTGCTCATAATTAACGCCCTTTTATCCTGCAGCACTCCTTCGAGGTAACCGAGGCATGTAGCCATGCATGCTGCCTTCCATGAAAACAAACCCGAATAAACTCCTACCAGGGGCCGCGGCAGAGCGGTAAGCCTAAAAGTCAACCCAATCCAATCTATCAGCCAAGCCAGTATTTGTGGCGCGATGGTCTCGTTGGTTTTCGTCGCGCGGTGCTCCTTTCCACCTTTACTTTTGCTGCAATGTGCGGTTTGTTCGCTCTGTGGTTGCTTGGCTGTGCTACAAATGTGATGTGTCATCTACGCGCTCGAAAAGACGCTCGTTTGATTCTGAAGCTCTCGTGAAAAAGCTCCGGTGTCGCCTGACCCCTTGCCGAGACATGCTTTGTTGCTTCGGGTGAAAGAAGCGGCCATGGTGTTAACACTTGCGAGGTAAGTAACTGTGCTTGAAAATAACTTTCAGGGTGTTGCTGTGGGATGACTAAAGCGCATTAACGCAGTTGTACTCTGTTGCGCTACTTGTTTGCCACGGAGTGGAAATTGCAAGAACTATGCATTAGCTGCCGCAAACGTGTTTCTCGTGTTTGTGAAAAAAAAGTTGAGACGGTGTGTAGTTGCATGGTGTGAATCTTAAGGCAATTGCGCGTAGGTTCATAATTACGATAAAACAGAATGCACGAAAAGCATAGTGCCAGGACGGTGTTAGTTTTTCAGTGCTTCGCGACTGAGTTTTTCTTTTCTGTTGCCTTTGCAGTGTGGATGTGGCCCGGCTACCGAGTGTATTGGTGCCTACATTAATTATGCCAAGCCGTGCAAAGCACAGGTAGGTTGAAAATGTCATATAAAAGTTGTGCATACTTCCACAGCTTATCAATTTATTTATTAGGCTTGCCAAATGGAAGTCTCCAACCATCCACTCACTGCACAGTACTTTGCACTGTGCAGTAGCATTGTTTAGGACAGCTTAACTGTTGTGTTAAATTTGCGAGCTTCAGTCACATTTTTCACTTACTTCCCAATCACTGAGTGCAATGAGCTCTTGCAGTGCTTTGGTATAACTTTGCCAAACATGTTATGCCCACAGGGCTCAATGCTGAGCCAGATAGCAGGACCATATATGACACCCCTAGAGCCACATGTTCCTGGATTGTGACGAGACCTCTCTTCCTTACTCCTGTGCAGCTGTGGATCATCAAATATGCTGTCAGTGCCCTGATGCGTGATTCATCAGTGAGCCCTGTGGGCATTGTAGTTTCAACAGAGATTGTGTTTTGCTGCATCGTTGACAACGTGCTGTATAAGGTGCTCTCTCGTAATTTATTTTCTTGTCCATACAGTGTGGATGTGACTGACCTAAGCTAGCAGCTATATAGTACCTGCAGCTTACAGCAGCAACCTTCAGGTAAGTTTGAACTACAGTGCAAGTTTGACCCTGTCACATAATGGATACTTTCCTTCTGTTTGCTTTGTGCAGCGGAGGGTATCTAGCTATACTGCAGTGTTCTTGTACAGTAATGGATAAAAATTTGTGGGATGAGAGTTCTTTGTGAAACATTTTCTCTGTACTGTTAGCCAGAGCAATTTAATCAAAAGCCTAGAATGAGGAGGGGACATGGATACTCGATCTTATTGAACAAATTTCAGCTGACTGCCTGGCGAGGCAATGCAAAAATAAATATTTTCGGAAAATCGACATCCAGCAAACTTTTCTCTATGAGTGTACCTTGTGCCCAACCTAAGTCATTAGCTAGCTTGCAACGATGTGGTAAGGATCCCTACTCTTGCACTTGAATTTTTTTGACCATCAGTATGAAAGTGACTGCCTGTGGGAGTAGCTGTGGTGTCTTGCACTGTAAAAGACAAAAGAGCTACTACTGGGGCGAGTTGAAAATACATACTTGAAGGAATTGGTCAGCGCTATAAAAACACTGAAAACGCACAGGACGAAGCGCTTTCTAACTACTGTTTAATCTCAGAAGAGCTGCCGCGGTGGCTCAGTGGCTATGGTGCTCGGCTGCTGTCCCGAAAGACGCGGGTTCGATCCCGGCCGCGGCGGTTGAATTTCTTTGGAGGAGAAATTCTAGAGGCCCGTGTACTGTGCGATGTCAGTGCACGTTAAAGAACCCCAGGTGGTCGAAATTTCCGGAGCCCTCCACTACGGCGTTCCTCATAGCCTGAGTCGCTTTGGGACGTTAAACCCCATAAAACCTAAACTAATCTCAGAAGAAACATGACTATATACACACATTTGACGACAAGAATGAAGGAAAAACAGGTAAAAACCACGCGCGCTTACAACAGCCGAAGATTACTGTTCTTGAGAGAGGTTAATTCTGTTCCCCCTAACATCTCCGAAGGGGAGCTGACGCATTGCTTACTGGTTTGGTTTGGTTTGGTTTGTTTTGGACCAATGTGCATTGCAAAAGCTTTGATAATTTCTTGTTCCTGTCCGTTTCTAGCCCTACCTATTACCTTGGTGTTTTTTAGCAAGGGTATGCATTTACAGTGTGCGAAATGAGCTGCCAGATTCCCGGACTTTGCAAGTTGTTCACATGATCTTTCGTGTTCCCGGAGCCTCTTGTTAAGGCATCTTCCCGTTTGCCCTGCGTAAGTTTGTTGGCAGCTGAGCGGAATGCTGTAAATGACGTTTTCGTCACACTTTACATAGGTGTTTTCATGTTTGATGTTGCACCCAGGTTTCTTTTTGTGGTCTTCATTCTCGTTGACCTTTTTACACATTCCAATGAGCTTATTGGCAGCTGAAAAAACCACCTGGACTCCGTACTTGTTAGCTGTCCTCCTTATTCTGTGGGAGATATTGTGAACATACGGCATCACGGCAGGGCGTCCCTCGTAGCTCATTTTCTTAGTTTTGTAGGACCCAGTAACTTCTCTTAGTAAGCTTTCAGCAATGCCGCAAAGTAACTGCTCCGGATAACCGCTCTCCTTCAATTGGGAGACCTGTTGGTCTACGCTGTGAATTATCGAGTAGGGTCAAGATTTTTTTATAGCTGGTTTCAGGCAAGACGTAGCTACAGCTCGCTTTACAATTCTGGAATGACTGTGCCATCTGCCATCACAGAGCGTGGTGTTGAGGTTCACATGAGCCTGGATACTATGCTCTGTTATGGCAGGTCACGCAGAAATGTTGTTTTGCTTCGCCCCGCCACGCATCACAGATCCTGCAAACTTTTGCGGCCAACAGTACCGTGTTATGGATGAGGAAACGCCTAATGTACTTGTGGCAAGTGGGTGAATCTCCTTGCAATGGTCAAACAAATGCCAGTATGCTGATTATATACGAAGTGCATGATGACTTGTGCATGATACACATTTGCTGCATTTATATTGGTTATGCCTATGCTTTAATTCTAGTCAACAAAAAAGGTGAAGAAGTTGAGAATGGCTGCGAAAAGAAGTGCCAATGAGGACATTGTGGCACTCAGAGAAAGCAATGCGCTAAAAGAGGAGCTGGAAGCCCTCAAGAAAGAAAATTCGAAGCATGAGAGGCCAGCTCTGTGTCGGAAGGGTAGCTTGTCTTTGTGTGTGGTCTTTCGCATTGCTTAGTCATCATGACATGTCTTGAGAAGGGCATCTGGTTGCTATAGAAATTTCGTGACCATTCCACTCTACAAGGGGCACCATATCATGTGAAGCACTAACAGCACGGCTTTTTTGTGTGCTGTTCTTATTTTTTTAGCATTTGTTACTGTGCGCACATACTAATTGCCTATGTCCAGCAAGGTAGAGCCATTTTTCTGAAATTATTTTCCGATAGCATTCCAAACATGAATTGAGATTAGCATTAGCCAGTTACAAGCACTGCATGCAGTTACCTTTGATACTCCACTGCTGTTAAGAAGTGCCACTAAATGCCCATCGCACTGTTAGTGTCCACGCTTAAGTTCTGCAGTTATTTTCAAGTTTTAAATGATTTTGACCTTGGTGCTGTGGCAAGTGCTAACACTGAGTTTTAAGTCAGAATGCACTCGGTAAACAATGATAATTTGTACATTATGTACGTCCCTTTCAGTTCGGCATGCCATTTTTCTTTTTCCTGCAGGTACACCTGGCCAATGGCCACGAAATATTGAAAGAGGCGTACGATACTCCCATGGCGCTGCCAAAAGATTCACTGTTTGTCAAAAGAGCAGCAACCACATTGTGGTCAACAGAAGTGCTGGCTCAGCGCAGCTTCACAGGAACGCTGTCCAACAGATTCCTGGCAGAGGGTGGGGACAAGGCACCGCAGAAGCCACTGACGCTGCTGAAGGTGGAGACGATAAGGGGTAATTATTGTATTCTACTGGGGTTAGCACATGTGCATATTGTCATATTGCAATAACATATGAAAGGAGGCTATCTCAACCTTGGCAATAGCTCATGAGAAGGTAATAATTATCAAACACTATTTGACTCATATTAGAATGGATCAATTCATTGCATGGCTTTTGTTTGTGCACGATAATTCATGTGCAGTTAGCTCCTTGACAGGCACAATGAGAAGCATTTGGTAGAGATAAGAACTTCCTACAGAGCTGAGCTCCAAGATGAATGTATGACATGAGCACTCCACATCTGTGGCAACAACCAAAGAACATAACTTGTTTTGTGATGCTAAAATATGCTGTTGTCACATGACAATGTTGAGCTGGAAAGTTAGGTTCTTAAGAGCTGCGCATTTTTAAAACCTTTAAATGTGCACTGAAGAGGAATCAGAACTCGTCTTTTTGCCAAGGGAACCCGATCTACACGTTCCAAGCATTCTTAGAAACTTTGAATTATTGCCCTGTGGGGCTGATTTTCCTCATTTAAATGTGATTAATGTCTGGCTCCCGCCTTTTTTTAATTCTCCGCAGTCGGGGAGGAGTCAGCCAACGCATGGAGTGCCTTGCAGGCAGTCACATGGCGGCTTTGCTTTCGTTTTTATTTTGCTTTTTTTACATTTCCGTGGATAAATAGATCTATTCAGAGACTACATAGCTGCAAATTAGGCCCACAGAAATAAAAATACGCGTGGACTCTGCTTTCGCCAATCACTCCGTATCGCTCCGCCGATGGCAGAGCGGCAAGCCGCCACAGGACTGGTTGAAAGATTAGTCGACTCCTCCCACTGTCTGCGGGGGAATTAAAAAAAAAAGGCGGGAAGCGGGTGTTTAATTCGATTTAAACTAGAGAAACCGACTGCACAGGGTAATAATTCGAAGTTTCTAAGAACGTTCGGAATGTGTAGAACGAGTTCCATCGGTAAAAGTATGAGTTCAGATTCCTCTTTAGTGCAACTTTAACGCAAACGCTGATGGTATCATTCTTATGTATCTTCCTGTCCTTTTTTGTTATTGTTTCATCTTTATTGCCTTAGCAAAGGCACTAATTATGGGATGGTTTAGCACAAAGATATTCTCGGGAAATGTACGCAGTTCGACCTGTTGTACACTTCGCATACATAGTAATGCTTGGTGTTCTTTGGCTTTGTGTTCAGGACCATACCATGTATGCATCTGCTAGGGCACTGGGCACTGCCTGCATTCTTACAATTGACAAACGCTTTTTTCTGATGACCTTAGTCATTTTTCTTCTTTACACTTGGCGTGAATATTAAGGCGACATGCTCATTTTGATGATGTAGGCAGTGCAAAGTGTCACAGCAGCTGTCGTGCTTGCAGTATTGGCACTCATGGCCTCTGCACATGCACAAGATTTGGCAACATAGCTTTGTGCAACCTTTCTAGAGTGGAGAAAGTGATTTGTTTACATATCTGCTGAGATTTACCCAGAATCAGAACACCTTGTTGCACTATTACTCATATTAGGCAGAAGTCTTCTGGGCTTAATTCTAGGCTCATTTACAACTTTCTTTTGATGTGCTGTGTTTTAGGGTGTTTCGCTTAAATTTGCTCACCATTACTGCTCACTGTTCTGTTGAGATTGCACATGCTTCTACACTTACTAAGAGCAGAAGGAATGGCATTGTGCATCGTCAGAGCTACAGCTTTGTGCCCTAATTGTGTTACAGGTGTTGAAACATGGACGGTCTCACACCAGGATTTGGCCCTTTTCATGTGTGAATCGAACTATGGGTTCATTTTCTAACCCAATTTTCGCAGCAATGAATGACTCTGCAACATCAACATGGCCCCAAAGCCATACAATTAATTTTTACAAAGAACTAAAGCTGGATGAGGTTGTCCTCTGTGTCCCTTTGATATGATCAGGCGAATGAATTTACTTATCATGTAGCATACTGTTCTTTGTTACATCAAGCCGTGGCGTTACAAGTAGATGCGGCGGTTTTTGTAGTGCTGAGCTAATTGTCAGGCTAAGACTTACTGTATGTCCTAGAAATTGGTTCTACTACAACAATTCTGCAGAAGCCAGAATAATAACAAAGCTTGCGCTATTTTTAACTCTTATGCCTGATTTTCTTTCAGTGTTCTTCAGGCATTATGCCCGCAGTTGGGGAGTGACGGACGAAGCAGCCACGGAAGCTGAAAAAAGCATAAGACTGTGGCTATCACAGAAAACTTGCGAACTTCGCCGAAAGAGGCCCGCTGCTTCAAAGAGCTAAGCGAATCAGAATAAATTTTGTTTCTTTTTTCTTTTCTACATGCCCTTGCAATTTCTTTTGGCAATCATACGAATTGAGTATTGGCGTATGCGTGCAAATTTTGTTTAATTTTCTTTCCCTAAAATTTCTATTGGTAAGTGTAAAAATTGAGTGCTGGTGTATGCATGCTGTTATGTGTATCCTAATGCACTGCATCGCTATCAAAGCACATTGAATTTGCGTTTTTCTCACGGCCACTCTGCGTACACACAACTCTTCTCTTTGAGCTCTCCAGTGATAGTGAACAACTGTGCAAGCATTGCAGAAGCTGGTGGTTTAACTGTACTTGTTCAGTTTATATCAGCAACAGTACCAAAGACAAAAGAGGGCAGCTGTCGAGCTCACACTTGCCTCCTCACGTGTGAAGTTGGCGTCTTGTGGAGCCACACCTTGCCTGCTTCACCCACGTGCGCTTCTTTTCAACCTGTTTTCTCGGTACCAGGTATGCTCGTTATGCTCCACAGCGGGCGGCACATATCGTGAAACAGGCAAATTGTTCCCGAAGGCTCCTCACCCGGTCAGCACGGCACCAAATTAAATCACATCAGAAAACATCAGACCGGGCCACACCAAAAACATCAGCCCGGGTCACACCAGACCCGGTAACACCAGACCCGGTAACACCAGACCGGGACACACCAGGCCGGGTCACACCAGGCCGGGTCACACCAGGCCGGGTCACACCAGGCCGGGTCACACCAGGCCGGGTCACACCAGAACCCGTGTCTGAATTTCCGGTCTGGTGGAAACACCAGATACGGGCTGGTGTTTTTTTCGACTGGGTTGACAGCGACCCAACGCAGATCACACAAGGGATTTTACAGGCTTGGAGACAGAGAGGATAGGCAGTGCCTCTGTAATTTCGCCATAAGTAGCTCTTTCGCAGAAGGAGGTGCGCTATCTGTGCCCTAACCACGTGTCAGCATGCCTTTGGTTTTTGTTAGCTATTCTGTGTTCTCATATATTTCTGCCTGGTCTTCTTCGCATTCTGCACTTTCCAAGACCTGCATTAGCAGGTCTTGCCCTCATGAGATGTTCTCAAGTGTGCAGTCCCAGGCCAAGAGACTGTTTGGCGTAGGTTTTCCCAGCCCTGTGGTCATGACTGTGGCAGAGCCCCTTATGAGGAAAGTGCAGAATGCGAAGACCAGGCGGCTTGATAATCTAACATCTAAGACGACCGTCATACCTTACATTCACAAACTGTCCCATCGGGTCAAAAAGTGTGCGGGACGCGTTGGCATTCGAGTGGTCTTTTCTGCACCCAACAAACTCAGTGCCTTGTGCCAGCGCGTCAACAATGACGAACCATCGCACGCCCCGTGTGGCATCAACCATCAAGGACGCTACACTGACTGTGAGTGCGGCGTGGTCTATGACGTGCCGGTCTCGTGTGGTAAAACGTACGTCGGGCAAACAGGCCGCGGTCTTAACACCAGACTAAGCGAGCACGCCAGATTACATTCTACAGGAACTGGCAGCAATCTAGCCATACACTGCAAAAACTGCCTGTCAGAAAACTAAACACCTTTCTTGGACCGCACGAGCGTTATCAAGAAATATAGATCGAAAAAAGCAAGGAAAGTCTTCGAGGCACTAATCATTCACCAGAGAGGACAGAACTGCGTCAGCAAGCCATCCATTAAGCTACTTGAAAAAGAAATTCGCTATCTGACTTCGTGACTTGATCATCCACCTGCAATGACTGCACTTTATGTATCTGAGTGTCTGTACTGTTATATCCTTATGTTTTTGTGTTTTTACTTTCCGGATATATATTTCGCTTCCGGCGGAATAAAAATCGAGTTGCTAGTAGCGCCTTGTGCTGTGTTATTCTTCCTTTGTCCCGTGTCTAGCGCTGTTTTACTTACTTATCCTAATATCATCAGAGTGAAGAAGAACAAGTGTTATAAAGTAGCGGCAATGTCACTTCAGAATAAAAAAAAACCCTCCATCAATCGCTTGTGACTGAGTATGCTTCTGTGGTGTACCCTTCGGCGGGCATGTAGCATTTGTGGTTTTTAAGATTGTCCCGGAGCAATGCCAGTAATGTTGCAGCGATGGTTGTTTCTGAAAGTTTCTAATAAAGTAACGGATCGCAAACTATATCAAAGGCTA
Organism: Amblyomma mixtum; assembly: GCF_055824585.1. NCBI lineage: Eukaryota > Metazoa > Arthropoda > Arachnida > Ixodida > Ixodidae > Amblyomma > Amblyomma mixtum. The sequence continues at coordinate 326,864,032 of NC_143014.1, read as the reverse complement.
TGTAGGTCACAGTAAATTGTGTCGAGTTCACGTCTTTTTTCCACCTCATCAGATGCATCGCCAATAAAACTAAGATTTCTACTCGCTGTGCGGCCTGCGATAAAGCCATGTTGATTTGGTTGGAGAGGTGATTTAATCCTACTTTTGCTAAATGTGTGTATCACAGTATTAAAAACGTTCGGAGCCGAACAGAGAAGCGATATTGGTCGATAATTTTTCACATCCGTTTTATATCCAGATTTATGGGCAGCAACTACCTTCGCACAGTTCCACAATTCAGGAAACGCATAATATATAGTTAGTTTAGTTTATTGGGTTTAACGTCCCAAAGCGACTAAGGCTATGAGAGACGCCGTAGTGGAGGGCTCCGGAAATTTCGACCACCTGGGGTTCTTTAACGTGCACTGACATCGCACAGTACACGGGCCTCTAGAATTTCTCCCCCAAAGAAATTCCAGCCGCCGCGGCCGGGATCGAACCCGCGTCTTTCGGGTCAGCAGCCGAGCACCATAACCGCTGAGCCACCGCGGCGGCGCATAATATATCGTTCGTGCATGTAGAGAAAAGAACTTTTCTCCCGGGCCATATGGATGTCGTGTGGGCCACAGGATAGCGACGGCACTAACGTAAAGAGTTATTTTTTAAAATATCGTCATGAGTAAGTGCTGCACGTGACTAGTCAAAATACTTGACAGTTATGTCACTTGTGAATTGTGCGATACTGGCTAAAAAAGCTACTTTTTATTCCTACCAGCAGTTGTCACGCGATTGAAAGATTTCCGACAAATGAAACTTGTATCGATTCCCTCCTTTTGAACGCCACCTGATAGGGCTGGGATTACGACCACGTCAGCTGACATGACAGCGGACATGTCAGTTTACTCACTAGTCTATTTTTCATTTCGTATTATTTTTGCCTCTGCTGGGTGCATTAACCTTCCGCTGCACAGCATAAAAGCAGATGTAGTTTTAGAGCTGGACGAAGCTCTTCGTCGCTAGAGAGTCGCCGTCACCTCAGTGTTGGTAAGAGATAACGAGTTCTCCTAGTTCACCCTACAGGCCTTTCCTGTTGGGAAACTACACAACTTTTTCCCAGAGCAGGCGAGGCTCTTCGTCAATGAATATTGGCAATGTACATTAGGCATGCGCGATGCTAATTATTTATATGGAAGGATAGTCTTAGAATTCAACTTATTTTTGACCGCTCAGATACTGTTGGCAGAAGTGGTGTGGACTCTTATGTTAAAGCAGATAATGGTTACCTGAACCAATGTTGCAATGCTTCCACTCAGCTCAAGAGTAGCAAAACAGCATTTCTCCACGTGCGCCATTTCACCGCCAGTAAAATTTTCGTATATAGCAAGAGAATCGTCTTGAAGGTAGTAGGAGCAAATGGTGGCATCAGCGCAAATGAAAAAAAAACGAATAAAGGACACATGTTCTCTTGGATAACATGGACCTAGATCTCCAAAAAAATGCCCCGCAAATTCCACAGATATGAGACCAAGTGAATGTTGGAATTGTTGATACGTAGTAGCAGGCGGCATTTTTTCATTGTGCCTGCGTAATTATTCCGGTGACTTTATTTAAGCAACGCTTAATATATTTTTTAAGCGCTTAGGTTTTAATAGAAAAGTTGTTGAACATTATGAAAAAGGACCGACTCGGGTGTCCCCAACGAGGCAGCCATAAGAAAACGCTTCCTGTTATGTCTGTTATGTCTTGGCGTTGAGTATACCTTCACAAGATAAAAGAAAGCACCACGCGACCGCACTCGTAACGCATCTCAGTGCACCGCGATTACAGCGCTCCAAACCACGATCTCATGAAGCGACACCTGCTTCGAGCCATTTGCTCAGCTCATAAGAGGGGTTCGTATTGGCGTTGACTCGGGAATAAGCGCTCCAGGGCGCCATCAGCAGTTGTTCTTTTTGCTCTGCCGGAAACAGCACTTCTTATTCCGTGCCATTCAAAGTGATGAAGATGGAGTGAACAACAATTAACAGATGCTCAAATAGTCTGATGAAATGTACTGTGTAATCATAATGCCCTTTTAGGATGACGCTCTTCTGTTGGATGCTTTTTCATTGTATGATTTTTTCTTTTTTGCCCATCTCATTGACTAAAAGTTCAGCCAGTTAATTTCGCTTTTGTTTGGCTGGTTTTATGGTTACAAAATTATTTTTATGATTTGGTATTTCTTGCATTATACACATCTGTCGACTGCAAGTGACTAAACATGTTCTTCTTAAATAAACAGAAGGCGAACATGATCCCTGCCTCTGGAGAAGCAGGTAAAATACACAGAAAGGTTGTCAACATGTAACGAATGTGATACTCAGGAGTAGGGTCCCTTTGAAACACAGTGGGAAATTTCTTGACGCTGAGAGAAAAATACAACTTCAGGAAGACGCGCCGCACAATAGGGACTGTGAGTGAAGAGCCGGGAACATACAATCTGGTTTTCACTGGCTGTAGGTCTTCCTGCCAGTGTGAGAGAAGTTGATCATTACAGAAAATTACTGAGACCTCACAGTGGAGATTACTACAAAAAGCTGACAGGCATGAGCATCACTTCTAGATGCATCCGAAAATGTACGATAAAGAATTTCTTAATCCAATTCGGCTCGCGAAATGAATGTTGACGAAATCGGTCGAGCATGCCAACTTTATTGGCAAAGTGCTCTCGACGGCTGGACCCAAGTTTCCCCTATAAGGGAGTGGGCCAAAGTTCATTACGCAGAGTTCATTACGCATATTACTGAAGCAACACAGCCCTTCAGACTGGGGCGCTGGAAAGACATTAGTGCATGCAGATGCATATAGTGTAAAATATTTCACTGCGATTTCCCTGTTGCGCGCCTTTCGACCCCATGTTTTAACCACTGGGGTGCCAGCTGACAACGGCCGCCCGATCCGAGCTTGTCTGTATGAAGCCTCCAAGGAACAGTTGTTCGCAAAGCATTAAGCAGTGTCCTGACATGCAATATCACTGAAATTGACTCTTCTAGCTTTCTTATTGTGGGAACATAGGGGGGCCGGTGAAGAAGGAAATTGCCAGTTGCTGAGGGCTGCCGCAAAATCACTACGGGCATCTCCAGGACTGTGACATCCAAAATGCTCAAAAGATAATAGTTTTGCATTGTTACCGAAGGGAATTGTCCCAACACAACCTTCAGGCGGAAATCACTGCGAAAAAAATTTGTTTTAAAATTTTGTGCCTTAAGGCTGCTGCTGTGTGTCCATCATTATCGCCAACAAGGCACACATCGTAAAACACCCGGGTGTCGTTTACAAAATCCCGTGCTCCAAGTGCCGGGCTCCATACATCGGCGAAACAAAGAACCTCCACCAAAGAATAAGGCAGCATAAAAATGACATCCGGCTAATGATTTCGGAATACAAAACCCTCGCCGAACGTTGCGAGCGCGCCGACCACCCAATAGCCTTCGAGGAGGTGAGCGTCTTGGCCGTGGAGCCAAACCTGTGCAAGAGGCGACATGTGGAGTCGTGGCACATCCGGCTCACAAAGGCGGCGATGAACAGGACTCCAGGAACGCTCCCCTCTGCGTATGTTAGTGGACTGCGCCACGTGCTAACAAAGGGAGATCGAAGGCGGCACCCCGCTGCTGCTGGCACACTTTAGTCACCCCTGAAGAAGGGACCGAGTTGATCCCAAAACGTTGGGCAAAATTAAAATATTGGTTGGCGTCGGTTTTCTCTATCTCAAGAACCCAACCAGACGGACTTACGTCGAAAATGTTTTCGTTAAAAAAAAAAAAACTGGTTCCCAAGAGAAGGGTAGGCAAGCAGCAAAGATAGTTATGGCGCATTTTTAATTTTCTATTGTTTTTAAGATGTGACGCCATTCCCATGTAAAGCTGTGTTAAGTCTACGGTCCTAAAGAGTGAACTGAACGCAGCTGACGCTATCAACGCTGATTTGTGTGGCATTTTGGCTTAAATACGTGTCGCTGCTTTTTCGTTGCATACTCCTCACATTCGAATTCAGGGGTTCTTGTTCTTTCAAGTGCATTTTACACACGAGAGTGCTCAAATTATCGCCATATAAATTAGAGCTACTCATTTTCCCGCAGCCGCTATCAACCGCAGGTCTTTATCTCAAAGCGAGAACATACAATAGTTACTTGGGCACCGTAGTAGGCTCCAGGCAGTCTTTTCTTACCAAATCGTGGTTGAAAGCTGTGTGATTGCTGCACGCTGGACAGCGCCATGCATCTGTCCCAGAGCATTTTTAAAGCCCAGCTATTAGGCGCCCGTTTCTCCGTTGAGCGGCAATACTCGGCCTCGGCCACAGTGTAAGATATATAGGTGAGGACACTGCGCGGGCGGCGCACTGGCCGCAAGCGGCCAGAGAAAGTACCAGCTGCGTCATCCGAACCGGGCCGCTGATCGCAGCACGAGTGTCGATGAAGCGGGCAAACTTCGCCCGAAGAAAGATAACATAAATGAAACATCTTGTTGCGATAGCAACCATGCAGATATCGCACGGCTCGTTTACGTCACAAAAGCCGTTCGCATGGCATGAACTGTTCCTCGCGCTGTCATCAGCAGCATCGTCGTGCCACTTTAAGCAACCTGAGCCCGGTCCCCAGCTTCACGGTGGTCGTCGGTAAAGGCCGATTCACACGACGGACCGTTCGCCCGCGGCCCGCGCACTACGTGTGCATACGTCAGCACTTTGAGAGGCGCGCTGGATGCATGGATGGATGGCGGCCGACAGCGCGCCCCTCAAAGTGCTGACGTATGCACACGTAGTGCGCGGGCCGCGGGCGAACGGTCCGTCGTGTGAATCGGCCTTAAACTGCAGCAGTGGGCCGCAAGTGCTTTGTTGAAAACAGTTAGTGGCTTTCAGTGCAATCACGGTGTTTTATTTTCATTGTTTTGCTTAAACTCACTGAAACCGTTACCTACCGAGCGACAATGAGCAAACGCCTTGGTAAACTGTACAATGTAACTATTCTGGTAGCATACATTGTTAGCAATAGCTCCTGATTAAGAAAAAAAGTACTTCGGGGTTGCCGTTCCCAAGTATCGGCCAATGAGATGTGAGCGATAATATTGCCTTTGTAAATATAAGACAAAATACTTATATGCAGTGCGACGCGCTAGTGGCATGGGTCGGAAAGGCAAGACGAGCAAAATTCAGCAACGAAACAGTGCCGCGCAATAAAGTGTGGTACGAATGAAATGTGTAGCAAAAAGTAAATAAAATTCATTACATTCATCTTGCTACTGCAAACTGTGGCAGAGTCATAGTTTGAGAGCACCCTTGCATCAGTGGCAGAAGCGAATACCAGAATAATATGTTATTGGTGTGTAAATACTGATAAGGTTAACCGTTCCTTATTCCTTACAGAGCAGCGAGTAGAAGTTTAATGCTGCGCTTGATGTTGCATTGTGGTGGAGTGGGTAGCATATCACCCGACAAGTGAGTCATAGTTATTTTACAGTAGCCGCTCTGGAAACATAGTTGTTGCACTTTTAGTTAGAATCAGAATCAGAATCAGAATCAAGAAGTCTTTATTGAGTAACACAAACAAAATGTATACAGAGATATTTGGACCGATGGCCAATGAGGCTAGTAAGCGGTCCAATACAAAATAACATATAGGACAGCAATCACAAACACATTGAAGAAAAACTAAATTGGTAGCCTTGCTTCCATTCCCAAAAAATGTTTCTTGCATGTCAGTTTGAAATTCCTAGCTTGCTTTATTTCAATTGGCAATGAGTTCCAAATTTTCGCTCCTGTAAATTCTATTCGCCTTTCTCCGTACGCATTATGGCAAATAGGAAGGTTAAAATTGCCATTGCTGGCTTGTCTAGTGTTGCGGACGGGAATACTGAATGCACCGAGAGATAAGGGGTAGTTGGTATTTATAATATTATTAACCATAAGAGCTATTTTGTATTCGCGTAAGGTTGTGAATGACATGATTTGCATTGCGTCAAAAATGTTATTGTTAGAACTATTCGAAGAAGGTAATCCCATGGTTTTCAAGGCACGTGTTTGTAGTCTTAGCAATGGTGATAAATACGTTTTGTATATGATTCCCCATGATTCACTGCAATAACTGAGATGACTGTGACATAATGAAAAATACAGTGATCTAAGAATAGCAGGTGGAAAGTGCCGCCGTGCCTTAGCCAAGGTAAAATTAAATTAAAGCAACACATAGCGTAAACCATGTGCGCGCATGAATGCGCTATCGGGAGAAAGTCGGGAAAAAAGCACATCCAGACGAGCGGACAAATCAAGAGCAAGCAAACGACTGAGTCAACGAATAGTATAATAAGCAAGTGCATGGAAGTACGAACTAGCGACGCGCACGAAAGCAAATGCTACAATTATTTAAAGAACTAACGAGCTAACTAGGGAAGGAAGAGCAGGGCGCGCAGCAGGCGAACGAATGAACGGGCCAACTAACGCACGAACCAACGAGCCAAAGGTGAAGAAAACAAAAAAAGACGAGCGATGGTTACATGCTCGGTTATCAGGGCGCTGGCACTTATTCGTGTATCAGGTTTCAAAAACACGCCAGAACTCATCGCCTTCTTCGCCTTCAACTAAACCAACGCGAAGTCGCTGCTTCATAAAACTGCAGTTGGCAACGAAGCGTTAAAGAAAAAAAGCGGCAAAAGTGTTTTCTTCTTTTCATCGGCAACATGTTTCGGGAAAATGACGTTCACAAAGCGCGCATTCCCCATAGAAAAGCATTGCCTCCCACAACGGCCCGGGCCGCTGAGCGAACAGCCATCTCGTGGCACTTCTTGAAACTAGGGTACTTTTTCCAAGAGCGGCGCGGACCGCTGTGTCCTCACTAGAGACCGGATTTTAGGCAAATGCCTATTTTTTTTCAACGCTTCGTAGGCGCACCATTTTTACACATGAGCACGAATTAGGTGTTGACAATATGTTTAATATTCTTTTTATAGTGCCTATAAATGCCTATTTTGGTGTCAGTGCCTATAAATGCCTATTTCCGACGTCGGTGCCTAAAAATGCCCTATTTTACAGAAAAGTGACCTGTAATACGTTGTGGTTTTGCTTTCAGATTGTTGTTTGTTTAGAAAAAAATTTATTTACATATGTACACATGCCAAGGTTACCAGGTACAGTGACATTTTCAAGAACACATGACAATAAGCATGTAAGGCGAGCCAATTAAACAGCTACCATAAACATCTCTAACTAATAAGAATTGCTCGTGGGCGATGTAAAACCGGATAGAATACCTATTGACACAACAGTGAAAAGGCAATAATTTGACATTGAAATATTTAAAAGGATACCTTAGCGCCAGTTTGGCCTAAAAACCAGGACAAGACGACTACTATTCACAGAAATGAAGGGACATGACCATTGCCGGAGGAACTCTTCCTCACCCATGAAAAAGAGTTCCTCGGACAAAAAACTGATGAGCTCCCGTCGGAGACGGCCGAGAATCGGCCACACAGCGCGGCGTTGAAAGCCACCAGCGACCGCGGCGCATCGACTGCGCCATAAACTAAAAAGACCCGCAACAATTAACAGGCGAGCAAAACGGCCGCTGGGGAATCGGCCGCGGGAGACGAAGTACGAAATGCTCTGCCCACGGAATCCCGCATGAACCGCGCGCCAAAAGACACGCGCTACCACGCAGGTGACTGTAGCGTGGCGATTAGATTCCGGGAGCGGGCAATTCGGACAGGTACTGGAGCGTAAAACACCCCATCGCTCTAACCGATCACAAGTAGGGAGCACTGCCCAGCCAAGTTTCCAGACAAAGTCGCGTAGATGGTCTGGGAGAGGTGTCGACGCTAAGCGCGCCCACTGAACGCGGCGCATAAGTGAGCGGCGAGCCGGCACAACAGGCAACAATAGCGAGCCCATAATGTCCACCACACGGTCTGCGACGATGTTGACATCAGGTGCTACTGCTGTTACATGCCTGTGAAAGGCCACTGACGAGGCATAGAAAGCGGAAGGTTGCTCTGACTGAGGTCCATGATTAACAGGGGCCGCGGGATCCAAAAAGCGCAAAGAAGGGCCCAAAAAGTACCGAGTCAGGGTTCGCGCAGGAGACGCGTTTCCTAGCAGGATACGCAAAATACCCTTTAAAGCTAACAGCGAGGACGTAACAGGCAAATTTGGAAAGGCAAAACCTCCTCTCTCCCGTGGTTGTCCAAGAACAGCACGAGCCACAAGCTCGGTACCGCCTGACCAAAAAAAGAAAAAACTGTAGTCTGCACCCGCCTTATGACACGGAGGGGTGGTTTAACAGTATAGCAAAGGTACCAGAAGGCACCGAAAATGACTGACTGAACCAGGTAGCGCCTCTCAAGCAGAGGCAGGTCGAATGTCTGCGCCCTTCGCACACGAGCTGTAATGTCGTTGACGACCGAAGACCACACACCATCCCATATTCCAGCACAGTCGTAGGTCACACCTAAAATGCGCATCTGCACGCACCACTGCAAATGTATTGCAGATGAAATACGAGTCTGGGTAGACCCCACAAAAAAGTAACGACTCTTCGAGTAATTAAGAGCAGCTCCAGACAAGGAGGCATACTCCCGAAAAACATTTAGAGTTTCAAGCAGGCTGCGTTCATCAGCTAAGTACAGAGTGATGTCGTCTGCATAAGCAGTGACGCGTACCGCTTCGCTCCCTGGCAAAGCCAGACCTCTAATAAGGGAGTGGCGATTCACTGCCAAGAGGAAAGGCTCTAATGCTAAGACAAACAAAAGGGGGGAGAGCGGACAACCTTGACGGACGCCACGGCGAACATCAAACGCGGTACTTTCCCGGCCATCGAGGAACAGAGTGCTTGAAATATCTCTGTACATCTCTTTAATGAGAAGCACGAAAGAAGCTGGGAAACCGAAAGCATCCAGCGTCCCGTAAATATACTCGTGCTCTAAAAAGTCGAACGCCTTCTCTTGATCAAGGGAAACAAGAAGACCCTGTGCGCGCCGCCGTAAAGTATACGTTAGGATGTCTCGCGTTACAGAAGATAAACTATGTATTTCACGGCCTGGGATGGAGCAAACCTGGTGGCAGGAAATAAGCAACGGGAGGAGAGACCGCAGACGACGAACGAGTAATTTTGCTAGTACTTTGTAATCTGAGTTTAGTAGGGTGATAGGGCGCCAACCTGCCGGACATGTCGAGAAAGGAGACTTTTTAGGAATTAGGACAATGCGGCCTCTTTTGAATGATTCAGGGAAGACTTGCTGAGTGAAGCATAATTTTAGCACTTTCGAGAAAATGGGGCCTACAATATCCCAGAATTGTAAATAGAACTCCACAGGAAGGCCGTCTGGTCCAGGTGCTGAGCCTCGTTTCATGAGTCCAACGCCTCCTTGATTTCCCTTGTTGTTGGCAGAGCCATAAGGCCGTCATGGAGTTCAGTGGAAACCTGAGGCAAGCATGCTAAAAATGGGTTTGCGGAAACTACATTGCGATCAAGTAGAAGGAGCGACGGAGCAATACTCCTGAAATGGTTATAAAACGCACTGAAATTCCTGCCACCTGGTTGGGACATAGCCCCTGCGGTAGATGTAAAGGCAGGGGCACCTTGAGGAGTCAACAGCTCTTGACGCGCAAAGCGAAGGACGCCAGCACACGTCCAAGCGCGTCGTAGATAACATGATGATCTCGCAAGAGTGAGCGGTTCAAAACGAGAACGCCAACGCCGCTCGAACGCGTGCTGGCGTACGAAAAGAAGGCATCGACGCCAAACCTACGCTTGAATTTCAACACGTCACTGAGGCGAAAAAAATTGGTTTCCTGCAGGCAGACAATATCGCAACCCGAGGAACGAGCGAATGCAACCACCGCTGCCTGCTTCAAAACACTGCGGAACCCCTGTACGTTAAGAGTAATAATTTGAAGATGAGTCATTTTGGAAATGAAAAATGAAACCTGAACAGTCGTGATGCTTAGGCAATACAAAGCGCGCCGCGAACGGCGCTAAACCACCTCACTTTTTGCGGAGGGTCGGACCAGAGGAGGCACGAGGCCTCCTTGGCCGACCGGCAGAATTGTCCGAGTCCGTAGTTGACGCATGTGGACGCTTTAAGCTTGAACTCAAAGCGACCATCTCAACATCGGACGACTGTGCGCTGGAAGTGCTGGCGCTGGTCCTCGATGTCGAAGAGGACGGCGATTGCACAGGGTCAGCGTCTGGAGATGATCTTGGCTCCTCTCCAAGGGATGTCGACGACGACGACGGCGGCGTCGGGTCCTCCTCAGGCGTGATGACAGTCTCGTCAATGACGAGGTTGACTGAAGAGGCTGAGGATGGCAAGCTGCTGTCGTCACCGTCAACCTCAGCTATGTCGGCGTCCCTGCTCAAATCCGCAACGCTGGCCGCGGGCTGTAGCACGGGCTCCAAGAGGGGCACGTTCTCAGCATCAGGGTTTTCCAGGGCCACAGTAGGCTCGACCCCCGTGGCATCAGGGACGCACGGAGAGACGGAGGCTGACGCAGCACGCACATTTACTGTCTGCCCACTTCGTGCAGTATTGGACGCATCAAGCGCAGACTCCGGTTCTTCAACGCAGTGAGGCTGGGACGCAGCGGAAGCAACCGTAACGGCGTCGGTGTTGGATGCGCGGGGCTTCTTGATGGTTTCAGCGGCTCCCTGAGCGGCCTGCGGGGGCGCAGGGCGGGCCGGAGCCTCCGAGTACGAGGGCTTGATGGCGCACGCCACGGTAGCGTGTGGATCGCCACAACGGCGACATGGGAGCACGCAACCTTGGCCTTGGTGCCCAAAGACCCCACAGCGGGCGCAGAAAGGAGCCGTGCACTGTGCCCTGAAGTGCGCAGTGGACCCACAACGCCGGCAAACGCGCTGCATTCCCTTGTAGTCACACGTCACGCGGTGGCCCGCGACCTTGATGTAGTTTGGTACGGGTGACTCCGGCTTCATCTCAATCCGCACATAGCGGCTCCCGGTGGTGACAGTGGGACGCGACCCCATGACGCCGCGACTTATGTGCAGCACCTTGCCATAAGGGGAGAGAGCCTTGGCAAGGGCGTCACTAGGTACACGGGCGGGCAGAAAGAGGACAGTCACCTGGGTCACCTGCGGGCTCAGGGGAACAATGGCGACGCGTTCCTTGCCGATGATGAGGCAGGAAGCTTCAACGATTTTAGCCATGGCGGCTTCACTTTTCACAGTGACTTGGTAGTTGCGTCCACCGAAGTGCTGGACGCAGTACATTTCTTCAAATCCAACAACGGAGGCTGTCGCATCGACGACATCCTCCGGAGTAGCCCCCTCAGGGACGACAACATCAAAGGCAAGAGCCTTTGTAGGTGGCTGGCTCACCATATTGAGGCGCCCGCCAGCCGAAGGACACCTTAACAAAAGCGCACGTCCAAAGGTCGAACACCGGCCACCGACTCAAGCCAGCGGCCGGAACACACACCGAAGCGGCCACCAGCTAGCAGAAGCACTCTCAACTTAGCGGCTCTGCATGACAGTGTTGGCTAACGGCGCTGTCAGATTGTTTGCTTTCGAATCCATTTCGGTTTTGAGTAGAACACACACGTGGCAACATTAGATGACCTCGTCAGTTGGCTGTGGTGAACACTTCACCTACGCCGGCTGCGTACACAATACCAACCACGTCAGCCGAAAACAACGAAGCAACCTTTTTCCTATTTTCTGCCATTTTATAGTGGCAGCTTGTTCAGGACTTTGGCTGTTAAAGTGGTAGTTGACCAGACGGCACCACAAATGACAACATATTTATTAATTTTGAAGCATCGTGTATGCCTGCAAAAAATAAGTTCCATCCCTGTGTGAGCGAAGACTGAACTCATTTCTCAGATGCTTTGAATTGACAATGTTTCTATCAAATTCTAAATATATGACCTCCTGTTAAGGTGTTCATTGTTTCTACTTTTGTGCACGACAAGCGAATTGTTTGTTTCGAGGTATACCAAAGTGTCTTAAAAGGGTTGGTAACCGTCCCTTTTGCTCTGCTGAAGCATGTGTATTGTACGCAAAGTTGCGTGACAACCTTATAAAAAAACGGCTTCTAATGTTCGCACCTTGCATAAGATCCCAAATCATTCTTGCTGTGTTTTTCTTTTATTATACGGCAGATATTGCGCGCTGAAGTTCGGAACTGTGTGCACTTTTGATAAAGTTTATAGTGCCTATTTTTCTCCGTTAGGTGCCTAAAATGGAATTTTAGCCTCCTATTTATGGCGCCTAAAACGTGCTTTTTAGTGCCTAAAAATCCGGCCTCTAGTCCTCACCTAGGCCTCGGCGTAACCAAGAGCGGAGGGCAGAGGAGGAGGAAAAACGGCGATAGCGAACAAAGCTTGAGTAGGAAAGCGAAAAATGAAGGAATGGCGGCAGAGTGAAGAGCATGGAGGAAGAAAAAATTGTGAAGAGTAAAGATAAGGGTACACCGCAGTCTCCTCACCGATGACGTCACCTATAGGTATGCAGCACTCCCAAGAGATGGCGCCAGAGTAATGTGCTGGCCACTCGCCCGAGCCAAGGCTCATTGCCGACGGAACGCTGGGCGCGTTGCCTAAGTCGAAAGAGCCGCCTCTATTTGGCACTGAGTATTCCGTATGCGTTCGCCTACGGTTCGAGTACTGCAGCCGCTGCGCTAAAAAATCGCATTACCGAGAAGCTGAATTGTCGACCAGCTCTTTATGCAGCATTGCATTAACAGCTACGTTTTCACGTCTATTTGTCCGCAAAACTTCTTTGTGCATCTTTCGTACCGTCTTTGTCAAAAGCAACCAGGTTGCCGCGAATGCTGTGGCAGCAGGAGCAAGGCCATGCGGCGGCGGTGCGCTCGCTGTCGCTGGTCGGCGCTCGCCGCTCCGAGTGTGCAGCAGCTGACGTAACCTTGCACCCTCACCCTCGTTTCTTAGATATGATAAAACTAAGCGCGTCAGACGTGCGCGCTGCGCTTTAGCGTGTTCGGAGCATGGTATCCACTTCAGCGCAGTTGCCCGTAACGAAAGAAGAGCACCGCTGCTGTACAGTGCGCCCTCGGTCTGTGCAACCATGCTCCGAAGACAGACGCGAAAGCGGAGCGCGCACGTCTGACGCGCCTAGTTTTATCATATCTAAGAAACGAGGGCGAGGGTGCAAGGTTACGTCAGCTGCTGCACCCTCGAAGCGGGCGAGCGCCGGCCAGCGACATCGAACGCAACGCCGCCGCACGGCCGCGTGCCTGCGCTTACAACCTTCGCGGCAGCCTGGTTACTTTTGACAAAGACGGTAAATACACCCGGTCAAGGTCCTCCTCTTGGACCCGTGCCTGTCTTTTTAGTACCAGTGCACAAATGCCTGCAAAAGTTGCTGCTTGGTTGCTTGCTGCATGGCTGCTTGGTTGAGATTAAAAATTCTGGTTGCTTGTTCCTTTAAGCTTTTGTCAAAAAATAGCGTCAGCTTAATCTCTCCCAAATATACGTTTTAAGCTCGCGTCCGGAAGAAGAACGCTGCGCTGGAAATTATGTACGGCATCGCAAAGGTGACTATTGTATTGAAACCACTAGGAAGCGACAACCATACACGTTAAAAGTTCGCCGTGATAGCACTATATGGTGCCACGTGCCGGCGACCTGGGGCGTGGAGGAAAAAAAACTAGGAGGGAGCATCACATGATATGTTTGAAGCCTAGACATAAAAAAATATAATAGAAAGCATCGTTGGAAAGTGGTCCTCACGTGACAAGGCAGTTGTAGCCATTAGTCAGGTTTCACTTTCGCTTGCTGCACAGCGCTTGCGTGCGCATGAAATTTCAGCTCATAGAACCTGAGACCGCCTCTGCACGGATACGCCGAGCCACCGGATAAGCGCTGCGCAGTTACGTGCATGTTCACTAAAAGATACCTCGAGTCAAGTCATGGCTTGTTCTACTAACTATGAAGGGCCAAATTCCCAAGATTCATAGCGCAAAAGGGCGCTCGGCGAGAGATGGCAGCGGCGTCAGAGGAAAATGGCTTGCGGAGGCTGAGGATGTGGCCCCCTCCTAGTTTTTTTTCCCTCCATGACCTGAGCCTACGCCTGCCGCATGGAGGAAGGAAAACTCAGTAGGGGCCCTGCCCATACAACACCCTGAGAGAAAAATGTGGAGGAAGTCAAACGGTTTTTCTTGATCGGGAGGCCATCGTGTCTGGGCGCAGCATAGCAACGGTGTCGTAATTGCTGTTTACAAACTGGGCAGTAGCAGACTGCCCCGGCGTAGCATTCGCGGTGCGGCGTAGGCGCACTTTCCACAACTGCTCGAGTTTGTTTTTCGTCGTGCTCACAGGCTGACGTTGGCGCCGTTCACTCATATATCAAGGTGGATTTCAGTGCAAAACTCTCGCTGTTGCGTGCACGTATTTCAACGTCGTCGGCTGCAACGATCGCACGGGCATTTCGTCTACTGCGACAGTGCTCGCAGCCGTCGGGAGACCGCCGCTGCTCACTGAGGGGCATTCGCGCTGTTCGTTCACCAGTGATTCAATACGGCGTGCGCTAGAGCGGTCGTCGGCGCATTGTGCGGACGTTTCGCGTCCTGTACGTGCAGTGTGCCATTCGCGCTCCCGTTTACATCGGCAGTGAAACCTCGTTGATACTTATGCGTGTTCTTGCAACGCTCTAGCGATTGTCACTGGTGTTGATTAAATTATAACTGCCATTTTTATTTTTCGGCGATTGCGCTTGTGTGACCGGCGGGGGCAATGGCATGGGCAGAGAGCGATATTGTAGAGGAAGCAGCTGCGCTCGCTCACGTTCTTAGTATCCAGAAATTTTGTTACATGCCCGTTTGAAGCGTGTAACGTTTGAAGCGCCTAGCGAGCTATTTGCCTCTGGGACGTGCTGGGCTCAAGTGTACAGTGGTGAGCAGCCTTGTCTAGAGCGCTTGAGCAGTGCGCACTTGGTAACAAAAACCGAAATTAGAGAGCAGCCCCTCATTACAGGGCAAAGTTTTCGTGCCTGCTTTGTTTACGAGGCTATCTGGCGCTACTTCCGTGCAAGCGTTGTAGGTGGACCCTAGAGGCTGCCACACAATCTGGATTTGTTTGCAAGGAAGGGCACCGCCCGAGCGCTCTAGACAAGGCTGCTCACCACTGTACTCGTTCATATCGAGGTTACGTCTGTATTTTTGGCCGCGCGCTGTGTTTAAACCGGTATCCTCTACCAGGTTTTGCAGTTGCTTTTCTGGCTGGTGTCGTGGTCAAGAAGTGCGAAAAAGGCGAAGCTCTAACAGAAATTGGAGGCCTTTTCTCACGCATGCTTATTGTGCCCATGTCCTGTGATAGTTTTGTAGTAAAATGTACTTAGCGAAATGAGAATCCACATTTCAATGATGCCTGTGGTTATGTTGAAAGAAAAGGAAAATAATTCGATGTGTTCATTACGTACAGTAAATTGACTTTCATTGTTTGTATTGTCGATCGCAAGTAAAGTGTGCTACTATGCAGTGACATTACAAGCTAGTATTTCAGAAAGTCGATAAAACTGGTCCGTACAGCTGCAGCTCTGCACGTTAAACGTGAAACACAGCATTGAAATAACGCACAACACTTTGAAACTTATACTGCAGCACTGGGTACTCCTATATTACTAGAATCAGTATGAAACGCTACGGTCACATATATTATGCACCAAACTAGATCTGTGGATATGAAACATGCTATGTTGCTATGCTGCAAAGGGTGGATTAATGGACCATTCTTAAAGGGACTGTCACATTTGAAACATGTATTTCTTGGTCTTTTTTCGTTGAGAAAAAGGGTTTCAGAATGGTTTTCCTATGGAAAGTTTCAGGATTTAGGAAGTGGGCGACACCGCCACTTCAATAAATCCTCCCCTGTCATGGTACTACAGGCACACTTTGGCATTCTCCGTTTCTGTCACCTCTATGAGTGGCTCGTGAAGTTGTGAATCAAAAGTCACTGTTGGCACGGCCACCATTATGAACACGTTAGGATACTACACTTTGGAATCAGGGTCAAGTACTCAAACTTTTTAGTATATTTGCCCAACCTCACTGCTGTATGATAAAGCATTCCTGGCATGGCCAGCCGCAAGAAAACATGCTGTGAAAATTAATACGGTATTCAAGACTGAAAACAAAATACTACAGGATTTTTCTTCTCGTTACTGCTGCCGCAGAAGGAACTGCTCACACAGCCAGCTTCCTAAACATACGCAATGCAGGCAGATTGCAGCATTGAACAATAAAAGCAGCATTAAAAGACAGTTTGAACACTAAGCTACGGTGCGACCATGCATGACAGCATTGTTCACAGCTCAGCCGAAAGCAGACACGTGCACACTCATTCAACATAAAACTGAGAGAGTTGTGCTATCCATAAGAGAGCGTGATCAAAGTGTGGCCAGTATTCGGGCCACTATTTTGCGAGCTTAGCATGCAAAAAACCAGATATCAAAAACCTTGCTCATGGATCTCATGCATCAAGTTCTAAATTCATTCTAGCAAAGAAAGATTTTTTTACAACCTCATGTGCACATCTTACAGCTTTCCACAACAAATCTTTAGTCTCTCAAGTAGGCTTGAAATATAAGCCTCGCGCCAGGAAGCTGGACATGGAAAGCTTCCAGGGTACCCATGCACTTAAACTTTTCACGAAGCTTAAGTTTAAAGGCAGTACTTTACACTGCATTAAGGTGGGATAGTTGGTACAGAAGAAACATGAAATACACAGCGCGATCCAAGATACACAGCATGAAAAAAAAGGAATGAAAGATGATGCACGGCACAGAGTAACAAGTTCTATTTCAGCGGCATCATGTGTAAGAGTTTATATAAGAAAAAAGAGAGAACACAAACAAGCATGCTCTTCAAAGTGTATGCTAGATTTTGTTTTCTTTTCTTGTGTTTTATTTTGGCAGCAGCTGTGTATTTGTACACAATTACACTGAACAAAAATTTTGTGCCCTTCACCTTATCTAGTGAAACGAGCCTTCAAGCTCTGCGATTAACACGAGACGATGATGAACCGGATGTAGGTATACCAGTGCATTTTGCCCAGTGCAGCTTGCGAGGAACCCAGGGACACATATTTCCGCCGTCGCAAAACGATGCAGGCAAAAGCGGAGAAAGACACTCTGTATTATGGTGGGCCACCGCGATAAGTGAAAGCGAAAGTTCCATCCCGGGCTTACCGCAGTTGCGATAAGCGCCTTCGCGAATGCGACTTATGACCGTGCAAGGCCGGACTGCTTCGTTCGAACAAGAGAGTGCGAATGACGCGGCCCAAAGCAGTAACTGGATGCAGCCAAATGTCTCACAGAAATATTTCCGAAGTCTCTCGTACATGAACAACGGCCAAAAACCAAGCGCCACTCACCCTGGAGTCTCTTAAGGCCAGCTCTTTCGCTGGGTTTGAAACACGCGCGCGGAGAAAAGTAGACAAGAGTGCGGCCGGGCAACATGGCGCTGAGCTCGTTTCCGGCTTCAAAATTATCACGTGACGGCCTCTCCTCCAAATTTTTTTTTCTACATGGCCTGCTGCATCGAGACCGGTCAGAATAGCCGTTAAGACCACCAGATTGCGCCACGTGCATGCATGACGCATCTTGACCAATAAGCGCGTGACCTGGGGTGGCGCGCGATAGGGGCTAGGCTGGAAGTCTGGTATAAAGCTGCAGTCCTCGTTTCTTTCACTGCCTACTTATCCCCTGCCTAACGGCACTATTCCATGGCCAGCCACCCCAACCCTACCGCAGCAGGCTGTCCACACGGGATACGGTCTTCGTGCTCGAGATGGAAGGACGATTCTCGCCTCTGAGAATTTCCCGCACAAACTGTGTTGATACGAGTGCTAAGAACACTTGTCGAATGCCATGCATTCCTGTACTGGGGAGGTCTAGCTGTTGCATGGATTATACCGCGCCTTTTTAATTTCCTCAGATTTCTTTCCTGCCGAAGGAAGAAGCGGGCTGAGGGGCACGCTAAGGCTACCTTGTTGGAAAGATCTTGGTCAGTCCTCTCTCTTAGCGCTATGACTCGTTTCTATTTACACCAGTCTTTCCGGCTATATCTGTAGTTTGTTTAACAACGTCGGCGAATTTTTTAAGGAGCAACACTCCCTTGGTTTCACTGAAGTATAATGGTTCGTTTACTTAAACAATTATGTTTTGAAACCTTAGTTCATGTCACCTGGGAGACCCTGGAGTCTTCATACATTGGCGTAAACGCGGCAAAATTTATACGCGGTCACATGTGATGGGCCCACAAAGAAAAAAATATATTCATAGGCGAATACAATGGATAAAAAAATCTGGTAATGATATCGTATCGCGGTTGTCCTTTTTCTGTGTGCAGTTTGAAAAACTAAGTAAGCCAACGTTTTTCCACAATAAACCAGCAACCAAAATAGTCATCATGTATTTCCTAGTTTGCGTTTCGCCTTCCAAATAAGTTGCACCTGCTTCTATTACGGAAAGTAACTACTCTGATTTCTTCTCATTGTGCGCCCGAATAATCCATTTATTACGGGTCTCCCGAAATTTTTTAGGAATATAGAACATCTCTATCTTGCAAGCTCAAATCAGAAGACTTCATAAAACCCTGGCATGCTTTAATTTTTCTTGTTTTTTTGCAGATTCAATAAATCATGGCCCGCATTTCAAGATTCATCCTTCTGGCGGCTATGATAGCTGGTATGAATTTAGTAAAAGAGTTTTCAAAAAATGACTTGCAAAGTAACCGCTGTGATAGCAGAATTAACCACACCGCATAGAAGCCAAAAAAATGCAGGTGACAGTTTTTGAGCAATACTGACGTAGGCAGACAGGTATTTTATGATATAAGGCACGCCACGCATAATATCTCACCCATATGTCCCTTCAGTGCGACATTTATGTACATTTGTTAGCCGGAAGGAAAAAGATTAAGTCAAAACGTCAGAAGTTGTTTTTTTTTTTTAAATGAACCAAATGCAGTAACCGAAATACACTCAAAGTATACTGCAATAGCAAGCGGGTTTATGCAGCTATCCTTTGCACGAACTGTGGGAAGGAAATCAGCCCTGTAACGCCTTGAAAACTTCGGCGCAAGTACTATTTCAAATCAAAAGTGAGACAAATCCCGCTAATGTACGGACTCTCAAAAGCAGCGTGAGAGACTTCTTTGCCAGGCTGTTTCGACCTGGTTCCGTTGGTGTACCTCCAGCACTGCTGTCTGACCGATTGCGTAGGATTATTGCCAGTCCATGACCCAAAAAGCGACACAACACGGCGCTTTGTGGTGTGTGTCCTTTCTGTCGGTCTTCGTTTCGTTGTCGTGCGCTCGGAAATTTTGAGATGTGTAACCAACTAGCCCGTCAGTTCGTCCTGAGCAATGAAGAAGAGATCATTTGCCCTGTCTTAGAGAAAGCAAGGATACTCAACTTTTACATTGAACGTTGAAGTGTTTATTTCGGCTTGTTGGTGTTGCTTTCCGAAGTTTATTGTTACTAGGGAAATTGGCGCAGGCAGTGGGAATGGGGGGGGGGTCGCACAGGACTAACAGTTGTCTTCTCGTGCTCATTCTGCATCTACCATCCCGCTACTAATCATGACTTTAGGATGCTGCAGCAAAGCAGAATACATTCTAGCTAGTTAACTTATTCGCTCCAGAAATTTGAACACAAGAAGGCTGTCACACAAGGAAGCACAGGTAGTGGGCCCAATTTTGGAAATATATTGGTAAAGCCCCGCCCTGCAAAGGACCAGAGTGAAACCATCGATTTCCAATATTGGGCCGCTTATCTGCGCTACTTGGGCAAGAGACACAAGCCTGCTATTCGTATTTACTCGATTGCATTGCTGAAGCGCAGCAGCACCCCTTATCGCGTACAGTGAGTGTCCTAATTGTTTGAGAGCAAAACTTGCGATAGCTTTGTAGAAGCCGTTTAGAACAAGCCATGTAGAGGGTGCAACGGTAGCCGTGTTACTCGTTAGGCTTAAGGCGTTCCCACTCTCCCGTGGATGGGAAAGAGTGAAAGACAGGACCGAGAGCCGCCGGTTGCTTCTACACCGTCCGATTAGAGCGCACTGTCGAGGAGCAGAGGGAATGTCGGTTTAGCCAAGGCTGGCATGGAAAGGAGGACAGGGATAAAAGGAAAGATGCAAAATCGCGCTGTGGGAGTAGACAGGACGGTGGTAGTGAAAGTAGAAAGAGGTGCCGTGGCTTGCCGGGAATCGGGCGGCCTGCTCATCGCGGCGGCAGGGGAGGGTGTTTTCCATTCTTTTTTTGAGGAAAAGAAAAGGCGCAGCAACTGTCTCATCTCGATGGACACCTCATCCACGCCTTAACGCAAGAGATAAAGGAGTTAGCTGAAAAAGAAAAGGAGAAAATGGTTACGTAGTCGAGGGCTCCGCAATAATTCCGATCACCTAGGCGGAGGGGGGGGGAGGATCTTTAGCGTGCACTGACATCGCACAGCCCACTGGCGCCTCTTGAGTTTCGCCTCCATCGAAACGTGGCCTCCACGGCCTGGTACGTATCGGGGTACTCCTGCTCAATAGCCGAGCGCGCTAACCACTGAGCACCCGTGGTTGGTGCAAGGGAAAGAGAGGCGCTAGTGTTGTGGATGAACGAGGTGGAGAGGAGGACCTCTAGACACGGCGGTGGAGCGTAACACATAACAGCAGCCGCACCAGCGGCATGAGGCTTGCGACTGCCGCAAGGAAGAAGCTGTGGAGTTGAGTGCCGCGTTGACGATCTGCGAAATATGTACACGACAAATATTCGCGAAAAAGTGTGTGCCGTGTGGGATGTTCGTCGATTCGCCATGCCGATGGGAGTAGATATTCTCCATTCCGACAGGAAAGTGAAAAAGCGTGTATAGGTTCGGCAAGGTATAGGTTCGGATGATTTAGTGCATCTGAGAAACGACGCAGGCAGAGTTTTACAATATTTTTGCCTTTAAACTTGTTGTACTTCTTAGAATGAAGATATTCCCTTCAAGATGTCAGTTTTAAACACAAGGCAGAAAAGAAACATTACAATCAGTCATGCAATACTCCTGAATAAAAAGCTGAATCTTTTTGCATGAGATTGACCTGAATGCCCTCGAAGACCTTATTGTGCAGCCGCATTTTGTAGCGACGCATTTCATTTTCCGTTCATTTCGTCCACGGTTTTTCGCCGCTGCTCCCACTGACGTAGGACATGCACATAGACGCCACACTGTTCGTCGCAGAAACACGTCCATTATGCCACTTATGCACTTACACGAATCCTGCGCCCCTGTCGCGTTGGCACGCCGGCGCCGGCTGCTCAGAATGACAGAGCATGACGATGCGTTCCAGACACTTGACGAGCTGTGTAGGCGGCGATCTTGTCTCGGCAGAGAAACTGTCCGTGAGTTGCGCGATGAACTGGCGCAGCGTGTTATTTATTTATTCATTTGTTTCAAATAGTGCAGACCATGTGTGGTCCTATACTCCGTTTCATACACCATGTGCAACGCTTGAAGACTACGGAAGTAGTCCGCAGAAAAAAATAAAGAGAGGTGTATCACTCCGCGCTGTTTTGTGGTTGTGTGGTCTAACGCGTCGCTCCCTACGGAGAGTCGACAGGCAGTGGGGGTGCGCGGGTTCAAATCCCAGATGGTGAAACTTTTTTTTTCCGCACATTTTTTTTTCATCGCATGTTGAATTTCGCGTGACTTGAATGAGAAAACTCGTTTTGTTCAGAATCGCTTGAATATTATGGCGTGTTCTGAAATGAACTGCATGCATCTGTTCATTTGCCGCCGTGGTGGCTCAGTGGCTATGGTGCTAGGCTGCTGTCCCGAAAGATGCGGGTTCGATCCCGGCCGCGGCGGCTGAATTTCTTTGGAGGAAAAATTCGAGGCCCGTGTACTGTGCGATGTCAGTGCACGTTAAAGAACCCCAGGTGGTCGAAATTTCCGGAGCCCTCCACTACGGCGTCTCTCATAGCCTTAGTCGCTTTGGGACGTTAAGCCCCATAAATCAAACCAAGCGTCTGTTCATTTGATGCATACCGCGTTAATGTGAGCTCGCACCGGCTTTTGGTCACCAGTAGCGGTTTTCTTCCCGATTCTGCAGCATTGCGACTATACTTTTTAGATGCAAGCGATAGGTTTGTGCGAAAGATGACATTCATTCGTCGGGCTTAATTAATTAGCACAGTGGTGAGTGCTTCGCCGTGGCCCGATTAACAATTGGTCTGCAACTTTCGGGTCAAATTATTCTTGCACACACCACCTCGATATGGCCTGTTTTCCCATGTTAAGTTTTAAATTTAGAACATAGTGTTGATTCACACAGTGAGAGAAAATAGTACTGCCTCAAGAATTAGATTTGTTGTCGTGCACAAATGTATATGAAGGCAATACAGAGGCAAGTCAGCTTGGCTCGGTTTCCCTGCTCTCCTAGAAGAGCAGAAGCTGCTCAGGCAGGGTTTTCATGCAGCCAGGTAACCAGGTAAAAAGAGTTGCAAGCTGTGGGAGCGTCAAGTAAGAATGCAGAAAAAGTTGTATAACGCTAAGTAAAAATATTTCGAAAGAGCAAACAATAAATGAGACAGGACAATAAAGAATGCTGACCCCGCAGTGTTTGCGAGAAATGGTTTATTCTGGAAACAGCCAGTGGTGTTTTTTCAAAAGCCACGCTATGATATGGAGCATTGTTCATGACGACAATTCTATTGGTCGGAATGTTTGGAAAAAACTTGTGGGTGAACCACTTGTCAAAGTAATTGCCATCCATCTCAGAGTGGTAGTCAGCGTGGTTTCGCGTTTTTGCTCTGAAGAAGTCAGCAGTGTCTTCCACGAATCCTGTTGCACTGCTCCCACCATGTACAAGGACCAAACGGGCCCATTTGCCCGAAGGCGCAGCCGATCCCGTTGTAAAACCTTTCAGGAAGGCATCCTGAGATGACTTTACAGTCTTGTCCTGCCAGACGTATTCTTTTGTGTGCCCTGCGTTGACCCAGGTTTCATCCAGGTGGACGATGCACCTGTAAATGCAAAACAACCGAGTACACGAGTCAATGCTTGTAAGTAAACAAACACGCTGCAGCATGTAAGTAGGCAATGCACTGCGACAAACGCACTGCTGACCCCTGTCTCACAAACAGCCGCTCAAAGACACTCGAGAAAAAGAATTATCTCAGCTTAATTGCTCCCTTGTTCGGGCTTATATTTCACGCCCAGGCGGCATTCGGTAGCCAGTTTATATTCACGGTGTGTTTGCATGGGGTACTTGACTAATTCGGCAACGTCTGAAATCTCTTCACTCGCGGCGACTGCGAAGAAAAATTGCCAACGTTCGCAGCAGTAGCGCTAGTAACTCGCACCACCGGAGCAACTGGCAGTGTACTGTGGGTGTCCATTCGTTCCTACAGTTACGACGTGGTGGCACCACCCATTGCAGTGCTACATTTTTGGCAGTTTTGCTGTTCTTGCTTGCCGCACCAATTGGGATTTAGCAATTTAATCTGACCCATGCAGACACGTGCCCCACCGAAACGTAGCGCACAACTGGTCGTGAAACATCACCACTACGCAAAAGGTCGGCAACAGCAACGTGGTTAAGACGATTTCTTCTAAATCTGTTATCCTGAAGCAACACTCACTGTTCCGACTACGAGGTTGCAAAGCTAACATAAACCTCTATGCGAAGCCAGTCTAAACGTGCTGCGTAAGAAAATAAGCAAGGAACGACTCGTACCTGCCCTTCTTTGATCGCCTGCAGGTACGTACCTGCGAAGCCAGGCAATGATGTCACTTCGCTCGATCAGTGCAAGATTCCGTTTTCTTTGATGAAATGTGAATCCGACGTCCTTCATCAACCTCCACAATGTGGTTTTGTTGAAGTTCGGCAGGTCGTCGTCCTCATTGCCAGCCTTTAGCATAGTGCCCAGTGTTGGGACTTCCCTCGTCGCGTACATACTGTGCACTTTCAGACGGATGGCATGGACTGTGAAGCTATCATTCTTGACTATTCGCGAGCTTGAACTCTTCACGTCGCGAGGTCTTTTCTTCGGAGACGCCACAGGCCCGCACAGACGCTCCGCCTTGATTTTGGCAACGCTACGGGGAGATACTCCGGTGTCCTCGCTCACAGCACTCAGTACTTCCCGAACAGACTTCTCCGGAAAACGGATCGTGGTGCGGCAGAACACATTCGCAATTACTTGCTTGGCGTGCACGAACCTTCGGGAAAATGCGTACAGGAGAGCTGGCCGCAGGCACTCAGCTGAACGCCATTTTCTCAAAAGTGAAAGGGAGGCGGACGGAAAGAGTAAAAACGGCGGCCAGCGGGGACAGCGAAAACGTGAAATGGAAAAAGACGACAAACGCAAAATACAAAATCACAGATCTCGACCGATTCGCTCGCAATAACATAGTTTGTTGTCACGCTGATGACAAATGTATTACCCACGAAGCCTGTCGGCAAAGCATTTGTTATTTTTCGCTCACCACAAGCAACACACTATTTTCTGTCACGGATGCGGACTGCGCAAAAAAGAGCACTAGCTTTGACAGCGTTGCACCTGATGTATGAAGCGGAGTGTAGTAGCAGGGGCATATTTTACCTTTAGGGGGGTTTAACGTCCCAAAGCGACTCAGGCTATGAGAGACGCCGTAGTCAAGGGCTCCGGAAATTTCGACCACCTGGGGTTCTTTAACGTGCGGTACCTTCGCACAGTACACGGGCCACTAGAATTTCGTCTCTATCGAAATTCGACCGCCGCGGCCGGGATCGAACCCGCGTCCTTAGGGTCAGCAGCCGAGCGCGCTACTCACTGTGCCACCAGGGCGTGCAGGAGGGGCATATTGAAACATTTAACAAGAAATGACAAGCATATACAGATAACAGCATGTAAAAACAAATAAAAACAGCGAAGAAATACAGAAACGAAGACAGGAACCTTCACAGGCATCTTCACATCATAATCGACATAGCGTGACGGAGCGCGTTTGAGACGCCCTGAGCGAAAAAATCAACCGGAAATGAAACGTAAAAATTGCACTTCTCGTCACTGCGACAATAAGGCATGTTGGGTGAATTCTCTTTACTGTCTTCCTTCTAAAGATGAACAACAATATCTGCGAAACCCCGCACGCCGAACCAAAACTGCGCAGCCTTTTACTGCGCACACACTTTCAGTGCAGCGACTGATGGCGGTCACGTGTCACGTGTTCTTGTCTGTCTCGCACGGGCGTGGGGCTCCAACAGTGATCGGGCGCCCGGGTGAGAGAGAGAAGGTCATTCTGAAAAACTGAGCACCACTATTTACGTGTTTTTTCTTCAGGGGCCATGTTGCTTGCAGCTGAAGAAGTGGGTGGCACCGGCCCGTCGGAACGCTCTCTTTCGAATGATCTGGAACGGAACCTGATTCCATCTTCTGATGCCAGAATTGAGAGTGAGCGGATGATAATTAAACAACCAAATTTCAATGGTTAAGCAGCCTGAACCCGGAATTGAATAAAAATAAGGCATCTGAAATTTCCCGCACAACAACCAAACAATGCCACTTTTCATGTAAAAGAGGGTGTGATATTAAAAGCCAGGACAATACAAGACAAACCAGGCTTCTTTATCCCTGGCTCAAAATAAAAGTCTCAACTGCACTCCTACTCTGCTTGTTTTGGCAACCTTACATAAAGGGGGGGGGGGGGGGGTCATCGTCTCTGAGTGAGGTGCGAATGTTACTGCTGCAGCTCCCAGCGCAAACTGACATCCGGTGTGAGCGCCTAAAAGCGGCAGATATCTTCATGACTTCAGTACACCTTCTTTTAGAAAGACTGGGACCAGCTTATACACTCCCGTCCACGTTTTGCGATGAAAAAAGATACTAAAAAATGAGCGTACCCTAATATCGCATTCCGATCGTGGCACTGCCTTTTTATCAGCAGTACTTATGAATGTTACTGCAGTGCATGGAAAGGCAAGGAGATGCCAAGAACGAATGGGACAGGAAAATAACGGAACTGGAAAACCCTAGGGGACGGTAAAGGCTGTCTTTTTTGTGCCTGTAGCATTGCTAGGCTCAACGAAATGAAGCATGGACGCGAGAAGGGAGCAGTGAACAAATGCCCTTATTAATGCGAAAACGTTTCTAGGCTATGTCGGCAGGGTCGTGCCCACAAAACATGTTCGCAAAACGTGTCCGCAGCAGTTTTGTCGTTCTCAGAAGAGATAAAGTCAAACGAGTAGCTGTAATCGAATGAGGATGATGTGAGTATGCGGCACAAAAAATTATTTCCATAGGATAATTAGTTCATTAATTAGAGCTAGAAATGTCGAACAAAAGTCAAAATAGCGCGGACTTCGATATAGTGAGCGGACGAGAAAACGACCGCGGACGGCAAAATAGTGGAAAAATAGGCGAAGGAGGGAAAATAAATTTTGAAATGGGTTGAAATATATTTTATGAGTGACAATTATTCGAATAAAAAGGTTTCATTGACACAGATTAATTAGTTATTTAATTATTAGTAAAAACCTTTGGCCGGTTGACTAGGCTGGACGGGGATATAGCAAGTGGACGGGAAGGCAACCACCGTGCCAAATTTGAAAAACAGAATGCTTGATTGAGATAAAAGAAGGTATAATCAGAGGAAATAAATCGATCTTGACTTAAAGCGTACGAT
Organism: Amblyomma mixtum; assembly: GCF_055824585.1. NCBI lineage: Eukaryota > Metazoa > Arthropoda > Arachnida > Ixodida > Ixodidae > Amblyomma > Amblyomma mixtum. Next base: position 326,837,413 of record NC_143014.1, on the reverse strand, counting down.
AATTACGCTACTTAAATAGTTAAATTAACAAAAAAAAAGAAAACGATGAGGAGAGGCAAACAGAGGCGACGAGTGCCGAGGGGGGCGTTCGCATTCTCCCAGTGCGGGCCGTTGCAGTGATCTCTATTTTTTGAACACTGCTACTTACACCGCACTCTGTGCTGAGAGGGCGAGGGTGACGTCTTGCAGCCAACAGTGGCACGCCTTGAGTGCCTGCAGCGACGGCCTCTGCATATGGAGCGGCGTTAGCACGCCGATAAGGTACACTCGCCGTCAAAAGTAAATGGAAGGCTACTTTGCGAAAAAAATTTAATTTCTTTAAATCGAAAGCACAATGGTCCATGTTTGTTGGTGCATAGTGAAATTCGCACAATCACAATTAGGCTGCACATATATATTCAAGGATGCATGAATGGGGGGGGGGCAATGAATAAAAGTTTTCGTTAATATTGCCTCCCATTTAATTCTGACGGCACCTGTACAATACTTTTCATTTGCATTCAAAAACTGTGGTCATCTTGCAACAAGTAAAAGTACATACAGGGCTGCTTCGAAAAAAATGACGAAAATAAAAAGGTCCCAAAACTTACTCTAATTTGACCGGCAGCGATGACTCAGTGGCTCTGGCGTTTTCACACAGCAAATTGTCACGGTTTCACAACCAGCCGCCGCGAACCCATTTCTTGGATGTCGAAATGCACAAAGTTTAAATCAGTCCTGAGTCTTCCACTGCAGTGTCTTCCGCATTACATGCCCTGTCCAAGAATTCTGCTTCTATTCGTCTAGGATGTGATTAACTCGCGTTGGTTCCCTAAACCTCCTTTCCTGTACTCTCTCTCTCTCCTAGCGGCACACATGTCATTTTCCTTTCCATAGCTCGCCGTGGTGCCTTCAGTTTAAACTGAACCCTTTAATTAGGCTACATGCTCCTTCCCGATAGGTAAGTAACGGTCATATGCAGCTGGTCATGATCCGTATATTATGTCTCTCTGAGAGCTCAACTAACGGCCCCTTCCTATTCTAGACTCGATGCCTTAGTCGCCGTGTGCCGGGTCTCCAGCCTGCTTTTTGCCTACCTTGACACTGAAGTCGCCAATCTGTGCAGAGTACTGTGTTTTACTTTGCTCATTGCCGACTCCACGTCTTCATAGAAGCTTCCGACGGTCTGGTCATCATGGCTGGATGTAGGCGCATATCTGTGAGACGTTCAGTTTGTACCTCTTATTAAGTCTAAATATAATAACTGCCACCCTGTCATTAATACTATAAAATTCCTGTACGTCACCAGCTATGTCCCGGTGGATGAGCAAGCCCACACCTAGTTCTCGTCTGTCCTCTAATCCACGATAGCTTGGTACATGCCCGACCTTTAGCATTGTATATGCTCCGTGAGCTGCAGTTTAGCGCGCGTGAGTGGCGCTACCTGGTTATCAGGGGGGATGGGGGTGGGCGAAAAGTGGACACCGCTCTTTCCTTTAGCCTGTAGTCAGCGAGGTGAACGGCATGGTATTTCCTCGAAAGGCGAAGACAAACTTCGCTAATTACAGGTGGCTCTACGTACTGCTTTGTTTACCAATGTCATAACACTATAAAATACTGCAGGAAAGGTACCGAAGATATCATTATATAGTTTTCCTAGGAGATCGTGAATGCTTGCGCGTGCACAGAGGGTCTACCCGAAAATAGTCCATTGTGGAATTGAATTCATGAGTGTTAACTTAGAAGAGCGTTACATTGTCTGGGGTGTTTTAGTGCGCCATTACTGGTAGGTGTCTAAGAAATTGCCTTGTGTTTTTGTGTACAGGGAAAGATTACACTAAGTGGGTAACAGGTTTATGGTGGCGTTCTTGGAAATGGCATCTGAAGCTTTACTTTGTTTGTTATGCTTCTGTGTGGATCAGCGCGTAACTTCGTTTCTTTTATTCTGCATGCATGAAAGTGTGCGATGTCGTAATTCTGAGAGTGCTAATATAGTTTTTCACATTGTTATAAGCCTTTATGTGTGTATTTGTGTCATGTTAACGCCTACAGCGGTTAAAAATTTTCTATATTTAATTGTTGCATTCCGAACATCTAAATTCATTTTGTGGATCAATAAAAATAATAGCGGTTTAAATTCTTGTATATTTATGTGTTGAATTTACCTTCATCGCAAAATCCTTTCTAGTGTTAAAGTACTTGTCAGTAAATAGAAAGATGCAATCAAAATGTAACATGAGGGCATGTGCGGTTTGGCATCTATTGATGGAGTGCCTACATGAAATGCTTAAAGTGAAAGTCCTCTGACTTCGAAACATACTCACTAAGAAGTGCCTTTTCTTTTTGTGCGCTTGGAGCTTAGCTTCTCTGAGGAGAATGCACATAAAGCAAATCACTGTAGATCCTCGGAATGTAAAGCATTATGATGCGTGTGTAGAAACAATGTGTTTTTCGCTATTCTAACTGGCCATTCACACAGCAGATCTGAACTGATTTCATTATCTGAGTCAATCAGGAACTTGTTCCTCAAACTGTAGAGCATTCAATCTCTATAAACGCAGCATCGCTGCCGGTTGCAATGCCTTCGGGACTACTACGCAAACATAGCTGCGGTGGATAGATGATCAGCCCCACATGAAATCAATTGATACTAAGTGTAGCATGGCTTCGTTAAACATTTTTCAAACGCGTGATGCACTTGCCGTTGACGTATGGCCCCGTTGCGCCGACTACTTCCTCTTGAACACTCCACACAGATTGCTTCTCACACAGCCGTCGTCTCTTTTCACGCTTTTGTTCGTAACACACACGTCAAGGCTTTCAATGCGTTGAAATCCACACAAAAGCAGCCGTTGACTCGCCCGCGGTCCCATTCTCGCTACGCTGTCAGCGCACGTCTGCTTTGCGGCCGGGCTGACGAGAGCGCACTGAGCATGCAGGGAGGGATGGAATGTGGCCATAGGTGTTGAGCTACTTCCGCCATTGTCTTCGCTGTTTATTTTTAAGCATGAAATGCTTTTAGCTCCCGTTCTCGGCAGTGTGGTGACGTCACGCCGAGAGCGAGAGCCAACATCCGGGCACTGAATCCCACTCATCCGGGCACTGAATTCTACTCATTCGGGCACTGAATTCTACTCATCCGGGCTCTGAAACGAGAACATCCGGGCACCGTACGAGATTTAACGAGTTTCAACGAGACTCTCTAAGCCCTCCTACGGGACCGGCATACAAGCGCCGGGCGCACAGGGGCCCGGGGGAGGAGCTTCGTGTCGTCTGCTACCGCGCTGGCGCGCACCTCGCTTGCACCTCGCTTGAGGTGCGCGCAGCGCTGTAGCAGACGACACGAAGCTCCTGCCCCGGGCCCCTGTGCGCCTGCGCGGCTTTGCTTCGATGCGCGAACGCGCCGGATCCGCTGGCGCTCCGCGGAGCGCGGCCACGCGGAGCCGTGTTCGCACTTAGAGTGGACCACCCTGTGCATTCTTGTCAGGCCTGCGTCTCGTCGTGCCCGCGTACGCTTCTGCATCGTCCTGGATTTCAATGCCGCCACCGTCACAGCTGCTTAAGCCGAGCAATGGAGCCTGTGTTAGGCCCGTAAACATTTCATGTTTACTCTACTCTCGATTACGGGAGAGGCGCAATTTTTTTTATTTTCAAGAATTGAGCTTAAATTTCAGGGTCTGTCTGCAATAAACGTCGACTAAAAGTATGCAAAGCATCGTGCAAAATTTTTGAAAACATTTAAAAGTATTGCTATAATTGTTTTTTTTTGTTTTCTCTTTGTTGAAGAAACATTCTTAGAAAAGTTTATTTAAGCACAGCACTGAAACTATTCCTAGGTGTTCTTTATACGGCACGCTTTGTTCTTAACCAAAACAATGATGGTGGCTCTAACCATTGCTGTTTTAAAAACATGTATATAACAGACCCAAGCAGCACAGGTAATCGTCCCAATATTGCAAGCGTACCGGCAAAGGCCGGTCCTACAAAGGACCAGAGTGAGACCATTAATTTCTAATATTCGGCCTATTACTTGCGCTACCTGGAGACGTTCAAATTCTAACTTTTTTTATGCAGAAAAAGTGTTAACAAAAAAAAAGTAATTGTGACAACACATTTATTTGGTTCAGAAAGTTGCATTGGTATTCAAAAACAACTCACAAAAAAATCTTTTAAGAAACTCTGTCGCATGCAGAGGAAATGTTCCTTTTGTCCGCAGTTTATTTTCTGCCACTTCGGCCTAAAACGCCACTGATGCGTAGTGTTCACCATTCTTCCCTTCAGATAGTCTGGAAAACCCTTTTGTTTTACTTTTGTTTACATTTCATACTTTCACTTTTCTTTTTTTGACACGTTGAAGCTTCAGTTTCGTTTACTGGTTTCCACAGAATTTGCGGTTCTTGCGTAGATTCTGAGGACATAAAAGCATTGCTACTAACACTGTACACTTGTCATCCAATAAACACCTGCGATCCGGCTCAAAAGTAACGAAATACGAGCTCTAAAGCAGAACGGCCGAACGCCGACCAGGCTTAAACAGGTTTCGCGCCAAAAGCGCGTTTCACGGTGATATCCGAACTAACGCAGCGCTGCTGCCGCGTTAAATTAACTAGAGAAAACTTTGAAGTAACTATACACTATATTTCTAAATACTTATCGAAGTAAACGCTTTTATGCGTTGTTAAATCAAGTATAACAAAGAAAACACCAATGCGCGTCGCAAAAAACTTAGTGGGTAGGCGGGGCCACGGAAGGGGGGGGGGGGGTGTCGCCATTTTTAAATGACTTGTGGTGCAATATGATCTCTGCGGGCGCTACCATAGCAGCACATGTAACCTCATCTGTCCTGCTAACCTACTTCACTTAGCGCTATGCCATCCTATTTATTGCCAGCCAATTTCTCTAACAGCACTTGTAGACTAGCCTCACTGAATAAGCTTCTATAAGACGTTGCCAGATTCACTTTCCAATGGCGGCCTGACCGGAGCCAGGGATTGTTAACATCATCCGTTGCGTTACAGGTCTGACCGCCGCCTTGGTCAATTGGTGCAACAATACAGGAGGTTGTGGCTAAGTAATAAACCAGGGTAGCCAAACGCTGTTATGTTAAGGGAGTGCGTAGTCGGTTCTGGTCACTGTGATAAGGGCGGACCCCAGTTGATCAAAATCTTGGTATGGGCTTGTCGGTGGCTCATGTTAAGGAAAGTAATAAAGAGCGCAAAAAACAGGGACAGCAGAGAAGACACAACAGGACTGGCGCTGAACTAACGACTGAAAGTTTGTTGAAAACGGCAGAGCTATATATACAGACAGGGCATCACATTTCCAAAAAGATAATGACTCGCCATAAGATTGTAATGCCAGCATCAAAACCACTCCAACGGATATCACTCAGACCGATAATTACGGGAAGACGTGTGCAGCTACTTAAAAAACTGGATGAATCATGAAAAACAACAAAACAGGAAGTAATATCGTATCAAAGACTGAGGCACGGAATTCAATGAGCGTGGCGAACGCCGAGTCAAACGCGTGACAGCAACACAACGAAATAACACCCCAGAGGCCCCCGGCAACAACAGATGTAAAACCTAAAAACAAAACGTAGTGAAAACAGCGACAAGGAAGTGAGAGAAAGCAGTACGGAAAAACAAGGCACCCAGCGAAGACAAACCTAAAAGCACAAAGGTGGCTAACCAATGCTACCGTCCAGAAACCCGATTACTTTCTTCGATAAGGCAATCGATGGTTTGCTCACGAACCAGTCACCTCCCCTGGATATGAGCCAGGCCTCGATCACCTCCCTCTGTCGTAGGTCTCTCGCTGTGGCCCTAATTTCGGACTCATCAAACATAGGCTCACACTTGCAGTCGCAGTTCGATCTGCAGTCATACTCGCAAAAACACTTCCTGCATTTCTTGTAGTGGTCCGCCAGATGCCCGCCCGCATTACCATTCACACACCGTCCACGTTCCGCTGAACGTTCATTTACACATATGCCAGCCTGCCCTATGTATGACTCAGCACAGAGAAGCGGAATCTCGTACACGACTCCCGTGGAACAGCTTATCGATTGCATCGCATGTTTTATTCCGCAGTCATCACGCTCTTTTGTCTTGGTCATCATGCTGCAGATGTTAGACAGCTTGCACGGCGCAGAAAATACTAGATTAATCTTGTACCTGCTGGCTATTTTCTTCAGATCGTGCGAGAGCTTGTGGTAATACGGGATTACGTGCACAGGAGTCCTATCTTGCTGCCTAGCACGCTGTTTTTTGGGCTTGAGCTTTTGGAGAATGCCATCTGATACACTGGAAATCACATTTGCTGGATACCCAGCACCCCTCAAACGCCTCACTTGACCCTCAAAGCTTTTTCTTTGCACAATGCACACAGCTTTTTGTCAAGGCTGACTGCAAGCCATTATTAACAATCGCCCGTTTGGCAAGCTTGGAGTGGGCGCTGTCATAGGGAAGGGGGGCTTTTCTGGAGCGAGGGTTGTACATCGAACAGATGCGGCGTTCTGAAAAATAGATGCATAAATCTAGGAACTGGATGTGGTTGTTCTGCACTGGCTCCGAAGAAAGAGTAAGGCCACCGGATTTATCTCCGAGAAGGCTTATAATCGCTGTAACATCCAGTGCGCCTTCACCAATGATGATGAAATCATCCACATACCGGAACATCTTGGTCACGTTTGCGCCAAGAAGGTGTTGTGCTATTCGTTTGTCCATCGCTTCGCGATAAATATTGCACCGGACAGGTGCCAAGGACGACCCAATGCATATGTCGTCTCTCTGGACATGACATAGTACTTGCCGTCGAACTCAATAACAGTTGACTTCAGGTAGAATACCAGAACTACGAGGAAGTTGTCGCCGCTAAGACCGGTACTATTTTAGAACCAAACCCCTCCTTCCTCCTCTATCTTGTCTCAGTGCCGCATGCGGGCCTCTTCATGGCTGTCAGAGACAAGATAGAGGAGGAAGGAGCGGTTCAGTTACGAAATGCTACCGGTCTTAGTGGCGACAACTTCCTCGTAGTTCTGGAATTCTACCTGAAGTCAACTGCTATTGAGTTCGACGGCAAGTACGATGTCCAGAGAGACGGCATATGCATTGGGTCGTCCCTGGCACCTGTCCTGTGCAACATTTATCTCGAAGCGATGAACAAACGAATAGCACAACATATTCCTGGCGCAAACATGTATTGCTAGTAGAAGTTGCTGCACTTATTCTTGTACTCCGTTCCTGTACATATTCTTGCACTGTAAAAAAAATATAATAAGGGGGTTGGGGGATACAGTTTCATCTAAGACATTTCCCGGCATGTAAACTCTGCTGTACACTCTGCATGAGTGTCAAACCGCTGCTTGCCACAGGGTGGCGTGACCTCGTCAGGCACTTTTCCGCCTTTTGTCACGTCCCCCAAGACAATAGTTATGTATTATAGTCTTGAATAAAAAATGCTTGATTGATTGATTGATTGATTGAAACGTGACCAAAGTGTTCCGGTATGTGGATGATTGCCTCATCATTCGTGAAGGCCCACTGGATATTCCAGCGATTATAAGCCTTTTCGAAGATAAATCCGGTGGCCTTACTCTCTCTTCGGAGCCAATGCAGAACAACCACATCCAGTCCCTAGATTTATGCATCTATTTTTCAGAACGCCGCATCTGTTCGATGTACAACCCTCGCTCCAGAAAATCCCCCCTTCCCTATGACAGCGCCCACTCCAAGCTTGTCAAACGGGCGATTGTTAGTAATAGCTTGCAGTAAGCCTTGACAAAAAGTTGTGAGCATTGTGCAAAGGGAAGCTTTGAGGGTCAAGTGAGGCGTTTGAGGGGTTCTGGGTATCCAGCAAATATGATTTCCAATGTATCAGATGGCATTCTTTAAAAGCTCAAGCCCAAAAAACAGCGTGCTAGGCAGCAAGATATAAATCCTGTGCACGTCATCCCGTACTAACCTCGCACAATTTGAAGAAAATAGCCAGCAGTACAAGATTAATCTAATATTTTCTGCGCCGTGCAAGCTGTCTGACATCTACAGCATGATGACCAAGACAAAAGAGCATGATGACTGCGGAATAAAACATGCGATGCAATCGATGAACTGTTCCACGGGAGTCGTGTACGAGATTCCGCTTCTCTGTGCTGAGTCATACATAGGGCAGGCTGGCATATGTGTAAATGAACGTTCAGCGGAACGTGGACGGTGTGTGAATGGTAATGCGGGCGGATATCTGGCGGACCACTGCAAGAAATTCAGGAAGTGTTTTTGCGGGTATGACTGCAGATCGGACGGTGACTTCAAGTGTGAGCCTATGTTTGGTGAGTCCGAAATTAGGGCCAGAGCGAGAGACCAACGCCAGAGGGAGGTGATCGAGGCCTGGCTCATATCCAGGGGAGGTGATTGGTGCATGAGCAAACCATAAATTGCCTTATCGAAGAAAGAAATCGAGTTTCTGGACGGTAGCATTGGTTAGCCGCCTTTGTGCTTTTAGGTTTCTCTTCATTGGGTGCCTTGTTTTTCCGTACTGCTTTCTCACACTTCCTTGTCGCTGTTTTCAATACGTTTTGTTTTTAGGTTTTACATCTGTTGTTGCTGTCACGCGTTTGACTCGGCGTTTGCCACGCTCATTGACTTCGTGTCTCAGTCTTTGATACGATATTACTTCCTGTTTTGTTGTTTTTCATGATTCATCCGGTTTTTTAAGTTGCTGCACATGTCTTCCCGTGATTATCGGTCTGTGTGATATCCTTTGAAGTGGTTTTGATGCTGCCATTACAATCTTATGGAGAGTCATTATCTTTTTGGAAATGTGATGACCTGTCTGTATTTAAAGCTCTGCCGTTTTCAATAAAATTTCAGTCGTTAGTTCAGCGCCAGTCTTGTTGTTTGTGTCTTGTCTGCTGTCCCTGTTTTTCGCGCTGTTTATTACTTTTCTGAAGGAGCTCCCCAGGCCTGATTATGCAAATCCACCAATAAGGTTATTGTTTCTTTTACAGCGCAACACTTTGGTGCCCGTTTCTGCGTTTCGCGGCGTCGCCGTCGCCGTTGTCGATTGTAACCGGGAGTGGACACCTTAGTCATGCTTTAAGCTGCGAAACTAATGGAGCGGGAGCTTGGAAAGCAGATGGAAAAAATTGTAAATTTGTTTTTGAGGGAAGGAAATGGTGCACTATCTTTCTCACACATTTCGGTGGACACCTGAACCAGAGAGAAGGCGCATAACTGCCCTCTTGGAACAGTGGACACATCCATCGTGCTTTAAGCTACGTGGCGGTAGTGACAGATGCGCGCTGCATGCGTTAGCATTGACAACGTTGTGCCAGAAACGCGGCGCTGAAGCCATAGGCCTTCGGCGTTCGTTGCGTTCATTGGCGTTGGCGTTGACAACGTTTTACACTGCGATAATTTTAAGGAAAGTAAATGCGCATAACTGTCTCTCTGGGACAGTGGACGCCTGAACGGCGCTTATAGAGAACCAGCAAAGGAGTTTTTGACGCGGATAGAGCGCCGCTCTAGCGGCCACTTTCTAGGGGTCTGGTAGGACTAACATGACAGTGCACGGAAGCGGGGCACGTAGAGATATCGACGGCCGACGAATGAAACGCCGGAATCGCCGGTACTGCTGTGTTTATCAGTGCCTCAATGAGGAAGGCTTCGGCAAGGACGTGACCTTTAATTCATTTTCTTGGGAAGTCGTACGAACAGAGAGGCGGCAGCGCTGGATTCAGGTTGTGCGGCGTGCAGGGTAAGTCAATTCGCACAGAATACACCTTCACGTGTAGCCTATATTAACTTCAAATCAGGGTGTGTTCCATATGATTTATTTATTCCGCAGGCCGAACGGCGAAGCATGGCAGCGAATATCGAATACGAGAATTTTCAGCCGGAATTTTGTCGGTAATGAAAAAAGTAACAACATGCATCACCCACCGTACATATCAACGATTTTCCCCGATGCATATCGCCGCACAGTCCCTTGCGACACTTCCGCGGCCGTTAACAGATACAGAAGGTAAAAATTTCTTTTTTTGTCAAAAGCAGTACTTTGCAGCAGCGCACCTGTCAGCATGGGCACCGCCGACGAAAAGGCCGAAGCCGGTAGCGCAAGCGCGACGTGGGTCCGTCCGCCGTCTCGCTGGCACGGATGCTGGGCGCATCAAATAAATTGGAGCGGCCGAAGACGACTCGCCGTCGCGTACAAATGTTTGTTAAGGCTGACTCGATGCTGCACTTGCCGACCGCTTGAGATTTTTAATTCCCGAGCGTCCGCACTCGCTATCTGGACTACGGCCTCTTACCGGCGGCCCCTTGCCGAACATCGCACCTCTCCACAGGCTCCCAGTTTACAGTGTCTATCTCCACGCGCTCTTCTCGTCGCAATTTCGTGCGAACATGCACGCGTGTCTGAACTTAGGCTGTGAAGCAAATTGCTACGGCGTATGCAGTAATTCTGAATCTCCTTGTTTTAGCGCGCAAGCCGAACGATTAACACTTGCTTTCGTCTCCATTTTGCTTGCGCAGGTGGGCAACGCGTGCGGGTGCTAGCACGGACTTGGACGGGGCAGGCACACACCACGAAGAGCCTGATCGCCGTTCGGAGTCGCCGGAATTTGATTAGGTAACAAAGGCGTTAAAAGGCGTCTGCACTGTCTCTTACTGTAGCCATTATTTTAGGTATGACCTTTATAGTTTTTCTGTTGTATTCAGGAGAACCATTACCAGGCCACAACAGCGGACCATTGCGAGCAGCCGCAATTGGGCTTGGATGCTGCCAGCAAAGTTTGTTTATCTCGTTTGCATATTGAGTAGCGGTGTTTTTATTGTGGTTTTAAAGATGCCACAGATGAAAACATGCTTTAAAATGTAGGTTTGCCCTTTTGCATTTTCAGTGATACTGTTGTTTGGTCAAAGTGTTTATTGCGTTTTTTTAAGCGCTTTCAGGACGCCACAGATAGGCACATGCTTCAAAACGTATGTTCACCGTTTGCATAAAGCGTGATATTGTTCATTTGTCGAGGTTTATTTATTTCGTTTTATTATGCTTTTCAGGATACCAGACATCAACGCATGATAGAGCAAACAGAATCACTGGATGCTTTGCTTCTTGCTGAACACAAAAAAGAAGCATTGTTCTGTGTTGGTCACATACATACTTATCTGCACTTGGGAGACTACGCAACAGACGCAACTTCCTATCCTCAAACACCACATAGCTAACATAGCTCTCGCACAATTCACTGTTTATGATGATGTCATCCTGCCTGCTGTATGGGCACTTTATCTCAGGCAGGACAGTGCCATTTGAAGTTGTCAGCAACCCGTCGGAGCTTGCAGAGAGCCAAGGCTCCAGAAGGTAGATGACGACCCCAACCTGTAAGGCATAAGTCATTCTACCGATGTAGCGGGGATTTCTGCTTCATAACAGATAAATATAGCGTTCATGTAATGCTAGGCACCAAACTTGCAAAAAAGAAGGCATTTGGTGGTTTACCCAAGAAGGCAGCTTAGCAATACATGAAAGCATTAGAATACTTATTCAACAAGCTGCTTAAATTGTTTCTTTTTGTGACAGTAGCACGAGAAGTACGAAACATCGATGATGAAGACAATAAAACAAGCTCTTATCTTGAAGATTCTTCCTTTGAGTCTAATCTTTCATAGTAATTACATAGTAATTACTGATTAGCCTAGATGTTTACTGCAGAGCAGGTTAAAGTTGCAGTCACAAACCTGTGTTACTTTCGTGCCGATTTTTTTCTCAAAATCTCTTCTTGCCTCTGCTTCCGTGGCAGTTCCTGCAATAAGCACACAGAAAAAAAATGTCATTCTGTCTGCATTTCACTTCAGTACACATACCACAGATGTGTCGACACAAGCTTTTCATCACATTTTTTTTAGTACAGCTTTCTAAGCTTTTTATGCAGTAGTCGCATCTGCTACCTAAACAGATGGTAAATCTTAAGGAGTACTGATGCATACACACATTTAACCTACTGCGTCTTGTTTTCTAAGTTCATGTTTGTTTCATGGACGTAAATACTACACATTTCATGTCCGCAAAACACAATGAAAATTATATTTGCACACTTTGCATCTAATGTGATTTTTATCTCATTTCTTCATTTTTCTCTCAGTTGGCATAACGCACGCCTGCAGTCAAACATTAATAACCCTTTTCAAATCGCTCCAAGTAATGCCAAATTACATTACAAAGAGCTGATTTCCTTAGCCAATTACAACACTTCAGGCAGAGCTGTTGGCGATATTGGAAAAATATATACAAGTAGAATACAGTAATTTTTCTTTTGAAGCTCTTTAATATGTATACATGCCTTCTATTCTAGTTAGTGTCGGGAAAAAATTGCTAGACGCTGACCATACATTACAGCAGGCACATGTGGAGTCTTCGACTGCTGCAGCTGTTGTGCCAACGTATCAAACGGCCGCTACCTAGTGAGGATTCGGGGTGCCATTGTGCTTGATATTTTCAGTGATCGCTCCTTGTACCACCAACTGAAATTCAAATTGTTCCTATTGCTAGCTGGAAGAAATAAACCATGCATAAGGTAGCAGGTTATATGATAGAAATGTTAGTGTATGTAGAATTTGCAAGGACAAGGTACTGACAAACAGCAATAAACTATTGCTTCTTACTAACCGAGGACACCTTGCTCGACTCATAGTTTCAGTAGCTATGACTACACCTTCAGCTTGCGTGCATGGAATGTTTGCAGCAAATAACGCCTGCTCCTCAGGAGTCAATGAGGCGGTGACATCATCAATATCATTACAGTAGATGGGCTAACTGGTGTCCCAGTTCAGCTCTTCTTTTTCAAATGACAGGTCAGCATTGAATGCTGCCTGTGCACTTATGCTCTCAAGCACGGCACGCACGTACTGCTCAATTTTGCCTTCGGCCTGAACCTTCAGTGCCGCATTCGTAGTGCAATTTACATCTGGAAAATGGTCCAGAATGTATAGCGGTGGCTGTTCTTTTGGGAACTTGCCACCGATGCACACCGGCTTGTAATCTGAGAAGTATAACAAGTGGTGCTAAATGGCACAGCTTAAAACTTGCCTATGAGTAAAAAGCACAAGCACAAATTCCAGCATGACGAAAATAAGCAGGCACCGACTGCCCACTGAGTTCGTGCCTGGGCAAAGCATGCAGAAGTATAGGATAGAATAGGAAAACTTTTAATGTCCAACAGGCAGAGGGTAGCCAGAGGGCTACCCGCCTAGACGACGGCCGAAGGGTCTTGACTCTCGGCGGCGGCTTCGGCCAGTCGGACGAGTTGTAGCTGAGTCGCCGGGTCGGAGCTCAGTAGTAAGGTCTCCCATTGATCTTTCGTGTTTATACCTCGTCTCTCCCGGGGGGCATGAGGACATTCCCATAGTATGTGGTCCAAGGTGGCCCTAAGTTCGCAGTTTGCGCATTTGTCTGAAAATTGCCCTGGGTTCATAAGACTCCAGAGGGCCGGGTTAGAAAGGTGTAAGTTTGTAACCGGCGATATTTGATGGCTTGGTATCTGGACAAGGATCTATCCGCTGGTGGAAGCTTAGCTCGTTGCAAATGGTAGTGCTGTGTAATTTCTCTGTATCTCACCATGCGATCCCTTTCAGTAAAGACCACCTCGCTCGGGTCCGCCCGGAAGGAATAGCCTCGGGCGAACTCGTGGGCCGTCTCATTACCAGGCAGGGATGCATATGCTGGTGTCCAGACTAGTGTAATTTTCCGGTCTATTACATGACTGCTTAGAATTGTATTCGCTAGAGGGGAGACCCGGCCCCTGCTGAAATTTAGTATGGCAAATTTGGAGTCACTGATGATGTACCTCGCTTTTGTTCCTACACAAGCCAGTGCTATGGCAGCTTCCTCTGCAGTCTCTGGGTTACCCGAGAGTATGGAGGCACTTATTTTGAGGAGTAGTTTATTACTGATGACCGCGACGATCATCGTGTTCTTACCATATTCAGCGGCATCCACGTAGACCACGTCCTCGTCTTTGTAGGAACGGAAGCGTTTCTCCAGCGCCTCTGCCCGTTTGGCCCGGCGCACTGAGTGATGAATAGGATGCATATTCCTAGGTAATGGGGGTACAACTATATTGTCCCGAATTTCTCCGAGCATGTCAACTTTGGCGGTGGTTCTGTTATCTCAGCTCAGATGGAGTTTTTCTAGAATGGCCCTGCCGGTTGTAGTCTCGGCTAAGCGTTCGATTTGGGACGTTCTCACTGCTTCCGTAATTTCTTCCAGAGTATTATGAATGCATAGCTCTAGGAGGCGGTGAGTGGATGTACAGATGGGCAATCCTAGAACTTGTTTCGTGCACCGCGTGATAATTCCATTTACCTTTTCTTTTTCTGAAACTTTTAGATCTCGCATGCAGAAGGAAGCAATTTTTTCTACATTTAACGATTTCACATCATTAGCTACACTCTGCGAAGACGAGACACGCATTACAAGGCAGGTGATCGTGTTTGGATATGGACGGTAATTCGCAGCCGTGGATTGAGTGAAAAGTTGCAGCGACGCTACTTTGGCCCGTACAGGATTGTCCGCCGCATCGGGGATCTCGGCTATGAAGTCTTCCCCGACGGCCTGACAGCATCTCATCGACGACGCACACGCCCGAAACTCGTACGTGTCGTGCGCCTTAAAGCCTATTATGAACGCTAAAGGAGTCGAAGTTTGCATTCTCTTTGTTGATTTTCATTTTAAAGCATCGAGGGGATGCTTCTTTGAGTGCATCGCGACGCGTAACCAGCGTCCCACTGCGGCTCGGGTGGCTTTGTCAAATTTTATGAGTGATTTTGCTGACACCGGTCCGAGCACTACTCGGTGCATCAGTCGAGGGAGCAAATACGAGCGGAGAACCACCAGGTGTTGCTGCGGTTTCAGGGGCGCTGCGCCGACCCGTTGGAACAACAACTTCAGGTCCGTGGTGAGGTCGGCCGGTGACATTCCGCTGGGCGAGAAGTTCAGGCCTAGGTAACGCCACGTTGTTTCTGCTGCCGCCTTTGGTACCCATTCACCACCGATGTTGAACTGCTGGTCGGTGTCAATTTTTGTTATCTTCCGCTTGGCGTCAGGTGTGTAGGCTACCGCTAAGCTCTCAGTAGCATTGATTGCTAAACCTCTAGGAGCCAGGTATGCGAACAGGTCATTCAGTTGGTCTTTGAGGCCTGCTGGGGTTGATGCTATGATTATAAGTCGTCAGCAAAGGCCATGGAATTGACCGTCAATGGCCCACTCCTGAAGCCGATCTCAGGCGGGCAAGCCTCTAACCATTCATCCAGCACCAAGTTGAAAAGCATTGCTGATAAGGGGTCACCTTGCCTTAGTCCTCTCGTCGGCTTGTCATAAGGCGTAGACCCTTGAAAGGTTAGGGCCGTTTCTGCCCCATAATAAAAATCTCTGATGTACCGAAGGAAGGGCTGATCCAGGGATTTCCTCCTGAGGCCCTCCAAGATGTACTGAAAATGTACTCAGGATACCTTCACTGGGATGTTTGGTTGTCCTCAGGACGTCCTTCAATGATTCTCAAAAGGGTCTCACAAGTCCTTTTGTTCGGCCCCAGTACGTTTTGAGAACATCCTGGAAAGGGCACCCCAGGCCTTTTGTGGTACATTTTCAGGACATTTGTCTGAATTTAGGGCATTCTCAATATGTCCTAAAAAGGGCTACAAGGAACTAATTTAGTACATATCGAGGACACTGCATTGAAGGCCTCATTGCAGTTGACACTCAGCATTGTTAACTGTTACTCGTATTTATGCTCCATTACGTGTACAGCTGCACCTAGCTGGCACTCACTCGAACAAGAACAGTAACTGATGCTACTGCAGACAACTAATATAGTGCAAGACTTGGAAGCTATAACCAAGCTGCAAATTTCCACATGCATATGAACTGTGCAATGCAGGAAACTGGCTGTAAGTTCTAGTACACCCAGTGCCAGAAAAGATCAGGTGTAACGGCTGTCTTGAATAAACTGGCTGATATATAAGTTTATTGGTTGGACAGGCAGAGAGATCAGCAGGCAAGTTGAATATCTGGCCTGCTACCCTGCGCTGGGGAAGGGGAAGAGAAGAGAGTCACGACGGGTGATTGAGCAACCGCAGTAGAACGCCCGTAATGTATCAGTTCAGTTAGCATAGAAATGCTAGCAGGAACAACACATAAAATAGTACTGCATAAATATTTATTTCAATGCTCATTTTCTTCTTCATTCAGAAAATTCCAATTCTTCAACTTCCTGCAGCTCGGTGTCTTCATCTAAAAGAATCAATCTTGGTAACGGCGGTATACCCCGAGGCAAACATTAACAGCTTATTCTTTTTGTATTTTACTGCATACGGACGAAGTGCTTCCACAATGAAAAATATATAATGCCTTTAATAGCGCCCTGAATTCTTGTTTATTAAAGCTAGAATTTTTTTCATGTTGAATACATGTATGTAATATTTGAGCTCCTAGAGTACAGCACAAAGAAGTTAAAGCAATTTTAGCTCGAAAGATACTCCTCCTCTTTCATGAATTTGTTAAATGAAATGATCTGAAGGGGCAGCTGGTGAAAAGTGGCAGACATGTTTTGCAAGACCAACCATTGTATCTGAAAAGGCTACGATACGACGTTATAATTGGTTTGGTTTATGGGGTTTAACGTCCCAAAGCGACTGAGGCTATGAGAGACGCCGTAGTGAAGGGCTCCGGAAATTTCGACCACCTGGGGTTCTTTAACGTGCACTGACATCGCACAGTACACGCGCCTCTAGAATTTCTCCTCCAAAGAAATTCCAGCCGCCGCGGCCGGGATCGAACCCGCGTCTTTCGGGTCAGCAGCCGAGTGCCATAACCACTGAGCCACCGCGGCGGCACGACGTTATCATTGCTTTCAAGATATTTCCGGGAGACTTATGGCATACAGCAATAACCTGCTATTGCTTCTTCTCCAGCAGCAGTTACAGTACAACTTACCATTGCTGTGAGCACGAGCTTACTTCAAATGAAGTTTTGGTAGCCTCTCTGCAGCATGTCGGAACCAAATCTTGAAATCTTGATGACATTTTCAATGTTAATTTTTTCCCTTCACTGAAGCATTTCTTCACTGCCTCTGGAAAAACCATTGACAATGACAGTGATTCATAATGCCCGAATTAAATTCAAGCAATCATATGAAGCTGCGTGGCATTAAAAAGCATATCACTATGCGATGAACACTGAGTGAAAATGCTGCCAAACGCAAGAGCTAACAAGGAACCTTACAGAAACCATGTCACAGCCTTTTTATCTCATTTGCAGAGCTATAATGTATCTCCTGGTTCTGTAGCTAACAGATGCATAATTTTTCTAGTTACCAATTGCTGCTCTCAAGATATAATGCTAGAAGCACTGCCTAAGCCGAACTTCCTAGAGCATGTCTTGCTTTTTTTTATTTCGCACTCTTGCACAATGGCTTAAGGTGGTGCTAAAAGTGTGCTAAAGGTAAGTCGTGGAGAATACCCACTGCCTGATTGATTTCTAGACCTGAGCTTCTTTGAAATGTGCTGCAGCCACAGGAGATAAAATTCCAATTTATAACACTTCCAAGGAAAAAGAAAACAAAAATTTCCCATTACTTAGGCCATAATAGCTTTGTTTGCACATCATCTTCATCTTCCCTTTGTATCAAATGTCACTTGTTCACTTGACAAGAGTTTCATGAATTCACCTAATCAGTTGAATTATTCATTGCATTCTTAACCCTGAAGGCTTCTTTCAAGCCAAAACATTACCCAGCTAACCTCGTTCTAAGTCACTCCGCAACTATGCCACCTTTGTGATATTATGCTGAACGTTTTTTTTTAGTGTAGAAAATGATTTTTTTTACTTATGGGAGGGGTTCTCAAACCGGGTGTTCCAGTGAGCTTTATTAGGTTTCCGAAGCACTTCTATTCATGCATGCTGCATCTGATTTCTTTTCTTTACCCCCTTTATCATGGGGCTAATCATACTATAATGCTTTTAACAACTCCTATGCAATACAGCTATTCATTAAGGGAATTGGGCAGTTGTTGAGAATGTGTAAACCCACATGTCTCTCTGCGTTCATGTCAGGCTGAAAGCATTGGAAGCAAAGGTTGGTGAGTTCCTCGGCAGCTTTAAAAAGCCATAAGGGTTCCCCTAGAGTGTTGCAGCACGGATATAACATAAACGTAACTTAATGCAAACGATATGACTGGCATAGTGCAGAGAAGTTGCGCTGCCCTTTCTGCCCCAACCAGCTGTACCCTACAGCCACTTGCAGAATAAGAAGTGCTGCAAGCATTCTCCTTGTTGCTGGGCCTATAGCTGAGCCCCCTAGGCTGGAGAGCTGGTGGAGCTGTAAGGAATGAATATATCATTAATTACGAGCCCTTTTCTATTCATGCTTCATCAACATGCAAAAAAAGATCACCATACTAGTCGTGTCCTGAATGTCTCGCTACACGACAAACTTGCATCAAATTCCTGAAATGTCTGCATATCGGTGAATGGAGTTTTCACTAAATCCTTACCTAGGTCAGTTGAAATGGGAGTTCCAGCACTGAGCTTGTCCATAATAGCCTGCAGCTGTTTTTCCTGCTGCTCAAGTCTTAGGAGTACAGTTTGACTTGTTCTAAGAAGTTGTTGAAATTCTGAAAAAATGAACATATATGCACAATGAATTAAAAAAAGGGCAGAGTGAGCTGGTACACTATAACATGGCAGCAACAGCACTCACTATTCTGAGCAATCACTGTTCCTTGATCCGTGCGGTAGCTTTTGCTCTAGGCACCAATTTTAGAAGGATAAAATCAAATCCAACCATTGAAATACAATATGATATGTATTGCAATAGAAAAGTATGCCTGCTTGTAACTGCAGGGTAATAAAGCGCTGGAAATTTTCATTATAACTTCTGCATTATGCAGGATTCATGATAATAGCTCTCTTGCCATAATTCTTAGTGGTGGTTGGGCCCCAACATCAAGGTGATTTAAAAGGGTTCCTTCCAACGCGAGTTCACATGATAACAAGTTAGTCTTCCTTCTCATTCGAATCATCGACAGTGAACGAAATGCATATTTACTCTAGTTTCACAAATGTCTCTTGTTTGTGCAAATGAGCTGCTTCAAAGCAAACATTTTCTGGACCTTGTTCATAGCTAGTCTAAGAACTGAATGACGAACACTTGTTCTAGCAGCCAGCCGAAAAACCCTTTTATTTGAAGCTAAACATACTGCTGCTGTATAGAGATGCTATGCAGATGCTAAAATACGTGTACTATTGACAGGAAGAGTTGAGTTCATGCACCACAGTTGATTTAAAATTCGGTTTTCGAAACATTCATTAGCATAACCTAAATGTGCCAGATTATGCTCACTGCTTACCAAATGAGGTGTGAAATTTGCAATAAGGTTTGAACTGTCTTTTGTTGTTCATTCCAATTGAGAGTACTTCTTCGAAAAAGCACCACCACATGTCTAGCAAAAACAAAAGCGACTTCATGGATCACTTGTGTTGACTGACGAAAGGCCGTTATTTCACTTTTGGTTACCTGATTTAAGGGCATATGCCGGAGCAGGGCTTGACATCAGAGGATGGCCACCGGTCCTTGGCATATGTGCTGCAAGGTGTGGGAACATCAATTTATTTATAGAACAAAAAGATCATGCATTCACAGGCTCACCTGGCTGGAAGTGGTCATTGCTACGTCTTGATGGGTGCGCAGGTAGCATCCTCTGCGGCTCGTGACTTAGATAGTCATCTGGTCACAATGAAACCAGAATTAACACTCTCATATAGGAACGGAACACATAGAAGTGCCCCTGAAGCAGTAAACTAACACTGTGACGAGTAACGTCTTTGGTCGCCTGGGATACGACTGTGCGGCCTGCTGGAAGCACGAGCTGAGGAATGCAACAGAAAGAGGGCGCTATATTATGCACAGCTGATGCACAATATTACTTTCAAAGCATGTCTAACTTACAAAAGCGCGGTAATCCTTGGCCGGGGCTCCTGGATAAATAGTTTTCTTCACTATCCTGGCTATTATCTGTACATACAAGATATATTTGAATTAAAAATATAAATAAACAGCTGCTAAGCTCGAGAGAACTTCTAGGCTTGGATTAATGGGTGAATATATAAATATATGGACTGACTTTAACCTGTGCATGCAACAAATCTTAAATTTATATCATTCAATTAAAACTGTTTTGCACTTAGTACAAAAAATTGCATTACTTTGAAGCAAATGAGTAATGTGATGACGCTGCCATCATAAAAAGAGTATAGAGACAGCTCTACCTACTAAAACTGACTTCATGGCACTGCTCTTAATTGACTTGTAACCGAAGTCATACTCATGTGACGCTGTTCATACCACAGGACAACAAATTTTCTGCTTGAATAATACAGACTACCCTTTATAATTGGAACTGTAAAGCTTAAAAAAATGTTTTAATTATGTGATGCTCAAATAACCAGTGCCTTTTTAACAAACTTAACACTATAGTTCACTAGGGTGGAATTTTGGGCCAGTCGGTACAGATCCATAACATAAGAATAGCGCCTGTGTTGTGGGTGTGTGTTCTCTCCCATTTTTCCCGTCGTCCTGGTTTTGTGCTACTCTTATGTTAACACTATAGAACCAAAGCGGGAGCTTTAACTCTATGAATACAAATTAGCAGCACATGTGAGTTCTATATTTATTACAATGCCTGTGTAACAAACAAAAAGATCATACCGCGAATTTCAAAGCTTTACAATGAATACATAGCTCCTGTTGGTTCCTTCCGAAGCCTTTATTGTTGTCATTTCTCGCTCCTTTATACAAATAAAAGCAAAATGAATCAAACTGCCACTCAAATTTAATTTTCAGTACACACATTATAAAAGATGTTAAATAACCTGAACTACAGCCCTTTTACTGTTCATAAAAGATTTGTCATAATTTGTCGCCATTACACTAAGAGAATTTTCACTATGAGCCTTGTCTACAGTTTTTCTGCATACATGTTTCAACACTTAAGCCTCTTCGCCCAAACAAAAGCAAAGAATAAATAGATTTTCAGAGCTGTACCTTTGTTTTGGTTCACAGCTTTTCACTTTGAATTCTTTAGTGGATGCCATGCTTGGAAGCTTATAAAATAAAAAATGGTTGGCGAGCACAAGATAATGACTGTTACGTCAAAGTGCAAATAGGAAGAATAAAAGTCCTTCTGAAGAATAAAACTTGTCCTCAAGAAAAAATGTATCATCAGTCTCAAACTTCGTCTGCACTAACAGATCACAATATATTTGTGCAGAATATTTAGCTGTTAAGTGTTAAATGTTCAATTAAAAAAGCGCCATGAACTCTTACTTTTCATCACAACGTGTGGTGGTTTTGGCAGATTCATCTCATCATCATCCGTGTCTGAGCATTCCAAATGCTCAGATACATTCCAAATGTTTTTTCCTTCTTCCCCTCCCGAGGTCATCTTCGCTTTGGAGGTCAGCCATGTCTTCTGCTCTTCTCAGGTGTGACCTTGCATCACCATATGTGCCTAAAAGTTTAAGTAGCACTACCTTATTACAAAGCACTGGCTCTGCAGTCAGCTGTATGCGCATATTTATTGTCACTGCGAGCTTTCCTTGCACGAAAAGTCTGTTGTGATGACACAGTGCCAGACAAACCATGCGGACAAAGTGGCATGCACTTTGAAGTCTAGAGGCCAAAATGACGTTGCGCAGTGCCAGCTACAATCTGCATGTGGCACAGCACTATCCTTGTTCTCAATTATTTCCTAACTTGACCTGTGCGCCCTGCTTTGATGGCTACATGTTCCCCGTGGAATGTGCCAGCAAGCAAAATCCTATGCTGTTAAAAGGCCATTTACACCAGTTTGGTGAGCTGATCAAATTTGCACACTTTGCCACAATGGTCGCCATCTTAAAGGTGCACTAAAGAGGAATCTGAACTCGTATTTTTAAATGTAAAAAACGTGGCGCAAAGAAACAAGGACACAGAAAGACAGACAACACACGGCGCTGTGTGTTGTTTGTCTTTCTGTGTCCTTGTTTCTTTGCTCTAAGTTTTTACCTTTCAAATATGAACCAACAAGCCCAAGCATACACCCTTCGTATTTTTACCGCTGGAACTCGATCTACACGTTCCGAGCGTTCTTGGAAACTTCGAATTATTGCCCTGTGCGGCCGATTTATCTAATTTAAATCGGATTAACGTCGGGCTCCCTCCTTTTTTGAATTCCCCGCAAAGGGGGGGGGGGGGAGGAGTCGACCAACCGTTCACCCAGTCCGATGGCGGCTAGCCGCTCTGCCATCGGTGGAGTGATACGTAGTGATCGTCGAAAGCAAAGAGTTCACGCGTAATTTTATTTCCGCGGGCCTAATTTGCAGCTATGTAGTTCCTGACTAGACCTATTTATGTCCGGAAACCTAAAAGAAACAAAATAAAAGCGAAAGGAAGGTCGCCACGCGACTGCCTGAAAGGCACTCCATGCGCTGGTCGACTCCTCCCACCGTATGCGGGAAATTAAAAAAAAAGGTGGGAGCCGGACGTTAATCCGATTTAATTAGGAAAATCGGCTGCACAGAGCAACAAATCGAAGTTTCTAAAACTGCTGGGAACGTGTAGGTCGAGTTCCCACGGCAAAAAGACGAGTTCAGATTCCTCTTCAATGCACCTTTAATTTTATCCTTTACTGAATGTGAGCACAGGCCAGGTGTCTATGGATGCAAAATGGCCTAGAGCACTTTCTTTCAGTATCATGAAAGAGATTGAAGCTGTCTGCGCTTATCTTTTTCTGTGCAACCCGGTTGCCGCAGCTACCAGCTATAGCGATGCCATCATCTCCGCGCCTTAATACTGTTACAACTGGGTTTGACTGCAGCCCGTTTGGAATGACACATCTATTTTAAAAATGATAAATATAAACATAACCGTGACCCTCTGAAATGTACTGAACATGTATTGAACAGTGACAACGAGCTGCTCTAATCTCTTCTTGGCAATAACTTATCTGGCTAGCCAAGTTTTTTCATTACTTATCACATAGCGTGTTACATGCAGCATATTTTTCAAGGCACGTAGCTAACAATGTGCACCTCCTTCTAAATTTTCTTGTGACTATAGTTTCGCTATTTCTATTAGGTTTTTCCAGAAATCAGTAGTGAAGAGAAAACTAATCGATGTCGTGGTAGTGTGCACTATTAAGAAAACAGGTGCACAACTGGAAGGGCATTAAGGCAAAAACGATGGGTAGCTGTTGAAATTACTGTCATAGAGAGCAAAAATGTCTTCTTGTCTTTTTTTATTATTACCAAATGGTCGTGCGCAAAATTGGCTAATTTATCAGAATTCCTACAACGCACTGACTACAGTTCACACTGACTATTGAATTGCAGCATTTACTCAAATTAAACATGACTATGATTATAATGCGAGGATGAACTACACAGGCCCAAAAATTGAAAAAGAAACCAAAAAAAGGTATTTCAAGGATCTCATCGCGGCTGCATAATGAAAGAAGCAAGCAAGGGGTGCATGAACAGAGCAATAGGGCAGACTTTGTGGGTGCACATTAAACGTAGGAAAAAGAACAGGTTGACATAGATAGCAATACATGTGATACATATGTCCAGATATATGATAGAGCCGCCGCGGTGGCTCAGTGGTTATGGTGCTCGGCTGCTGACCCGAAAGACGCGGGTTTGATCCCGGCCGCGGTGGTTCAATTTGAGAAATTGTAGAGGCTCGTGTACTGTGCGATGTCAGTGCACGTTAAAGAACCCCAAGTGGTCGAAATTTCCGGAGCCCTCCACTACGGCGTCTCTCATAGCCTTAGTCGCTTTGGGACGTTAAACCCCATAAACCAACCAAACTAAGATATATGAGAGAGTTAGTTAAAAATAATGAATGCTTAGTTGTAATAATCTACTTTAACACAATGCATAATGGCTGATTTCTATTTCAGTAGAGTTTTGTATTACAAGTAAATAAGATAATTTGTTTGTGAAAGACTAAGTATAAGCGCAAGTAATTTAAACATTACAGCCAGCTACAATGCGGGAACAGAAAATCAAACACAATAATCAATTTTACCAGACTTGCACAGCTGTAGACGGCAGTTCTTTCCTGTCTGGGCCCGGTGTTGCTCCAGCCGTAACAAGGCTCTCAACATGCCTCATCTCTGGAGGCCACAAACAAAATCCTTTTCTTGACATCCACCCTTTGTCAGTTATTGCGATTGCGTCGTCCTCTTCTGGAAACTTCACTAAAACGTAGTGATCACCCCATAAAAAAAGAAACATATATGCATGTGCCATAATTTCTTGTGTAAATGTTCAGCAGTATGCAAAACATAGCAAAGCCTCACAAGTATGACTGGCTCCAGATTAATGAAGTCAGAAAATTTATTTTACAAGCACAAAATTGAACAAATACAGATATTGGTCATTTAATAATAAAAAGACATCAGCAAACTACAAAACTACAGAATTTGTTACTTCCTTCAAGAAAACATCATCTTTAGCACTTTATAAATGCCATCTTGAATTGTTATGAAATCTCTTTGATAACGCACCCAAAAATGTACCCAGAAGTGTTGTCACTGTTTTGGACTCCACTCTTACTCCAATGGAGCCTTTTTCTCCGTTTGAATATATGGCTGTGCTGTGAAATGTTTTCCAAGCTACTCCTAATGTGCCTAATTTTGCTCATGATCTGGGCAATTCACCTCTACATTGCAAAGGCACACCCCCACTATTATGATACCTCACTACCCCTCTTCAACTCCAGAATTTTGAATTACATTTTATGCCTTTAAACTGAAGCAAACTGTAGCACTATGCTTGTACAGACTCTCAAGCTTATCCTACCTTTCATCCCTTAAATAAGCATAGCTGCATCATCAGCAAATTCGAGGTTAATGTTTTTTTCCAGTCATTTTCAGTAACAATACCTTTAGACTGTCCCATTGCTTCATTTCCTGACTAGTATTATCCCACTCCACCAGTGTGTAGTGCCAACAATATACACACCTGTGCGACATCAGGTGTGTAAACAAGAGAGCTAAATCAGATACTGTGCGTATTCTAGGCAAATACTCAAAGGTGGTGGGGAGGAAAAACAACATTCTCTCTCTTAAAAAGCACTTTCAGGCATTTTTTTGCAGTGCTGTGAAGAGGCCAGGACGACAGGCTTGAAGGCTGCGAAACTATGCATATTCCGAGCATCGAGGATCAACAAGACAAAGTGTACAGGTCTCTGCACTGGCGAAACATGTGGTGATAAAAATTGTGGCCCTTGGCAAGGGTCAATAAGTGGCCCTGACTCATGTTCTGATGTGAAAAGTGGGTAACATGTTGCCTTCAGGTTGCCAATGAAAACTGTGCCCTACTCTGCCAACCTGTTATACAGCTGTTCAAGAGGGCATTCTGGCTTGCGGAGCATGCGCTTTAAAGAATACATGTAATTTTCATATGGAAATGCACTCCAAGCATCCAGGTGCCCTAGGTGCAACACATCAGCAGCTAGATGGTACAGACCATGCACATTATGTGAGGCATGCTGTTGACCATAGACCTAAATAAACCTGCTAATGAAAAAGCTCAGCGGGTCTTCTGCATACTTAACGTCATTTGCTGTAGCAGCAGTGCTTGACAGTACACGTATGGCCACGTGCAAAGCAAGGAAATTTTTGTACATCTCTGACGGAATTACTGATTGCAAAACAATAGGTCCTGCATACAACAAAAAGGAGCGAAGTTCTGTTGCTTTCCATCTAACTCTGACAGGCCCCTTGGCTTCCTTTTGCAGTCACAAGGCACATATTCTATTCCTCTCTGAAATCTCACTACAGACTTTGCCGCCTGCTCTAACTTCTTTTGGACCACGAGTCCATAACAGCAGCAGCTTGCGTGTTACACCTAGACAAACAAGGTGCATATAATCAAATGGCACAGTTTTTATAATGTCTATAGGTAGTTCCTCAAGAACTGTTTCACCAGTGTGGTGTTGCTCCTGTGTTTGTGCACAAAAGCTGTCATTTGTTCGTAGTTGTCTAGGAGAACTTGGAAAACACACTCTACCTTCACAATATGCTCCTTTCAAAGTACACTTCGGACAACTATAGTAGCCTGTGTGGCTTCTAATATACATCACAAAAGCTTTAGCAGGTGCGTCACAGATTATAGAATGGAGCATTGCAGCAACTGTCAATATGCCAAATGTTATGCCTGTGGACATGAGACATTTCTGCTCGTTCACAAAGTCCCGCAAAAATTCATTCGCACTTTGTGGTTTGTTGTTGCCAAAGAAGACAGTTGCAAAAAATGGCACTTCCTCACTGATGTTGTTGATCCGGCCAAGGAGAGCCCAAAACTAACCTTTATAGCTGTTTGAAACTGGCAGGCCATCAATGTCGAAACTGAGGCTCAGTTCTGCAGGCAACTCACCACAGTTTAGCAGAAGCCTCCTCAATCCTACCTTAATATCGAAGTGACGTTATTTTCCTCCTGCACACTGCAAAAATCCTGCACATTTCTTTGCAG
This sequence comes from Amblyomma mixtum, assembly GCF_055824585.1. Taxonomy (NCBI): domain Eukaryota; kingdom Metazoa; phylum Arthropoda; class Arachnida; order Ixodida; family Ixodidae; genus Amblyomma; species Amblyomma mixtum. The sequence goes on along the minus strand of NC_143014.1, from coordinate 326,810,857 downwards.
TCTGAAGCAGGGCTCTGGCAGACGATGGCATAGAAGAAAAACAAGCATATGTCCAAAGAACTTTCAACAGCGATGTCACCGCGGCGTGAGATGACTGCGATTGCACTGCCCAATTCTGCAGCTTCTGCCTCAATTCTGTGATGTCAACATTAGCATCAGATACGCCGTCTCCCGTGGAAGTGCCGTCGTTGGAGTTGGGCGCAGGAGGAATGCCTCCTTCAACACCGTCACGCCGGGACTTTCTGCAGCTTCCCAGACCCACGCCGACCCATAATCACTGTCAGAGCATGACGAGCAGGCTGCCTCGACAACATAGTGCTCGTCACTGTCCGATGACACACCATAAGTCACTTCTCCACTGTCTGCCCCAAGATCGCTTGGCATGCGCCTGTTCTTCGCACCAGGCCGTGATGTAGGAGTTCTGGGCAAAGCACGCACAACGCACGTTGCAGGGGGTTCCAGTTGACGCGAAGTGGATGGCCTTGCTAGCATTTGATTTCGCTCCAAGTTCAGCAGCTGAAGACACGCGTCAACACGCCATTTCCTCTCCCGGCGTCACTGCCGATCAGATCTTTCCGACATTTTGAATGGCGCTGAAGTCTTGTCCGCCTTGTCTGGCGGTCTGGCTTAAAAATGACGCGAACGTGGTGTCATCTTTAACAAAAAGCAAAAAGAAAACCGCGAATGCCATAGAAACAAGCGCAAGCAACAAGCAGTTTTACCTATCGCGATGACTACTAGGTTCGCAAGTTTTACTATCAAAGCAAATTTAAGACAAAACGTCAAGCATCTCACCTTTGTTTGTAACCGTCGCCTCCATGACTTTTTCAGTGCGCTACTTCGTCGGTTCCCATGACAATTCCTACCCCACTGCCCTGGCTTGGCTTGGTTTGGCTTGAAGTGACTTGACTTGACCGATTTGAAGGTGGCGATGCATGGAGGAAGGAAAAACAATTTTCCTTCCTCCATGTGGCGGTGACACAAGGCGCTCATGGGTACCCAAAGATGCCGTGGTAAGCGACAGATCCGGAAAGGTTCGAAAGTACAACAGTTTCCTAACTTACTGGCAATGCAAACACAGTGCTACAGACAGTATACGCAATCAACTCTCGATTACTGCAAAACAGAAACTGAAAGGAAATCGTTTCGTTTCCGGAACATCAGTGCGGTTTTCCGCTGCGCACGTGTTCGCGTACGAAGAAAAGCAACGCGTCCGCCTGCTTGCGCCTGCTGACCATGCGCTGCGACGCGCATGTTCACGCGTCGCAGCGCGGGAGGTAAATCTTAACGGCAGCGCACAGCGCTGCCCAACTCGATGCCGTTGCGCTTTTTTGCACAAAAGGAAAAAACAGCCGGTTTAGCCGCGCGGTAGATGTAAGAAAGCAAGCAAAAATTTGTCAAGAATTCACCTGTGCGCTTTTGTTAGCGCAATAATGACCGCGCTTTAATTACCGCAATAACTACATTTAGCAGCAGGAACAGCTGCAATCAACCAAAAGGGTCTATTTGTAACTGGGTCGTCATTAGGTCATCGAGGTGACATTTATAAGACCATCGACTAGGCAGCGTCCTCAGGACGTCCGAAAGACACAGTAAGAAATCATGAGGACGCTTGTATCTTTTGAATACGTCTACAGGACGTGTGGTGATGTCTGGGTAGTGCCTGTTCGTTCGCGCTCAAGGCCGCAGGAACGGGGCGTTATCATTTTGGTTCGTGACTCGAGAAGCGACGGGATTAATCTCGATTGATCACAGCCATGAAGAACTGCATCTACGTTTGTCCAGATTACTGCAGTTGATTTTGACCTGTCATCTAAAAGTTTCCTTGCCGGCTTTAAACTGAGCGATGCAGCGAGCGGCGGGCATTCGTAGTTCGACGACTGACGAGCACGTTCGTTGCTTACGTCACTGCCGCGCTATTCATCCTTTACGGCCGCAAGTCAGCCCAAATAAGGAGCTTCGTTTGAGAGCCTTGGTGCTGTCTGCTTGACCGCTGGACTGCCATAACTACAACGTAACAATATGATCCCACGCAGAAAGAAAATTACATGAAAACGGCATATTTAAGAAATATTTTCCAGTGGTTGTGCGCATTGTACACATATACATGTAGGTGCGCATTCTACATGTCGTGTGGGTTTCCTCGTTTTCGCCCCGTCTTTCGCGCAAGTACGTACAGGCGCCCAAATCTTTAACTGGCTTGCGCGAGCGGCGACTTTTCTGTGCGTCAGCGCCATATGACGGAGCGAAGTTGGAAACAGGATGAGGCTAAGCGCATGCTCACAAAGCACGCTCAGCTGGGCGCGTCGTCTGCCAGGCTGTTCCTTCTTAAGGACGTCACCCCTCCTTATCGCGTTTCAACGAGCAGGCAGCGTGAGTAGGCGAATGGTTTTGCTCGTATTTTACGTTCCGAAGAACAGCGTCGCAGCAGCCAAGAGAGGAAAGAAAATTTAAAGATAGGCCGAACACGCCCAATCATGCGATAAGCCCGAGGACATGGATCGGTCATTTGTTACTTGCTGACGCGAACACTATTTTTCATCTGTATGAAGGGCGCTTATCAACTCTGCAGGCTTTATGCTTCAGCGTGGCGACGAAACTAAAAGGCCGCTGTGAAACTGAAGTGAAGCTGCTCTACAGCCGTGTTCGCGGCATTTCGCGTTAGTTATCAGAATGCTACCCCGTGTATCTCAAGCGACATGACAAACATAATTGATGCCATCGCAAAGGGACGCTCCTAAATACTCGGCTTGTGTCACGCGTTATTTTTCAGGATCGTAAGAAATATTTTTGTTACTGTCAAACGTATTGAAGCCCTTTGCCAGCATCTAAGGGAAACAACACAAAATGGTGCCGTAAACTATTTTATTACGCGCTGCATGATTGCTAGAACGCTATAAAACAAAAAAAAAAATGGTGTGGACCAATAATGGGCGCTCACAGGCCGATCAGTAGTGGGTGAAGTCACTGCCAAGCCCGACGACAGCAGACATGCGGCGTGGCAAGGAGTCGTAGAGCGCCGGTACAAGGTCGCTGTCGGCCTTCAGTTCTTCCCACTGACTTTTAATAGCCTCCCACAATTCATCAGAAGAAGCGGTATGGAGGCCCATTCTTGACATATTGGCTTTTAAAATGCCCCAAACGTTTTCAATGACATTCATGTCCGCGCCCTTGGGCGGCCAGTCTAGCGTCATCACTCCAAGGTTCTCAAGGTGCGCGGTAACTGCGTGAGCCGTGTGGATCGGAGAGAGATCATGCTGCAGTAAGAAATATCCATCTTTGTATGGTCCATCAAGCACGTGAGGCAGGAGCTGGTGGTAAATGATTCCAATGCAGGCTTCGGAGCACAGCCGACCATCAATGCGATGAAGAGGCCCGAGGCCATCCTTCGTAACCACCCCCCACACATTCACAGATGTTCGGCCACTTGCTTTGACGTTCTGGACGTAGCGGGGATCATACCTAAAAAAAGGAGTATTTAATCCGAATTAATGATAGTCGGTAGCAAAATAATGATATGGTATATAATAAAGCAAGCCACGTGACAAAAGACAAGTCTAATTATTTACCTTTTAGAGACTGGACGGTATACTTTTTGTTTCTGGTCCCACTGAGTGCAGATAGTGCTTTCATCTGTAAACGGGACGTTTTGCCAATCGTCGACGGTCCACTGCAGATGCTCTTGAGCGAAGGCAAGCCTTTTTGCTCTGGCACTGTCGGAAAGTAGGGGCTTCTGTGCAGCCGTCCTGTTTCTGATCCCTGCTTCCTTTAGCCGTTGCTTAATTAATTCGTCTGAAACATTAAGGCCGAGGGTAGCCCTTATTTCACCCGCTGTTATGAAAGGGTTATCACTCGCGCAGGCAACAATCTGCAAGTCTTCTTCTTCTGTTGTTTTCCTGATGAGGTAGCGAGGAGCATCCCCGATCCTTTTTTCGTCCCGGTAGGCACGTGTGATTCTGCCCACTGAAGCCGCAGCCACTCCAGTTGCTTTAGCAATCTCCTTCTGCGATGAGCCGCCCAATGACATTCCTATAATTCGGAGTCTTATTGCCTCAGGTATATGTGGTGGCATTCTGATAACTATCGCAAAACGCCGCGAACACGGCTGTAGAGCAGCTTCACTTCAGTTTCACAGCGGCCTTTTAGTTTCGTCGCCACGCTGAAGCATAAAGCCTGCACAGTTGATAAGCGCCCTTCATACAGATGAAAAATAGTGTTCGCGTCAGCAAGTAACAAATGACCGATCCATGTCCTCGGGCTTATCGCATGATTGGGCGTGTTCGGCCTATCTTTAAATTTTCTTTCCTCTCTTGGCTGCTGCGACGCTGTTCTTCAGAACGTAAAATACGAGCAAAACCATTCGCCTACTCACGCTGCCTGCTCGTCGAAACGCGATAAGGAGGGGTGACGTCCTTAAGAAGGAACAGCCTGGCAGACGACGCGCCGAGCTGAGCGTGCTTTGTGAGCATGCGCTTAGCCTCATCCTGTTTCCAACTTCGCTGCGTCATATGGCGCTGACGCACAGAAAAGTCGCCGCTCGCGCACGCCAGCTAAAGATTTGGGCGCTTGTACTCCTTTCAAGAAATGATCTCCCTTCAAAGCCTTGCGCCAAAAAATTTAATGTTTGTATTATCTGTTTTTACACCGATTTTGGAAACAATGACGGAAACGTGGAACTCCCCTGACATGTAAGTAGGTGAAAAAAGTTTAAGTAATTGAAAACGATATCGGCGACCATAGATAGCATTCTCCTTTCGGGGAGTGGACAATAGCGCCGTGTTGCACGGATAGTTGGGATGCAGGCTCTGTCCGAAGGAAGCATTGGTGAGTGGTTTCTCATTAAATTTAATTTCAGCGCGATACACAAAGCTTCAATATCATAGATGGCAAAGCTCCTTTTTAAGAGTAATGAAGGCCGTTACCTGAAAAGTGCACAAATGTAAATAAATTACATTACAATTAGTTAAAATACATTAAAAGTACAAGCTAATATAGCGGTGTGTGTTTCAAGTTAGGAAACGCTTCCAAGAACACTGTCAGTCATAGTTTTCCTTTGGTGTTACAGCCGCTTCCAGATACGTAATCATGTTTTAATGAAAATTTCAAAAGTAAGCCCGTATTTACACTAATGCATATACTGGCTGTTTCAGCGAACACTTTCAAAAACTCTTGAGAGTTCAATACAGCAAAAAAATAGGTGTAGGTTCACAGTCTCTGGAACGGCGGACGCAATATGCTGCAAAACCCCTCTAATTATCCAGGTCATTAACAAAAACCTACAAATTAACTTTTTAATTATCGCAGCTGCGTGGTTAGTCCCAAATGGGAGTTTGGTGCAGTGGACAAGACAACGTCATATCAGTTTTTGAAACGAAGAAAAACAATTTCTAGAGCCCTGCAGCTCGAAGAAATTCAACGGTTTTTCCAGCACGCGACCGAAACTGAGCGCACTAGGAGCGCCGGAAGTATGTCGTAAGCGAAGCCTCCACTGGTGATGTGTCGCAATGAATGCAGCGCCTAATTCGAAACGCGCGTGCTAACTTACCTCGCTAGAGAACATTGGCGCTCACCTTACACCGCGGCCGGCGTTACCGACTGCTTCATCGTTCGGAGTAAGAAAAATTATTGCCAACACCTCCTACGCGGCCGTCGCTTTTGGGAACACCGATAACCACACCTGGAGCTCTGCCCCCTTACAAAAATGGATTTCGAGTTTCTTTTGAACATGTATAGAGAGCCTAATGATTCTAAAGGATCTCTATAGGTACTCGCTGCCTATTGAGCCAGCTCATTAAGCAGTCTATGTATTCTTTAATGAGACATAACTATAAAGTTCAGCTCTGTTGGCAGTCCATAGGAATTCTATAAAATTAGCTCAATAAGACTTTATAATGAGTCAACCTTATAGAAATTGTTTTGTGCCTTCGCTATACGAACTCGCTCCGTTCGAAGTCAAAAGGGGCTCTATAGAAATAGCTCAGTAAGACTTCGTAATGAGTCGAATTTTATAGAGCTTGTTTCGTGCATTTCCTATATAAACTCGCTCCATATGCAGTCAAAACAGATTCTATTGAACTGGCTCGGTAAGACTTCATGATGAGCCCGATTTTATAGACCTTGTTTTGTGCCTTCGCTATACGAACTCGCTCCGTTTGAAGTCAAAAGGGGCTCTATAGAAATAGCTCAGTAAGACTTCGTAATGAGTCGAATTTTATAGAGCTTGTTTCGTGCATTCCCTATATAAACTCGCTCCATTTGCAGTCAAAACAGGTTCTATTGAACTGGCTTGGTATGACTTCATAATGAGCCCGATTTTATAGACCTTGTTTTGTGCCTTCCCTATACGAACTCGCTCCGTTCGAAGTCAAAAGGGGCTCTATAGAAATAGCTCAGTAAGACTTCGTAATGAGTCGAATTTTATAGAGCTTGTTTCGTGCATTCTCTATATAAACTCGCTCCATTTGCAGTCAAAACAGGTTCTAATGAACTGGCTCGGTAAGACTTCATAATGAGCCAGATTTTATAGAGCTTGTTTTGTGCCTTCGCTATACGAACTCGCTCCGTTCGAAGTCAAAAGGGGCTCTATAGAAATGGCTCAGTAAGACTTCGTAATGAGCCGCATTTTATTGAGCTTGTTTCGTGCATTCCCTATATAAACTCGCTCCATTTGCAGTCAAAACAGGTTCTAATGAACTGGCTCGGTAAGACTTCATAATGAGCCAGATTTTATAGAGCTTGTTTTGTGCCTTCGCTATACGAACTGTCGAATTTTATAGGAACTACCGTAGTACACACTTACTTTCCATATGAATAAACACCTCTATGGCATTCACAGCTCATCTGAAAAGAACCCATAGCACGCGGACTTTAGGAGCGAGTGCAGTGCTCGAGCACACAGAAGACCTATCCTGCACAATCCGCCCCTCTCATCATTGTCGATTGTGTTATCTGGTGGCAGTAAGCACAGTTCGTTGTCTGAGTCCTAGTATGCTACTGTAAATTACACGCTTCTCGCTAATTAGAGATACACGCTAAATTACTGGTAACGGCAGCCCCTTTCCGACAAATATTGCCCTTCACTTTATTTTCCTCCTGGGGTGTATATATCAGCAATAAAAGGGAAAGGGCAGCTCCTGCCGCAGAGCCTTTTTTATTCACACCATGTGTACATTTGTCAAGCAATCTGCCTTTGAGTGTGAAGGTCGACTCATTGAATCAAGCAAACGGTTGATCTTGCCATGCACTTTTTATCGTGATAGTTTTTTGATCAAGAGAACTAATCATGTAGCCCACAAAAGTGCTTGGCCGCCAGCTAAGACATTTGGGAAGGATCGAAGGAAAAAATTGAATAGGCAGTTCACAGAAGATCATGATACATGTGCTGTGTACCGTGGCACAAACCCGCATGTTTATCAATATTTATTTTTTCCCACAAACTATAAAACATGGGCAAACGAGACATCAGGAAGCACAGGATGCTTATGATTTGCGTCACTGCAACGATTATTGCACTTTCTCTGTTCCACCTAAGTACTCGTTGCACTAAGCACTTGCTGCATTTCCATCAAATCTTGCTCATGAAGATCCTCCAGTGCAAAAACAGCAGTGTGGTAATACATGGATACAACATGCATGCAGTGTTACATTCCACAAGCTGTCATTTGGAGCATGAAAGATGCATGCTCGTCAATTTGTAGCACCATGTGGAAATATGTTTCTGCCTCAAACACAGACATACAATACAAACAAATTTCAACGATTACACTGTGACCCGATACATTTAGAAGCATTAGCTTTGTACAGCAACTAATGCATCAATTACTGGTATGATTAACACATGTATTAAAAAGATGCACATAATGCCATTACATCATCATCATCACAGTAACAACGTCCACTGTAGAGCGAAGGCCTTACGTATTTCGCCAACTAACCCTGTTCTGCGTCAGCTGCGGCCATCCTGTTCCTGCAAACTTCCCAGTTTCATCTGTAATCCTAACTTTCTGCCACTGTCTCCTACGGAGGCTTTCTCTTAGAATCCAGTCCGTTTCTGCCACATAGGTGAGTACCGGAAAGATACAGCTCTCACATATTTTCTCTTGAAAATAGATATCCTCAACAAAAACCACACATCTCCGCACATGAAAAGATGCAAGGTAAAACGCAGAGCTCAACAGCAGACGCGTATCTTACAAGATGGGAGAACAAGCAGCAGCACTGAAAACCATGCGAAACAACGGAAAACTTTCTCCATTGCAGCCAGATTTTTGATGGCTGAAACAGTTTTGTTCAAAGCACACATAAAATACACGAATCTTAAACGGAAAACCTTGAGCATTATCCTTGACAATAATACATTACGAAATTCCTTGCAGATAGCATAGATGAGACACACGTGCCTCTTTTATAGAGATACTTTGTTTCCCCGAGAAAAACTATTCATAAAGCGAGTCATCTGCAATAACAAACCGCGAAGAAACAAATATTCAGAAGAAAAATAACCAGCTATGCATAAAGTCTGCTTCAGAGCATAGTCATGGCCATTGCAGACGAAATCATACATAACTTTAGAACCTACAAGCCCATTACCCTTGTCGCCATGTGCTTCAGATAATGGGGTGCACGCGCCTAGTAATAGACTACCATCCCATCCTGAGTGCATATGAGCGCTCAGTCGGCTGGCAGGAGCTCAGTGTGGCTTGCATGTATGCATGCATGTAACACGGAATATGGTAAGCGTGCCAACTGCAGTATTGTATTGTAAAGCATGAAACCACTAAAGAAAAGGGCCATCACTGAGTCATTCGCATTTTCCCCCTATACATTGTCCGCACAATAAGTTTCCATATTAACCAAGCGCAAATACACTGCAAAAGTTCCTTCACCGCAAAAATTGTCCAAAAAATTGAGTCATCCATACTTACAAGGGTCGTGTTAGAGAGGCACGACTGTAAACCTCATATAACAATTCATATAAGTGGTGGACTGCCTGTTGAAGAAGTTTAATTCACGAAGCCTCCAGAACCATCATGTCAGACAAAGAGCACAAGTAAATTTCTTCATTGCACTTAATGGCCATACACTTCCTCATGGATGATACAGACGCTGTTATAAACACACCTGTGGATTCTACCTGCACAAGCGTGAAGCTGCTGGCACTGTTAACACTGGTCAGCAGGTTTTTTTCGCTCTGAACACCTCCATCGTAACATTAATGTTTGCTCTTTGGTGATCACAAACACAACTCTTTTCTGTGCAACAGCGAACATGATCAATATCTAGAATTCGCCCAAATGTGGGCCCCGACTTCACAAAAGAATTGCATCTTCTAGACTTGTCAAGGTCAGCTGTGCAAAAGCAGAAATGACCTAGACTCATCTTTTTGTAAAGGACTTTATGATTAGCTGTCGTCCCTTTGCCATAAAGTACCAGTGAGCCGACTTTGGTATACCTTTGTCTCAAGCTGTAACCCTTTACTAGAGTCCAAAATTGACTACTTATGTGGCTTTCTCTTTGACTCGGTGATAGATGCTGCCAGAGTTTAGGCAATGCCGACAGAAGGCAAAACTTATCAATGATCTGGTTTTCTGCAAACCTTGTCCCACAAACGAACTTCCCCAGCTTTCCATTCATTGATTCAAAAGGGTAAAGTGAGTATCCCCATAGGGGGCCCCACTGGTTTACACTATCAATGAGATGCGTAAGCAGATGAGCATTATATGTCATGCACTCTTTGCCGTACAAACTTTCATATTCTTTTAAGAACTTCTTCATTTTTGTTCTCAAGATCCTGACTGTCTCCATAGAAATTGTGGGAGCCAACATGCAGTGCATCATTTCAACAAAATTCATCCAGTTGTTGTAGTTTTTTGTTGGGAGATAGCCGGACAGCAGAACAGGAGAGAAAAACAACAGCCAGTTTCTCCATTCTGACGATTTCCACCGTCTCACTTCAGACAATGGGCGTGGCAAGCGAGACTGCTCCCATGTAGGAGACATGTTAACGAGCTTAGCACTTAGCTCCTCAATGCACTGACGCATTCGAAAATTTCTGCATTTTTCTGACTCAAGCCACAGCAGTGTTGTTGTCTTTACGAAGCCTGAGCAAACGGCATGCATGTAATCAACAACAAAGCTGGAGCTGAAGCTGAAAAAAGTGAGCATACTTAGGATACTCAGCCCTTTCACACCGCAGCTGGCTTGTTTTGGGTCAGTTTTTGCCTTGTTTGCATTTTTGAGAAAGGACTCGTGGGTTCTGAGGACTGGAGCACATGAACGCGCGGGGTAGACACGGCAGTGGCCCCTGCCTTTGTTAACAACTTCTCCAGGTTCTTCGCACCATGCACAGCCATGCTCCCCATTGAATTGCGTCATACACATGACCTCACATCTCGCCACACTGTCAACAGAACACGGTCCCGGAAACACCTTTGTTATCCTGTCTTTACCCATGCTGTCCTTCCAAGTGATGCCTCCACTTGAAAGGACGTTCATGCGCTGAACAAAAGGTAAGAGAAATGTGTTCATGGCTGGCTTTTTGGAGCCAAACCAAAGACCAGCGAGCAGGAGCCTTTGCATTCGTTCATTATACTCAAGCTCATTTACTTGTAGCAGTAGTGGCCACATGCCAAAACCGGAACTCTCGTAGAGTGGCACACCATCTGTGTTAAAAGTAAGAGTGAGATCACCTGGCTGCAGTGGCAGTCTGTGGTAAGCACCGCTTTGAGAGATGTCACTAACATCATATGCCTGGGAACGAATTTTAAGGCAACTGCCTTTTTCTTCAAGGATGTCCCTAATTTGATTTTCGAAATCTACAGTGTAGAAATAAGAGCTCTGTGCATTTAAAGATACTGTACAATGCTCCTTCTTGCAGTATGAACATGACACATTCAAAGCGCTTTTTTCAAGTTCACCAATGTACGAATTGCACCCACTGCAATAGAAGTGTTTTCGTTTCTGATCGCTCACGGAAAAGTTCTTGAAGAAAGTGTGCTTTGTTGACGGAAAATCTGTTCCTTGTGGAAGATGGGCCTCAACAAGCTTCAGCACACTCTCCGTTGCCTCCTTTGATGCACAGTGCCTCAGGCTATGGCCCATGACCAGCAGGATACTTTCAGCCTTGGTCAGTTGGGCACCAGGATAAAGTGATTGATCCTGTTGGAACACACAATACACAACACAAGCCTCAGCTTACAGAAAATTTAATAGAGGAAAAAAGCTATCAGCGCATAAAACAGCTGCATCTTCTCATGTCTCATTCTGCTCCGCGTGCTAGCATGCACAAAAAATAACTGAATAAGCAGCAAGATGGCAGTGCAAGGGTCAGTATTCATGATGGGCAGTTGAAGTTGATTTATTTACTCAACAATGAGAGCAAACAATGACATCCCAAAATGTCACACGTATGCTACTGCTTAATAGGTTCATGCGGCACTGTCACCGAAACCACACTGACATATTCCACGTCACAAAACACACAAAACCACGACTATACGTACTGTTTTTATACAACAAAGGGTTTAAGCTGGTCTAACATTTATGACAGCATACAGCGTACTATATTCCAGTACAATTTGTGCGTGCGTGTGTATATGTTTGCGTGCGTGTGTATGTGTTTGTGTGCGTGTGTGTGTGTGTGTGTGCGTGCGTGCGTGTATGTGTTTGCGTGCGCGCGCGCGTGTGTGTGTTTGCGTGCGCGCGTGTGTGTATGTGTTTGCGTGCGCGCACGCGTGTGTGTGTGTGTTTGCGTGCGCACGCACGTGTGTGTATGTGTTTGCGTGCGCGCGCGTGTGTGCGCGCGTGTGTGTGTGTGCGCGCGCGTGTGTGTGTGTGTGTGTGTGTGTGCGCGCGCATGTGTGTATGTGTTTGCGTGCGCGCGCGCGCATGTGTGCGCGTGTGTGTGCGTGTGTGTGTATGTATTTGCGTGCGCGCGCGCGTGTGTGTGTGTATGTATTTGCGTTCGAGTGCTTATGTGTGTGGGTGTGGAGGGGGTGCCAGAGGACAGAAAGGAAAATGAAGGAAGGTTTCAGAGATTGTAAAAGCTATACCTATGAAATTCTAGCAATTTTCTATAAATAGGCAGCTTGCCTGAGTCTCCTGAAAATTTTCACGAGAGTATAGGAATGGTCACTGTCCATATCTTCGACTAAAATTATGCGCGTTTTGAGCAAAAAAGGGCTATTATGTAGTTAACGAGAAACTGCACGAGTTCTTGATGTCAGCATACAAGGCCCTCTTCTATGCAACGAATATCATAGATCGTTTTCGAACTGCCTAGCAATTTTAAAGATAAAAGTTGCTTTACAATGCATATACGTGAAAACTGTTCGCACAAAAATCAGTTCTCAGTGCACGTATTTGTGGCAAACTTTAGAGCGTTATGTCATTCTGCTCGAAAAGCAGAATAATTCTACAGGCAAATCATCCCAGACTCCTAACATCCTACCGAAGCTCACGTATACTTCTAGGGACCATAGCAGATGAAACGTGCATGCCGCTGCAACTTGACGCTCATGCGTCGAGCGCGTCACTGATGTGTGCATGCCTCAGCCAGTAGCGGTCCTCTCGAGCTATCATGCGACTCGTAGCCACCGATCGCATCGATACTTTTGATTTCGTTCTACTGACTTGTTTACGTTTATTCGGGCAATTTGGTTAACGTGAAACCTATCACGGTGACCTAGGTGGCACGGCACATACCCACGACGGGGGGCTCTATTGTATCTCGGCACGCACCTTCTTTTCCTTCGTCGCTCTCAAATAGCTGCCACGTAGTTGCCGATGACTATCCTTCTTGCCCACAGTGTAACACTTGACCGCTAAATACTACTAAAACGTCCCTTCTTTCTTCCCATCGCCGGCGCAACCACCGGGATACTACTTAAACAATTACCAAAAATCCTATTACGCCAGTTGACTTCTTGGTGCCTTACTAATCAGTTAAGTAAAGATATAACCTGGCCAGATCATAATCGCCGTCTGTTTTGTATCGTAAATTTTATCACACTTTAACGCTGAGCTCTCCATATCGCACACGTAAGGATTTTCTAATAATAGTCAGGCCTAATGGGGTCAACCCGCAAAAAGCCTGCACACAAACCAACCATTACACTTTTCTCAGAAAATCTAGCGACTGGAATGGCCTTCCTTCCGAACTGGCGACCATCATCCCGCCCACTTCATCGCATTTCATTTCAAAAACTGGTTACGAACTCTGTTTGCAATAATCACCAGACTGTTAACCGCGCAGTAAATTAGCAATTTTTTATAATTATCTGGGCAAATACAGTTTTATAACTTACGTCCGGCGCCTGACTGTTCCTGAATAGCCTTCGTTTAGATTTCGATCGCCAGACGTATAGGTATACTTCCATATGCAAAAATATATATTTAACTTCAATATCGCATCAGTGCACCTACAGCGTAGGGTGCGAAAAGAATTGAATCCTCGCTTACCATGTCAGTCAGGCGACGCTGTGGGTCATCGGGGCGCTGAACTTGACCGTAGAATGAAGTATCAGACGCGCCACTTTCAGAAGCAGAGTCGCTGCATGGTTCGACAGTCGCAGCAGTCTCGTTTCCAATTTCTTCTTCTGTTTCATCCTCCGTTTGATCTTCAGATGGATCCACTCTTACTGTCGTGCGTCCCTCTACTGTTTGTTCGTCACTTGCCATGGCTGAAGGTGCTGCAAACGCTGACGCCTTATCTGGATCAGATGACCCACTGGCAGCACGAAAAGATTCACCTGTGGCGTCGTTTTTCTTCCAGTCCTCCTTGACAGAGAGGTCGTTGAAGCATCCGCTGCTAGAATTTTCTGTGTTCTTAAAGCGGTACTTTGACCGCAACGGAACTTCGCACTTTGGGTCAAATAAGTAACGGCCATATTTTCTCTTGTACGGCATGTTAAATTACTCTCCTGAATTTTGAAATGCGCAATGCACTATACACTATGTGCAGTAAATAATTATAGACACTAAATTCACTAAACAATTAAGGGGAGATATTCAGCATTAGTCTACAAGGTAACACTGCTAAAGTCCCTCTGCTACCTGACTGCTTCGCATCGACAACACTGTAAGAAAGCCTGGAAGCCGCATGCGTGGCCTTGCTCTGAATGCGGACCCTTGGGTCGCCCGGTGCTTTTTATAGGTATACACCCAGGCCGGAATGCAACGCGTACACCGTCATTCTCTACCTTGCAGAGTGATTTTCCCTTACAATATTAGTTTATGAATGCGTACTTTGGTAGAACTTTTTCCCAGAAACACGAATCAGGCTTTCTGTACACTGCAGCTGTGCTTTCGAACACCCCTCACCCTCACGCCGAGGAGACCGGTAGTATGTTTCGCATTTTCAAACAGAATTTTATTCACAGATGAACACAGAACAGCAGGAACCCGTTGGGAGAAGAGCTATTTGGCGAAGCAATGCAGATATGGCATGCCTCTGCAATGTTGACGAACCTTTCCATCCGGCGAGGAAAATGGAGAAACGCCCCCCCCCCCCCCCCCCCTCCCTCCGGGCTGTTGCAAACCGCTTTCGCCGCTGCTTCCGCCGCGCTAGCGCGGGTGCACAAAACAGCCCAGCGAGTGATATGGCTGTGTCCAAGGAGTCTTTGGAGCCTTCACTGGCTATAGACCTTTCAAGAGCTATGGTGGTAGTGGTTTATTTAAAAAAAAAATCCTGGTTTTCCATGCTTTCGGAAGCTACCGTAGCACGTACTCAGCAGTACGTACAAAAGCAGAAAAAACGCTGCTGCATGTTTTCCCCGAAAAACACATTTTTGGAAATATTTCGAATGTATGCTGGATTCCGCAGCATTTCAGGAATTACCGAGCCCTTTTCTTACTAAGCTCACTTTTTACAAGTGTCGAACACGGAACCTTGCTCACAGAAAGCGTGGACAGTTTCGACAGCGTACTCGCCGCTGGGTTCCCGCGCAGATGTTTCACCTGAAGGAAAGGAACTCTGCATAAAAAGTAAATAAAAAACACGAAGAAAAATCACAGAAACCAGATGGAGAAAAAAGGAACTCAGCTACGCCCTCTCTCTGGGCGTTAAAAATGCTTCCGCCGCGCTAGCGCAGGTGCGTGGGTGCACAAAACCAGAGCCGCATATTCACAAAACAGCCCAGCGAGAGATGTGGCTACGTCCTCTGGCTACGTCCAAGGAGTCCTTCACTGGTTAGAGACCTTTCATGAGCTATGCAGCATCCTGGCTTCCCACGCTTCCGGAAGCTACCTTTGCACGTACTCAGCAGTGCGTACAAAAGCAGAAAACACGCTGCTGCATGTTTTCCCTGAAAAACACGTTTTTGAAAGCATTTCGAATTCCTGCTGGATCTCGCTGCATTTCAGGAGTTACCCAGCTCTTTTCTGACTAAGCTCACTTTTGACAAGTGTCGAACACGGAACAATGCTCACAGAAAGCGTAGACAGTTTCGACAGCGTACTCGTCGCTGGGCTCCCGCGCATATGTTTCACCTGAAGGAAAGGAACTCTGCATAAAAATCAAATAGAAAACAGGAAGAAAAATCACAGAAACTCGGTGGAGAAAGAAGGAACTCAGCATCCAGACCTGAGAACCGAACACAGCCCTTTCTTAAAGTGGCTGCGCATTCTTTTTTTTATTTTTTTATTTCGGGAAACGCATCTAGCCGCTTGCGACGCCAGGTGCCAGCGAAAGCGCGGCTACGATACAGCACGGAGTTCTTGGAATGTCTCAAGCTGTCTAGTTGGTATGCCGCCAAAAGCCGCGTTTGTATATGCGACAGAATGCGTCTTGGGCTAATACCTGTGCTACACGGCAACGTTCGAATGACATCCGAGTCGAATGACATTCGAGAATTGGAATGACATTCGGACTTGACGGACTCCCGCGGTGGTGGTGGTAGTGGTTTATTTAAAAAATAAAAAGTGAAGCAAAAGAGTGTTGCCGGCCGCGGCAATTGCTATCTAATATCTTAAGCACCCGAGCTGCAGCCGGCGGAAACGAAAGGGAAAGGAAGAGGATAGTGAGGAGAAGTATAGAGGGGAGCGACAGCGAGAAAGGACAGGGTAGAGCTTTGTACACTATTTACAAAATACAAAAGTAATCAAGTTCGCGCCCCTCGCGCGCTAATGTCCAAGCATTGTCCGAAAATAAGTGCGCGCGAGCGGCCACTGCGCACAATCACTTACACAAGAAGTAAACTGTATGTACATAGCCGCGCGCACGTAGCGTCCTGTCTCGGATTAATCGCGCGCGCGGCACACTGCACTAGCGGCCGGGGTGGGGCGCCCGGCCGCGTATACCGTCCGAGGTAGCACCCACGGAGCGTTCGTGTCACGCGTGCACTACCTGGCGTAGAGCAAGCGGGGAGTCAAGTCCGCCTGCTCGATGAACGCACTGAGGCTCACCATTGTTCTGTCACGGGTGCGCGCACTGCCGCGCGGCCACAGGAGCGCTTCGAGACTGTCCGGGATGATTCCCAGCGCCCTGTATGCCGCGAGCATCTCGCGACGCGGCCCTGCAGAAGCGGTACAGCGAAGGAGCATGTGCTCCAATGTTTCCACTGCGCCGCATTCAGCGCACGCGTCGCTTGACGAAAGTCCGTGGCGCACCCGTCTTTCCCCGGGCCACACGCAGCCGACGCGCACTCGGATGATCATAGCCCGCTGGAGGCGCGACAGTGAGCGCGCGCCGACGAGAGAAATGCGCTCTCCTCGCGCGATGCGAGGGTCCGGGTGTTGCTGACGGAGGTGGTCGTAGATCACCGCACGCACGTCTTCCAGGGCGAGCGGTTCGTCGCTGGGAGGAAGCTGATGTGCGGCGGTGGCGAGCTCGTCGGCTTGCTCGTTGCCGCGGATGCCGCAGTGACCGGGCACCCACTGCACGCGAATACTGCATCTGCGCTCCGCGAGGCGCTCAATGCGCTCGCGTAACGCGCACAGCAACGGGGTGCCACGGGCGGGAGTCTGCAGGCGGCTGATGGCGGCACGGGAATCACACAGCAGAGCACACCTGGGTGGCGGCGGAGACTCCCGCGGTGCTACACGACACTTTCCAAACGCATTCGAAAGCCTCAGCTCGTTTTCAGTGTAGAACGACGACGACGGCGGCGGTCACACTAGTCCGACAACGACACTATATATCACGCTCAGCAGCAGCATGCCATTATAGTGAAATATCTAGTTTACTATAATATCATTGTAATGGGACAGATTTGTCAGGCCAACGACACCGACGAATCCGATCGGCGGACGGTCAGCCTTGTCGGCGGCTGAGCGAAAGCACGATGATGAGGCGGCCGTGTGAATATGTTCGCGCTTCTAAATGAGCGATACGAACGGCTACATTTCACATGTGCACACCTGAACACTCATCAGCGGTAAGCGCTTGCCAAATTAATTTCAGTCGACGACGGCTCCCTTCCCTTCCGCGACGACTAGGCCTAGCGAGTCCGCCGGGTTGGATCTATGATCGCGGTGGTTGTGAAGAGCGAATCACAAGCTTTGGCGAATGCAAATGGTCACCGAGTGTAGTTTTGGCAACAGCGACCTGAAATCAACTATTGCTTACACCGCAGGGCACGTATACGAAGAACGGCAAACGCCGATGTGACCCAGACTGCCGAGTCGGGCTTTACGGCCAGCAGCAGTCGTCGCCGTCGCTAGCTTGTGGATAACAAGTTAGGCCGTTCCAGTTAAAGCGAATGGTCGCCAAACATACTTCTGCATGAAGTAGTTTGAAATAAAGTACTGGTCACGTCGGAGGAAGCCGGGACAAGAAGCGAGAAGCGCCGGTCGTGCTCGATGTCAACAACCCGGCTGTCGTGTTTCTCAAGCGTGCGATCGCATCATCGCTTCCGACACATTGTCGCACTGCGTAAACAAGCACGGGTACAGCTGGTAAAAAAGAAAACAGGTTGTTTAATAGAACTAAAACACAGATTACGTTTTATGTCACGAAAAGAGCTCTAGCTGTTCGTACGCAGCAATGTAAACAACAGTATGAGTACAGTCGTCCTCATCGGCGCACTCCTGTGAAAATTTCATGCTGACGTGGTTAATGTTCGTTGGTGTAATATTATCTTCAAGCATTCCCTCAGACAGAGCACGAGCTATTTCCTAAACAAACAGCAGAAAAAAGCGAGCAGCGGGTATCGAAATGAACAGCTACAGAGCCGAAAGCAGTCGCTCGGCTGTGGGCGGGGCGAAGCGACGGCAGCGGCGACGGCTAATGGTCGGTTCGGGCTCGAAGGCATTCCAAAATCTGGAATGTCTCCGCGTAGCTCCGTCGACTCGAATGTCATCCCAACCGAATGCCGTTCAAAAACGTCGTGTAGCAGCGCACATTTGGCAGTCGAGTCGAATGACATTCGGTTGGAAGGCATTCGAAACGCCCGTGTAGCAGGGGTATAACTTTTAGAGAGGAAGAGCAGGTTTTAAGGAGAGGTTTGACTCGTCCTGTACTCTCTTCCTCGATGCTTATGCACTTTCCCTCAAAAAGTGGACTGGAGTCGACTTCCGTCGCAGTCATGAGTTCCACTGCAACGCGACTGATGTGCCACTGTCGTGGTTGCGCTTACAAACGGAATGCGAATTGAAAAAAAAATATGCCTTATTCCTGCGTTGTATCGTTGGCCAGCCAGCTGGCATTTGTTCCAGCGGGTGGAGCTGGCATGCTAACTCATGCTTCAATGGTTTTCATTGCGCATTTCCCTCTCTTCCCCCTCCCCTCCCCAACACACTCCTCGCCTGTTTGCGCTGGGCATTCCCTGCACGAACTGGTGTTCTACGAACGGCGTTTTTTTCGGAAGTTCGCGCAACGGATTGCAGGGCAGCAGTTCGGTGCAGTGCTAGCACCTTTATGCGCCCGTGGTTTCCGCACGCATCGGGCTTAAACGAGAACACGTTTTGTGGTTCTTGAGCGTCCTTGAGTGCATTGCTGACAATTAACTTCTGATGTGATCCTCCGCTGTTGTCGTTGATTGACAGAGGCTTTGCATACATGCATGAAATGTGGTTCTGCAGACATTTAAATGCCTGCAAAAATGAAAGGTCAAGGATGCGCATTCCAATTGTTTAAACTCGAGTTGCATGCATTTATATATGTACAAATAGAACTCTCAACACATCACCGACAATCCGGGCGTAGCCCACTGCACATACAGCGAACGTACTGCGATTGGCATGCACATTCCACAACACAGCTTGAGTGAATGGTCCCCATTAGGCCACCAGTCACAACTACAGATTTACCCTATGGAAAAGGAATGCGACGGACCATTATAAATCCTTTTACAAAGGACAAAGTAGGTGTGTACGCTCTATGCGAGACACATCTGACGGATCTAGAAGATCCACCTTTAATTGATGGCTATGTCTGGGAAGGGTGCAACAGAACAACGGAGAAGGGAGGAGGCGTAGGTATGCTGATAGATCAAGGAACAAATTGGCAAAGAATAAAATCAACTTGCAAAGAACATGTCTGGGTATCAGGTACAATTGCTGGCAAAAGAACATGGCTAGGGGTAGTTCATTTAGGGACCGGGGACAAATGCAGGCAAGAAAACAAGGATCTAGTTAAGTTCCTCAATGAGGATATACAGCAGTTTGGAGGCGGTGCCCATATTATTCTGCTTGGAGACATGAATGGCCACATCGAGGATCTGGATGGATACACGGATTGTAACGGGAAGTTAATGCTAGACTTCTGTGAGCGGCACAACCTAGTTATTGTCAACATAGAAACTAAATGTGAGAGACAAACCACGTGGGAACCACGTGGAAGCCTATATAGGCGCTCCGCCGTTCGCATTTTTTTTCATCACGCTTTTACCTCGATGTTAGCAAAAATATGCTAGGGTCGTCCATGGTACATTCCAGGGTACTCTGGGGTCTTTTTAGAACAGCAGAGCGCCTATATTGGCTCCACTCTGTTCGCATTTCTTTCCATCGCCATAGTACCCCCCAGGGCGTGTGGTTGCTGCGGCACGCCTATTGCAATCTTTTCGTAGCTATATTTTTTAACTCTCTTCTGCCTCTACGCTGCAGTGATAGGGTGAAAATGTAGCTGTTTCAATAGGTTACTCTAATATTAAGCGACTTAATGCATGAGACTGCCAACTGGAAGAATTCACAGCATGTTTCGTATCTATTCGTAGACTATGACGTATATTTTACCCCTTTGGACTCTGCTATTGGCACGATCGACTATAAAGCCTTTGCGGTATAGAAAATCGCTGCTCCGCAGGGCACTTTAGGAATAAATATTGAATTAACATCACATTTTGTGTCCTGTCATCGTTTAAAAATTTTTACACATGGAATGGCAACCTTAGCGTGATCAAAAAGACCGATCGACGCGCAGACAGGTCCCGGACGTGCTTTTAATAGCACTGAACACCATGGCGCAACCAGTGACCACATTTTCACCTTCGCTTGCATAACATTTGACTAAGAGCTAAGAGAAAAAAAAATATGCAGGCTGTCTGCAGCACGAACCAATGTATATCATGTCACATTAAAGTTATTTTTAATGCGAAAGCACTATTCCCATGGGTTAACTCCGAACACGATATTGCGATATTTGTGGGTTTGAGCGAAGTGGAAAGAATGAGTAAATATAAAACAAACAAAGCGCGAATTTTGCGCTTTGCAGACTGTCAACAGGTGCAGATTGTACAGTATAATTTTTCTTGAACCCCGATTATGTCATGAAATTCCTTACGCTTATTCTATGTGATTTTTGGGGGGATACTTGCGCCGTGGCTGCACATATGTTCTTGTTTGCGAACCTGGATTATGTAAGTTATGTACCGGGAGCGGACAGTCTAATAAAAAAATGACAGACGATTTTTCAGTGGCTAGGCGAGGCAGTATAGGTGCGCTTAGTGTTGTGCTTATGGGGGCCTTGTGGCACTAAAATTGAAGGGGACACTTCAGCTCCGCCTTAAAAGTATAAAGCGATAGACTTGATATGTTAATGCCCACATATACAGATTTGGTCATTCTCTACTTTGCGTTCATAGATAGATGAGAGTTCTCATACCGCTCCTGGTGCAGTAGTGAGCGTTTAATTAAGCGATGCGCCACTTCCGTGCGATGGCAGGTGCTGCCACCGGCGGGGCTTGTGAGATCCCAGGTGCTCTTCTTGAGCAGCCTGTCGCGACTATTCATTAATTTCGCTGCCACGTGCACCAGTGAGCAGTTTGCTCACAATCCGGTGGACACGTTGCGATGACGCTACAGGTCACGTGACCTAGGAAGCTCACCTGCAGCCCAGCCGCTCAGCCACAGAGGGACTGGGAAAAAATCAGCGAAAAAAATTCAGGGGGCACTTTCACTGTCTAAAGTGCGTAGAGGCGAAAGCGTTTTCCGCACCACTTTGACTGCCTCTGTGGCACTGGTGACGTCACCGCTGGATGACGTCACACGTAATTAAGTACTAATTGCTAAGTAATGGCCAATTACTAATTAATTCATAATGACTGATTAATAACCACTATTAATTAGTTGCTAATTAATGATGCTTAAGCTTCGCCTAGCGCGAAAGCGTGTTGTAGCGCTGCCAGGGAGTCCACGGCGCCACCACCCGTTCGGCGCGATGCATAGCCCTTTAAACGGAACGCTTTTTGAGGAAAGGAAATGGCGCAGTAATTCTCTGTCATCTCGGTGAACACCATAACCGCACCTATAGTAGGAAGGGAGGAAGTGGGAGTGAAAGAAGAAAGAGGGGCCGTATATAATGAAGAAACTGAAAATGGCATTTGAGGAAAGGAAATTACTCAGTAACTAGCTGTCTCACATATTTCGGTGGACACCCGTCAAAAGCGTGACACTTCTACTGACAAGCTACTACTGACAGCTTTCTGTGGACAACGATGAGGCATTAAAGGCTTCGCCTTAATAAGCGAGTGGGGTCCTTGTGCTAGCGCCCTAAAAACTAGATTGTTTTCATGCTAAACATACCGGATGTGGGGACTGCACATTGCAATTTACGGCGTTTGCTTTCCCGCGCAATATGAATACCGATTGCCTAGAGAAGAGCATTAATAGTACGCAAGGTGCGCACTAAATATTAGCAAGTATGCTTAGATCTAAACTGCGCTACAAATACGTTTAAAAAAAAAACGAGAAAAGAGACGTAAGACTCGCAATACTTCTCTTTTTGTTGTGCACCTGACGGGAAGATATTTGGCGCCTTAACCGAGAATTTCTGAATTTCGGCAGTATTTTGCTTGCTACAAATAAACTTAGTGCACAACAGTCAGCAACACGGTTGCTGCTTGTAAAGCCCGTGCAAAAAATGAAGCATTAGAAGGTAGCGGCCTTTGCAAAAATTTGTAATCGAAACCGAAACACAAACAAAAAAGAGCAAAAAGTTGTTAAGAAACAAAGCAAATAAATATAAAATGTTAGCTACTTTTAAAATTCAATTTTTTGTTTTAATAGTAAAGAAGAAATTGAGTTATATGAGGTAAATTTAAATATTTTTTCACTGAGGTATTTGCTACATTTGACCATCGGCCTTGGCAATGGCTTTGTTGCCGTGTGTAGCCGCTAGCCAATACAAGCCAGAAAGTTTGACAAATAGCGCGTTCGTGGTGCTCGCGATGTCAGTTTTCTGAGTGAGCATCCATCTCTCCTCGATCTTCGTTAGCAATGGACCACGTCCTCATAAAATGGACTGAGGAAGATAAATGGGACGTGTACCCGATACGCGCCATGCTAAACACGGCCGTCGGGTTCCGTTTGCTAACGGAGCCTGGCGCCATCAGCGATGTGCGGGGCACCATTGAGTTATTTCAGTGGCAGGAAGGTGAACCCGCTGCTCCCGCAGAGATCCTCGACATAGGTAAGTGGTGACGAATTTCCTCATGTTAGCGGGTTTTGAATCGTTCTGCTTGCCATTATTTACTGTTCTATTTGTTCCAGGCAAAGCCCGCGTGCTCGAGGGCAAGCGCTCGCGCCTGGCGTTGGCTGGGCTCAACAGCGAAGAGTTTTCCATTGACTCGCCAGAGTTGAGCGCTAATGAAGAGGTTAGTGGCGTGTTGCACTGCCTAGTACTTAGTAAATGAATTGTGTCGATGGCTGTCATCGTATCGATTAGAGCGTTGAGAAAGTCTGGGTTATTGGCGATTTATGGCGCACTTACCCGCGCTGCTTGGTTTGTATGGCGCTGTTTTTCGAGGGATGTAAAAACTGCTACTTGCGATGAAATATTCAGTGCCATTTCTGTCTGGTATGTGCACGCGATGCATACTGAGAGCGCACGTAATTTCATTGGCAAGTGCCCCAGCGTGCACTTTTGCAGGCAGTGTGTGGGACGGTCGTGGTATGAATGGTTGGCAATTTCCTCGCTGGCGTCCCAGAACCCTCCTCGCAGCGCCGCCCTTCCTCCTCCTTTTTTCTCTCTTGTCCTCTTTTTTTCTTTTTTTCTTTCACGGCTGTTGGGCTCTTCGGTCTATTCCTCCGGCGAGTCTGCCTCTGCGCCCCGCCGCCGCGGTTTCTTGCGGTTCTGTCGTGAAAAACCGCGATTCTGCGCGTCTTCTGGACCACGCGGTCTGTGTTCTTTAATGTTTTTCGTGTTTTATAGCTTAATTTCTTTGTTGTTTTGTTTCTTTTCATATTTCCATTTTTTTATTTGTTTTATTTCACTCACGAAACCCGTGCGTTCACTAGATGTGCCTTTTCTTTAATATTTTTCGTGTTTTTATGATGTAATTTCTTTATATTTTTGTTTCGTTTCATACTCGCAATTTTTTCTTTTGTTTTATTTGACTCACAAAACCCGTGCGTTCACTAGATCTGCCTTTATTCATGCTCAAACCGTGTTCGTGGCGGAATGGCAGCGACTAGCCTTGGTTCGATTCCCAGTCTAGATCTAAAGTTTTTTTTTTCTTTGCCGGAACTCGAACACACTTGCTAGCATTCCCTGCTCACGACAGTATGAGGCATTAAAGGCTTTCGCCTTAATAAAGCGATTCTGCTCGTATTTTCTTTCACAGCTGTTCTGCTCCTGGCGAGCTTCTAGGGCGGCCGGCTCGCGATTTTCGCGTTGCCGTCGCGTGAATCGCCCTTTAACGCCATTTTAAGTACGTGCGCAGTCGCCTTCTTTGCGCGAGGAACGTGCCGGCCACACAAATAGCTCGAAGGGCAACGCGAAAATCGCGAGCCGGCCGCCCTAGAAGCTGCCAGGGGCAGAACAGCTGTGAAAGAAAATACGAGCAGAATCGCTTTATTAAGGCGAAAAGCCTTTAATGCCTCATACTGTCGTGAGCAGGGAATGCTAGCAAGTGTGTTCGAGTTCCGGCAAAGAAAAAAAAAACTTTAGAGACTGGGAATCGAACCAGGGCATTTGGCACTTTAAGGGTAGTCGCTGCGTCGCTGCCATTCCGCGACGAACACGGTTTGAGCATGAATAAAGGCAGATCTAGTGAACGCACGGGTTTTGTGAGTCAAATAAAAGAAAAGAAAAAATGCGAATATGAAAAGAAACAAAACAATAAAGAAATTAAGCTATAAAACACGAAAAATATTAAAGAACACAGACCGCGTGGTCCAGAAGACGCGCAGAATCGCGGTTTTGCACGACAGAACCGCAAGAAACCACGGCGACGGGGCGCAGAGGCAGACTCGCCGGAGGAATAGACAGAAGAGCCCAACAGCCGTGAAAGAAAAAAAGAGGAGGAGGGGCGGCGCTGCGAGGAGGGTTCTGGGACACCAGCGAGGAAATTGCCGAATGGTTATGGTATGAGATATGAAGTTTTATCGTTCCAGAGCGACATGGCCATTGAGGGCCGCTGTAGTGGAGGGCTCCGGCTTAATTTCGACTTCGTGGTGTTCTTTAACTCACAGTGATATCGCGCAGTACACGGGCGCCTTGCTTTTCAGCTCCAAATGCGGCCACTCTGGATGGAAACGAATTGAACAGCGCTAACAGACAGAACCTAAGCGAATAACACATACAAAAGCGCTGACTAGCAACCAAATGATTTATTGCGTTTAATGTTTTATGCTTTTAGTTTTACTTACTAAGTTTCCTTCATATTGCTGCCTTGCATTGTCATAATAAATCATTTGATTTCTAGGCATGCACAGCATCTGTGCTGTTCTGTCATGTCTGTTAGCACTCTCAAATTGATTTCCATTAACCCGGGTCCTCAGTCTTATCAGCTGAGCACCTTAACCACTGAGGCACCCCAGTGGGACTCATGGCATTGTTGTGATATTCGATGTGTTCTCTTCAGGGGCACGATACTGCTGCCGGAATGGGGCACTCAACCTTCCTGCTTTTTCAGGTGCCACTACTGTGTAGTGTGTTCGCCTGGCCGCCTGAAGTCCGACCTACCCGACACACTTTCTTCGAGGAGCATACTTTGTGTTCGGTGAGGCCATGCTACACTTGGTCAAGCCTGGCCTACAACGGAACATTCGCCTGGAAACACCGGCATTCAACGTCAGCAGCCGCTATCGGCATACTCGGCGCGGCATATAAACGCCCACCTGCACCGGCCTTGACTGGGCACGATACTGCTGCCGGAATGGGGCACTCAACCTTCCTGCTTTTTCAGGTGCCACTACTGTGTAGTGTGTTGGCCTGGCCGCCTGAAGTCCGACCTACCCGACACACTTTCTTCGAGGAGCATACTTTGTGCTCGGTCAGGCCATGCTACACTTGGTCAAGCCTGGCCTACAACGGAACATTCGCCTGGCAACACCGGCATTCAACGTCAGCAGCCGCTATCGGCATACTCGGCGCGGCATATAAACGCCCACCTGCACCGGCCTTGACTGGGCACGATACTGCTGCCGGAATGGGGCACTCAACCTTCCTGCTTTTTCAGGTTAGTTACTTGAGCCATTGTACCTGTATTAAGAGCAGTAATTACTGTTTTGTAGCGGTGTCGTGCCCAGTAGAACTGTGTGATATGACTAGAAGATACCTTTCGTTGTCGTCGCAAATTCGCGCTTCCTTGCTTGATTTTTTACTACTTCTGTCTGGTGATATCGAAGTGAACCCGGGTCCTGATACCCTTGAAATTGTTCTTGACGCAGTGAAAAGACTTGAAGCAGGGCAAGCTGAAATATTAGGCGAGCTGAGAAGTGTTAAAGAAAAACAAATATCCACTGACAATGAAATCAAACGTCTAATGGACAGGGTGTCTGCCCTTGAAACCGCTATTGCTTCTACCAGTAGTTCCTCAACCAGTGCTTCTAATTATGTCATGTCCGATATTACGAAAGAACTGCAGTCCATTCATTCAAGATGCGATAGCGCTGATAATAGATCTAGGCGTTCCAACTTGTTATTTTTCGGTATCGAGGACGACCCTGAAGAAGACTGGCCAAAATCCGAAGAAAAATTAATAGACTTTTGCTCTCAGCACCTGGAAATTACAATCACCCCATCGAAATTTGAACGCACCCACCGTTTAGGAAAGTTTGCTTCCGAAAAGCATCGACCAATTATAGCAAAATTCGCTCATTTTAAGGATAAGCAAACGGTCTTAGCTGCTGCTCGCAAACTAAAAGACACTGGATTTTCTATCAGCGAGGATTTTTCTGCTGCCACCCGCATGGCACGAAAAAAGTTGATACAGTATGCCAAAGCAAATGACAAAAAGTTCAGGTTGTCTGTTGACAAAATGCGAATGGGTGACAGGACCTACAGATATGACAGTGAAACCGATTCCGTAATCTCTTGCAGCTAGCTAGCTCGGAAATCAGGTCTTAATACGCATGCAGGCGCTGCAAGAAGCGCATCGGGGTCGAGTTTATCAGTAACATTCGCTAATATTCGTAGCTTGCTTCCGAAGCGCGATCAGATCTGTTCTTTCATCGATGACAACAACACTGATATTATCATACTAACTGAAACCTGGCTACACCCTGATATAAACAGCTGTGAAGTTCTGTCTGACAGAAATACTTTCTGTATATATCGTCGTGACCGCTCAGAAAGAAAGGGCGGAGGCGTTTTGATTGCCATCAAGAAAACCATCAGGTCATTCGTAGTCGAAACACATTCTCCCCTTGAAATTGTCTGGACAGCCTTCGTCTCGTCATCGACAAAGATACTTATTGGTGCCTGCTACCGACCCCCCGATCAGAGTCACGGCTTTGTTGAGAAGTTACACCTTAGCATTGATGCCGTTATATTGAAATATCCATGCGATCACATATACCTTTTCGGTGACTTCAACTTTCCAGATATTGATTGGTCAAATTTATCGACCGCTAGCAGCACATCCCAAGATTTTCTAAATTTGACTTTGGACCTTAACCTGTCTCAAATTGTCAACCATCCAACACGTGGCTCAAATACTCTAGACCTAATTTTTAGTAGCATTCCTGATTCCATAGGCGATATTACATATTTTGATGATTTCAGTGATCACAAGTTGATGCAATTACCAATTAGTATCAGTCATAGGCACTCCGGTCGTGAAACTAAAGAGATACGGGACTACAATAAGGCCAACTATTCTCGGATTAACACTGATCTTGACACTTTCTTTCGGTTCACATTTCTGCCACATTTTTCTTCTAGAACGGTGCATGAAAACTGGGCCCTTTTTAGGGCAAAGATCTGTGAGTTGGTTGACTTGCACGTCCCATTAGTCCGTGTGAGCAATGATAAGTGTAATCCTTGGTTTAACAAGTCCCTTAGAAGGTTTAGAAATAAAAAGAAACGATTATATAAGAGAGCCTTGCGGACTAGCAATCAGAATGACTGGACGTCTTACAAAGTCTGTGTCAATTCGTACTGTGCTGCCATACGTGACGCGAAGAATAAATTCTTTTCTCATGATCTCCCCGCATTGTTAAAATCCGCGCCTAAAAAGTTTTGGCAGTTTATTGCGCCGCAGCAAAATACTAATCACATCTCTCTGTGTAGAGACGCACATGTTCCTGTTCCTGACAATGATATCCCCTCTGAGTTCAACAAATGTTTTTCATCCGTCTTCACTAAGGAAGATCATTCCAGTGTACCATTTGTCCCCGAATTTGACTGGCCGTATATGGAACCCATTACTGTTACTCCTGAAGGCATATCGCTTCTAATCGACAACCTCAACCTTTCCACTTCGTGTGGCGTTGATAATATTAATTCCATGGTACTCAAAAATACTAAGCCGATTTCTAGCGAAATATTATGTCGTATATTCCAGAAATCACTAGAGACAGGTCAACTCCCTGCAGAGTGGAAAATGGCAAAAGTCATTCCAGTTTTTAAAAACGGTGATAGAAATTCTCCTGACAGTTACAGACCAATATCGCTCACATGTATATGTTGTAAACTACTTGAGCATGTTGTTTCTTCTAATGTTCGTCGCCACCTTGAGTACAATAACTTTTTCTTTCACTACCAGCACGGCTTCAGAAAAGGTTATTCGTGTGACACTCAACTGCTCGAGCTAACAACTGATCTAAATTTTAATATGGATAAAAATGAACAAACTGACTGCATCTTTCTTGATTTTTCGAAGGCGTTTGACCGTGTAGCCCACTGCCGTCTAATCTCCAAGTTGTCAGCACTTCGTCTTGATTCCCTAACTTTATCATGGCTCCGTAACTTCCTTTCCTTTCGCGAACAGTTTACCTTTGTTAATAGTTATTCTTCGCCGTCTTCTTCTGTTACTTCTGGTGTTTCTCAGGGCAGTGTTCTTGGTCCCTTGTTGTTCCTTATCTATATTAATGATCTACCAACTAACATATCATCTGTTGTGCGCTTGTTTGCTGATGATTGTATAATTTACCGTGAAATAAAATCGACTGATGACCATAACCTTCTTCAGCAGGATCTTAATATTATCTCTAAGTGGTGTGAAAAGTGGCTCATGACGCTCAATTCCTCCAAATGTAAAACAATGACTTTCAGCCGTAAACGTTCCAATTCGAGTTCTGCTACTCCCTGAACAACGTGCCTGTGGCTCAGACTACCTCTTATAAATACCTAGGCATTCTTTTATCACCGCACCTCTCATGGACTGAGCATATCACGTCCATCTGTGCTAAAGCATCTCGCTCGCTTGGTTATCTCCGCCGCAACCTAAAAAATGCGCCTGCGCATGTTCGCAAGTTAGCTTACGTGACTTACGTTCGCCCCCAGCTTGAATATGCATCTCCGATATGGTCACCACATCAAAACTATCTCAACTTAAAATTAGAATTGATACAAAACAGAGCTGCCAGATTTATTTCTAACAATTATACCCGCCAATCAAGTGTGTCTGAAATGAAAAAAGAACACGATCTCCCGCCCTTAGATAAACGCCGCCAAGTCGCGCTTCTGTGCTTGATACACAAGTACGTGCTCACAGATAGACCATCACCTCTGCCACTCAGCAATCCACTGCGCACGTCTCGACGCTTGCATAATCATCTTAGTTTTTCTCGCATCTTCGGTCGTACAAAAGCGTTCAATTCATCTGCACTTCCTCGTGCCATTTCACTCTGGAATGATCTTCCTGATATAATTGCATCGTTACCTAACCCTGCGTCATTCCGTGAACATGTTTTAAACTTATACTGCTAGCGCTAAGTACATGTGTTATTTTGTACAACGTACATGTGTTACCATGTTAGCCTTATTTTTCTGTGTATATGTATGTGTGCACCTGTAAGTATTTCGCTGTGTAGGTACGATTTAGTTTTCTGTTAGTTGTTGTGAATTATGTTCTGTTTTGATACTTATATACCCAGTGTTTGCCTCTTGTTGCTGAAACCCTTTTTGATACTGTAACCCCCCTCACACAATGCCGGTTCGGGCCTGTGAGGTTCAATAAATAAATAAATAAATATCATCGCTGGCATTTACAGGCAGGGTATCTCATCTTTCTGGCTTGCTCTCTGGTTTGTGATAACTTAAGTGCTGATAATCATAGCTATGTGGCTTCCGTCCTTTAGTTTACTGCATGGACTTGATAGGTACAAATATTCCAAGGTGAAAGCCTTACTGGCCTCATTACAAGAAAAGCCGGCGGCATGTGCATGTGTGTGTTACTCGCAGAAGGTACAGAAAATTCCAGTGACGGCATGAAAAATAGGGTGATGTTATAAGTGGCCATATAATGATGGACTCGGCAAGCTGAGCACAGACATTTCAGACAATCGTATGCATCCCGCCCCCCCCACTGGCTGACCTCAATATGACTCCAGTTTCCCCGACTACATTAATATCAAAATTGTGAGCAACTGTTTGTCGTACTGCATTCCGGGTGGTGTCATACGATTTCTCATTGTATATAACTTGCATGTGCTAGTCAAAGTGGAAAGGCTGGCGAGTTGCTCTTGGTATGTAGAATGCATTTTTTTTAGTGCAAAAAACAAAGGACAAAGAAAGGACAGCATTTGTCCTATGTGTATCTCCATTCTTCGCCGTGTTTTTTGCACTGAAAAAAAATGCATTCTATGTGCTAGTCAAGTTGGAGGCTAGCTTGCGACACGGATTCGAACCGATGACACATGCAGCTTCAACTGTATGCCTTTCCAGACTTTACTCTTTCCTTAAGGCACGGTCGAGGCGTCCACTGAGATGCAAGACAGTTGTTGTGCCATTTCCTTTTTGAAAAATCAAATTTTCTTATTAAAATTTTGATGTAACTGTTTATCGTACACCGTTGTGGTTGGCATCATACAATTTCTCGTTCCATATTACATTTCTTAGTCAGGTTGGAGGCCAGCTCGCTACAGGTATTCAAATTGAGTGTGAGTGTTTCACTCGGATCTTTGTGGATTCAGTATTTGTTGAATCTGTGTTCGGAGGCGCATCTTCGTTTCATTTTTCAGTATGCAACCTGTGCCGAGGTCAAGCACTCGTGATGACTCACTAATGCTTTCGGCTTTACAGCACATAAGCAGTCTTAAGTGCCCTCAGATTTTTTTTCACCTTGACATAGTACCAACTGCATGTAATTTAATTGCCTCATTTCGTGCACAATTCAATACATGTGGCATTTGCAACAATAAATTTTAAAAAAGCAACTGCCTGAGCTAACAGCCTCCATTAGTCAATAAGGACACCATCCAACCTTTACTTTTGGACTATGATATTTACTGTAATATTTTAGATCTCCCCTTCCCTTATGTAATGCCCCAACCTGAAGGATTTAAAGGTGAATCAATGATGTATAATAAGCTTTATAATAGGCTTTATAATAGAAAATACAAAATATGTAAAGGATTGAGCAATAGCTCTTGGCTTTCATGCATGTGCAACTAGAGATGCACTGCCATGCTTCAGGAGCATGGCCAAAGAGAAGAATCGCGCACCTACATTTGCAGGCCAGAAGACTTGAGGTAAGCTTCCATAATATCACTTTATTTGGGAATTATATTCTGCCGAAATGATTGTCTTTGTGAACACAGTGGCATTTTGTGCACTTCACACAATGCATGGCAAGGATCCTTGGGGCTTGTTCTCAGAGTTCACAAAGACAAATGCTTTGGTGAAATAATATTCCCAAATCGTGACATTATCGAAGCTTTTGTATATATTTAACTCCGCCACCAGGAACTCCTATAAGCATGATCATGTGAAGGAAAAACAAAGCTGATGGTGCACGCCCATGCTGTGTGTAAAGAATGCTTGCATAGATTGAGAGCCTTGAGTGAAGCAACTGTGTTTTGAAAGCGTAAACCTTATCTGGATCTCATTAAGATAGTTGTAAGCCTGGCAGTTGGTCATCTGAGCTGCTCGGGCCCAAAAGATTGCCGTGACAAACATATGATATCAGGATGTGATGCCACATCTAGAAATGTGTACCTTCAATCTCTGCTATGTACATTTGTCAGTACCTAATGTTGCAGTGAGGCTTTAGACACTACGCAACTAAGGCTATAATGCATCAAATCTCAGGTGTGTACTGTTTCAATAAGTGGTGAGGCTTTTGACATATACATTGGAACTAAGAAATGGAGTATAGTTTCTATTCTTCATTTCACGCACTGCTACATCAGTGGAGCTTTTCTAACGGATATGCGACTCATTTTCACTAGCAGCAGCTCATAAAGGAGCAGCATGTGTTTTGTTTGCCAGCTTGGGAATTTCCTGTGAGAAACGATGAGTCACCAGCAAAATACTTTGTGTATATGCGTTTGTGTGTAAGGTGCAGGCATGATGGCACATTTGTAAGCCAGTAGCACGGTGCACAGAGTGGTATGCAACTGGTAGATCCACATCTGCACAAAGGCCTCTCCCATTGGAACTTTTGCTGTGTTCCTTGCCTGGATTATTCAGCCACTCTATCCCAATATATTTTCCATCTTCGCCTCTCCTCCTTACCTCAGGTGCCCACAGAAGCACTTTGCTTCCTATGAAAGCCACTGTGTTATCAATGCAGACCATCTGTCCATGTTACATGGTCCTTCAAAGTTAATTTTTTTATGTTAATTTGTGGTAAACTGTCATTGCATTAAATTTGTTCTCATATCAGTGATAGTACTACCAATTTCTTTGCATAACACTGCATCTTCCTCAGTTACAAATGTAAATTAATTGCACTCAAAAGAAAATTGCGGTGATACGTCAACCAAACCTCTGCCCCTAGGCCACTGAGGCATGTTTGTTCAACTTGGTTAAAGGGAGGCCTTGTGTGCCATGTCCAACAGTGTCCGTGTCTGCAGAGAGGACACTAGGCCACTGAAGGGAGTCATTTATGCTATCGTGCCATACCCTTAACGTGGAACCTAAGTGTCCTCAAATTTTTTTTCATTCGCAGCCATGTTCTCGGTGTGAAAGCTTGCAAGAAGAACTGGCTTCAGTTAAGCGAAGAAATGAGGAGCTGGAGGCTGCCCATGGTATGTCATATCATCATGTTGCTGTTAAGAGCTGTGATAATGTTTATTGGTGTGCCTTGAGTTCAACCTGATGGTATAACAGGCTTCATAACTCATCTTCAATATACCTACTGTTAAAACGGCGTATGCTTTTTCGTGATGTGCCACTGTGTTGAAGCTTATTCTCAGTTTCCTATGCTTTGAAATGGCTATTGTCTTGCTGATCACTTGCATGTAATTGTCCAATGTACAGCTGCTACTATAAGCAAGTTATAAATCAACTCTTTTAGCAGGCGCACTCACAAAAATTATAATCATGCGGCTCATTCATGCCATTCTTTAGTAGAGCACCATGGTAGATGGCCACACTAGAAAACAGCTGGCAAAATGTGGAGTTATGCTGTCACTTCAGTTCTTTATATTTTGGTGAACTGCTCTTTCAGACTCTCAAAAAGTTCTAAAAAAACTGAAAAAAATTGTCGATGACTTGAAAAGCATTGACACAAGCTCCACAGTGCGGCCGTGCCCCCAGGTAAGTTCTTCCCCTTACAAGCTATTACATCTTCTGGATGGGAACAGGGTTCTACCATACACACTTGTGTAAAGGCTGCTTTCCCGAACTTGACAGCCGATAATTAAACAAATAAACTTTGGAAAGAGAAATATCTTTCCACTTGTGTATGGTTTTCCTCACGTGGCACGTTCCATGGGGCGATACCGGACGTCAACAGCTGCCTGCAACAAGTGGTATGACTGTGCCGATAATATATTTCATTTAGGCTCCACCTAGAATTGCTGTTAGGTGAAGGCTTTGCCACCATGCAGCAGTATCTCTGTGCTTTTGCACTTGTCTTGCGTAATATGTGTTGGCCCCAGGAAAGATAAAAATGCAAGCATGACTTTTACATCTGACACGAAGGCCAGGGTGAAGTGCACCCAATCTAGCAGAAGTGTCTCCTACAGTGGCATGCTTGCTATCGGTGCATTAGGCAGTGGTGGTCTGTTAGCATGTCACTCACTCGGTGTCTCTCCTCCTGGCGTGCTTCACATCAGTGCCATTGTGAGAGGTGCTTTGAAGCTTTATTTTATTTATTTGTTTAAATAAAGGTTCAAAGACCTTTCACAGTGGCTTTCATGCGAAGCACGCCAGGAGGAGAGACACCGAGTGAGTGACATGCTAACAGACCACCATTGCCTAATGCACCGACAGGAAGCATGCCACAGTAAGAGACAGCTAGCTGCCCCTTTGGCAGTGAAGCAAGTGGGTATCCGTTCCAGGTGAGAGCCACCTTGCATTGGTGGCTGTGGGTTACATGCGCTAAGTGTAGCTTCAAACCGTCACCCAAACCACTGCAGTCACTCCAATATAACTAGCATGGATATTAAGAATTGTTGGGCATACTGAACTGCTCCTAGATATTTTGAATATACACAGGCAATTTTACTTCATAGTATATCGAGTGCAGTTTGCCATAAAACTGATGTATCGAACTGTCAAGCACCAAGCTGTTCCCGCATGGGCGACAGGTGGCAGGCTTTGCCTTGCTAAACGAGTAACTGGCGGTGCCGGTGCGGCAAGCAGCACGGTTCACACTTGCACTTTTTAACAGCACCACAAAAGCTTAGTGGCAGGAACTGTGCGCAGCCAGGCGGTCAGCACCATTTTGCGGCTCTCGTACCCATGTATAGTGTCCCAGAACTAGCAGCATGGAATTTTGTTGCCTTCCAGTAGCCATTCTATCTTTACGTCAGCTATCATGGCATTGGCAAAAACTACGATAGTTTTCATTCTGTTGTTTAATTTTTCACACGACACTGCTGTAATGTGGGGTTGCCACACTAACTGGCGTTTGGCATGGTTTGAGACAGTGCTAGAGCTTCGGGATAGGTCTCTCCCAGTTGCCATCCTCTCACTGATGCATTGCACTTCTCCTGCACAAGCTTTAGCGAAATTTTACATTTAGGATATTTAAAGTATTTAATGATTTTTTATCTGTTTGTACATTGCGGTTCGATTGTATTATGGCCCAAAGAAATCTCATTGCTTTTCACACGTGACGTGGCTTACACTGCATTGATGGGAAGCTAAACAAAGGTTCTACACTATACTGCTTGTCAGAGAATGCCGTTGTAATGAATGTCTTGTATTGTATTGTTTTGTTGTATTGGCCTAAGATAAGTACCAGCCTTGCTATACCGGGTTGTCAATCTCTAGCCTCTGGGAACCCCAAGCAGCTTTTAAAATGTGCTGAGCGACTCGTGTGTTTTGATGTCTATACCTTCCTGCCTTATCAAAAAAAAAATAATCCCAGGAACCCAATTTGAAAGCCTCTACTTTGTACTAATGCTTTGTCTTGAAAACAGTGACCTTTTTTGCTGACTTTCTTGTGCAGTTTTTGCAGCCCTGCTCCTAGAAATTCTTCCCACAAGCCATACTTGCAATGCATTGCACTTTAGCTTTTAATTTACCTAAAAGAAAAATGTTTGCCTTGTATCGGCACTTCTGATTTACAGCAGCTAGGCGGTAGCCAGCTTTTTTCAATAGTGCTAAACAGTTGAGGCAACTCGCACCCAGTTAGTGCATTTATACGCGAATACATCACTTGTGCGAGATTTTTCGATTAAAGGACATCCGGATTATAGGACAGTTTCGCGAGGACCGCCCACTGAAAGTCTTAAAATAGAGTTTCTACTGCATGCAACGACTGAAAGCATCTGTGGTCACCTTCTGGCTGACATGAACGTGATCCTTTTGATACGGGGCCCTAGAAGTCACATTGACTAGGAAAGCTAGTCTTGTGAGGGGGGGGGGGGGGGGTGTAATAGGAGGAATAGGGAGTATTCAGTGATGTCTAGTGGCCGCCATTTTGTTTTACATGAAGCATGAGCAAAGGTAGTGTGGCGTGCTTGACTGTGTAGTAGAGAGTTTGATGGAGATCCGTCTGGTCAGGCATGGCAATGAAATGAAGTAGCAGTCACTGACCATAGTCAAAAAGAGGGAAAGAAGTTTCGACGCCCGTACGGCTTTCTTATGCACAATGAGCAGGATGAGAGCAGTGGCAAATTTATAAGCGAAGAATGTGACGTAACGATAGGGCATAGGTGCTTGGCAAGGAGTTGGCATTCTTGTTTAGTCGCTTGCATCGTCTGGATGAATGGCGATTCCAGCAGAAGGCACGTCCTCAGGTTCGTTTCTTTCCATCAATCTGATGGCCAGTGTTGTGTGCATGGCCCGCATGCCTGTCGGCAAGCTACGGAATCAAAAATGAACGTAAAAGACCGACTACCAAATGAACAGTTTCTAGGAGTCATCTACAAGATACCATGCCTGAACTGTAATCATGCTTACATCGGTGAGACAGGAAAGTTCTCAAGACTTGCAAAGGAGCATCAACGTGATATGACGAACCACAACCATGCCACAAATGCGCTCACGGGCCATGCATATGACACTGGCCACCAGATTGGCTGGAGCAGTGACTCTCTTATCCAAAGAAAGGAACCTGGTGATGTGCCTTCTTCTGGAATCTCCATTCATCCAGGCGATGCAAGCGACTTTAAACAAAAACGCTGGCCCTATGCCAAGCATCTATGCCCGATTGTTACATCATATTCTTTGGTTATAAATTCGCCACCACTGTTGTGCTGCTCATTGTGAACAGAACTTTTTCCCTTCTTTTGGACTATGGTCAGTGACTGCTGCTTCATTTCATGCTGAACTGTCTTATTGCCACCTACAGCCTGCATTTCTAAACATATGTGCTATACAAAATGGCAGCCATGATGTTACATGAATACTTCCCGATAGCTTTTTGTCACTTATTCATGTGGGTGAAAAGCCTTCATAAAGTTCCTTATTTTCTTCTATATAAGATGTTTCAGCAAACTCTTTCAAGTTCCCAAAAATAGTCTTTTTGGGGTAAAAATATGGCTTTTGCGGTATAGTATTACCAGTGTTGACGAACACCAGACGTCTTAAGCCGAACTGCTACTTTTAACTACTTTTTAATATTTTAACTAGTACAGTTAGGCACCTAGTTGCAATTGGAGATTTGTAGCTGGTCGTTAATAATAGCCATATCAGTTTCTAGAATTTTAAAAGCTCTATTATCCTTGGTGCTGTGGCTCAAAAAAATTTGGCTTTTTCGGCTAGTTACGTGTTCTGGAGGGGTTGATTTGTCTGTATGTTTTTGATGTATTTTCGCCAAATGCAGCCACAATTTTGTCAAGCTAAAGCAGTGAGGGTAATCACATTTTCGAAATTCTAATAACTGATAAGACTGTTACTAACAGCCGGCTACATATCTCTAATTGCAACCAGTCACCTATCCATGATAGTTAAGAGGTTATCAGAAATTGGTTAGCCAGCTTACTACTTATAAAAATTCAGAGCCTTTCCGGTGTCCGCCGACACTGGTGATATTATGCAGCAAAAGCCATATTTTTACCCTAAAATGCCTATTTTCACAATCTTCCCTGAAACGCCTGGCATAGCAAATGTAACTTGCGTGCATCAGCTTGCATTTTGTAGATTGCCTTTTCATGGCATTAAGTCGTGTTATATATATATATTTCATTGCCAGGTGGACATTGGGGGCGGTGTTTTGGTTGAGGAAACCGCCCTTGAAAGATTGCGGGGCAGCTGCCCAGGAGCCCCTGCAAAGTTCGCGCGAGGGCTGATGCGGCAGCTCTTCACCGTGGAGGAGCTCAAAGGGAAGTCCCTTTTTGGGAAGAAGTCCAATGCACATCCTGAGGCATCCTTGAGGGAGGCCTTGGACCCCTTGAAAGTGGGCGCCATCATTGGTATGTCATTTCTTTTTTGCTGTCCGAATTCACCACTTGATCATTTATTAGAACTGCTTTTCTTTCGTATCCTCTTCCGTGCACATATGTGAAAAGTCAGCAACATGCATTTTACTGCACATATCTGAGCTTGGGTATGCTTGTATGGGGGCTGACCTTAACTCCCTTCTTTTGAACGTCTGGAAATTAAAGGGGTTGCTGTATACCAGATGTCCCAGCTAAGCGTAACCAAGTTTTTATCGCATTGATTGCATTGGCATCAGTCGCGTTGTGTATTCATGCTATGCAGCCATCAAAAGTGAGTAATGCATTGAATCAATGGCAGAGCTATGATTTTTCAGAGTGCCCCTCAAAACCATGCATGCCAATTAGCTTTTCCCATCTCTTGATGGCTGAAAGAAACTGGCTTCGGTAGTGGATCACTGGCAGGTTGTGCCGCACCCAAGAAATTTTGACGATGGCCTACGGGAGACTTTCCATAGTCTGTTTTCTTGTTTTCTGCACAAAATGACAAAAGCGACGACATAGCGTGGCTGGGCCAAATGTGAATTTGGTGCACTAGCACTTCAGTTTTCATTTTCATTCCTGTTCAGGGCTCAGCTTTGCAAAGATCTGTGAACTCAGATTCAAGCTGTTCCTGAAGGGTATGACCTGATAGCGTTAAGGGGAATATCCAAATATATGGAATTGGTTGTTCTCTACTTCTCATTCATACTGTTGGGAGTTCTCGTAGCACTCCTGGCGCAGTGGTCCAGCAGTTGAGCAATGCACCACTGGCCTGCGATCTCAGGTGCTACAACTGTTGGGGCTTGCGATACACAGCTTGCTCTTCTCAAGCAACTTGTCGCGATCAGTCATTAATTGAACAGACACCTCCCACGGTGACAATGGTGAAAGCTGCAACTGGGGCTCTAGTGGTAGTGCACTCAAAAACACATGTAAGAGCGTACTTCAAGTCCAGCTGCAACATGGAGTAGACTCCCAAGGACAAAACTGCATTGATCAGCATAACAGAACTGGCTGAAGTGTCAGGTTGTCTTACAGCATATAAGCGCTAAAGTACACCAGTAATGTAATAAACATAAATAAGCATGAACTAATAATTTATTACTGTAATAAATTCTATATTCTTGAAAGTTTGTAATTCATTACTTTTGCTAAATGGCAAGTTCTGGGTATTTCATTTTTTTAGTATTCGGTACTTTTTTCCAAAAACAAGTAACCAGAGGTACTACTTGGGCAACCTGAACTTGATGGCAAATGCTGGTGCTAGCAGGGGATCTTTCCTTCATGGAACTGGGTGCGGAGAAGCATTGCGCGCAATTCTTCCTGGGCCACGAGCGAGTGATAGTTGTCTCTGGCGGTGCTCATCCTGGAAAATATCACGTGACTGCTCTGTAGGGGCTCCTGGTCCTGTCGGATGGCACCGTTATTTGCCTTCTACTACACGAATTTGGCAGCTTCCATGCAGAGCATGTAGGCAGAGATATCATATAGCTCACGAGAGTGTATAAAGCAAGAATTCTATTGAAACCAGCACTACTGCTAGAGTTGTGTATTACTACATTAGCTTTGAAAAACAGCTCGTAAAAACTGAAAAGTGAATGACAACATGTCAAGCAAGCCGCTCTAGTTCATTGTGGTCCAAGTATATTGGCATAATTACAATAAAACTTTGAAGGAAAATAACGCAGTAGTAATAGTTTACCTCTGGGGCTGTAATAGACCACTGAAATAAGTTGCATTCTGTAATGTGTGCAAGACTGGCCATGACTCATAGGGACTAGGACTGAACATTGCTGCTGCAGTCAGCCCATTAAACACTGAGTGACCCAGGAAACTGCAGCAAGAGTGCCAGTTGCCACTGGGCCCATTTGGTAAATGTTTGGGATGAAAAGTACTGAAGGGGTCAAGATAGCATCTATCTTCTTGTGTTTTCATATCTTGTGCTATATACAGGGTGTTGAAAGTTAGACTTTACTGATTTTTTTAAGACATGCGAATCGCTGTACGATAATGCCACTTTTGCTCCGTTGTAATGCTGCCTGGCGGACACAAATTGGGGTAATAATTGTCTGCATAAATTCAGTAATTAGCTAAAAATCACTGATTAGTTTTTTATTGCCTGAAGTTAGCCTGCATATTTATATTGAGAACTTGGAGGCATTTGCTTTTCAGGGCTATTCCATTTGGTACAATTTTAGTAACACGCCTGTGCCCTGAGATACGCATGTCTAAAATTTCATCCCAGTTCATCTAATTTCGCATGCGCGACTGCAGCTCTCGGTATGAAGCACCTCTCTCGTGTGACGCAGCTTTTGCATATGGCAGTCTGCCTTGCAAGAGCGACCGGCGATGCGGGACTTTTCATGATTCATTGGTTTCGCGCGCCAAGAAGGAAAACGCTGCTGAGAACGAAAAGTCATCTGTGTCGCCGCTCACTCCACACTCTTGCAAGGCAGAGTGCCATACGCAACAGCTGCATCACACGAGGGAGGTGCCTCACGCCGAGAGCCGCGGTCTCGCATGCGTAATTAGATGAACTGGGATGAAATTTTAGACATGCTTATCTCAGGGCACAGGCGTGTTACTAAAATTGTACCAAATGGAATAGCCCTGAAAAGCAAATGCCTCCAAGTTCTCAATATAAATATGCAGGCTAACTTCAGGCAATAAAAAATTAATCAATGATTTTTAGCTAATTACTGAATTTATGCAGACAATTATTACCCCAATTTGTGTCCGCCAGGCAGCATTACCACGGAGCAAAAGCGGCATTATCGTACAGCGATTCGCATGTCTTAAAAAAAATCAGTAAAGTCTAACTTTCAACACCCTGTATAATTATGAGACTAGGCCCCTTAGCACTGTAAAGCATGGAAACAGAAAAGGACATTATCAGGCATTGCCACTTTTTCACTCCCCCCCCCTCCAAAAATACAGGAAAGGAAAGATCAGTTCGGATAGTCAAGGTTTTTTCTCATTGCTGTGGTGAAAAAACACGGGCTCCAATGGCCTTTATTCATTTCTACCTTGTCCATTGTCCGGGCAGTGAGCTTCCATATTAACGAGGCATAAATATGATGCAAAAATTTGGTCTCCAGAAGAACTGTCCCTAATTGCAGTTGTCCATATTAACAGGGGTCATATTACTGGTGCACGACTGTGCTCAGTTGCATACATCAGGTGCATACATCAGTCTCTCTATGCACTCGCAGACTATACACTCGGTCACAGAGCAAGGATGGAGTAACACACCTCCCTGTATTTTTTTTCCTGCAGACTACTACTGTACATTTCAGTGTTGCACCTGATGTATGAAATGGAGTATAATTCCTATGCGTCGTATCCTACGGGGAGACTGGCCTTAAATTTCCTTGGGTGCAGGATGATTCACCATTAGGCTACCTGTGAGGCCAGCTTCTCTGAGCCTCCAAATGATGACACCAGCAACACGATGTGCATGCTCTATCCCAAACCACCTCTACCCCAAAGCTTCATCGCATGATTCAGTATTCATGGCCACAGAGCTTGCATACAAGACCTGACCACCTGGTGACTCACGACGCAGTGTTAAAGTCAGATGCATCCACATTTTAATGCGAGAAAATGTCGGAAAAGGTTGTCCGGTGTCGATGTTAGCCACCATTTGAAGCTTCACAGCCAAAGAAGCCGCTCAAGGTCATGTGACCTTGTGATGTCATCACAATCTGACTGCCAGATTGTGAGCAAACTGACTTCCATGGCAGGTGGAAGTTAAAGTTGTTCTTAGTCGGGAGAGATTGCTTGGAAAGAGCAACCACACCGGTGACAGCACCTGCCATTGGAGGGCACTGGTGCATCACCTAACCGCTGCACCATTGCACCAGGAGTGTTGTGAAGGCTCCCAAGGAGATATGAATGTAGAATCAAGAATGCCCAATTCCACATATGGGGGCATTAACCCACCGCAATCCCACCATACCCTTAAGGCGGAGCTCAAGTGTACCCTCCATTTTCTTTGTGCATGTTATTCCAATTTGTGATTATCTAAGTGTGGTAGTCAAGACTGTGGGTGGAACTTCACTGCAGATTTAAGTTCTGTCCGACCAGAGTGGCTAACTTTAAGCTCATTGTGTTAAAATTTGTTAGTTATGATGGTGGCAATTAAAACTGTCAAGAGTGTGTGAGCTTTATGTCAAATTACTGATCTACTTGCGTGCTTCTTTGTGCAGGCTTCACTGTCCGGGAATTTAAGGCGGACCCTATTCGCCTAAAGAGCAGCCTATCCTCCCTGCTCTCTCGGGAAATCAAATAATGAATAAAGTAAGAGGTGCATGAAAAACCTTCTTGTATTTTTGCATGTTTTGCAGCACATATCACATTCACTCACTTTCCCAATCAAGTCTGAGACTTCAGTCTATAAACTGTTGTAAAGGAGCTAAGGTGTGAGGAGTATTTCTACCTACTTCTCCATGTTCCCCTAAGAATGCACTGGTCAATTATAGAGGTTCCGTAACTACACTGTAGGCTGTATTGAGATCTACTGGATCTCCTGAGGGAGTTGCAAAAGACATTCATTAAAGTATTTTTGTAGCAGTGCATTCTTTGTGTTCCTAAAGAATGCGGTGGTGAATGAGTTATTAAAACTCATTCGGTAATACTTATAGAGGTTCAATAACTACACTGCAGGCTCTATTGAGGAAAGCTTAAAGAACTTTTATTGGGTCTCCTTAGAGAGTTGCAAAAGACACTTTAATTAAAGTGTTTCTATAGCATCACCTCATCGCGTTTCTATAACACTACGGTGGCCAGTTAGTTATTGAAACTCATTCGGTAGTACTTATAGACGTTCTGATATAGAGGTTCAATACCTACACTGTAAGCTCTATTGAGGGAAGCTTAAAGAACTTCTACAGACAGTTGCAAAAAACACTCATTAAAATATTTCTATTGAAACACCATACCCAAATTCTATACAGATTCAAAAGCAGCACGCTACAATGAAACGAGTGCACTCTAAAGGATTTCTAAACAGACTCCTCAAGGAGTTTCTAAAGCAAGTCATTAAAGTGTTTCTTTTAAACGACATTACCCGTGTTCCTATAACAATGCGGTGGCCAATTAGTTATAGAAACACAGTACCCAAATTTTATACAGATTCAAAAGCAGCACGCTACAATGAAACGAGTGCACTCAAAAGGATTTCTAAACAGACTCCTCAAGGAGTTTCTAAAGCAAGTCATTAAAGTGTTTCTTTTAACAGACGTTAGCCGTGTTCCTATAACAATGCGGTGGCCAATTAGTTATTGAAACTCTGGACAAAAATTCCATACAGATCTAAAAGAAACACATTACATTATAATGAGTAAATTTGAAAGACTTTCTAAAGAATCGCAAAAGAATTTTTTGTAAGGGCCTGTACGGTTAATTCTGGAGTTTTTTAATCTTCTTTATTTTTGTCATCAGCTTCGTGAAAGGGATAAAGGTACTCTTCTCTCACAGTGCGCAGATTACTGTTTAACGTTAAATAGTGCCGATATATCGGCATGCATTTTACCATTTTTGTCAAGCGTGTTTCTTCTATGCGGTATCGGCTTGACTGCGAAAATAAATGAGAATGACTTCGTAGATGAAAAAGATTCTAACTGAGAACATTGAAATTTTAGCAGTGAGCTGCTCCGTATCGGCTCTTGTCTTGTGTCTGTGTGTGGTTTTTGGTGCCTTTATATTACAATGGCTGAATACGGTTGCCGTGTGCTGGATCAGACACGTCCCGAGCCGTAAGAAGTGCAAGTACAGTCTTTGTCAAAATTTTAGAGCCCAGGGGGTTCACTTCCAAGCTTTATACCGGGACTCCAGGAGCATTCATGGAAGTCCTACCTGTTGCAGGAGGCAGTACCAGAAATCTTCTCATGTCCAGGAAATTTGGAGCGCTAGAGATCCTTTAAGAACGACACAGTGTGGCTCAAAAGAAAACCCCCTGGGCTCCAAACTTTTGACAAAGGCTGTACTTAATTAGGAAACCTTGTCCGCTAATGTTTAGCACTTTCTAGTTGTGTAAAAAACAGGAATGAATGAAATTTGTACCTTTTATGGATTTATTTGGTTGTAGTCACTTGGACACTCCAGGCAAGGACTAGCATATGGGATAAAAAGAAGCCGTTTTCACATCACGTGTTCAAAATGCTTGCCGTTCATTGCGATGCACAGTAGACTGCGGTCTTTGATGGAATTCACACCGGAAATGAGCATCTCTCGGGGAATTTTTTTAATTGATAGCTTGATACGCTCCTTCAGGTCTTCGAGGTTCGCTGGCAAGAGGAAGGTATGCAGTGGTGACAAGTCGGGTGATCTTGGAGGCCACGCTGTTGTTCCCTCCCGCCCAATTCATTGGTTGGGAAAGATGCTCTCTAGGAATTGCACCGCGGAACGAAAAAAAGGTGGCGGAGCTCCGTCATGCTGAAACCACATTTTTTTAAACCCGGCCAGAGGTAGCTCTGAGACAAATTCAGAGACGCCGCCTTTTAGGACTCAGTCTGTGTAATTTTTCCCAGTGAGAATTCTGTCGACGAAATAAGGACTGACAATAGGGCTGTCATAAATGCCACAGCAAACATTTGCTACCATCTTACTTGGTGCTTGTGCGGACGGAGCCAATGTGGGTTCTTGTCGTACCAATAGTGCGCATTGTGCAAGTTGACAATGGAGTCACTGCAAAATTGGGCCTCGTCTCTCCAAATCACTCGGTACAAAAATTCCGGGTCTTCGTCACATTTGATTAGGCACCAGTTTCAAAAATAGAACCGTTTCTGAAAGTCATTCGGTGTCAGTTCCTGGTGAAGACACACATTATAGGGGTGGTAGCTGTGCATTGATAGTGACCTCCAAACTGATGCCCGGCTGGCTCCTTACGCGTTGGCGATTTCCCTGACAATTGCTTCTGGCCTGACAGAAAAGTACGCGAAAACATCCATGTCAAAATCGTCGGTTGCGCTCCCTGGTCTGTTCCTTTTCTGAAC
The DNA here is from genome assembly GCF_055824585.1 of Amblyomma mixtum. NCBI lineage: Eukaryota > Metazoa > Arthropoda > Arachnida > Ixodida > Ixodidae > Amblyomma > Amblyomma mixtum. Next base: position 326,766,281 of record NC_143014.1, on the reverse strand, counting down.
ATAAACTGATCCAGTAGATTTAATCGATTAAATAGCGATACGAACGTAGGACAAGTCGGCTCACGACGACCAGCATGTTGGTCAGCATACACTCAGGATGCCAGCTCCGCGTCCATCTGCGCGCTAACATCAGCTATCACAATGTCCACCTTCTCGTCAATGGAGTATTCGGGTTTTGCTGGCGCGGCCATTCCAGCAATTCACACAAGTGGCGTGACGTTTTAATCCTAGGCAGCACTTCCACACATTCAACTGATTTGAAACACAAGCACTGCAATGGCTTTGTCACAGGCACGTCTCCAAGACAAGCGCCTGAAATGCAAACGACTGCACTCTATTGGGAAACTGAAGATAACACAGGCTACCCCAGCCATAAGAACAACTACCCGATAGCACACAGCCCCTACCGCGCAAGCTCTCCTTGCCACGCTGACAAAGCTTTTCTTTTTCGGACGTGGTTCCTGATGCGCAGCGATTGTAAGAAAACAGATGGTCAACCCAGTGAGTAAATGAATTCATGATGACGCACAAAAATGATCCTGTCGGGCAGCCATACCGGAAGTGGCACGCACATACACACATAAAAAAATGCCTGCAGATGCGCCCATCAGGGCTCTCAAAATCGACGTTCCCGTAGCTGACGATGACTAATTTCCCTTTCTTCGAGTGACGACGCAGTCGATAACGCCGGCCGTAGTCTAAGCTGAGCGCCGAAGTTCTCCAGCAAGTAAAGTTAGCACACGCGCTTGGAATTGGGCGCTGCATTCATTACGACACGCCAGCAGCGGACTCTTCGCTTACGCCATGCATGCGGCGCTCCTCGTGCGCTCAGTTTCGATCGCGTGCGGGAAAAAGCGTAGCATTTTTCAGCGCTCCAGGGTTCTAGAAATTTAGTTTTTCTTCGCTTAAAAAACTGATATGACATCGTCTTGTTCACGGCATCAAACTCTCTAAAGAGAGTAACCACCCAGCTACGATAATTAAAATGTTAATTAGTGGGTTTTTGTTGATTACCTGGATAATTAGAGGGTTTTGCAGCATATTGTGTCCGCCGGGGCAGAGAGTGTGATCCTGCACCTATTTTTTGGTATACTGAACACAACAGTTTCAGGAATTTTTGAATGTGTTCGCTGAAACACCCGGTATAGGCATTATTGTAAATACGGGTTTCCTCTGAAGATACGTAGCCATTTTTTTTATGAAAATCTCAAAGCAGCTGTCACACCACAAGAAAGCAATGACTGGCAGCGGTCTTAGAAGCGTTTGCTAACTTCAAACACTCACCACTCTATTATAACGAATACGCGTATCACAGCTCCCAAGGCCAAGTTTCGTGCTCGTTTCACCTTTGAGCCGACGGAGCGGAGGTGTGGCAAGTAGCGCTATACCATGTGACTTGCTGTGAAGAGGCGACGCAGGTACGCTCGCTCGGAGCCTCGCCGTTGCTGTACCACGTGACTAGCGGGGGTATAACAGCTTCTCCGTTGGCGCTCGGTCGCTCTGTCTCGCAGTAGATGAGGCTCGCGCTTGAGCGACTCCGTCGGCAAACCGTGCATAACTATGCTTAACAGAGCTTTCGCTCGTAACAGTAGGTTTAACAAGCGCTAAACCTCCGCTAGTTTTTTTTGAATAGCTGCTCGTGTTGCATCTGGAGAGTTCTTAAGGCAAGAGCCTTTAATGCCTCGTACTGTCGTTAGCAGCCGTTTCGGCAGATTTGTCCGCGTTTCGGCGTCACTACTTAAAAAGTAACTGCGTCGAGGCTGGAAATGGACGCAGTTAGCGCAGACGCTAACACTCCGCCACGAAAGCTCAAGGTTTGAGCATGAATAAAGGCGCATCTAATGAATGCATGCGTTTCACAAATAAAATAAAAGGAATAAATAATAAAATAAAAAACAATAAACACAATAAGAACAACAAATGAAACACAAAAAATAATGAAAGATATGCGAAATAAATTAATCAAAAACAATACACAAGACAACAAAAAAACAAAATGAAAATGAAAAAAAAAAACGAAATGGGCTGATTAGTTATACGTACTGATGGAATTAGCGCTCTCGCAGTGGGAAAATGTATGTCCTGTGTAGCTTTCCTGTGGTAGTGCGTCCAATCCTGCGGCAGTTTGTGGTTACTTAAGTATATATTATTGATGATCATATTATTGCACAATGCAAAAACATTCCCATGTTTGCGAATACCCCGAACGCAGAGCAATTTAGTAGAGATGAGGCAGCCGTTTACAAAAATCATTTATTGCTAGCAGCATGACGGTTCTCAAGCACCGCTATTGGTACGCAGGTGACGTCTTGTCAAAGGACACGTTCAAATGTTTTACTTCATTGTGTTTGTATTCCTGATATTTAGGGTGAGAAATGTATTATAAAAACAATAAAGAGCACCATTAAGGATGTCATTATTGCGAAAACATTCACGTTCAGGTGCATTTTATTTTCTGAAACGCCGTGAATTCATTCATACATAATTTTCAGACAATTTTCGCATTGACACAATACATGCAGGGAACTTGTGCGCAGGAAACTCGTATGAAAACAGGACGATTTGGGAAAGGAATCCCTGAGGCTAAAAAATGTTTAAAACAGCAGCAACTATGCAGCAAATGTGTTAGAGGACAAACGGCGCTCAAAATAATTACAGCATTTTAGGTGGGGGATCAACATTAGGTTCAATAATCAGCAAAGTCAACTGAACTCTCATACATTCAGCTGGTGCTTCAGTGTAAATGGTTAAGATCAACAAACCACGCATACAAAACAGCAAACGCACATTTAACACTATCGAAGCTGTTAATATTGTCACGTAGTGGTGGCTGCAGCCCGCGAACAGGAAAACAACGAGGATGTCTTCGAAACGGAACTCTTTATTTGGGCTGACTTGCGCCCGCAAAAAACTGAATCACTCGGCGGTGGCGTAGCAACAAGCGTGCCTCAGCGGTCGTCAAACAGAATGCCCGCCGCTGTCGGCCGTGCTCTTTTTAAAGCTGATAGCGAACACTCGAGATAAAGCTTGGAAAGTTACTAGAACATTCTGGAGCAAAGTAGAATCGGCTCCGCCTGGATGCGATCAATCGAGATAAATCTAGGCGCGTCTTGCGTCACAAAAGAAGCGATAAAGCGGCGTGTCTGAACCCTTGAAGCATGAACAAACAAAAACTACAAACGAACGCTACAAAGATTCGCGGCGTTACTCCCCTCTCAAAAAAGCATCGACTCGTTGATTTAGAACATAATGCGGCTGTAAACAATGAAAAACGGACTGCGCAAAAATAAACACCGAATGTTGAAACACAGCACCTATAGCGTGCATGATAGGGCTTTAGGCGTACGCCATGGACTACTTCTGGTGGTACGCAGCGTGGCTGGGATGCAGTCATTTGGTAAGGGACGACTTCATAGTCGAATTCACCTAGCCGCCGAAAAACCTTGTACGGGCCGAAATAGCGGCGCAAAAGTTTTCATTCAATCCTCGGCGGCGAACGGGCGTCCCAACCCAGACTCGGTCTCCTGGCTTGTATTCCGCGTTGCGTCTTCGTAGGTTGTAGCGTCTGGCGTCGGTCCGCTGCTGGTCTTTGATCCTTAATCGGGCAAGTCTTCGGGTTTCTGCGCGTTGAAGGTACGCGGCAACGTGGTAACGTTCGGCAGCATGTCGTCTAGCGTGGTCGTGGCCTCTCTACCATGGACGAGCCTAAAAGGCGTCATCTGGGTGGTCTCCTGCACTGCAGTGTTGTAGGCGAAGACTACGTAAGGCAAGATGACGTCCCAGGTCTTGTGTTCGGCATCGACATACATGGTGAGCATATCGGCGATGGTTTTGTTCAGGCACTCGGTCAGTCCGTTGGTCAGCGGGTGGTATGCAGTTGTTCTCCGGTGGCTGGTTTGTCTGTAATGGAGGATGCCTTGCGTCATTTCCGCTGTGAATGCTGTTTCTCTGTCAGTGATGAGCACATCGGGGGCGCCGTGTCGCAGAAGAATGTCCTCCACGAAAAATTTGATGACTTCTGCTGCTGTTCCGTCGGTAGGGCTTTTGCCTCGGCCTAGCGGGTCAGGCAGTCGGTCGCTATAATGATCCACTTATTTCCAGAAGTTGATTTCGGGAAAGGGCCAAGCAAGTCCATGCCGATCTGCTGAAAGGGCCTTGAGGGGGGGTTCAATGGGGTTCAGAAATCCTGCTGGTCGGGTTGGAGGGGTCTTTCGTCGCTGACAATCTCGGCAGGTTTTCACATAATGTGCGACATCGGCAGACAGTCGGGGCCAGTAATACTTGTCTTGAATGCGGCGGAGGGTGCGAGAAAACCCGAGATGTCCAGCTGTCGGCTCGTCGTGTGAGGCCTGAAGAACTTCTCCGCGCAGACTTACAGGTATAACAAGGAGGTAGGCTGTCTTGCTCGCTGCAAAGTTCTTCTTCACAAGGACATTCTTCTGTAAACAGAATGAAGACAACCCTCGCTTGAACGAGGCGGGGGGTGAAGAAACCTTGCCTTCCAAGTATTCGATGAGGCATTTTATGTCGAGGTCCGCGCGTTGTTCTTGTACAAAAGAGCTGGAGCTGATGGGCCCCAGGAAGGCGTCCTCATCGTCGTCTGGCGGTGGTGCATCTACAGGGGCTCGTGACAAGCAGTCGGCGTCAGAGTGCTTGCGTTCGGACTTGTAAACGACGGTTACGTCAAACTCCTGGAGCCGCAGGCTCCATCGATCGAAGAGGCCGGAGGGGTCCTTCAAACTGGCGAGCCAGCACATTGCGTGGTGATCGCGCTGACCACCTTGAACGGTCGTCCGTACAGGTAGGGGCGGAATTTCGACGTAGCCCAGATGATGCCAAGGCACTCCTTCTCAGTTGTCGAATAATTAGCTTCGGCTTTGGACAGGGAACGGCTAGCGTATGCGATGACCTTCTCCCCTCCGTCAGTTTTCTGAATGAGGACAGCGCCTAGGCCCACATTACTTGCGTCGGTATGAATTTCAGTCTCGGCGTTTTCATCAAAGTGCGCGAGGATCGGCGGGGACTGTAAACGACGCTGAAGTTCCTTGAAGGCTTCCACTTGCGGCGCTTCCTATTTAAATGGCACGCATGCCTTTGTCAGGTGAGTCAGTGGCTCAGCGATGCGCGAAAAGTTCTTGACAAATCGTCGGTAATACGCGCACAGTCCGAGGGATATGCGCACAGCTTTCTTATCGGCCGGTGGCGGAAACATTGCGATAGCAGCTGTTTTCTGCGGGTCTGGGCGTGCTCCCTCCTTGCTAACAATGTGGCCTAGAAAAAGCAGCTCTTCATAGGCAAAGTGGCACTTCTATGCTTTCAACGTTAGGCCGGACGACTTGATTGCGTCTAGTACTGTTCGAAGCCTTTTAGGTGCTCCTCAAAGTTCGAGGCGAAGACAACGACGTCATCTAAATATACCAGACAAATCTGCCACTTCAGGCCTGCCAGCAACTGTATCCATTACTAACTGTATCCATGTCGCTGGTGCGGATCAGAGACCAAACGGCATCACCTTGAACTCGAAGAGGCCATCTGGAGTGATGGATGAGGTCTGATCGCGATCTCTTTCATCGACCTCAATTTGCCAGTAGGCGCTCTTGAGGTCCATCGATGAGAAATACTTAGTGTTGCACAGCCGGTCCAGTGTGTAGTCGATCCGGAGGAGGGGGTAGGCGTCCTTCTTTGTGATGTTGTTCAAGCGGCGGTAATCAACGCAGAATCGAAGTGTGCCGTCTTTCTTTCTCACTAGAACAACCGGTGCGGCCCAGGGGCTCTTTGAAGCTTGGATGACGTCGTCGCGAAGCATTTCTTCCACTTGGTCCCGGATGGCTTGTCGTTCCCGCGGCGACAGTCGGTAGGGACTTTGGCGGAGAGGTCGGGCGTGCTGGTCGGTTATAATGCGATGCTTGGCAATTGGTGTTTGTCGGAACTTCGGCGATGACGAAAAGCACTCGCTGTAGCTTCGAAGGAGATTGCGGATCTGGTCTTGTCTGTTCCGGGGCAGGGCTGGGTTTATGTCGAAAGAAGGCGAGTTCTCTTGGTCAGGAGAAGCTTCTTCGGATGGGTCGGAGAGGGCGAAGAAGTCTCGTACGTGGGATATTTCGTCGAGGAATGCAATCGTCGTTCCTGTGTTAAAGGGGTGGAGACATCAAATTTATGGTTGGCGCGTTCTTTGTTTCAAACGTTTCTTATGGCTCCAGGAAGGATGATACACACTCAAAGATTCATATATTCACAGGAAATAATTTATTATCCCATTTTTAGTTGAACGATTTTCGGTTTCGGTTTCGGAACGCCGAGTTGTACAGTGACGTCACAGAGGGGGAAGATCAACTACTTCGCCTGGTCACGTGGGCCCTCAAAAGTTTTGACGTACCTACTGCTGCATCGTCTGCTTTCACACACACGTGCTGACCAGCGCATGGAAACAAACAACGGCATGGATAGTCCCAGCAGCTCGGATTCTGACGGATCGGATTCCAATGAGGATATCAACTTTTTTTTTGATGGCAGCAGTGAAGACGACGATGAATGCGGCTCCATTGAGAACCCTGATAATCATTTTAGATTTGATTCGCTAGCCAGCGACGACGAGGAACAGAATGCCGCGCCGCAGGCCGTAAATGAAGTTCACCGGAGGGGTAACATCGACTGGTAAGTTGCGATGATTAACGTTCTCGAAAATAATGCTATGCCAACGCAGGCATCGTATTGATCATGAGAGCTAGGGTTTCCACTGCAGCAATACATTATAGTTTGTCCTTTCTCTCGTTGCGCTGTTAGTGTCTGACGTGCACTCTTCTGGGTATTACTGCTATGCGCTTTTACGCTTATCTTGCACTTACGCTGCCAGAACTAATGAACAAAACATAGATTATTTACGTCGGCCGCGAGCGATCAAAGCAACGCAACATTTCGGCAATGTTTATTTCCGAGCGTGTACACAGGCGGGTGGTAGCGCGCATGCACGTGGGTTTTATTCCGAAGTTTTCTGGCTGTGTGACATGGTATACTACGAGATACACTGATATGTATATTTATTGCAGGTGCACCTGTGGTCGTTGTAGGCCAATGGAGATGGAACACGAGTCCATATGCTGTATAGAAGTCCCCTAAGGTGGCCGCCCAAGTGCCTGAGGGGGCCAAGTGTATAACGAACCACCCCGGGGTTGAACCTATATGCCTCAACATTAATGCTCTGGCGGTGGCCTACTATGCCTTAAGAGAAGACAGGCCTTCTCTTGTCGATGCCCCCGATATCCGCACGTACTGTCAGCGTCAAATCAAATGCGAACAAAACACCTGAAACGCGAGCACAAAAAATCAAGCATGTTAGAAGATGGAGATGAAATACAGGCGTGGGCTATTAACATTTCAGAAGAGCGGTCTTTTCGGCTTCGATGGGAAAATCAACTGCTCATGTATTTTGCCTCCCTAGTGTAATATCATCGAGTTGTGCTGTTCGCGTTTCAAATGGCTTGTTCGCGTTTCAATTGACGCTGATAGTACGTATGAGGACTTATTTACGGTCAGGGTGCCTGTGAAATGTGACGTGCGGCACGACTAATTAGCGAGTTTTAACACCGATAGAGAAGAAAGCCGTTTCATGAAAAAACTGAAAACATAGCCGTTGTCTAAAAACCTCTGGCACCGCCGTACGGTAGACACGGTAGCTAGCAACGGTAACGCGTTGCCGTGCGGCTGTCCCCGGCTGCGCTAAAGCTCTCCGTTATCACGGGCGCGTGCATATTTCCGCGCGCGCTCCAGAAACACAGTAGTAGTAGTAGTAGTAGTGAAACTGTACTGCATTACAAATGCATCAGTTAGCTTTTATGAGTCTGTATTTACCTATTGTTTTATGCAATCCAGAGCGCCATGCAGCGCCATTAGATTCTTGCATGTACACACGTGCTCTCTACATCACTCGCTATAGACTAAATGCGCCATTCACGAGATAAGTGCGTCGAGTCAAATCATGTGCACATTCACCGTCCGAGATTTTGTGTGTATATCCGAGAGTATACATTTGGTATCAGCAACAATTATGCTATCAATTTTCTGTTACCTATGCTCAGAAGAAATAACAGCTGTTAGCATTTGTAATTGACATGAGGCACTTGGTCATTGTAAAGTGGTACCAGCCTAGTACCAAATTTTTGCTAATTAATTCTTTCTCAATCCTTTAGCAGGTACAGGTACACTGCATACAGGCAGTTTGTACACTGGATATGGGTCTGGCTCGGCCGGAAAAATCGCAAAGTGCTCCCCAGCTGTGTCGTCAGCGAGATAAGGAACGCCTTTCCTGCCGCTCGCTATGCTGGGTTTAAGTACCCCGAGTAGTTGTGTGATACATGTAAGAAGAGAGCATGTTTGGGCATGTTGCTGGTTCACACTTCAAAACGAAAATATTCAAAACAGGACGAACGAGAAGAAACGGACATGCACTAACATTTATCTCAGGATTTATCGAATCCTGAGTTGAAAGTTAGCTCTAGTCCATTTTTTCTCGTTCATCCTGCCTTCCTTTGTGCGCTATTATTTCCTTTTTGAGGTGTGCAATGATCGACTGGCCTGAAAAAAATAAGTCATAAAAACTGTAGTGCTTTATTCATATGCATGACAATCAGCTTCAACTCACTATACTGAAAAAAAAGGTAGCCAAAAAAAGCCCTTGAGGTGGGAGTAGGAACCGTAGACATTTCGGAAAGTTGTTTACATGTTTTGCACAGATTGTTGAAAGGTGATAAGGATACTGATTTCCACGTTACATTTCTACAAGCTGTGGATTGACCAGTGGTGAGGAAAAATGGAGGTGTGCAATCAGCATGTTCGAGGTTATCTGCTGTATGAGACTTTCACACGCACTTTTAAGAAGCCTTTGAATAATGCCATGCCTTTAGATACATTGTTGTGAATGAATGCATTGCCAGGCATTTGTTTATTTATTTATTTATTTATTTATTTATTTATTTATTTCATAATACTGCAAGCCAATAGATTGGCCCATGCAGGAGGGGCTATACAAGGCATTGAAAATGACAAATACAAAGAAAAATACATGGGGTTACAAACAATGAGGAGAATAACAAAAATACAACGCTCATTCACTCGAGAAAATGCTTCTCAAGAGCTTTACTAAAATTTGAGGACTGGAAAATGGCCTCGGGAAGAGAGTTCCAGTCGGAAACAGTCCGCGGAAAAAAACTGTGCTTGAATGAGTCAGTCTTTGCAAAAATGGGTTCCAGCAAATGAATTCGTGAATGGTGTGTTCGGCGCGACAATTGTTTGAGAATTACAGGGCGGGGTATGTTTAGCTTATGTGTTAAAAGGTTATGCATAAACAACAGACGGGAAATTTTTCTGCGTACTTCAAGTAATGGAATATGGTTGGTTTTCATTAGTGTTGTAGGTGAGTCTAACCTCCTGTATTTGTTATAAATAAACCTAACCGCTTTCCTTTGCACCATCTCTATCTTGTATATGTCTTTCTTTGTGAATGGATCCCATAATACCGAAGCGTACTCTAATTTGGACCTAATGAATGTTGAGTATGCAAGGAGTTTAACTTTACTTGGGGCATCTTTAAGCTTCCGCCTTAAGTAGCAAAGCTTGGAAAAGGACGAGGAGCAAATGTCTGCAATGTGTGAAGTCCATGTTAAGTCATGAGTTAACGTTACCCCTAAATATTTGTATTGTGTAACCTCGTGGATTAAATGATTTTGCAGGGTGTAAGAGAAAGAACTAAAATGTTTTTTGCGCGAAATACGTAAGAGAACAGTTTTACAAGGTTTAGTTGCATATCCCATTTTACGCACCACTGATGAACAGCTAGAAGCGCATTTTGCAACATGTAGTGATCGTTCTGGTTATTTATGGTATTAAAAAGTATGCAATCATCTGCAAAAAGCTTTAAAGAGACATTTCCGGGGATGAAAGTAGACAGATCGTTGATATAGATTAGGAAAAGCAGTGGCCCTAAGACGCTGCCTTGAGGTACACCTGAAGTAATCGGAAGATCGTTAGATCTACAGCCATTAACGTCTACGTATTGTTTTCTATGTTTAAGATAAGAATGAATCCAGTTGACAAGATAAGTAGGGACGCCAATACTATCTAATTTAGAAATGAGTTTGCCATGAGAAACAGTGTCGAAAGCTTTGCGGAAGTCTAAAAAAAGAACATCAACCTGCCCGGATTTATCAAGAACAATTTGGAATTCATTAACCGTAGAAACCCACTGCGTAACGGTGGACATACCCTTTCTGAAGCCGTGTTGCAAAGGGGATAAAATGTTATTTTCAGCTCGAAACGAATTAAGGTACCCTGAGACTATGTGTTCTATTAACTTACAACAAGAAGAAGTAATTGAAATCGGTCTGTAGTTAGAAATACTTAGCTTATCTCCTTTTTTATGGATTGGTACAACGCGGGCCATTTTCCAGTCCTCCGGCACATCACCAGAAATTAACGAGACTTGAAATATCTGTGTTAAAAACTCGGATACTTGTGTTGCAAAACGTCTAAGAAAAGCATTTGCAAGCACATCAGGACCAGAACATTTCTTATCATCAAGTTTACGCAGCATCGACAGAACACCATTCACAGAAATAGCCGGTACGTTACCAAGATCTTCACCTCGAATTCTAGCTGTGGTTGCCCTCTCCGTCAGAAATACGCTTTGAAAGTAAGAGTTAAAACCCTCTGCAATCACTGTGGAGTCGGTCACAAGGTCGTCATTAATTCGAACCTTGCTCAACTGCTCATTCTTTCGACCTAAAAAATTCCAAAACTTTTGGGGATTGCTTCTGATGAATTCGGGGAGCGTCATGTTAAAATAATGAAACTTTGCTGATTTTAACTTTAAAGCAAGTTTCTGTTTCAGTAGTTGGAACTGTTGTAATGAAGATATCTTTTTCTTCCTAAGTCGCTTCACTTTGCGTTTCAGTTGAAGAATTTCTCGGCTTATCCAAGGATTTCGACGCTTGATATGAACTTTTCTAAGTGGAATAAAATGTTCGGTACAGTACTGCACTGCATTCTTAAAGTGATGCCACAAACTATGAACGTCATTCCCGGAAGAGCTGCTTAACAGCGACTGTAAGGCGTCGATGACTGCATTATCATCAGCACGAACGAAGTCCTTTATCATTTTAGCTGGACGCACCCCCGAAGCACCAGGCGAAGCACAACAAAAGTACAAAAGACAATGATCTGATATTCCCGGTTCAACGTCAAGCACTCCATCAAAAAAGGTCTGGCTAACAAAGAATAGGTCTAGCACAGATTGGTTTATTGGTTTATTGGGGTTTTAACGTCCCAAAGCGACTAAGGCTATGAGAGACGCCGTAGTGGAGGGCTCCGGAAATTTCGACCACCTGAGGTTCTTTAACGTGCACTGACATCGCACAGTACACGGGCCTCTAGAATTTCTCCTCCAAAGAAATTCTAGCCGCCGCGGCCGGGATCGAACCCGCGTCTTTCGGGTCAGCAGCCGAGCATCATAACCGCTGAGCCACCGCGGCGGCGGTCTAGCACAGATGACTGTCTGGTGTATTCACGAACAGCTTGCTTAAGGTTTAGAAAAAACATCAGGACTAAAACAATATCACATGAGGCACATAGGCCATACGACGGTTTGTCCCAGTCGATGGCAGGAAGATTGAAGTCACCGGTAAGGATTAGATTCCGATTCTGGTAATGTATTAAATGATCGAAAAGACTAGACATGAAAGAATCCGTTGCATCAGGTGGACGATACACAGCGCAAAGGTAAAATGTGAAGCCATGCGTTACTAGGCGCAAAAACAAGCTTTCATGCTGATCAATTTGGTCAAGCAAGTTACATAAGTTCAGAGAGCTGTTGCACCCTGCTGCAGCTAGGCACATAGGCTGCATGGTAAGGTCTTGAAGGCAGCCATGGAAAATAACAGCCGCCATACATGTGGCCACATAGCCGTACATTTCCAGGTTCATGATGAAATAATTCCAACTCATACACTTGGAAGTTGAGACAGAGGTTATCTCACACTCTGTCAAACAGCAACGCGTGACAGCAACCTGTGCTCTTGCCGCATTGCAATGCATCCACAACCAGGAAGTTGAGACGGAGGTTTTCCCACACACAGTTAAACAGCAACGTGTGACAGCAACAGTTTGTAATTGCTCTTGCTGCATTGCAATATATCCACATTGCTGATTTGGTACTCACGAATAACAAAAAATGGGCTCCATGCAACACGTCCAAGCATGCCTGACACTGATTGTCCCACAACTTCTATGCTCCGTTTTACACATAGCAGGAAACACTGCGGAGGCCGCGGAAGCAGTGCATCCGCTAAACCACATTACTCCGCCATGTATCATTTGTCGATATCGAAACTCTGGTGAGTGTATGGACAAAAACCGCTATCAAAAGATGTGGTAGCATTGAAATCACCGTCAAAGCTATGAGGCACTCAGTGTCTGGGCCCTCTGGCTGTAACTTAACTGTGTGTGGACTACTTTATGGGCGCGAAATTAGTAGAAGCCGTTTGCCCTACCAACCACGTATCATACCGCCACATGCAAGTTTACTTCTCGAAGCTTTGATGAGTCGCAGGATGAAAATGTGGCCAGCCACGGCACTTTAGGCTTCTCGCAACGATATATAGAGTGTGTCCGGAATGTAATGCAAGTATTTTTTTCTAGCTCTGCTATCAGCCCTACCGCGCTCGGATTGGTTGAGTTAGGCGGGGGGACTTTCAACTTTTCATTACTGCGCAGTCTGCCCCAAGCTCTGGGAGTGTCAGAATCGCTGTTTCCATGTACCTACTGATAGTGCTGTGTCACGACATGCGATGGCATCTGCACGCGAACACAAGTCCCCTTGCCCCAAGAAGGCAAGAATGAGAAGTCGAAAACGAAAACAATACTAATTGTATTTTTTGACGCCAAGGGTGTGGTTCACAAAGAATTTGTACCCTGAGGACAGACAGTCAAAGCGCTCTACTGCGTGGGTGTGCTTGAGAGACTGAGAAAAAGGGTCCTCCAAGCGCAAAGGGAGATCGCTGATACATGGCAGTTGCATCACAACAACACTCCCAGCCACACTTCTCTGCGCGTATGGGAGTTCCTGGGCAAGCACAACTTGGCGACGCTGCCCCAGCCCCCCTATAGTCCTGACCTTGCTCCAGCAGACTTTTTCTGTTGCTGAGAATCAACAGCGCCCTGAAAGGAGTCCGTTTTGGCAACATCGAAGCGATCCAAACCGCTGCGGCAAAGGCTCTAAACGAGCTTCCTGTCGACGCCTTCCAGGATGCGTGCAGTGCATGGCAGAGTTGCAAGCAAAAATGTATAGATGCCAAAGGGGACTTTCGAGAATTTTAAACATTTGTAACAATATCATCAATAAATATTTTTCTACAGATAAAATTGCATTCCTTTCCGGACATACCCTGTATGCTTGTGTTCACTTTGGTTGTATGGCAGATTACTTTTTGGGCACGGACTTAGCCTCTGTGAACAGGCACACTAGCTTTGGCAGTGTTGCCTACTATGTATGAAATGGAGTATACACACAAGCAAGAACTCCATATACCTTCATCACTGCTTTAACTGTGAGGATGTAACAAATGCTTTGGTTAGACAATATTCCAACACACACCCCAACTGCTTTTCAGGCAATTATTTCCAAACTGGTTTTGACTTCTGGAATAAAATAGGAAGACTTTTCCTGGTCACCCCATACAACAACAAAAAAAGGGCACTGTGACATGGCACTTGCTTGAAGCTCAAAGCGTGACATGAAGTGCAGCCAATCTTCTTCAGGAAAATGACAATAATAGGCATCTCAAACACCAATCCGACAAGAGTAGAACTAAACATATGATTTTGGTATACCAGCCATGACATGCTGACATAAGCAAAGGAACAGAAAGACAACGGAACAGTTCTTGGGGTCTCAATCTTGCCACAGCGACATATATGTAACACCAGAATGGACCACTCATTTTCCCCCACAGTAACAAGTTGTGCCAACTCCTGATGCAAACAAACATCTGTAACATTAAATACTGATTGATAGCTCAATATGTCTTGACGCCAATGCACAAAACAGGAAATGACAAAGAAAATAGGGACATAGGCACAAACTATTAGGCTGATAAAAAGCAAGCAACAAGAGCTTGCATGTGTGCCATATACAGTAGGACATGTTGCACAGCAAGTAGCTTTGTAGCATCCAAGCTAGGGCAGGGCTGTGGCATGTTGCAAGTTGCGCGTCCGCGCCGAGGGTGGCGCCCCGGTCGAAACGATTGCAGCGATCCTGGTATCGGCGGTAAACGAGGCTGCAGTTAAGCCTAATAAAAATGAAATTTTTCGACCACTATCAATAATAAAAACATGCTTATGAACTAAATTATAACCAGCCATAGGTATTAAAAATAAGACATCAAAGAAATTAGTTGCGAAGATGACGACGCGGGTAACGCGGCAGCAGACGACAAGCAGACGACGCACGGTCAGCCGCGCAAGCGAAAACGGCGACGTCGGCGACATTCGCACTGCAGCAGCGTCATTGGCGTCATGTCGAGTCACACAGTGAGCTTTTCTTGGAGTCTTTATACTAAGAACTAGCACTGCAGCATATTATGTTGTCCCTAGCCCAACGCACTGTGATTTCTTCTACACGAGTCAAAGGTTGAAAATTTTCTCTGCCTTTCTCTGCGTGTGTTTATTCATAGCCACAGACTGATGCGTTTCAATACAGGCCAGATGTTTTACTTCTCTGCTATTTACCTAAATCTCTTACAAAGTCGCGTACAAACGTATATTCAGTCATGTAGCATTTTATTATGTATACTGTACCTTGATACCTTTTTTTATCCCCTATATATTCTCTGTGCGCTCATGTCTGCTAGGTTTACATAATGGCGTTTTTTTTATTTTGATTTTTAGGATGCCTGTTACTGATACTGCAATGTCACTCATACTTAAAATCACTTTTTGGACATCGATTGTCACTGCTGATGTTCTTTTAATAAATTGTTCTTTGTACAAAAACCATTTACGCTTTTCGTTCTCGATCGAGCGCAGCTGCTAAGCAGTCGCGCCGCTCGCCACCATACACCATGCTACATCAACAGACACATCGAAATACAAAAGCGAGTGAGCAGATTCCGTAAGTACTTAGGAAATCAAGCGTGAATGCAGCGCGGGATCAGTTAATCACCATTATTTACAAAGCTTGGATCGAGCTAGCGGCCGCCAGCACCAGGAATGCGCGGGTACAGTGCACTGTAGCGCGAGCAACCGGCCACAACCAGCCGCCTAAACGCGCGCCGCCATATTGGATTTTTGATGCGTTTACCGCCTCTCCCAAGTGCCGCCACCATCGCCTTCTAAAAAAAACGTCCCCATTGGCTCTATGAGAGTGTCACTCCCTTGGCTAGGGGTTGTGCAAAAGACATTCACAAGAGGGACAACCAGGAGTTGCACCTGCCCCATCTGTCCAGCTGAATGTCATTTTTTTTTGCAGAGCCCTTAACTCTCATGTCACATTTCACCTCTTCACATTTCCTGCCAAGGTCACACCAGAAGACCACAGCTTGATAAAATTGCTGGTGGGTGATGGATGATTTTAGTAGTATAGCATATGTTCAAGAAGTATTGGGACTACATTGCACTTGGATACAATATTCTTAAAAATTCTCCCAAAAGTTTGTCACGCACCGAACACCTCCCTTACTTGCACTTTTGCAAGGCTTCGACAGCATCACTGCTTTCTTGAGCAGCCACCTTGTCCATCTGCTGCATATGGCACGAAACCTTTCGTCATAGCCATGCCTGTGCCCTCCATCCTCAGTGTGCATAAGATTACTTGTTCCGTGGGCGCATTATAGGAGTGGAGAGCCGCTGCAGCAGCGCAGTGGCTATGGCGCTCGGCTGCTAACCCAAAAGTTGAGGGTTCAATCCTGGCCGCAGCGGTCGCATTCCGATGGAGGAGAAATTCCAGAGGCCTGTGTGCTGTGCGATGTCAGTGCACGTCAAAGAGCCCCAGGGGGTCGAAAGTTCTGGAGCCTTTCACTACGGCGTCTTTCATAGCCTGAGGCGCTTCAGGACCCATAAACCAAACCATTATAGGAGTTGAAAAACAAAACATCACACATCACCACCCACAGTGTCCTGGAATCCTGCATGAAACTGTCGCGTCAACCAATATGAGGCTGGGCAAACATCGGCTGATTTATTGGCAGTAGTGCCAAAGTTCAATGAGCGAGGAGGGGGTCCAACCAGGACGCTCCTCGGTGTCGTCTTCAGCGGTGGCCGCTGCAACCTGTGCTGTGCGAGGCTGGTGGGGCTGTGAAGGAGCCCGCCAGAGCTGGGAGCCGGAACGAGACATGTGGCTCCTGTAGAGTAGCAGGGGAAGATGGCGTAGAGAGGCGGCAGGACGTTTGCGGCAGAGAAACCGCACAGGAAGGTGTACTGGGGAGAACGTCCCCTACAAACGCTGGCTTCAGGCGGTCCATGGAAAGGGAATCAGGGCGTCCATGAACGTCCACGATACAAAACTTCGACTGTCTTTCGACTATGCGCAATAGGCTGTCGTAAGGTCGCCGAAGTGTTTTGCGGATGGAGTCTCGCCAAATGAACATGTGAGTGCGAGTTGAAAGCCCAGGAGAAACGTGCGAAGGTGTACGAGTCTCGTGTCGAGGTGCAGGAGCTCGAAGACAACGGCAAAATCTGCGAAGCTGCGTCACCTAATTCAGGGCTTGGAGAGGAAACAGTGACGTCGAAAAGTTCGCCAGGAAGACGGAAGGGTGTGCCGAAGACAAGTTCTGCCGGAGTCCAGCAGAGAGCTTGTTTCAAAGTAGCCCGTAGGCTAACCAGAACAAGTGGTAGGGATGAAGTCCAGTGAGTAGCATCCAGTTGTGCTTTGAGGGCTGTCTTTAGCGAATGGCGGAACTTTTCAATCATGCCGTTGGCGATAGGATGGTAAGCAGTAGGGAGAATTTGAGACGTTCCAAGTAGATCCATGAATTTTTGAAAAGGGAAGAGTCAAATTGGAGGCCACGGTCGGTGGTGACAGTCTAGGGAACCCCGTATCGTGACACCCAGCCGGCGACGAATGTTCTGGCGATGGTGTCACTGGTGGCATCGGGGAGAGGGAAAGCTTCAGGCCAGCGAGTGAAACGGTCAATGCACGTAAGCAGATAGGAATATCCAGCAGAAGGTGTCCGAGGGCTCAAGATATCTATGTGGCCATGTCGAAACGTGCTGATGGCGGAGGGACCAAGTCGAAAGGAGATGTCGTTTGTCACTGTGCTTTAGACTGTTGACGTGCTAGGCAGGTACGGGCCCAGGAGCGCATGTCTTTGTTGATGCCAGGCATAATGCATTGCATAATGAGATGCTGCGTGGCGCGAAATCCAGGATGGGAGAGGCCGTGTAGGGCTTTGAAAACAAGGCGACGAAACGCAAAGGGAGCCAACAGGCGGGGAGTGCCTGTCGACGTGTGACAAATGATGGGCACGGGGCACGAAGGGAGGAGAACTTCACGAAGAGCCAATGAGCTGGGGCCCTTGAGAAGCTCCTTAATTTCCGCATTCTGGTGCTGTGCTGTGGTGAGAGCGCTAAAATCGAGGTTGGGTGACGAGGTGGCAGAAGTGAGGAAAGCAGTGAAAGTGCATCAGCCGGGGCGTTGTCAAGGCCTTGCGCATGTCTGATGTCTGTCGTGAATTCCGTCACGTACAAGAAATGACGGATTTCACG
The DNA here is from genome assembly GCF_055824585.1 of Amblyomma mixtum. Taxonomy (NCBI): domain Eukaryota; kingdom Metazoa; phylum Arthropoda; class Arachnida; order Ixodida; family Ixodidae; genus Amblyomma; species Amblyomma mixtum. The sequence goes on along the minus strand of NC_143014.1, from coordinate 326,748,533 downwards.
TGGCGAAAATTTACTGCTCTCCGACTTGGTGGCAAAAGTGAGTGGCTTTTGGTTGGTGACAATGTGGAACTGCCGACCTTAGTGGAGGTGCTTGAAATGCCGAACGGACATGCAGATGGCTAAAAGCTCACAGCTAATAGCACTGTGGCAGCTTTCAGCAGGGGAAAACTTCCGGGAGAGAAAGGATAGAGGGCTCCAGGCACCATCCACGAGCTGGTGAAGTACAACTCCAACGCCGGTGTCGGTCACTCCAACGCCGGTGTCGGTCACTCCAACGCCGGTGTCGGTCATGAGGTGTAGTGGTGCATCAGGACGAGGATGTGCCAGGAGGGCGACATTGGATAGCTTCACTTTGGCAACTTCGAAAGGCTCTAGAGCGGCGGAAGACCACATAAGTTGTGCAGACTTGGCTTTCTTGCCTTGAAGCATGCCTATCAATTGTCTGAGGAGGGCTGCACAGTGAAGGATAAATCGGCGATAAAAATTGTTAACACCAAGAAATTCACGGAGTTTGTGAATTGAAGTAGGCTGCGGCAATTCTTGAATGGCCTTGACTTTGGATGGGAGAAGACGGGTACTCGAGCGGTGAACGCGGTGGCCGAGGAAGTCGAGCTCCGACTTGCCAAATTCACACTTGGCTCTGTTGATGATGAGGGCATATTCAGAGAGACGTGGAAAAGCTGCCAGAGGTGTTGCAAGTGTTGTTCATCATTGCTTCTGAAGACGAGGAGATCATTGATGTAAGACATGCAGAAGGGAAGACCCCGAATTACGGTGTCCACAAAGCGTTGATATGTTTGTCCTGAGTTACGGAGGCAGAAGGGCATGTGGATATATTCAAAGAGGCCGAAGCGTGTAATGAAGGCAGTTTTGGGTACGTCAGATGGTTCCACAGGGATGTGGTGGTAGGCTTTGACCAGGTCAATTTTGGAGAAAATGGTGGCGCCATGCAGCAATGCTGTGAAATCCGAGATGCGAGGTATGGGATAACGGCCCAGAACTGTTGCGTTGTTGAGAGCGTGGTAATCACCACATGGCCGCCAGCCCCCGGTGATTTCTCCAGTACCATGTGGAGAGGTGAGGCTCAGGGGCTAGGGGAGGGTCGGATAATGCTGAGTTCAAGCATGGGCTCGAAATTGTTGCGGGCAATCTGGAACCGGTCTGGAGCAAGGCGCCGAGGTCAAGCGTGCGCAGGCAGGCCGGTGGCCCCAATGTGGTGCGTGACCTGGTGCTGGACGGGCAGTAAGAAGTAGGATGGGCAGATTAGGGACGGGTATTCGTCCAGGATGGTCTCAAAGGACGCCTGGGGTACGCTGGGCATAGAGGCAAGCGGTCCTCGAAGATAGAGATCCTGAACAGGGAAGTTCGTCATGATGTCCACGAGACGCTTGCAGTGCATGTTGACCAGCACATTGTAGTGGCACAGGAAATGAGCTCCTAGGATTGAATAGCGCACGTCGGCGACCAGGAAAACTCACCAAAATACACGTCGGAGGCCCAAATTTACTGTGAGGGCATGTCCTCCATACATAGCGATGGGGGTGAGATTGGCAGCTTGGAGCTGTGGGCGAGAATGGTGGGGAGTGACGATGTAAGGGTGCGGGGTAAGATGCTCACCTCTGCCCCGGGGTCCACTAGAAATTGGAGGCTAGAAGTGCGGAGGCTAGAAGTGCGAATGAAGGATAAGCAGGTGGCCTCCGTGCCGACACCACTCGCCGCTTCTAGTGGTGCCCGTGGGAGTTTCCCTGGAAACGACAGGGTGGAGAGCACCAACGCGCCTTTGTCCCCGAAGGTGCAATGGTACCAGCACTCGACGGCTGGAGCAGGTGGTGGTGGGCCATGCCGGTCAGGTGACGCCCGCCGCCGAGAAAGAGAGACGGGTAATCTGGGCGTGGAACTCATCACGAAGGCGTTGGAGGCCCAATCGGGAGGGAAAAGATGACGGCGGGGTGAGGGGTCGCGACACAGCGCCGAGAGAAACCGGGGAACAGGAGATGTCCATGACGGAATCCGCAAGCTCGGTGAGCTGCTCAAAAGACAAACCGTGGGCAGCGATGAGCACCATGCGAACTGACGAGGGCAAGCGCTGCAGGAACAGCTCACACAGGAAGGCATGGTCGAAGGTGGTGGTAGCCTTGTCACCCAAGAGCTGCTCGAGCCACCACAACAGCTGTGTAGGTTTGCGATCCCCCAGTTCTTCGGAGCAGATGAGCTGTTGCAGGCGGCGGTACTCTGACGTTGTTGTTGACTTGATGAGTGCAGCAGCCAACGTGTCAAAGGGCGCCGAGGTTGTGAGAAGATCATGTACCTCAGCAGCAACTTCGGGTGGAAGCGATGCAGCAACGTGGTAAAACTTCTGCGTCTGGGAAGTGATGCATGCCACAGAGAACTGGATGCTTACTTGGGCGAGCCACAGCTAAGGATCGGCAGCCGAGAATGTGGGAAGGCGAAGAGGCAGCGTAGAAACATGGCCAGAGGTGCCACCACAGGACAGGGTGCAGGCTTTGGCCATGCTGCGTGCGGGTGTTCGAGCTGACATCCGTAGTCGCCAGTTTGTCGCGTCAAGCAGTATGAGGCCGGGATGAGGCAAATATCGGCTGATTTATTGGCAGTAGTGCCAAGGTTCGATGCGCTGCCTTGAGCCAGCCAGAACAGAATCGCGAGAGGCTCCAGCGCGAGAAGGAGGTCCAACCAGGATGCACCTCGGTGTCATCATCAACGGCGGCCGCTGCCACCTGTCCTCTGCACGGCTGGTGGTGCTGCTACAAAACCCCTCAAAAATTACTGAAAAAAGAATTTCAGCTATTTCCCAAAGCCTCTACCCTCAAGAATCAGGGCCCAGTGGCTAAAAAAGAGATGAAGGTGTTCCTCTACCTTGTGCTTTAGCAAGAAATGGTTCGAAAGCCAAAATTGAACTCGCCAGAAGCTGCCGAAAGCTTTCGAGGAGAAGGTTATTTCATTTCACTGAGATGTTGTATCGCTGCGGCACAGCAACACATACCAACTTGGGCAGATCGGCAACATCAACACAACAAGCCTCCAGTCTATTTTGATATGCCCCCCCCCCCCCCCCCCCAATAACACAGTGGAGTCGACAGGGGCGGAACAAGTTCGCGTGCTAACGTCCAGCAACGAGAAGGCCCAGGTAGCCCCAGTGCTGGCCTGTACAGCATAAGGTACTAAATTGGCTCCTTTTCTTTTGTTCAAATACAATACAGTGCCCCATGCCTGTGCACTTTCTGCAAAGCACCATAGCGCATGCCAACGAGAAGCATTGGGTGCACACTGACCTCGTCTCGACTGTACAGACTGTGTCTGGTGCAAGAGGCCAGGCACTACTTTGGGGCTCTGCTGTACATTGGGCACATTGCGCAGACGGGCAGATGTCTAAACGTGAGGCTGAGTGAACACGCATCTTCGCTTCGTCAGCAAACTGAAGAGCACTTGCCAAAGCATTGCAAGAGCTGCCCAGGTTGCTTTCCCTCTTTGAACCGCACGAAGATTTTAGGAAGGGGTAAAGATCAATTGGCGAGGGAAATCCTGGAAGCTCATGAAATATCACAACGCGGTAATGACACATGCATTAGCACACCATCTATTTATCTAATGGAAAAAGAAAGAGACTTTCTAAGACGCACTTAATGTTTGTAAACAGTTTCATGACCGGTGGCTATTCCACGCCTTTTCATCTCTTTTTCTTTTTCTTTTACCGGTTTTTTCTAGTTTATCACAGTTTTGTCATTTTTTAAAGTTTGCGCATGCGTGTATTTGCTCGAGAAGGGATGTGTCTTTCGTTTATCGATTTCATTCAGTTGTAAGTTGTAGCCCCGTCCTGTCCTCATCTTTCTGTGTCCTGTTTTAAACGCTACGTTTGTTCGTTCAGACTCTGCTCCATGCTTGTTCTGGATGCCTTCAAGGACCACTTAGACTGGCATGTCAAAGAAAAGCTTGCAGCTTGCCACACTGAAACGTCCTCTCAACTACACCCACAGGATGTATGTATCAACAAGCCCATGAAAGAGCACATTCGGGCACTTCATAGCGAGTGGCTAATGAATGGCTGAAGCAATAGGCTGAAGCATGCCTCAATCAAGGAAATGGCTAGGTGGGTGGCCAAAGCTTGGCTTGGGATCCCATCACTTATGGTTGTGAAGGCATTCAAGAAATGTGGATTTCTAATGCCATGGACGGCACTGAGGACAAGACTTGGTCAGAGAGTGAGAAGGACCAGTCCGAGAGCGACAGTGAACAAAGTTCAGGCGAATAAAACCCTGTTCCCACCTGAAAATATCAAAATGTCATTTTTTTCTTATGTGGCAATCACATGCATGTGAGAAGTGGGGCTTCAAGTTTTTCCTTTTCTCGGTCATGTAAATTGGGCATCATAGATTCAGGGGCATGTTATACTCGGGTAAACACAGTATATACACAAGCTTCCTCAACACAACCTGTGGGAAGTTGCTGACACAGATTGCCACCACCATAGACGTGACAGTGTGTGACTCATCATGCACCCTCATCACTGGTGCGTTCCATGCGCCTAGCTCGGCCTTCATCCGACTCAAACCTTGAAAGGTGGTTCCGCACGAGCGCTGCCTTGTCCACTGCTCCAAAAGCGCTTGCAAGTGGTGGCGGTGGGCAAGGCAAAGTTGTCAAATGCGATGCCCCAAAACTGCCACTCTCCACCAGCTCATCCACAATTTCCAGCAGATGCCCAACATAACCTGCACCAGGCACACACAAAGCAATGAAAAAAACATATCAAACTTCATTCAAAAAACAAAGTATGAGGGTTTCTCCTGCAGTCTCTCTGCTTTCTTTACGTACACAAGGCAGCAGTGTAGGTATTTAGTTTAATAGTACCCAAATTGCTTTTACAAGTTGAAAACACATGACACTGAAGCTTCCTGCTCTCCTCTGGCATCCTTGAGAAAAATAGCTGCTGCATGGCACAGAAGCAGCTTTTCTAAACACGTCACTGAAAAATAACTGCATTTCTCTAAACCTTGCACTTTGCAAAGAGCTGAGCTGCAAAAGTCCCAGTGAACCATAGGTTGGTCTAGAGTAAGGTGAAATTGTCTCTGAAAAAGTTGATGATAGCACAGTGTTGTATTCAGCTGTGGGCGCCACACTGAGCCACATTTTTTACCACGGCCAGTAACCATGATCGGAAAGAAAAGTTTTTAGAAATGTCATCCATGGGACAACATTATGCGCTTAATGAAGCTTACGAAAAAGGGTGACTGCAGGCATGCGGGCCACAGTTTGAGGAATGTCTGCATACTGCAGCTGCCAGAAGCATATATTTTTATCGCAAACTCTTGGAAAAAGTTCTCCCAATGCGTCTTTACAGTGCTTACTGAATGTGCGAACAGGTGTGTCCTGTACACTAGTGCGATAATGTGCGTATTTTTGTGCGAAGCTGTCATTTACACACGGGTGCAACTTATACACAGCAGTAACTTCAACAAAAAAGATGGTATACGACAGCCCGTGCTTGTGTCGACCTGCGTGGTCCCTCCTGGTGTACAGTAACGCTGGAAGCAGCTTGTGCATGCCACAACTGCTTCAAGGCTATTGGTGCAAGCAATATCATTTTTCGTATAATCTTTCGTGCACGCATCTGCAGCAAAAAGTGGGCTAGATATGCTGTTTTAACTGTAGGCATTCAAGTTTTGCCTTCCCCCTGCAGTTGTATACGCACCAAAAGTTGCAGGCTCTTTGACTGGGCATGCCACTGGGCTGCCTTTCCTGGCTTTGGGGTGTTTCACTGCTCACTGACGCCTTCGCATGGCAGTTCTGCGTTGAACCCTGTCCGCATTCTCGTTGTAGTGCAGAGCGGCCAGTTCTGACCTGTGCAAAAAGATGCTGAATATCAAAAGTGCACACCACAACCTACACAACTGCTAAGGAGAACATACTTTGCATCCAGTTTTGCAAAAAGCATGCCTACATGCAAGCTGCAAGGAGAGCAAACCTTTAAACACTTTTAAGCATGAAATGCTTTTAGCTCCCGTTGTCGGCAGTGTGGTGACGTCACGCCGAGACCGAGAGCTATAATCCGGGCACTGAAATCCACTCATCCGGGCACTGAATTCCAGTCATCCGGGCACTGAATTCCAGTCATCCGGGCACTGAATTCCAGTCATCCGGGCTCTGAAACGAGAACATCCGGGCACCGTACGAGACTTAACGAGATTTAACGAGACTCTCTAAGCCCTCCTACGCGACCGGCATGCAAGCGCCGGTTGGTCTCCAAAGGAGTCACGAAAAATAACTGCTGCCAGTGCCTTCTCAATGTTTATCAAGATATCAGTTGAGCTGTGCGTTTGATAATGCACGGAATTATAATTTCCGATTTCTAATAACGCGTGCAAAAAGCACATAAATGTCACGATACACTTCGTTGTCATACGTGATCTCTTAGGGGCTTCGCGCATCGAAGCAAAGCCGCGCAGGCGCACAGGGGCCCGGGGGAGAAGCGCTGCGTTCAAATGGCAAGGCATCGCGCCGAACGGGTGGTGGCGTTCCTCCCTTCCTTTACGGTGCGGTTCGGGTGTCCACCGAGATGCAGAGAATTACTGCGCCATTTCCTTTCCTGAAAAAACCTTGCGTTCAAATGGCAAGGCATCGCGCTGAACGGGTGGTGGCGTTCCTCCCTTCCTGTACGGTGCGGTTCGGGTGTCCACCGAGATGACATTAATCCCGTAAACATTTCATGCTTACTCTACTCTCGGTTACGGGAGAGGCAGAGTTTAATCAATCAATCAATTCGGGGTTCTGGTCTGACGTCACGAAAGGCCGAATGTGAGGAGCAATGTTGATTTTAGGCGCCATCACAATCTGCCTACCGGATGGTGGGCAATCTAACCACCGTGGCAGGTGGCATTTAAATTAATGACGGGTCTGGTCTCGAAAGGTTGCTCGGGGAGCAACATGGGTCGCTCAAGTCTGGACGGAGGAAGCACCTGCCATCCTGGGCAGTGCGGCATCTTTAAACCGCTGCACCACTATGCCAGGAGTACTATGAAGACTCCCAGGGATTCGCCCTTTAAAGCTATCGTTTCAAAGCTTAAGTGCCCCAATCTTTTTTTTTGGAAAACGCGATGAAATGCTTTGTCATACATTGTGGAGAGCCCGGAGCTGTCTGCCTCAGCCCGGTGCATTTCTGTCCTAAATGCCAGCCATTTTTTTCTTTTGTGTGTTGCTTTACTGCTGCACATGATCATAAACTTATTGCAGCTCTTAGCATCGGTGCATCTTGGACAAAACATGTTTCTCAGTAATCACTGCTCACTCTTTCATGAGCCTCATAGTGCTGTAAAGCAGCATCTCTATGACTTCTTTATAACAGACATGACTGTCACTGCAGGTATTCATGCGAGAATGTTATTCCAGAATTCAATAAAATTGAAAGTCCTTTATTGTTAAAGGGGAAGCCAAAAGAATTCTATGAAGCAAGGGGGTTATCGGCACAGTAGCAAACCCAAGAAAAAGTGCAGTCAGACAGAATACCTTGTCGCATTTTCCAACTTGCGGTCACATGGAGTTGCACTAATTTCATATATAGCTACACCAACTTCCATGATTGCAAATTTCACAATGAGAAATCTTGTGTATACTGTCCGCCCTAACTTTGGTAAATAGTGATAGCTCTATGCATGAACAACAAAGTGTTTAGTTGTACAGCAATGCAGGTGCACTTAACACAAAAGTCTGGCGGTTTATAATATTTAGCACACAATTACACCAATGTACTGTTGAGGCGTATTGAAGAAACTGATATCTTCATACCTTGCGAGCATTCCATGAAAAGAAAATGTGTAGCTCTTTGGAGCAAACCGATGCAGTAGGGAATGTAGGGAATGGAATGACTCCAGACTTGAAGTTTGGCAAGCTGGTGACACCTGCTTGATGTCCGCAAGCAGGCGATGGTTTTCAACCACGCCACGCAGCTTCTCAAAGGCATCAGTACCTGGCGGCATAAAATTCAAGGATACAACATAAATGCAAGAAGAAACATTCTGAAGGGTTAGTGTAACAATAAATAATGAAGAGTAGAGCAATGAGCAGGCACGCACTCTTCTTGCTTGCAATGCATCAACCGAACTATCATCAAGTTTGGAAGTGTCATTAGTGACTGATAAGAGTTATTCGTCCTGCGTAATAACACTGAAAGATATCCCTTTGATACAAATGGCAAGTCAACAGGTCCGATAGAAGTACCTGAAAAATCCACTTCCTGGGTAAGAGGTCTCCATGCTCGCAGTCGGCATACTCCTTACTGCGGCCACAGTGCTTGTTCTGCATGTGGTTGAGGAGTGACCGCCAGATGGTTACCGCGAGCTCACCTCTTTCTGCAGCAGTCTGTTGTCTCCAAGCAGCAATCTTGACGGAAAAATAGAGGTGATTGATGATAGAAGTCACCCACTCTTCTATCACACCACAGCCTCGTGCCCGAGAGACAGCGTGCAGCTTTTTTTTCAGCCCTGGAGAAAAAAGAAGAAATGAGGAAACTAGGCAACTATTCTGGACTGCTCTGCTTAAAAGCAACTGGCAAACCCACTTCACTGAAAAAGCCATCATGCACTTGAGAGGTAGTCTTGTGAAATGATGAGTACACTACATTGATTTATACTCTAAAAAATAATGCAGTCAATAGCACCGTGCACGGACAAAAAATGGCAGCCAATCTACATAGGTGACCAAATGTGAATTAGGTGCGCTAGCACTGCTTTTCCTGGTTAAGAACCAAAACCCACTCAAGGCAGCCAACCTTCCTGCCACCAGTCTGCCAGAGGTTTCAGACAAACGTCGGTGATATCTTAGATAGGATACTGTCTGGATGGCTGGCTTGCAAGCAGGCTGCCTTTAGCCTGCCAGATGCCATAGACTAACACCGGCGAAATGTGGGACCAGGGATTTTAGCGCTAGAACAGTACAAACCTGAAAATGAACATACGATATACGCATACAATATGTATGCACAATATGACCACTCTACATGCACTGAACAGCAGGGCTAAGTCTGCAGTGATCAGAAATTATAGACGTATAGAGGTAAGCACACTTGTATAGAGCGTTCGAGCAGCGTACAGTGGAGCAAATGAACAAAGATTTTATTTCATCTGTTTGGCTAGACAATAAAGGCATGTGACTGAACGGTTTTTATCTCTCTCGCTGTACTTCGAGTACAAGGGTTATTTCTAAAACTGAGTTTATATATCTGGCCGGTGCTGTCGCATGTGGCTGCGCACCTGAGTGTGCCTGTCGGTGACTATCTCGAGCACACGGACATTATTGTCATCAAGGCCCTTCAGTGCCCTCTTTAGGCCTTCTAATTCCATGCCACCACTGCTGGAAACTTCATTGGACTGCAACGGGAGGTCGAGGGAAAGAAAAGTTTAATCTGATCGGAGCCAATATACTGTACGTGTCAAAACCGAAAAGAGCTCTTGCCTGTACAAGTTGCATGTCAATTATACGATTCAATGGAGTGTCCAGCAGTGAGTATCTGCCGTATTTAGCACTGTAGCCAGGGGAATCTGCGCCGCTGTCACCTGCCAACTGGGCTCCAGTCCTTTTCACACAGTTCACCAAAGACTGCTGTTCCCGTATATATATATATATATATATATATATATATATATATATATATATATATATATATATATATATATATATATATATATATATATATATATATATATATATATTGTTACCAATGAACTGGTTACTCAATAAGTGGACGAATCGTGAACGAAGAAGTGGCGGTGCGCTGAACGACGACGACGTTGCCAGTTGGTAGCTGGGCCGGTGTCTGAGCTGAGTGCTGGCCATCTCAGAGCAGCCGTCAATATAGACTTACCGCCGTAACATCCCCGTAACATCTTTTGGTGGAGGTCGCGGGTTCGAGCCGACATGCGACGACCCGACGAGACGACGGGCCGAACCGGCGAGACGACTACCGACCCGGCCCCTCCGTCTGCGCCTGCCACGCCAACTGTCGTCGTAGCCCACCCTCGCGACCCGGGCGCATTCTGCGGTACAGATGGCGTGTACGTCGAGGACTGGCTCTCGCTTTATGAGCGTGTTAGCCAGCACAACAGGTGGGACACCACGCTGATGCTGGCCAATGTGATATTTTATCTTGCCGGCACCGCACGCGTCTGGTTCGAAACCCACGGAGAGATTGCCACGTGAGATGCCTGCAAGCAGAAGCTCCACGACCTGTTTGGGAAACCAGTTGGCCGTCAGCTTGCTGCCAAAAAAGAACTTGCAGCTCGCGCCCAAACGGCCACTGAATCATATATTACATACATTCAAGACGTCTTGGCACTGTGCCGAAAGGTCGATCCCAACATGACCGAAGACGATAAGGTAGGCCACATTCTTAAAGGCATTGCCGACGATGCCTTCCACCTTCTTCTATGCCGGGACTGCTCTACGGTTGACTCCGTTTTGCAGGTGTATCGACGCTTTGAGCAGGCCAAGCACCGGCGCATTGCACACCGCTTTGACCGCCTGCCTAAAGGCCCGTTCCCACTTGCCAAAAAATCCGGCGAGCGAAGCGGATTCGGCCGCTTTTGACGCCGAGCGACGCGGAAAGCGGCGCGACGAGGGCGATCGGGCTGGACCCATTTCCGCCGCGCGGCGACCAACATGGCGGCGCTCTTCGAAGCCGGACCCGTCGCTTCGGATTGAATTCTCGTTGTTGCTGCCTTTTTCAGTGCGTTCACTGGCCAGAAATTCGGCACAAGTCTTTCGCTTCGACTCATCTCGCCTCTACAAAGACGTATAAGTGATAAACTTGCTTTATTTTTTTTATTCAGAGTGACGATTCTGCCGCTTCTAGGCTTAACAGCAGAGTCGGTTTTTTGACAGTAATGGTTCCCGCCCTGACAACCAGGTGGCGCCACTATAGGTAAAGTCTATTTTGGCGTCTGTGCTAGCATACGCTGAACTAAAAGTGAGAATGCGCCTACACACGCACACACAACAAGCCACTAGGCTCATCAAACGTGTGGCACACAGAAAATCGGGCCTACGGGAACCAAACACGCTTCGACTAACACAGGCTTACTTCACCAGTAGAATAACATATGCACTACCGTATCTGCCCCTCTTAGCGAAAGATAGAGAACGCCTAGACGGCCTCATTCGGAGCAGTACGCGCACAGCTTTACGCCTTCCCCCATGCACTTCCACAGAGCGCCTTCTTCGACTAGGAATACATAACACTTTCGAGGAACTCTGTGAGGCCACCAAAACGGCACAACTAGCCAGACTCACACGCACCCCTGCAGGACGAGCTCTGCTGCAGTCTCTTCGCATATCGCCTGTCGGCGTTATACCCGGCACTGACACAATCCCCACTCCCATAAGAGCTGCAGTTCAGATACCCCCCCTCCCTAAACACATGCACCCGGAGCGCGATCAAAAGCGCAGAGAGGCCCGGGCACTACACAGAGCTTACGGAGAGGATCCCAATGTAGCATATACTGATGCCTCGCTCTACGCATCAGGCGCACAAGCAGCTATAGTGGCTGTTCGCAGTGACGGCCGCCCCATCACGGCAGGAACCATTCTTACCTCATCCATAACCACGGCAGAGGATGCGGCTATCGCTCTAGCCATCTCCTCTTCAGCCGCTACCAAAATTATATCCGATTCGCAAACAGCAATCCTAAATTATAGCACTGGTCGTATCTCTCGGCAAGCCAGCAGCATACTCCGACGCTGGAATCCCTCCAGAACCGTAACGCTCATCTGGGCGCCAGCACATGCCGGACTACCCGGAAACGAGGAGGCGCATGCCCTCGCCCGAGATGTTACCCTCCGGGCGGGTGAGCACACCGCCTCCTCCGTCGAAGGGGAGTGCCTGTTAAATTTCAGTGACATCCTAAAACACTATCGTTCCAACAGACAGATATACGCACCTCCTCACCCTTCGCTATCAACCACGCAATCAACTTTCTGGCGCAGGCTTCAAACTCGCACACTCCCATACCCGATAGTCATGCACGGACGCTTCCCTGACCTATTCTCCTCCTCCTGTCGACTATGTGGCAAGCCAGGCGACTTTCTGCATGTTCTGCTAACCTGTTCCACTTACCCGCACCCCCCTCCCCCAGAGGTGGCACTCACTTACTGGGAACAGCTGATGTCCAGTTCAGCACTCCAAGACCAACGACTCGCCATCACCAGTGCCTCTAACAGGCTGGCCCTCCAGGGTCTGGCACACCATTTGTAAGAGAGGAACCCACTGTGTGGGCCACTCCCGCAGGCCATGAGGGGGGCTCTGCCCCCCACCTGTAATTTGTCGTGGGCAATAAAGTTTACACCACCACCACCACCCGCCTGCGTTTAACGTACGTAAGCATGCATACGCTTATGGTACATACGCAGCGTAAATTTATGCTCTTTTGTCACTATATCTGTGTATGCCGCTATCAGCGAAGCGGTGTGGAAAGGCGAGAAACAGCAGCGGCACGGCGGATCCGCCTCGCTCGCGCGTGAACAAGTGAGAACAGGCCCTTGTTTTTGCGGCGAGCGAATCCGCTTCGCTCGCCGGATTTTTGGGCAAGTGTGAACGGGCCTTAACACAGCTGCTAGTTCCACGTGCGAGGATCTGCCGACACTGAGGCAGCCTTCAAACCCCGACAACGTGACTCGCATCGTGCGTCGTGAACTGGAGGCCCTGGCTCCTGTTATGACCAACGCGCCCTTGTCGGACAACACCCTGGCCACAATATCCCTTATTCAAGCTGTTGTCCGCCAGGAGGTCGCCAACTTGGGCATGCCCTCCAGCCATCGTCCCGTCGAACCTCGGAGTGCGAGCCCCATGTCTCCCGTGGTCGCTACTGCTACGGCCCGCAACACCTTCGTCCCAAGTTACACAAGGTATCGCAATCCGGATGAGTGGCGTACCCCTGACGACCGGCCGATCTGCTTTACGTGCTCGCGCGTAGGCCACATCTCTCGCCACTGCCGCAGCCGTTGGTCCGCACCTCCCCGACTTTTGCCCTACGTCGGCCGCCGTTATGACTATGGACCCCGTCGCTTCACGCCTCGGAATGACCCACCCAGCGCCGAGTCCACACCGCCTCCTCGTAGAACCAGCCGCTCTCCCTCCCCGACAGCCCACTGTTCCCGCTCACCTCTTCCGCACCGCAGTTACTCACCGTTCTCTGCAGGCCGCTTCGCGGGAAACTAGCCAGTGCAGCTCCCGGAGGTGATGCTGCATTGGTGCCCCGACCTGAAAATCCTCTACTGACCCAGCCTTCGCCCTGTAATCTGCTCGACGTTTTTGTGGACGGTGCTCCTGTTTCTGCCCTCATTGACACTGGCGCCCAAGTCTCGGTTCTTAGCTCATCCTTTTGCCGTCGCCTCAAAAAAGTTCAGACCCCTGCCGCTTCGCCCACCGTTCGTGTTGCCGATGGCAGCACTGCTGCCGTCACTGGCCTGTGCACTGCCCGCGTCACTCTTGCCGATCATCACATCCCAGTTTTGTTCACCGTCCTCGAACACTGCCCTCACAATGTGATCCTTGGTCTAGACTATCTAACCCCTCACTCTGCCCTTATCGACTGCTCCAGCGGCCTTCTACGATTGAACCTGCCTCTCAGCTCAGCCGACACACCCTCAAGCTCCACGCCCCGCCTTCGCTCCATCGAGTACGCTCGCCTGCCCGCCGACTCTGCCGTTTATCTGCCTATGTCAGCATTTCCTGCGGTTCCTGATGGGGATTACCTTGCCCGCCCACTCGCCGATGTCGTTCTCTCCCGCAATGTTTTTCTTCCGCACCTCATCGTGAGCGTCACCAAGAATAGCACCTACCTTCCTGTCCTCAACATCAGCTTGTCACCACAAGTTCTTCCTGCAGGCATATCGCTTGCTACTTTGTCTTCTCTCACTGACTGTACCGTCACTGCTCTCTCATCTGGACCGCCTTCTACTGTCTCTCAAGCGCCCGACATCCCGGCCAAAGTTCCGCAATCCATTTCTGCGATGATTGCTTCTGACCTGAGCCCCGAGCATGCACAGGATCTTCACAACCTTTTGGTGTCCTACACCGACATTTTTGACTTCGCTTCTGCTCCTCTGGGTCAAACATCGGTAGTGACTCACCGCATTGACACCGGCGATGCAAGACCTATACACCGGAGTCCTTATCGTGTGTCGCTACCAGAGCGCCAGGTCATCCAGCGGGAGGTGGACAAGATGTTGGCCAACGATATCATCGAGCCTTCAAACAGCCCTTGGGCATCTCCTGTCGTGCTCGTGAAAAAGAAAGACCAAAGTTGGCGGTTTTGCGTCGACTATCGTCATCTCAACACGGTCACGAAGAAAGACGTCTATCCCCTTCCGCGCATAGATGATGCCCTGGACTGTTTACATGGCGCCCGCTACTTTTCTGCCATCAACTTTCGTAGCGGGTATTGGCAAATCTCTGTTGACGCAAGAGACCGCGAGAAAACAGCTTTCGTCACCCCTGATGGCCTTTACCAATTTAAGGTCATGCCCTTCGGCCTTTGTAACGTCCCTGCCACATTTGAACGGATGATGGACTCGTTACTCCGGGGCTTCAAGTGGACGACCTGTATTTGTTACTTAGATGATGTAATTGTTTTCTCGCCCTCTTTTGAAACCCACCTGCTTCGCCTTTCGTCCATCTTGGCACTTTTCCGCCGCGCAGGTCCTCAACTCAACTAAAAAAAATGCACTTTCGGCCACCGCGAACTCAAAGTTCTCGGCCATTTGGTGAATGCCAGTGGCGTACAACCTGGCCCTGATAAAGTTCGTGCCGTCAGTGCTTTTCCCTGTCCCCGCTCGCCCAGCGATGTCCGCAGCTTCATCGGTCTCTGTTCCTACTTTCGCCGGTTCGTCCCGAACTTCGCAGCCATCGCTCGCCCTCTCACCAATCTGTTGCAGAAAGGCATTCCTTTTTCCTGGGGACCAGAGCAGGCTACTGCATTCTCCAGCCTTATCGGCGTCCTCACCAACCCTCCTGTATTTCCCCATTTCAACCCGTCTGCCCCGACTGATCTTCGCACCGATGCAAGTGGTCACGGAATTGGCGCCATCCTTGCTCAGCGACAACGCGGCCAGCACTGCGTGATTGCGTACGCCAGCCGTCTTCTTTCTTCCGGCGAGAAGAATTACTCCATCACAGAACGCGAGTGCCTGGCTCTTGTTTGGGCCATCCCCGTAACAATATATATATATATATATATATATATATATATATATATATATATATATATATATATATATATATATATATATATATATATATATATATATATATATATATATATAGTGTTACAGGCCCAGAAGTAAGGCAAAGAAATAAAGGAATTAACGAAGCGAGAACCTTGAAGCAATGCATTTAACAATACAAATGCACTAATGGACATGGTAGTACTACGTAGGATTGTCCATTTTCTCAGGACTGGGCGTTGACTCACTTCAGAAATTTATTTTCATAATTAGTCTCATGCGCATCTTAGTGTTTAGGATGTTTTGGTCAACACAGAAACATTTTCAGACAAACCATGCTCACCTTGTGCACAGCAGGAATTAAAATGTCCCTCTGCAGGCGATCGTATGTGCGCTTACTAAAGCATGCAATTTCAGCACTCTTGAAGAGCCGCAGGAATTGTGTTGGACTTGCGCCTGTGAATAGAATTGCAGCGGCCAGAGCAAGGTTCCCCATGGCAAAGCGCCTCTTCTTTGGCTGGCTGTGCCATCTCAAAACATGGCCATCTTGGCATGTGGACGTGACCACAGCGAGGGAGCCAGAAACCTGCGCAAGAAAGAAAACGGACCTATACATTACCCTATATGTGCCAAAATTTAAGGACTGCGCCTCTTGTTTCATTTCATTTATTTTATCCATAAAGGCCCCACGGCATTATATAAGTAAGCGGTACAACTGGTGTAAATACATGCATAAGAAAAACGCACGCACAATGAACACAACACTGCAAACTGTAAGCACTAAAAAAATAACATGAAGAAGACCACGGGATTAGAGATAAAGGACGGGCAAAATACTGAAAAAAAAATGCATGTGCAGCAGTTTGCACAAGTGAAAGTCGTTGAATGATTCATAGTGAGGCCGACAAAATGGTTTGTAAACATTGCATAAAAGGACTGTGTCGTTGCGTGAGGCATTCCAGAGGGTTATTGCATTGGGAAAAAAACTTTCATCGCTAAAGTACGCTCTCAATGCTGGCTATGGCGTGGCTGCGGCTAAGGGGACTGGAAATTCTGGTCAGGGGTTTCATCAGGGGATGCCTTGACGTCGGATGGCAGAAAAAGCTGAAGAGCAGGCAAAGCCGTGAGGTGATACGGCGTGACTGGAGTGTTTACTGCATTAGGGAGAAAATCATTAGGGTTTCATGCTTTCGGTATTTACTGATAAACCACAAAATATGAGCCCCGAGGCATTTTCGTTTGAAATGGTAAACTGAAAAACCCAAAATTTTAACTGACCTTGAAAAACAAATTGGTATTTTCACATGAAGAAATGTTCTACACTACTTTTTTTCTCGACCTGGAACACAGCCACACTGAACTGTCCTTGGGGCCATTCCTTTCTGTTGAAACCATATTCCTTACACCGAATTCCCTTCCAGTACCTTTACCATCATTACAGTTCAAAAATCCAAAGTAGCGGTGCTTCAGCGATAGTCTTCGACTCTGCATTGTATATGCAGAAAATGACTGCCGAACTTAACGAGTCATGTTGAGAATTTGTCGCGGTGCCCATAACAGACATTTGTCATCTTTTGAACGTTGTTGCGACGAAGTCTATGAAGATGCCATCTTTCAGTGCTGTGAGAGAATTGGCTGTTCATGTACCAGCAATGCTTACAGGCTCCAGGGAGGCATGCCGTGAATTTCATATTGCCTGCACGTCCCTTGGATTGCCAGTTCAGCAAGTGGCCACAGTGATTCCCATGCGCAGGTACTATTTTTTCAAGCACTCACTGATGTTCTTGCTTACAAGAAAGTAATCGAACAATTCGTGGAGACCACAGCTAAAGGTGAAAAGTTCGAGAAGGCGCGAGCACTAATCGCTAACGCTGAGGACGTGACTGTACTTTTTGCAAAGTGTGATTACTCGGCCAAGAACGTCCCGCCAATAATCCCAATACAAAAAGCCTTCAAGTCTGAGGAAGTGCTTATCTGCTACGTGCACTCAAGCATGCTTGGTCTAGAGTCCCCCTCGTGAGTCAATGCCTTCCTGAGCAGCAAGAGTTTGTTGCGAGCACCGACACTCTTACACCCGACCAGCTCTGATGTCCGAGAGAAATGCGCGCTCAGCTTTCATGAACACTCGCTTTTTCATAGTCTGACCTCTAACTCAGCTGAAGGTCAAAACTGGGCACCCAGTGATCGAAGGACGAAGTCCCGTAGTGAAGCTTTTGTTTCATAACTCTTCCCCATTTACGGACGGCATGGCTGACAAAAATGACGGATGGGAGAAGAGGTGTGCCGCAC
Source organism: Amblyomma mixtum (assembly GCF_055824585.1). Taxonomy (NCBI): domain Eukaryota; kingdom Metazoa; phylum Arthropoda; class Arachnida; order Ixodida; family Ixodidae; genus Amblyomma; species Amblyomma mixtum. The sequence goes on along the minus strand of NC_143014.1, from coordinate 326,731,022 downwards.
ACAGGACATCGCTCAAAAAAGGTGCATTCCAGAAAAGCTGGCTGTTTGCTCTAAAAGACAAAAAGTATTTCCATACCTCTACTGATGACTCTGCAGGAAGGTGGCATTTCCTGCAAAACTTCACAAGGTCCAGGAGGTTTTCCTCGAACACAATGATTTTGCGAGGACGTGGTTCAACAAGAGAACTGTAAAGCAAATGTATGTTTCATTTAACACATTTGCTTTGTTTCCATGCAGCATCATTCACACCTTTCCTTCAGATGTCAAGGCTTTTAAGAGGTACTACTTGAAAATTAACTTTCTGAAGAGAATATCTCGAAAAACTTTTACAGTTCAACTACCTATTTTGACCAAAAATTTTGCATATCTGTAAGCCATGCATGGAAAGAAAAATCAGCTTCGAGCCATGAGGCACACCTACGCTGCCGAGTTTTTCAAAGATGGCTCATACGTAATGTCCATTGAGTCATCCTGAAAAGTCAGTGGCAACTCCGGTGGCTCTGGTGTTGGTGGCTGTGGGGTTGAGCACCTCGGCTTTTGGTCCTCTGAGATCGCAATGTCCGCAAAATCACACTCGGTTTGACATTCTGGAATCGAAGGTTAGGCGGGCTATGGATGTGCACATGTTTATACCGAAGAATGTAGGAGCACAACAGCTCCTTGAAAAGCGTGCATTTTGCAACAAGTACAGTCATGAAATTTATGAGCGTGAACACGGCAGCGCGTGGCAGACAGCCTCGAACCCTACTTGTGGTGATATGTGGCAGCCGCTTTCATAAAGAGAGTGGAAAGGGAGGTGTGTCCCACAGCTCGCCGGAAGCACGCAAGGCGGCATAACCCTTTCCATCACGTTGCAGAAAGCAGCCGTCGCGTATCGCCACAAGTAGGTCTCAAGGCTACTTGCCGCATACTGGCGAGTTCACGGTAATAAATTTTATGACTGTACAGTTGTGGGGCTACTTCTTTAACACTTGCTTATAAAAAATGTTTTCCTTAGCGAAAAGAAACATCTGCACTAAGCCTGTTGCTTAAGACAACTTATTGTAATGTGGCCATAGAGAGTACTGTTTTAGAAACAGTACTCTCTATGGCCACATTGCAATAAAAAAACCTAGCATCAAAGTCATCAGTTCACAGATTGGTCAAAAAAGCGACTAAATCACACTCCCTGGCCAAAGCTACTCAGAAATAAATTGTCCACATCTCTTGATACTTCTCTTGAACACATTATGGAATTAAAGTAGAAACAAGAAGATGTGTACTGTCAGGAGCAAAGGCCGTATACAACACACAGCCACCGCCAGATTTTCCCGGAGAGATTTCATACTCACCCACAGTCCTGGTTGCACTGTCTGTCTGCACACCAATACTTTTAATTTTTGGACGCACTGTACCTTGTGTCGCCTTCAGTGACACTTGCACAGTGCACTGAGTCTGGGCATCGCGTGTACTGCACTCAATGCCCGCTGTGGCTCCGCGTGGTGGTGATGATGACCAGATGATGACCAAGTGCTGGAGCAAAATATGATTATCAGAGAAGTCTTGAAGGCAAGTTTTACACACAAAGCCCACACCGTATGTGACATGCCTCCAACTATCACGTTAGTGATTGGTCCATCAGGCGCACTGTTCACTCATTTCCATGAGTGTAGATAATTCCATACATATTTCCCACCAAATGGCACATGAGCCATATTGAACATGCCAAGAAGTTTTAAGACTAATGACACAGCACTATTTTGTAAGTGGTCTAGCCGACGTAGGTGAATCGGTAAGTGTACTTGTTAACCAACGACCGTCTCTATGATTTTGAGTTCGATTTTTCGACACTGCACATAACAGTGCGATTGAGGCTTACAACGAAACTGATCAGCGGAAAAGTAATACCTGCGCTCGAAGATTACTCTTCCATGGCCGTTTCCTCGCAGAGATCACCATCATCGCTGCCAACCTCAGCCACACACTGCGCAAAACATCAATACGCCAGCATTACCGCCGCTCTCAATGAACATGGCCGCAGACAATCGGATGTAATACAAACCTGACGCTTTGGCGCTGTTGCTCAACTTACAGGCGGTAGGAGACGTTGTGCAGCAGTGGGATACACCGTCGGCACGGCACCGGGCATGAGACAACGCTTCTTCGGAATCCCGAAACTGGCCGCATACTTGTGCTCGTACGAGTCCGAGCAGAAGTGCAGATAGCAAAGCATGCTCGATCTCCCCGGCGTCCAATAGTGCCGCCCAGTAGCCCGAACAAAGTCTGTCCAGGCGTTTCTTTGGGCATCGTCCCAGGGGAACTTATGAAAACTCACAGGGTCTCCGGATTTGCTGGAGCAGAAGTCCACCGCACAGTAATGTAAAGGCATGACGGTCGTTGAGCGAGCAATCGTCCGGTTGTCCCGACACGAGCACGATCGCACGCTAATATCGCCTTCGCGGGTTCACGTGAGGATGCGAAGCACTTTGCGAAACTCCAATAAGCCTGGCTAGTTCGGGAATAAGTTCACAAAAATAACCGAACGAGTGGCGGCTCGCAGCAAATCAAGCTCGCTGGTGCGTCAGCTGCGCTCACGTGGCTCGTCACTCGTGCCTCATGGCTGCGGCTGTGCCCCGCTCATCTTACGTCACTGTATTTTAATATGACGTCACTAAAACGTTTCTTATTTTTCCCCCTTGTGACGTCAGCGTTGATTGCGCTAGCGATGGGCATAGATCGTGAGAGTGAGCATTTAGGTAATCTTTGGAACCGAATTAAAATATTTTTTAAGCGTTTGTTGTGTCCAATATCTGGCTGTGAGTGCCCTTGTGTAGAGAGAAATCCCATAACAGGCTTTTTATAGCCTCAAAATTTTGGTGTCTCCACCCCTTTAACGTGCCGCTATTCTTCGCTGAAGTTAGTCAGCAGTACATCGGCTTGTCCTTTGCAGAAATGTGCGATGCCTCTTGCGATGCCGATTCCTCGGTCGAGAGGCAACTGCATGTTCCCCTCGATAACGGCTTCAGTGTTATTCGCTCCTTTGGAGCCTACGGTGACGATGACACTTGAGCGGGGTGGGACACTCACTTGTTCCTGTAGGACACTAAGCGCAACGTGATATTCCGGAGTTCTAATCGATGGGATGGCCTCGTCCTTGGAAAGCGTGATCATCTTGGATCGCAGGTCGATGATCGCCTGATGCTCAGTAAGGAAATCCATGCCCAAGATCACTTCGCGGGAACATTGCCGTATCACTACGAAGGTCGCGGGATAGATATATCCCTTGAGAGTAACTCGCGCTGTTCACCGTCCTGATGGCGTAATGATGTGGCCCCCTGCGGTGCGAATTTGTGGGCCGTCCCAAGCGGTCGTTACTTTCCTCAGCTGCGCAGCGAATGGTCCATTCATCACCGAATAATCGGCTCCTGTGTCGACCAGAGCGGTAACTTTCCGGCCGTCGATAACGAATTCTAAGTCGGATGTCCTGGCTCTGGCGTTGCACGTCGTCTTCGGCGTCGGGCCATGGCTTCGTCGGATATGTGAATTGTGGGTGGGGCGTACGGTCGAAGCTTTTCCTGATGACGGCGTCGTTTCGAAGGTGGTTCACGTCGTGGTCGAGGTTGTCATTGGATGCGGCGTCGGCGTAGTGGGTGCGACGTCTTCATACGGCGTGGTCGCTGGAGGATCTTCGTCGTTTCCTCGGCAAGCAACCTGACCTCCACAGGTTGCTTTGTTTAGTTTCCCCTACGTGGGCTAGGGGACCTTCCTCGGACAGCCGCAGCGAAGCTGCGGCCCGGTGATGCAAAACGTGCGGTGGATGGCGACCGCGAGCGGGAAAGAGGGTTTGACGACACGTACTCCCCTCTGTGCAGGTAGTCGTCGATTTCCCGTGGTCGCTGGCCAGGGAATGGTCGTGGGGCATCCATGGCGAAACCACGCAGCCCGATGCGTCTGTACGGGCAGTGGCGAAGTACATGACCGGCTTAGCCGCAATTGAAGCAAAGCGAGCGGTTGTTGGAAGTCCTCCATGCGTCGCACTTCCAGGGGCTTGGGCGTCGTTCGTAGGCTGGGCGGGCGGGGGCAGGGGGACGGCGTTCGGGTACAGCTGGTTCATGTCGAAGAGGCGGAATTAGGCTCTCGCGTTGGGGCTGAGGACTGAGTAGTGCAGCGGCGTACGTTAAGGCTGGAGCTTCAGCTGGAGGTGAAGATGACGGGGTGCCAAGCGCATTCTGCACTTCTTCGCATTTGATTTTCTCAAGGGTCGCTACTTGAGGCTGGTTGGAAGATGGTAGCAGGCGACGCAGCTCTTCCCGTACAATTTCGCGGATAACATCCCGCAGGTTGCCTCCGAATGCTGTGCCATCCGAGAGGGCAGTCGAGGTCACTTGGGGCTGTCGAGGAAAATGACGGGCTCGTGCTTCCAAGGTTCTCTCAATGGCGGCTGCTTCACTGGTGAATTCCGCGACCGTCTTCGGCGGGTTGCGGGTCAGACCGCCGAAAAGTGCCTCGTTAGCACCACGCATCAAAAGCTCCACCTTCTTCTCCTCCGTCATGTCAGGATCGACTCGTCGAAAAAGGCGCTTCATATCTTCTACGTATGCGGTCACTGACTCGTTCGGGTGTTGGATGCGTGACTGTAGAAGCAGCTGAGCTCTTTCTTTCCTGATGATGCTCGTGAAGGCCTTCAGGAACTCCCGTTTGAATAATTCCCACGTGGCTAGAGAAGCTTCTAGGTTTTCGAACCAAGTTCTCGTTGGTCCTTCAAAGGCGAAGAAAATATGGCTCATTTTAGTCTGGTCGTCCCAACTGTTGAACACGGCGACACGCTCAAGCTGTTCCAGCCATTCCTCGGGATACTCGCCCGTGAAGCGTAGAACGTGGGCGGCAGTCGGGGCTGGTGTAAAATAATGGGGGCTGGTGTCGTAGCCATGGCTGAAGTCGAAATTGAGGGGTCCTTCTTCGCTCGCGTGTGGTCCGGTAGCAGTCCGAATTCTGGTGGACACCTCTGGAGACGACGGCTGTTGCGCCCTTCGCCTGCGGAGGGGACGGCTTCTGCGGCTTTCGCGTGATCTGCTTCGAGACGGCTTGGGCTGCTCTGACGGCTCCCAGGGGGTGAGGGCGACAGGGACATCCGCTAGCACCTCCACCAAATGTCACGTAGTGGTGACTGCAGACCCGCGAACAGGAAAACAGCGCTCAAACGGCGCTTAAAATAATTAATCTAAAGCATTTTAGGGAGGGGGATCAGACATTAAGTTCAATAATCAGCAAAGTCAACTGAACTCTCATACATTCAGCTGGTGCTTCAGTGTAAATGGTTAAGACCAACAAACCACGCATACAAAACAGCAAACGCACATTTAACACTATCGAAGCTATTAATATTGTCGCGTAGTGGTGGCTGCAACCCGCGAACAGGAAAACAACGAGGATGTGTTCGAAACAGAACTCTTTATTTGGACTGACTTGCGCCCGCAAAGAACTGAATCACTCGGCGGCGGCGTATCAACAAGCGTGCCTCGGCGGTCGTCGAACAGACCGCCCGCCGCTCTCGGCCGTGCTCTTTTTAAAGCTGATAGCGAACACTCAAGATAAAGCTTGGAAAGTTACTAGAACATTCTGGCGCAAAGTAGAATCGGCTCCGTCTGGACGCGATCAATCGATATAGATCTAGGCGCGTCTTGCGTCACAAACGAAGCGATAAAGCGGCGTGTCGGCAGCCTTGAAGCATGAACAAACAAACACTACAAACGAACGCTACAAAGATTCGCGGCAATATTTACGGTTTCTACAATGAAACAACTGGTGCAGCGTATTCAACTCCCTCAGCATTCGGGCGCTCCCGCTGCAAGCTCGTAGCACCGCACTGGTAGGGATCAACTCCTGTGCCTCTCTAGTACACCGAGAACGGTAGCAGGCTGGCCTGCGACCCGGTGTCCACTTTTAAGAAAATGTTTCTTCCGGAAACTTGAGCTCCCACTACCCAGTCTTTGTTGCTTCCTTTGTCAATTCCAACTTCTAGGATGTCCGAGTCGTCGTCACTGCTGTCTTTGCTAACGTGTCCAACCTTAGACAATCCTTGTCAGAAAACTGCGAACTGGTGAAGCTTGCGGCATTCGTGGCACCTTTTCCTGTAGGCTGGGCACCGTCTGAGCCTGTGCCGTCGGTTTCAGTTTTTGCAACGGTACTGCCTGCGGGACTCGTCACCACTTTTGCTTCGTGACGGTGGCGCGTGCTTTGAAACGGCATCGACGCGGTCTTCCGCAGCTTTCCAGAATTCGTTTCGTTGTGCGAGAGACTCTGCTACCTGGCAGAATTCTTCAGCTTTCAGCAATGTTAAAGGCTTTTTTCGAAGCATTTTCCCGCGCAGCTTTCAGTCATTCGTGCTAAACACGATTTCGCCCCTGATCAGTGAATTGCGCTGATCTCCGAAATTGCACTGCGCGCCTTGCTTTTTGAGGTCCCGTACAAATTTCTCAAAAGGCTCTCCCTCTACCGGCTTTCTCGAGCGAAAGACATAACGTTCAGGAACTTCGTTGCTCACCTCGGCACAGTAGGACTCGAATTTCCCCAACCAGCGTTGCATACTCGTCCTTGCTTTCTGCTGCCACGAACATGAACGTGTTGAACACGTCCAGCGCTTCATCACCGGCTACGCTCAGCACGAGCGCGGCTTTTGCAGCTTCGCTTCGAGGTTACTCCTTCGTTGTGGTCGCCTGCAGGAACAGGTCGAAGTTCTGTTTGAAGCGTTTCCACTTTTCAGAGAGACTGCGGGTCAGTTTCAAGGGTGGCGGGGCCGTTAAGGCGCGGTCACACTAGGCCGACGAGACCTCGATGCCGACGCGACGGCGACGCCGACAATCGGCGGTCGCTTCGTCCAACCTGGTCAGTCACACTGCACTGACGACGACGATTACGCCCCCAACGACCAAACGTCGTCCTAGTGTGACAACGTCGGTGACCAAAGATGCCGACGAGACCCGTCGGCCGACGTGTCTTGGGCAAATCGGTGGCCGAGCGAAAACATTCGCCGACCAAAAGCGAATACTCAGCTCAGAGCACGAAGTGCAGTCATTATTTAAACAAATAATGCACGCCCAGCAACATCAAGCCATATGGCCATCGCCGCTATCACGGGTTTAAAAAACTTCGCCCGTTTTTGAAATTCCACTGCACGTGCGAACGACTGCACGAGTTCTGCTCTGCTCCACCGACTGCTGTCATCATCCTGTCACCGACAGCGTTGATATCAACCGAAGAGGAGGCTGAACGGATCGGGCTCATTGAAGAAAGGCGCTTGATTTGAGGCATGTGGCACAAGCACTATCATCGACGCGATATTAAACAAGTCGCCTACAGTGAAATAGCAGTTGCACTTGGCGACAAGTTCTTGGTTTTTTCTTCGGTGGTTCGTAAGTCACCTAGCGCAGCAGCAATGCTGCAACAGCCGTGCACGCTGCTTGAACGTAACCCATTGCACCGGCTTTCCGAGTCCGTTTCTGCGGCACAAAGATACCATGCGAGCCGCGCGCACGAAGCAGCAGCGTGGAGCTGTCGGCGTAGTACAACGCCGGCGCGAGGTCGGCGCTGTTGTCTGCAGTGTGTGACACACGGGTCGGCCGACGGCTGCTATCTCGCCAACGCGACGGCGATGCGCTCGTCGGGCGATGATCGGCGCTCGGTCGGCGTCTGCGCAGTGTGACAGACGTGCCGACGGCACGAAAATCGCTGCCGCTGACCGTCGCCAGACTGAAATCGGCCGATCGTCGGCCTAGTGTGACTGCTCCTTTAGAAGCTCTATCGTTGTCGCTGAGGCCCACTTCGGACACCATGTAACGTGATGTGTGGCGCGCTAAGGACAGAGACAACTACATGGTAGCAGGAACAAGACGAACCAGCAGGGTTTATTAGCACGCCTTTTTATAGGCAATGGGGGCGGGCCAGTAGCAGTGCAAGCGTACAGTTTACGGTAGCACTGTCACAACATGATAAGACAGTCCATGCGTTGTCATGATAAGGCAGACAGCCCATGCCCGATACAATCGCCATATTCGTTTTTCCAACGCCACGGAAAGCCGCGATAGGCACCCAACGCAGCGCCAGAGCAATATCGGCAGCTTCTCCGGTCCTCAAAGTGTCGTCACGACCTCTTGACCAGTCGCAGTTGACGACGCGCCGCACGGCATGCCCCGCTTCACAGGCCGCATATTTCTGCTAAAAAATGCAATTCGCGCTTGTTTTTGCTTTATTCGGATGCGATATTCTAGCATACAGCACGAAAAACTATAGGACGCCTCTTCGAGCCCGATTTTCAAAGAAAGTGCTTCAGTGTCCCTTTATGAACCAAAATGTGAGGGAAGTAACGTGGCCATCTGCCACTGGCCGACGACAAAGGAGCCACGGCAAAGAAAAATAGCTAGGGAATTATTAGCTTACTACATTATTTCACTCCAAACAGCGCATATGAAAAAGGAAAGCAACCATTAATAGATCTTATAGATAACCTTTTATAGATGTCGTCTTTATAAGACGACCACAAAAGCATGTATGATGAAAACAGTTACGCACAAAGATTGTAACAAGAGCTTACTTCTGACAACAAACGATTTGAACCCATGCGAAGTTTTCGCCGTTCGTGCTCCCAGTGTCTCGTCGGAAAGCGGCAAAACTTGGCACCTGGCGAATTCCGACCTGTGCTGTTGCAGCCAACAACACAGCAGTTGTGGTTACTCTTGCTAGGCTCCATAGGTGCCTGAAATAAACTCTGCGACAAACCGCAGAAGCTGCTCCATCACCGTCGCCATTCCCCCTCCAGACGCTCGCGCCGACGTTAGAAGCGCGCGCGTCGCTGCGGAGTCAGATACACAGCATACCTATATTCCGCACCTGTAGCCAGCCTGCAAATCACAAAAAAAACAGCCATTAAGCACGTATGGCTCGCGGATTGTACTGGAGGTATGCTGACTCATGCCATAATTAGCCGCTGCTAATTACGATACCGAGGTCATCAAAACTAAGAATAACTTCTACTCATCCACCTTGCCTAACATGCTGCATGAAAACCGGAAGCGTTTCTGGAAAACTATTTGCCCCTCCACTTCCAGCATAATTTCTCTGACTGATAATTCTGGTGTTTCCTCTTCCGAATCACAGGTTCCAAATATTCTAAATGACGCATTTTGTTCTATATTCACAAACGAACCACTTAATAACCTCCCTGATGCGTCCAGTTTTCTTCACACGCCAATGGATAACATTGCATTTGAACTGCGCGGCATCGCCAAGGTCATCGATAAACTAAAAAATTCTTCATCCGCCGCTATTGACGGCATCAATGCCGAAATCCTCAAAAACACCAGAGACCTGTGCAGTATCATATTGTCTCTGATTTTTCAGCAGTCATTTTCTTCGTGCTCATTACCACGGGACTGGCGCATTGGGAAGGTCATTCCAGTCTACAAGAAAGGTAACAGATCTTCACCACTCAACTATAGGCCAATCTCATTAACCTGTGTTTGTTGTAAAATTATGGAACATATCATATATTCTCATACTGCCAAGTTTTTATCATCTCGCAATTTTTTTCATTCTAACCAACACGGCTTTCGTAAAGACCATTCCTGTGACACGCAACTTGTTCTCTTTCTTCATGATCTACACGCATGCCTAGATCGTAACATTCCCACGGATGCAATATTTCTGGATTTCGAAAAAAGCATTTGATGAAGTCCCACATGCGCGCCTAAGTCTTAAACTGTCACGCCTAAACCTTCATCCCCTAGTTCTGGATTGGATTTGAGCCTTCCTTACTGATCGTTATCAATTTGTTCATGCTAACTCACACTCGTCATCCCTCTCCCCTGGCTTGTCTGGCGTCCCTCAGGGGACCGTTTTAGGTCCTCTTCTCTTCCTTATCTACATAAATAATTTACCCTTTAACATCAGATCTAATGTTCGACTCTTCGCGGATTATTGCGTTATCTACCGCCCAATACATAATTCTTCCGACGCCACCATTCTTCAAGAAGATCTTGCACGCGTCGAAGAATGGTTTAGTCCCTGGCTCATGTCCCTAAATAGCAGTAAAACGCCACTTATTCTTTTGCATCGCCGGCGCAACCACCGTGAAAATACTTATACAATTCTCAACAATCCTATTTCGTCCGTTGACTCATACAAGCATCTTGGTATCCATTTAAGTAAAGATTTAACCTGGTCGCATCATATTCACACGTCACCAATTCAGCTAATCAAGTTCTAGGGTATTTACGCCGTAACCTATCCTTAGCTCCCCCTCCCATTAAGCTTCTTGCTTACATAACTTTCATACGTCCTAAACTTGATTACGCATGTGCTACATATGATCCCCACGATACTAACCTAATCATCACGCTCGAAGCAGTCCAAAACCGCGCCGCCAGATTTATTTGCTCAGACTACTCTCATTATACTAGCGTTACAGCATTAAAATCTCAGCTTAATCTACCAACACTGACCTGCCGGCGTAAAATCGCCCGTCTTTCGCTGTATCATTTATCACACTTCACAATGACAATCACAATTTTATCACACTTCCGATCATGAAACTGCCCCGATGACACGCGCTCATCGCTTTTCTCGTAACAGTCACCCTAACGCCGTCTACCCTGAACGGGCCCGCACCGAAACATATAAAAAGTCATTTTTTCTTCGAACAGCCAACGACTGGAATGACCTTCCATCCGAAGTGGCGACCATCATCAATCCTGTTCCATTCAAAACCGCCATTGAAGACCATCTCTGTTCATACTAACTCTTTTGTTTGCCCATCCCTCATGTAATGTCCCCTGTGGACCCTTGAGGAAACAAAAAATAAATAAATAAATAAATAAATAAATAAATAAATAAATAAATAAATAAATAAATAAATAAATAAATAAATAAATAAATAATCATGACAGGTAACACCATAAGCGATAAAGTCATATGACAGCAAAATCGTGTTAGTGCCGTACAGAAAACAGATCCGGTGAATTTGGCATCCATGGTCCCTTAAAAGGACTCTGAAGTAAAACAGTAGTTGCCCTGTACTACATATAGGGTACCGCAGTGTGATCTCTCAGAGTCCGATCTCACCAAAAAAGGGAATTTTATGCGGTCGAAAAGAAAAAGAAAGGAAATACAGGTGCCTCCATCACCGGTCATTTTCATAAGTAAAATGCATGCGTCAGCAGCGACTTTTTTTCTTTGGCGCGGATCATAGAAGCTGAGCTACACTGCCATCTCCTTCAAAACGATGGCAACCAGTTCGTTTCCGCAATGACGTCACTTGTTTCAATGGAATGTCAGGAGAATATTAAATAACTTTTTCTCGCAGATAGCGGCTTTTGCTGCGGGAGGAACATCAACACGGCCAGCAACAGCCGGATGATCAATTTTTACTGAAAAGAACAACTGAGCAGAGGTTTCCTTCCTGTACCTTAAATAGGCTGACGCAGTAATGACTGAAGTCACACGTCACGTCACGTAAGAGTACACGTGACACATGACGTAGTCATGTTCCTGTTGGTGATATGGGCTAAGTATACTCCGTTCCATACATAGCAGTCAACGCTGCCAAAGGTACGAAAATAGTCCACCGTAAAAACAAGCAAAATGTATTAACAGCGCAGCTATCCGCGGTTTCTCTCTGGCTCAATGTGAAGTTAAAGTTTTAGCCTACGCTGATGATGTCGCCCTCTTTTGTTCTGACAAAAAGAGTGTACTTGAGGCTCTAAACTTGACTAAACAGTTCTGCGATGTATCAGGCGCGGCTCTTAATTTAGAGAAATCCAAAGGCTTTTGGTTGGGTTATTGGGGAACTAAGCCAAGCCAGTTCGGTGGCATGTGCTGGGACTGTAGCCCTCTTGAGTACCTAGGCGTTCCGCAGCACCAAGTTCGCAACAGTACAGCCTGCTGGGATTCACAAATTGTAACTCTACGGCGGCAAACACAGGCTTGGATGGGTAGGGAACTCTCAGTGTTTGCGAGGGCACAGGTCTGTAACATATTTTTGTTTGCAAAGCTCGCGTATGTCCTTCAAGTCCTGCATTGTGCGAGGAGGAAGGTGCAAGCAATACACAGAATATTTGCAACATTCGTTTGGCGCTCTCAATGGGAGCCCATGAGGCGTGACAACTTGTTCCTTCCCTTAGAGGGTGGTGGAGTCGGCCTTGTTCACCTGTTCGTGCATCAACTTGTTTCCCGTTTTTTCTTTTTCAAATCGGCAAACCACCCGTTTCTGGTAGCTGTGCTCATTAGGCGGCTTAGTTTTCATTTGCGTTACTTATTCACACCGACTGTGCAGGCTCGTGAGGGGACTTTATGGGGATTCCTTAAGGAGGTTGCTGACACTTTCAATTTCCTCGCTGTGCGCTTCTCTTTAGATTACCTGTATAGCCTCTCGAGAAAACAGATGACCCAGGCTCTCACTGAGTCTTTGTTCCCTACACCATTGTATCGGCAGCCTTATCTGGGGTCTTTGGACATCAGTGTTCTAAAGCGTGTTAGGCGGATGTGCATTCAGGCAGCCGCTAAAACGTTCTTTTTCAAACTACATACAGCGACGCTGCCTGTCAAGACATTTCTTAATGACAAGGGGATGTTTGTACCCTGGAATGTGAATTGCCGTCTATGTAACGTGCCTGAGACAATTGATCATTGCTTCATCCTGTGCCGTGATGCCATGTTCTTTTGGGACATACTACAACGAACTCTTAAGAAGTACATTGAAATTACACCATACACTATTAGATTTCTGCCTGTTGACAAAAACTCTGTTGTGCCTTATGATCTGTTTATGTTGATGGGACTATTCAGTCTTTGGAAAAGCCGTATGATGGGCAGAAATGCCGAGCCACCAAGGTCGTCCAAATCTCTGTTTCGGGAACAGTGTGCTTTGGTGAGGAGTGTATATGCTGCACGCGAAGAACCTCCAAGCTGGCTGCCGTGCCTAGATGCATGTGTGTGCCTCCCTGAATTTTGATGTTTTGATGGGGATGCATTGGTGAGTTAGGGCTACGGCGGGCTCCTATTAAGCAGCCCGGTAACTTGAGACGCGAACCAGTCTGATTGAAGTTTTCCTCATTTCTACGGAAGTTCTTCCATGCAATAAAGAAAAAAATTCGTCCGCCTCGCGTCGTGGCTGAGTGGTACGAAGGTCGCGCCTGTCTGATCATTTTATAAGTGGCCAAGGTTCGACTCCCGGCTTGTCTGGGTTTTTTTGTTTATTTTTTATTTTTCTTAAAAGATTCATTAGGTAGAAACTCGAAACTGTCAAACTCTAATGCCTACTTTGAAAAACACAGCGCTGTTTACTTGCTTCGAAGGGAAAAGGCAGGCATACATACGATGTAACTTGAGTCGGATGGCGTTCAGTGCAAAGCTGTCATATTTAGCACTGCGAGAGCTAGATATTGTCACCCCGCTAGGTCGTTTTTGCGGTGATCTTATTCTAGTACAAAGGCCTTTCACACACAGTCTTCTCCGGGAAGCGCTTCCTTACGCTAGAGTAACGTTGACAATCACCTGCTTGCAGTCTTTCGAAATTTTCGGAGACTTCAGCTTGGAGAATAGTTGAGCAGGAGATGTGTTGGAAGCCGTAGTGGGCGAAGAAAACAAGCGAGTAGGAAATAGCGGTGCCATTTTCGCGGACTGAGAAACCGAAAGACGAAAGCAGACATCATTGGCCGGTGTAGCTGCGAAAACCTGATACAGGAGGAGCCGGAAAAAAACCAGAAACCTAAGGCACTCTGTTTTGAAGAACATGAAAAAAGCAATCTTTTTGCAAAATAAAACACTTTTATTATTATAATACAATATCTATCAACATTTACTTTAATTTTAAGTTCATTACTCTTTTAACTTTCGACGCACTACATTACGATGCGGACAAGGAGCGTAAAGAGGCGCCGCAGCCTTCGCAGCTGCGTTGACTGCTATGTATGAAACGGAGTATAGGGCATGCAGAAACCGTCACTCCAATATTTTGCTCAATATGGCTTAACATGTTCTGACGCTTTGAATTCTTGTCACGTGGCGTCATCAGTGACGCAATAATCTGATGATACTATTTTTCGAGCCCAATATACCATGCACCGCTGGTTGTCCTGACATCCCGCGCGAGATTGTTCAAAATATGTTGACACTGTGATAGTGGCCGCGTCACTTGGCTCAGCCCTACAGCTGTTTGGTCATGGTAGGTCTGTAGCTCATGCAAAATTGATCATATTGATATCTTACGCAAGACGGCTTAAAACGTGCTCAATCCTTGATTTCATGTCCTATCCCGTGACGCTATGAATGGCGTAATAATAATGGTATATACTGTCATGTCGGTCCAGTACAGCATGCGGTGCCGGTCATTTTGCTATCCTAAGGTGGTGTAAAATATGATACCCCGTGATGTCGGCGCGTCAGGTGACGTCACGAGTGGCGTAGACCTACGACTGCTGCGTCATGTCAGCTAAGTAGGGCATACACAACTGATCACTTCGATATCTTACACTAGGTGGCTTAAAATGTTCTGACTCCATAATTTAATGTCATGTCATTTGAGGCCATCAGTGGAGTAATGCTTTGGCTATACTATCTGTCGGCTCAGTAGTATATGCAGAGCCGATTATTTTGATATCCCGCACAAGGCGGATAAAATATGATTACACATTGGGTGAGTGCGGTAACGCCAGGTGACGTCACAAGTGATCATCCTGCGACTGGTTTGGCATGTGAGCTCAGTACCGTCTAGGGGAAATAATTCAGGCGCGCTCTAGCTCAGGCGCGCTCTAGGGTAAATCAATATGCTAAAACTCTCTATTATGTAGCATTTTCCTGCGGTGGTTTGCTCCGCTGTAGAACGCTTGAGCAACCACCACAAATATGAACTCAAAATTCGACCCAAATGCATAGCCTACTCTGAGAAAAGACAGGTTCCTTGCCCTTTTTTAATTTTTTTTTCTGGTTCCATTACTCAGCATTGCCAAAGGCCGGCATTCTGCCCGTGATGCTCTTTTCATCCTTCGGACAGCCTTAATCGATGGCCACATCATTTCCATCATCTGGATCCCCGCTCACACTGCACCCGCACCGGGAAACACACGCAAACGACGCTGCTCGAGGTCTCACCCACCGGACAGGGCCATTGGCCGGCTCCTGTGCACCCGGTGTTTTCCGCGAAGGACCGCTTGGACACCTCCCTCGCCATCACTGTGCATTACCGACTAAAGCTCTTACAACACCTGAAACAGTCCTTTGGCGACAGCTTCAGACGCTGTCTCTCGCTACATTGGACATTATGCCGACATGTTACCCGGCGGTTACAGCCCCTACTGCGCCCTCTGCGGTAAACCTGCCAATAGAGCAGAAGCCTGGGAGACCCTGTTAAGAAGCCCGGACCCTGAGCTTGAGCGCACCACAATCCATCCAGCGCAAGAGGCCGCTACCAGTCAAGGACAGCTAGCCAGCCTCTCTAACCATATGGTTATGGTTTATGGTTTTATGGGGTTTAACGTCCCAAAGCGACTGAGGCTATGAGAGACGCCGTAGTGGAGGGCTCCGGAAATTTCGACCAGCTGGGGTTCTTTAACGTGCACTGACATCGCACAGTACACGGGCCTCGAATTTCTCCTCCAAAGAAACTCAGCCGCCGCAGCCGGGATCGAACCCGCGTCTTTCGGGCCAGCAGCCGAGCACCATAGCCACTAAGCCACCGCGACGGCTCAACCATATGGTTAGAATAATAGAAGAACAACGCAGAAATAAATCCAAAGTATGTAATTTATAACTACCTACACGACGACAATTACTCTGCGCCTATAATTACAGAAGGGTATTCTTTTGGTTCAAAGAAAAAGTAAAAGCAGTTACATAAAACGAAAGAGAAGGACAAACGAAAGCCACGAATGATGCCGCAAGTTGAAATAACCGATATCCGAGTGTGTATGTTGGAAAACGCCGCGTGGGCAGGGCATTCACTAAGCAAGGTCAATCATGATCGGTTATTGATGTCTTAAATTTTCGTATTCGCATGGTAATTTTGATCATGATGCTAAATTATGGTTACGTTACGTGACTCAAGGTGCATGGGCATTGACACGAAATCCAACCAGAGTTAGCAATGCTCGTGCCAAAATGTCTTTTCTAGTCTGAAAAAGACATTGTAGGTGACAAAATTCAGAATGACTTCCGGCGCCGATGGTTGTTTGGTCAGCGGTGCGAGACAGCTCGAAAACATTTCGGGGGGAGGCTGAAGCCCCATAAGCCTCCTTCCCTAGCTATGCCCCTGGTACACATTGTGTAGAGCGCCCTAGGAAAGGTAGCCCGTAACCAACGACATAGCCACATGAAACAGAAAGGGTGCAAATACAAGCCCCACGGCAAGCCTAGGTCTAGGGGCAGGCTCGGAGAGTGCGCCTCGAACCCGTACGCCTAAACGCGCCCGCTCAAAAAGCCCCGTACCAGCCCATACACAGCGTAATTGACGGCCGCCGCCACTCCGGCCCACTCAAGTGTCGGGTATGAAATGCACTCGACACGTCTAACAGCAACAGCAGCAGGTGTTGCAACTTGCCTCGCCGCCGCGGCGTGCTCGAGCTCGGCTATGTCGGCGATCGAATGGGCCATGCAGTGCATCCCACGGAAGCTCGCTCCCTGTCATTGAACAACTTCCCATCCACTGGCCGGTATCCACTGGTCGGTATACGGTCAGCTCCGTGCGTGGGCGTCCTGCCTTGGTTCGGGACGAACGGAGAAATGACTGCCGCGCACCAATTGTCAGGAAGAGCCCCGTGTTCCCAAACCAGACATGGCCGTGTTCAGCGGCCATGTTGCGCGAAGCACTGCTCGGCGGCATCCAGTTCGGGGGTGCTGCCGCTCAATTTTTCTGCTCCTCCGCGCGCGCGACGACGCCTTCGGCAGACAACAACTAGCACCGATGTTTGAAAAGCACGACGGGCACAGTTCGCTAGCTGCAGGTGGTTTTCCGCACTACATATCGCCCCCACTGCTCTCTGCGCATGCTCGGCGTTGAGCGAGTGCGCCGGCGGCCGCCGGGACAGGCGGCTGGGACAATGGAGTCATTTGATTTCACGGCGGCGTGTATTCAGTAGGTGGTGGGCGCTACTAGATCGCCTTTATGGCTTTGCAAACACAGCAGCATGCACTGACGAAGGTCTACGCAGAGTCCTCCCCGTTAATCAGCGCCTCAGCGCGTGCTCATTTGTTTTTGTCTTCATATGCATTTTCTTTTCCTATGCATT
This sequence comes from Amblyomma mixtum, assembly GCF_055824585.1. Classification (NCBI taxonomy): domain Eukaryota; kingdom Metazoa; phylum Arthropoda; class Arachnida; order Ixodida; family Ixodidae; genus Amblyomma; species Amblyomma mixtum. Next base: position 326,713,770 of record NC_143014.1, on the reverse strand, counting down.
TCTTTTCAAAGGGCAAGTACTCCGCTGCTTCCCTCCAGCCCCGCGGGCTGCATAGCAGGAACTTGGGACTATAAATAATTAACACTCTTTGTGGACCTCGTAGGCGCTGTTAGAGAAGCGCCGTCGTGTGAAGTGTTCTGCCCGTGTCGCTTGCTTCTTCGCTTGGTACTGCATACACAGAAAATTTTGCGCGTCGCTCAGAAGTACACGCGCGATTAGCTCATCGGACCCCACCGTGCACGCTTCTGGAGTTCTGATGTATGTGCTCCCCACCCACCTCCGTCTTGTCCTCCAAAAGCGCACCGACTTGGTCAATCCCACTGCCGCTGCACCGCCGTTATAGAGAAAATATTCAATTTGTTTTGGCCGCAAGGCAGAGCAGCAAAATTAAAGAAAAATGAACAATCTGCTAGTCGGTAGCGGAGGGCTAACAACACTTGGAACGCGCTACGGGCATAGCTAGCATAGAAAAACTTTATTGAGTTCAGATAAGTGGCAGGAGGGCGGACTTGTCCTTGTCAGACGGCCGAGATCCCTCGGGACCTGGCGGCTTCGAAGACTTGTCTTATGACCGTCTGAGCAAAACCTCCCGTGACTCCTTACTATCCACTGAAGTGGTGGATTGGGCGCATGCGAACATCATATGGGTTGGCCAGGTCCTCTGCAGGGCTAAATGCTGCATCGGGTCGCGGGTACGGGCGCTCGATCTCTGCTCGATCCTAGGTGCTGCTGTAACATCGTTGATGCAGTCGACTCACTAAGATTTAGACTAGGTGTTGCATAAATTATTGCCACCTCACAACAGAAAAATAAAATAATACTTTTTACTGTAACGCGAAACATATCTGCAAAAAGAAAAAGTTCCCATTGTGACCAGAATCGTCTGGCCACACTGCATCAAAAATTTGAAAGCTCAACAACAATGTCTTTGTTATGAGGTTGGGACTTTTGCTTTTTGATTGCTGCAGAAATGTGGTCGTTTCTGACTCGACAAACAATATGCTGCCACTAAGCATTTTTAGTAAAAGCGTGAAGTGATAGCTTTGGTTCAGAAATCTGGCCACCAAGGTTATTCATGTACGTCTGGCAACAAAGTCAAACTGTTTAATCAAATGTAGAATTTTGTTTCAAAAATTTAGACGGTTCCAAATATTCAGTTAATAAAACGCAAAACATACCCGTGAAAAGAAATTGCCATTATGAGCACGAACGTCAAGCCACACTGCATGAAAAATTAGAAAGCTCAACAGGAATGTCTTTGTAATGAGATTCGAACTTATGCTGTTTTGGTTGCTGCAGAAATGTGGTTGTTCTTGACTTAGCAAATATTATGTTGTCATTAAGCATTTTTTAAGCATTTTTATTAAAAGTGGAAAATGATAGTTTTGGTTCAGAAATCTGGCCACCAAGGTTATTCACGTACGTCTGCCAACAAAGTGTAAATTTCTAAACGAATGTAAAATTTTGTTATAAAACATTTGTACAGCTGTAAATTTTGACTTAATAAAATTTACGTAGTCTCTATTGTTGCAAATAATCGTTAGGCATTTGAAGCCCATAACTTCTACTACACTGGTGCATTACTTTGTAGGATTGTCGCTAGTTGGTTCAGTCAGTCTCGCTGTCACGGGTTCGGGGATCACGCGAGGTCATCACCGAGTCATGAAAATGAGGAGCTGGTCGTTCGATGCCCAGCGCAGCCGGTAACAAAACGTAGTGAGTGAGACAGAGGCGTGTTAAGAGGTAACAACAACAAAACAACGTTTACAGGTTCGGTACGAAGACTACGACAGCTTTTACAAGGGCGTAATGGACATCCTACAAAACAGTTGCGGAAAAACGCATCACATTAAATACACTGAATTAAGTTATACATTGGAAAAGAACACTCCTCTACACAGGTCAGAACTAAGGCGAGAGTCCAGTTAGGGACAGCTGTAGAGAAAGTTCAGAACGGGAACGAATATACAGTTGACCGGGGAGCGCGACGACAGTCCATCCACAAAGACACGGGCAGGGCGACCCCCGAAGACGACGGTAATTCGGCAGCAGCTTGCGGTTTTGAGGATGCGGTGCAGAGGCTCGGAGTGCCGGGATTACGCAACGCCGGCTTTTCCTCCGAGGAGCGGACGGAAAATCATTCCCATACGGCCCCCTTTTAAGTACTCGGGCGTTATGAGACAAGGCACTCGCGGAGCGCAGAGAGTCGGCGTCGAAAAAGCAAACAGCAAAAAGCGCACTAAGTAGTTAAAACATAAAAGAGTAAACACGTAGGCGCCTACACTTTGACACTGCATGGCCGCCCCCTTGGAGGAGGAAAAAATTAAAGGATAACTAAAAGAAGCCCTAGGCTTCGACAGCGGATTCGGTGACCTTAGAACAGAAAAAAGTAGGACACAGCCAAAAGAGACATGTACCCCACAACTTCTGTCCTACTAGCAATCACCCTGCGGACGAGAAAAATTTACCAATACACAAAAGCAGCTCAAGGCTTTGGCAGTGTTAGGGGGTGACCTTCAGCTTGGAAAAAGTAAGAGATACACAAAACAAGCAGCATGTACGTTGCCGCTAGCGCACTGTGAGGGGGCTGTCTAACTAACTGAAACAGCCTGCACGTATTTGTGCTCTTCCAGAGACACATACAGGCTACATGGACACACTATGCTTAAATAAACGTAGTCGCATCAGTTTTATATATAAATATAAGTCAATTACAAGACACCGCCACTTCTGTGACACCCGCTCAGGCAAAAAGGATAAAAAAGCGCTTTCGCTCCAATACATTGGGGCAGCATCGAGCGCGCGGTGACGCAGCTCTCCGCGCAGCCCTGGGCCAGTGGACATGATGGTGTCACCGGCTAGTTCCTCTTTAACGCCGGAATATAGTGTACTACGCTGAAACGTCTTTAACGCCGATTGTGCAAACAGAACACGCATTACGTCAGTGTTGTGGTTGGTATTGCGCGAGTTCTAAAGAAGGACTTACGATTTTTAGCGCGTGTGCACATCGAAATTCTCTTTTCATGAGTTAAATAATTGCGGTGCTGAGTTTCAGGCCCGGGATATACCAATTGAGTAACGCTATTTTTGAAGCTCATTAGGCCGCCTGCTTTTAGCCTGGTAGAACTCCGTCGTTTCACACTGGCACACTGCCCGTTCATTAACGCTATGTCATCAGAACGGTTATGCAGACACAGGAGGGCAAGGAGAAACTTAATCAGTACCAAAAAAAAGAAAAACGGAGCTTGAAGTCAACGCTAGGGGATCGGAAGACTGCTTTGTGACAACCTCGGTGGATCGTTCGAAGTCCCGGAGTTGGACAGCCATGTCCGAGCTGCGCAGCGTGGCCTCCCACCGCACAAAAGTAATGGGACGCAGCTCTGGTTTAGTGAAATCAGCGGAGCAAGCCCGTAGGATATGGGTTTTATCGGCACGTTCGCCGCAGGGGGCTTAGTAGGGGCTGTAGCCGCCGGGATGCAAGGCGGCACACTCGGTCGTCTTATATAGGAAGAGACAACGCTTGAAGCTGTCGCCAAAGGACTGTTTCAGGTGTTGTAAGAGATTTATCACCCGGTGGAAACCGGTGTAGTCAGCGTCTCTAATGCACAGTGGTGGCGTGGGAGGCGACCACGCGACCCTTCGCGGAGAACACGGGTGCACGGAGTCGGCCAACGGCCCTGCTCGGCAGGTGATACCTCGAGCAGCGCCGTGTACGTGCGTGTTTCCCGGTGCGGGAGCAGTGTGAGCGGGCATCCAGATGATGGAAAGTGCGCGGGTATCGATTGAGACTGTCCGAAGGATGGAAAGAGCATCAAGGAGAGGGGGGGGGGGGGGGCGAGCAGACAGAATTGAAATAAATAAATAAATGCCAATGAATATGCCATTTCTCATGGTAGGCTGTGCATTTGGGCATAATGTTTAATTCACATTAGCGGCGGTTGTTCACGCGTTCTGCGCCGCTGAAAACTGCCATATGATAGATAGCTTTAGCGCAACAGGGACTTATTTACCGCAGACGTATACCGAATTACCGGACGCTTCCTGCGCACGCGCAGTGGCAAGGATGAGACCAGGTCCGGTAATCCAGTATAAGCTTAATGCTTCTCTGCTATGCTAAAACTCTAATAATGAGTGTATCTGTGAGCACTTTTTTTATTTATTAGTACCTGGCAATAAGAAAATTTCTGAAGATAAGGTGTTTGAAATAGCGCTATTTTTTGTTTTTTAGAAACACACTAACTCGTGATGGACATCAGTTAGTTAAACATAACTTGAATTAGTTACCTAATTTACTGAGACGTACGAACTATAATTTTAATTACGTCAGTGCGATGAGCTAATGTAGACGGGGAGTTCGCAGCAGCGGACAAGATGATGCTATGTAGGTTTTTGAAACCAAGAAAAAGTTCTCTAAAGCCCTGCAGGCTTCAGCGCAAGCAAATTCGGTGCTTTTTTTTTGTGGTCTGAAGCGAAATTGAGCACACTGTGCTCGCAGGATGCCCAGCGGAAACACAATGTTTGCTGGTGGCGTGCTGCATTGAGTACAGGGCCAAATTCGAACACTGCGCTATTGTAAGGCAGCATGAACTACCTTCATACTGCCACGTACCATTGTAGCGTCCGTTCGTCCTCGCTCAAGGTCGCAGGAACAGGGCGTTATCATTTTGAAGCGGAAAGCTTCACTACCCGTACCACAGCCTCGCTTCGCGTGAGCCGTCCGAGCCAAGATTTGCCACAGCTGCGCATGCGCGAAACCAAGCGACGTCACGCGCGGCGCAGGTGGCCGCAGCCGCCGCCGCGCCGACTCCGCCGCCTGACCTTTCGGCGCACCGCGCGCCAGTCAGCATGTACTTACGCCGCCTCCTCACCGACGCTACTACCGCGCTCTCGCCTCCTCGCCACCGTTTCATCTTTCGTTGGTAAAGCTTTTTGACGGGCTAGTTGGTACATATTCATATTTGAAAGGATATGCGCTAAAAAGACGTACACAGGAAAAGGATCCTTTTCCTGTGTACGTCTTTTTAGCGCATACCCTTTCAAATATCTTTCGTTGCGGACGCGTGTTTACCACAGTTACTACGCATGCGTAAGGAGGGCTTGCCTACCCCGTTATCGTGGTGCTCCCAGTGCTTTGTGCGCGAACTGCGACAGCCATGACGTCAAAGAAAGCATAACTGCAGCTTTTCGCTTGTATATCCAGGCTTAACCAGAGCTAAGCCACTGCCAATTTTTTATGCGAAGCATACTACTTTAGCTACCACTTCAGCCCTTCACCGTGGTTATGCGCCTCCAAATCACGTGATACATGACGTCACACCACGTGACACTATGACGTCACGGCAGTGGAGAAACGGGGGCCCACCTCGCGCCGTCGCTGTGGTGGTGCGCCTCCAAATCACGTGATACATGACGTCACACCACGTGATACGATGACGTGACGACAGTGGAGAAACGGGGGCCCACCTCGCGCCGTCGCTGTGGTTGTGCGCCTCCAAATCACGTGATACATGACGTCACACCACGTGACACGATGACGTCAAGACAGTGGAGAAACGGGGGCCCACCTCGCGCCGTCGCTGTGGTTGTGCGCCTCCAAATTACGTGACACGTTGATGCTTCGCATTCTCCAGGCTTAACCAAGTTAAGCCTCAGCCATTTTTGTTCGGGACGCGGGAAGCGACCGGACTAATCTCGATTGATCACAGCCATGAAGAACTGCATCTACGTTTTTCCAGATTACTGTAGTTACTTTTTACCTGTTGTCTCGAAGTTTCCTTCCCGGATTTAAATTGAGCGATGCAGCGAGCTGCGGGCATTCTGTCCGACGACCGCCGAGCACGCTTGTTGTTGCGCCGCCGCCGAGTGATTCACTTCTTTGCGGGCGCAAGTCAGCCCAAATAAGGAGTGTCGTTTAGGAGCCATTCCCGCTGTTTTCCTGTTCGCCGGACTGCAGTCACCACTATGGTTTGGTTGATGGGGTTTAACGTCCCAAAGCGACTCAGGCTATGAGAGACGCCGTAGTGAAGGGCTCCGGAAATTTCGTTCACCTGGGGTTCTTTAACGTGCACTGACATCGCACAGTACACGGGCCTCTAGAATTTCGCCTCCATCGAAATTCGACCGCCGGCGGCCGGGATCGAACCCGCGTCTTTCGGGTCAGAAGCCGAGTGCCATAACCACTGAGCCACCGCGGCGGCGCAGTCACCACTATGTGACATCTGGTGGAGGTGTTGACCTGCTATCCTGCTATGCCCCTCACGATGGAACCTGGCGCGCAGCCAACGCCCGTCGTGCTTCGCCAGCCCCGTGAGCCACCAACTTTCCGTGGAGAACCACACGAAGATGTGGAACACTGGCTGGACACGTACGACCGTGTGGCAGCGCTGAACGCCTGGGACGACAGCGCCAAGCTTCGAAACATTTATTTTGCATTGGATGGCTCTGCGAGAACGTCGTTTGAAAACCATGAATCTTTCCTCACGACCTGGGCGACCTTCAAGAAGCAGCTAGTGGGTACGTTCACTTGCGTCGTACGGAAGGAAAGAGCGGAGGTCCTGCTGCAGTCACGAATTCAACAACCAAATGAGACCGTGACTGCGTATGTGGAAGAAATGAAACGGCTTTTCAGGCGCTCCAATCCTGACATGACTGAGGAAAAGAAGCTCTACGTTCTGAGGTGTGCCGTAAAGGCAAACTTTTCGCCGGTTTGATTCTGGATCCTCCAAAAACCGTCACCGAGATTTTAGTTGAAGCTTCCACCTTTGAAAATAGCCTTGACGCCAGGACCCGGCACTACAACCGACCACTTCAAGTACTGACGGCAAGCCCCCCAGAAGATATCCTTGCAAGCGGAGGTAACCTGCGAGATTTGCTACGCGAAATTGTTCGCGAAGAACTTCGTCGGCTGCTTCCATCCCCAACGCAGCAAACGCAGCAGCCTCAGGTGGCATCGCTCACGGACGTCATCCATGAAGAAGTACAGGATGCACTTGCCTCCCCGTCACCGATGACTTCATCGGGAGGTGAAGTCATGACCTACGCAGCCGCACTACGCAGTCCTCCGCCCCTACGAGAACCCCCAAGCCGTCTCTCTTCGACGGGCACCAGCTCTACAAGAACGACGACCCCTAGCTGCCGCCCGCCCACCTTACGAGCGACGCAACAGAACAAGGAAATGCGACCTGTGGAGAACTCCCGACCAGCGCCGATCCCTATGCTTCCACTGTAGCCAAGCCGGTCACATCCTTCGGCACTGCCCATACAGAAGACTGGGCATCCGAGGGTTCTCTTACGACACTCCACGACCCCGACCCGGCCAGCGACCAGCCGAAATCGAGGAGTTTTTGTGTTGGGAAGGATTCTCATCGCCGAGCCGCCTATCACGTTCCACGTTGCCATCGTCACCGCGCTTTGTATCTCCTAGCCAAGGCTACGCCGTGTGTGGACGCTGCCCCAGCCTCCGACGAAAAGGCAAGACCATGCCTCAACGCGGCAATTGGCGCAGCCCTACTGCTGTTGGGTGACGGTAGCTCAGTAGCTCATGCAGAATCGGTTGGTTTGGTTTATGAGATTTAACCTCCCAAAGCGACCCAGGTTATGAGGGACGCCGTAGTGAAGGGCTCCGGAAATTTTGACCACCTGGGGTTTTTTCACGTGCACTGACGTCGCACAGTACACGGGCCTCTAGAATTTCGCCTCCATCGATATTCGATGCCGGTGTAATCAGAGTATTACGTCACTGATGACGCCACGTGACATGAATCATGGAGCAAGCACATTTTAAGCCATCTTGTTCAAAATATCAAAGTGACGGGCTCTGCATGCGCTGCTGAGCCCATATCACACAGCAGCCACAGGAATACGTTGAAATTCTTGATAGGTCATATTTTACCGTGCAGTCGTAGCTACAGTAATTTACCGTGCGACAGTGCTAAAACTCTCTAGTGTTCACGACGTTTCGCTCTGGGGTTTCGGAGGGACTATTGTTGCACGCTAGAGAAAAAAAGTTTAGCGTCGCACCGATGTGCTTCCACACATTGAATGGCACGTTCTCGCCTGTTCAAAAGACGCCCATATCATACCGCCAGCTTCAGGATAACTCCTTCCTGAACCTCCACCAGAAGCACACTTTCTTGGCCCCACAATACCCTGCGCGCTGCCCGCCATGCAAAAGCGCCCAACCGACTGTATGCCACTCTACGTGGGAGTGCCCAATTAAAACCCCCTCAGTATACCTTCCTCCCCGACCGACCAGCAATGACTGATCGCATGGCACTGAAAGCCCCGCCCACCAACGGCCGAACCGCTTTGTGCGCTGAAAAATTTTGTGCAACGTGTGCATGCCTACAGCTTTGAAACTCAACTTGCTTCGTTCCAGAGCGACTGTGCACGCGAAATTCCGGGCAAGGCAATATTAATTTTTATTGAGTCGAAAACAATTCTAGGCTATGTCGGTGGGGTCGTGTCATTAAAACGTGTCCGCAGCAGTTGTGAAGTTCTCACAAGAGGTAGCATGAAACGAGTGGGTGTAATCGAAAGAGGATGATGTGAGAATGCTACGCAAAAAAAATTATGTCGGTAGGATGATTAATTAATTAATGAGAGCCAAAAATGTCGAAAAAACGTTGAAATAGCGCGAACGTCGATATAGTGAGTGGACAGGAAAACGGCCTTAAACGATGAAATAGTGCAGAAATAAGGAAAATAGTGAAAACAAAGTTTGAAATTAATTGAAATGCATTTAATTAGGGATAATCAACTGCACTAAAAGTTTCATTGCCATACATTAACTAGTTAACTGATTGTCAGCAAAAATGATTGGACGGTTTAATAGGCTGGATTGGTGTAAGGCCGTCACCATCTTTCTTAACTTTAGCTTGAGGCCACTGAGGCCCTTCTGCCTACGCGGAGATTTCTAACATCTACAAAAATGCGGAAGCCTATTGTCAACGTAGCAGCGTCGCCACAACCAACGTTACTAGATTACCTGTGCAGTTCGGCGGCCATACGTGGCCCCATTCGGCTCCCTCTCGTGAGGTGGCGCTTTCGACGCTGTTGGCCTAAAGCCCCTTGATAATATACTAGTCCCTGGCTTCTTGTGCGTTCTGCCGTTTTTCTGGCACCACGACACAGAGCAGTAGCTGCCGTAAGAAGTGCCACCTGACGGCATGGCAGCGTGTTCTGAAGGATGTTAATGCATGCATGTGTTATTATGAATAATCAAAACAATATAGCAAGTCACAACTACGCTAAAAATTGTTTTCATTGTAACAGCAAATCGCGCCACAATACAATATCGCTGCCACACAAGTACACGCAGTACATTTTGAGTCTAAATAGGAGTTGAACGCAGGCGCAGTTAACATATACCAGAAACGTACAAATACGAGCCCTTTCAGGATTTGAAATACGCGCCACGCCGCGCCTGCGCAAGGATACGGAAATATGCCGTGCAATGCGCAATGCGTTTCACTACGAGCAAAGCATTATATTAGCATTTGTCCCAGTAATAAGGCCCAGGATTTCAAGACGGCGCCGCAATGATTATACGATGTATTCATTCGTGCTCTGGGCCCCCATGCCGCCCTCATACCACTCCCTTACATATGTAAACAAACCACCCACACGGCCACCGCGCGTCTTACGCCGTATGTTAACAGCTCACTGCGATGTAAAAACGCAACAGTTCCTTGTGCTGACCCTTTATGTCAGTGTTTTCAAGCATAATTTCTGTAAGAAATGTCTCACCTGCTGCCCAACACGATAGAAGTCGCTTCTGCAGCACAGCAATACCGACGCAGCCGACGCCCACAATCACGTGCAAATGACAGTGCAGACTAGAACACTGTAGTGCAGACGACGGTCGAAAAAAAACAAACAAAAAATTTCGGTATGTTTTTCAATAAATTGCCTCTTCATGTATTTGTTAAAACAGTGGCGTTGAAGCATAACGTAATTATTTTGAAACAAGAAGTTTGTGTGCTTTAATATAAGAACATTTATTTTCGCGGTTGCGTCCTCTGGCGTTCGGTGAGAATACTAGACGCTTGCGTAGTCGTGACGTACTTCCTGAGGCCAGTTTCTGCCCAGTGTCCTCTCTTTATTTTTTCTTTCTCTATGATCGCAGTTTAACCCAACAAAGAAACGCCTGGCACAAAAACGCTTCGCTGTAGTCTTCGCTGACGTGGTCAGCGCGGCTACTGTATCGAGAAGCCGGTCAAACAGCGACGAGAGTGCCCCCGCTCGGCGGTACAGGCAAGGGCGACATCCGCGGCGTCTGAGTTTGCAAGTTGAAAAAGTGTTCTAGTAACGTTAGCCACGACTGCCGACTGCTAGCATTGTCGACCGCGAGTGTCCACCGGGGCACCAAGAAAGCGTGGCAGAGGATTCCTGTACCATTCCGCGGAAACCTGCGAACCTTTTGAGTTCCGCGAAGGGCCCTTTTGTTTGCTGGCTTGTTTCCCGCCTCTGCCACGAGACACTCCAAAGATGATTCAGCAAGTGCCTGGACCCGTCGTTCACCTAGAACTTGTCATCCTTGGAGAAGCGACATGGGGGTGCGGCGGCGAGAGTGGAAAGGGGAGAGAGTGCGGAGAGGGCGAGGAGTCCCGCGTGGAGAGGGTTTCCTGAATGTTTTCTTTCTATGTTTCCTTATTCGCTTTGCCAAGCCCTGGGTTCAAGGTTGTGCCCAACCTACCGGGGCTGTGGCTATTTTATAATGAAATTTCATTGGCAGTTCAATTAACAAACAAAAAGAGTATGATAAAGAGAGGCAAAGAGAGGCGACGAGTGCCGAGGAGGCGTCAATGCTTCCGCATTCTCGCAATGCGGGTCGCCGCAGTGCAACATTTGTTTTGTTTTCTATGGGTGCTGCCAGCATATAACGAATGTAAATCGGAAAGGAAGCTCAAAAGCGAAGCAGGGACGCGGGTAATAGAATCGAGCTTGGGTAAAGTGTGTTCTTGTAACCTACAGCTGGGTGTAGTTCATTTTCTGAGGCCGCTTCTATAAAGAGAAGTGTAGAGAAACAAAATAAGTAACAGCAGCGCACTGGACTCAACTTCGGCCACAAGGGCTTTGCATGAGGAAGGTGCACGGCAATTGGAGCACTTTAAGCCCTCATTCTTCACTAGTTCTCGTGCTCCATGCGACAGAGGAGCTTAAAGTATGAAAAAAGCTGCAAAAGGTCCCATAATCTAGGATGTGGGCAGCCCCCGTTTAGAGAACCGCTAAAGCACCGGCGCAGTGCCTCTTCCGCATCTCCAGATGCATCTCTTTCAACGCAAACACGGTGCGAAGCTGTGGCGAGGGAAAACGCGGTGATAGCTGTATTTTCTATCTTCCCGTAATGCAATGACTAAGGAACCCTGGAATAAAGTTGTGGAGTTTTAACGCAGCTAAACCGAGTAGACGTGCAAAAGCATGTGTTCATTCTTCGCCTCTTCTTACTGGCATCCGCATATGCAAGAAAACGCGGTTCGCGCTCTTTATCTTTGCACCCTCTCTCCACTCGGCGGCAGCTGGCGCGACGTCCCAGCTGTTTCCCTTGGCTACAGCTGGCGCGAGGCTGCTCCGAACTAACCCGAGCTTGCCCGAGTTACTCCGAGGCTTCACACAAGGTCCCTGATAGGGTTTCAGCCCGTTAAGTAGTGCCTTCGTACTAAAAATGTAAGTTGCGTGGTCGATATCGGACAGCGCACAGCCAAATGAGCACGATTCAGCGACGGCGATAGACTCGACACTTGAGGCGGTGGTGCTGGCAGCACTCGAATATCGATCCACTTGATGCCGGGCGCACACACCTCAGGGTTTATAAACACACGCTCACAGAGAACTCGTGAGAAGCGCTGCCGCCGACTGCGCATTCGCAAATGGAGCAAGAGCAATTGGAACTCGAGTAAAGGACAGACTGCGGGGATGTGCGGTGAAGTGGCAGTACGGAGCGAACACGACCGGCGTTGCGGGCGCTTAACTTCCTGAAATAACAATCACGCCGATAAAAAATTCGTCAACAGGCGATGGCAAATAACACAGACTATAAGATGCCGCATTTAAATAAAATATTATCCTGGAAGACCTTAGTTTCCTAGACTGATTCACGGGAAGTCTATAATTATGTCTGGTTTGGTTTATTGGGGTTTAACGTCCCGAAGCAACTCAGGCTATGAGAGACGCCGTAGTGAAGGGCTCCGGAAATTTCGACCACCTGGGGTTCTTTAACGTGCACTGACATCGCACAGCAAACGGACCTCTAGAATTTCGCCTCCATCGAAATTCGGCCGCCGCGACCGGGATCGAACCTGCGTCTTTCGGGTCAGCAGCCGAGCGCTGTAACGACTGAGCCACCACGACCGGGTGTAATTATTTCTGTTGTGTTTAGGTTTGGTTTATTACGTTGTGACGTCCCAAAGCGACTAAGGCTATGAGGGACGCCGTAGTGAAGTTTCGACCACTTGGGGTTATTTAGCGTGCACTGACATGGCACAGTACACGGGCCTCTAGAATTCCGCCTCCTTCGAAAATCGACCGCCGCGGCCGGGATCGAATCCGCGGCTTTCGGGTCAGCAACCGAGCGCCATAACCACTGAGCCACCGCGGCGGCTTGTTGTGCTCAGAAAAGAAGCCAATATTTCCTTTAAAAAGATTTCTACACTGGCGGACTGGTTCAATATTATGAACGAAAGAGCGTGTGCAATCTTTTTTTTCCTTTCTGTTGCAAAAAGAAATACAACCATCCATAATTCAGAAAAAATTCCAGAAAGAAAATTTTTATAAGAATTTGGAGGAAGTCGAGTGCAAAGTATCGCGCTTAAGATATTAAAGGATAGGATTCGAAGCAACGGTGAAAGCAAAATATACAGTGTGACTAAGGTGCACGGGTAGCAATGACCTCATCCATTCACGCAATTACTGTATTCACATTTTTTGCTTTCTCCTGGGTGCTTGTTGACACAGCTTTTATGTGTGCTGTGTGCGTGTGCGTGCGCGCGTGCGCGTTTTGTTTAACTTCGTGTCTTGCCCGCGCTTCCAACGTACATTCCGTGCGATAAGTAATGCAGCGTGCAACGTGCAATAACGAATGCATTCTTTCCCTTTGATTCATGATTATGCGCCCTCGAATAGCGAGAAATATATTGTAGGGCGGACGTGAGGCAGAGCCGAGAACCGCGAAATTGACAGAGCAAAAATTAATCGAGGTATCCCACAAAAGACTGCGGTAGCGAGGCTTCCAGCGGGACTCGCTCGAGCAAAGAGCGTGCAAGCTGTCAAATGGCACGATGTAAAAACACACAAAACAGACACTATGCGGCAGTGTTGGCTTGCACGAGGTTTCGCATGTCACTCTAGGGTGGCGCGAATGCTCACGTTCTCAAGGTTCACACATGTACAGTAAATGGTAGGAGCCAAGCTGTGCCGAGCACAGTTATCTACAAAATATGAGAAAATAAAAAGAGAAACCAGTGGAGTGGACAAAAATCATCACCATTCCTGATTCTGCGACGAAGTTACGGGGAACTAGGTAAAGCCTTAAAAACTAGGTAGACAGTGCAGCCGTGCAGCGGCCGCGGCTTTCCGCATTACCCCCAGCTGCGTCGCCTGTAGCTGCTTGCCTTCCAAAGCTTTCGTTCGCAGCGCCGCCAGAAACAGATGGTTGTGAGTAGTCGCATATTTTTCACTTGAACCATTATCGAAGTGCTGGCTTTGTAATTGAAACAAAACATTTTGCCGTTTAATGACACGTCGCTGCCGCCCACTCACGCACAGAGTGCGGTGTGAATACCAGTGTTCAATGAGGACATTCGTTCACGCCTTCCTTGTGGGGCCACACTTCACTTCGTTGAGCCTAGCAATGCTACAGGCACAAGGATGGATTGATGGATGGATAGCAGCGCCCCCTTTGGAACGGGGTGGTGACAATTGCCACCATGCTCAGCTTTTATTTCTTGGTTTTTGTTCAACTGTATTGTCAATTCTCATTAAGATTCGCCTTCTTCTTTACCTACGGCTTCGTACACTTCTAACCTTATGTCACATCTCTATATTTCAGGCCGCCGCGGTGGCTCAGTGGCTATGGTGCTCGGCTGCTGGCCCGAAAGACGCGGGTTCGATCCCGGCCGCGGCGGCTGAATTTCTTTGGAGGAGAAATTCGAGGCCCGTGTACTGTGCGATGTCAGTGCACGTTAAAGAACCCCAGGTGGTCGAAATTTCCGGAGCCCTCCACTACGGCGTCTCTCATAGCCTTAGTCGCTTTGGGACGTTAAACCCCATAAACCAAACCAAACCATCTATATTCCAGCCACCGATCCTCCAATCGCTTTTTGCTAACTTCCACTGCAGATTTATTTACATGAGCATTGTTATCTCTAAACCCTGCGGCCTCAGGAAGAGTGACTGTGTGCCTGCATGGACATCCGGATAAATACCATCACATTTGACTATGAGGTGTTCAATTGTTTCCACAGATCTACCACATACTGCACATGTGTCATCTTCTTCGTTAAATTTTTTTGTAGCTGCGCGTGCTAAGACACCCTGACCTAGCTTCAAAAAGTAGGGCACTGCCTCTTGAGTTATCATAGAAAAATTCTTTCCTGATCAGCCTTTTCCATTATCGATATACTTCTGCCCCATGCTTCTTTTTCATTGAATTCATCCAATTTTTAACTTCCGCGTTTTTAACCTGTCGTTTAATGCTCTTTCTCTCTCTGTCCTCATGACCGGCATACTTACTGGTTAGTTTCCTAGTTCTTTTCCGCCACTCTGAGTCAACGCACTTTCTGTATAAGTATTTAAATGCTTTATCTGCCCACCTGTTATCGTCCAATTTCTTCAGGCGTTCTTCATATAGTATTTTGCTCCTAGCTTCCCGTGCTTCGAACGATGCCCAGCCCGTATCCCCTTGTTTGGTTGGTTGGTTTATGGGGTTTAACGTCCCAAAGCGACTAAGGCTATGAGAGACGCCGTAGTGGAGGGCTCCGGAAATTTCGACCACCTGGGGTTCTTTAACGTGCACTGACATCGCACAGTACACGGGCCTCGAATTTCTCCTCCAAAGAAATTCAGCCGCCGCGGCCGGGATCGAACCCGCGTCTTTCGGGCCAGCAGCCGAGCACCATAGCCACTGAGCCACCGCGACGGCTTGTATCCCCTTGTACTGCCTCATTGGTGGCTTTGCCGTGGGTGCCTAGTGCTAATCTTCCAACAGCTCTCTGATTTACGACTAATCTCGACTGAACTTCTGCCCTTAAGCACAGTACGGCATTCCCGAAAGTAAGCCCCGGCACCATTCCTCCCTTCCAAATACCTCTCAGCACTTTATATTTTTTGTACGCCCATAATGCCATATGTTTCATTATCCCGGCGTCTCCTCGTTCTATTGTCCTAGGAGACTGTTCATGCTTTTCCATGTATTTCTGCCGTTCGTTTAGCCATATCCCGAGGTATTTGTATTCGGCCACTTTGGGTATTTCGTAGCCTTGTATTGTAAGCACCTCATCAGTTGTATCTTTGAAAATCATCACACCTGACATAGTTGCGCTAAAACTGATACCCAGAGCATCTCCTTCGTCTCCACAACAATTAAATAAAGTTTGTAAATCTTCCTGGCTATCTGCTAACAGTACAATATCGTCCGCATACATTAAAGCCTTGAGCCGCTGTTGAACTACATTTCCGCCTAACCTGTGCGACAGATTATAACCAAGATTACTGTCATGTAGCCTTCTTTCCATATTTATCACATAAAGCATGAACAGCAGCGGTGACAGAGGACACCTTGCTTTAATCCTGTGTGTATCCCCACAGTTGTGGTACTTTTTATCCCTTCCCATGCAATTTCAAATTTATTATCTCGGTAGATTTCCTGCATAAAATAAATTACCTTATGACTGATACCTACATATTGAAGCGGCTAGACGACGACGAAGACCAAGAGCGTGGGAAGAGTAGAAGACGACAACGAAGTTCGGACTGTGTTCTCGGTTCCGCTCGCAGCTGTTCTTTTCTATTTGTATATACTTGTAAATATATTCTTTCCCGCAACATATTTGGTGGAGGTGCGGCTTTCCCCTACGTCTACCGACGACGGAGCTCCGCAGCGGCCGCCAGTTGCCTTCACTCATCATGACCCAAGACGCCTCCCAGCAAACCTCAGCCCCGGCCATGACATCACTCGTTCTTTCTCCCCCTCGTGACCCTGGGACATTTTCTGGTACCGACAACACTGACGTCGACGACTGGATCAACATGTACGAGCGAGTGAGTACCTACAACCGCTGGGATCCGACCCTTATGCTCGCAAATGTAATATTCTATATAAAAAACACCGCCCGGGTTTGGTATGAGACCCACGAAGACCATCTAACCAGCTGGGACGTGTGCAAAGAGAAACTCCGCGAATTGTTTGGACGGCCGCTCGGCCGAACACTTGCCGCTAAGAAGGACCTCGCCTCCCGCGCTCAAACATCTACGGAGTCCTATGTGTCGTACATTCAAGATGTGCTGGCCCTCTGTCACAAAGTTGACGCCAACATGCCCGAGTCTGACAAAGTCGGCCACGTGTTGAAGGGAATCGCCGACGATGCCTTCAACTTGCTCGTATACAAGAGCTGCACTACAGTCGACGGAATTATTAAGGAATGTCGACGCTTCGAGGAAGCCAAAAGCAGGCGTATTAGCCAGCCGTACACACGCCTCCCCAACACGGCTGCGACTTCTTCATGTGAAGACCTGCGACACCGGGAAACTCAAGCGCCCCCAGAAAATGTGACCCGCATCATCCGACGCGAGCTCGAAGCTATGTCCCCTGCCCCTTTGCATCTACATGATGGCGACAACCGCTTGCCTACCATCTCTCTGGTACAAGCTGTCGTCCGCCAAGAGCTTGCCAACCTTGGTTTCCAGCCCGTCAGCCCTGTACGGTCTTCACCACCACCCGAAATCACTGCGGTTGCTCCTGGACGACCTTCGTACTTCACTCCACGTCGCCGAAACCCTAACGACTGGCGGACAACCGACGACAGGCCCATTTGTTTCCATTGCCACCGCATTGGCCACATCTCCCGCCACTGTCGAAATTATTGGTCCCGTCGCAGCACATACCGTCCTCTCAGCTCCCACCGCGACGACGAACAGCCCAGCCACTACACGCCCCCTCCAGCTCAGCGCAGTGCTACAGTCGACGGCCAGATTCCCCGCTCCAGCCGCTCCCCGTCCCCCCTGCGTCTACAGTCTCGTTCGCCCCAACGCCGTCGCTCCTCTCCTGGCCCCTATGGACGCTCGCAAGCGGAAAACTAGACGCTGCAGTGTCTGGAGGTGATGCTGCAGTACAGCCCCAGTCCAAAAATCCTCGATTAGCCCTTCGCGCACACCATAAGTTGCTCGCCATTCATGTCGATGGAGTGCCTGTGAGAGCCCTGATCGATACAGGCGCGCACGTATCCGTCATGAGTTCAGCCCTACGACGCCGCCTCCGAAAAGTACTGACCCCTGCACCCAAAGCCGTTCTCCGCGTTGCCGACGGCGGAACGCCTCATGTTGTTGGACTATGCACAGCCCGTGTGACCATATCCGGCCGCCATACATCCGTTCTGTTCTCTGTTCTGGACCAGTGTCCTCATGAAGTCATTCTTGGCCTCGACTTCCTGTCTGAGCATTCAGCCCTCATTGACTGCGCCACTAATGTTGTTCAGCTTGACCTTCCTCTTTCTGCTGAGTCGCCGTCCCCAGTTATACACCGTCTTTGTGCTGTCGACTTTGTGCGTCTACCGCCTCAAGCCGCAACTTACATTTCTTTCTCATCTGTTCCCCCTGTACCTGATGGTCACTACGTAGTCACTCCGGAACTTGACGTCGCCCTGACGCGCAGCATTGCGCTTCCACACATTGTATTTACAATGTCGGCCAACCGAGCTTACCTTCCAGTCCTGAACTTTGGTTCATCCATTCAACCGCTCCCGCAAGGCATCTCACTCGCCACGCTGTGCCCTGCTGCCGAATGTGTGATATCAGTGGTGGACAGCTGCTTACCTTCCACTCAGCAATGCCGGTTGCCTGCGGCCCCATCAACAGCGAACCCAACGGACGACTACGCCGACATGATCGCTTCTGACCTACCGCCGATGCAAGCTCGCGATCTTAGGTGCCTCTTATCATCTTTCCGCGACATCTTCGACTTTGATAGCCGTGTTTTGGCTCGGACCTCTGTGGTGACGCATCACATAAACACCGGTGATTCCGCTCCTCTCCGCAGACGTCCGTACCGAGTGTCCAGCGCCGAACGCACCGTCATAAATCAAGAGGTGGACAAGATGCTCGCAAAAGACATCATCGAGCCCTCGTCAAGTCCTTGGGCTTCACCAGTCGTCCTGGTGAAAAAGAAGGACGGCAGCTGGCGCTTCTGCGTTGATTATCGGCACCTCAACCGCATCACAAAAAAAGACGTATATCCACTCCCAAGGATCGATGATGCCTTAGATTGCCTCCACGGCGCCAAATATTTCTCTTCAATTGATCTTCGATCGGGGTACTGGCAAATTGCCGTTGATGAAAAGGACCGCGAGAAGAACGCCTTTGTGACGCCTGATGGCTTATACCAGTTTAAAGTCATGCCGTTCGGCCTCTGTAACGCCCCGGCTACCTTCGAACGAATGATGGACTCCCTACTTCGTGGCTTTAAATGGTCCACCTGCCTCTGTTACCTAGACGATGTTGTGGTTTTCTCGCCTACTTTTGCCACGCACCTCGAGCGCCTCTCCAATATTCTGACAGTGTTTCGTAACGCCGGACTTCAGCTGAACTCATCGAAATGCAAGTTCGGTCGTCGCCAACTCACTATTCTCGGACACCTCGTTGACGCTTCTGGTGTACGCCCAGATCCCATCAAAATTCAAGCTGTGAAAGACTTTCCTCTTCCAAGGTCGTCGAAAGATGTGCGCAGCTTTGTCGGCTTGTGCTCGTATTTTCGCCGTTTTATCAAAACTTTCGCCGGCATCGCTCGTCCCCTCACCGATCTTCTGAAGAACGACACCCCCTTTACCTGGGGCCCTGCTCAAGAGAACTCATTTTCATCTCTCTTCCATTTGCTGACCACTCCGCCCATCTTAGAACATTTTGACCCGTCGTCTGCCACAGAGGTTCGCACCGACGCCTCCGGATATGGCATCGGCGCCGTCCTAGCCCAACGTCAACAAGGTCAAGATCGAGTAATCGCTTATGCCAGCCGCCTACTTTCAGCCGCAGAGCAAAATTACACCATTACTGAGCGCGAGTGTCTTTCCCTTGTCTGGGCAGTAGCTAAATTCAGACCCTACCTGTTCGGCCGTTCATTCGCTGTTGTCACTGATCACCACGCTCTCTGTTGGCTGTCTTCACTAAAAGATCCCACCGGTCGCCTTGGTCGCTGGGCATTGCGCCTACAAGAATACTCCTACTCCGTCGTGTACAAGTCAGGGCGCCATCACTAGGACGCTGACTGTTTATCCCGATACCCTGTGGAACCACCTGACCTAGAGGACGCTGAGACCCTGCCATGCCTCTTAGCTATCTCTGATCTTGCCGATATTGCCAACGAACAGCGCCACGACTCATCTTTACGACCTATCTTTGATGGCATCCGTTCTGCAAACCGATCTCCGTCTCTGAACCTTTATGTGCTCCAGAACGGCATTTTGTATCGCCGAAACCTACGCTCCGATGGCCCTCCGCTCCTGCTCGTGATACCCCAACGTCTACGCTCTTCTATCCTTGAAGAATTGCACGATCTGCCGACAGCCGGTCACCTTGGCGTGTCCGCACGTACGCTCGGGTGCGGCATCGCTTCTTTTGGCCTGGTCTCTATCGTTCCGTCAAGCGTTACGTGGCCGCTTGCGACCTGTGTCAACGTCGGAAAAGGCCCTCCACTTTGCCTGCCGGTCTTCTGCAACCCATCGACATACCTCCGGAACCTTTTCACCGTGTTGGCCTCGACCTTCTTAGCCCTTTTCCGACGTCCCTCTCCGGCAACAAGTGGATCGCTGTCGCAACTGATTATACGACTCGGTACGCCATCACGCGTGCTTTGCCGTCCAGCTGCGCTACCGATGTCGCCGATTTTCTTCTGCAAGACGTCATCCTACACCACGGCGCCTCTCGTCAACTGCTCACCGACCGCGGTCGTTATTTTCTATCCAGAGTAGTTCACGACATTCTTCGTTCGTGTGACACGCAGCACCAGCTCGCGACAGCTTACCACCCGCAAACCAATGGGCTTACGGAAAGGTTCAACCGCACGCTCACCGACATGTTAGCGATGTACGTATCTCCAGACCACCGAGATTGGGACGCAGCCTTGCCTTATGTGACATTTGCATATAACTCTTCCCTTCATGACAGAACAGGCTATTCTCCTTTCTACCTTTTATTTGGTAGGCATCCCACCTTGCCTTTGGACACACTCATGCCGCCTTCTTCAGCCCCCACCACTGCTTACGCTCGGGACGCCATCTCCCAGGCCACGCTGGCGCGCCAAATAGCACGTAGTAGGCTCCAAGCCTCTCAAGTTTCCCAAAAGTCAGCCTACGACCGCCGTCACCAGGCCGTCGAATTTATCCCAGGATCACTCGTCCTTCTCTGGACGCCCTCTCGCCGCGTCGGTCTCTCCGAGAAGCTCCTTTCGCACTACCGTGGCCCTTACCGTGTCGTGCGCCGTGTTACCGACGTGAACTATGAAATTGCTCCCCTTGAAACCTCGCCATCGTCCTCTGGCGCCACCACCAACATCGTCCACGTCTGTCGCCTTAAACCTTATCACGACACTCATACGTCGCCGCCCTAACGCCGAGACGGCGTTTCAGCAGCCGGGGGTCCTGAAGCGGGTAGACGACGACGAAGACCAAGAGCGTGGGAAGAGTAGAAGACGACAACGAAGTTCGGACTGTGTTCTCGGTGCCGCTTGCAGCTGTTCTTTTCTATTTGTAAATACTTGTAAATATATTCTTTCCCGCAACAATATTTTAATATGTACCACAGGAGTTCCCTGTTCACGTTATCGTATGCACCGCTTACATCCAGAAAGGCTAAATTGCATTGGGTCGGCACGAACAGGCTATCATCTAAGCGCCTAACCCTTCTGAATCCATTCTGAAGTTGTCCGAGTATCCTATTACCCCCATGACTGCATTTTTAAGAAAGACCGCCTTTAGCGCCCCCTAGGATTTTCCAGTTGCATTGTTTTCCTGTGCCATTCGTTCTTGGCATCTCCCTGCCTTTCCATACACTGCAGTGAAACTCATAATTACTGCTGATCAAAAAGGCAGTGCCACGATCCGAGTGCGATATTAGAGTGCGCACATTTTTTGGTATCCTTTTTTCCCGTGAACTTCATCGCAAAAGGTAGACGGAAGTGTATAAGCTGGTCCCAGTCTTTCTAAAAAAAAGGTGTACTGAAGTTATGAAGATATCTGCTGCTTTTAGGCGCTCACACTGGATGTCAGCGCTGGGAGCTGCAGCAGTAACATTCGCACCTCACGCAGAGAAGATGCCCCCCCCCCTTAATGTAAGGTTGTCAAAACGCTCAGAGTAGGAGTGTAGTTGACACTTTTATTTTGAGCCAGGGATAAAGAAGCCTGGTTAGACTTCTTTTGTTCCAGCTCTTCAATACAAGATCCTGTTTTGCATGAAAAGTGGCATTGTGTGGTTGGTCTGCGGGAAAATTTAGGTCCCTTAATTTTTATTCGCCAATTCTGGGTTCAGACACCCCAACTTTGGAACCGTTCTGGTGGCGCTATGATCCGCTCGCTATCAGTTCTGGCATCAGACGACGGATTCAGGTTCCGTTCCAGGTCCCTCGAATGGAACGGGCCGGTCCCACCCACTTCTTGAGCTGCAAGCAGCATGGCCCCTGAAGGAAAAACACGTGAATAGTGGTGCTCAGTTTTTCAAAATGACCTTCTCTGTCTCACCCGGGCACCCGGTCACTGCTCGAGCCCCACGCCGGTGCGAGACAGATAAGGGCACGTGACACGTGCACCACCATGAGTCGTTTCATTGAAGGTATGTGCGCAATCAAAGGCTGCGCAGTTTTGGCTTCCGCACGCGGGGGTTCGTAGAAATTGTTGTTCTCCTCCAGAATGAAGACATTAAAGAGAATTTGCCGAACACGACTTCTTGTCGCAATGTCGACAGCTGCAATTTTTACGTTTCATTTCATTTCCGGTTCGTTTTGTTTCTCTAGGCGTTTCAAACGCGCCGTCACATTCCGCCGATCATGTGAAGATTCCTGTCTTTGTTTCTGTATTTCTTTGCTATTTCTTCGTTTTTCTCTTCTGTAATCTAATATATAGCTAAAGTTCGACGGAATACCGTCTAGCCACCATGCGACTTTATTAGAAGGCAAAGATTGGATCACTGAGCAAGTCAAAACCCCGCTGTCCACATCGCGGAAACGGGAAACTTTCAGCGTCCCATCGGAGATCACCAGGGCGACCTTAGGTGGAAGCGCGTGTCAAAAAACGCGATTGCGCTCCACGTGGAGACCACCGGCCATGAGATAGGTTGGGACGAGGCGAACATCGTGGCAACCGAAAGAAACTTTACTACAAGATTACACCTGGAGTCCTTGGTCATCCAGGTGACAGCGAAGACGTTCAACAAGAATCAAGGATCGCTTTATCATATCTACGGAAAAAGATTACGAAGAATCTTGAAGCCTATATAAGCTGCTCTTTTCCAGGACAGTCTTTTTTGTGAACAAGGGTCCCGTACGGGACCCGAAACGCATTTTTGTTTTGTTTTTGTCTTGGCCAGTAACCAAATCTTTGCCTCCTATAACTTTATACGCTATACGCTAACTATATAGGCTTGTAATTTCTTGTTGCATGTTTGAATATGCCCTTCCTGCCTGCCGTGGTGGCTCAGTGGCTGCGGCTCTCTACAGCCGACCCGAAACACGCGGGTTCGATCCCGGCCGCGGCGGTCGAATTGGTAACGCCATCTTGGCAACGCCACGTACGCAAGAAACGTGAAGACCGCAGCGCAAAGATCCGAATCTCACGTCCGTTCGTGAGACCCACGCAGACACTTCACGTTCTGCGCATGCGCACTGGTGACCCGTAAGTGCTCTACGTACGTGAAGCTTCCAGGTACGTGAAACTAAAACTGGGTAGTTTCTTTGCCGAGGCAAGATACCACCTACACAGAGCGTCAAGCGTCTTGAACGCATCGTCGTGCTCTGTCATTCTGAGCAGCCAGCGCAGGCGCGCCAACGCGACATGTGGGCAGGATTCGTGTAAGTGCATAAGTGGCATAAAGGACGTGTTTCATGCGACGAACAGTGTGGCGTCTTCGTGCATCTCCTACGTGAGTGGAAGCAGCGGCGAAAAACCGAGGACGAAGCGAGTGGGAAATGAACTGCATCGTTAGAAAATGCGTCCGCAGAATTTGGTGTTCGAGGGCCTTCAGATCGATCGCAGGCAAAAAGATTCAGCTTTTTATTCAGGTGGATTTCCGACCCGATTCTGATGTTTATTTTCTGCCGTGTGTTTAAAACTGACATATTGAAAGCAATATCTTCATTCTAGGAAATATTCTAATCGGCTTCAACAAGTTTAAATGCAAAAATATCAACAAACTCTCTCCCTCCATCGTTTCTGGGATGCATTAAATCATCCGAACATATACCTTGCTAGTAAGGCAGGCCTGTTCTTATGTACTGTCCACTTTCTTCAATCAAGTAAATGGAAGGCTTGCGTCTCAAGGGCTCAGGTAACAGCCTTTTTGTGTTCAAATTTTTGGAGTGGAGAAGTCAACGAACCAAAATATATTCTGCTTTGCTGTAGCATCGTCAAGTCATGATTAGTAGCGAGATGATAGATGCAGACAGGGCACGGCAAGACAACCGTTATTCCTGTCGCAACCTCCCTCCCCTGCGCGGGCCATTTCCCTAGTAATAATAAATTTCGAAAGGCAATATCAAAAAGCCCAACAAAACATTTCAACGTTCAGTGTAGCAGATGATTGGTTTGGTTTATTGGGGTTTAACGTCCCAAAGCAACTGAGGCTATGAGGGACGCCGTAGTGAAGGGCTCCGGAAATTTCGACCACGTGGGGTTCTTTAACGTGCACTGACATCGCACAGCACACGGGCCTCTAGAATTTCGCCTTCATCGAAATTCAGCCGCCGCGGCCGGGATCGAACCCGCGTCTTTCGGGCCAGCAGCCGAGTGCCGTAGCCACTGAGCCACCGCGGCGGGGCCGTGTGTAGCAGATGAGTATCTTTGCTTTCTCGAAGACAGGGATAATGATCGCTTCTTCATAGTCGGTTTTTGGGTTGAGGTCTGGCAATCTCTTGAAATCCTACGCAATCGGTCAGAATGTTGTGCTGGAGATAAACAAAAGAAACCAGGGTCGAAACAGGCTGGCAAAGAAGTCTCTCACGTGTGGACGTAGCTCCTTTTGATCTGTACATTTGCGGTATTTGGCTCACTTTTGATTTGAAATAGGATTTGCGCGGAAGTTTTCAAGGCGTTGCAGGGCTTATTTCGTTCTCGCAGTTCGTGCAAAGGATAGCTGCATAAATACGCTTGCAACTAATTTATACTTTGTGTGAATTTTGGTTACTTCTTGACGTAATATTTTCCCTTCCGGCTAGCAAATGTACATAAATGGCGCACTGGAGGGACATCTGGGTGAGTTGATATGCGTGATGTGCCTTATATCACAAAATACCCGTGTGCCTATGTCAGTAGTGCTCAAAAACTGTCACTTGCATTTTATTGTCTTCTATGCGGTGTGATTAATTCTGCTAACGCAGCGGTTAATTTGCAAGTCATTTAGTGAAAACTCTTATATAATAATCATACCAGCCATCATAGCCGCGAGAAGGATGAATCTTGAAATGCAAGCCATGATTTATTGAATCTGAAAAAAAGAAAATAAAAATTAAAGCACGTCACGATTTTGTAATGTGTTCTAATTTGCGTTTGCAAGATGAAAATGTTCGATTTTGAGATATGCCGGATAGTCCTAAAATCTTTTTGGGGACACGCTATGAAATAATTATTCGGGAACAGAATGCGCTTCGCTTGTAAGAAGAAATCACAAAAATTTTCAGTAATAGAAGCAAGTTCAACATATTTGGGAGACGAAACGCAAACATGGTAATTCATGGTGGCTATTTTTGTTTATTGTTTTGATGTGGAATACAGTTAGCTTAATTAGTGTTTGAAATTGCACACAGAGAAGGAACAATGGTGCTGCTATATCATTAGCAGATTATTTTTATCCGTTGTATTCGCCTACGAATATATGTTTTGTTGGTGGGCCATTACATGTGACCCCGTATAAATTCTGCCACGTTTTTGCCAGTGAATGAAGACTCCAGGGTCTCTCAGGTGACAGAACTAAGGTTTGAAAATATAAAAATGCATATGTAAACGAACAATTATACTTCAGAGAAACCAAGTGAATGTTGCTCCTGAAAAAATCCGCCGCCATTATTAAAAAAAAACTACAGGTATTGCCGTAAAGACTGGTCTAAATAGAAAAGAGTTCTAGGACTAAAAGAGAGTACTGACGCGTCCAAAATTTCAAGCGCAGGCATCACGCTGCGCAGCGAGCGAAAGCGAAACCTGACTACAACTGCCTTGTCACGTGAGGGTCTCTTTCCAAAGATGCTTTCCATTATATTTTTTATGACTAGGCTTCAAACATATCACGTGATGTTCCCTCCTAGTTTTTTTTTCCTCCATGGCTGAGCTCGCCGGCACAAGGCACAATATAGTGCTATCACGGCGAACTTTGATTCTATATGGCTGTCGCTGCCTAGCCGTTTCAATACTTGTAATACAGTCGAGCCCACTTATAACAGCCGCAGATATAACGAACGCTCGCTTAGTACGAACGAGAGCGGTGCTACCGTCAAAATATGTATTGGGGCAATGCCACAGTGTCTCACATAGAACGAACTGTTGTGACCTCAACATTCGGTTAGAGCGAACGCAAAGCTGTCGGGCCCCCGTAGTTGACCGAGCCGGCGGTGTTTGGCGCGGTTTCTCTCGACTGACACGACGCGAACACAGAGCGCACAAAGCGTCCCCCGGCGCTCCTTTGCGGGTAAAATAAAGTAAAAAAAGAAAAAGCGCGCGTTGAAAAATGAAAACGAAAAAGCACGCGCGCGCGGTGACGAAAGAGAAAGTGGCGCCGCCCGCGTCGCTGTGATACATCCACGTGATTTGTTGCTCCGTTGCCACCCCGCGCTGAGGGCATTGCGCCGTCGATTCTTTCTGTGCGGTGGCACTGCGTTGACATCGTTGCCGTATCCGTGCCTTTCCCAGATCGGGGAGTTGAAGGCTGCCTCAACGCGCGAGCCCAAGGGCTTGACTTGCGCCTGGTGCGATGGAGGACTGTACGCCGACATCTTCAGGTGCTAAAAGGAAAACTGTTGCCATCGCAACGAAGATGGCCATTGTTAATGAACTTGCTTCCGTGAACTTGATTCCGTGAACATCTGCCAGTGCATCGTTGTAATTGTAGGCGCGATTATAAAATCCACTGTAGTTTACACAGCCAAAATTGAGGCTATTTTGACTAAATCTTAAAAGAACAAGTAACCCGAATTTTTCATAGCCAAGCTGGGATTTCAGCACTTTTGCAGTCATTTGTGCGCTGGTACTAAAAGATGGGCACGGGCCCTAGAGGACAAGCTGAAATGGGTGGACGTACGAAAAATGCACAGAGTGATTTGCCGACAAATAGGCGCAAAAACGTAGCCGTGAAATGCAGTGCGCCATTAGTAAGTTGGCGACGATTAAGCTTCTCGGTAATGCGATTTTTCAGCGCAGCTGCTAAAAGTACTCGAAGCGTAGGCGACCGCATATGGAATACTTAGCGTCGTAAGGAAGTGTCGTACGGAGGCAACTTTCGACTTCTGCAGCGCGCACAGCGGTCCGTCGTCATTTAATCTTGGCTCGGGCGAGCGACTAGCACGCTACTCTGCCGCCATCTCTTGGGAGCGATGCATACCTTTTTGGGGACGTCATCGACGAGCCAGATGGCGGCGGGCGCTTATCTTTCCTTCACGATTTTCCCTCCTTCCTGCTCTTAACGCTATTGCCGTTCCCTCTATCTCCGCTTTCCTCTTGATTTGTTCGCTATCGCCTTTTTGCCTTCTCCGCTGCGCTCTGCTCCTCGTTTAGTTTGGTTTATGGAGTTTAATATCTGAAAGAAACTCAGGCTATGAGGGACGCCGTAGTGTAGGCTCTGCTTAATTTCGACCACGGGGTTCTTAAACGCGCACTCTCATCGCACAGTACACGGGCCTTGGGATCACCGCTCAAAGCAGGAACGGGCGCCTAAGAGCTACGCTTTAAAAATGCTCTGGGACAGATGCACGGCGCCGTCGAGCGTGCAGCAATTGCACTGCTTTCAACGAGGATTTGGTAAGAAAAGTCTGCCTGGAGACTACTGTGGTGCCCTAGCAAGTGTTGTGTGCGCTCGCTTTGAGATAAAGAACGGCTGCAGGTAGCGGCTGCGGAAAAAATGAGCAGCTCTAATTTATATGAAGACAGCTTGAGCGCTCTCGTGTTCAAAATGCACTTGAAAGAACAAGAACTCCTGTATTAGCTGGTGAAGTGTATGCAACGAAAAAACAGCGACACGTATTCAAGCGTTGAGAATTAGAATAAGCAGGTCATTCCTGCCGTTACTTGAAGCCAAAATGCCACACAAATCAGTGTTCATAGCGTCAGCTGCGTTCAGTTCACTCTTTAGGACCGTAGGATTAACATAGCCTTACATGGGAATGGGGTCACTTCTTAAAAACAATAAAAAGTAAAAATGAGCCATAACAATCCTTGGTGCTTGCCTATGCTTCTCTTGGGAACCAGGAATTTCGTATTTTACGATGTGTGCCTTGTTTGAGTACAATGATCAACACGGCAGCAGCCTTAAGACACAACAATTAAAAGATATTTTTTTCTCAGTGCTTTTCGCCTAAATATTGTGTTGGGACAAGTCTCTATCGTTGACAATGCATTACTATTCTCTTTTGAGCATTTTGGATGTCACAGTCTTCGAAATGCCGGTGGGGATTTGGCGGCAGCCCTCAGTGATTGGTGATTTGCTTCTTCATCGGCCCTCACATGTCCCCACACTAAGAAAGCTAGAAGAGTCAATTTGAGTTATATTGTGTGTCAGGACACTGGTTAATGCTTTACGAACGACTGTTCCGTGGAGGCTTAATCGAGACAAGCTCAGGTCGGGCGGCCGTTGTTAGTTGGCACCCCAGTGTATTGAAAGCAGGTGGTCGTTAGGTGCGCACCAGGGAAATCGCAGTGAAATATTTTACACTGTAGGCATCTGCATGCACTGATGTCTTTGCAGCGCCCCCGTCTGAAGGGTTGTGTTGCTTCGGTAATGTCCATGATGAGTACTAACTTTGGGCCATTCCCTTGTAGGGAAAGGTTGGCATGTTCGACCGTGTTCGTCAACATTAATTTCGCGAGCCGAATTGGATTATGAAAGTCGTTGCCGTACATTTTCTGATGCATCTTAAATTAATGTTCATGCGTTTCAGCGTTTTTAGTAGTCTGCATTCTGAAATCTCAGTAATTTTCCGTAGTCACCAACTTCTCTCACACTGGCAGGATCACCTACAGTCACTGAAAACCCGATTGTGTGTTCTGGACTTTTCACTCAAGGCCCCTGTTCTGCGCCGTGTCTTCATGAAGTTGGATTTTTCTCTCAGCGTCAAGAAATTCCCCATTGTGTTTCAAAAAGACCGTACGCCTCAGTGCCGGATTCGTTACACGTTGACAACCTTTATGTGTATTTTATCTGTTTCTCCAGATGCTGGGACCACGGCCACCTTCTGTTTACTTAAGAAGGACATGTTCAGTGCATTGCAGTCGAGAAATGTGTATATTGCGACAAATGCCGAAGCAGAAAACTACGTATTTTACTAACCTTAACACCAGCCAAACAAAAGCGAAATTAACTGGCCCAACTTTCAGGCAGTGAGATGGGGAAAAAAGGGAAAATCATTCAATGAAAAAGTATGACACAGAAAAGCGTCATCATAAAAGGGAATTCTGACTACGCAGTTCTTCGCATCAGACTATCCGAGCGTTCGTTAATTTTTGTTCACTCCATCGTCGTCAGTTTGAATCCCGCAATATAAAAAGTGCTCTTTCTGGCAGGGCAGAAAGAACGAGTGATAATGACGCCCTGGAGCGCTTATTCCGTAGTCAACGTCAACACAAACCCCTGTTCTGGGCTGGCCAAATGGCTCGAAGCAGCTGGTCTCACTTTATCATATCATGGTTGGGAGCGCTGTAATCGCGGCGCACTCAGATGCATTGCGTGGGCTGTCGCGTGGTACTTTTTTTTTATCTTGTGAAGGTATACTGAACACCATGATTTAACAATAGCGCTGGTGTTGTATACCTTCTTGCTCCTTCACCTTTGCAAGCAATTCTTTCCAAAGGTGAGAACTAGCGAAGTAGCCATTGTCAGCGATTTTATTTTTTTTTAATTTTGTGGCTTTTCATTTTGGGAAAATGAAGCGCTACCCTACGGCTGCTTCGTAGGGGACCCCCCAATCGGTCCTCTTTGATAGCGTTCGACAAATTTTCTATTAAAACCTGAGGGCTAAAAACAATTTCTTAATGGTCTCATATCTGTGGAGTTTCCGGGGCTTTTTTTTAAAGATCTAGGTATATTTTATGCAAGAGAGTATGTGTGTTAATGTGAGGTCCTTTATTCGCTTTTCCTGTTCCGCTGATGTCACCATTTGCTCCTACTACCTTGAAGAAGATTCTCTTGCATATACGAAAATATTACTGACGGTGAAATGACGCAACCTGGAGAAATGCTGTGTGGCTACTCTTGAGCGGAGTACTAGCGTTGCGTCATTGCTTTAGGTAACACTGACCTGCTCTAACATAAGAGCAAACACCACTTCTGCCAACATCTGTGTGGTCAGAAAATAAGTTGAAATGTAAAACTACGCTTCCATATAAATATTCAGCATCGCGCATGACTAATGTACATTGAAAATATTCGTTGACGATGAGCCTTGCCTGGTCTGCGAAAAATCTGTGGAATTTACCAACGGGAAAGGCCTGTAGAGTGAACTAGCAGAACTCGTTGCCTCTTACCAGCGATGAGGTGATGGCGTCTCGCCAGCGACGAAGAGCTTCGTCCAGGTCCAAAGCTACATCTGCTTTTATGCTGTGCAGCGGAAGGTTAATGCACCCAGCAGAGGCGAAAATAATACGAAATGAAAAATAGACTTGTCAGTAAACTGACGTGTCCGCTGTCATATCAGCTGACATGATCCTAATCGCAGTCCTCTGATCCTATTCAGGTGACGTGCAAAAGCAGGAAATCGATATATGTTTCATCTGTCAGAAATGTTTCAGTCGTGTGACAACTGCTAGTAAAAATAAAAAGGAGCTATTTTGGTCAGCATCGCACAATCCACAACACGTTTGTCATGTTACAAAAATTACCGTAATAGACTTTGTGGTTCCCATATAAGTAATTAGGTCGTGCCTCGTTAATACAGACACTTTGGTTCCGGAGCAAAACTCTCCGTAGAACTGTCGTTGATAATAAAGATTCATACAAAAAAAAATCAAAAATAAAAACACTTCTTAAATAAATTCTGGTTTTGTGCTTGTTGTAGTCACTGAGCTCGAAATTGGGCGAACCATTGGGAGTTCGATGAGCACTGTTCTGGCCGCGATTATCTTCTAACAACTGCATCGGAGTTTGATGCCTTTTTGGCGCATAAAATGCGTAATGGTGCCAAACGGCGGGATGGGATATCTTCTACTAGTGCTCCTCGCATCCGGTGAACTGCTAGTGGCGGCAGCTGTTCAAAGCGGCTCGACATTCTTCATGCCAATTCATGAAATACGGCAAACAGGAAGGAACGTCAACTAGGCGCTTTGTAAAACATGAAAGCACACAAAGAAGGGCCGCCACTTTCGCACTTCCTTTCTGTGATTTCCTGTTGTCAAAATAAAGGAAAGGAAACATCTGTTGCGGACAGTCGATGTTTGGTTCTCATCGCTGTTCATATTAAGCCGGCAGAAATACATGGGACCCAATTTGCTATTGCATTTTTGCTCTTTACATACTAAGGACTGCTAGTTTTCATATTAACGAGGAGGAAATGCATAGTAAAAAGGCGAAACTAAAAACCGAAAAGACTTCATACTATGTGCTCACCCTGGTACCGTGCAGGACGTGGAGGTCCTCGGAAAGGTGCTCTGTGGCGACCACAGAATGGCAAGGTGTCGAATTAGCTTAAGCTTGAAGAGGTAACGGAAGAAACTAGTAAATCGGAAGAAAATTAACGAGTTAGCGCTAAGAGGGAAAGTAGAGGAATTAAGGATGTCGCTGCAGTACAGATATTCGGCTTTAACTGACGAAGACGATTCCAATGGCCATGCAATGAACTATAATCTCACAGCTATCATTATGGAGTGCGCCGTAGAAGTAGACAGTAGGATGGTACGACAGGTTACTGGCAAGCTAATTCAAGAGACGAAAGATTTGATTAGGAAACGGCAAAGAATGAAAATGACTAATCCTACAGACAGAATAAAAGCGGCAGACCTATCAATGTTAATATATAAGGGCAAGGTAGCCGACATAAGGAAGTTTAATATGGAGAGAATCGAGGGGGCTTTAAATAAAGGAGCTAGCCTTAAAGCAGGGAATGCGACACTAGGCATACAATAAAACGAAATTTATCCGTTAAGAGACGAAGAGGGCGATGTAATTAGCATAATGGATAAGATAGTTAAAGTAGCCGAAGCGTTCTACGCAAATCTATACAGTAGCCAATGTAATCAGAACGTTAGTGAGAGCGGCAGTAGAGCACAGCAATGTAGTAACGAAAGCGAAAGCAAAGAAAGCTTTAGGAGCAATGAAATGGGGGAAAGCACCTGCTGAAAATCAGGTAACAGCAGCTCTGTTGAAGGACGGAGGGGAGGTTCGGCTAGACAAACTACCTACCCTGTACACTCAATGCCTTATGACCTCGAGCGTACCATAAGCTTGGAAGAACGCTAAAATTATTTTAATTTATGAGAGAGAAGACGTCAAGGACCTGAAAAATTAGAGACCGATCAGCTTACTGTCTGTTGCCTAGAAGGTGTGTTTGTGTTGTTTTGGGTTTAATGGCGCATAAGCGACTAAGGCTATAATGCGCCAAGCTCAAGGTATGGAAAAATTGGTTTGAGCAGAGTTTGAAAACAAAGTGGGTAAAAGCGGTGGTGTAAAGGGCCTCAAAGTTATTTTTACTACCTAGTTGATGAAAGACAAGCATTTTAGGAATGTCTGATAGCAGAAACTTTTAAAGATTGGGTAACCTCCGCGGACATCCTTGGCTCGGCAAGGATTTTGAGGCTCTCTACAACTGAGATAAAGACCTCAGCAGCTTTCTCATGAGTGAGAAAGCTGCTGAGGTGTATAACTGTATATAGTGAAGCACAGGGGATGTAAATTAGAGTTTCTGAATAATACTGGCTTCCCTTAAAAAGCTAAAAACATAGGGTATACTGACAAGTGCATCTTGACCTAAAATCAATGCTGGATGAAAAGGAATGTCTTCTTTGTAAAATGTAGTAAAATGTTTTTTCCTTAGTGATTCAAGTTTCGTATATGAGAATAATATGTGGTTTACTGTTAGTTCATCTCCGCACTTTGCACAAACAGGTTTGTCTTCTTTTATAAGTAGGAAGTTGTTTGTGAGATGTGTGTGACCAATACGGACACGGCATAAAATAACTTCGGTGAATCATTTTTGGTGTGAGCATGATTTCCATTTGTCTAGGATGGGTTTTACTAATTGTAACTTATTATTTCTTTCAATATTCCATTGCGACTGCCATTTATTTCTTAGATTGCACTGTACCAACTTCATACCATCTTTGTAGGGAATGCTCACTTTCTTTATTTCTTTGTTCCGAGCTTTTCCAGCACTTTCGTCCGCTTTCTCATTGCCAGTGATTTCAATGTGGCTGGGAACCCAGCAAAATTTTTGTCTTGTCCCTGTATTGTGGCGCTTGGTATGTTGTGTATGATGTCACCAATTAGTGGCGTCACTGCATTTTTATGGTGAAGTGAGGTTAGTATGCTCAGAGAATCAGTGTAAATGATACTGTTCTGAATGCTCTCATTTATTATTTTTTCTACAGCCACCGAGACTGCGTAACACTCGGCGGTGAAAATGAATGTACACTCAGGTAGCCGTACTATCTCTTCTGAATTATTCTTAACCACAGCACTTCCGACGTAGTGTGCTGACTTTGATCCATCAGTATAAAATGTTTCTTATTCTCTATATTTTTTGTTCAGTGCTAAATATTGTTATAATATCTGCTCATACGGTGTGTGTTTTTTCCGAAATTGTGTTAATGGGAAGTCGCACACAGATGGTAGGCAGTACCAAGGCAGGAGTGGATCAGGTTTGTGGGCAATATTAGACAATGTGTTCAATATGTCTAGTTCTTGGCATTTCTCTTCGAAGCGCAGAAGAAGTGGCCTGATTGCGAGAGGTTTGTTGGTAAATAGTGTTCGAGATGGGCACCTTGTAACGAGTGGGTAACAGAGGTGTTTAGGCAGTGAAGAGATCTTTAAAATGTATGAGCCTGTGAGCATTGTTTTTCTGTTTTCAAGTGGTGGTTCATTGGTTTCTACACACAGGCTTATTATGGGTGATGTCCTGTAAGCACCAGTTGAAAGACGCAAACCCAAATTGTGCACAGGGTCCAGTCGCTTCAAGTACGACGGC
Organism: Amblyomma mixtum; assembly: GCF_055824585.1. Lineage (NCBI taxonomy): Eukaryota > Metazoa > Arthropoda > Arachnida > Ixodida > Ixodidae > Amblyomma > Amblyomma mixtum. The sequence goes on along the minus strand of NC_143014.1, from coordinate 326,679,989 downwards.
CTTGCTGATCCATACACTATGCAACCATGATCTAAACCGGAACTTACTACAGAGCGATAAATTTCTAGAAGGCATACCCGATCAGAACCCCAGTGTTTGCGTGAAAGGACTTTCAGTATGTTTAGTGATAGCGACGCTTTCTTTTTCAGTGCGTTTATGTGAGGCAAGAAAGTAAGTTTTTTGTTGAAAGTGATGCCTAGAAATTTGTGTTCCTTTTTTAAAGGCAGGTCGGTTTGGTGTAGGTGTGACGTAGGATTTGTGTGCAAGCCTCGTTTGAGTGAAAAAAAGTAAGGCCACTGTTTTCTGTGGTGAGAACAGGAAACCATTCTTGTCTGCCTATGTTGCCAGTTTGTTGATTGTAAGCTGTACTTCTCTTTCGCATGTAGATATATTGGAAGATGTGGACGCTATCTGAAGAACGCCAACATAGACTGAATACATAATGAACCTTGGGATTATTTTGTTAATAGAATTCATTTTTACAACGAAGAGAGTTGTGCTTAAAATGCACCCTTGAGGCACTCCATTTTCCTGAATAAAATTCCTCGAAATGGTTGAGCCTAGGTGGACAATAAATGAACAGTTAGTCAAAAAGTCTTTAATGGAGTTCAGTATTCTGCTACGGATGCCGAGCTTGGCTAAGTCCTGAAGAATCCCGAACCTCCAGGTTGTATCATATGCTTTTTATAAATCAAAAATGACGCCAAGACAGTGTTGTATGTGTATAAAAGCTTCTCTGAAAGTATTTTCAAGGCCGAGTAGGGGATCTGTAGTGGAGCATCTTTTTTTAAAACGATCCTGTGAACCCATTAAGAAGTTCACAGGATTGAAGAACAAAAGTTAATCTTATATCAGGACGCTTTCAAAGGATTTGTCGCGACAACTGGTTGAGGCTATGGGTCTATAACTGCTAAGGGAGGTTGAGGGTTTACTAGGTTTAAGAAACGGTACAATAATAGCTTTTTTCCTGGCTCCAGGTATTTTCCCTGATATCCAAACTGTGTTAAATAATCTTAAAAGTGCTTCTACGACAGGCTCGGAAAGATGGGCAAGAATTTCATAATGTATTTCGTGTTGTCCTGGAGCAGTTTTTTTGCCGGCAGATAGTACTCTACTGATTTTTTGGAGGGTAATTGGACTATTATATTTCTCATTTGCACCTCCACTTGTAGGGAGTCGCGGTTTTTCAGCTGTGTTTTTGTATTTTAAAAAAGACTGCGTATAGTGTGATGAACTTCAAACTGCAGAGAAATGTTCCCCCAATGTGTCTGCTTGTTCCTCTATGCTTGTTTGTGTACCAGGTGTTGTTAAAAAAGGAATTGTGAATGATGATAAGTTGCCGTTTAATTTTCGAACCTGCTCCCAGATTTTTTAGATGATTTGACTGTTGATAGATGAAACATAATTCTGCCATGATGCCTTCTTGGCATTGCGACGGACGTACTGAGCTTTAGCTTTTGCCTTTTTGAAATTTGAGAGGTTCTCATGTGTCGGATACCTGCGAAATTTACCCCAAGATCTATTTTGTTATTTTTTTCCTTCCCTACAGTCTTTTGTCCACCATACTTTATTGCTTTGTCGCGCCACTCCTGATGACTGCGGAATAGCTAACTGTGCGGCAGTTATGATACAATTCGTGAATTTTTCCTTTATCTGATCGATGCTCAAGTTTTCTAAACCAATATTTTCTAAAGTGACTTTTGCTCTAAAAAGTTACCAGTCTCCTGAATTCAGCTTCCAGCGCCGCGGTTTTGTTGGCAGTATTTCCGGTGGGGATGTTAAAGTGATTAGTATAGGGAGGTCATCGCTGCCATATGGGTTGTCAATGACGTCCCATTTAAATTCGTTAAAAACAGAAGGTGAACTAAACGGCAAATCTAAACAAGTCATTTTCCCGGAGGTAGGGGAGCAGTAAGTGGTTTTTCTGTATTTAAGAAACATACATTATTTGTGAGAGTAAAATCTTCGATCACTTCACCCCTAGCGTCACAGCGTTCGCTTCCCCAAAAAAGGGAGTCAGGGTTAGAATTCCCAAATACTAGATATGGTTCTGGAACTTCATTGATGAGTTCTTTTAGATCGTGGACTGTTAATGTAAATTGTGGAGAATATATACAGAACAGATAGAAATTGTTTTATGGCTGACGACACTGACCACAACGGCTTCAAGTTTTGTTTTGAGTTTGATTTCTCGAGCAGGGACGCCGCCTTGTACGACAATCGCGACGCCTCCCGAGAGTCGATTTGCCTGCTCTCGATCGCGTCTAAAAGTTTTATAATGTTTCATAATATTCATATGTTGTGGACCTAGATTTATTTCTTGAAGACATAAGGCTACGGGCCCTACTGACCCTAAAATATCTATTATGTCGCTGTAATTCCTCAACAGTCCTCTACAGTTCCACTCAACTAGGAAAGCCATGTTTATGTTTGGGGTATGAAGATAAGAAGTTTACTTATTTTCTGGGTACGTTATGACGGCCCTGTCTTTTTTTCGCTCTAGAGAGCTGTTCCGCCGCTGTAAAACAGATGGGCTGGGATTTAGGTTCATCACATCGCTAGAGGTGCTGGAAGACCGCGGGGAAGCCGTGGGAGTGCGGGTGCCAGGCCTCCCCCGACGGGGAGAAGTCCTGCGGAAATCCTGCGGAAATCCTTCGAGTCATTCGAGCATCTCCTTTTCAGTGATGTGGACAGTCATTTTCGGATATAACGCCTCGGACAGTGCTCAAAGATCGGTGTAAAGTCACGGAGACAGGAATATTTCCAACAGATACAATGTTTACGAGTTTTGAGTATTGGACGTTGTCACGCAGTTCGAGCAGTAAGTCATCGCTGGCCATTTTTGGTACCTTGTAGCCAATGCCCAAGGCTTCTGTCAAGCACTTTGATACTAGGAAGGGCGATAGGATTCTTGCTTGCTTATCTTGTACTTCACTATGGATGACATGGTGTTTAGGAAAACTGATTTTCTTTTTGTAAAAAATCATCTGCATCTTTCCGCCCTCTCTTGAGAGAGAGATCAGGTTTGGAAAGTGGGGGAGCCATGAAAAATTCTAGTTTTTCGGTCATGGTGCCAGCCACCCACCATGGAGCCGAACAAGGGGACGGAACAGAAACTTGCGAGCAAGTCCTGCGCATGCCAGCTGTACACCTCAACTATAACGAAATATGACGCAACTCAGGGTTGTTGGCCACACAAGGTTAACCCTAGCCGCCTATGAAAAGTGAAAAAAAAAAACCGAGAAGAGAGGAGGAGACAGGAGAGTTGTAAGAAAGAGATAGGAAAGTGAAAGATAGAAGGGAGGATAGGAAAAGGCGACTGCCCATCAGGAAAAGGTCAGGCCGGAGGTGCCGTCTACAGGAAGCTGGGGCCAAAGTGGTGTGTTACCTCCACCGAGGGGCCTTAAAGGTTCAAACGCTTTGCATTGGCTCAACCACCAGGATCCCCTTTTCCCCGACACGGCGATGCCACGCACGGCTAAGCGCGAGTGCTCGGGTCCGTGGTGACGCACTGCTCACTATCATCCCCCTGCGGGGATATCCTTGTGGATGCTCAGGAACCCGTGGTGTCGCAACTCACCAACGTCTGCATGAATCAGACCCCCCTGCGGGGTTGACTAGAAGGTATTTACTAATCGCTAATAGAATCAGGACAGCCTTAGACTTGAATTAACAAAATGATCAGGCAGGCTTTCGTAAAGGATACTCGACAATAGGCCATAGTCACACTATCGATCAGTTGATAGAAAATAACCTACCCCTACATATTGCTTTCATTGACTACGAAAAAGCATTTGACTCAGTGGAATCCCCAGCAATCATACAGACAGTGCGGAATAAAATTGTAGAAGAGGCTTATACGAAAATTCTAGAAGAGATCTGTAACGACTGATTAGTAACATAGTCCTCCATAAAGTCCGCAATAAAATTTCAATAAGGTAGGTTGAGAAGCAGGGAGACAAGATCACGCCAATGCTGTTCACTGCCTTAAAGAGAAGGTGTTCCGTGGCCTGGATTGGGGACAGTTGGGAATAGTGTTTATGAAGAATACCCAAGTAATCTGCGATTTGCTTATAACATTGCCTTGCTAAGGCATTCAGGAGGTGGACTGCAAAGAATGATCAGTGAGTTAGACAGGCCGAGCAGAACGGTAGGTCTAGAAATTAACGTGCAGAGAACTACAGCAATGTTCAACAGTCTCCGAAGGTAACAGCACTTCAGAATTGGTAGCGAGGTGATGGAAGTTGTAAGGGAATACGTCCACTTAGGGCAGGTAGTGACCGCTGATCCGGATTTTGAGAGGTAAATAGCTAGACGAATAAGAATGTGGTAGAGTACATATGACAGATCCTCTGAGATCACGAATAGCAGTTTATCAATATCCCTCAAGAGAAAAGAATACAACAGCTCTATCTCACCGGTAGTCAACTATGGGGCAGAAATGTGGAGGCTAACGAAAAGGGTTCAGCTTAAGTTAAGGACAACGCAGCGAGCTATATAAAAGAAAATGTTAGGTGCACCGATAAGAGAACGGAAGCGGGCGGAATTACTGAGGGAACAAATGCGGTTCAATGAAATCAAGAGCAAGGAATGGGCTTGGCTTGAGCAGGGCATTGGATACGAAGGCAGGATAGCCGCTGGTCCTTAAGGGTAACGGAGTGCATTCCAAGAGAAGGCAAGCAGAGCACGGGGGGGGGGGGGGACAGAAAGTTAGGGGGCCTGATCAGATTAAGAAGTTTGCGGGATTCGGTGGCTGCGGCTAGCAAAAGACAGGGCTGTTTGGAAAGACATGGAAGAGGACTTTGCCATACAGTGGGTGTAGTCAGGCTGACGATGACTGCTCTGGCTTACTCACTAACCATGTTTTGCAGTTCATCTCCTCACCGACTTACCAACGTATGCAGGAGACGAACTCCTCATTCTGCATTGTTCTGTGAATTCTAACCATCATTATCCTTACAATCACTGACGTTAAAAAGACATGAAATGATATTTACTGGTTATGGAAAGCGCACGAGTGATCTTTACTCCATCCCTCGTCAGAGCACAGCAAACAATTTTTATGCTAACTACTTTACTACTGAAGATATCGACGATTAAGCAACATGCAGCACATCACTCCGCTCATCACATGCACTGAGGTGCAAACACACGAAGAAAATGGCGGGACCTGCCCCTTCACTTATCATTTAGCCCCACCGCCCCATGACACCTGGCAACGCCCAATGAGGAGGCTCACCCAGACTGCCCACTGATGTCATCGGGGTAAGGGATACCAGCGAGGTGTTGCTCTTATCGGCTGCAATCTACAGCGAGCAGGTATTTTATTGCGAAAGCTATACTACGCTCACTAACGGCCTTTCGCATAGCGGCGGCCTTTAGGCACGTTTGACCTTTAGAATGACCTCTGACGTAGCAACCGTCGCGGTGGACACCTGAACCGCACCGAACAAGAAGGGAGGCAGTGGGAGTGAAAGAAGAAAGACGAAGAGGAGCCGTTGTGAAGAAAATGAAAATTCTATTTGGGGAAAGGAAATTACGCAATAACTGTCACGCATCTCTCGGTGGACACCCGTCATTCCTTTGCAGAGGAAGGGAGGAAGTGGGAGTCAAAGAAGGAACATAAAGAGGGCCCGTAGTGAAGAAAATGAATTAGAGGAAAGTAAATTACGCAGGAGGTTGCACCGCTGCGCGGAGGAGAGGCCACGGTTGACACGATTCCAGCGCAAGGACGGACACCTCAAGCATGGACGGACACCGCGAGCATGAACGGACGCCCTGAGCATGAACGGACGCCGCGAGCACGGATGCACACCGCGAGCATGGACGGACACCGCGAGCATGAGCTATTAAAGGCTTTCGCCTTAAAATGAATTATACGAAAGGAAATTACGTGCAGGCGCTAGTGACGTTATAGCGTGACGTCATACCAGGAGCGTCCCTTCTTCGTCCCTTGTCTGTTTTTTTTTTGCGCTGAATTATTTTTAACGGGCTACTAACTGGGCTCGTCGGGTAACGGCGGCCGCTTGCAACGGCGCGCCGCGCTCCTCCTGCTAGAGGCGCTAATGACGTTATGGCGTGATGATTTTCAACGATACAACTGATCAGGTGCTTGTAATACAGGGCCACGAAATACCCAAAGTGGCCGAATACAAATACCTCGGGATATGGCTAAACGAAGGGCAGATATACACGGAACAGCATGAACAGTCTCCTAAGGCAAAAGTACGAAGAGATTCCGGGATAATGAAGCACAGGGCATTATGTGGGTACAACAAATATGAAGTACTGAGAGGTATTTGGAAAGGAATAATGGTGCCGGGGCTTACTTTCGGCAACGCGGTTCTGCCGAAACTAACGGAATTTGGAATCGGCTATCCGGGATCATCCAAATTTCGCCTTCGCTAGAATAAGCCATTCATACGCGGCAAATGCTTCATGTACAATCCACCCAGCGACACAATTGATGAAATCGAGCTGCCATCCGAACACGCGCCCCAAGGATCAGACGCTTCGCCACTTGTTGCGTCCTAGGGGCGCGAGAGGGGCAGTGGTAATTCGTCACCATCTGATGTTGCGGTTCTGTACACTAACATCAGAAGTATCTTGAATAAGAAAAAACCTCTTTCATCGGCGATCGACACCTGTTCTGCGCATATTATCGCACTTACTGAAACTTGGCTATCATATCAAATCCACGATAACGAAATCTTTCACAACGCACACCGCTTCACAATATATCGCAATGACCGAACTATAAAGCGGGGAGGCGGCGTACTCCTTGCTATTTCGAAAGACATACCGTCATCATGCATCTACACTAATAGCGTCTTGGAAACTGTATGGGCATCAGTTACTCTACACCATCAGAAAATAATATTCGGCGTATGCTATCGCCCTCGTTCTTCTTTGCGCTCGTTTATTAACGAGCTTCACGACGAACTTAGCATAATACACACCAGATCTCCATCGGCTTCCTTGTTTTTACTAGGTGATTTTAACTTTCCCAATATTTCTTGGGATACCCAGGCTCCCACCCTATCCCTATCTCAAATTTCAACCGATGCCAGTGGTTTTCTTTATTTATGCTCAGTTTTTTCATTTACCCAATTAGTCACTAGTGCTACCAGAATCTCTGTCAACACTGCCAACACTTTAGATTTGATCCTAACCAGTCGAGCCGACTTTGCTTCCGCCATCACCTATTTACCTAATGTAAGCGATCACTCTTTGCACGTTTTCAACATTAACGCTGCCTGTCCTAAACCTGCAAGAAAGAAAAAGACCACACTAGATTATATTAGAACAGACTTCGATGCCATTAACAATGAATTATCAGTGTTTTCTCAAAACTTAATGAAAAACTTTGATGATCGCTCTGTGCAAACTAACTGGGATATGTTCACGGCCAAAGTTTACGAACTAACTCAGAAATATATTCCAAGACGCACCATCACTTCTAATCCTCAAGCCCCATGGTATACCGCCCATATAAGACGCCTATCTAACAGAAAAAAGCGCCGATATCGTATAGGTAGGCAATCACCATGTAACGCACACTGGGATGCATACAAGACTGCCGCTGATGCGTATAGAACTGCACTTAAGCAAGCAAAAGGTAACTTCCTTTCTAACACGTTACCATCCATGCTATCTACCAACATTAAAAAATTTTCGCGCGTCATCAACCCACATGCCGAAGAATCTATTAACTTAACTGACGTGTCAGGGGACCCTATTCCGGCTCATTTATGCGCATCAGAACTTAACGAAACCTTTATTCAGAACTTCTCGCGCACATCAAACACCAAACATCCCGTTCCACTCCGGTATAATTACCCTTCTATGCCTCAAATTTTCATCGATACATCTGGCGTGGCTAAACTTATTGATGCCCTAAAACTTCATTCAGCGCCCGGTTTTGACTGCATTCATGCTAAATTTTTTAAAAATACAGTCGCCTCCAGCTCCTTGATACTAACAAACATTTTTCAGCAGACTGTCAATAATTCCATTCTGCCAACACAATGGAAAGTCGGGAAGGTAGTTCCATTATTCAAATCAGGAAATCGAACCTCCCCTACAAATTATCGCCCCATCTCGCTTACTAGTACTTGTTGCAAACTATTGGAACAGGTCATCTTCACTAACCTTGTGAACTTTCAGGAATCTAGTTCCTTTTTTACACCCGCACAGCATGCCTTTCGGAAGTCATTTCCTTGCGAAACCCAACTTGCCAGCTTCACTATCAAACTTCACCATATTTTAGATCGCGCATCAGAAGCTGAGTGCATTTTCCTTGATTATTCTAAAGCATTCGACAAAGTATGTCACCGCTTATTATTTTTAAAGCTAACCCAACTGAACATCGACTACACCTTTCTGAAATGGATTGAATACTTTCTTCTTGACTATTCGCAGTTCGTTTCCGCTAATAATTTTAACTCAACTTTCAACGAAGTTTACTCGGGCGTGCCACAAGCCTCAGTGCTCGGACCCTTTTTATTTCTTATTTACATCAACGACCTCCCTTCCATTGTATCATCTAACATTCTTTTGTTTGCTGACGACTGTGTTGTTTTCCGCGAAATAAATTCCCCGACGATGCTAACCTTTTTCAGCGTGATCTCTCTAACATTTCTCTTTGGTGTAATGAATGGCTTATGGAACTTAGCACTAATAAGTGCAAAATTATGCGAATATCAAGAAGTGCCCACGTTCCGCCTGTGTACTACCTAAATAACGTTCCCTTAGAAGCGGTTACTTCATATAAATAACTGGGTGTTCATATTTCTGCTGACCGCAACTGGACGCGCCATTATTTCATTTCATTTAATTTTTGGTTTTGTTTGGCCAGTACAGAGACTGCAAACAAGGGAGAGCAAGCTAAAGGCGCCTAGTAGCGCCTGACAGAGGCCTGCCCTCCCCATGTAAAAAACAAACAAACAAAGTGGCACTTGGCAATGGTACAAAATTTCCATAAGTAACAGAAACTAGAAAAGCACATTGCTAACAAAGCTAACCGCATGTTGGGCTACGTGCGCCGTAACTTTTCGAAAACTCCGTCTTTCTTAAAATTATTGCTTTATAACACACTAATCTGGAATACGCCGCCGCCATATGGGATCCCCATCATGAAAAACTGATAACTTTGCTTGAGCTAGTTCAAAATAACGCTTTTCGTTTTATCCTGTCCAACTTTAACCGTACCGCAAGTGTAACAAGCATGAAAGCTAATCTTTCTTTGCCTCTTTTAGCATCCCGCCGGCAGACAATTCTTTTGAGCCTCTTTCATAAACTATACCATCATCCCATGCTACATGATGCCCTCATTTCCTCCCCCAGATACGTGTCAAACCGCATTGATCATCGTCACAAAGTTGGCATTGAAACGTGTAACACTGTAACTGCATTTCAGTCTTTCTTGCCTTATACATCACGCGAATGGAACCGCCTTCCCGCAGATATCGTCGACATAAGTGATAACCAGCATTTTCGTTTTTTCGTTCTGCACTAGCTAACATTGTACAACAGGAATATGATAATACTTTGTTTTGTATCATGTATTGCATCTGTTTATGTATTTTCTTGTTTTTGTAACCACTCCCCTCTTTAGTGCCTTTGGCCTTGAGGGTTCAATAAATGAAATGAATGAAATGAAAATATGCCGGTCATGAGGACGGAGAAAGGAAGAGCATTACACGACAGGTTAAAACGCGGAAGTTAAAAATTGGATTAATTCAATGGAAAAGAAGCTTAGTGTAGAACTATATCGATACTGGGAAAGGAAGATCAGGAAAGAAATTTTCTATGATAACTCAAGAGGCAGTGCCCTACTTTTTGAAGCTAGGTCAGGGTGTCTTAGAACGCGCAGCTGCAAAAAGAAATTTAACGAACAAGATGACACATGTGCAGTGTGTGGCAGATCTGTGAAAACAATTGAACACCTCATACTCAAATGTGATGGTATTTATCCGGATGTCCATGCAGGCACAGTCACTCTTCCTAAGGCCGCAGGGTTTAGAGAAAACAATGCTCATGTAAATAAATCTGGAGTGGAAGTTAGCAAAAAGCGATTGGAGGATTGGTGGCTAAAAAGCAGAGATGTGACATAAGGTTAGAAGTGTAGGAAACCGTAGGTAAAAAAGATAGATGAAGAAAAATAAAGAAAGAAAAGCTAAGCATGGTGGCAATTGCCACCACCCCGTTTTAAAGGGGGCGCTCCTATCCATCCATCCATCCATCCATCCATCCATCCATCCATCCATCCATCCATCCATCCATCCATCCATCCATCCATCCATCCATCCATCCATCCATCCATCCGTCCGTCCGTCCATCCATCCATCCATCCGTCCATCCGTCCGTCCGTCCGTCCGTCCATCCATCCATCCATCCATCCATCCATCCATCCATCCATCCATTAATCCATCCATCCGTCCGTCCACCCGTCCGTCCGTCCGTCCGTCCGTCCATCCGTCCATCCGTCCATCCATACATCCATCCATCCATCCGTCCATCCATCCATGCATCCATGCATCCATCCATCCATCCTTCCTTCCTTCCTTCCTTCCTTCCTTGCTTCCATCCATCCATCCATCCGTCCATCCGTCCGTCCGTCCGTCCGTCCGTCCGTCCGTCCCACCCACCCACCCACCCACCCACCCACCCACCCACCCACCCACCCATCCATCCATCCATCCATCCATCCATCCATCCATCCATCCATCCATCCATCCATCCATCCATCCATCCAACGTGACGTCATACCAGGAGCGAGAGACGGGCTACCAACTCGGCTCGTCGGGTAACGGCGGCCGCTTGCCACGGCGCGCCGCGCTCTTCCCACTACAGTACAAAACACCTGCTTTCGCAACCTACCAGGCTTAACCAAAGCTAAGCACCCGGCAATTTTTTTAGAAATCGTTTTTAAATTTTAGTATCCGTATTCTGCTCAGACCTAATACTCGAATTGTCACTCGAATACTTTACTCGAATACTCACAAAGACCACATCTACAGGTTCATTGCATTGCACCGAACTTTCTCACATGGTTCATGTCGTTGAAGTCTCGGATGCTTGTTTTTGCATTCGAAAGAGAATTCTTCCCCCCCAAGGTTTCAGGCTTTCTTCGGGGGCTGTTTGGCTTTGGATCTTGAAGTCGGCAACGAACCGGGTACAGAACGTGAGAGGGCCTAAGTCTCTAAGGTTTTAGGTTACGTGCAACGAGGTCTCAATCTCGGCCGAAGGCTCGCCGTCGCGCTGAAGAAACGCAAGGCGAAGAAGCGTAATATGGTGAGGCAATTATGCGGGCGGTCCCCTGGTCATGGTCCCACTAGGGGTGTTTCCAAAGGTGCGGTCATTTTGTTGCTTCCACAACCTCGTGACAAAATACCACCAACTGTAAGAAATGTGAGTTATCTGGGCGACATTTTTGGGTCCTAGCTTCTTGCCCGCTGACGACGAAGGGGGATTTGTTGAAATCTCCACGCACACGTTCGAGCATCTATTCTGTAATTTGGTTTTGTCGGTGTCCAAGCAATGCAGCAACACTTGTATTTTAAAAGACAAACCTAGCTTTTAATAAACACGGAAGGTCCTAGCGGCGTGAAACAAACTTAGGGTCCGTGAAAGACATGAGAGCGCCAAACGGGGACACGGACGATGGAGGGAACAGGACAAGCTCTCGTGCTGTTCCCTCCCTCGTCCGTGTCCCCGTTTTGCGCTCTCATGTCTTTCACGAATATGCACCAACAAGCCCAGCTTCAAGTACTTCTTAAACTTAGGGCTGTTTAGAGTGGCGTGACCCAGTCTTCAGCATTTTTCTTTCTTTAAAGTTGGTTGGTTCAGCCTATTTAGCTAGCTATTTCATTATTGACTTGAGGAACAAAGCGGCAACGGAAAAGTTGTAAGTCGCTTTGAAAAACAGCTGACTAAAACATTTGCACTATGATACCGTTTACGTACTGCTTCTAGCGGTACGTAAACGAAAAAACCGCTTCTAGCGGTTTTTCGAGACGATTTGTTTCTGTAGTCAATAAAAAAAGTTAGCTAAATAAGATTAATTGCTTAACCTTGAAGAACGACAAAAATAGTGCAGACAAGGTCGCTCTACTCTGAACAACCGTCGGTTGGTTTCACTGGGCGTGGGCACACTTGGTTAAATATAATTGTGACACCTAATATACAAGCGCTTGTATCGGGTGGTAGCTGAGTGATTGTTATTCAGCCAAGAATGATACAACATTTAAAGGATGTCTCCTGGGTCCGTATTCTGCAACAATCCATATTATTTGGCCGTGACGCCAGCAACGAAAGCAACAGCAGGTGGGAAACCAAACGGCCAATCACTGACACAACCGGTCTGGCCGCGACACTTCGCCAGCCACCGTCCTGCCGCCGCATCTAGTCCGGCTGAGCCACACGCACAACGTTGTGGCAATTCATCGCACAGACGACGGCCAGCTTCATTCTCAAGACTGGATGGCGTGGCAATATGTCCCGTCATTTCTGGGAGTCAGTGCTGGTCCGCCAATGTGACATAGGCTCGAGACGCGTTTATACAAGTCAGCAGAATCAAGGACTAGTTTATGTCATGACTGGCCTGTCGTCTTGTCTGATTCCCTCCGTCGTCAATGGGAGAAGCGGCGAATGACCGCGGATGAAATGTAATGTAGCGGAAAGTGGCCACTTCAGAATACGCTCCCTGAACTGAAAAGTAACGAAAGTATTGCATGTCTGGTTTTATTCGGCTATGACCGCGGTACATTAAGTGCAAAAGTAATTGCACTTCATTCGGTTTTATTCGATGTCCTTGCGCCACTGGGCCTTACTAAAGTTCCCACTGTTGCATGTATCTCGTTTTTTTTATTGTGCTGATTTTTTGAGTCTACGATGAATGGTGTAGCCCATCTTCCCAGGACGCGTTAGGATTAGGAACGACGCTGCCGGAGACGGGGTAGCGACATCTGGAAGAAAACTGTACAGTTATTTTTGCATATTTACAGCTGTGAAGTTGCACGCATGCAACCACGTGGGAAAAGACGAGTAGTAAGCGCGCACTACTCTGGAGTCCGCTGCTTAAATAGAGTCCGGTGTCTCGAGATCCACAGCTGGAGAAACGCAGCTCATTAAGCTCTATCAGCGGCTTAATTTTGGAATCTACTAGCTGGAAACATTAGCAAACTTACTGTCTTGCAAAAAAGGGCTTTACGCCTCGCCTGTAATGTTCCATATCGCTTCCACACAGCAGGCCTATTCAAGAAGTACCACATAATACAAGTTTCATCGATGAACGATCACAGACTGTGCCGCTCATATAAACTCAGTTTAATAAAAAATAATGATGCCATCACTAGCCTAGCAAGGCTAGAGAAAAACATTTCTGCTTATAATGTGCGCCATCCTGAGATGTGGTATGTTCCGAAATGCAGAACCAATTATGGAAATCAAATGATAAAATTTAAATTGCCTACACTTCTGAATCACATGATAAAGGATGCTAACATTGACATATCAGATATAACACCAAAAGAACTGCGTTTATTGTTTGTATAATGTTGTGATATGATTTTCTAGTTCTTCTTGCCTGTTTTATACTAACTTTTTCAACGATGTTGCCATATCCGACTGTGTTCTCTTGCCGCACGCTTCTGTCCTACCCCGTGTGTTGGGGGGTCAGGGCTTTTCAAGCTGTTCACACAGCTTTTCTCCTGTCCTCCTCGCAGCATCGTTTTGTTGTGGAATAAATTTCAATTCAATTCAATTCAATCTTACGGAGCAGCCAACAGCCGGGGGGCGGGACATGTGGTCTCCTCTAGCTATTTCGGTGCCGATGGCGATGATAGCACTGTTACGTACCACTTCTGGCAGTGACTGTAATTCTCTACCTGCTCAAGCAGACTCCTCTGAAGTCGCATCAGGTTACTTACTTCATGTTCTGTAGTCAATGGCGGAGGTGTTGGTAAAACGTTGAAAGTTAGCGCAGCAGAAGCCTTTAGTCCCGCAAGTAGTTTAAAAACAATGCATCTCTCATAACGTATCTTCATGTCTTTTCGCGTAATTTCAAAAGGACTTGAAAGAAAACTGGGGCAGAAGTTGTTTTTCCCGCTCCTGTACGATTGGCAAGCTTGTGCGCGCGTGTCAACAGTTGTGTACGAACCGGCGTAGGCTGTGAAAACCTAACCATGACATGTTTGCGGCGTCTCAGGACGACGTGGTTTATTCTATCCTCGCTTCTGTTTCATAATGACTGTTATGATGGTGAATCCGGTCGTTGTTTACAGGAAAGGCCTAGGAAGCACTACAATATCGTTATCAGCGTCACCCGTAACATTAAATGTACTATCGACAGCTCTTTTGGACCGTTGTTTGGAGCATTCAGCGTGCAGTAAAGGCAGCCTCACAAAGGACATTATCGAAGAGACCGAGATCAAGGAGCTAGATACGGGTTGCGTCAGCAACCCATCTTTCTGTGTGCCAAAGAGTATCAGTTTTTGTTTCTTCGCAAGGTTGTCTTGCTGACTGTGTGAATGCACCTGCAGGTGTAGTGGGTGTCTTCCCTAGCTGGGCTAATTTGTTTTTTTGTGGAGCTTCCCGCGTGTTCCTAATAAATTACGCTTTGAACAAAACTCAGTTGTAAATTAGGCATATGTTCAGTCTTCTTTTCTTTGTGCCTTCGCTGTCGCGCTGTTTTACTGCCATATCAGCGACAGGTGCCCACTTCCGAATGGGCGCAGGTAGTGTATTAGTTCCTCCGCAACTATAGTTTGCATATCTTGAATATCGGTATACATGGAAGCAGCCGTTCGAGCTAGCTCATTTACACCGATGAAGTGGAAACATCTGCAGAGGTGTTTTTGCCCGACATAGAAAGCATTCTGGCGAGTAGTAGCTGATTACTAATATGAATTTTACGTAACATTAATAGAAAAAATATCGCTAGGATGCAAGCTTTTATGCTTACTTGACTTTATTTGTACGTTCCCACAACACTGAATACTTTCGTACTTTTGTGCGCATTCGTAAGATATGTTAGCTTTAAAATCCCGCAAGTACACTGGAGCTTAAGGGACGGCTTAGTGGTTAAATCCGGGTTAATTTCGGCCACTTGGAGTTGTTTAACGTGCACTGACATCGCAAGCGTATTTTGCGCTTCGTCTCCTCCGAAATTCATCTGCCGTGGCCGGGACTCGATACTGTTACATGTGCGTAGCAGCCGAGCCCTAAAACCACGGAGTGCTGACGGCGGGATTTGGTGTTTTCTTCGCTGAAAAAAAAAATTGCGAACAAAAATGTAAGCCCTGCCTAAAACCTTGCATAACCCTGGCATTAAGCGTGAAATAAATAATAGTAATAAATAAGAAATAAAATATCATACAAATTAAAGCGTTTATTTACACTTGGGCATTAAATTGCAAAATTCAGCGACAGTTAGAGCGAACGCTGTCATTCTTGTTCATCTCTGCCCCTTTTCTTCATGCTTTCCTTCATGGTACGGTCCCGTGTCCACTGAGTGGAAAATAGCTACCACACCATGCGTAATAGCTGCTCATTTAGATTACGAATATGCGCACCCTCTGTGCGGTTCGGTAGGGAGCAGGCTCGTACTTCGAGCTATATGCTACGAATCAAATGTGAAGCGTAACCAGCAGAGGCAGGTGGTATTGCTGCGTCTGAGTTTCACTGATTGCACAGCGTGAAGTAAGCGTTTTCAAATTTTGTCTTTGAAATGTGCGGGCACAGACTTGCGCATGTTTTCGGGCAATGCACTTTCGGACAGTGTCCACAGGGCATGCCCCTTGTGTTTATCGGACGCATGCTTGCGGGCACTCGCCTCCAGGCTTCGTGCAGCCTCCGGAGTTTTGAAGCGTTTGGTGGCGCCTTAGGACTGCGTGTCCCAGGAGATGAGGGCAAGGTGTGGAGGAACACGGAGCGCGAGGCCCGTGGTGCGTGCAGAGGTGGTTACGAGACTCATGGTGAGCGCTAACCTCAGCTAAAGACGATGGAGGCCACGCGAGGCAGGTGTAGAAGGCGGTCCAGTCTAGTGCGGACATGCAAGGTTAGGCTAGGTCGAGGAAAGTCGCCAATACTGCTTTCGCTGTGTAATAAATAATAATAACAACGAATATAATTTGTTCTGCAGAAACAAAACTTACTCAAAACATTTAGGTTGGTTTGGTTTATTGGGGTTTAACGTCCCAAAGCAGCTCAGGCTATGAGGGACGCCGTAGTGGGGGGCTCCGGAAATTTCGACCACCTGGGGTTCTTTAACGTGCACTGACATCGCACAGTACACGGGCCTCAAGAATTTCGATGGAGGCGAAATTCAGCCGCCGCGGCCGTGATCGAACCCGCGTCTTTCGGGCCAGCAGACGAGCGCCGTAACCACTGAGCCACCGCGGCGGGGCTGAGAACATTTCAGTTGCCCTTCAAGATGCGTTGCTTTCTATCCCAATTCCTTTTGTATTACTGCCCCGAAAGAGGATGGCCAGGTAACGGCTGGAAATTTAGTCGCGTACATTAAAAGGTCGTTGAAATGCCTAAACGTGTTCGGTGCGGTATTCAGTAAGAGCTTTATTTAGAAGCCTAGACGTGCCACAGGTTGGAGACATTTACAAGAAGATGTTACTGAGGTTTTTGGAAATAAAAATAAAAGCTACAACTTACACAGACTTATTACTTGATTACACATATTATAGGACCGACTGCAAAGAACTTGCATTCTCAAAGCGAATGGAGCCGTACCCTTGTCCTTACCTTTGTCTGCCCACGTGCAGACTGGATGAAGTCCTAAATAATATAATCGTAGGGTAACTAATATACGCTTACCGAACGGATCAATCCTTGGGCCACTTCTTTTCCACACGTGTATCCTTGTCAGACCCAGACAAAAGTTCGACTACTGAGCGTTAATAGGAAGAGATATCTCAGGTCTATGTCCTTGAATGCTCTATCGGGAACAGACTTCCCTAGGACGCGCCACCGCTGGATGCCTTGCTGCGTCATCTAGGGGTCCGAGAATTGGGCGCCCATTTTATGTGCCATGGGGTGCTCATCTGCAAGCGTCTGCTCTTGGGCTTGGCACGAGAAGCAGCCCATACGACGACTCGACAAGCTGGCACGCTTCAGAAAAAAGGCGCCAGCAAGCTACGTTTCTTTTTGAATCGTAGGATAAGCTCGCTGCTGCGGGCTGCCGCAGCCTCGATTCGCGGATCAAGCTAAAGTGTTGGAACACTGTTCTGAGGATACAACCACCCCTTCTAGCACGAATGTGCATGGAGGTAAAAAAAATATACCGAGGGCAGCGATACATTTTTTTTCGAACGGTCGCGCGTCCTGGCCAATCCCTTTCTTGCCTGTACGCGCGTGAAAAAGTTTTGGAGCCATAGGTGCATTTATTCCTCTATAAGTTTTCTTTGTGCTCTCTGGTACGTGAGTCTGTGCCTTCAGATGCATGCAACAGTGTCATGGCGGATAATTGGGAAACGCATACACAGCGAAATGCATGTTTAGACCAATATTACAATTAAATCAGCGTAAAACACACAAAACTCGGGGCTGTTTGGCTGCAGGGAGAAGAAAGCTGGTTTGAACTAAGCAGATGCACTAAAAAAACCATTTTTTTTTGGAGCAGTCCTATAGTTACTGAGTTCTTAAAAACCTGACTACTTGGGAGCACACTGAGTACACTCCGACTTTGAAAAGCACAGAGGCTGAGGAAGTCATGTGTTTTCTTTTGTATTCGTGAAGATGAAGTGTTTGTTATCATGTAAGTGAGGTGTGAGGAAGATATAGATGATCCCCCTCAATGTTTAGTTCCATCTAGATGAGTTCTTTACGCCGATGACATTACGTTATTAACCACAGAGGAATGCTGGCAGATCTTCCTTTCAAAATTGAACTGTTATGTTATTCGTGTTGCAAACTGACGCTGCAAGAATATGCTGAATGTTAACGCTGTCTAGTCCGGTGTTCTTTTTATCGCTTCAAAGAATTATTTGCAAAATCGGAAATTGTGGGTTTTAGCGTCCTACATCGACACACGGTCTTTTAGGCATGCCGTAGCGGAGCGCTTTGGATGAATTTAGACTATTTGTGGTTCTGACGGAGCGCTGACATCGCACAGCTCACGAAAATTTCGGCATTTCACCTACATCTTAATACGATCGCCGCGGCTGGAATTAGAAACCGGTACACTGGGATCAGCAGCCGAGCGCCAGCGCCACTGGGTTACCGCGGCGGGTGCCAAAAAATAGTTCAGGCATGTAATAAATACGCTGAGACTGAATAACTGAATAACATTATGAAATTTCAACTGCACTTGTCTTCTCTAACAAAAAATGGCATACTTTCTCAGAATGTTAATGCGACTACCAAATTTGAGCACCGAATCCCGGTTTTTGCTTCATTACTGTTTCATAGTCATCTTGTAACTGTACCCCGTGGTGGGGCAACTCATGTTCAATGAATTTTAGTCCAGCCTATTTAAAAGCAATAAATACAGTTCATCTCTACTGGGAAAGTTCCTTCTAATACAGCTTCTTTACTGCGGACTCATGGCAGATATTGTTCCTAAAAACTAAGCCGTGTCTCGTTATTCTGGCAAATACGTAATAGCTGATTTACTCATGTTTCCTCCGCCCTTCTAGCAGCATCATAAAAATCTGCTATTACCAGAGGTAACAATAAGGTACGGTCGATTCACACCTAATTTGTGGTCGGTTTCATTGGGTAGCATACGGTCGACTGACTTAAATATTGCCCAGCGAATCAGTTCGAACTACGGTAATTTCTATTGAAATTGCAGTTATTTTGTTGAATATGTTGATTATGTTTTGCCGTGCAGTATTTTTTTTAAATTTTCCGTGTGAATGTCTCATATTTCGTATTCCTTTCTTCTGTAATGAAATTTTTTTTTGGCCTGCATAAGTAATTTCTTTTTATAGGCAGTCAGCCTTTTTCGACGCTGACTCTGCGACCTCGTTCTGCATATATATACTGTTACGTATACGGTAGAGCTGAGGCATTCAAACAACAGAAATATGCCTGTAACTAGTTGTTCAAACTACATTATTTACGTATTAGACTCAAGGCAACTTGATATCGATGCCGGGTTTTGTAGGAACCATATACGCACTGTCATCTTAGTGCTTATAGTAGTGTTTTACCCCGTCTTGCTTTTGCCTTTCTCCCATATTCATTGATTTGGTTTGTTTTGTTCATGCGTCCCTTTATATATTTAAGCCGAAATAGCCTCACTCTGTATCTCTTGCTTGCATCTGTTCTAAAAGAGTTGCTTTTCGTACCGATGAATTATATTTGTGAGTGGAGCAGGGAGTAATAGATTGCATGCATTTTTGAACCTATCTTTTAGGAAACTGCTTCCTTATGGAATATCTCTGGTAAATATCTGTACTTCAATTTGGTTTGGTGAAGGCAAGGACCAGTCAAGCAATATTTTACAGCTTTTTTGTCGTGCATGTTCAATATAGGATAGGAATTGAGGGAATAAAACACGCTAAGAATTCTGTGAACGTTTTTCTAATCTGCATGGTCATCGCTTCCGACCGAGGCTGACTTACTGTCACCGCAGTTGTTTTTCGCAAAACAAAGGGCCGAAGGCGACAGCAGCCATTAAAGACATGCTTGCTAAAACAACGTTTATTGGCCATGGAAATTTCCAGAGTGAAAAAATATGCCACTTTCCTAGTAAATATTTATATACTATGGCCTACCGCCACACTGATGCAATAAATATGTTAACAGCTATGCCAAACACATTTCACCGTTTGCGCTAGAAGTTCCTTAGATTGAGTGTGCCCTCCATACCATTTATTGCATCCATATCTTAATGACAACTTCATAACTTCCTTGAGCATGCATAGTAGTAAACTGATCGGATCATTGCATTAAAAAAGGCGACATTTTGCGTCACGTAGACTTCGTCGCTCTTCTTCGCTGCAGGATGCTCACTTCTTCTGGATGTGGACAATAGGACTGCGAAAAAAAAAGAGGCCAGTGTTATCAGTTGTAATAAATATGTAAGCCAGTTTTTATCTCTGCAACTCTGCAAGGGTGTTTCAGTATGGTTTGCAGGATATTATGAAAGCTGTATTGCAGCTTTGTCATTTCTGTGCATCATGGACACTTCATCAGACATTACGGCAAGCCCGTAAAAGCTTATCGACAAGCGAACAACCATTCTTATCACGAGCTTTGGTTTTTCTCTGCTAATATCGAATAATATCATTTGGTAACACCGTAAACACCATAACAATTTTGACAACAAAAAACACCTGCTTTAGATTAACAAAGCCGCCTATTCGCTATATTACATGCCTTTTTAGTAGCCTTTCCTCTCCGAAATATAGTTTTCTTCTTTCCTGTGGTTGTATCAATCGCCGTGCAACCTTTAAGAAATCTTAGACGTGCGCTGACATCGCACAGCACACGGAAGCCTTTTGTGTTTCGCCTCGATCGAAGCACGGCTGCCGCGGCCGGGATTGAACCCGGGTCCTCCGGCTAGTAGCCCAGTGCCCTAACCCCTGATCGACCGTAGCGGCTCTGTGAAACCCTCCGAAAGACTCAACTGCACTGCACGTGCCAGTTTTTTTCTGCAACAGCCACTAAATATAGGAGATAATGTTAAAGAAATAGAACTAAAAACACCACATGCCATCAGTGGGATCCGAAATAGCGAGAAAGCTCACCTTAGCCTGCTTGCATTGCGCTGCACGCGGCATGCGAATGTCATCATGTGTTCCCTTTTTCATCTACTTTCTTTAAAATTACTTTTATTTTAGCACCAATATTTAATAAAAAGAGTACCCTCAGCTTTCCTTGGTGTCAAGGGCCTGCATTTCGCTGATCAGTTGCGTGAAAAAGCCTAATAGGAGGTTTCTTTAACCCAAAGCAGGTATCATACGCTGAAATGGCGAAGAACTGACTGGGAAGAGAAATGCGCCGTTAAAAAGAATAGTTGGCACTGCTACTACCACACCATTACGAAGGTGCACACGAACATCGATGACACGGTAGCCTACCCTGCGTCATAATCAGTTCCGAGACAACCTTACTGTGTTCGTAAGGTTTGAAAGGCATGCATGAGTGGACAATACCAACCGTTGACCGCTTCGCGGACCTTCTTGTCCTACAGACAGAATACATGTACAATGAACGGCATATGTTTGCCTGGCAAAAAATTTGCAGGTTAGCGCAAGCGAAAGGACAGATTGAAGTGCGGAGCATACTGTGTTGAAATAAAGGTGAACTGAATATATTGTTACGTGAAGGCAAGCCGATGAACACAGAACTACATGACTTATGGCGATGGAATGATTTAATGGCGGCAGGCCTATAGAGCAAGCGCTCCGTGCCGCGCCACTGCCCACTTTGTCGTCTTCTAGTCTGTGACACTACCCCACTACCCAGGGACACCGAGCTTTCGTCCCGATCGCGCGAAGTAGAAGAACGGCAGTTACGATGAAATACGGGACGTGACGATGGGCGTGGCAGGGGGGATGAACACAGAAGAGAAGATGCAGGGCTTGCCGTCACGATGAAAGGGTTGAGAATATGATAATTGGATGAGTCCTCGAAGCTTCCGGGACAAAATTCGCCGTGAGACGACGACTAAGGTCCATGCGCTCACCGAACGGCATGGGAAAGGGGGCTGTGTGCGCACGTGTCTAGAATCGGTCGGGTCGCGTAAGGCCTGGTCGGTAGGATCACTTCGTCGTGTCTTGTGGTCGGGGCGGAGGACGGGGCTGGGGCGAACGGCGAGGTCGGTTCTGGTCAGGTTGGCTGGGGCACAGCCGGGCGGTGCTCACCAGGAACACAAGGCAGACGACCATGGCAGATGCAGCACGCCGAAGCTCTAATACCAGCATCGCGATGATTACCCCGCACCAAATGTTAGGTGACGTGACGGCAAACCGATGAAGAGAGGAGTATATGGTATATGGCGATGGAATGATTTAATGGTGGCGGGCCTAGCGCGAGCGCTCCGTGCCGTGCCACTGCCCACTTCGTTGTCTTCTTTATCCACGATAATGTGTAAAGACTTTAACATCAGGTTAAAGTTATGTTAAACGAACGAGGAAACTCATCATCAACAAACATGAACGGGCACATTGTGTTGCACCGTCTGGCAAACGGCATTGCAGTTTAGGATCGCATTTTTTAGCCGTCACCGGTCGCTAGTCACAAGGCATTTAAGAGCCGACCACAAGGAAGCGTTTCTTCGGCCTCGCTTCAGCGTCTCGGCTACCGGCAGCGCCGGAGGTGAAATTCCGGCGCTTGGAGTGAGGTGACGTAGCGAGACGCAGATATTTGGCGAATCCAGGTCACAACGTCGGCGCCATAAATACCTCGCAGGTGTGGATTGATGGGGACCAATGACTAATCGCTCAGTGGCAGTGAATTCCGGATTAATATACGCTGCTATACCGCCATAGGCGAGGGCGATTTCTGCGAAGGCAGGAGGGCCGCTTCTGACTCCGCGCCATTGTCCCTATTTCCCCCGCAGTAGGCTCCCGCCAACGATGAGAGGATGATTAGCTACGGGCAGGGATTAGTTGAGGGGCTTTACCCACGATTACTCCACACCGCCGTCTGGAGACAACACTTATATACCCTCATGGGCTGCGTCGCCGTCTCCTGCAGACGCCGAGCGATAACGCCGGTAGACGAGACGCCGACGCAACGCCGAAAAAACGCTGCATCATGTGTGGGTCTTTATGATTCGCAGGTGTCTTTCCACAAACCCGAGCTTACCAGAGCTGCTTGGTTTGTGGGTTCATGGCAAAGTGACATTCCTGTGCAGACGTCGTGAAGGGAGACCACCCAGTTGGTAAGAGCTTTGCCACGTGAAAACTGAGTTCACTTAACTAAAGTAGGATACATGTCAAGGATACAGCGGCGAATGGCCCTTAAAGGTGGTCCTCCACCAATGACGTCAACCAGTTGCCATGAAGTCGCGGTTGCGATGCAGTAGAGGCTGTGGACGGAAGAGCAGGAGACGGTCCTCTGTACCCATAGCGTGGGGAGTGGGCTTCTCAGAACTAATGGCCCTGCACCCTGTCTCCAACTTCCCACCTTCCACAGGACGTACGCCTAGGCTGAACAGCGAACAACCAACTCCTCATGACACGGGAACAAAAGACCGACTTCTTTTTTCCCCTCCCTAGCCTCTGCTGCGTTGCAACCGCGACGTCATGGGATCCCGTCGACGGCATTGGCTGGAGGGCCTCCTTTGAGGGGATTCGCCGCTGCATTCGTGACTTGTAGCCGACTAGAGTGTCCTAGAACAACTTCAAGAGTGACATTTTGTGTGCATGCTACATCATGATCTCTCCAAAAAAACAGCGCGAAAGATAGGAGAGAATTTACTAAAACCCGCGCAGTTCAGTGCCACCGCTTCAGCTTTGCAAGATATGAAATGATATAATAAGGCTCATACTGAACGCCGATAAAAAAAAATGCTTGGCCTTTTGAAAGTTGTGGCACGCCTAGCCTCTCTCAGGTGCTAGTGTGCTGGGAAGATAAACACAGAATGAGCACACACAAGCACGGTGGCCGTTGCAGAGGGTAGGAAGGATTAAGTGCCACCTAAAACACCGAAAAGAAAAAATTAGGACACAATATGAAATGAAATCATGGAAGCGCAAATGAAAAGGTGCAGAGTGCTGCGGATCAAAGGGACGACTGAAGTGCAAAAAAAAGCAGAAGGGAGCTCCAAGAGAAACCTTCATACCAGTCGGGAACGTTGGCAGCGTCCTCACAGGTGTAGCTGTAGTGGCTGAACGCCTTGCCGTAGCCGCAGCTGATCAGGCGCGGCTTGTCGTTGACGCAGGTGATGAGGCGCGTGCAATCCGCCGGGTGGGGGTAGCGTGGGTAGGGGTAGAACTTGGCCCCGGGGCCGGTCACCTTGTCCGGGCAGCGGAAGCCCACGATAGCTGCACGAAGCAGGCTGGCGCTGTAGGTAAGCCTATTTTTCTACTGATCTTTGGTGCTAGTATAACAGCTGCATCGGCTAAATACAGCGACGTGCATGACAGCGAAGTTTTCGCTGATCTGGGTTCATAAGAACAGCGCTCCTAAAGGAAGAAGTAAGGACGACTAATGTCCTAGTGCCTACGTTCTCACCATACAGAGAAACTTAAAGGCGGTAAGCACGAACTGAAAAACACAAATGTCGAGCTGCAGTTGAATTTCAGACGAGTGTTTATTTCTTGCACGCATCTGCTTTTCCACGTGCATATGCAGTGTTGGAAAGGGGGATAAAATTCTCTGGAGATAAAATACAATTGTTGCATGATTAACTGTCTTTCAAAGGTTACATTTTCATTGGAGACGAATTATGCTACCTCCCGTTGCTACGTCATTCTTAGTGTTTTCAAGAGGAGTGGCTCTGTGGTAATATAGCGGAACCTGCGCAGAAAGTTCTGGTTCTGCTTCCTGCTGATTATGATGGGCTTCCTCAATGAAAATTACCAGGAGCACTAAAGGAACTTACATGTGAGTGAAGCGAAAGCATTGCGGTCCTATTCCTATTTCATTCTATTATATTTCAGTTGTACACCGATTCTATTCATTCTATTCCAATTCTGTTCTATTCCTGTGCAGTTGTTGCAGTTATATTAGTACAGACAAATTACTTGCTAAAATTTCCTATTTTCCCGCCTTTGATGACATCACACCGTTTCTACCAATGGAGAGATTTATAACTTTGCCGTTTTTTGGGTGACGCGGGGTTTTCGTGTTAATGTGCCGTATAATGCGTTTGAATTAAAAACGAAGCGACTGGAGCGTGATTTTTTTAAACGACTCAGGCTTTGCTTCTATCAGATGAACGAGGCTTTTAGCGCACGTGTGAGAAAGTGTGCACCTTCCAATTCACATGGTGCCACTAAGGTTGTAAACCAAGAGGTGGTAGCGCTGCAAAAATGAAAAAAAAAAATTTGTCGCCAATTCTATTACCGGATGTGAAAACTAATTATGGAACTGCCTCTTTTAAGATTGTATCTGCCGGCAAGCATACAGCCAGCGCGTTCGCATACAGGCAAAGGGTACCTTACGTGATGAAGACGCAATTGCACGACTACAGCGAAAAAGTTGGAAATAAACCCCTCGTATAATGTCCTTTGCGGGCCTTTGAGGTAAAAATAAAAAAAATGAAAGAATAATACCTGCGACCAATAGTCTGTTCGAGGTATTTCGCACGACTGCATAGCGAGTGCGTCCTCGTACAAAGGTCCAAAAAGTGCTCGCTCTGTTGATTTTCCTGCAACGTTCCTCAGGCCATCGTGGTCCTTATATGAGTCACAGGCTCATATACTGCAATACTAGACCTTGCTGTGCGTTTACGTAACATGAGATTTGATGATACAGGAACTCATGACCCCACTTCGCACCAAAAATTACAGCAGTGGCTCGAACTTCTCTAAACTTCAACTTTGCTTAAAGGGACCATGAAAAGAATTAAAAGCCGCTTGTAAATGTTAGAAGTGATGCTCAGAAGCATTGACACCAAGTATGAGTCTTCGGAACTCAGCCGGCAATTTATTATGAATTTTTAAAAACCGTGTTTTTCAAAATTCGCGGGCCGCTTGGTGTCTTCGTAGGGAGCAATTCTGAAACCAAAACCGGGAAGATAGACGCCACTAGTCCCATGACGTCGGCAGGCCACCACACGCTGTCATTCGCTAGAGCCGCGGCAGCTTCGACGTCACGGGCACACTTCCGGTAGCGGTGAAAATCGTCTGCTCGAGCTGCCGCGCGACCCCCTGGGGCAAGCGCGAGCGAGGGCATTGCCTTCGCGCATATGGTTTTAATTTACCTCTGCCGCCTCTTTCTGTCGCGAGTTCGGGAGCCACTAGCAGTGCCTTTTTCGGCCGCCCAAGATGAATACGCCTTGCTGTGTCGTCGGCTGCAAACCCAGTGACTGGCGAGGTGTTGAACTCAGGCATGTTACTCCTAGAGACGTGCGTGAGCGAGCAGCCTGGATGGAGCGCATCGGACTGCCAGCGTCGCACGCACGCCGAAGACTCCGCGTTTGCGGTCGACACTTCGCACCTGACGCTTACTACTATAACCCAGCGCTCGTTCGATAGTCAGGCATGAATGTCAAGCACCTGAAGCTTCGACCGAAGTCGCTGCCGACACTGTTTCTTCCCGCCGGGAAGGTGAGTTTCCAGCTTACAGCGATCGGTATGGACGTTTACACGATATGATCTGCGATGGAAGACAATTTTATCTACGAGAACTTAAAAAAAGGTGCCGCATTTACTTAGGGCACAGGACGAATTCGAAGCGTTAGCTGTCGCGGAGGGCCTTGGCCTGACGGCTACGTACTGCTGCTGTTCACATTCGGCTGCTGCTTCGACATGCAGACTCGGTCCCGACCTTCTTTGACTCTCCCGTCCGTTTTACGACCGTAATACCGTATGTTCCTTGTGTTCTAAGTCGGGCGGCGCGATTTTGCGATCCCGCAGCCGGGTGTCCAACATCATTCGAGAGCTAGGCTCAGTATATGCACGGTGTTTCACACCAAGACTTGGCAGCATCGGTGTGACGGCCGAACCATCGCACAAAAAAATAAAACATTGTGTGAGCCGGGAACAGGTCCGGGTCCATTCTGCCAACTAGCAAAGAAACCCGACGCGCGCCGCAATCCAAGAAAGCGCCGAGACCAGAGAGACGCTGCCGACGCACGCTGCTCCTTGCGAGTGCGACAACCGGAAGTTGTAAACCGAACGTCAGCGAATGACGTTTTCATGGGCGGAGCCCAGTCCCGGAGCTGTTTTCTTTATTTTTTTATGGTGCCCCGCGCGTACGAGTTGAGGGGGGAGAGGAGGAGGGTGATTTTTAATCGCCTATAACTTCGTAGTTATTGATGCTAGCTCAAAAATTCTTGCGCTGGAGTGACGAGTGATGGATTGCCTATCTTTACATAATCTCAATAAATTTGTTTCATAGTCCCTTTAAACCATCGCATTTTATGAAAAGAAAACAAACTTCAGACTGGATAAATATCCCGTCCACTAAATTAGCAGCCATTCAAGATATCAAAAATGCCTGGAATAATGCGCATGATATGCACATTTGACCTGTACATACATTGTTCAATCTCTTCTCAATAATCATGTCAGTTAAGTAAAGTCATAAGCAATCATATGGCTACAAACTCTCCGTAAAACTAATACACTCTAGTAGCTTCCCATGTTGATTCGAAAAGATAAGTGCTCGAAATTTCACCTAGTCATACATCGATTATTCAGGTAGGGTGTGCGAAGAACAGGACATGATGGGCTGATCAGTTCAGTGATTTGATTACGGTTATGGTTAATGGGGGTTTAACGTTCCGTTCCAAAGCGACTCAGGCTATGCGGGACGCTGTAGCGAAGGGCTCCGGAAATTTCGACCTCCTGGGGTTCTTTAACATGCACTGACATCGCACAGTGCACGGGCCTCTGTAATTTCGCCTCCATCGAAATTCGGCCGCCGCGGCCGGGATCGAACCCGCGTATTGCGGGACAGCAGCCGAGCACAATAACAACTGAGCCAGCGCGATGGCTGCATGATTTAAACAACACTCCTTACTCTTACGGTGGCTGTCTAAATGCATTTTACTTATTTTCACACCTTTATTTACTTGAGAAGATAGTTGTAACATTTCCTGTGTACCGGATTTTGAGTGACCATACATAGCGCACACTTACTTTACACCCGACGGCATAGAATGCTTGATCAGTAGCCTTAAGGCATCTTTTTCATGTGGCGTCGATGAAGTTAATTTTAAAAATCCAAAGCACACCATTTAAGTTTGCAGAACTATGTAACTTCATATTTTTAGGAGTCATTACTAACAGGCATGCTTCCTTGTTACTGTAAAATTGCAAAAGTGGTACCAGTTCGCGAAAGTGGCAATAAAAAATTCGCGCGAAAATTACCATCCAATCTCACTAACATGCATTTACTGCAAGGTGTTTGAGCACATTATCGCGTCTCATATTCACAGTCACATAGAATCTAATCTCTTTTTTCCCAAAACAACCTGGATTCAGTAATAGCTTTTCTTGTCAGCTAGAGCTATTCGAATTCTGTACTTACCTTTTTCGAACATGAGGAGCAACTTGCAAACCGACTGCGCCGTTCTGGACTTCGTTAATGCATTCGATCACGCACTACATTGTCGCCAAATATCTAAGCTTCTTGCTCTTAAATTAAGCTCCCTAACTTTGTCATGGCTCCTCAACTTTCTTTGTAATCTCCAACACTTCACAATTGTTGATAATTAATTATCTTCTCTTTACAACGCTATGTCAGGTAGGAGCCGCCGCGGTGGCTCAGCGGTTATGGTGCTCGGCTGCTGACCCGAAAGACGCGGGTTCGATCCCGGCCGCGGCGGCTGGAATTTCTTTGGAGGAGAAATTCTAGAGGTCCGTGTACTGTGCGATGTCAGTGCACGTTAAAGAACCCCAGGTGGTCGAAATTTCCGGAGCCCTCCACTACGGCGTCTCTCATAGCCTTAGTCGCTTTGGGACGTTAAACCCCAATAAACCAATAAACCAAGCTATGTCAGGTGTGCCGCAAGGGAGGGTCCTCCGTTCTTTACTTTTAATAATGGACATTTAAGACTTCCGCATAATTTTTCATCCAGCAAGGGAATATTTGATGCTGAAAGCATTATTTACCGATTATTAAAGAATACCGACGACCACATTTTACTGGTTTATTGGTTTATTGGCGTTAAACGTCCCAAAGCAACTCAGGCTATGAGCGACGCCGTAGTGAAGGGCTCCGGAAATCTCGACCGCCTGGGGCTCTTTACCGTGCACTGACATCACACAGTACGCGGGCCTCTAGAATTTCGCCGTCAGCGAAATTCAGCCGCCGCGGCCAGGATCGAACCCGCGTGTTTCGGGTCAGCAGCCGAGCGCAGTAACCACGGAGCCACCGCGGCGGGGCCACCACCACATTTTACTGTAAAATGACCTGGACCTCGCTACTGAATGCCGTAAAACATGGGTAACGACTCTCAACGTCTGCGAGTGAAAAATCATTTCTTTTACCCGAAGATCATCGAATTCGTCCTTCGCTTACCACATTAACAACCGATTGGCTCGCACTGCTCAATACAAATACATAGGCGTTGACCTCTCGTGAATTCATCCCGTAACCACCATTTCTGCGTATGATTCAGGGTCATTAGGCTTCCTGGGCCCCACATATAACAAACTACATATAACAAACGTGCTACATATAACAAGTACTAAGTACTACATATAACAAACGTGCTACGTCTCGCCGCTCAGTAGGCTTCATTCACTTAGTCTTATTAGGAGTACCTAGAAATACCTAAGGGACATGTTAGAAGCGAGCAAGCCAAATAGGGTCCGTTGTCGTATTTCATGCAAATATGGGATTACCTGTCAAGCGAAACCTAAATGTAGGTGAAACCTTCACTCTGCTATTTTTTGCGCTAACATTGTCCACTTCTATCTTTTTCACAAATACGCTTATACCTTTTCCATCACCTATACCGCATCTACAGTGCCCTTATTGTTCATCACCCAGATTGCATAATAACTTCAGCCAGTTCGGCATTTAGGACGGTGCTTTAGATTTTACTTTTTCTTCACTTCTACGCGGTATACGCGTGTGCAAAGATCTTCCGAACTACATCGTCTAGCATCGTCTGTACTCATCTAGTCAAACATTTTGTTGATAACCCCTTGAGGGTCAATTCTGTATCCATGAGTCATGCATTTGTTTTTATTTTAGTTGTTATCTCCTTTGCGGTTGTTTGCAGGTTAGCTTTTTACCTTTCTTATAGATATGCTTGTGCTTTCCTCATGCGAAGCGGATGCTCAGACCACAAGGCCACCGCTGTGGTCGACAGTGCAAATGGCCTTTTGAACAAATCCACCTGCTTATCAGGGCTCAGTACTGGATCCTAAGTATTAAGATTCCAAACGTCAGACATTCCTCCAGCCCCAATCGTCACCTGCTCCGTGTGTGAACATTTTTGTGTTTACTTACTGACCAATAAGAAGCTGCCACTTGTTGTCAAGTGGTGCAGGTATTTGTGGCTGGCTGTGTGCCCTTTTGCTGGAGGAAAAAGTAGGCACCTTGGCTGGTAAAACTGCTGGCTTCATTGATGCGCTAAAATTTGGATTGCTGATTTCACATCTTCATTGCTGCATTTTACTCTGCGATGTTTTCGCAGATAATTTTAATGTAGTACGCTGCAAATATAAACGCTTTAAGTTTAGAAAGTGCAGCTTTTAGACCACAATACTTTCCAGGCATACCGTTGAAATAAGGGGAAGTATAGGCTGCATTTTTAACAAACATAAAGATTTTACGAAAATTGCTTAAGAATACATATTCATTGGTTGCAGAGCATTCGGCGTCATGAGTTCTGTTATTGTTGGGAAACCATAGTGCTAAGTGAGGTTAGTTTGAGAAGGGAACAAAGAAAAAACCTTCGGAATCGCAGCCATCCACCAAGTCCGGCCAGTTGCAGGAGTGGGTGACGTCGTCATAGGCGAGTCCTGGCTCGCAGTTGGTCAGGTTGGCCAGGCCAAACTCGCACTTGAAGTACTGCAGACAGCTGCCGCTCGGGAAGATGCCAAACTGCCATGGGCAGTCAGGGGAAGGAATCGGGCCCGCTGCGGAGTTGTGGTGGCTACGTTAGAACTTTCAGTGATTAACAGCAGCCGCAAGCGCCTTCTGTAGTGTGCTTAAGTCGGAGACATTTGCATTCACTCTCAAGCTTCCCATCCCGAGTCCTCTGATTCATTGACTTCTATGAAGTCCCTCGTTTTCAGCAAGAGATTAAATGCCCTTGAAGTGGTTAAAACTGCGCATTCACTCCGTTACCCATATGGAAGACCCGGTGTTGCTTATACGGGGTCTGAGTTCCAACCTAGTGGCTTAGGGAAGCTGCAGGCGGATGCCACCAGGATGGTCACGCTTCAACACAGTCCCTGGACTGTTGAAGTCGTTGTCCAGCACGCGCGCAGTCATAATATTCAAGAGCTCAGCATCACCAAATCGTCTTTCTTTCAATATTTCTTTCTTGAGTATATTCGTGTGTACCCTATGAATTCGGTCACGAACAATAATAGATGGGCACATGTTCAGGGGAAAAACCCATGCAGAGTGCACGAAATTTTAATCACATTGACTGAACGTTTGCCGCTTCTTATTGAACTGATGAAGTAAATTAGCTTTCTAAGCATTTTTTTTTGCTCAGTTACACTACTAAGCTCTTAATGAGTGTCCATGACCCATTTGAGTTATTTCACAAAATTCCCCATGTTTCTCTTGCTCCTGCTTGCAGACCTGGCCACAGAAAATGCGTTTGATATTCTGTCCTCCTATTAGGCGACTCGTCTTCTTGCAAATCCTTATCCAGTCGTTTAGTTCTCTCTAGGTACTAATGTTATTTTATTGAATGATACCAAGCCCGCTTAGTCTGCCCCTGTCTAACTGAAAGCGTTCAGGTGCTGTTTAGCCTTAACTACCATGTTTTTAACACGAATGTCATCAACCAACGCAATGAAAACTAATTTTTAAAAAGTTGTATTCGCATTGCGACCAGACTACTTCTTGTTAGAACTAACTCGCGGATGGATCGGGTATGCAAATGCGCTCTGACTGTATCTGAAGGTATGCAGCGCAGCCAGTTTTTGCAATGCGTCGACGCTTGCATGGCACGTGTAACTTTGGGCTATACTCAAGGAATCCTTCTATTTGCCATAAATCTGTGCACCATCTTCACCAATAAAGTCCGGCAACCTCTCACCGTCTGCAAGAATGCGCCACTGTTAGCCTCTTGAATAAGAAAAAAATTACTACAAAAAAAACATACATCGGGATCTTTTCATTCAGTCGTCAATGTAGAATTTCTGAATTTCACTTCACCGACTGCTGCGGCATTAAAGGCGATGTGTGTTCCTGCAGAAAGACCATGGCAGTGGCCTACTTTGTCTATCCCTACGGCAGGATTGTTTTCACTTTTAGTAACGGCACCTAAAAGAATCAGTTGAGATCAAGAAGTAGTCTTGTTGAAAGTTAGCTCGCCTGTGTTCTATGTGCCATGTTAAGCAGGTACGCATCAGGTGATGAAGACAGCAGGGGCATTGGTCAGCGTCATCCAGTTGGTGTTAATTAGGCATGATTTCCTGTCTTCGCATATAGATAGATGGCTATCTGCTGGATTGTTATCTTGTTTTTCTTGTTTACCTGCCGGGCTTTTTTGTTGTTTTTATTCATTTTTGCCCTGTTTATACAAGGCTGCAAATTAGGTAAGCGTTCTTGTTAAAATGATTATTTTAACGAAGGTGACTGCTGAGTGCTTGTCTGGTTATATATTTTATTGTACTGCTCGTGTTCTACTGCATGTAAGGGTTTCCTGTACCGAATAAATCTGCACAAGGAGCGTTTTTCCAGGAAACCGTCTAACTGCGCGCAAAAGATAAACTTATCGACTTATTTACATGGAACGCTCGCTACTCAAAGCGGTTGCTTACGTTTCTCGATCCTGTCGCCGCAGTCGACGCGCCAGTTGTAGTTGCAGAAGTCGTAGATTCCTCCGTTAGGATCGAAGAGGAGCCCATTAGGGCAAACCTCCTCGGTCACGGTGCCGTTTTCACAGCGCGTGTAGCGGTCGCAGGCCGTTGGGTGCGGCCAAGCCAGGAGGCCCGGGTCCGGGCAGTGTCGCGGACCCACGACCAGATGCTGAGCACCTGCGGAACCACAAGGACATTAATCCCCGCGGGAAGGCAGCAACTTGGGCTAGTTAGTGTTTGTGGCGGAAATTTATTTAATTGTTTACTCAGATACCCTAAGGGCTCACTGGCGGCATTACATAGAGGGGGGGGGGGCATAAAGCAGAGTACGAATCTTTCACACACGCTCAAAAAAACACTGCAGATAGTTAATGCGGCACACAAGTACAAGTCAAGGAACATAATCACAACAGTCTTACAAAATGCACAATGTAAAAAGAAAAGGAACAGCAGTTGTGGATTATTCATGTAAGAAAGTAATTATGTCGCTGGAAGCGCTAGGACTTTAGATAAGTTAGTAAGACTGAATGAAATACCGAAGAGTGTGTTATCATAGCGATCCTAGAGGACAATTCATTCAATTCATTTATTTATAAGGACAAAGGCGAATACCTGCACAATTCCGTCCGGCCGAAGAAGAGTTAACTTTGTAGGCATAACCGTTGCGACGTGAGGTACGAGGTGGTGGTAAAATATATTACCAGGCAAATGATGTGTTGCTGTGACAGAGAGTGTGAAAATATCATCACCGAGTTCTCTGGCCATTGCGAGCGACGGCACGTTGAGCGTTTCTTTAAGAGATGAAACACTTTGAAATCGCGAGTAGGATGACAAGATGAATCGACCTGCTTTATTCTGAACAGCTTCAAGAAGATCGGTTAGGGTGAATTGGTAAGGTTCCAAATGACTGACGCGCATTCCAGGGAAGGACGCACGAGGAAATGGTATGTTCGAAGTCTAGTGTCCCTGTCGACCAGATACAAGCGCCGCTTCAGAAAGCCTTGTTTCTTTTCGCTCAAGATGTAATATATTTTATGGGTCCATGTCGAATTAGAATTTAAGGAGACGCCAAGGCATTTAACCTATGGAATCGGGTATACAATGCTATCATTTATTATGTATGCACTTCCTTGTGACTTTGAAACCGCGGTGAGCTTGAAGTGTTTAGTTTTGTCTTTGTTAATTTTCATCTGCCATCTGCAGCACATTTCAGTTAGCTTATTAAGGGCTGATTGCAAAGTTATGACGTCAGCTCAGAGGCTGACATCAGAGAGAAAGGCCAAAGACACACACATAGCAGGAGGGTTCTTCTTCTTCTTCTCCCTCAGTAAAAATGCCGTTCATACTGCGTTCTTCTTTGGTTTTGTCCCTGCCATGCACGTTGTGAGTTTCTGTCATCGTTGCAACGATGTAGGCTAAAACCCAACACACTGCGTGTGCGCTTAAACTCGTCCCAGCGAGCGTCGCATAAACGCAGGCTGTTCTCAGCATATAGCAATTCTTATAAAGTCGTAGGCAGAGCACCTCTGTGTTGCCTGCTTTGCATAGAATTACGTACGGCTGGAAAACGGCCCGCAGACCACGAATAAAAACCTGGCTCGATGTGAAGTACAGCTTTCTGTGCTTTGAAGCCAGCTCCAGAAATGAACTTAATTCCAGTACCAGCATTTCTCGGCCACAAGATTCACTTCTGGTCGGCCAGAGAGGGTACGCCGTATGGTTAACTAATGAGAAGCGCTTGTGCATGCAGATGTGCTGAGCTGCCCGAGAAATGTGTTGAAGAAAGCATTTGTGGAGAAGAGGCTGTCACAACATGGTGTAGGGTATCTACCAGGAATTTCGGGAAGCGCACTGCTAATTAAGAAAAACAGTCTTATTCAGGTAGCATTATGGCTTTTGTGGCATAGTAATACCACTGTTGGTGGTCGCCAGAAATCTGGTAAATCGATTGCTCTTAAGTTTTTATATAATTTCTAATATTTTAACTTTTCAACGGTTCGAGTTATGAGCCTGGTTACAATTAGAGATATTTAGCTGACACGTAGTAAGAGCTAAATCAATTTTTAGAGTTTCAAAAATGCCATTAGCAATTGCCATCGGTGTTGCGGATGAAGAAATTCTCGCCATGTTTCGCTCATTTAAAAAATCGCGTGCCTGCGGTAAGCACACATGGCGACGTCCATCAATTCGTGTAACTCTGTGGCGCACGTGCCCCGTGATTTCCTCTGTTCCGCCCGCTCTGAGGGGCTCACCGCTGCTCACCGCACCATCTGAAGCATGGCAGGGAAGATACTCACAGATAATAATGGTGTGAACTCCTGCGTAATTAATTGGAATATTTTTAAACATATGATCGGCAGGTATTGCATAGATATATAAGATCACGAGGTTGATTTTTTTTATTTTCCAGGCCTTTCAGCACCAAGTATCAATTCTATAAAGAATAAAGCACAACTGAAAATGATAACTTTATTTCTAAATCAATGAAAAATATTTGCCAGCTTTATCTTTATATTTATGAAATTTGTATTATTCGCGGTAGATAACAGACATCTCCGTGCGTGAAAATAATGGTAGCCCAAAGGAATCAGAATGTTGGGCTTTCTGCGGTATTTCCTCTTCAAAATGGTCGCCCTGTAGTAGCTTCCCCTCCATATATAGCTATGGATGCTCAACAAACTACTATAATTATCATGACTATCACCGTCTAGTTAAACCGTGGCTTTCAGTAGTAACGAAAACTGACTGTCTGATCGAGTTCAGAGAAGAAGGTTACAACTACACGTAATTAAACGCCGTGCATTATATTGCCACGTTTCCACAAGCAGCCGCTGGGCGGCTGCTCTTCGCAAGTCGCGTGCACCGGCGAGTGAAAGAAGAAGAAGATTGGCTCCGGCCTCCTCTAGGTGCTCTTGGCTTGCTCTCCGGGGCCGTCCTGGTCAACCCCCCACTAAAGCCTTTCGGTCACGAGCCCCAACGGCAACGTAACAGGGCGAGCGTGACGAGCTCCAGGACGAGATATCCAGCGCGGCTGCCAAACAGTCACTGCTCCTGGAGGAAAAGAGGAAATTGGAAGCCAAGATGCATGCCAAGGAGGAACAGAGCAATGGCGAAATCCTCAGCGAGAAGATCCGCAAGGCCCAGGCTCAGGTGGGTCAGCAGACGGCCGACCTGGCTGCAGAGCGGGCCACGTCGCAGCGGCTGGAGAACAATGCGCTGGTGCAGGAGCGGCAGACCAAGGAGCTGCGTGCCAAGCTGCAAGAAGTGGAGACCTCCTGCAAATCGAAGCTGCGCACTGCCACCAGCCAGCTGGAAGGGCGCCTCTCCCAGGGCGAGGAGCAGCTCGACCAGGCTGAGCAGGAGACGCAGGCTGCCATGCGGACAATAAGGAAGTTGGAGAACCGCCTCAAGGAGGCCATGATGCAGGTGGATGATGAGCGGAGGCATGTCGACCAGTTCAAGGAACAGGGAGTGAAGACGAATAACCGGATGAAGAACCTCAAGCGCCAGCTGGACGAAGTGGAGGTGGAGTGCTCGCGGGAGAAGGCGCAGAGGCGCAAGCTCCAGCGCCAGCTCGAGGAAGTGCTCGAGGCCAACGAGAAGCTCCAGAGTGACCTGAACGCCGCCAGCAGCAAGCTGAGGCGGTCTGGTGCCGCAACCGGTGGTTCGACGAGCCGCATGTTCAAGCGGACATCCGTTCCGGGCGCTGCTGGTGACGACAGCCCGATCTCCCTTCCCGAGGAATCGTTGACGGAAGACGGACAGCCCTACACAGTAGCACAGCGACTTGGTCGCGTAATCGTCCACTTAGCTGCGCAGTCACCACCCCCTTTTGCCAAACCATGTTTTTGAACCGAACGGCCCAGCTTTCTTCCTGTATGCCACCCTCCCCCTCCGCGATTCTTCACTATGCCACGGCGTCGAGGTGCGGCGG
Organism: Amblyomma mixtum; assembly: GCF_055824585.1. Lineage (NCBI taxonomy): Eukaryota > Metazoa > Arthropoda > Arachnida > Ixodida > Ixodidae > Amblyomma > Amblyomma mixtum. The sequence goes on along the minus strand of NC_143014.1, from coordinate 326,643,473 downwards.
CGGTGATGAAATCGTGCCTTTTCTTTTTGTCTTTTTGTTGCGACGAATTTTCGTCGGCGTCGCCATGTCATGGCCTCGTGTTTTTCCGGGGCATGTGTGTGTGTGTGCATGTGCGTGTGTGTCAGTTTTTCGTTTGGCTCACTATCTCTAGCGCGAAGCAATTGCAGTTGAGGTGCTCCGCTTTTTGGAGCACACGAGTCCGTCGGAGCGACATTGCTCTCCAAGTCTGGGTTGCTGCGGCACTGACAATCGCAGCGTAGCAACACTGGCCCTTCTTGCCACCGCTACATATAGGGTGCGTTCCAATTCTCTGACAAGACGTCTAGTGTGACGTCTAGGAAGCCGTCTACATGTCTACATATTGGAACGTGTCTACTTCACGCGCCGCCTTGCGGCATATAAACTGAACTAACATTTGCGAATAGTTGCACTCCTATGTTCTTAAAAATTCTTAATAAAACAAGTTAAAAGAGCGCTGTTAGTTGTTTGCTAGTTCTTATTTTATTTTTTTCTACAATAATGGTGCGTTCATTGCTACCGCTTCAGCAGACGATCTCACCTGCATAGCAGACGATCTCACCCGCACGATTTCCTCTCGCGCGATTCACAAATATAATCGTAGGTCCACAAAGACGGCTTTATTTGCCGCCAGTTCCTATAAAAATCAACTTAACGGAATGACTGACACTTGAAAGATGGTGCGTCTCCGGGCTCCAGTGCCCGCCAAGAGCACGGCTCACTCAGCTCTGACTGCACCAACTGCTCCGCCATCTTTAGACAGGAAGTTAGCCTGCATAGATGTGGACTTCGGCGAAGCAGTCTTCTTGGTCGGCTTCGTGAAAAATAAAACGCGTCTCAAAATGGGGGCTGTCCGGCAAGACGTCTAAGTAGACGTTTACTCGGGAGTATTGGAACGCACCCATAGTGTGCATGTGGTGGGTTTTACGACGTGCTCCGTTTTTCTCTGTGTGTAAGAAATTGTGGGAGAAAAAAATTTTTTAGCTTTTTCTAATATAAAGTACTGCCTTCTGGAACACTGTTACGTAGCCGTTGGGGCTCGTAACCGAAAGGCTTTAATGGGGGGTTGACCTGGATGGCACCGGAGAACAAGCCAAGAGCACCCAGAGGAGGCCGGGGCCAATCTTCTTCTTTCACTCGCCGGTGCACGCGACTTGCGAAGAGCAGCCGCCCAGCGGCTGCTTGTTGAAACGTGGCAATATATTGTCACGCAGTGGTGACTGCAGTCCGGCGAACGGGAAAACAGCGAGAATAGCTTCTAAACGAAACTCTTTATTTGGGCTGACTTGCGCCCGCAAAGAACTGAATCACTCGGCGCCGGCATAGCAAGAAGCGTGCTCGGCGGTCGTCGAGCAGAACGCCCGCCGCTCTGGGCCATGCTCCCTTTAAAGCTGATAGCGAACGTTCGAGATAAATCTTGGAAAGTTACTAGAACAATCTGGAGCCACGTAGAATCGGCTCCGCCTGTATGCGATCAATCCAGATAAATCTAGGCGCGTCTTGCATCACAAACAAAGCGATAAAGTGGCGTGCCGGCAGCTTTGAAGAATGAACAAACAAACAATACAAAGATTCCCTTAAATATCCTCGATAAATAAGCCACTATATGGGGCTATAACGCTATATATAACAGAAGTTTACAATAGGTAGAAATAGACACGACACTTTCTTGCCTGGCTTCGGTCTTAGAGCACGCGTGAATGAATTTGCGAGTCAGGTAAGCAAAGCTTGAAAACACAGCAAGGGCAGTATAAAAATTTGTGGGTTTACACCCTGGCCACTACATAATAAGAAACTGTTCTGAACCATGTTTGTCATATTAAATGAAGTGCTTGAGCACATTTTGTACTGTTACGACGATGTTGCATACACTTAGCCAAGCGGGGAGACCATTCTGACAGTGCTGACGATCAGCATGCGCCACCTGCATTTCGCCCCCCTCAGAGTGAATTTCATTGCACTTCCTGTGAAAAAAATTAAATGTAGAGCATGTCTTCCTGCTTGTCGCCGGATTTAGAGCGCAGTTCGTAAGCACCCGCTCCTGGGTTGAGCGTCGGTGGCGGCGGTGACGGCGGTGTAAGGGGCAGATGGAACCACGAGGAAAGCGGAAAGGGAGGGCGCGAAGTGTGCACGAGGTGGAAAGAGTTTCTTTAGAACTCAACGTCCATACTGCTCATACACGCGGTAGGAGCTAGCACTTCCTGATTCCGCTTTCAGCATTACACTCGGTTCATTTAAACATGACGCAGTAGCCCATTTCGTATTAGTAGTTTAAGGAATGGAAATGGCGTAGTAAGTGTCTCATTGCTCGGTGGATACATCAATCGCGCCGTGAAATATGGGAGGAAGTGGTAGTGTAAGAAGAAACAGTTACTGTAGTGGAGGGCTCCGAATAATTTCGGCCACCTGGCGATCTTCAGCGTTCAATGACATCGCACAGCTAAAGGACGCTTTTTTTTGCGTTTGCCTGCAACGAAACGAGGCCACCGCGGCCTGGTTCGAACCCGGGCACTCCGGCTGAGTAGGTAAGCGCTCTGTTAACTGAGCCACCGCGGTGAGTTCGTCTTAGGCCCGTATTCCGAGCTGCGTCCCTTTCAGATTTGTTTCTCTCCGCGAGATGCAACTGGCCGAAACGTCCCGCTCGGATTCGCAGGCTCGTACACAGCGGAAACCCCACGGTGTCGTTACATACATATCGTACGCACATGTAGCGGATGCTAAAGGGGATAACTTAGCCAACATGGAGGTGAACTCTAAAGAGGGGCTAGGCTGGCTAGCCACCGTACCGGAATCCTTCGCTTAGCAGTGAGTTCGTTGGTGTTACGGCAGTTTTTGGTACGTTAACCTGCTGATGACGGCACACAGGTCTTTTCTCTTTCTCTTCCTCTTATCTTGCCTATAACAAAATGGATGGGTTGACTTACGGTTGTAAAAAGCCACGGCGAGTTTGCTTTGCGCTGAGCACGCCAGTTAGCTCAGATGGTAGCCTCACAGACTGTCAGTTGAAATCTATGTCCTGTGCGTGTTTATGTGCTTTGGCAGCGGCATTTTCCAGGCGACGATGGGCACGCGCGCGCTTTATGGCATGGTGAGCCTCCGAAAACAAAGGCTCTCAATGCATGCATGCCAGTAGAAACATGGTAAAAAGTTTTCCAGATTATTCCGTTTGTTCATTTCCTCTAAAAAAAATGGTTCACAGCCTTTTACGTAAAAGGCTTGCGTAAAAGGCATGCGAAACATGGTTACCATCTGCACTGAGATACGATAGCAGCAGTAATTCACGTTTAACAATGTTGCAGACGGCAAGCATTGCTCTTTGACGTCCGGAGGTCGTCGCTGAGTCTTGCTGTTTCAGTCGCAGCGCGCGTCCGTAACTTGGGCGCAGAGTGAGTCGAACCGCAAATTTTTCTGTCAGTTTCTTCTTCATTCCGAGCTAAATGTGAGACGCTGTGCAGTGCCAAAAAACTAGCCTCAATTAGCATTGGCAATCAGCGGCTGCACCGGCCGCGATATGTCTCTGCAAAGCCGTACGCAGGTGTCTAACTATTAACATTTTCAGTAGATGTCCACAAGAGTACACAAAGCATATCAAAGACTGTATTTATTTAGGTCGAAAAAGAGAACGCAGCAGACTTTTCTTTGCTCTGCTCTTCAATTTATCTCTTCTTTGGTGGCTTTCCGCTTACCTCCAAAGTGTAAACGAGCGGCTGCGCTTTCCGCGGAACAATTGCAACGCTTTGACTCTTGTCGGCGCTCACAGACGCCGCAGAGCTGACATTCGCGGCCGCCCACACGGACAGTTTCGAGAGGGATGAAACTCGTGCGGTCCCCGCGGCAGCTTGGAAAGAAAAATGACACACCTGGAGCGATGATTCGGTGACTTACTGGCGAAATTGATACCTGCTGAATCTTGGGGGTTCTCGGAAATACACTGGAATGGATATCGTGTTCGTATGCTGAGCGATAGTTCCCAGGATTCCATACCAGCCGCGGCCGCATTTCGCCTAATACGAAATGAAAACGGCACCAGTGTGCTGTGCACTATCAGTGTTCGTTAAAGATACCGAACTCGTATAGCTAATATGGGACATTCCATCGCAGAAGTTTTTCTATCGCCCTCCTTTCTCCCTCTTCTTCATGTCGTCTCTCACAGCGCGGTTACTTTATTGGCAGTTAGTACGACACTTACTGTGCGCTCTCTCCTTGCCTCCAGAACCATTTACATTTACAAATTTCGTGACATTGATTGTATTCACGAAGAATATGTTGTCACTAAAGTCGTGGCATGAAACGTCAATTAATTCAGCATGCGTTAAATAAATAAGCACACCATTGCTCTGTGTTGTGCCTGTCGAAACATAGTGAACCTGAGAGAGCTGTCAGTATTAACGACGGCTTTATAGCGAAAATTTTAATATAAAAGTTAAAGTATCAATTTTTCTTTGGCGGTACCAGCACAGCTCGGCTTTTATGGCATATGCACGGCGCTTCATTCCGGAAGGCCCCGTGCCAAACCTAGCTGCACTGCCTGCGGTGCCGTCAATGGTTTCTGTGCGCGCTTTATTCATTAGAGTCATGGTCCAAAATAGGCCTAACTTAGCTGAAATAGAGCGTACCATATACCTTCATGTTTGAGTGTCTTAAATTCCGGTGAATGAAATTCCATGTTCTACCGGGCCTTCGCGCTTAAAATGACTGTCTCTCCGTGGGTTTCACGAGCAATCAGCTTACACCCTTACATCTTGTATATAACTTGCATCCTGCTTCTACCCATATTAGATCGCTATTAACCGTATACCGGGATTCAATGACCATTCCTCTTTCCCTCCGAGAGCAGTGAGAGTGGCACCCGGTGGAAATGCAGCTTTATCCCAGTGAAGACAGGAAATATTCTGTGTGTGAAGCCTTCACCCTCTAGAAACGGCGCCCATCCTCTAGACACGACGCTGCCCACACACACACCGCTACCTTCGACACAGCTCCCCACCTCCATCCACCACAAGCGCCACCTACCACCAAAGCACCAACCTCTTCCCACCTTCACTCCCCAGCAAAATTCTCTTGCGTGTGTGAAGCCTCGGTTTACCGTGAAAGCATTTATTAAAGTAAAAATGCCTACAGCGATACCATTTACATCCACGCCAAGAACAAAAGTGGCCCCAAGACCGAGCCTGCAGGTACTCCTCCTAAGATATTTGCACAACTGAAACTTCGTTTACTTAATGCAACTCTGTCGGCGTGTAAATAAATAAGTCACTTTCCATTTTGGATCGGAGAAGCGAATATTTATTATTCGAGGCTTATCAAGGAGGCGTGAGCGAGACACCGTACCAAGCGCTTCAGGGAATAAAGAAAAACTGGGGATATTATCTCTCCCCTTTCCCTCATTGCCATCTGATTCAAAATCGATAAAATTCAACGCATTGGGTTGCGAAAGAGAGCTTCCTAGAGGCTCATGCGGCTCTTTAATTTAAAAAAATTCAGGTGGCACTTTGTCTAAAGTGCGTAGAGGCAAAAGCGTTTTCCGCACCAATTTGACTACCTCTGTGGCATTGGTGACGGGACGTCACACATAATGAAGTACTAATTACTAAGTAATGTCAAATTACTAATTAATTACTTATTACTGATTGATGGCCAACTACTAATTAACTGCTAATTAATGACGCTTAAGCTTCGCCTTTAGGAGTGGAATGCAACAGCGTGTTGTAGCGCTGCCAAGGAGTCCACGGAACGCCACCACCCATTCGACGCGATGCCTTGCCCTTTGAACGCAACGCTTTTTGAGGAAAGGAAATGGCGCAGTAATTTGCTGTCATCTCGATGGACACCTGAACCGCACCGTACAGGAAGGGAAGAAGTGGGAGCGAAAGACGAAGAGAAAGAGGGGCCGCAATGAAGAAAATGAAAATTGTATTTGAGGGAAGGAAATTGCGCAGTAACTGTCTCACATATCTCGGTGGACACCCGTCAAAAGCGTGACACCTCTGCTGACAAGCTTCTGTTGACAGCCTTCTGTCGACAACGTGGGGCATTAAAGGCTTTCGCCTGAAACAATTTTGGCGCTGTATGCTATTTTATTCATGTATATTAAGGTATGTTAAAATAATTTCCATGGTATTCATGTTACTGGCACAGGTCTGCAATTGCTGGAATCATGACGTAAAATACGAAAGATGCCCCAACCATTTCGTATAATTCCTGTAGCTTAGGATTTGCTTTAGCTATATAAAAGTGGCGCGAAATTGATCTCGAACAACATTGGAGAATGCATGGAGAAATATCACCACGCCCAATCGATTTACGCATGTCGATGTTTTCAAACAGACTCTGAATGCTGCCTACACGAAATTTACCCCGCCGCTTGGTAACGACATCGTTCACTAACGGTGTGATACTGCGGTCATATTTTGTAAATTTACCTCAGTAAAAGTAATTCTTAAGACACGTTGCTTTACCCTAGCCATTTGGGAGTACCTGGTCATTATGAATTAATTCATTTATTCATAACTATTCATATCCAAAGCGTCTTGAAGACTCAGTAAGGTAAGGGTCGGTTAGTTGGAAGCCATGCTCAACATAAAGAGCGGAGAAAGTCAAGGACGCCTGAAGACGAGAGACAAGCGCTCGTCTGTCATGTTCACTCGTCCTTGTCTGTCTGCGTGCTTATTTTGTAACCCGAATATAACATTTAAAAATTTTCTGAACTTCATTCCTTTAGCCTGGAGAAGTGATCCTCTTTATACCCTTTTATATTCAGTTCGAGTTTTCCGGTGACCTTAGGAGGTTTTCTTTAATCAAAATAGGTTTAATACTTTTTTTTTAATACACCGAGTACATGCCTTCATATATCGAATGAACATCAGGACACGTGATCATAGAGAGTTTTAGTATTGCGGGCTCTGCGTAATTGGGTGCATAGCGGAATAGCGCGTCCAAAGTGCGCATGCGCTGAGCGCTAACGGTGGAATAGCGTTAGCGTCCGCAAGCAATTTTCAGCAGTTAGCGTTGAGTCAGTTGCGGCTTTTGCGCCCTTAGCGTGAAAACATGGCGGCGTCCTTCAACAGTCCGATTCAACGGCGTCCGATTCAACAGTCCTTACGACTCCGGTCGGCATGTTTACCGGAAACTACTGGTGTTGTTGCTTTTCCCTATGACTTACCTTGCTTCGACGGTTAAGTTTAAGCTGCAATTGAGCCCAGTTTTTAAGATACGTTCTCGAATCTGGAGCACACAAGCGAAATGGGGCCTCAAGCTGCACTGCAACCGTCTGCAACTGCCCTGAACGCAACACAAACGTCCGGAACGAAACAAAAATAGATTTTGAGATTTGTCTTGTTTTTTTTTTGTGTACTTAAATGATGCAACACACTACAATTTAATTTATATTTAGAAAAGTTATTCTAACATTAGACGTCATATCATGGAAAATATTCTTGCTTGAAAGGTTTGTAGTTAACATTGCTTTGACTAGATGGTGCCACTGTGAAACGTTTATTATTTCAAGTAATTTTAATTTTTTGTTCATTTTGGTGTGCGAAAATAACTGCAGCTATAATAATTGATATAAAAGACTCTGAAATATTATATTTTGGCAAGTTAGCGGTAGTGGCGACCATTTTAGAAGGACCTTTCGCAGCCATGTGAAGCAGATCACGTTTAACGTTTTCTGAACACTATACTAAAACTGTCTGCGGGTATAAGTTGCTTGAGGTACGCTAACGTAATTTCCCTTAGGTCCGCTAGCACGCCAACGCTACACTAAAGCTCTCTATTAATATCCATGACGTTCTTCTTTTCATAAAGGGCAGCTGCACCACTTTTTGAGATTTCCAAGACATAGAAAGATTCAAATCTATATAAGCGGTACGTAAAGGGTACCGAGTTTTCTTTTACCAGAAGCTAAAATTGTGATGCAATCCACGATTAAGTCTCGGGCTTCTCCTCGCAGCATCGTAGGAATGCGGAGAAGCTCGGTGATGACATCACGGACGGTGAAACTTGAAACCCGCTGCGTTTGTCCACAACTAGCCCTGTGTCATCGGGTGCCACAAAAAAAAAAAAAACGCGCCTCAGACGCTGCCTTCCATGAAATTGTTTTTTTTTTCTTCAAAGAAAGCGTCTCTGAGCTGTAAATGTACCGGCACCGTAGATGACGTCATCACGCGGCCCTTACCTAGCGCTGTGCGCGCTGGAGAAGCCTGAGGGCAGCCGCGGTTTTGATGGACGATTACGCCACTGTTTCGGATGCTAGTCCAACAAACTTCTCATGCTTTACCGGTAAGTTCTACACATCAGACGCTTTTAAGCTCGTCTAAATCTAAAACCTATTCAGTTGCCGTTGAAGAAGACGAGTATTTGACGGTAGATACATATTTGTGTGGTCGTGTTGTGTTTTAGTAAAACGGCGAGTTGAGCGAGCAATAAACCTTCCGTGCAATAAACCTTCCGTGCTAGTCAGCGCCTGTCCCGTCGTCTTCTTTTCTTGTGTCCCTGTTCCTGCGCTGTTTTTTTCTCTCGTGTTGTATTTACCGACATAGTTAAACCAAAACTCATGAGCATTGCAGTTTTCAGACACTCAAATAAAGGATGTAGTGAGTGAGATTTTCATGTATGCTAGGATGTTTGCCACTCTCTCTCTCTCTCGAAAAAAGAAAAACGTTAGAGATCACTGCGGTATCCGCATTGGAGAAATGCGCTAGCATGACGTCACAATTTATGACGCCACACCTTATGACGTTACAAGAATAAATCGACGTAACACTTCCACACCTTTCATGTCAACTCGGACTCGTAACCCGAAGTCGAGGCCCTCAAACTGGAAGTCGATCACTTATTGATCACTTATCGATACCACAAATAATTGTCTTAATCAAGTTCCATCAATTGCCCATCTCAGTTTTCAAACTTCGCGCCACGATTCTTTCCAAATTTGACGCCTCGCGTTTGCTCCGCTCTCACTTCCGGTCACGTGGTGCCACACTTCCGGCGCTTTCAAATTTGGCGCTTATTTTGCTTCGGCCGCCCCCACTTTTTGGACATTTTGCCTCTAATTAATTAACTAATTAACCCACCTCGAGCCCCCGATTTCCTGTACGAGATTTTGTGATGCTCTATCTGATGCTGCAATTATTTGGATTTATTTTTCGCATAAACCCATTCGCTCGGACGTAATCGTGCGGACACGCTCGTGATTACAGGAAACAGCAGACAGAGCCATACAATTAAAAATACCATTAAAAAATTAAAAAAAGTACTATTAAAAAATAAGCTGCGCTTTCTGAGGAACACTTCAGAATTCATGTTTGCGAAGACCGTAAGTTGATCACGTATACCCTAAATAACAAACACAGAAGGTCGAATTGCAGAGCAAGAGATCCAGGATATGACCACTAGTTGGGCTGTACGCGTGCAGCAACAACCCATTCGTGTCAGTCACATATTCTGTTTGTAGCTAACCTTGTAAGGTGTTTGCACAATTTTGTACACCTCGAACTCACAGCTTTCTCCGGAAAGTCCCGCACTTAGCAGTGGCTTCTTTTTTTGAAGGGAATTTAGCATTTTTGATGTCGAAAATCGCTCCTTTTTATTGCATCTACTGAATGCAGTAAATGATATTTATCAAGAGTGTGAGTTCAGTCGCAGGCCGTCCGCTGTTTTCACGTAAACGGAGTGGAGTTGCGCATAGTAGTGCCCATACGTGCTATCGTTTATTTTTTTTCTGTTAGAAATGACAAGCCAACAGCTGCCGACCGAAGATCTCATTGCAGTTTAGGCCAATGATATGCATTGAATATAAAAATTGCTTTCCATAGTACTAAACGTGCTAGTTGACAAAAGTATTGCCTAAGGCGGTGAAATTGAACTCATATAAATTGCGTTTTCTTCGTGCCGCAAGAGGCAAAAATTTTCATACAACCTGAATAGAGAGCCCGTAAAGGATGAGAGCAATAATACGAAAATTAAATAGGCCTTTTTTTCTTATTTGCTCTTTTCAATGGCACTAGGCTACGCTGAGCACTACAGCTGGGACTCTTGAAGCACGCACTAAAAGCCACACCTGCGCCTATAAAGACGAGCAATATGACATTTTTTTTCATAACGCTACAGCTATACCACCTCAATTAGAAATAGATGGCAAACGCTATTACGGTAAACCATTAGAGATATATGCAACACTAATTTTGTGGAAGCACTCTGAAAACTTTGCACCTCCTTCGTGTCTCGGTAATACTTTAGAAGAGTATGTGAGCGTGCGTCTTCCTGTTTCTTGTCCTACCTCTCCCGAAGGAGTAAATGCTGTATTATGCTTACTCGAAGGTAGATCAGCAGCTGGCTATGATGGAATAAAAGCCGCACCGGTAAAGGTTGCTTCGCATTTCTTATCTCAGCCCTTGACATGTATCTGTAACCGCATGCTTGAATCAGGTACCTTTCCTGACAAGCTGAATATAGCTGCGTTGTTCTAATTCATACGGTCATAAGGGAAGTACATATAATAATCTAAACAACTATAGACACATTTCGGTCCTGCCACTTTTCTCTAAAATAGCGGAGTGAATCATATACAAGCGTTTAAATAAATTGCTTCTCTTGAATCATGCAATTTCAGAACAGCCGTACGGTTTTCAGAAAGCAAAATCGACCGAAAAGGTGCTATTGCAAACGAAGGATAAAATTATCAAAAATATCGAAGAGAAACTTTGTACAGTTGGGATTTTCCTAGACTTCCGTAAAGCGTTCGACTCAATTCAGCATAACATATTTATTAAGAAGCTTGATGTGTATGGTAATAGGGGAATAGCCTAGACATTATTCATAATTACCTCAGCTCAAGATATCAGTTTTGTGTATTACATGGTTCTCAATCTGACATGCAGCTTATTAAATACGGGTACCACAAGGACCACTAGTAGGTCCTTTGTTTTTTATACTATACATAAATGCCATAGTTAACCTTCCAATGACTCAACAGATTATGTTATATGCCGACGACACTAATGTTTTTTTCTGTGGCACTAACTTGAAAGAAATAGAATGAAAGTCAAACGCTTGGCTATAAGAACTAAACACCTGGTTTTATTTAAGCAAATTACAGCTAAATACAGAGAAAACAAAATGTATCCTTCTTTGTGCCAAAAATAAGCAGTCCGACTATGATATCATTCTGTGCTATGCTTCGACTACACTAGAACAAGTGGACAGCAGTTCATTTCTTGGTGTTAATTGTCACAAAAATTTAAGCTCGTCCGATCACATAAACAATGTTCGCGTAAAAGCAGCTCGGCCTATAGGCATGACACATATACTTCTTGATCTTCTACCCACCTGGTTCAAGAAAAAAAAGTGAATTTTTCACGTGTTCATTCGTATTCAAATTACTATTTAGTAGTTTGGAACACCTGTGGTCGAACTGACATGGAGAAATGTTAGCGCGACAACGTAAAGTGGTCTGATTATTGATGCCCTCCAGAAGCTACATCAGCGAAGGCGAACTAATGAAGCAGCTCTCTATACCACTTGGTTTAGGTTTGGTTTATGGGGTTTAACGTCCCAAAGCGACTAAGGCTATGGGGGGCGCCGTAGTGAAGGGCTCCGGAAATTTCGACCATCTGGGGCTCTTTAACGTGCACTGACATCGCACAGTACACGGGCCTCTAGAATTTTGCATCCATCAGAATTCGACTGCCACAGCCGGGATTGAACCTCCATCTTTCGGGTCAGCAGCCGAGTGCCACAACCGCAGAGCCACTGCAGCGGCCTTTTGTCACATGTAAACAAGACAACGTTTTTTGGTAGCTTTTCCAGCAAAAAACACACACGTCTGAAATAAAGTGTGCCGTGCTGCCTATCCTCAGTCGGCCACCTTGGTTTGCACATTGTACAGCAGTAGTAAATTACTTGAAATTTCAGACGAAAGTAAAATGGGTCGCAAATTTAAGCATCAATGCTGGAATTTCATGTCAGTGTCTTCATGATTTTGTAATGTGCGGTCTTCGATCTTTCTTTTTTTTTTTCGGGCTCCCATCTTGAATATAGCATGCTGGTGTTACTTCTCTTAAGTGCTTGCCTTTGAATTTATTGTCCAACTATATTTTACTTTCCTTTTTCTTTCCACACATCACTGTTACATTGTTTTCGTTTGTTCATTTAGTTATTGTACAATATTCTGGATAATTTTACTTGTTCTTCTGTAACTGTTATTGCGGAGAGCGACTGCTAACAGGCCACTGTTGCTGCGCCGTTGGCGCGCTCTGAGCCCAGGGCCCAGTCAGGAGGATATGTTCTCTCCGTTTGCCCTGCCGCGAAGGTAAAGAACTTTGTATTACCTCAACCAAGGAACACACAAATAAATTTTGCAGGCACTAGAGGGTGCTTTTAATCATTGCGGCCCTCTTGAAATGAACGCTAAGTACCAATCACCAGCCGTCGAAAGGCCACTTTGCTTTTAGCAAGCATTGCTGAGCCGAATTACCGCATCACTTAATGGCAGACTTCTTAGGTCACTACAAAGCGTTAAGCAGCGTAGCTGCAGGGCATATCATACATCGTACCGAGTACTAAAACGAAGTGCGGTCATGCTTGGTGGCATCTTATTCCGATTTATCCTTATATCACCTAACGCATGCTTCAGCTCAATACTCTGCGCTTGAGAATGACAATCAAAATGCCTTATTTTACAAGTATAATTAACTGGAAAGGAAACTGTGCCCCTGTGCCTTATGATGCAACTGAAAGGAACGTGCGCTTGAATTTGTTATCCCGGGTATACACACGCCGTTGAGCTGCGGTGTAGTTTCTTGGCAGATTAACATGTTTTTTTATTTCAGGTTGCATGATTAGTCTTCTTGTCATATTGACTGTAATAAGTTTTGTGCTTTGTATTAACATTTGTGTTCCTTTGAACGCGGGTGTATACCACTGTTTTTTATTAGATGCTTTTTATATTATTTCCAGTAAATGTAGATTTTCAAGTTATCAGTACCACACGCGTTCCAGTTACCTGCTTCTTCAGGTGCACGTTTTCGGCCTTCTGAAGTGCAGCTGAATTTAATAAGGAATACACTGAACAGACATCGCCCCACAACAGAAAACTAGAAGGCTGTCTAGCTGACACAGACCCATGATGACATACACGGCGCGACCGACACACTTTCTGCTGTCCGCGTCTGTCGCGCGGAGTTTCGCCATAGATCACTCGACAAACAGCTGACTGCATTTTCTCTTGAATAGATTGTAAAGGCCATTCGCAGAGACGCAGTAAGAGGCAGTCGTAAATAGCCAGGAGGGCTATGGTAAGTTGAAATCTGTGGGTGTGATCATTCGCCTTCAGCGGTGGAACTGCCTCACTTTGGCAGTTTTCAAGCGCACAGGGGGGCCCCGTGTCTGCGGCCAAACTGCGCTGATAATTGCGAATGCGGATAGTCGGAGGCGTTAAACAAATTGTTTTTCAAGCGAAAAATCAAACGGACGCGGAGGGAACGCACGCATTGGCGCTGTGTATACGCGGATTAGGTCGGTTTTTCCCATCTAACGGCCGCCATCACCTTTCTCTGCGCGACGAGGCGAGGAATGCGCTCCTGGCGCCGCGCCAACGGCGGCGTCGGCATTGCGCCGTTGTCCTTGCCCAGAGAGCCGCTCCCCGAGGCCTCGCGCACCGATATTCCAGTTTGCGGCGGCGCCAGGTGCGGGGGCCCCAGAGGCGGCAGACCGGCCTCGCATCTGGGTCAACCGCCTGCGGTCGCGTCAAGATCGCGCGCACCTGATCCCCGCGCGACCCAAAGGGCGTTGCACACGCTTGGGCGTGGCAGCCGTAACGAGCGAACAGAAAGCAGCAGTGCGACTCTCGAAGGAGGGCGGCGCGCCCCCGGCTTTATTGCCCTCGCGGTCGGCTAAGGCATCAGCGAGCTGAATAGTGTTCCCCATTATTTGGCGCAACGACAATTAAACACCCCGACGGAGGATAGTTTTGCTTTCGTTTGAATTCACCGACAACTGCGCGCGTGGATGAGCAAAACCACAGGGGTCACCGCCGGTTCTCGCCATTCGCCATGGTGCTCCCCGTAACCAGCAAATGCCCGCCGTTAATGGGGCGGGTTTTATCATCGTGTTTTTCCTGATGAGGCCTTGAAAACCCACCATGCGACAAATGAAGAGCAATCGTGCAGAGCGACCCAAGCTTCTCCTCCCGGCTTCCCACTGACAGGGGCGGTGTGCTGTACCAGGAAAGGCGCACGTGTAATCTAAGCTCATAACCCTCACGCATTTCCTTGCTAGTGCATAGACTTTGGACCTTACTGACAACCAGTTCTCCAAACTGAGTGTCTCAAATTTTGCCTTAACTCACTATGTCGCTTGCTCACTTGAGAAACTTAAGCTTCGGAGCTCACTTGTGCAAAGAAACGCTGCGGGTAGTAAAATTACAAATTCTGAATATCGAGGAAGAAAGCAGTGTTACGGGAAGAAGTCATAACAAATTTACTACTGAATACAGTGTAATTAAGAGTACAGAATTAAATACCGACGCTTATGTGGACTGGATATTGCAGCGTGTATATACTGCGCAATCAAAAAATTATTGCTAGAGCCATGAGATACATATAAAACAAGGTGGCCTCTTCTCTAGCGGAGGAAATTATGCATTTGCATCAAGCTTTCGCATCTATTGCATAATTCTTAGGCCATGAATGCTGGACAACCATCACAATTACATCTAAGAAACCAGTATTGCGCGGATGAAACTCTTGTGAGTATAACGAATTGACACATTCTGCATTGCAGCTGCGCTGCGGTAAATTTGGTGGCGCATGCTTCCTAATGTGTCGAATTTGTTCACCACTTGTCTCATGAAAAGTAAAATCTCAGGCGGAAGTCAAATTTTAACTTCATCATCCAGAACTAATTTTTCTTATATGAAATACAGTACAGTACAGCTTCTTCCAATATGTCAGGGAACAAAGGTTGAGCGTTCAGTTAATGATTACTCGATAGTATGTTTGACAAGCACCCTTTTGCCTCTTTCCCAGGTAGTTTTCCTCTTGTCGTATACGTCTAAAAGTAATTTTCCACTGTAGTAGCGAAATAACCAAAAAATTCGCCATTTTGTACAATCTGGTTCTTCCCGCTCCTATCGGAGGGCCTCTGCACGCACTGCAGTTATTCCGAAAGGAGAGTTATGCTTTCTAAAATATATTTGTTATGCTGAACTGCTACTAGTAGTTGGAAACGCCATCGCGGCTACCCGTATGGATTACACGCTCTAATGTGGCAGTCGCGACTGCAGCGACAGTTAGAAACATGACGGGTGGTTCCCCTATTCAGACGGCAGGAATAGAAAATTTTCATTTTACCGAACGTGTTTGGGATACCATCCTGCTGGCATCAAAACAACTGATAAACGATTTGCAGAAAATGCCAAGAAATGTTTATCTGTCATTCTTTTTTGTGTTTATTTCCCAGGAGCAGATCCTGTCAGAAAGACGCTGTGCTTACGAAGGCGGCGGCCAACATTGCGGCTTCCGCCGGTAGGCGCATATTAATGGCAAAGACTGTAATCGAAAAGATCTGTTCAACGTGTTGTGCCTAGTGGCCGCTGCTGCAGCGACCTCAATAACTGGAGCACCGCTAAAAAGGTATTGCGGTCAGAATGAAATGAGAAAACACATAACACGAAATTCTGCATTCGTGCCGAGGCGATGAAGACTAACAAGATCGGTTCTATTTTGCTGCAGCGTGTATACTTTTTGCCAATAATCTGCAGCCCAAAAAACTTGCTTCTAAGCCGTGCACAGCTGCAACGTCTAAGCTCTTCAGTGGCGAGTGCGACAGCGCCGCTAGCTCTCGAGAGTTTCGAGCACTGACACACTCAATTGCCTAGAAGCAAACATGGTGGGCTGCATATTTTTCCAAAGGATACATGTGTGCAGCACTAACGTTCCATTTTCGCAACCCACTGAGATTGCGCCTTGAAGGCGCATGGCAGCGTCCGTCTCTGGCAGCTGAATGGCTGAGTGGGTTAGGATGCATTTGTTCTCTCTCAAATCAACGAGAGTGAACTAATGCATCCTAACCCACTCGGCCACTGAGCTGACCACAGCCATCACATCTTCGGAATGTCAGGACAAACCGGACAAGTTAATAGTGCCACACCCGACACACGAACAGAGGGAGGAACCAGCGACATCCTGGACCGGCAAGCCTGCGTCATCCAGCTAGTCCGCAAGCTCGGTGCCGCCAGCGGAGCCCTGACTCTAGGGGCCTCGAACACCCGGCTCTTGCGAATTAATGTTATCAAAATAAAAGTTTTCTCTCTCTCTCGCACGAACGCTGCGCCACAGATTATGCCCGTAAAACAAACTCCTCGGCTGCTCTGATAATGTACCACTGGGGCAAAACCTGAACGTTTTACTGAAATGTACTGGGTAACATTTCGTCATGACTACCTCGGATGCCGTCGACCTTCTCACGTCGCGCTGCTCGCGCGGCAGTCATTCTTGAGGCGCCCTGGGCCACGTTTTAGTCCGAACACTACGCTGTTTCGTTTCACACGCATGTAGAATCGTGTTTCGCGATTTGGCGAGCAAGACTCCATGTCCTTTTGAACTTGATCTGAGCGGGTGCATTTAATTTAGAGCGCATTTTATTCGCGAGGTCCGTTTTTCGGGACTGCGGCTCTTTGCTGGTCGTTTCGCAGTGCGAAGTTGAAGTAAGCAGAATGAAGGGATGAACTTTTGCACACGGACATTCGATTGATGTGGGTCGTACGGTGTGGGCAATGAACAGTATATGTTTCTCTGTAGGAGAACATGCAGCTTCTCGTGGCTGGCAAGTGTTAAGGTATGCTTTCCTGACCAAAGCTTTGCCCCACTAACGACGTGGCAACCTCCAGCAATACTTAAGAAAAGGTTTGGTTTGGTTTGGTTTATTGGGGTTTAACATCCCAAAGCGACTCACTCAGGCTATGAGGGACGCACTTAAGAAAAGGAATTTAGCAGTGCTTTATAATATGTACGAATAAAATACACACTAATAACATTTTGATCAAGTATTCTGTGTTATGTTATTTCACTTCGTCGTATTTGTCATACTTATTAGGACCCATGAGGTGCCGTGCTGGTTTTTGGCATAATTCCAACTATTTGCTTATTGATATGAAATACAGGTTGCAGCCTGAATAGCACGGCCTCTTTCTGTCCCCCATTTATGCAGCACTTTCACGTTTGCGCGCAAAGCCCGGGTGCCTCTTCGCTGCTTCATGTCGTTAAAACTGCCCTTATCCTCCGGAGCGCTGCTTGCGGCATTCCTTTTTTGTTCCTGCCGCGAAGAGCGCCACTTTCCACCCTTGAATGCCGCTGCCCGTTGCGCTTTTATTTTCAGCCACGTGTGTAGCGCTGAGTGAGAGCGAAGAGAGTAAACGAAGTTCCCCCACCCGTATCGCTATCGAGCCAGGACGTATTGCGTCGCGGAATCTCTCTCGCCGCGGGCCATTCCAGGCGAAGTTGCGCAAGCCGCCATCGGCTGATCGGACAAGTGCTACCCGCGTTGCCCTCGGAGCGCTGCGGCCGGCAACGCCCGCCTCAGATTGGACGCGAACAGTGTCGCCGCTGGAATGCCGCTATGCCCGTTAAGTGGACCGGGCAGAAACGGCGCGCCGGCCACAACGGTATGCGCGCTGTCGACCGCGAGTGTCCTACTGTTGCCCAGGCGGGAAGCCCCACGAAAAGAAATCGTCGAGCCACCCCTGACGCTTGCAAAAGCAGGCTCGATTCCTGCATTCCTTGCCGCAGCAGTCTTACGAAGCTCTAAATGCAAGGGCAAGATTGGCGGGAGACTTGTGGCAAAGCATGCAAGAATTCTGATTTGTGTGGCATTTGTACCGCATTCGCGAGAATGCGTGTGTAGAAACAAAACAAAAATGCGCCCACGTGATAAGATACAGGTTTTCTAAGCTGAATCTATTTACGGCCTAATCCAATAATAGGCGCGCCCGTAATGCTCTCGCCAGCTCTGACGTGTACTTGCTCACCTTGACGCAGCAAGCAATTGAACGCAATTGCTTCCACGAAGCTGTGGCCGCAAGGTTGCGCACGAGTAGAAAGCGCCAACAGAAAACGGAGTATACTCCGAAGAGGTGCAGAGATTTCGCTGCAATCACCCAGCTCGAAGCGCGAAGCACAAGTCCGAAGACGTCCGACACAGGAAGCCCTCTCTCGCGAAGAAACGTTTGTGCGAAGTGCTCAAAAGCATAAGCCCACCTCACGAAATTAGATATCAAAAGCCAGAAAGCGAACAACAATAGAAAAAGACGAAAGGCACAAAGGGATCTTGGTAAACAGTTTGGCGAAAAATTTGATCACTGATAACAATATGCAATCATCAAGGATTGGAAAACAAGCAGTCTAAAAAGAAAGGCAATGAAGAATTTTATCCGCGTATAGCCCAAGATATGGAAACACCGTGTCATGCATCGTGAATGGTCCGATTTCACTTCGCGATTAATGGCAGCTGCCGCCCGTGACATCGTGATTTGATTTACAGCTTGCGAGCAGTGACATTCATCAACTCCTCTCTCAAAGACGGGGCCCACCCCATGCAAGACAGCAAAGGTAGAACCGAGAATAGGATCGTTACAAAAATAACAAAGAAAAAAAAAGGATCGTTACAAAATGCGGCCTTCGCAGGGCCCGTTACAAAAATTAATATGAAGTGAACTGTGGTGTCACTCTTCCCCTGGGGGTTGTTCCAACTTCAAAATTTTTGCCCTGATTATTCTGCGCTAAACATAGCAGCAATAAAATCAATAATAATATAAATCATAACGTCTAATATCATCATCTCCATTAAGGATATGTCAGACCCTCTTATCAAAGCAAAAATATTTTTTTCTGGTCCTGGTGCCAAAAGAGTAGAGGCTGGTTCTTCACGGGCACTTGAATAAACAGTTACTTATTTAATATACGACTGGCTTAAGGTGTCACCTTCATAGCCCAGAAACCGCAAGCGTGATTTACACTGCATTTTCTGGATAGAATTTCTGTAGGCAATAGCGAGAAATAGGTCATTATCGCCGGCATCTGCGTCATTCATGAAGATATGCAAAAACTGTCCTAGCCTATTTTTAATCTGTCGAACAATTGTGACATTTTCAAGGCAACAAGTTTGTTATTCCACGAAGCAAACTATATATGGGCGCGCTGTTTTCAGTGAACTGGAAGCAGACTGCGTTGCAGTGAGCATCGACATCAACTAAGATTCACATGCGTTCCTTGCTTTCTCAAAACCACTCGGAGTGGAGGACGCCGGCGCATCTCAGCACATCGAGTATGCGCGTGCGGTTCCTGGGGGCGTTGTTTTCAGCGAGGCCTGTTTTTCAAATAGATAAGGCTGGTAAGGTGGCTAGGACTAATCGGCAGGATCAGAGGGGAAGCCATGAAGGACACTGCCATCCAGTGCGGTGCAGATGGGCGATACGTGTGGCCTTCGCTCCCAGCGGAGACTTTCCTTTTGTTCGGAAAGGGCGCCTGCAGACGGTGTTACGTATTTTTTTAGAGAGTGTGCGAGTGATCACTGCATGTGTGCTATACGCTGGGTTATACGCACGTAACTCAAGACAAATACGCGGTTAGAGTATGGAATCAAGAAGACAGAAGGTGGCACTTTGACGCCAGTACAGGGCTGCTGGGCTGAAAGGCCCGAATAAATAAACAATCTTTTCGTAGGCGCAAAGTGCGGCCCAGCGACAGCGAGTAAACTGGTTCGTTACATGTCCTGTTGTGGAAATATAATCACCGAGAGACATGCTGAGAGCGAAGGGAAATGCACGCACGAAAGGGAGTGCATTTCCCGAACATGGGTAAAAGCAATGCAGTCATCCTCAGCTTTAATGCTACATTCTATTCTGTTTTTTTTTTGTTTATTTTTAAGTATCGCCGACGAATGTAACGCAGCGTTGCTGTGACGTTCGATGTTAGGGAATGAGTCGTTCCGGTCGTTTACTCTTGGTTTTTCCTAGCTCGTTTGTCGCTGGTATTATGCTTGTTCCAAGGCCTCACTAACAGACCAGTTGGCGCAATAGAAACGATCGTTGTCAGGCTGCTGTTCACCGCTCGTACACAGTGTTTCCTCAGGCGATTTCGGCTGTCCTCGCAGAGATAGTCCCGCTATTCGTAGCGAAGATGCATTGTCCTTGTCGTCTTCGATGCCGGGGTAATAGGCCGGTTGACTCTGCAGACACTAGCGGGTCAGACACATCAGGCAACTTGAAAGCTGAGCCGGGCAGTGGTCATAGCATAGTTTACTGGTAGAAATGACCGCTTTCACTACACACTAAAAATAACGAAAAAGAAGCTCTAATCTATCTCGCCTTACTTGGTGTCATCTGTTCGGTAGAGCCGCACTAGGTATGAGAGCTTTGAACAAATGATTTGCGTGCGGCAGAAGTTCCACCTTCGCTGTGGAAGTTGACTGGGCATATAAAACCGTTCAGGGTTTTTGTGAACTAAAAATAAACGCGTGCGCTTCTCTTTTAAGGAAGTTCAGTGAGACATGGTAGAAGAAGGGGGGGATGAAATGGAAGGGGCAGAAAGCATGTTTTCAGCTCAAGCCCTGGCTACACTACGAGTCGCCTCTGTGTGCTCTCAAGAGAAAACGCGGAAAGTTGAATGTCTAGTGGGGTGCTCGTTGGCTTGGCCACAAGGAACCGGTGCGAGCAGACAAATCGTGCGCAGTCTCCCTGGCGAGCAATGCATATGTGTCGCACCACGAAATGGTCAGGAGCGCCTTCAAGCGGCGATATTGTTCTACACGGCGTGGCATTCGCATTTTATGAAAGCGCTGCCATGTCACCTAAATCAAGTATCAATCGAAAAGTACTTTTGCGTGAAAGGGTTCAGAAGGAGAAAGGGTAAGGAATGAAAACGAAAAGGCAGAAATTTTTCTCGCTGCAACAATAGAAAAAGGTACGCTAAAGTTGAAAAACTAGCCATAGTCTCCCAGGTCCTTCGCACTTCCCTGGGTGTGACCGCAGGCGGCAAGAAAACAGAGGAAAGCCTACAGGGGTGCTCAAAGCCTGCTCGCTTTCCCTGCCGTGGATCCAGCTACCCGAAGACAGAAACGACAGGTGCAGAGGAGTCGGAAGTCTTGTTTGCGTCCGTGCGATTTGCATGGGCGTCTGGTTCTCTCGCGCTTCTAAAGGTTGGCCGCCATTTACCTGTCAAAGATATCATAAGAAATTGGTGCAGCTTTCATTAACACCCAATCTGCAGCTTTAGTACCTCACCCTTAGCTAACTGCGCTCCAGCATTCCGTGCCATCATGGGACTCATATCATTACATATCATATCATTACCATATTCTCGGTTCAGCACTAGGTTAAAAGGTACGGCGGGCGTAAATGTCAGGCACGAGGCAATTTGTCTTGTGCGATCCAACACAGAGCCACGATTTCGAAACGCTATTGCTGGTTCCTTTGACTGCGCTCGAACCTCGTGTCTGTGACGCAAGATTCGCGTCCGCCGGTCACCGGCTGACGTCATTGCAAGCACCTTCCGTGCAGCGAATATCGCTAAATTGCCTATCGCTGCTTCCACGAGCAGTCAGTGAACGCCCCCTAAGATCAGCCGCCAGCGGCGGGGGCTTCCAGATAGGAAGATCAAAGAGATTTCCATAAATAGAACAGCTGGTGAGTCGAGCTCATAGCCTGCGATGGTGCACAACTACACGCAAGATACAACTGAGCATTCTATTAGCGGTGGTAAAGCAGCGGCATCACCACCACACTGGACGATAGGCGTGATCACTGAGTGTGCGAAAGGGAGGTTTACGGCGGCATCTTTGTCACAACAAATTCCTCCTCGTCATTATGTGCGACATTGTAAAGTCGACGTAACAAAAAAAAAACACTATTGATTGCACACTTTTCTCGTTCGTGTTAGCTGACATGAGTAAGCGCAATAAGCGCTTGCAGGGACGTCGACTAGTCCTTTGGCAAAAGCGTTTCCAAAAAAACGTCACCGTCTCTGAGCTCCCACTCAAGGAAGCAGAAACATACATCCTGTTCTCCGCTATTCAAACGTGGTGTTTACTATAGCGGTAGCTTTTCTTTTGCATGAAGGGCAAGATGAATGCGATTTGTGGAGAGGCATTGCTTACGGGTCAGCCTGTGAACGACTCGCGTTATAAGTGCCGTTGAAGAAATACAGAATTTCAAAAAGCTCACGCGAATGCGTTCGGTTCACCTTTGTTATCGGCATGAAGGCTATCGTTGCATTTCAAGGGTGGAAAAATTTCGTGAATACCACTTTTTTTTACATAACTTATCATCACAGTAATAAGCCAGACGGCAGCTCATCTCCCATGTGATATATGGCATCTGGCTTTGATCATTATCATCACACCATACTAAAAGCGGTTTCTCTCGGGGAGTGGCGTACATGAAATTTCGATTATTTTGAAGTATTCGACATTGAGCCGCGCCTAGCCATTACGAACCACGCATTATGCCGGCGGAAACAGTTCCGAAAAAAAAGGTTCTGGCGTATATATAGCGGGCGTCTGCGTGAATACAGCGCACGACGCCGAAAGGACAGGATCCTTTAAACATTACTCAAGAAACTTCTTGATTGGCCGAATGACAAAGTACATTGACAATGCACGTAAACTGCAACTAACGAGTGCGTCATTCTCTGAATGCTCCATTAAGCGATGTGTTATGCACTCCTAGGATGCAGCTGCCGGCAATACTGAAGCCACTTTCATTTGGACTTATTTATTTCAAGATGTTCATTTTTTTATTATTGAGCGTAGGCAAGCTAAGCTATCAAAACGATTTATATATTGCGCCATGGGTAACAGAATGTTTTAAATATTGTGGTTACTAATCAACTATTTTGTAGTATTTTAACTTAAACTGCACAGGAACTGGCCAAAAATCAAGTGAATGTAAGAGCTCAGCAGTTGGAACCGCGAGTGAAAAAAAGTAGTTTAGTAACGTGTCAACATTCAGGCGCACGATTTCGTCCTGCGCCGTGTCCAACGCTGCGACAGTCGTGACGCAAAGGACCATCATCTTCCAGTGCAGACGATTCGAGTGCACAGACGTGAATCCAGCGAGGTTCAGTCAAGTCGGAATTTCAAGTATCAGTTCCTTTTGCGCAAGTTCTACGCTACATTTGCTTGCAGATTTGCTTCCCTCGGTAGGGAATTATGAAGGCTTGCCGTTATGTGTTTTTCTGCAAGTTGAATAAATTTTAATGTTTAAACGCAAAGTGAGTTCCAAATATCAAAATGCAGCCGAGTTGCAGAGGACAGCGCTGCCCTTTTCTCAAATGTAATGGTGACAAGTGAATGCGTGTCTCTGAAGCAGATGCGTTCTTCGGACGCATTTTTTTCTTCCTCTCAAAAGAAGAAAGAAGGGAGGAAGAAAAAAAGCAGAGCAAGGAACGTCCGGGAGGTTAGCCAGCTGCAGTGTCTGCCTGATTGAATTATACATGTTTTGAGTGGTAGCAACGCCATGACTAAGAACAACGCATGAAGGCCATAAAAAAATTGACTTCGAAGCTCACCTAAAATTGGAGACGAGATTGTGCCGCGGTAAGGCTACAGCAAAACCTGAAACTGAGTTCTACCGCCGCCGTGGTTCAGTGGTTATGGCACTAGGCTGCTGACCCGAAAGACGCAGGTTCGATCCCGGATGCGGTGGTCGAATTTCTATGGAGTTGAAATTCTAGAGGCCCATGCTCTGCGCAATATTAGTGCACATTAAAGAGCCCCAAGTGGTCGAAATTTCCAGAGCCCTTCAATACGGCGTCCGTCCTAGCCTGGTCGCTTTCGGACGTTAAACTCCCTTAAAGCTGAAACTGAGTTGCGAACCTAAGACAGAAGTAAGGCTTCACACTGCGAAGCTGAGGTCAGGAGTAACGGAATTATGTCAAAGCGTAGATATTTTGCAGCGCGAAATGCAACAGGAACGTTTTCCTCCTTGCCGCATTGTGGATATTTGATATAGCCGTGCGACTGTGCGCACAATTATTACTCAGCATAAAAGATCGAAAAAGACCAACGTTAAAAAATTTGTTTCTTCTATCAAGAATCGAGACAGCCCAAACACATAAGGTGAGCGAAGCGCGATACCATCGGTCTCGCTCATGGCTTTTGTGAAAATTTACGCGCCTCCATGTACTACGGATGGCGGGAACGTGTTGTGCTGAACTCTGCCCGTCCTTCTGGGGGAGAGGAAAGAATTTAGAGGTGTTGCTTTCAATGAATCCTGACCAGGCTGTGCACGGTCCGTTTCATAACTCCATTCTTTTGTTATTATGGCTTAATGGTATGGATGTTGCTAATATTTCGATGCCTCTATACTTTTTAAGAGGTGGCCTGGCATAATAGAGAAAAATGGCGTAAACAGCATCGAATTACACAACGTATTTTCCGTACGTCGTTTCCATACACAACGTATTTTCCATCAAAGTCGTTTGCTATGCTTCATCAAAATTTTTTTACGGCACTTTGTATAAAATAGATTATTTTTATAGCCTTTGGACAGTGCTTCGCAGAAGAGAGACTCAAGAAGAGGTACAGTAAATACCTGCGCCTAATTACACTAAATACGCTGGCAGCTGAGCACAACCAGTAAAAAACAACTGCAGACCCAGATAACACTGCCTGCACAAATTCCTTTCACGGATCCAATTTTAACGTGACAGCGTTAAGGAGCTCGTGTCGCAGTAAATCCGGTGTTTCTGTTGTTGGCGTTGTAACCCGAGAACCTTCAAGTAAAAAAAAAAAATCGTGTAGAGGTACGAGGAATCGAAGACAGATTTTTGAAATTGCGAGGCGAGCAAGCGCAGAACACGCTACGAAGGTTCTTTTTTTTCTTTAATGCATGGAAATCAAACCCTTTCGTTGGTTCGAACTCTAAACCTAGTGAATGCGTTGTAGTCTTTGACTTCGTGAAGTGTCTTTATGTACTGATGCGTACATGAGCAATACCCTGGCAGCACTGCAGCACGCTTTCGCGTTCCACTTTTAAAGGCGAAGCTTAAGCGTCTTCAATTTTTTTCTTTGGTGCTCGCAGAGCTTAACAAATTTGAATGGTGTAAGGGAACGAACACAGAAAGACAGAAATATAGAAAGAGCGCCTAATTTTTTTATGAACCATCTAGCCCAGCAGCATGTACCGTCAAAAGTAACCAGGCTCCATGGTTTGCTTCTCATTCGTATATCAGAGCCCGCATGGTTTTCCTAAAGATAAAAAAGTTCTTTGAAGGTGAGAACAGGGGTTCTTCCTACCATACAGAGATTTATAGCTTGGGGGCTCGCATAATAGCTTTAATATACGACTGAGAAGAAAAAAGTGTAGCCTAGTCACTTTTGACAAAGACTCTACTTCTGCATCGCAGAGATTCATTCCAACATTAGTTTCAAATAATATACACCCGAAAACACAGGTGGAATTATCGTATAACCCAACGCCGCCTCTTTATTGCTGGCACGAACCTGTGAGTCAAAAGTGGTTGAATAAGCTCAACCGAAGTTGACGCTTAATGAGCGCTGCTTTCTGAGCTTTTTGCAACAATGCAGAGGATGTCATTATGACAGCGCATTATGCCGCAGTACTATGTGAGCTTCTGAAGTTTATATCACTGATATGTGCGTACACATTCTTGAGGTCTTACGATAACCGCAGGACGTCAAAGCAGCATTGCCTTCACTCTTTTCGTATGCGTACGCTAGGACTTCTTTGTTGAAACCGGTACACATGCAGTAAGGTCGCGACAAGCCTAAAAAGTGTATCAGGGCAAGAAATCGCCTGCAAATTCAAAGCGCTATCAGAGGCTGCTAGACGCAGGCAACGACTTCCAGCATGGTGACTGAGGCCTACACCATGTGAGCCCTGTGACATTTCGCTTGGTTACATAATGTCAATTGAGATTGGTCACTGGTGGGGAACAGAGAACCGTTCGAATCCGCATATGTATAGTTAGAGTCGGTTGGAATGTAAAACTGTTAGTTAACAATAACCACAGTTTGATAAATTCAAAGCAGTGAAACAAAATCGGTGGGTAATAAGGGAGTAACCAACTTCGGTGGGTTATCCAAGCACCAGTTTTCTTTAAGTGATTCAGCATGGTTAGAAGTACTTTCATTTCAATAGGTACAAGCTGCTGGAAAAAAGCGTAAAATGGTAACATTAGAGTGGTTTAACACACTTTAGAGAAGCGCAGCAGCTAACCCTGTCTCTTCGTAGAAGCGAAGGCTGTTGTCCGGTGACTTGGAAACTGACAGCATGACAAGCGAAGAAAGCACACACTAAATCAAAAAATAGGCTTTTGTGGCTTCAAATCCCTTCTGCATATTTTTTTTTGCTGTGGTAAGAAGGGGGTTTAGCATGCACAACATTAGGCTTCACGTTCGAGTTTGGAATTGCTGTTTATGTAAGAAGTAAACGTTACCCTCAAACAGCTCACTGCACCACGGCGGCATACGCAATAATGAATTGCTCTGATTTTACGTCGAACCCGAAAGGCTTCATCAGACGCGCTGGGCAGCTTCAGGCTTCGCGGTGTCGTGCTTTACGCTGGAGCGAAAGACGTAAACGACTGGGTGGGCGAAATTCCCTCGGGAGGAATTTGGAGAGAACGACGGCATTTCGGAAGACACGCTTGCCGCTGGATAACTGCGGCACCGTTTCGACGACGACCGAGGCGACGGCGGCGCCGGGCGTCGTTCGTCGTGAGCGGCGGCGTTCTTTGACGGTGGTCCAGGAGAGTGCACTCACCCGAAAGTGGGGCGAGAGCCACTACGGAGAGCACCACGATTCCGCTGGCGATGATCATCGCGGGCAAAGAGCGTGCCTTGTTGCTCTTGTATGTTTTTCTTCCGCTGGATGGGCGCACGGAAATAGCCGGCGTCGATGGTTCTCCGGTCTCTGGGGGGGCCCTTCTGGAAGCACTTCCTCCGAGGGTGTCTTTCCTCGCTGAAAGGGGAAAGCGGCGCGCAAGGCCGGAGGCACCACGTGACCGGTTCACCTGGTTGTCGCCGGCGCTTCTTTCGCTAACCCACATTCGCCCCCTCTTTCCTGCGCCGCCCAGCGCGAGTGCGCTATCGAGCTTCCCATCTGCGGTGACAGCGCGCCTGTCCCCCGGCCACGGTTTCGTTAGCTGTCGAGGAAAATCGTGACGCGTGGTCGGGACGTCAATGGAGAGACGGCGCCATGACGGTTCCGTGACAACGGCGTGCAGAGGAAGTGCTTCCGAAGATCGCCACCCGGGCGAACGTGCCGACAGGCCGAAGCGGCTGAACGATACTGCACAGCACGCATTGTTCTGCAGTGACGAAAATAGTCGTCGCCTCCAAGCATGGCTCCGTTCAGTATCGTAGAGTGCAAAGTCACTCCCCGTCTGGTCGACACACGTACGCAGATCTGAAAAAAAAATGGAATAAACTTGCGCGAAGCACCGCACATCGCCGTAAAGGAGGGCCTAGAACGGAAAGCACTGCGAAACTGTCCTTCTGCATCAGGGGTAGGAGTACGCGCTATTCACAGAATGAGGGATTCGAAGGCATCCTTGAAATGAAGTGCGCCAGGCGGACACCGCACGCTGGTAAGACGGCGTACGTGAGAAGTGGTATGGCGCTGAGGGAAGGCAGACATGATTTATACTGGAGAGTGGTTGGTGAGGGTGCTAAAAGCTGAAGGTGCAAAGAAAGACAAGCCGAAGGCACGTAATGTATTCATTCAACGCGAACTCGGAAATTAAGTTTAGAAGCACTCCAGAAGAGGAAGCGCACCAAGCTTGGCGGCTTTGAGAAAGAGGGAAGCTCCTTAATGAAAGGCATATAAGTTAGCCCTCGTTGATACAGCGTTGACGTGCTACTCTGCGGCGGGAAGTGGTTTTGGGCGAGAAAGGCGAAAAGAGAAGGGCACAGAAAAAATAAAAAGTAGACATATTAAATTGAATAAAATATTTGGCCATTGAGTTGAGGTGAAAGTAGAAGGGACTCATATGCGGTAATATTTTCCAGTTCGTGAACACGTCCAGTGTAGTGAAAGTAGGGCGACAACTTATTCGATGAATGAGGAGGATACCAAACCGTGAACGCGTATTCTAACTTCGAACGGATAGTTGGCGATGTCACAAAGCAGAAGAAAATCGACGATTCCGGCGGCGACAACCAACACACTGACTGTCGCATCTTGATAAGGTTCATTATGCATAATGAAAAAGCACGGGACTGAACACACTCTTTATAGGCCCATGAAACTATACTGAAGAAGTCGATAAATATTAATATGCGCCAATCTTTGCCGATTGGCAAGGTAGTTATGAATCCAGCCTAATGCAAGGTAATATACCGAGTGGTTCAGCGAACGCTAAAAAATTCCTTAGAATATTGGGTTCAGTATAGCAAAACAATAGGTGTAGGATCACACTCTCTGTCCCCGCGGACGCAGTATGCTGCAAAACTCCTCTAATTGTACAGGTAATTAACAAAAACATAATAATTAACTTTTTAATTACCGTAGCTAGGTGATTAGTCTCAGTTGGGAGTTTGATGCAGTGACCAAGACGATGTCATATCAGTTTTTGAAACGAAGAAAAACTGAACTCCTTAAGCCCTGCAGCATGAAGAAATCCGACGCTTCTTCCTGCACGCGACCGAAACTGAGCGCACAAGGAGCGCCGGAGGTATGGCGTAAGCGAAGAGCCCGTTGGTAGCGTGTCGTAATGAATGCAGCGCCCAAAACTAGGGAAAGAGTTTTTTCAATCTTTTTTTTGTCAACAGCTTCGTGAGAAGGATAAAGGTATACCCTTCTCTGACTGTGTGCAGATTACTGTTTTACATCAAGATAGTGCCGGTATATAGACATGCATTGTATTATTTCTTGCAAGCGTCTATTTCTTTTATGCGGTATCGGATTGACTGCTAGAATAAATGTGAATGACTTCGTAGATGAAAAGATTCTAACTGAAAACATTGAAATTTTAACGCTCAGGTCCTCCGTATCGGCTGCCTCATTACGGCTGCCGTGTGCCGGATCAGACAGGTCCCGTGCTGTAAGAAGTGCAAGTACTTAATTAGAAAACGTTGTCCGCAGATGCTCAGCACTTTCTAGTTGTATAAGAAACGGGAATTAATGAAATTTGTACCTTTTATGGATTTAGGTGGCTGCAGTCGCACTTGGACACTCCAGGAAAGAACTATGGTTTATTGGGGTTTAACGTCCCGAAGCAACTCAGGCTATGAGGGACGCCGTAGTGAAGGGCTCCAGAAATTTCGACCACCTGGGGATCTTTAACGCGCACTGACATCGCACAGTACACGGGCCTCTAGAATTTCGCCTTCATCGAAATTTAGCCGCCGCGGCCGGGATCGCACCCGCGTTTTTCGGGTCAGCAGCCGAGCGCCGTAACCACTGAACCACCGCGGCGGGGCCCAGGAAAGCACTAGTACAAGGGATTAAAAAAAGCCGTTTCTGCATCACCTGCTCAAAATACTTGCCGTCCATTGCGATGGACAGTAGAATGCGGTCTTTGATGGAATTCACAGCGGAAATGAGCATCTGTCGGGGAATCTTTTCATTTGAAATCGTCTTCGAGGTTCGGTGGCTCCGTAATGAAAACTTCGTTCTTACCGTATCCCCAGAGGAAGGTATCCAGTGGTGACAAATTGGGCGATCTTGGAGGCCACGAGGAGAGCGAGAGGATCGATGGAGAGCGCGCGGCAGCGGCGGCGGCCCCGGCACGCTAGCCATGCGCCGCTACTGCGCCTGCGCAACTGGCGAACGCGGCGGCGGCACCTCTGAGTCACCCGCGCAGCGACGGTGGCGGCGCACCAGCTGTGCGCCATGTGACGTCACTGCTCCTCGCGCATGCGCAGTATGGCCTTTCGTCAGCGCCGCTAAATGCCTCGCGGCGACTCGGGTAGTGTTGCTTTCGCAACAAAATCGAGCCGTTTCTGAAAGTCCATCGGTGTCAGTTCCTGGTGAAGACATAGATCGTAGGAGTGATAGCTGTGTCTTATTAGTGACCCCCAAACTGATGCCGGGGTGGCTCTGTAGGAGTTGGCAATTTCCGTGACACTTGCTTCTGGTCTGACAGAAACGTACGCGGGGACATCAATGTCAAAATCTTCGGTTACGCTCCCTGGTCTCTTCCTTTTGTGAACATGAACTGATGCAGTAGACTTAAATCGATTAAATATCGGTACGGACGTGGGAAGAGTCGGCACACGACGACCAGGATGTTGGGCAGCATACAGTCTGCCAGCTCCGCGTCTATTTCCGCGCTCAGATAAGAGATCACAATGTCCGCATTCTAGGCAGTGGAGTATTGGTGTTGCGCTGGCGCGTCCATTCGCAGAATTCACACAATGCGGCGTGACGTTCTAATCCTAGGCGGCACATCCACACATTCAAGTAATTTTAAACACTGGGGCTCCAATGGCCTTGTCACACGCGCACATCTCGAAGACAAGCACCTGAGATGCGAACGACTGCGCTCTATTGGGAAACGCAAGCTAACACACGCTACCACAACCGTAAGAACAACTGCCCGATAGCACACAGCCAATGCCGCGCAAGGTGTCCTTGCCAAGCTGAAAAAGATTTTCTTTTTCAGACGTGGTTCCTGATGCGCAGCGATTATAAGAAAACAGATGGCCAACCTAGTGAGTAAATGAATTCATGATGACGCACAAAATGATCCCGTCGGGCAGCCATACAAGAAGTGGCGCACACATACACACATCTGCGGCCACTGGTGGCACGTGTTAAGTTGCTCCTGCTTTGTTGTAGGTACTCAGCTCCTGCCGAGTACGTCGTCGCCTTTGCCGCTGCCAGTCAGCAGCACATCAGTTCAGCAATCTGCGCCTTATCGACCTGCAAGCAAGCCCTTGGTGGTGACAGCGGGGCTGCCGTCGTCTCCGTGACGTCATCACCGCTGACCGCGCCACCTGGATACATAAAAGGAACGGACAGCCCTAGGACCCTTGGGATCTGCGGCCACTGGTGGCACGTGTTAAGTTGCTCCTGCCTTGCGGCGTGGCCGCCTTGCGGCACAAGAGACCGCCTTGCGGCGTGGGGCGTGGCGCCCTCCGCCCAATGCCCGCAGTGCGGTCTCTTAGAAACATTGCGGCACGCAATGTTCGACTGTGTAGTGGCGCGCACCTTTTGGGTACCAGTGTCACGAATGTTCGTAACCCGCCTCGAAGCGCGCACTAGTTCACGCGAACTGTTTACAAATATGCTCTTGTGTGTCGGCATGTTCGTTTTGTGGCGGCAGCGTGGGGCGGCTTCCTTAAATGGGCGTCCGCAAAGAGCAATATTTCCAATGTTGCAGCGCCTCCGCATGCGCCTCTTTGAGCAAGCATGCGTGGACGCACTGACAATGAGCGAGGCTGAGTTCTTGCGCAAATGGTCGACATACTTTATCGTCCTGCGCGGCGGTCGAGTGTCGGCTTTCATACTGCCATACTGACGTGCTCAGTGCTGCGTCACTGCGCATGTGCTTGAAAGATCAGACTTCTGTTCAACTGTTTTGTTTCGTATTTTTGTTCCTTTCGAAAAAATAAACTTCTCTTTCTATGCTCCTGCTTTGTTGTAGGTAGGGTTCTGTCTTTCTTTTTCTTTGTAGCTATATTTGTTGGTACATTGTGGCCGCTGATCCCGTTCTGGTCTGTTGGATGTTTGCAACTTGTAAACGCACCTTGCAAAATGGGCATTGATGTGAACACGTACCGCGCTCGCATTGGCACCTTTCTACCATCTTCACATCGCTGCAGTACATTAACCGTCCAAACAAATACCGCTTGCGCGCTACTTCAAGCTCTTTTACCACGACCTTCTTATGTACTAGCATCTGTATGCTTAGCGCTGCTCCTCCTTTCTGCTGGAGACATTGAGGCTAATCCTGGACCTGGAAAGGTGGAGGACGTTCTTAACTTGCTGAAAGACTTCATTGCTGAAAACGACCAAAATTTCAAGGCTACGACAGCCACGTTGGAAGAAATCAAGCGCGATGTTGTTGACATTAAATCACGGATTGATGTCATTGAGCAGAATATGGGTGGCGTGTCCGGCATTAAGGAAAATGTCTGTTCTGTTCATGGGGCGATTACTGAAGTCAAATCTGTGGTTGCAAGCACAAGCAATGACCTTGGAAATGTAGTTGACGATCTTAACAATAGAATGAGGCGAAACAACCTGTTGGTAAAGGGCATGCCTGAAACAGAAGGCGAAGAGTATGAAAATACCGAAAGCAAAATACTGGAATTCATTTCCACCCACCTTAAAGTTAAACTGGATGCAAACGACATTGAACGAGCCCACCGCATCGGCCGGCGTCGCGATGATTACAAGCGTCCAATCATCATCAAGTTCCTAAATTTCAAGGTAATGGAAGAAGTACTACGGAATGCATTCAACCTAAAAGATGTCGTGCCCAAAATGTGGTTGGAAGAAGACTTTTCACCCAAAATCCAACTACAACGAAAAAAACTGAGGGATTATGCAAAAAGTATTCGGGAGGAAAATGAGCGATTCACTATTCGGTTTAATAAGCTGCAGTTGCGTGGTGCAACCTACAAATATGACCCCGCTTTAGAACAAGTTGTGAAGGTGTTCGAACAAGGAGCGCGCAGTCCTAAATGACGGGAAACTCAAAGCAAGTGGTCATCCGGCAAGCTTCGAGAAATTTCTGTTCTTCTTGCAAACTTCCGCAGTATTGTTCCCAAACTTGACACCGTGAAAGACATTATTTTTACGTGCTCTCCAGACATCATTCTTGGCACCGAGACATGGCTAACGCCCGACGTTTCCAACAGCGAACTATCACTTCCTGTGGACCTAACTGTTTTTTGAAAAGACAGGAAAGAGGGTAGGGGAGGAGGCGTAATGATCTCCATACGGAGCGATTATCAGCCATGCCCCGTCGCCTTTGAAACGTGTCTTGAGCTGCTGTGGGTGATGGTTCGGCTCAAAGGTGTCACATATGTCATAGGTGCATGCTACCGGCCTCCAAAGAGTCTTCCTAATTTTGTCGATCACCTGCAGGATGCATTAGAATACATTTTCGCTACATACCCCCAAAGCATTGTACTTTTAGGAGGCGACTTCAATTATTCTGATATTAACTGGAAAACGTCATATGTCACTTCCGGATTGAATCGCCATGAATGTTCCCGCCTGCTTGATACAATGACAGCGTTTCATTTAACTCAGCTGGTACAGGAGCCCACCCGAGGTAATCACGGTTGTGGGGATGCCTTCGTCCCCTGCGTACGCTTTCCCTCAACGCACCCCACTGTTGTTAGCTGCCCCCCCCCCCCCCCCCGAAAAGCACTCCTCTCGGTTCGGTTACTGTAACTAACAAGGGAGGGCGCTCGCGTCGCAGCGCCACGGATGGCGTTTTGCTGCGCGCTCGCGGGGAGCGACGGGCTCTTCTCTCTGGGATCGGGAGGCGAGGAGACGTTTCGCTCGCAGCTTCGCTCTTCGTCGACGGGCGCCTCTCGGTCGGAACTTACTCCCGCCGAGCCCGTCCCGCTCGACCTCGGAGTTTATCCCTTTGCCCTACCGTGGGCGGACGTTCGCTCGTAGCCGTGCTGGTGAGTCGGACATCCTAGATTCCTCAGTGTATTTTGTTGCTAGCTGGCGTTATTGTTGCTATAGCAATAAATGCCTTGTTTGTGTCAGCCAGTGTGTCGTTCCTTTGTTCCCGCAGAGCAGGGCCCGCCGTGGTCGGCGTGCGCTCAGTAGCGTACGCGACCACGGGGTGGGGTCAGCGCGGTTTTGAACTGAGTCAGCCGCGCTTAAGCGGGGAATACGCATTTATCTCCCCCATTCTAACCCCACATCTGGCAGCCCAACGTGGGGCCTGCTCTTGGAACATTGGACGACAGTCTGTTCGGTTCGAGGAACGCTCTTTGTCCGGACTTGACAAGTGCTAGGCCTAGAGTGAATTTTGATCGCTAGGACATGCGGCATGCTTTCTTGAGTGCGAGGTGTATTGCGCTGCAGCATGTTTGAACTTTTCGACATGCTCAGCATGTTTTTTTTGTGAAGTTTTCTTCCTGGAGTTTCTTCAAGAACCACTTGGTCCGCATCGAGGGAGCGCGAGGCCTAGCGCCCGCGGAGTTGCCGAGCCCGAAGCGAGTGAGTACGGAAGCCGCGTGGGTGGTCCTAGTTTTCTGTATATATTTTCTCGCTGTCTCTTTTTCGACTCTGGGAGTCGCGGCTCTGGGAGCCGGGTGGCCTGGGGCCACGGGTGCCGTTACGAGCTCGCTGGTATTGCAGCTCGGCATCGGGCGTTCCGACACCGTCCGATACGGTGGGCGCCGATCACTCACCAGCAGCTGCTTCGTGCAGTGAGCGGGGAGGACCACCCCACAACGCTGATGTCTCCTCGCGGCTGCGCGCACGAAACCCGTTTCGGGTCTTTTTTTTGTTGGGGGTCGTCGACCTTCACAGTGGTAGTGAGGCCTAAGGCTATTCATAGCTGCCTGCACCTTGTCAAAAGTGACACGACCACCGGACCGTGGTATTGAGAGGGGGCGCACTTTGCTGGCCCACCCGTTTTTTTTAACCTCGCATGAACCGAGCATTCTCGTTCAACTCAAGAAAGGGCTTTGTTCACTCGAACTTTGCGTTGCACAGCCGCCCGACACGTTTTGCTAGCGAGTTGAGCATTGAGCCACCAGGCCCTTGTGTACGCCGTTTCCCCTCCCGTGACCTACGTTAAAGGCGTGCGGAGTGTGTTTTGGCAATCTTTCAGATCCAGCGGGGCCACTCCGGCTTGCTGTCTGGTGCACATCGTCTCGCTGCCGCCTGCTGCGACGGAGCGGCCTGTATCCTGTTCGCCGCATCCATCCGGGGCAGCCGTGGCGAGACCAGACAGCAGCCACCTCTGGCTGCTGTTGCCCTGGCGACTACTGCGGAATCTTGGCCTGCAGTGGTCAACCGGCCCTCCCCTTCGCGGGCCTGCGGGCACTTAGCCCGCGGGCCATGCGAGTCGTCCCAGCGGAGACCTTCACGCCGCCTTCGGAATACCGCGGAAGACTGCGTGCACCCTGTCGGCGTGACCTCCGCTGCACGACCTGCCTCAAGTGCATGAAGACCAGGAGACTCCTCCATAGCATGTAACTTGCAGGCGCGTGGGTCTATTTAAGGTTGGGGGGATGTGGGGACGCCTTCGTCCCCTGCGTTCGCTTTCCCGCATTGCACACCCCACTGTTGTTAGCTCCTCCGAAACGCGCTCTTCTGTTTTGGTTACTTTAACTAACAGGGGAGGGCGCTCGCGTCGTAGCGACACCAGCGCCACGGATGGCGTTTTGCTGCGCGCGCGCGGGGGATAGCTGGTTCTCTTCTCCCTGGGAGAGGATAGCGTGTGGACGTTCACGCGCAAAGCTCCGCTCTGTGCCGCGGGCCTCTCGTGGTTGGAACTTACTCCCGCCACCTCGTCCCGTCGGGCCTCGGAGCTTCCCTTTGCCCTAGCGTGGGCGGACGTTCGCTCGTAGCCGTGCTGGTGAGTCGGACATCCTAGATTCCTCAGTGTATTTTGTTGCTAGCTGGCGTTATTGTTGCTATAGCAATAAATGCCTTGTTTGTGTCAGCCAGTGTGTCGTTCCTTTGTTCCCTCAGAGCAAGGCCCGCCGTGGTCGGCTTGCGCTCAGTAGCGTACGCGACCACGGGGTGGGGTAAGCGCGGTTTTGAGCCATGTCAGCCGCGCTTAAGCGGGGAATACCTGTTTATCTCCCCCAATTTTAAACCCCACATCTGGCGCCCAACGTGGGGCCTGCTCTTGGAACATTGGACGACAGTCTGTTCGGTTCGAGGAACGCTCTTTGTCCGGACTTGACAAGTGCTAGGCCTAGAGTGAATTTTGATCTCTAGGACCTGCGGCATGCTTTCTTGAGTGCGAGGTGTATTGCGCTGCAGCATGTTTGAACTTTTCGACATGCTCAGCATGTTTTTTTTGTGAAGTTTTCTTCCTGGAGTTTCTTCAAGAACCACTTGGTCCGCATCGAGGGAGCGCGAGGCCTAGCGCCCGCGGAGTTGCCGAGCCCGAAGCGAGTGAGTACGGAAGCCGCGTGGGTGGTCCGAGTTTTCTGTATATATTTTCTCGCTGTCTCTTTCGACTCTGGGAGTCGCGGCTCTGGGAGCCGGGTGGCCTGGGGCCACGGGTGCCGTAACGAGCTCGCTGGTATTGCAGCTCGGCACCGGGCGTTCCGACACCGTCCGATACGGTGGGCGCCGATCGCTCAGAAGCTGCTTTGTGCAGTGAGCGGGGAGGACCACCCCACAACGCTGATGTCTCCTCGCGGCTGCGAGCACGAAACCCGTTTCGGGTCTTTCTTTTGTTGGGGGTCATCGACCGCCACTATGGTAGTGAGGCCTAAGGCTATTCATAGCGGCCTGCGCCATGTCAAAAGTGACACGACCACCGGACCGTGGTGTTGAGAGGGGGCGCACTTTGCTGGCCGCCTGTTTTTTTTAACCTCGCATGAACCGAGCATTCTCGTTCAACTCAAGAAAGGGCTTTGTTCACTCGAACTTTGCGTTGCACAGCCGCCCGACACGTTTTGCTAGCGAGTTGAGCATTGAGCCACCAGGCCCTTGTGTACACCGTTTCCCCTCCCGTGACCTACGTTAAAGGCATGCGGAGTGTGTTTCGGAAATTTTACAGATCTGGAGCCACTGCGGCTTGCTGTCCTGTGCACATCGTCTCGCTGCCGCCTGCTGCGACGGAGCGGCCTGTATCCTGTTCGCCGCATCCATCCGGGGCAGCCGTGGCGAGACCAGACAGCAGCCACGTCTGGCTGCTGTTGCCCTGGCGACTACTGCGGAATCTTGGACTGCAGTGGTCAACCGGCCCTCCTCTTCGCGGGCCTGCGGGCACGTAGTCCGCGGGCCATGCGAGTCGTCCCAGCGGAGACCTTCACGCCGCCTTCGGAATACCGCGGAAGACTGCGTGCACCCTGTCGGCGTGACCTCCGCTGCACGACCTGCCTCAAGTGCATGAAGACCAGGAGACTCCTCCATAGCATGTAACTTGCAGGCGCGTGGGTCTATTTAAGGTTGGGGGGATGTGGGGATGCCTTCGTCCCCTGCGTACGCTTTCCCTCAACGCACCCCACTGTTGTTAGCTGCCCCACCCGAAAAGCACTCCTCTCGGTTCGGTTACTGTAACTAACAAGGGAGGGCGCTCGCGTCGCAGCGCCACGGATGGCGTTTTGCTGCGCGCTCGCGGGGAGCGACGGGCTCTTCTCTCTGGGATCGGGAGGCGAGGAGACGTTTCGCTCGCAGCTTCGCTCTTTGTCGACGGGCGCCTCTCGGTCCGAACTTACTCCCGCCGAGCCCGTCCCGCTCGACCTCGGAGTTTATCCCTTTGCCCTACCGTGGGCGGACGTTCGCTCGTAGCCGTGCTGGTGAGTCGGACATCCTAGATTCCTCAGTGTATTTTGTTGCTAGCTGGCGTTATTGTTGCTATAGCAATAAATGCCTTGTTTGTGTCAGCCAGTGTGTCGTTCCTTTGTTCCCGTAGAGCAAGGCCCGCCGTGGTCGGCGTGCGCTCAGTAGCGTACGCGACCACGGGGTGGGGTCCGCGCGGTTTTGAACTGAGTCAGCCGCGCTTAAGCGGGGAATACGCATTTATCTCCCCCATTCTAACCCCACACGGTCTAGATCTGTTATTTACAAACCTTCCTACTCATTCCCGCACCTACGTACTCAAAGAGATAAGCGATAACAGATTCGTCCACAGTTTAGTACCCATGTACGTTCCTGCCAAGCATATTACGACCAAATGCATCC
This sequence comes from Amblyomma mixtum, assembly GCF_055824585.1. Classification (NCBI taxonomy): domain Eukaryota; kingdom Metazoa; phylum Arthropoda; class Arachnida; order Ixodida; family Ixodidae; genus Amblyomma; species Amblyomma mixtum. The sequence continues at coordinate 326,605,645 of NC_143014.1, read as the reverse complement.
TAAACTACCCGAAATGCGATGATGAAAAAATGAACCGCATGCTAAGAGACTTTGCGCATATTTTTCAAACAACCTTTGTAACTCGCACGGCAAACGAAAATTGGTTGTTATTTCGCGATAAGTTGAAGGAAATCGAGCATGCCTGCATCCCAAAATTACACGTCAAAACAAGAACTGACTCCCCCTGGTTCACAAAAGATGTTAAGAAGTGTCTAAACAAAAAGAAAAAAGTGTACCGCAGAGCTAAGGAAGTTAACTCTCACATCGCCTGGCAACAGTACAAAGACGTATCTGCTCGCCATAAAGAAGGCTAAAAACAAATTTTTTTAACCACACTTTACCCGACTTGTTAAGAACCAACCCTGAAAAATTCTGGCAAGTGATAAAAACTAAGGGCAGCCATGAGATACCAGTATTGAAAGATGCGGACGGACGTGTGGCACCTCCAGAGGCAATGCCTGACCTATTCAACAAGCATTTTACAGACACCATTACAACCGAATCAGTGCCTTTTAATTACCGTGAACCTCAACAACCGTTAGTGCTTCATCCATCAGAACCAATCATCATTAGCGCAGCTGGTGTTGCCCGAGCTATTGAGCGACTTCCACTTAATTGTAGCCCTGGTCCAAACGGTATCAATACCAAACTACTTACCGCGCACGTGTCGGCTGCCTTACTAACTTTAATATTTCAGCAGTCTTTAGATACAGGATGCATTCTCGATGACTGGAAAACCGCAAACGTCAGCCCAGTTTTTAAATCCGGTGATAGCACGTCACCGGAAAATTATCGCCCCATATCACTAACATCGATTTGTTGCAAGTTGCTTGAACATATCCTCTATTCAAACATAATGACCCACCTAAACGCTAATAACTTGCTTATTGCTAACCAGCATGGCTTTAGGCAAAAAAAGTCCTGTCAAACACAGCTATTTGAGCTCTTAACAGATCTTCATGAATCGGTACACGAATTAATATATACTGATGCCATATTTATCGATTTTTCAAAAGCTTTCGATCGCGTTCCCCATATAAGACTAATGAAGAAAATTAACAACCTACAACTGCACCGCGATATCACCCGTTGGATCGGAGAATTCCTAAGTAATCGCTCCCAAAGCGTCAAAATTAAAGAGTATTCATCGAGCAGTTCACGAGTCATATCGGGAGTCCCACAGGGATTCATTTTAGGGCCATTACTATTTTTAATTTACATTAATGACATAGCATCTAACGTGCGACTGTTTGCTTGACGACTGCGTAATCTATAGAAGGATAGTCACCCCCCTTGATGCAGTTATTCTACAGACCGACTTAGAGCGCCTAAATTAATGGTGCCAGCTATGGCAGATGGAAATTAATATAAAAAAACAAAGTTGATGACATTTTCCACGCGCACTAATATACCTTCTAATGTCTACACAATTAATGAGAATACAGTTGAAAGAACGGATTGTTTTAAGTACCTAGGTGTTTATCTCAGTGCTGATTTAAGCTGGAACACTCACATAAATCACATCACAAACAAAGCATTTAAGAAACTGGGACTCATCAAACGTCGTCTATATCTTGCCAACCCCGAGACAAAGCTTCGCGCGTATACTACACTCATAAGGTGAGCTTTAGAATATGCATCTTTAATATGGAGTCCAAGTAGCGTTTCATTAATTAACCGTCTTGAGTCTGTGCAAAATAAAGCTGTGAGGTATATCCTTTCTTCATACTCACCGTATGAAAGTGTGTCATTATTGAAGCAAACTATCAGTATTCCCGACCTTATCACTCGACGCAAGTTCTCTCGTTTATCGTTTTTTTATTCCTTGTACTACGATGGCTCCTCGTTCACAGCTGATCGCATCGCCCCTGCCCATCATGTTTCATCCCGGTCTGATCACTCCCACAAAGTGCAACCCATCTTCGCACGAACACTGAAATATCAAACATCACACTTACTATTATCTATGGCACAGTGGAACTCGTTACCGGCTGACATAGTTTCTGAAACTGAGTTATCACATTTCCAAACAAAACATTCATCGCACCTTGGCCTACAAAATTCACCGTGATATTTTCAGTATTGTCGAAGCATTAAGTCTTATACGCTCAACCTATGTATCTTTCAGCGACTGCAGTGATGTGTACTTGCAATTTGTATATATAGTTATTCTTTGTATTTGTTAACTACTGTGTGCCAATAATCTGTATTGTGTTGTTTTCATACCCTCCCCCCCTATGTAATGCCCACTCGGGCCTTTACGGTATTTAAATAAATAAAAAATAAAAAAATGCCTGCAGATGCGCACATCAGGGCTCTCAAAATTGACGTTCCAGTAGCTGACGACGACTAATTTTCCTTTCTTCGAGTGACGACGCAGTCGATAACGCCGGCCGTGGTCTAAGCTGAGCGCCGAGGTTCTCTAGCGAGGAGAGTTAGTACATGCGTTTCGAATTGGGCGCTGCACTCATTATGACACGTCAGCAGCGGACGCTTCGCTTACGCCATACTTCCGGCGCTGCTCGTGCGCTAAGTTTCGATCGCATGCGGGAAAAAGCGTCAGATTTCTTTGCGCGGCAGGACTCTAGAATTGAGTTTTTCTTCGTTTTAAAAACTGATATGACATCTTCTTGTTCACGGCATCAAACTCCCAACTGGGACTAGCCACCCAGCTACAATAATTCAAAAGTGAATTAGTGATTTTTTGTTACCTGTATAATTAGAGGGGTTTTGCAGCATATTGTGCCCGACGGGGCAGAGAGTGCGATCCTACACCTATTTTTTCGCTATATTCAACCAAATATTTTCAGGAATTTTACTGCGAAAGCAATACTGCTTGCACTTTTCTGCCATCGATGGTCGTGGCGCCTCCTTACACAGCGGCGCGTCATGTGACCGTGTGAAGTGTCACGTGACGTGTCACGTCAGATTGAGAGACGTGGCCCCAGCTCGCGCCATCGATGGCGGAGGTACAGCCTTACACGCCAGCTGCTCCGCTCCACCACGTGACCACGTGACGTCACGACAGACCGAGAGCCGGGGCCCCAGCTCGCGCCATCGATGGTGGAGGTACAGCATTACACGCCGGCTGCGCCGCTGCCGAGAGAGAGCGCTCGCTAGAGCGGGATGAAACGGGGGGGGGGGGGGGGGCTGCAGCTGCGCTCCTCTCAGGGCGCTATGTCGGATGATGTGTAAAGGCGAGGCTGGAACGATCTGCTGCGGCCAAACGACGGCGCCGCGCCGAAGAAACAGAAGAACAACGGGAAGAACGGCTAGCTAAACAACGTGCGTATGCAGCAGCCTGGCGAGCACGCCGGTCAACATCGCTTGATGCGGGTGCATCTCCAAGTGCAGGGCCAAGTTTAATGAGTGGTGTTTATCTCTCCTCATATCTTTCAACTCTCTTCTATCTGCACGTGGCAGCGGTGGTGGCTCGGCTGGAGCCAGTAGGCAGGCCCGTGCACTTTCTTTTTCATCCTTCTCTCAGTCGCAACCAACCAACCATTGGCGCAGAGCGGCGGTAGACACGGCGGATGCGGGCTGAAGAAACGGATGAAGTTGCTTTCGCAATTTCCGGGCTTAACCAAGCTGAGCCTCTCCCAATTTTTTTTGAAAGTGTTCGCTGAAACGCCTGGTATATTTGTATCGCCTTCCAAATATACCGTAGCATTTCTAACGACTCTGACCGCCAATCTTTGCAAACTGATTTAGATTCCATTAGTAACTGGTGTTCTTCTTGGTTAATGACCCTTAATTCCTCTAAAACTAAACTTGTCTCTTTCACTCGCAAGTCTTGCCGCATCCCGACATCTTACACTCTCCTTAATAACCCGGTTGAACTTTCTACTTCCTACAAGTATTTGGGACTACACCTTCAGTCCAATTTAACATGGAATTACCATATTAGCCATATTCTTGCAGCTGCTAACTGCTCTCTGGGTCTTCTAAAACGTAACCTTAAACAAGCGCCTTTTCACCTAAAAAAACTAGCATACGTTACCTTAATACGGCCTAAAATCGAATATGCGTCGGCCATCTGGGACCCGGATCAAGCATACCTTATAGATGACTTGGAATCTTTGCAAAACCGTGCCGTTAGATTCATCTTTTCTGATTATTCTCGTCATACTAGCGTCACCGCACTAAAGGCTCGCGCCGAACTTGATACGTTATCACATCGCCGCAAACTATCACGCTTGACCATTTTCCATAAACTTTACCATCATGTTCTGCTCCATAACGATTTTTTTCAATAACCTGAATCTTTTTTTCCACGTCGCGACCACCCGCTGAAAGTTAAACGCATATCATGCCACACTTCTTCTTTTGCTAACTCTTTCGTACCACGTACTATAGTCGACTGGAATAATCTACCATCACTCATCGCTTCTGAAAGGGATCTTAACAAGTTTCACGACCTTCTAACCCAAATGTCTGTTTAGCTTTACTAATTGATTGTACCACTTGCCGCATTGAGCTGTTTTATTATTTTGTTTTGTTCCTGCGATTGTTATTGCCTCTAAAACGCTATCTGTTCTTTTTCGTGTATATTACAATGTATACTACAGGTTTTTATTTGTTTCTTGTTTTGTTTTCTACATGTGCTTTTTGTATTTATGTTTTGCACCTTGGTGCTTGCTCATTCTTATTTTGCGTTGTGTGTCATTGCTCCCCCCTATGTAATACCCTCGATTGAGGGCCTTTAGGGCTTTATTGAATAAAAATAAAATAAAAAACGGTGTTCCAATCCTTCTGCTTGCCATACGAAGCAGAGCTCAGCAGCTCGCAGCAACGAGCTACCCGTAAAGTCCAAAAATAAAAGTGGGTTGGCGACGTCTTATCATAACGGTGGCATATGCTGGGAAGCGCGCCAACTTATCCACTCATCGTATAGGCCAACGTTTTTAGATCCCTTTCAGTTTGCAAGCTCCCCCGGGCCGAGCCCGAGAAAGCGGCCCCCGTCCGCTTCCACTCACCACGCGGCGCTGCTGTCGCTGTCGGCCCGGAGCCGCCGGAGCGCTCGCGCTTGGCAGTTGCTGTGACAGCCTGTTCTCATCCGCGATAACATTGGGAGCGAACACGTCGAACTCAAATTTGCTGCACTTTTGTAGCTGTCACGTTGACACTTCAGCCTCATGGTTAAATAAATGTTTCGCCTGGCTAGTAAGGGTGAGATAAAGCGCAGGGTGATGCCAGTTCGCAAAATACCAATCGTTTGCATTGCGCTTTATCGCATCGCGTTCGCGACGTTTAGCGCTATGCGTATGTTGGAGTAAAGCTATCAATATTTTTTCGGTAGAATGCACGAAACATCAATGAAAGGTTAAAACTAGCGATGTTCCACTTCTAGATCAGTCACGAAATTCCGTGCTATATTATCAACGAAGCACCGCACATACCAGCAGCATTTTGCACGTTCTTTAGAATGCCAATTTCAGTGAACACAACTATAAATGCAGGCACACTTAGCTGGATGCAGGGAGGGAATAACTATAGAAGAGCTTTTTATTTGCAATGATCGCACAGACGGGAGCAGCGTCCTGCACTTTCATTTTTTAGAATGTTAATTTCATTGAACACAGACAAGCATTAAATGCAGACACACTAAATCGGAAGCACGGAGGGAATGGGTACAGAAGGCGAGCTTTTTTATTTGCAATAACCTTTTCTCTGTTCTCCAGCCGACGGTTGTCTCTCGCATAGAAGTGCATGCGTTTCACTATGACAAAATGCAGCAGTTGGCACGTAAAAGTGGCCCAAAAATGTCCCCAAAAACGGGACCTTCTTTCAAAGAATTCGAGATTGCTTAGTTTACAATGTTGGTAAACTCAAGCATCTTTTTGGTGGGATGCTTTAAGCACCCTTGCTTGAAGCTTTTGTATACTGTAAGATAAGCGTCACTGCCAACAACTGGCACAGGAGAGCTGATATCTTCCATGCTGATATCTGCTGGCTGCTCCAAATCAGCCGGCGGCGACGATGGCGTAGGCGCGAAGGGCCACGCTGGTCGGGCAAACAGCGTGGCGAGCGCCACCGCGCGGCAGGAAACGGGAAGGCGACAATCCGCGCACCGCAGCTTTCGAACTGAAAGGGATCTAAAAACGTTGGTATAGGCTGATTCTCGCACCAAGATAAAATGCGCAGACGCTTCCAGAGGAGCACCCGCTGGGGCGCGAAATGAACCCGTCTTTTCCGGACCACGAGGTGACGGTGATGACGCAGCGATGCTCTGCGATATGCGTTTGAGCCAGCGTCTGCCCGCCCTGGGCACCACGATATTGGAGCAGTAAGCTTCTCTGTTCATGGCGTTGTCACCACCACGTGACAATGCGTTAGCAGCATTAGAGTGTAGCTGTTAAAGCGAGGTTTCCCGCCTTAGCATGCTTCAGTTTCGAGCAACGGTGGCTTCAGCGGCGACGGCAATTTGCGATCAGGTGTAACTTCACGCGTGGAGCTCCTGCGTCGTGCCCCGCGCTAAAGGCCGCTGTATGTATGTACGATCTTCTGAGAGAACCATCCGCACGTGTCCGTCCTTACGACTCTCAGCACGGGCCCGACAATAAAGCGGATGGCCGCAAGCGCTTTGCGCATAGATGCCGCTTCCAGTCAGTGAAATCCAACGTTCAACCGCATGAACGGATGGGGGCTATCGGCTGCTTTCACGTGACAAGATTTCTCGTGACAAAAGCACCTAATTCAGTTTACAAAATTTAGGTGCCCGAGGCGCACTGTATATTCGAAAAAATTTGAAAAAATTGAGACCAGGAAACTCCTCTCACCGGCAGCGACCGCCATATTGAATGCTTTTGTGACGTACGGCATACACGGAGCAACGTCGTCTGCTATAGTTCATGCAATGCGCGCAGCGAGACTCTTCCCCTGTTACTTCGCCGTCCCTCAAGAATGAGTGACTACTGCCGCAAAAGCGATAACAGTGACGTAGTTTTCCGGTAGGGTCCCGTCACACCAGGCCGATGCGACGTCGATCCACGGTCGGTGGGCTGGTCGGTATGCAGATGCCGTCGCTGACGCACCGGTATGTCACGCTGGAACCGACAACGATGCCAGCAAGACCCACGACCTCGTATCGTAGTGGCGTAAAAAATGAGCTTCGGTGAACTTTCGCCAGATTCTTAAATTCGGTGGACAGCAGACCGCCGCCCCCTGCCCCTTTTGTGACGAGTCTTAGCGAGTGCGCAGGATTCGTGTGTGCGATTTCGGCGATTGCGGAGATTGAATTCACAGCTCTTAGCGTCTACATCGCATTATGTCCGTACAGTAAGGGAGAAGTGCCGATGTGAATCGGTCTGCAGAGCATGCGTGTTGAAGGCCGGCAGCCGGCCGCAGTAGTCGGCGTCGACTGTGGACAACAAATTTGACTGTTTTCAATAATGCATGTGGTGGCCAAACGTATTTTCAGGTAAAGAGATTTAAAATAAAGTATTGGTGGCATCGGAGGAAGCAGATACAATTAACAAGGAGCGCCGTACGTACGCGAAGCGTTTCCCAAGCTGGCGATAGCAGCATCGGCTCTTACTGCAGTGTTATCGTAGTGTGTAAACGAGTCATACTACATTTTATAAGCAAGAATAGATAATATTTAAGATATGGAGCGCCCATTTTGCGTCATGCCAAGCAAACGATCAGTACTGGTTAAGCAGAGCTATATAAACAACATCAGCGCGGGGCTGCAGTAATCGTAATCGTCGCATTCCTGGCGGACTTAGCGCAACAGAGTGAGTGCTAAATGGTGCACTATTATCTTGAAGCACTCATTTAGGTGGCGGCGACTATTCGTCAGTGCGGGCAGTGAAACATTCGAGTCGTGTTGGCTTTGGTTCTGCAAAAGGGTCCTACGAGCCGAAAAGTATGTTCGACTTACACACATGCAGCGAGGAGGCAGTCGCATTCGGCACTTTTCTCTGCTCCTTACGTACCACAAGCTTAGTCTAGTGCCACCTTGTGATAATTTCAGTTTATTTATCGAGCCGACGAAGAGCGCGCAAGAACAGCCAGCGACAGATCGCCACGCCGTTCACTGCGCACATCAGCGAAGGCATGCATGGCACGTGCCGTTTTTCCCATATGAGGGCACTTCACTGTTTCTACGTGTAAATAATTAAACAGGGGTGCACCGATTTCTGTTTCTTCAATAATCAGAAAACAGGCGCCACGAGAAAGTCCGCTTTCCCAATGATAACTAGGCTCACGCTATAAGCTGAAAGCTTCCGAAAAGAAAACACGCAAAATTCAGTTTATTTCGCTAAGCTAAAAAAAGAAAACTTTTCGAGCAATCGCCGTCCACGTAGTGCGAGCAAGAACCTCAATGCAGTGAACAGCGCGCAGCAGACGACGCGGGGTGGGTATGACCTTGTGACGTCAGTGGTCTGAGGTTGCCAGAGCAGCAAGCAGCTCACAAGAAGATTAGTTTAGTTTATTGGGGTTTAACGTCCCAAAGCGACTAAGGCTATGAGAGACGCCGTAGTGGAGGGCTCCGGAAATTTCGACCACCTGGGGTTCTTTAACGTGCACTGACATCGCACAGTACACGGGCCTCTAGAATTTCTCCTCCAAAGAAATTCCAGCCGCCGCGGCCGGGATCGAACCCGCGTCTTTCGGGTCAGCAGCCGAGCACCATAGCCACTGAGCCACCGCGGCGGCAGCTCACAAGAAGAACGAAAAAATTCGTTTCAAAAATATCTACCGCACAGATTCAACTGAAACTTCGGGCAATTTTAGTTTAACGTGTTCGTAATTAGATGACATAAGCAGGGTGTGCGCGAAAATAGGCTATCATGGCGCCTTTAAGGAAGAGCCCCGCCGCGGTGGCTCAGTGGTTACGGCGCTCGGCTGCTGAACCGAAAGACGCGGGTTCGATCACGGCCGCGGCGGCTGAATTTCGATGAAGGCGAAATTCTAGAGACACGTGTACTGTCAGTGCGCGTTAGTCAGTGCGCGTTAAAGATCCCCAGATGGTTGAAATTTCCGGAGCACTTCACTACGGCGTCCCTCGTAGCCTGAGTCGCTTTGGGACGTTAAAACCCAAGAAACCAAACCAAACCTTTAAGGAAGCAATAAGAATTGCCAAAAAATGTCTGAGCTGAACGCGATTACGGTCGGAAGGAGTACTGCGCGCTCTTTCTTTTCCGGCTGCTGAAACAAATTTGGCGCTTTACACCTAGTCGCACTCCTTGCGTTGTCTGCAGCGATCGCGACCACACTACGTCGTTTCTTGAACATGTCCATTACCGAATTTGAGCGTGCTTCGTGTGTACTGTGCTTGAAAACTTCCGTGTGTGCGATATCACCTTTTCGAAAATGGTGTTCTGCGCACGCGAAACGATCTTAGCTGCACGAACAACGAACGAACAAGGATAATTGTCGCAACCCAGTCACGGGTGTTTCACAACGTATAAATTCTTTATAATGTAAAGCTGCGACTGAAAATACTACCACAAGTCACTCGTGACAGGAGAGAAACAACTGCGACACGTGGCGCCATTGTGCTCCACGCATCGCGTGCAGTTTATGAGTTGCTTATCGGTAGAATCCTTACAAAAATGCATGTTGACTTTCTGTTGAAATTCCAGCAACCCGTGTCAACAGACACTGTTGAAAGTATGTTGAAAGTATGTTGTTGTTGGTGATGCAGTGTGCACAGCATGTTGAAAATCGGCACATGGGTTTCTATTGAGCATGTGTTGAATTAACACAACACAAAAATATCTCAGATATACATTCGTATTGCGCCAGATGGAGCGACTACCGGTGCAATTTTCGGCGGTATATTCACTTTTATTGCTGCAATTTCACGTTAACGAGACGCGGACATCCCCAGTCATGTAGTGCTCCGCATGCGCAAACACACGTGCGAGTATATATATATAACTACGCACACGTGTGTTTATACTCTCACATATATACTCTCGCCTTATACATCCATCAGATAACCAGCATGGAACAGTATTTCACACGAGGCTATTCCATGAACTAAGAGTTCATAACTTTTCAATCTTAAAGAGATGCTGAAAGGTTTCCCAGAAAAATTGTATGAAATTGCAGTTTACAATTTTCTACCCATGGAATTCGAATTTCTCATCGAAATTAGGCAAAGGAAAGCGCAAACCTATTTTATTTTGGCGAAAAGTGCAGCAGCAGGCTCGGGCCAGCTGGCGCGTCTCGTTGCCATCTGTGATTGGTTGGGCGCCTCGTGACGTCAACAATGGTGTTTGCTCGGTCAGCCCGGCTCGGCCGCCGCCGCTGCACATGAAGCGCGGCGCACAGCGGTTTCAGGCTGTTGGTTTACTTCTTATACGACGATGGAACACATCGAAGATTACCCGGAGGATCTTGGCGTCATCCCCTACATGTTCGAACCGATTGCAAAGAGTGAATCTCTCCAAGGAAGAAACGATGCTAGCGCGAGCAGTGCTTTTGACTAGAAAGAAAGCAAAGTTTCCGCATTTTCACGTATTGGAAATATTCATTTGCAAGTGTAATTTTTCGCCAAACTGCATTCAGAGATAAAATGAATGAATTTTGAGGCGAGCACATGTAGTATAGCACTGCTCCACGTAATTTTGAGAATATAATGTAAGCGGGAAGCGATCGTCGGCATTTTTGTCTTGCCGCTTGTCGGTGCTGCTGCAAATCTGCTTGTAATTCACACGGGCCGATGGCATGAGCAAGAAGTTGTCAGCCTCTTTTTGCAAGCAAATTTTAGGCTTGCACCGCTTCATGGTCGCTGCTTGCCGGCTCGGTTCATAACACACGTGTAAAACAAAAGTTCACGGCGCTTTGCGACAGAACTCGTCGAAGTGCCGAACGTGCGCCTTACAATCTGAGTGCCAAGATGGGATCTAGCAGTAAATTATTCTCCTTGTTTAGGCGAGTTGGTTCATGCTACAAGTTCTTGTAAGAATATTTCCATCCGTTTGGGGCCGCCTTTATCGTGCTGTTCGTTCTCAGATCTAGCGGCAAGCGACTTTTTCATTAACTCGATGGGCTCGAGCTGCAACCGAGCGGGCCGAATCGCAAGGCTGGCTGTAGCACACGTGAAGAACAAGTATATAATATTATCATTAATGTATGAAGCCACGCTGCACTCGTTAATTTTTTCCTGCTACACGTGTTATTAGAAGACAGACGGTACTGCGCCGGGTTTCAGTCGAGCTGACTTTGTTGACATGCGCAATGAACACATCATCGATAGGCTCTCGTGATAGGCTGTGCGCTAAAAAGACGTTCACAGGAAAAAGGATAGAGACGACAGAAAAGAAGCGAAAGTGCGCTTCTTTCCTGTCGTCTCTATCCTTTTACTTGTGAACGTCTTTTTAGAGCACAGCCTTTCAAATAGGAATATGTACCAGCTAGCCCGTCAAAAAGCCTTACTTATGCTCTCGTGATAGTCTTCCTCACGAAAGTGGTCAGAGCATAGCACTGTTGTCTTTGGCGGCTTGAAATCCCTTCGCTTCACAGCAGCGACCCACTTCGCGGAAAGTTTCTTATATTGCGGGAAATAATGAAGTACCACATCGTCGGGGCCATGGTGTTCGTGCAGCCGAAGGCTCCGCAGAACACCGGCATGATGGGTCCACCGCTTCACTCGATGCTGCACACGTTTCTGTACCCCATCCCAAACATAAAAAACGCACAAATACAGGAACACGCGGCAGCTCGAAGCAGCTTGTGATAGCAAGAATGCAGAAACAAGCACGGTCGCGGAGGCTGCGAAGCGTCGGATCACCAGTGTTTACGTCACCACTCCGCGGTTTCCGGTTTCGGCTCGCATCGTCAGGGTCATCAGCAGCGCTCGGCGGAGCTACCGCGCAATTTTAAACGGCGATTAATTCGCTCCTAAGAAATGAATCTGTAAACAAATTTCACCCGCATGATTCATAAGATTCCCTCATCCATACGTGAGCGTCTTAATGAATTCGAAAGCTTCCCTTTAAGCGCAATCTCGACTTAACCCTGAAATTGTCCTACCCAGGGTTGTCCGGGTCTGCGCAAGTAGTGGCCTGCCGATCAGCAGTGTTGTGTGAATTATTACTATTAACAGTTATTTATTTTATGAGCAGTAGAAGTAATCGAGTTCACATGCAACGTTCTGTTAGTTCAAGACCTTGATTCATTCATAAACAACAGAAATAAAGCACTTACTAAGCGCCCTTTTTTATCAGCGCATATACGAATCCTCCGAAGCAGTTATGCCTGGTAGAGCATATTGCACTAGTAGCACTTCTTTCTGTACAAGAAAATGACTTTGAGCGGATTACGAGAATTTTAACAGTCTCTGCATGCGTTCTTAAAATGTATAATGTGATAAAGTAAAATCGCCACTCGTGGCGCTGCTACTGTCGTGTATGTTTCTCCTTTGTCCCCGTATTTCGCGCCATTTTCTTTGTGCATGAATCAAGAGTAGCAGCGGATTTCTAGCATAGACTTACATTTTCCTGTCAGAACAGCTCATAAAGTCGCTCACAGTGCCACGGATGGTTGCAAAGCACTTACTGTTCATTTTTCTGGTGGGTGCTCAAAGAAAAACAACAGAAATTCAGCTGAAATTATGCATCATATTTGTGTTGGATTTTTGGGCGCAGAAATTCTGTTGAGTGAGTGTTGCGCAAACTCAACACAAGTTGAATTTCCATTGAATTTCTGTTGGCTCAACACATGCTCAACATTGCGTCAACAGAAATTCAAAACTCATTTTTTTAAGGGATGCGTCAACGTTTTTGCGCCCATGCGTCCACTTCTTTTTTAAAGCGAAAGCTTTACTAGTTGCACTTTCAGCGTTTGCCGTGGCGCGGCGGTGCCACCACCACCGGCACCTAACGCCTGCGCTCTCCGCTAGGAGCGCAACAGGTGCTTTGTGACTTCACGCCGAAGAGAAGGGCGACCGACTCGCGCCGTCGCAAGCCGCGGCGGTGCCACCACGGCGTGGCCTCCGCGATCGAAGCGCGCTTTTGAGCAATTGCGCGCGCCGCCGCCGGAGCAGATCGCGGCGGCCACGACCACGGGCGCCTAACTCCTGGGCTCTCCGCTAGGAGCGCGATTGTGGCGTTACGCTGAAGAGATTTAGGCTCGACTCACGTCGCTGGAAAGCAGAAGCTGTGCCAACCACCAGCGCCTTAACATTGCTTGGCGGCGATGCCGCCTACCACTAGGGAGGCTCGTCGTAATGCGCGTAAAAGAGAGCGGCGAGCTACAGAGACATAGGAAGAGCGTGAAACAAGACTCGCTAAGCGACGTGCCCAGTATGCGGCTCGGAGAGAACGTGGGAGCTCTTCAGTGGATGATGGGACTGATTCGCTCAGTGTTGTCGACAGTGACCAAGTATATCCTCACAGCCGCAGCGATTATAGTTTCACTACTAGTTGTACATAGAATAGCCAAGTGATCACCACAGCACCACCAAGGTATACAACAAGTTTCACACAAGCACCACAACAGCACGACTATCATGTGAGCGAGGGCGTAGCCATGGGTATTGCTTTCGCGATTTCCCGGCTTAACCAAGTTGAGCCACAGACATTTTTTTTCGAGCTGGCGTTCTGAAAAGCGGCATTTTCTCTATCAAAGTTTTCCTTAAAAGACTACAATTTGCTGGACGATAGAGTCTGAAAGGCTGTGAGCGCTATTGAAGATAGATGGCACCATACGTGACCGTGCGCATCCCAGAGATGATTTTACTTTTGGCAACACATTGACGCAGCGGAGTTTGAACTCGTAATTTTCTCTTTAATGACTAATTTCTTCAACATTTTATCACAGCACGTGAAACAAAGATAAGTTCAAAATGAATCGGCATCTTTCAATAAATTAGGAGAAGTTTTTTCAGGCTAGTGTATTAGTGACGGGCGAACACTCCACCGGCCTCCACGACATTGTGTGCCCGTGCGGGCAGTGAGGCATAGAGGGCGCTCAACAAACCAGGGAGGCCATAGAATCGCCTCCATTCATCTTGCACAGCCTCCCAAAGCAGATCTGGTGACGCTCCGTGTAGTTGCCGTCTTGCAACTTGCAGCTTCATGAGGCCCCACACATTTTTAATAAATTAAAGTTTCTCCTTTCGGGGGCCTTGGATGCCCCTGAATGTAGTGCTCGTCAAGCTTCTGCCGCACTATCCATAAAAAGGGAAGAAAATGTTTGAAATAATAAAGCTTGTTCGTGTAGCCCGAACAAAAGAAGAGAAGGAATGAGTTGTGAGGGTGCAATAAATGAAAGCTAACGCAATTGTGTGTAAGCATCGTGGTGCATTACTTTCTGAAATATCGAACGAAAGCAATCGCTGTTCAAAAATAACAGCCTGGAGGGCGTGAAATTTTAAAAACAAAGAAAAAATGATAACCACAACTTTTTTGAAGGATCAGCCGGAAAAGAACGTTGTAAGCGGGTGAAAGTAAAAAAAAAGAGTGAATTGACAACAATCACATGTTCATTAGCCCACATCATCTAAACCTCAATGCATAATATTATTTAAAAAAGAGGGTTTTAGTCCTGCGTTTCAATGCACTCATATCAATTCATAGGATCCATTTAAACATTGTGAGTAAAAAGTTACCTAGATCTCTGAATTCTCATGCATGGCATTGACTGGCTCGCCATGTGGGAAAGAGAGCTGGAAAGTGGCAGCATTACAAAGGACATGTTCTTCACAAAGAGCACCTGCGAGGGACATCGAGTCACATTGAAGTCTACGACGGATCTTTCTGAGGTGCTCCTTGATTGCTACAATTTCCACATAGGTCCTAACAAACAAAATGAATCAAGACCATATTGAACGGTTCTTTGACAAAATACGGTTGGCAGAAAGCCAGAACGATCACCCTTCGATGCCCACCTTTATGCAACTTTACCAGACGTCGATCTACAGTATCCTTAGACCACCGAAACCACTGTTGGACGCGTAGTTTTTCAGAGCCCTCATCAGAACAGACGACACAGTGGCATAAGGTCTTGGCTTCATCAATCAGGTTAAAGAAAAGCTGGATGACCTCGTTTCAGTGGAAGATTAGGACTGTGAACACATATCATTCGCAAAGACAAATCAGACGGAGGGCAAGTTACGGACTGCATTCTTTACTATGTCACCGGTTTTTTGTGCAGAAAAATGCCAAAAGTAACCAGTTGCTCCACTTGCTTATCGGCCTTCAGCGTAAAAAATAACTCTTTTGCTGAAGCAGCTCTCACAAATGTGAAGAGCAGAGGAGGCCTTACCCATCCTAACATGAACATATTTTATGTTCTGAAGCAAACAGAGGGGCTTTTTGTTGAATATGCAGACTGCCACACAGTGTACTGGGACACCATAGACGTGGTGATTGATACATACGCGGTGACTTTCCCATGTACTGATCACAAGGAAGAAGTAATCGCACACCTTCTCCACTATTACGGTCAGCATGAGCATGAGGCAGCATCGCAAGCACTCGAATGCAAACATGACGAAACAGACTCATGAAAAGAAGAAACAGGCCAAGCTGTGTTCAACCTAGATGGTGGAGGTTGCATCACTCAGTGCATCGTCCAAATAGACGGTTGCAGTGATCAAGATTTCTGTCATGGTTTTGCTTCTAGACTACACAAAAGTAGCCCAGCAAGTTGTGATTAATTGTATTTTGGGCATAATATAATGAAAATACGAAATCATATCTCTAAGAAAGGGCATACTTGTAGAAATAAGTTTGTTTGTTCCAGAGAATGGCAATTCAGGCGTCAACTGAACAAAAATGCCAATTCTGCCGTTTAATGTGTGGAAGCGACACATGGGTATTAATGGATGCCACATTGGAGGGCTCCACATTTAGACCACATCGAATTCATCACACCACACAGCACACGGACACCTTTCGCTTTGTTTCGCGTCCATCGCAGCCGGCATTAAACCCTAGTTTTCCGGCTCAGTAGTTGAGCTTCGTGGTCATTAATGTGTACTCGAGCTTCAAATTCTAGAGGCCACGATGAAGCCAATGAAATGATTGAAGCTACTAATGGCGGTCTGGGCTCTCTGTTTCTGTGCGGCGGAAGCCCCTTTTTGAAGAAGCATGTATGCATAGACACACTAGATGCGACTTGCTGTGGCAGCGGAGCAATTAATTTCCTTCGGCAATCTCGTGGCCAGTTTCCACCCGCTGTGCATTTTGGTGCCACAAAGCATGGTGGCATGAAAGGCAGAAGACATGCCGGTAACGAAGATATGCCGGTAATATTTATAACAAATATGCAGCTGCACATTTGCAGGACCCTAGAATGCTCGATGGAGGATTTCGTGACCCAACATTATTGAGGTCAGCAAGTCGCTGCACTTATTTTCAACTGACATCCGCCAATCCCAGTTTATAGTCGCGTAAGTATTTTACCCCTGCGCGTGCACGCCAGTCTCTCCTTGAGGGAGACAACAGCTCAGCATCATCGGTGTCGGCGTAAAATGATTAGCTTTCGGGAGTAACGCTAGGGGAATTTCCACTAGCTCTTTCCGCGTAGCGTAGCTAAACGTGCGCTGCACTAGCCATTAAAACGTCGTAAATGCATAACTGGTTTCCTTTCGGTACCTGCGCCCATTCGTGTAACAGTGTAAGTGTTCTACAACGGAACGCAAGAGCGCGGGTTATATCCCTTTCTGCGGAGACAATCTATCGGGCGGAATGCGGAAACGCGGTTGAAGTTTCTCTGCACATTAAAGAACCCCAGTTGGGCGAAGCTAAGCATGTTTTCGACACGACGGACATCATGTCACAGCGTCGGTGCATTGGATGGTATCCTTGATTCGGTACATATTAAACATACAGGCCCTGTTTTAATAACAAGAGACTTTAACATGGATACTTATACAGTATTTACTATCTCTGCAGTCTTACAGTGTTGTTAACTTTACGAGGGCGTACCCAAAAGAAACCGGACTAAATTTTTTGGTCGGCAAAGCTTCTGTGGTACGGCGTTTTGCCACTAGGAGCGCATAGAACGAACATTCCAGAGTCATTAAGCCGTGTGCCGTCGTTGAAGGAGGTCAGACTAGTTTAGGCAGAGTTTTAGAGTGACGACTGTTTTGTGTGAATGTCGTTTTTGCAATGGCTGATTTTCGTGAAAAGCGTGCGCCGGTGAAATTCTGATTTTTGCTCGGAAAAAGTTGAATGGAAACTCTTGAAATATTAAGAAAGACGTACAAAGACGATGCTATGGGGACAACTCAAGTGTTTCTGAATCGAAGCCTGAATCAAAGAAACAATCATCCCAACGGAAAACTTCAAATTCACCTCGCCTCAAGAAAGCTCGTCAGGTGAAACCAAACCTCAAAACAATGCTGATTTGTTTTTTCAACGTGAGAGGAGTCGTCCATTGAGAATTTGTTCCGCAGGGTCAGACAGTTAGCCAGGCTTTCTACTTGGATGTTTTGAAAAGATTGGGCAACAGTGTGCGGTGGAAGCGGCAAGATTCGTGGCGGTCGGGTGACTGGTTTTTCCACCATGGCAATGCCCCTGCTCAGACAGCCCTGGCTCTAATACAATTTTGGACCAAAAATGGCATGACCCGTATTCCTCCACCCTCATGCTCTCCCGACCTTGCCCCGTGCTACTTTCTTTGTTTCCTAGAATGAAAAACTAGGTGAATGGAAAGCGTTTCGCTGATGTTGCTGAGGTGAAGAAAAAAAACGACGGAGGCACTGTCAAGCATCACAAAAGATGAATTTAAACAATGTTTTGAAAAATGGAATGAAAGATTCGACAAGCGTATCATTGCAAGTGGGGAATTCTTTGAAGGAGATTGAAGGTCTGTGCTTAAAATGGGAACAAATAAGTTCAAACAAAAATAAGTCCGGTTTCTTTTGGGTACCCCCTCGTATATCTGAACTATCTCGAGTTACGCCTACATCAGCCACAATTTTAGATCATGTTTTGTGCAACATTACCGATATATCTTTGGGAGTCTACAAGTGCCTATATGTGACCATTTACCAGTATTTGCATTCCTTCGCTTCGGAGCCACTGGTGACAACCGTGAAAGGTCTCCACGAAAACCCAGAATCGAGTACAACTTATTATGTAATGAACTCCTACGCATAAGATACAGCTGTGCCTTTAGCGATGGTGCTAATGCGGTATTTTCTAAGTTTATTACAAATTTAACTGATCTAATAACTCAATGTGATACGTGTTCTAACCACAGATATAGTGAGGCAATATGCCTCTGGATGACTACTACACTTATCCTTAATGCTGTTAACGAGAAAGACACGTGGTACCAAAAATGGAAGGCGCAAAAAAAAAACAGCAAAAGTTTCACGCTAGTCGGAACAATGTTGTTGTGATAAGGAAAAGGAAAAAAAAAGACTATAACACTTCACTCATACAAACAGCCCAAGGGAATAAGAGAAAAATATGGGAGGTTGTTAATAAAGTAATTGGGAAACCGGTTGAGAAAACCATAGCTCCTGATTTTGGAGGTGCTAGTTCAGTAGAGAATTTTAACAGCGACTTTGTGAATATCGGAACTCAACTAGCGAGCCCTCTGGTCTTAGATAGGGGCGTCCCATTTACTGATACAGTAGCATACAATTTTGAGCTTGATGCCACAATTGCTTTAGAGATCACCGCAATAGTTTCTAGCTTGGACAATCGTAAAGCTCCATGATCTGCTGGCATAAGCGTAAAGGCTCTCAAGGACAGTGTGGACGTTCTGGCACCGATAATGGCGGAGATGTTCAATTTTGCTATGGAACAGGGTCCGGGTGTTTTAAATTTAACGAATGTTACCGCAGTTTATAAAGATGGAGATTATGGGGACCCATGCAGCTACCGAACCATATCGGTGTTAAGCATTGTAAACACTGTATTTGAGAAAGTAAAATCAGTGCGGTACAAAAGTTCCGGCATGAAAATAACTTAATTACGGTTTTCACAACGGGGTTTCCGAGCTCAAAGTTCAACGGTGACTGCGGTGATGGAACTTACGCAGACTATACATAGCAGTAGTTATATTTTTGGACCTTATGAGGCTTTCGATACCATAGCGCATTAAACTTTTTTAGACAAATTGCAGCAGTACGGGTTTAGAGGAAGAACTCTTGGATTTTTCACTCGCTATATAAAGAACTGTCAACAGTATGTTCGTATAAAAGAACTTTCATCTTCACTGTTAAAGAATGCAGCGCTGCATTCCTTAACCATGATCACTGACCAACAAGGCCAAACAGCCACTTTGTTTCATCTTCACGCCTGACAGTTCCAACAGGAGTACCTCAGGGTTCTATTCGAGGGCCAAGTCTGTTTTCTATTTAAGTTAATGAGTTACCCTCAATTATTAGGGAATCTAAAACAGTCATGTATGCTGACGAAACCACACTCGTTTTTTACGGGAAAGCACTTGGACAGATAGGCAACACCGTAAACAACGAGCTAGTAAACTTGTCAATGTGATTAGGGGTAGATAGCTTAACACCTCTAAAACAAAATACATAATGTTTCGCTCTGCGTACAGGAATACTGGCACGCATTCTCTAGAAATTTATTTCTACAATTTCCTGTTGGAAGAAGTTGACACTATAAAATATCTAGGCGTTGTTTTGGACTACAACCTGAACTGGAAACCGCATATTGCGCATGTGTATTCCTAATTATCATCATCATGTTATGCTCTACTCAGATTTAGAGTGCAATTTGACACAGCTGTCCTGAAAATCATTTACTACTCCATATTTCATTGTCACCTCGCTTATTGTTGCAACTCATCGGCCTCTGCCTTTAAAACCTGCTTGGATCCCGTTATACGCGTTCAAAAACGGGAGATACGCAATATGGCATTCTCCAACCGACACCAACCAAGCCGTCCGCTTCATCAAGAACTCTAAATACTTCAGTTCATGCTTGTGTTTCAGGTCAAAGTGCCAAGTACAGTGCACAACATTGTATCCAACAAATACCCACTCCCAACCCATACTTTTGCTATGCCTACCAGTAACACCAGGAATGCTAGCGATATCAACTTGAATCTTCCTGTAACACACAGCATTTATGGTCAACGACAGCTGCAGTTCTATGGTGCAAAAATTTGGAATGTTATCCCGCTTGAGGAGAAAATATCAATGAACATTGAATACTCAATAAAAAGATTTCTTGTTAGTAGTATGTAGTAATTACCTGTGTAGGGGTGCGTTTATTAGGCGTCCTCAAGAGACCGAACCGCCGGGCAGGATCTGGCAGCGTAGACGGGCGTAGCCAGCACCAAGAGAGCGGGGCAACTTCGTCGTCGTCAGGCGCAGCGTAGTGTCGGCGCATAACTTCGTCGTCGTCAGGCGCAGCGCAGTGTCGGCGCATGGCGGTAGCGGAACCTGTCACAGTTGGCACACTACACCTGCAGTTTTTCCAATTTTCTGTTTGTTTCTTTTTCTTTTTTGTGTTATGTCTGGGATGCATTTGCACTATTTGCATTTATGATGCTAAGTGTGCGTAACTATGGGCCCAAACTAGCTATGGCTATGGGCCCAGCAGATTCTGATGTATGACTTATATGTTTTGTTGAATAAATGAAAAGAAAACGTTTTAGCAGTTTTGAGACAAAAAAGACTTCCCACTGTGAAGGTCAGCTTCCTAAAATCTCATTGGCTCGAGCAATATCACACTCAATCACGTGATATGCAAGCATTATTCGTTGATGTCAAAATGACAGTTCATGACAAAGTGTGCAGTCATTCCCGAAAATGCCAGATTTGGCTTTTGAGATGCGCAGTGCCCTGTACCGGCAACACTTCCTCCTGACGAAGGACTTGGTGAGGTGGCTTTGTGGGGAGCTGCGCGATGATCTGGAGAGGCAGCGCGTGAGCAACGGAATTGTTTTTACTGTGGAGCAGCAGATGCTGTGCGTGCTGTGCTTTAAGGCCACAGGTAGTTTTCAGGGGGTGACTGGAAGCGACGATCATTTGGCAATTACTCAGCCAAGCGTGCATCGCTGCATCCACACAGTCACCGACGTGGTTTTGAACTGACTGGGCACGATATCGTTCCCATGCTCGCCGGCTGCACTGGCGACTGCACGCGTGGGCTTCGAGCCGCTTGGCAGTAGATTTCCGGGATTAGTAGGTGCCATTGATGGAAAATCTGACGTGGGCCACACACCGGCGTTCTTCTGCCGCAAAGGATACTACGCCTTGAACGTCATGGATGTAATAGCGACAACAACTAGCCTTTTATTGGTGCTCTCGGTATATGTCCTCTGGACTCCTGTATCCACAAGCATGCCATCGTTGGCACTCTTTTGCGCCGTGCTTGCTTGTACAATACATTAGACTAAAGAGAAAACGGCCTGCTGGAGGCAACGGGGTATCATTTGGGCCCATAATAGAAACCCCAATAAATGGCGCCTCCATGCCTTAAAAAACAACAAAAAATAAACTGTGCTTGGAGCCTCCAAAGTGACTGGAGTGCAGTCTTTGTGATTTTCTGTTTTGTGTTGCCTCTCAAATAATATTTTCTGGCACCAAGGCACCGACCGAGAGAACAAACACGAGGTAGTAGCTTGGCAATGGTCGTACGCATATATCGATGTTATCCCAAGTATTTTCTCGCGTTACATTGCAGCGCTACGTTACTGGCAGAACAGTGTACAGGTGCCCACAAAAGTTTTCGGAATGCGAAATCACAAAAAGCATCGATTTTATCGCGACGTAGAGGCACAGCCAGGCATTAAGAATTTCATCGTGTTGTGCGCGGAGGAAAGTACAAATTCATCCGTCAGTTCGTGGATGCAAACTGAAATTGCTCCGAAATTAAGTTTTGTTGTAATTTTTGTGTTCCGAAAACTTTGGTGGCCAGCTGTACATTGCTGGAGTAGAAAAAGATCTCGGGCGAGGAATGCACATAAGAGCTTGTTTGCACAGTTTACGTAGATCATTTAATGTGAAATCTATATAGAAAAGTATATTTTTTTTACATTTAAATGAAAGAGTTAAGTTGACCACCTTTACTGCGGTCGATGAATCTGGATTTCGTAAAATTGCCGGTGAGATGCACAACACCTGCTACTCGTCCCGGCATAGAGTCGTCGAGTGCAGGGACAGGGTCAGTTTGCGCTTGCAGTTCCTCCAACTTTGTATTAATTACAGTCCAGAGGAAATCGGTACTCTAGTTTCCCAGGTGGCGAGCCACTAAAGGGCTCTCGATAAGGTCCCAAACGTTTTCTCTGGACTCTGGAATTGTAGCCAGATCGGCACCCACTGGTGGCCATTCCAGAGCTGAGATGCAGAGTTCCTCCAGCAGGGAAGTAACTGAGCGTGCTCTGCGCACAGGGCTCCTATCACGTTGCAACAGAAACCAAACTTCTTGAAATGATCCATCGGTCAAATGAGGCGGTATCGCGGAGCATCGCTCGATACGACTCGGCCAGAAACCTTCCTTCAATGGGCACGAGTGGGCCCAAACCACCTTTATTTATTGCGCCCCATATGCTTACTGCGTAACGTCCACTTGAATGCACGTCGCGTATCCACGAAGGCAGATGCCTCTTAAATAAATAATAAACAAGGGAGGCCACCAAGTTCCATAGAATTTTGTAGTAATATAGCAATACGGAGTTGTGAGGAACATTTTTACTAAGGCCCCGCCGCGGTGGCTCAGTGGTTACGGCGCTCGGCTGCTGACCCGAAAGACGCGGGTTCGATCCCGGTCGCGGCGGCTGAATTTCTTGAAGGCGAAATTCTAGAGGCCCGCGTGCTGTGCGATGTCAGTGCACGTTAAAGAACCCCAGGTGGTCGAAATTTCCGGAGCCCTTCACTACGGCGTCTCTCATAGCCTCAGTCGCTTTGGGACGTTAAACCCAATAAACCAAACCAAACCATTTTACTAAGCCCATGTGGAACCCTGCTGTAAACGTTGTAAAGGTAATGTGTTTCCGTTGAATGATTTTGATTGGCTAAAGCTTTCAGAAGTTTTTCGTAGTGCTTCCGGATAAGAATGCGTAATTTCGGTGTAAGTGATGGCCGTTAAACAAGTTGGCAATTATCCGTTACGTAGCCTCACAATGTCTTCTGCAGTAGCAATGCTGGCAATTGATAAGCATGTCGCGAATCTTGATATTCAGCCGGTGTCGTACGTATTTATTGCGCGAGGCGTTTGCCAACACAACAACATATTATTTGCGATTGATTAAATCTCCTTAACATTCTGCTAATCGCAAACCTGTCTGCGTAAAATATAACGCAAAAATGTGGCTATCATAATTTATCATTTATCAGAAATCTCTCAAATATTGGACTCAGGTACCAATAGAAATCACCTATGCATCTCATCATTACATAAGCTGAAAGATATTAAAATTACAGTCACCTTTGACCATATCTTGTGCCTGCGTGCAGTTGTTAAGATAACACAAAATGTTCGTTGTGTACCTGCAGCGGATGGGGAGCGGCGCACGTTGCTGCTGGTCACATCGGCTTGAAAATGTGCATTCATCCATGAAGACGACTTCTTGCCAATCCTGTGCAGCCCAGGTTTTCACTGTCCGTGCGAACTTGAGTCCTTGATTTATTTTTCTGCCAGTTAAACGAGGCTTCTGTACATCCACGCAGCTACTGAGCCCCGACTCACTCAGCCAACTTCGAATTCTCTGGCACGACATGCCCAAACCTATGGAATCTCTAACATCTTTCACACAGCTCAAACGATCCACCAGCGCAGCACAGAAAATCAGCCAGTCTGTCTCTTCGTCGCTACATCTAGGCCGTCCACACCGCTCCACATCCTCTAGTCGACCTTGTTCGTCCCTGTAGGCCCTTATTATTCGGCCTACTGCGTTTCGACTTCTCTTTGTGAGGTGACAAATCATCCGTTGCGGCATTCCTTGAATGCTCACCTCGGCATTGTGCCTCCGCTCGTTAATTGCCACAACCGGAGCCTTTTTATTTGTGTACAAAAGCGAACGGAGAAGGGAGACTGATGAGTCGTTTTTGTTATTAAATTGCTCCTGCCAAAAGGTTGAGCCCAGATTGTAATCATGCAAGCGATTGCGGTCGACATGAATACCGTTGAAGATATTATCTACTTCCACAAGCAGATTTTGCGTTCGAGCGCATGGAATGCGCCGGCCGGAGCAAATATGTTATCTCGGACGCAGAATGAAAAAATAGAAAAAATGAAATAAAACGAGGTCCCCTGGATCACTACTACTGCTGCTGCGCTCGGCATTTCGGCGCTCTGCAGTTGGTTGCTATCTGACGACTCAAGCGACATGCCTGCATGTTAGAAAGGGTTCACCATCGGCTGTCTAACCCAGACGTCCCCTTTTCTCTTTTCTCGAGTGTCAAGCATTTACTGCGACTTAAGCCGGGAATAACACTGTTTTAGAATAATAAACCGGAATAGCCTCACGAATATCTTGAGGGGGGCCTTTTTTATAAGCATGAAAGTCGGATGCGAAGCTAGTAAGGTTGCTCGTAAGTAAAACGAAAGCAAACAGAGGCAACGAATTTCGCACCTCTGTGCCTTGAACTGGTTACTAGTCGCTTGACGTTCCAATGGCACCTTCGGCTTGAAAGATCACCTTTACAAGCCAGGAACCACGGCCAGCCCTGAAACCTGGCTCACACAAGAAATTATTTACTGTAAAATCTCAGTTTTAAGGGAGAAGGAAAAGGACGGGAGAAGAATTATTTGCTTGAAATCGCATGTCGCAACAGAGATACTAAAACGAAATACTCTATGCTTACGTACTAAATTCTATGAGCGAAAAAAACTGTCGTCAAATTTTTATTGCCTCACGTATTGAGATTTATCTTGATGCCTTTCCTACGAGAGACCAAAGATGTCGGTCTACAGGCTTTTTTACTTAGCAAGTGCTCCTTGCTAAATCATTTCAACCTACTGATTGCTTACTCAGACGAAGACTTTGTAACTGTATTAAAAAAAAACATTGTTTAGTGCCCAGTGGTGCTTGAAAAGCTCTCAAATAGATTTATTTTGAAAAGTAAAGAAATGGTTCCTTCGTATCAAACGTTTTGGACATGAAAGGTTTACGAAGACACTGAGGCCGCGCTTTGTGGCCGGGACGCGATGTGCAAGGGCTGCTCCACGTTTACGACCATGTGAGCGCGCCGTCAGCTTCGACGGCGTCTCGAAGCCGCCTAGGTATGCTAGGTATGGATGCGTACATTCGTGGCACGTGATCGGGAAGCAGTCTCAACCTCTCCCATTCTTCTGCAATGGCTGCCAGGTTTTTTTCTTTTTAATTAGGCCCCAGATGTGTTCAATGATGCTGAAGTAGGCTCCTTTTGAAGCCATGCCAATACCTTGACTCCGAAGTCTTGAAGCCGGATGATTACATTCCTATACAGTAACGAAAAAGATAAATATCAAAGAAAGATGTTTTCGTATTTTAAGAAGGCCAATAGATATGTGCACCCTCATTTTAGATATTAAAGCAACAGAGCCAGCTGCTGGCGGGTTTATTTCTCCACATTGCAGAAGCATTATCTCCAACAATTCGCCTTGATGCTTTCTTGTGATGCTCATAGTAAGACGCAACCCTCCGCTAATCTTCGATGAGTGCCTTTTTTGTAATAGGCATATATGTAAACAGAGTGTTCTTTGACAACATCCTCAAATGTAGGTAAGCTTTCTTTATTTGGTTTGCTGCAGTATTAGGGGCACAATTTATCGACGCTTTGTCCGAAGACATATAAACAGCTCACCAGGCAAATAACAATAATGCTGAAATGATTCTCGGGTGCATTAAATAAGACGTAAATGGAGAACAAAAATTTTATCATCTTTTCAAGTCTCGTGTGCAAGTTCTCCGCATTCTGTGCTGTGGGAGGAAGCCTACATATGCCTTATTCTGAAGTGCGCAATGAAAGCTTTTCTCCTGCCGGTTAGAAAATGCTGTTGTCATGTAAAATGCCTACCGGCATTTTCAGTCAGGCTTTTATAGCATTTTCAGCATTGTGATATACCTTCTGCCCATTCCAAACACACTCTCCTCGTTACTGTCTTAAACTTGACGGGTCATATACCGGATGTTTTTTTCAGAAGGTCAAAAATGTTTAAAGAAAGGTAAATTCCTTTAGATTTATTTTAACCGTAGGGCTATACTGAGGGCTGCGGCGGACGCCAGGTAAGAAGCAAACTACTTCAATTAGTTCACTGATTAACTGAATACGTTAACTAACTTTTATAATTTTTATTTTAGGGGATATGTTGTATTAGCAGAATTGGAGATCGTTTTCCAAACAGTCCAGCCAAGACAAAAAATTTTCATGAGAAAATTTTTTGCGCGCGTTACAAAGCGAGGAAAAGTCACCCTGGTAGGCAGCTTCACACTGCAACACAGCGTCTGTGAGCGCCTGTGACGTAGTTCGCTCCGCCCTGCGCTTTGTGTCACACGGTTGACGTTGCCTGAAGCACAGATGGGCGGCTGGTGGTATCGCTGCCCGTTTCGCTTCGCTCAGTGGCCTCACAGAATGCGGCGTGGGAACACAAAACGCCCTGTCATTGCGCTTGCGATCCGACCTTAGAGGGACAGCGGGCCGTTCCGTTTGCGGAAGCGGCAAAAATAAAGGCTCGAGTCATTTGCGCTTGTGGCGTGTGGCAGCAACGACCTCGAAATGCCGTCGCAGAGTGAGGGAAGGTTATACACGGAATAAAAAATACACATGGTTGTCGCATATGTAATAATGGCCAAGCACAAGCGTCTGCCGGCGAAGTTCTATGCTTCCAAGCACCCGGGGCGCCGCCTTCCAGCGGAGACACCATTTAAGAGGATTTTCAACAAATTTGCTTGTACAGGTTCTGTGTCATCAGCAAGGAGGTCTAAAACGTATGTTCCTGATGAAGAGTTTGAAATCGGTGTGTTGCGTTCGTAAGAGCGATGCTAGAATAAAGCATTCGACAGATTGCCCAGTGCGCAGGTTCAAGCATGACGTCAGTATGGAGAGTTCTTGTCAAGCACTGTATGTATCCTTTTCATGTGAGTCTTCACCAGCAGCTGAGTACGACAGACTCTGAAGGAAGGCAGGATTACTGCAACTGGGCCCTGATTCAGTTAGACAGAGATCCTTACTTTTTACACAAGGTGATCTGGACGGAAGAAGCACAGTTCTGTCGCAATTGGTCTGTGAACCTGCACAATGCCCTTTACTGGGCTGATGTGAACCCTCACTGGCTTCGTGCCCACAAACACCAACTTGGGTGGGCAGTGAACGTTTGGTGCGGCATTTTCAATGGACAAATAATCGGCCCATACTTTTATGAAGAGTCACTGTCTGGGAAAAAGTACTGCGAAGAAATCCTCGAAGGAGAAGTAGAAGATTTCATTGAAGACCTGCCTCTCAAAGTTCTCAAGAAAGCTTGGTATCAGCACGATGGAGCTCCGGCACATTCTTCAGGATGTGCTGTAAAGCTTCTCGATGAAATGTTTGCACTGCAGTAGATAGAATGTAACGGCCCCATTCTATGGTCCCCAAGGTCTCCAGACTTGACCCTTTTAGACTTCTTCCTCTGGGGGTACATAAAAAACCAAGTTTTCATAGATGAGCCTGCCAGTGTAGAAGAGCTTAAGACGAGGATCATAACAGCATGGGCTGCAGTTGAGCCTGCAATGCTGATGCGGGTACTTGATTCTTTACGCGAGCGATACATGATGTGTGTTGCTGGCGAGGGATAGCATTAAGAGCATTTCTTGTAAAGGTTTTGTGTGCTTCTAGCACCGCTTCCCAGTTTACCCGTGAGTCCACAAACTGTAATTTTGCCACTAATACAATACTTCAATAAAGTGTTTCCGTTAAATCTGGACTCGTTGCTTAACTGCTGGAAGGTAACCAATCAATTTCTTGTTTTGTCTGTTCAACTTCAAAGTTCTCTGTTTTCAATGCCAGAAGATTGCTGCCAATCAACCATGATATGGACGTTCGCTTGCGTTAAGTAGGTTTTACAAATAGGCAAGTTCACTGTGGAGACCGATTAGCAAGGCTTATTTCAGTAGTGAAATTTATCAGACACTGAACGTTGCATGTGCTGTCAGCAAGTTAATTGTGAGGCACCAAAGCGTCACTTTGATCACCATCTAGAACGTTAAGATTGGGCGACAGCTCAATTATCGAGAGACATCGTATTCTGCCTAGATCGCAACAAGTGCCTTGAAGAGAAAATGAAATTAAATCCCCCCGGAGATGTGGCCAACCACAGTTTGCAATAGTTCTTCGCAAAGGGGGCTTCACGCGGAAGGTGTTTCCAATCAGGGCGTCAGGGCAGATAATTCATCTAATGCGCTTGGGCAGAGTTAGCGAAAAAAAAGCTTTTCCGCAGCTGTGCACTTCGCGCACACAGCAGTTGCAAGTGTCTCGAACCTTTATTTTTGCCGGTTCCACCAGCGACAACGTTCCCGCAGTCACCCTGAGGTCGGATCCCAAGCGCAATGACAGTGCGTTTTTGTTCCAATGCGGCGTTCCGCGAGGCCGCGGAGCGAAGGGAAACAAGCAGCGATAGCGCAGGCCGCCCGTCTGGGCTTCAGGTGACGTCAGTCGTGTGACGCAACGCGCAGAGCGCAGCGAATAACGCCAGAGGCGCTCACCGCCGCAGAGTTACGCTGTGAAGATGCCTACCAGGGTCACTTTTTCGTGCCTCGTAACGTGCGTGAAAAATTTTTAAGATTGTTTTTTCTCGGTTGGACTGTTTGGAGGACGATCTCCAATTCTGCGAATACAACATACCCACTAAAATAAAAATTACAAAAGTTTATTAACATATTTATTTAATCTGCGAACTAATTAAAGCAGTTTTCCTCTTGCCTGGCGCCCGCCGCAGCCTCCAGTATAGCCCCAGTGCTAAAATAAATCTAAAGCAATTTACCTTTTTTTTAAATCTTGGACCTTCTAAAAAAACCCCCGGCATGCTTCCTTAGTAGAGAAGGCATGTAATGAATCACCAAACATCGTTCCGGTACTGCCACACTGAGATGGATTCCTCTGCACGCTTGGATCTCAGGCAATAAGTTGGTGCACCACCTCGCGCGCTTGTTGCCATAGATAGAAAATCTTACTACTACTACGGGCGACATACATTCGGGGGGGGGGGGGGGGGGGGGGGGGGTCAGTCGACAAGCCATCCGATTGTTGGTTTGAGACTTCGAGAGCATCTTAACCAGACGATTCAAAATGGGAGGAAAAGGCTTGGTTTTCGCCACGATTTTGAGTTGCAGGGAACGGTTGTCCTGTAAAGTCTTGCTGAAGCCTTGGTGCGTCAATGAGCCTCGAAGCGATCAACAGGGTAGTCAGCTAAAAGCGGGCAACACAAAAGCAGGTGTTAGTTCTGACTGCGTGAACTCGGGTTATTCGTCTCTGGGACAAATGTGCTAGCTTTGCGAGACAGTGTTGCCCAGAAATAAAAGGTCGTGCGTCTTGAGAAAATTTATCACGTGTGCCTGATGGCTGAGCGCGTGGAGGGATTCATTATAGTTTGTTAGACAAAAATTTGCCCAGAATCAAATGCAAGAAATTATTACAATCAAACATTGCACTGATTTATACACAACGTTAGCAAGGCGTTAACAAAAACGGTTTGCAAATATAGAATAGAGACAGAGGGTTTAAAGGGCTCACAAGCTTCCTTATATTTTTCTACTGGAACCGCATAAAGTGGCAGTAGGCAAGACAACGCGGAAAAAGCGTATTGAAATTTGGAGCCCCTTTGCGCCGCTTTAACTTACAGACACACCAAACATGCAGAAAGTGCTATTTTGCTGACCCCTTTCAGAAGCGGTGTGCAGAATGTAAGCACGCATAATTACATAGGAGAAAACGCGGCTTCTACCCGCTTCAGGGCAGTTGCCCTAAATGAGCGAACAGCACCGTTCCTATACTGAGCGGCCTAGCTCGGCACAACCGTACTCAGAACACATAAAGGCGCAGCCCGCGCATCATACGCGCCTGGTTTTTATTGTCCAAAGAAGTAGAGTGGGGCTGCAAAGTTACGTCTGCTGCTGTACCCTCGGAGCTCACGAGCGCCTGCAAGCGCCAGCGAAAGCTGCACCGCTGCTTGGCCACGCGCCGGCTCCCGCAGCTTTCACGGAAGCATGGTTGCTTTTGGCAAAGGCGGTACAGCACGATTTCAAGTGTCTGATATGTTAGCTATCCTCTGTGCATTTCAATTTAAAATAATCAGTCGGCCAGGAACAGGGCCGCTGTAAACGATTTGTCAATCTGAAGTCGCAGAAGATGGGAGTAGCTTAACACGTTTCTTTGCTGAGTACTCTGAGACAAATGTTTATTTACTTTCAGTTTGTCATTAAATATTGCTTGATGTCTGTTCGCCCTCCCTTCTGCGGTGGAATCCTAATTCAGTTTTAGCTTTTGCAATGTCTCCTGCGCGTAGTCAAGTTGGATGTAAACATCGGAAGCCTCGAGCTTCGGTACACTGGAAAAGATATATTTCTTTTTATTGAAATTCGAAAACAGAGAATTATGGGCCTCTTCTTGCCATCACTTTTCATTACTTTCTTTGTAAGTCGGTGAATACTAGCTACGAAAGCAACTGACGCCCCAAGACTTTTCTGGAGTACCCCGACAAGGACGTTGTCCCTGAAATCTTTTGCTGTTTCAGAATCAGCTTCTTCTTTGGCATAGACAACAAATTTAGATCGACGGCTGTGATCTTCAAGGTCAGTTAATGTGCAATGCTGTGTGCCAGCGGATTGTTGAAGTAATCGCATGTGCTGTTCGATCGGATCTATTGGATTAAGACTGATGAGAAAGTCCGTGAACACATTTGTGAATATTGTCCAATCTAGTAGACAATGACTCAATAGATGCACTAAGTTTGTGTTGCATAACCATCACGGTAGAAATATCTTGTTGGATTGCTTTTTCGTTTCAATCATACTTTAAAACATGTGCTGGACTGCGAGACCAGGATTACACCCAATGTAGCCACACAAGAGCCGTTTAAATGCGTGGTAACACTCATAGCATTGCCAAAAAACAAAACAAAAAACGCCGTCGGCCCAGCCGGACCAGTAACATAGGATTGTTGCTTCTGGAACAAGTGTGGTCATCAGCCTTGATCAGTGGTCATCAGCACAAAAAGGAGGCTTTTTCAGAGCAAGGCGCTCCCACGGTCCGCCGTTCCCACTGAAGCAATGCCGGGGATCCTGTTCTATAGTTGCAGTGATAGATGGCGCCACAGCCCAACAGCAGTGGCCAATAGGCGGAGGGGTGAACGTTGATGTGTCATTCCCAGAAAGAGATTGCTGTTGCTAGAGGCGTCGAGTGGTTTCCGTTGCACGTGTCGTAGTTCGCTTTGCGAAGTCAAAGAATCACCTGAATCATCACAAAAGGGGGCGGACGCAGAGCCAGGTGCTTCCACGGTCCGCCGTGGACAGTACGAACGCTCCAGAGCAGATGAAAAGCAAGTGCGTACGCTGTGGCAGTGCACCACGGGCAGTGTACTTCATTGAGAAAAAATTGTCAGAGAACATCGACATGTTTTATTCTACATGAGGGCAAAATATGACAAGATTGAAAAACCAAAAGAAAATGAAGAGACGTTCAGAAGTAGGCTTTTATTCAGCCAGGCGTTTAGAAAAAAATATGAACAAAACAGGGCTCAACAGCCTGGACGAAAAAGAACATAGCCATTTATTTCTCAAATATTGAGTGTCGCGCTGCCCGTTCTGTCAACCTGAGCAAACCAACCAGACATAACTTCACCAGCGAAAGAACGAGACACCAGGAGAAGAATAACACAGGACAACGCTGTTGTCCTGTGTTCTTTTTCTGGTGTCTCGTTCTTTCGCTGGTGAAGTTATGTCTGATGTACACCAGCTAGCCCACATGGGTACCTTGTTACAAACCAACCAGTCTTGCTCTGCTCCTTGAACATTAGAATGCGTGAGAAGAAAAGGCAGAAAGAAATCACTGCGCGAAACTGCCAGTAAAAGTAATCAACGCTGCTCTGACAACGCAAGAGCGATGTCCTAAGTCCGACTATGGATAGCCTGGAAGCTGGTGGCATCACCGCCAGCTTCAATCCCGGCTCTTATCCTATCCCGAAGAGATGCGTAAAGTCCGTCGCACAACTGAACGTTCGCTCCGAGTATCTCCAAGCGTTCTTGCACTGAAGATCACAGGATGTATGCCGACAAGCCGTGTAGGCTACAGGAGAACAGCGCTTCTTTGATATGGCCTCACAAGTTCTCTACAATATTAAAGTCTGGGGACTGCGGTGGCCATCGCAGCACGGCGACTCCGCGCTATTGCATGACAGAGGAAGCCAGCTTCGACGTGTGTATAGGTGAGCGGTCTCCCTACAGGATGAAATCCTGTTGTGGGAAAACTTCACCCTTATTAAATAGCGACTGCATATCGTCAAGGATGGAGCGATGCTGTCGGCCGGGAATTGGGTTTGTATCCTGACCAGAGGCGTGAGGCCATTCTTTGTTTCTGCTCCCCAGACAGTCACCGAACTTCCCCCACTTTAGGTTACTCTTTCAATGTATTGCGGACATACCTGCGGAAAAGGATGAAGTACAGAAGATTTCTTTGTTTAGCTTGGTCACATTATGACTATGCACTCATTGTGACTCATTATGACTATGCATTGCACTGAGCCACCCCGCCGCGGTGGCTCAGTGGTTACGGCGCTCGGCTGCTGACCCGAAAGTCGCGGGTTCGATCCCGGCCGCGGCGGCTGAATTTCGATGAAGGAGAAATTTTAGAGGCCCGTGTACTGTGCGATGTCAGTGCACGTTTAAGAACCCCGGGTGGTCGAAATTTCCGGAGCCCTTCACTACGGCGTCCCTCATAGCCTCTGTCGCTTTGGGACGTTAAACCCCAATAAACCAAACCAATAAACCAAGCACTCATTGTAACTAATCAGTATTTCCATTGCGTCATAGGTATCGTGGTTTGTTAGAGGGACACTAGGGTCAAAATGTAGGGTGTTTTTATTGAGAAAAATGCGTTCTCTTCGAAAAGACAATACCCTCCGCGAAAACAGAGCTGTTCTATTCTTGAGAGCACCTAGCAACGAAATACAGGCGCTGCCATCACTGGCCAGTCGGTAGTTAGGCAGCGTGTTGTCGACAACACGAATTAAAGAAGGGAAATTTTTGGCAATATTTATGCCACAAATTTACGATGGCCGAAGCATATTGATTTTATTTGGAGCAGGGCACTCATGAATTATGATTAAGACCAACTTCAACTTAAGCCCCAAGAGATGATAAGTTATTAATATACGAGCTCGTATGTCAGCAACTCGTCCCATGGTTGAATGTGTTTGCGTTATATGGAACCCCTATAAATTAACAGATGTTAGGAGCATAAGGAATCAATGAATGAATAACTCCTTTATTGCAAAGGAGGGGTGGCTTTCGGCCGTTGTTTGGGAATTAGCAGGGATGGCGGCGTAGGCGCACAGGCAACAAATAGTCGGTGTTTTTTATAGCGTTCAAAGCTGCGCGCTGTAAGTCATTCAACCTCTCTTACCCTAATCGAAACATGCCACTCTCATTACCGTATGCCGCGATGTCGTGTTGTGCTGTGGATCTTGGTCTTCTCTGGTCTGCTAGAGGGTGGCCGTACCGTCATGTGTTATGTGCTAAATTTTGGGTCTCCCTGGCCAGAAATACATACAATTGCGTATAAGATGTTGTAGATATGCTCTACAGCGTTCTTGACAGTCGGTGCATCCGTTGTGTGTAGGAGTGTTATATCTGGTAAAAGACCACTTGTGGAGTATGTGCGGGGTGTACGTCGCGTTTGCAATATCTTTGGTTGAGAAGATCTCTTGTGGCCGAATGAGCTCTCCCTTAGTGTGGACAACCGGCGCTCGCGCTCTTCCCGATAACCGAGTCCCCATGTGTGGTTTTATTTTGGTGCGAACGTTGTGCATAAGTGCTCTGCCTCGGAAGCTACCATTGCACAGTACCGGCTTCAGCAGGAAGTTGAGGTGTTGTCGATTGTAGGTTTGATCAAGCCCACCACCTTGCGCAGCTGCCTTACCACCGTCCGTGCCAGTGGGACCGTGTGTCCATATAATTTGTTTTTTTACCGCATCTCACTCCCGTTTCATTCTCTCCGTGATGTCGTTGACCAGTGCGTAATCTGTCGTTCGTGAGAGTTCAGAAGAAATCCATTCGTGTAATTTGTCACCACTATGGACGAAATCTTTCGCCAACTTCCGCCTTTCCATCTCTGCGGCTAGCAACAGAGTTACATCACCCCGACTCCACCCTCGACTAGAAAACACTACCATGCACTTGAAAGCATAATCAAAGGTAACTGGTGCTGCGGAATGTAGCGACTAAACTTCATGCAGAGACAACTATTTTACACAGGCTTACGGCTATTGATACATACCGCGTGTTGATCGGGCGCCAAACCCATGTTCTTTCATCCCACCGTTTCGTGAACGTGGACTAATAGGAGAAGACCACATGCTTCCAATCAGCTACAGACTAGTCAGCGTCATCTTGAGTGGATTCGAGCCGCTTCTCCTTGCCTGCGCTCAGGAGTGGTTACGTAGCAGCCGTTCTGCTTTTCAGTCCTGCTTCGTAGAGGGGGCGATTGATGATTGTAAACGACACATGGCTAAGGCCAAGCTCAGCCTCCGCCTCCATATCAGAGATCGTAGATATATAGTTCCATCACGGCCGCCACAATAGCCGTATCTTGATCTGCTGTAGACACTCTGTGACGGGGCTGCCGAGGTGAGTATTCAATGAGTTCTTCATTCCTGTACGCTTGAATAATGTGGTTTATACTTAGCAGAAGACAATTAGTCATGACAGAAATTTCCGCTGAGGTTATTCTATTGCACATAAATCTATAATGCGTCTTATTTCGTTCTCCAGCATTCTCGGCATTCTACAGGAGCGATTGAAAGAAACGCGAACGGAGCGGAGCCCAGGCGCTCTCCTGTTCGCATTTCATTTCATCACGCTTTTACTTGGGTGGTAGCAAAAAGACGCTAGAGTTGTCAATGATGCATTCTAGGACGACTCTAACGTCTTTTACTTACCACCCAAGTAAAAGCGCGATAAAAAGAAATTAGAACAGTGGAGCGCGTAGGAACGCGTTGTTCACGTTTCTTTCCACCACGATAGTACGAGGGTCGTTTGATAAGTGTGGTAAAAATACAAGAACTGTTGCTACAATTGTGTTTTCTTATAGATGGCGCGCGAGAAGCACATTTTGCATGACGTCAGAACGTGTTTAGACTTGTACCGGCAGTTAGTAAGTTTTCAGCTGCCATTGGCGCCGAGCTGTGTGCTTATTCTCACCAAAATGGAAAATATTGAATTTTGAGCAGTGATCAAACATTTTTATTTAAAACAGAACACATCTGCCGAAATTAAAGTCGAATTGAGCTAAGTTCATGGGCACTGTGTAACATCACTGAAGACAGTTCACCACCGGATAAATGAATTGAAACCTGGCCGAACTTCAACGCAAGATGAAGCGCGTCCTGGCCGTCCAGCGGAGGCCACCATGCTGGAAATGGTGTCGAAAATTCATGGAATTGTCATGGAAGATCGCCGAGGAAAGATATGCGAGATAGCTGAAATTGTAGATATCTCAGCAGAGAGAGTTCACAATGTTAGTCTTGAAAAATTGGAGATGAAAGAGATCTGTGCACGTCGGCTGCCGCGGCTGCTGACGATCAACCAAAGGCGCATGAGGACACACATCTCCAAGGATTGTTTATCGATGCTTGATCGCAATCCTCAGGACTTTTGGTGTAAATTTGTGACATCTGACGAGACGTGAGTGCATAATTACACTCCATAGTATAAAAAGCAGTCAAAGCAATGGACTGGACCTAATGAAGGTGCGCCAAAAAAGGCAAAGACTTTGTTCAGCCGGAAAGGTGATGACAACCGTCTTTTGGGATTCGCGTGAAATAATCTTTGTAGACTACTTACAAAACAGTCAAGCGATAACAGGAACATAATATGCGACACTCCCAGAGCAAGTCAAGAAATAATTGCACACTAAACGACCTGGGTTAGAGCGGAAAAATGTCCTCTTTCACCAAGACAATTGCACCAGCCTACAGATCCCTTGTTGCGGTGGCCAAATTCCAGGAGTTAGGCTTCGAGGTTGTGCCTCATCCACCCTATTCACCGGATTCGGCCCTGTGCGAATTTTCCTTTTTTCAAACGTAAAGAATTGGCTGGGTGGAAAGATATTTTCTTTAAATGAAGAGGCCATTTCAGTCTTGAATGACTACTTCAAGGGCCTCGCATCATCCTTTTTTTTTTCACACGAAATGAAAAAATTGAAGAAGCACTCGAAGAAGTGCGTGGAACTGGAAGGGCACTATGTTAAAAAATAAAATATTGTTTTCAGCAAACATGCTATATTTAATTGCTTTTTACCACACTTATCAAACGACCCCCGTACTTGATATGCGAGCAAAAAAAAAAGAATGGTCTACAGGGGTGATGGACAGAAACGCAAACATAGAGAAGCCTGGGCGTTTCTTTTCCTTTTTGTAGAAACCATATTCCTTGCACCGAATACTCCTATTACCTTTACCAGAATTACAGTTGAAAAATTCAAAGCAGCGGTGTTTCAGCGATAATCTCCGACTCTGCATTGTATCTGCAGAAAATTACTGGCGAATTTAACGAGTCATGCCGAGATTTGGTCGCGGTGCCCATAAGAGACATTTGTCATCGTTTGAACATTGTTGTGACAGAGTCTAGGAAGATGCCATCTTTCAGTGATTTGAGAGAATTGGTTGTTCATGTACCAGCAATGCTTACAGGCTCCAGGGAGGCACGCAGCGAATTTCACGTTGCCTGCACGTCCCTTAGATTGCCGACTCGGCAACTGGCCACTGTGGTTCTCATGCGCAGGTACTATTTTTTTCAAGCACTCACTGATGTTCTTGGTCGCTGGAGGGAGAAAAATCGAACAGCTCGTGGAGAGCACACCTAAAGGTGAAAAGCTCGAGAAGGTGCGGACACTACTAGCTAACCCTGAGGACATGACTGTACTTTTAGAAAAGTGTGACTACTCGGCCAAGATCATCCTGACAATAATCACAATACAAAAAGCCTTAAAGTCTGAGAAGGTGCTTGTCTGCTACGCGCACTCAAGCATGGTTTGTCTAGAGTCTCCCTCGTCAGTCAATGCCTTCCTAACAGCAAGAGTTTGTTGCGAACACCGACACACTCTTACACCGGATGAGCTTTGATATCCGAGAGAAATTCGTGCTCAGCTTTCATGAAAACTCGCTTTGCATACACTTACCACCTCCAACATGCAAAGCATATATGCCTCAATTGCCCTGATGCAGACATTTTGCAAAGGCAAGAAAAAAGGACTGCAGTTATGGCACTGACAGATGAGAGCATGAAATGTATCGTTTTCCGGTAGTGCACGCTTCTAGTGTCTACCAGACAAACGAACCTAGCAGGGCCATGACGACCAATCTCCCTTGCGTGTTTTCTGGAAAAGATAGTTAACAATGATTGGCTCCTTTTTCAGCAGTAGTACAGAGCAGTAGTGGCTTTGTCTAGACAGAGTAGATAGGTTTGAGTCATCTGTGGACACACTCTTAATTTGTTCAACCCATGACCACAGGATGTTAGCGACATCTTGCATGATGCCGATTCATGTGGGGACACCATGCACACATGTGCCGGCTTAAAGATGCTCAGGCTGCATCTAATTATTCACCTGCAGGTCACCATGTCGTTCAAACAGCAAACCCCAGTCGTGGAAGAACAAATGCAGAAAAACCACAGAGAATATTTACTACATTCGAATCGGAGCGAAAGCATGGATTTGTGCTATTTAGAAGACGACGGTGAGCAGGCAGTGCCACGGGACGGAGCAGATGGAAGTTGATGAAGACGACGCTCTCCAGTTCACAGCGCGATAGTGTGGGACAGTTTAGCACAAAGCATGTTGACTGTGTCTCGCTGAGCGGCCCTTAAAGGAGATCTGTTCGCGCAGCCGAGGGTTCGACTCTCAGTGAGGGATACTGAATTAATTGTTTTTCTCATTTTCATGCTCTGACCTCTTACTCAGCTGAAGGTCAAAACTAGGCACCGAGCGATCGAACCACGAGGTCCCATAGTGAAGCTTTTGCTTCAAAACTCTTCCCCGTTTACGGCGGGCATGGCCGACGAAAATTGTGGAATGGAGGAGAGGTGTGCCACCAGCACAGGCCATCAGTCAAAAAAGGTCCACTCAAGAAAAGCACGCTGTTTGCTTTTAAAGACAAAAATTATTTCCATACCTCTGCTGATGACTCTGCAGGGAGGTGACATTTCCTGCAAAACTTCACAAGGTCCAGGAGGCTTTCTTAGAACACAGTGATCTTGCGAGGACATGGTTCAACAAGAAAACTGTAAAGCAAATGTGTGTTCCATTTAACACAATTGCTTTGTTTGTGTGCAGCATTATTTACACCTTTCCTTCAGATTCCAAGGCATTTAAGAGGCACTACTTGAAAATTAACTTTTTAAAGTGAATATCTCGAAAAAATTTTATAGTTCGAGTACCTATTTTGAACAAAATTTTGCATATCTGCAAGCCATGCATGGAAACAAAAATCAGCTTCGAGCCATGAGGCACACATACGCTGCCGAGTTCTCCAAAGATGGTTTATATGTAGTGCCCATTGGGTCATCCTAAATGTCAGTGACAACTCCGGTGGCTCTGGTGTTGGTGGTTGTGGTGTTGATCACCTCGGCTGTTGGTCGTCCGAGAGCACAATGTCCGCAAAATCACACAATATCACACAGGATATGGGGCTATAGATGTGCACATGTTGGCACTGAAAAATGTAGGAGCACAACAGCTCTGTGAAAAGCGTGCATTTTGCAACAAGTACCGACATGAAATTTATGAGCGTGAACACGGGAGTGCGTGGCAGATAGCCTCGAGCCCTACTCGTGGCGATATGTGGCAGCCGCGTTCATAAACAGAGTGGAAAGGGAGGTGTGTCCTACAGCTCGCAGGAAGCAGGCAAGGTGGCATAACCCTTTCCATCACGTTCCAGAAAGCAGCCACCGCGTATCGCCACAAGTAGGTCTCAAGGCTTCCTGCCACATACGCTTGAGTTCACGGTGATAATTTTTTTTACTGTACAGTTGTGGTGCTACTTCTTTAACACTTTATTATAAAAAAAAAGTTTTTCATAGCGAAAAAAAAAGAAACATCTGCACTAAGCCTATTGCTTGAAAGAACTGCACTCGAAAACAGTACTCTCTATGGCCGCATTACCACAAAAAAGAAAACCTACCATCAAAGTAATCAGTTCAAAGATTGGTAAAAAAAAATCGGCTGAATCACACTCCCAGACCAAAGCTACTCACAAGTAAATTGTCCACATCACTTGATACTTCTCTTGAACACATTATGGAATTAAAGTGGAAAAAAGAAGACGTGTACCGTTGGGAGCTAACTAGCATACAACACGCCGCCACCGGCAGATTTTCGCGGAGAGATTTCATACTCACCCACAGTCCGGTTTGCACTGACTGTCTGCACATCAATGCTTTTCATTTTTGGACGCACTGCAGCTTGTGCCGCCTTTAGTGACACATGCAGAGTGTACTGCACTGGGGCTCCACATGAGGGTGATAATGTGTCCGAATAATGACCAAGTGCTGGACCAAAACATGATTATCAGAGAAGTCTTGACGGCAAGTTTTACACACTAAACACGCACCGTATGTGACATGCCGGCAACTATCACGCTAGTGATTGGTCCATCAGGCGCACTGTTCAACCATTTCCATGAATACAAATAGATAATTTCGTACATATTTCCTATCAAATCGCACATGTGCCATATTGAACATGCCAAGAGGTTTTAAGATTAATCACGCAGCACTATTAATTTTGTAAGTGGTCTAGCCGACGTAGGTGTATCGGCAAGCGTAGTTGTTAACCAACGACCGTCTTTATGATTTTGAATTCCATTTTTCGGCACTCCACATAAAAGTGCAATCGAGGCTTACAACGAAACCGATCAGCGGAAAAGTAATACCTGTGCTTGAAGATTGCTCTCCCATGGCCGCTTCCTCGCAAAGATCAACATCATTGCTGCCAACCTCAGCCACACACTGGGCAAAACATCAAATACGCCAGCCTCACCACCACTCTCAATAAACATGCCCGCAGACAATCGGATGTAATACAAACCTGACGCTTCGGTTCTGTTGCTCCGCTTACAGGTGGTAGGAGACGTTGTGCAGCAGCAGCGGGATACACCGTCGGCACGGCACCGGGTATGAGCCAACGCTTCTTCGGAATCCCGAAACTGGCTGCATACTGGTAATCGTACGAGTCCGAGCAGAAGTGCAGAGAGCAAAGCATTCTCGACTTCCCCGGTGTTAAATAGCGCCGCTCAGTAGCCCGAACAAAGTCTGTTCAGGCGTTCCTTTGTGCATTGTCCCGCGGGAATTTATGGAAACTCACAGGGTCTCCGTATTTGCTGAGGCAGAAGTCCACCACACAGTAGTGCAAAGGCATGATGGTCGCTGCGCGAGCAACCGCCCAGATGTCTTCAACACGAGCACGATCTCACGCTAATATCGCCTTCGCGGGTTCGCTTGAGGATGCAGAGCACTTTGCAAAATTCCAGTGTGCATGGCTTGTTCGGCAATACGTTGAAAAAAACTAACCGAGCGAGTGGTGGTTCGCAGCAAATGAAGCTCGCTGGTGCGTCAACTGCGCTCACGTGGTTCGTCACTCGTGCCTCATGGCTGCGGCTGTGGCTGTGCCCCGCTCATCGTACGTAACTGTATTTTGGTATGACGTCACTATTTACGTTGGTTATTCTACTACTGTAGTGATGACAGCGTTGATTGTGCTAGCGATGAGTCTAGATCGTGAGAGTGAGCATTTAGGTAATCTTTGGAACCGAACTGAAATATTTTTTAAGCGTTTGCAGCTTCCAACACCTGGCTGTGAGTTCCCTTGCGTACAGAGGAATCCGATAGCCGCCTTTTTATAGCCTCAAAGTTTGGTGTCTCCACCCCTTTAACATTGACCTCATAGTTGCTGTGGCAAGGAGCGATGCACAGGCAAGGCTTTTGCTCCGCTCTGACGATCGGTTGATTGCTTTCGCACTCAGACAACGTCGCATGATTGCGTTTAGCGTTCACCATCTACCTCCGACACCCGTAGTGCTGCTAAACCGCATCTAGTTTAGCTAAAACTAAAAGAAGTGCCCAGGTTTTGACCATGCATAAGCTCTTACATTTTTGCGTCATTACCTTCTCTGGGAAATATGGCCACTGTTACCTCTGAACGCTCTTTCGCGCCTGGATAAGTTCCTGCCTCTTCTTTGTTATAGCTGTGGATGTGTTGTGAACGAGGTTGGTAACGCCTTAAAACAATCACACAGCGCTTAGCAGCAGACAGCATTCCGTGAGAAACACTTAGATGCACACTCACCTTCACATAGTAAAGTACTGTACTGCATTAATTTCCCAAAGGTTAGGAGAAAATGAGAGCGAGTGTGAACAGACAAACACAGTGCTCTCTTGAAACTGTAGTGATAAAAAAATAGAAAATATTGTCAAGGGCTACCAATGGAGGCTGAAGAAGCAGCGAAGAAGTGAGGACGTGAGAGGAGAAGCTCGGCATCTACGCCCTGAAGCAACCCGCTTTGGTCGGCACGCCTATGTAAATAGCGTTGTAAATAGAACCTGCAACTATGTCGTACCGGTGCTGGGTCGATCATCTTCGACGCCTGTCGACACCGCTGGAGCCGAAGATTTTCCGGACTGCCCCTGTTGCCGTGAAAATTACCAAGGAAGGCGATGCACATCAGCCAGAACCAGCTGCGCCTGCTTGGCAGCTGAGACGCAAATTATAAATTTCTCCATATAAAGTTTTACTGAAGCGTGTAACAAAAATGTAAAAAATAGCAAATAAGCATGTAGCTAGCACATGTTCTTTGGCGAGTTTTTAAAGGCAACCAAACTTGGCAAGTCTTTCCTCAAATACGTAAGATTCAGCCCGTTTCAAGTCATACTCTCTTTTAAAAAAAAGAGAGTATGACAAAAAGAGATCGTTGCCGTTTATGGCACAGCTGAGCAAACTGCGAAGTTATGTGCTGCGAAAGTAAACTGAATTGAGCCAGTGTAAAAAATTACACTAGCTGAATTCAATTTAATTTCGCCAGTGTAAAAAATTACACTGGCTCAATTCAGTTTACTTTCGCAGCACATAACTTCGCAGCTTGCTCAGCTGTGCCATAAACGGCAACGATCTCTTTTATTTCATTGTATTCATTGTATTTCATTATTGTATTCATTGGTGCTAACTGCAAAATAATGGCGCACATTTTTGGCCCGTTTTAAAATGATTACAAAAATATTACAGGCCTAGCCACCCACAAACGACCAGTTCTCCACACAACATTAACATGAAATCGATCTCAACTAAGTGTCCCTACATTCCTCACCAGTCCTTCGGTCGTCAGGAGTATCACCTCACCTGGTCAAGGTTCGCAGGGGAAGAGCCTGAATTTAAAGGATTTCCACCGTATTTCAAATGAGAACATATCAGCCTATGTACATGATTACACATGCTTTTCTGCGCTCATTGCTCAGATGTGTGCTTACCGTGATCCATACCGATGAAAGGCCGCATATCAGCGTGGGTAGTACATGGTAGAAAAAAACGTACTGCAACAGGTCAAGGTCCGCAAAACAACACCTTCTACTTTCACACGCTCTGAAGGACTATGAATACTGGTCACATCGCGCAGAATCTGAAATGATTTTGTAATAGAGATTACACTTGTGTAATCCTTAATGAGAGCGTACAAAATGCGATGTACCTAAATGAACCAAGGCCCTGGGTAGACGGTCACGCACTTGCACTGAAAGGACTGCTCTCTGAGGAGCCCAGAGCTAG
Source organism: Amblyomma mixtum (assembly GCF_055824585.1). NCBI lineage: Eukaryota > Metazoa > Arthropoda > Arachnida > Ixodida > Ixodidae > Amblyomma > Amblyomma mixtum. Next base: position 326,562,771 of record NC_143014.1, on the reverse strand, counting down.
CAGACTTTGCTGGTGAGGATTCCTTTGCTAAGTGCTCTGAACACAGCGTTTATAACCCTTGTACTCACTGTCTGGGGATTTCAAGCAAATATGGTTGATTCGCATACTTCAGCAAAGATTCAAATCATAAATACCAGCCAAGCATCACGAAGATTCCGAGGCTCGCAGTACACTGAAACATATTTCACACTATATATTGTCTCATTGCGGGAGCGTGAAGCCATAGCTGAACAAGTCCAAGAGATGCTGCATGATGGTGTTATTCAGCCATCGAGGAGCCCGTGGGCTTCGCCTGTGGTTTTGGTTAAGAAGAAGGATGGTAGTCTGCGATTTTGCGTTGACCACCGGAAGCTTAACCAGGTTACAAAGAAAGACGTCCACCCGTTACCACGCATTGACGACTCTCTTGACCGGCTGCGGCACGCGCGCTACTTTTCTTCCCTAGACTTAAAAAGTGGTTACTGGCAGATCGAAGTTGACGAGCGGGATCGCGAGAAGACAGCGTTCGTGACGCCGGATGGCCTTTATGACTTCAAGGTCCTTCCTTTCGGTTTGTGTCCGGCTACTGCAACATTTCAGAGAATGATGGACGCTGTTTTGTCGGGCCTGAAATGGCAGACGTGCTCGGTATACCTGGACGACGTTGTTGTAGTTTCGCCAACGTTCGAAGAACACCTCCAGCGCCTCTTGACCGTGCTACAGGCTATAATATCTGCCGGCCTGACGTTCAAGCCCGAGAAATGCCACTTTGGTTATGAGGAGCGCCTTTTCCTGGCCCATGTCGTCAGCCATCGTGGAGTCCGGCCGGATCCTGCTAAAACGGCTGCCGTCGCCAACTTTCCCACTCCTTCGAAGAAGAAAACGGTCCGGCGTTTTTAGGGCCTTTGCGCGTATTGCTGGCGGTTCATTGCCAACTTTTCCCGACTTGCTGCGCCGTTGACGCATCTTACAAGAGAGGACGTCCCATTCGCGTGGACAGAACAGCAGCAGCAGGCGTTTGATGAATTACGGTGACGCTTGCAAACCACGCCTGTTCTTGGTCATTTCAATTCTCGTGCGGAGACTGGTCCACACAGATGCCAGCAACGTGGGTCTCGGTGCTGTACTCGTCCAGTGGCAGGACGGCGCTGAGCGCGTGATATTATACGCCAGCCGCACTCTGTCTCGTGCTGAATCTAATTATTCCATGACCGAAAAAGAATGCCTTGCCATGGTATGGGCTGTAGCGAAATTTCGACCTTACCTGTACGGCCGTCATTTTCAAGTCGTAACCGACCACCACTCTCTTTGGTGGTTGACGAACTTACGGGATCCCTCTGGCCGTCTTGCGCGTTGGAGCTTACGTCTTCAGGTGTTCGACATGTCCATCGTATATAAATCAGGGCGCCAGCACAACGATGCCGACTGCTTGTCCAGATATCCAGTCGAGGCTGCGCGCGACGACAACGAACCGGACTTTCCTCTCATCGCAGCCGTAGACGCAGCGACTATTTCCAGTCAGCAACGTGAGGACCCGGCTCTGAAACCTCTCATCGACTTCCTGGAAGCACGTACCACGGAGGTTCCCCATCCCTTCGCAAGAACCCAGTCCTCCTTTTGTATGCGCAACAACGTGCTGTACAAAGCTAACTTTTCTCCAACCGGAAGCGACTACCTCCTCGTCGTTCCAGCGAATCTCCGTGAAGAAATCTTCCAGGCGTGTCATGACGAGCCCACCGCTGGTCACCTCGGCTACGCCCGCACTCTGGCTCGGATCAAAAAGAGCTATTACTGGCCTAAGCTTGCGGGGACTGTACGACACTATTTGCACAAGTGCCGCAATTGTAAAAGACGAAAAACACCCCCTGTCAAGCCAGCTGGACTTTTACATCCCGTTCAAGTGCCCAGACTCCCGTTTGAGCAAGTTGGCATGGATCTTCTCGGCCCTTTTCCAGCTTCATCTTTAGGAAACCGGTGGATTATTGTCGCCATTGATTACCTTAGACGCTACGCTGAAACCAAGGCCCTCCAGCGCGGCACAGCAGCCGAGGCTGCGAAATTTTTCGTGGAACACATCGTCCTCAGGCACAGCGCTCCAGCACTAATTATCACGGATAGAGGCACCGCTTTCACTGCCAGACTCTTGGAATCCCTCATGCGGCTGAGTGGCACTACTCACAGGAAAACAACCGCCTACCATCCTGAGACGAATGGCTTGAGCGAGCGCTTCAACAAAACTCTCGTCAACATGCTGTTCATGTATGTTGACGTTGAGCATCGATCTTGGCACGATATCCTGCCATATATTACTTTCGTGTATAACAAGGCTCAACAGGAAACCACACGCAGGACGCCCTTCTGTCTATTGTACGGCCGCGAAGTGTCGACAATGTTGGAAGCAATGCTGCCCCATGACGGCCGCGACCCCGAAGTTGGCGCCGAGGAGCTCACGCTTCGTGCAGAAGAAGCTCGACAACTTGCAACAGTGTGCATCCTGGACCAACAAGACAGCGACAGCGGACGTTACAACCACCGCCACAGACTGATGACGTTCGCCCTGGACGACAAAGTGTGGGTATGGACCCCCATTCGACGCCGTGGTCTTTCCGAAAAACTGCTCAAGCAGTATTTCGGCCCCTACAGAGTTCTCCGTCAGCTAAGCGACGTAACCTATGAAGTTCTCCCGGATGGGGCTTCCCGGACTACTCGCCGTCAGCAGAGACCAGAGATTGTTCATGTAGTGTGGATGAAGGCATATTTTTCTCGAGACATTTAGTGACTAAGTGCTGCGCGCTACTCTGTTTTTTTTTTTATTTCTCCGTATTTTCTTGTTAAAGCATCAGGCCGATGCTCTTTCCGAGAGGGAGCGTAATGCCGCGTCTACAACAATAGCCGCTCAGCGCTATTGTTGATTACGCAGCTCGTGTGCCACGCTGTTCTCTTCAGAAGAAGAAGAAACTGGACGTTCCACCCTGGCCGTCGCGGTGTGCTGTCGCATCTTCTCGGTGTTGGCGTTCCACTGCCGTCTAGACGCGGCGCTACCTGTACCAACTGCTACGTGACAATATATTTCCGTATTTACACCTCCTTCCAAACGAAAGGAGCACAGCTTGGGGAATTAACTGAATTCTTCATGTCAAGCACTGCAACCAGTGCAATAGCGATTATTCTTCTGGTGGACAAAAAGCTTGGCGAGTTCGTTTGAATATTCCATACTGCGGAGACGCCTTTCCTTGCCGGAGTTTTATTGCTGACTTAATGGGGGGCTATGATAGCTGTGCAGTCGTAATAAATATTTTACAATATTTTCACATAACACTCTTCTACACCCTGATTCCGCAATGCCTGCATGACGGCTGAGTTTTCCACTCAGTCAAATGCTTTCTCGTAGTCAGTAAAGGCTATATATAGGGGCTGGCTATATTCTGCGCATTTTTCTATCACATGAGTGATAGTATGCATCATATATTGTGGAGTATCCTTTACGAAAGCCTGCCTGACCATTTGGTTGAATGAAGTCGAATATTTCCCCGATTCTACTAGCGATTACCTTAGTAAATACGTTGTAAGCAACGGACAGTAAGCTGATAGGACTGTTATTTTTGAAATCCTTGGCGTCCATTCCTTATGAATTAGGATAATGTTGGCGTTCTTCGAAGCTTCTGATACGCTCGAGGTTGCATATGCAGGGTCCATGGCTAGTTTTTCTAGCACAATCTCCCTTCCGTCCTTCAACAGATCTGCTGTTACCTTATCCTCACCGGCTGGTTTTCCCCTTTGCATTGCTCCTAAGGCTTTTTTTACTTCCTCTTTCGTTACTGACGGGATAACGCATTATTGTGCGCTACTGTCTTTCTCAATAACGTTCTGTCTGCAATGGCTACTGTAGTTATTTGTGTAGAACCCTTATGATACTTTATCTATCTTAACTATCTTATCCAATGATATTGCCCTCGTCTCGTAAGGCGTACATCTGGTTTTTACATATGCCTAGTTTCTTTTTCACTGCTTCTAGGCTACCCCCGTTCTGTAGAGCATGCTCGAGTTTGTCCACGTAAAGCTTCCTTATGTCAGCTACCTTGCGCTAAGTTATCAGCTTCGACAGCTCTGCTAGTTCTATTCTGTCTGTAGGTTTAGACGTTCTCATGCTTTCGCGTTTGCTAATCACATTTTTCGTCTCCTCAGATATCTTGCCGGTATCGTGTCGAACCATCCTACCGCCTACTTCTACGATGCACTCTGTAATGATAACCATGAGATTATCCTTCATTGTTTGAACATTAAGATCGCCTGCCTCACTTAAAACCGATTATCTGTTCTGTAGCGAAATGCTGAGTTCCTTTATTGTCCCTCTTACCGCTAACTCCTTAATGCGCCTCTGCTTCACCAGTTCCTTCCGTTCCCTCTTCAAGTCTAGGCTAATTCGATACCTTACCATTCTATGGTCGCTACAGTGCACATTTCCGAGGACCTTCACATCCTGCACGATGCCAGGCTTAGCGGATATTATGAAGTCTATTTCGTTTTTAGCCTCACTTCTGGGGCTCTTCCACGTCCACATCCTGTTCTCTGGTTTGCGGAAGAGGGTATTCGTGATCCGTAAATTATTTATATCTACGAACTCTGCTAATAATTCTCCCCTGCTATGCCTAGCACCCATCTCATATTCGCCGACCGCCTGGTCGCCAGCCTCACCCAGCCTGCTTCTTGCCTACCTTCGCATTGAAGCCGGCCATCAGTGCCCATCAGTGGCATGAGATGGCCGGCATTGAAGCCAGCATTGAAGCCGGCCATCTCACTAAGCCCTATGACATCCCATTTAACACCCCCTAATTCCTCGAACAGCACTGCTAAGCTAGTCTCACTGGATAAGGTTCTAGCGTTAAATGCAGCCAGGTTAAGTTTCGAATGGCGGCCTTGCCGGAGCCGGAGATTCTTAGCCCCCTCCGCTGCGTCACAGGTCTGACCGCCGCCTTGATCAGTTGCTCCGCAACCGCTGGGGCTGAGAGCCGAATCTTAATAGGTTTGTTCATAGAAGGTTGTGGCCAGGTACTACTCCAGGGGGCCAAATCCTGTTTTGCTGAGGCAGTGCATTGTCGGTGTTGGTCACAGAGATCAGGCCGCACCCCAGGCCTGTTACGCAATTCCACTGACACGAGGAATTAATTTTTTTTTTAGATATGCGGCTACCTGTGATTTGAATCATCGGTATAGGCGCATATCTAAAAGTAGCTTTGTTAATTGGTTTTCTGTAAAGAAAATTATCTTTAAATTTAATTACCATTCGAACCCACGATCCTTTTATTTACCAGACAATCGTGCTACCGCCTAGGAAAAACCAGCACGCTTGCAGGGTTATGGTACAAGCGGTATTGAGCATGAATTGCTTTTAGCTCCCGTTGTCGGCAGTGTGGTGACGTCACGCCGAGACCGAGAGCCAACATCCGGGTATTGAATTCCACTCATCCGGGCACTGAAACGCGAGCATCCGGGCACTGTACGAGATTTAACAAGACTCTCTAATCCCTCCTACAGGACCGGCATACAAGTGCCGGTAACTTTGCGCCGAACGGGTGGTGGCGTTCCTCCCTTCCTGTACGGTGCGGTTCGGGTGTCCACCGAGATGACAGAGAATTACTGCGTAATTTCCTTTCGTCAAAAAGCGTCGCGTTCAAAGGGCAAGGAATCGCGCCGAACGGGTGGTGCCGTTCCGTAGACAGCCTGGTAGCGCTACAACACGCTGTCGCGTTCCACTCCTAAAGGCGAAGCTTAAGCGTCATTAATTAGCAGTTAATTAGTATTTAGTCATAGTTCAGTAATTAGCCATTAATTAGTAATCTGTCATTACTTCGTCATCAATTATGTGTGACGTAATCCAGTGGTGACGTCACCAGTGGCACATAGGCAAAGTGATGCGGAAAACGATTTCGCCTCTACGCACTTTAGACAGTTTCGAACGCGCTGCATATACATTTTGTCAGGCCTGCGTCTCGTCGTGTCCGCGTACGCTTCGTGTTATGCCCGTAAACATTTCATGCTTACTCTACTCGCGGTTACGGGAGAGGCAGAGATTTTTTTGTATGCATGCGTTGTGGCCTTTCATGTAATATGGTATCTTACCAGCGTGTGCTAATAAATATGTACGTAAATAAACTTTTTATTTCGGAAATATTAACTAAGCGAGTAGCAAAGTGCATGTTGGCGTTTTATTTCCAGTTTGCTTTAAGTGCCCAGTCGGAAAAGACACCATATATGGCACAGCGGCGCCTGCATTCGGCGACCACCTCAAAAATCCTGCAATCTGATACACGCCTTTCCTTCAGCAGATGGCGCTAGCCGTACATTGTTTTCTCAGGGCGGAACCTCCGACCGGTTAGAAAGCTCCTTTGTGGACTTGAGATCGCTAGTGTGGTGCAGTAAGCGCTTACCTGCGTGTGTATATAGAAGTAAAATCATGCGCGTAAGCTGCAGTGTGGAATTCGTTCTGTGATAAATATGTGAACGTGAATAATGAACCGATACTGTGTGTTAAAAGGTAAAGAGGAGCTCTTTAACGATAAAAGAAAGAATTTAGCCGGCGTCTAAAAATCGCTGGCATGCTGCTCTGCGTGTGGAATTTGGGAGATAAAGGCGGAAGGAGAGCGATGCGGAAAAAGGTAAAATAAAATAAAGAGGAGACAAGATAAAACGCGCCCATTAAATGTGTACTAGGTGCATCGACGAGTAATGATGTTACATATGAAATTATGAAATGCATAGTCCGACATATGAGCTAACAAACTCCCCTGCATGAAGAATGGTGAGGATAACATGCAGGTGATATTTGAGCTTGCCAATATGCCCAGTGCCCTTTAAATATGCACATAAAAAGCTCATTGCATGTCTCTAGTGCTTTGGTCAGGCTAGAGGACCTAAAACAATGTGCATTCTTAGAGGCGCTGCGACAAGCTTCTCCATGCACTGTCCATAGCAAGCACGCTCGTCTGCATATGCAGGGCACCCAAACAGGATATGTTTCGCGGTTTTGACCGAGCCGCAGTTGTCACAAAGGAGACTGTTCATTTCACCGAAACAGTATCGCAAGCCGTTTGTGAATGCAGCGTTGAGGCGACGCCGGTGATAATGTGTTTCCAGATGGCTAGAAATTCCGGGTGAAAGTCTTGATCTGAGGTGTGAGTCGACTGAGCAGGGAAATTGGTAGTGATGTGTCGGAAAGCTCCAGGGCCGACACGCTTCTTCGGAAGCAAATCTTGTAGACATTTGGGACGCATCAAATTTAGTGAAGAGAGTCCGCACAAAAATTAGCGAAGACATTTTGGAAATTCTAAAGTGTGCTTGGCGAAAGCCTTGTGGTCCACCCACTGCCGCTTCACCGAACCGCTTGGCGCGTGGCGGGCTTCCCGCATGTGCGGCTTTTATTGTCTTTGGCGACTGCGGTCGCTTTTTTAATTGTAGTGTTTGAGAGCGCAGCCCTTTGGCGCCCGTTTCGCGGCGTCGCCCTTGCCGTTCGGCGTTTGTTATGTTCATTGGCGTTAGCGTTGACGTTTTACACTCCGATCATTTAAAGGGCCCGTGCCCACCCCAGCGCAGCAGACACTCTCTACCTCACTTTGAGCGAGCCTCCTCTCCTTCCATTCCCTCCTCGAAATTTTTCTCTCCCGCTCCTCGTCGAGTAGGCTCGGCAAGGCAAAATCACCCCTTCCTTCTCCGGTGTAAGCCGGAGGCGTGGTGTCTGTGGAGTGCGTCACAGGGCGACGTCATGGCCCCGCCTTCAAAAGAATTCTTTTCTTGGTTTTTGCATTTTCTCCGCACACTGAACGATCGAGAGGCGCGATCGGCTCGACCCCCTAGACTTGTTAGCGAGCGCATCCTTTCATACATCTGTTTGTCATTCCCAGTTAACGAGCCACCTTTTCATTTTCTTTTAGGCCTCCCCACCGTTTCACGAGCGGAGGGGCGGAAGTCGGTTGTGTTCGAAACACACGGCGAAGCGCGGACCCGGCAACCGCCCGTTTGCTTTTCTCCATGCGTGTTTGTGTTCTGTGTGTTTGTGTCTTTTCTCCGCTCCAAAGCATATGTCATTCATTGGAGTCAAGGCGTACGCAAGATGCACGAAAGATAAGCGGTGTGTGTGTGCGGAGCGGTCAAGTGGGCGAGCGAGGGAAAGGCTCTGCTGCACTACTAATTAAAACCTTGTTTTGGGGGGCTCGCATAGAAGAAAAGAAACTGAGAAGGGAGCGCGCACGCAGAGCGTCTCGTGACGTGATCACGGCGGGGGGGGAGGGGGGGGGGCGAACCAACTCCCTCAGTTTTACTATTTTTTACTTTTTATGGCTAGGGTTCAAGGCTGTCGCCGCACGCTCCGTCCGCAGTTTTTTTTTTTGTTCCTTCATGCGGGTTTGTAGGCATGAGCCAGAACAGAAGGCGCTGCGGAAAGCCTTGTGCAGACGACGCGACGCCAAGGCTACGCCCAACCTTCTCCCGTCAGTCAGAACGATGCACCAATGGAGTGCCTTTAGCGAAAGTAGCCCCCCTTGACGTCAGCGGGGTGCAGAGTAGTGGGCCGGGCCCGTTTTTGAAGGAAGGAAAGAACGAACGGGCTTTGATTTGAATTTTCGCAGCTTTTCGGGGCGCGCATGGCTCTAGTATTTTGCAGAGGTTATCTTCGATGCCTCATCTATGCAGTGGGCTTGTTTTTCAAAAATGTCCGGACCCTGGGCAGTGGCCCTTTAAGGAAAGCAAGTGCGCAAACTGGCTCTTTGGGTCAGTGGACCCCTGGATTGCGCTGTTGTGTTGTTGATGCGGCCGTATGAGCTGTTGCCTAGCAGCCATCGCGGTGGACACCTGAACCGCATCGTACAGGAAGGGAGGAAGTGGGAGGGAAAGAAGAAAGACAGAGAGGTGCTGTAGTGAAGAAAATAAACATTGTATTTGAGGAAAGAAAATTACGCAGTAACTGTCTCGCATATCTCGCTGAATACCCGTCATCCGTTTGTAGACGAAGGGAGGAAGTGGTAGCGAAAGAAGAAACAGAAGAGGGGCCGTAATGAAGAAAATGAATTTGAGGAAAGCAAATTACGGAGGAGGTTGCGCCGCTGCGCGGAGGAGAGGTCAGAGTTGGCGCGATGGACACGGATGGACACGCACGGATGGACACGCACGGATGGACACCGCGAGCATGGACGGACACTGCGAGCATGAACCATTAAAGGAATGATATTGAGTAAAGCAGAAATTTGGGCAAGTTGGTACGTATTCATTTTTGAAACAGCGCAACAAAGACGGGACGTGGCAACTGAGGGGTAAAGACAAACGGGCGCTGTTTGTCTTTACCCCTCAGTTTCCACGTCCCGTCTTTGTTGCGCTGTTTCAAAAATAAAGCCATTAAAGGCTTCCGCCTGTAAAGATCGTAGTACACGGGCCTGGAAAGAATTACTACCAGACGTGGGTCGTCGTTAAGCAAGGTACGGCGAAGGCTAAGCAGCTGCGGAAGCAGCCAACACACATATATCTCCTGGGTGGCTGAGAATACCTGCTTTCTACTCGGCGACCGTTGCCCCAAGCCTGCCGTCATGGACCACACAGGGGACCCAGGTGACAGCTGATTCCATTTACCGAGCCCTTCCCGGTCGGAGTACAGAACGATAAAGAAGGGGTTGAAGTTTTAGCAAAAACAGACCGCCTTTCCGAAGTCTCTTCAAGTGTCGCCGCCGCCGCCGCCGCGGGGAGACCGACGTTATCTTCCCCAATTGCTGTGAGCGTGCCGGGGGAATAAAGGGCTTCGTTTGCTGTGGCTCTTTGGCGTGCCAAGCACCGCGACGAGCTGGCGGGCATCGTCCGAACACCTCCAAGGACAAGGGACCACTTTCTGGCCTTTTCGTGACCTCTTTGTTCCGGCCTCGAGCGGCGGGTATCATTTGAGGAACAACAGATGTCGGGACCCACGGAACCTTCGGCTAGCCAGAAACCATCACCTACCACAGTCGACGCTTCCTCGACGGCAACCTTCTTTCCCTCGGATTCAACATGTGATGGGGGCGTGACCCTAAGTGCAGGGTTGTGTTTGTGCGCCCAAGTGAAAGCTCTAGGCCCCTCCCACTCCGGCGTGGGCGTCCTCAACCTAGGGAATTTGGGGAACCAGAAGTGTATAAAAGTCGACAACGAATGCCGCAGAATCGTCTCTCACTTCTCTTCACTCTTCCTGTAAAAAAAATGTAAATAAACCTATTCTCCTCTCGCCACCCTTCGAGCCTCTTCGCCCAGCGGCACTCCTGTCCTGAACCCTCGACTTCAACACGCCTTAATATCTTCAATGTTGGTAGCTTTAATGGGCTGCGTCATCCGCTTTTTGATTAGCCAGAATGTCACAGTGCGCTGGTATCTACTGAAATGTTATGCAGTGGCCTGCAACAATAGCCATATGATGTAGATACCCGATGTCAAGGAAAAGGGGCTGATGATTGGTGTTCTTCAACAGGTTCGACAAGATCTGCAGAGATGCTTTAGAGTCGGGAAAGATAACCCATCAGCCGGGGGTTCGGCGCAGTACATAGGAAACAGCTCACTTAATGCCGCGAAGCTCAGCTGTCGCAGGAGATACCTTCCTCTCCAATCGGTAAAAACGGACATGACATGTTGAGGGCGCATAAAGGCTACAGCAAGAGGTTTGTTGAGTAGTTCAACCGTCGGTGAAGATGTGGTTACGCTGCACACTTTCCTCGATTAATTAGGCTAACGTATCTTGCAGAAGAGCTGCCTGTGTCATGCGACTCTATGCATTCACACCTGGAATAAACTGCTTCACCTTAGAGTCAAGAGAGTCCAGGGGGGAAAGGACAGAGGCAGCAGTTTCCGTGGCTGATTAATAGTAGGGAGAGTAGAAGCTGCACAGCTTGGCCAAAGCTGGAGTTGCAGTGAGTTAGGTGGACACGGTGCACGAAGTGCTTCTTCCCTTGGATGATATGCCGGAGGTGGGTACGCATAATTTCCTGGGCGACAATCACATCTAGCAGGAGACCGCCTGCTTCCACTACTGTTCCTGATGCAGAGGAGCCCTTTGGGAGGTCAAGGCATATGCCCAGGCAGTTGTTCCGCTCGGCCTCGAGAATCTTCTTGCTTGTTGGACTTTGAAGCACCGGTAGGCAGTAGCGCAAGGTTCCTTCAACGTAGGCTTTTCCAAGCAGAACCATTGAACGGCAAGTACTGCCCCCGTGTTGCGCCATGAACCTTAAAACTTGTGAGGCTGGAATGATCCTCTCGCGAAGTGTTATGATCTGAGGTGACCACGAGAGATTACTGTCCACCGCAACACCTGGGAATCGCTGTGATCGTACATAAGGTACTGACCGCCCACCAAGGAGGAGCGGATATTGAGCCATTGTTTTTTATGTAAAAGCCACGGAAAAACTCTTTTCTGGCGAGGGACGAAGACCTAGGGGTGTCCAGGTACATTGCGATGTGCAGTAGTGCTCTCTGAAGACGTTGCTGGGTAACAAAGCGCGAACGTGACACGTTTCAGATGCAGATGTTACCGGCATAAATCATTATACGTACTCCTCGCGTAAGTTTTCTTGTTATGTGTATAAGGATAATATTGAACTAGAGAGGGCTGAGCACCACTCCCTAAGGTATGCCCCTCACCACGGCGTGAAAGAGCGTTGGACCATTTGGAGTGGGGATAAAAGTTTGTTGTTGGTTTAAATAGTGTGAAATCCATTTGCACAGCTTTCCTCCGAGGCCAAGACTCGCCAAGGCTGTGAGAATGGCATGGTGAAAAACCGAATCAAAAGCGTCCTTGATGTCAAGGAAAATGGCTATCTGGATGTGCCCAGCATGAAGGTATTCTTCAAGTGATGAGACGAGGGTGATGACATTATCAGTCGCAGACCTATTTTGACGAAACCCGTTCTTTTCTTGGGACAAATAATTTCGACTCTCGAGATACCAACTTATGTGTTTGAAGAACATTCGCTCCATAAGCTTACCTACGCCACTCAGTAGGGCGATGGGCCGAAATGATGCGTAGCTTGTTGGCTGCTTAAAATGTTTCAAAGCAGGCACAATTTTCGGCACGTTCCATTCTGTGGGGACCTCAAACGTCATCCAATACAGGAAGAATTGTAATATTCCAGGAGTCGAAGGCGGGACTTGTGAGGTAGCATTGCGATGGCCTCATAGGTCACTTCATCATGACTAGGAGACGTGTGCCTGCTTGATTCCGCAATAGCTGTGGATGGCTATTCAGTTGTGAAAGGCCGGTCCAACTCTCGTACAGCCGCCTGTGAGATGCCTAACTGACCATCGGCGGAAAGCGTCGAAGGTCCTGACCCCGCTGACAGTAGCCTGCAGTATTTTTCTGGTTTAAATTTGGTTTAGGATGATTTAACGTCCCAAAGCGACGCAGGCTATGACGGACGCCGTACTGAAGGGCTCCGGTAATTTCGACCACCTGGCGTTATTTAACGTGTAGTGACATCGCACAGTACACGGGCTTCTAGAATTTTGCCTCCATCGAAAGTCGACCGCCGCGGCCGGGATCGAACCCGCGTCTTTCGCGTCAGCATCCGAGAGCCATAACCACTGTGCAGCATTCTTCTGAGACTTCTTTTAAGGATTTTCGTTCGTGCAGAGAGAGTGCAGCTAAGGGGCGAAACTGTTGGAGTGGTGTACGCATACCTCGAACGATATGCCAAATTTTTGTTTCTGGTTGGCTTACATCCAGCGTAAAACAAAATTCACGCCTTTACCTACTGACTTTATCCAGGCACCGCCGAATGTGACGTTGCGCCCGACGGCAGGCAAGAAGGTCTTCAATATTTTCTGTGCGCATAGCTTTCCTTTCAGCTAGCCTGCAAATAGCCCACAGCCTTTGAAATGTCTCATCATTTGAAGGTTGCCTGTCATTTTTAGCTGTTATTCGTGTACACTCTCTCAGGCAGTGAGTCACTGTCAAAACTAATTCCTCGTTTCGGACTGCGGCAGAAAGTCCTTTTCTTGTAGTGTCCTTGCATGTATCCCAGTTTCTAGAGTTTACAAGGAATTTTCTTTGGCGCCGTCTCCGCGCGGACAGCTGACATGAGGACTGGGTAATGGTCACTCCGCGTGTTTCCGAATCGGTGCACCAGGCAAAGTTGTGGGCAAATGAACTAGTCGCAAAGGTCACGTGGATGCTGCTGGCAGTCGGCAGGCCTCAGAGGTAGGTTGTGCTGCTATCATTTAGGGGCTCAGGTGGATGCGTTGAGAGAAGCTCTGCAAGCTTGGCACCTCGGCACATGTGTTAGCTGCCCCAAATTCCATTAGAAGCGCTGAAGTCTCCAAAATTAATATGCGAAGAGGGCGTCCTTGCTATAAGGTACCCAAGCCTCGGAGTGTCGAATGGTTTCCCTGGCAAGGTATACTCCAATGAGAGTGTACACTTGTCTGCCAATTAGCCTTACGGCCCACACGTATTCTTTGTCGCAGTGAGGTGGGACATCAACCAAAGAGGCCGGGATATCCTTGTGGAAGCCTATTAGCAATCTGCTGGCGTCATCTAGTCGTTCTGACTGGGGTAAGTGGTATCTGTGCAGCCGAAAATTCAGCTCGACGTCCGATTCAGATATGACTATAAAAGGGAAGTGGTACGCTCGCACGAGCTGCCATAAATCGGAGTTTTGAGCGTAATCCGCGACCGTTCCACTGGATAATTGTGCATGTCGAAAGATGTTGTGGATGGTCAGCTGTGGTGATGCTGTCGCTGTTGAAACTATGGTTATTGATGTCTGATGTTACGCCCCTGAGAAGGTCGACATCAACATCGAGAGTCGACATCAAGGGGATGCTCATGCCGTGACCAATGAACTGCTACCAGTACGAGCAATTAGAAGCTATTCAACAATAAAATTATTTTTGTTGCGTTGGGATGGTATCTTCCTTTTACACATACTTCATCAAACTGTTAAAAACTATATTCAGATCACGCCTTACAATATAAGATTTCTGCCTGTGATGCAAGACTCCGGAATTGCATGTGAACTTTTCGTGTTAATTGGACTGTTTAGCATGTGGGAAAGCCGCATGACGGATATGCACAACCGCGGCATTCAGCGTGGTCACTGTTCATAGAGTAGTGCATTATAGCGAAGGTGGTATATGCTGCGAAAGTTCAACCTCCTGATTAATTGCCCTTTTCTCACGTATGCGCATTAGGGAATTTTTATCTTTGGCCGGAGTAAGGGAGTTATGGTGGTGTGAGGTGTTATGCAGAGTTCGCTGAATTCGACCCGGTCAAGTAAGGCACGAAGAAGGTCAGGGAGGTTCCTGATCTTACACGCGACAGAGACAATAGAAAATGCATCGGAGATGGCACGTCAAAGAACCCCATGTGGTCGAAATTTCCGGAGCCCTTCACTACGGCGTCCCTCATAGCCTGCGTCGCTTTGGGACAATAAACCCCATAAACCAAACCAAACAAAAGCATCGGAGATGGCGAGTAGCTTAAGTCGTGAGTAATTGAAGTTTCTATGCTGCGCCACCACTCACTTGAACCCCAGTCTGGGTTAGATCATGGTAGTTTTCTGTACTGCGTTGCCAGAATATCGTCCTTTCCCAAAAAGTACCGTAGTGTATGCGTGTGCATGTGTGTGTGCGTGCTTTATGGTTTATGAGGATTTAACGTCCCAAAGCGACTCAGGCTATGAGAGACGCCGTAGTGAAGGGCTCCGGAAATTTCGACCGCCTGGGGTACTTTAACGTGCACCGATATCGCACAGTACACGGGCCTCTAGCATTTCGCCTCAGTCGAAATGCGACCGCCACGGCCGGGATCGAGCCCGCGTCTTTCGGGTCAGCAGCCGAGTGACGTGACCACTCAACCACCGCGGCGGCTAATGTGTGCGTGTATGTGTATATGTGCGTCAGTGCGTGTGCGTGCGTGCGCGCGCGCCCACGTGCAGGCTGTAGTCGAGGTACTATAGATTAACGAGACCAGCTGGGGTTCCTCATCGTGCGCTCACGTCGCACAGCACATGTGCGTTTTTGCATTTCGCCCCATCGAAATTTGGCCCCGCGGCCGGGACGAACCCGCGACCTTGGGATCAGGAGCTGAGCGCCACAGCCACTGAGCCATCGTGAGGGTTGTTTTTTAGTATCCGTTGTCTGAGGCAACGAATCCCTCCGAAAGTGAATGTTGCGGTTGGGTCGTCAATCGAGTGTATGTTCCACATATTTATGATACCGAACACAGAGAAAGGGAAGCCATTCTCACTCGGTATTTTACCAGTTACAGCAGTACCAACAATTCGATTAAAACTGCACGCAAAAATACGAAACGGAGATACTATTAAACTCAAGAATTCACATCAATATGGCATACAATGCGTTATAATAGGCGAGAGCACATTAGAGAAGAGTAAATTCGGTTTCTTGCTAGACACGAGACTTCCTTAAATTTGGTCCTCACATGGACTGGATGATGTATGACTCT
This sequence comes from Amblyomma mixtum, assembly GCF_055824585.1. NCBI lineage: Eukaryota > Metazoa > Arthropoda > Arachnida > Ixodida > Ixodidae > Amblyomma > Amblyomma mixtum. The sequence goes on along the minus strand of NC_143014.1, from coordinate 326,547,329 downwards.
ATCCCCCCTACCCCCCCTACCCCCCCTACCCCCCCTACCCCCCTACCCCCTACCCCCCCCCCCCCCCAACCCTTTCTTTTTGTTACCTCGAAGGCAGGGCGGGCTTTTGGTTCAATGGGATGTCTCCTACTCTGCGCTGCGATGCGTGCGACCACCGGAAAGAACAGCGGCGCCCGCCGCAACGCCGCGAAGACATCGCGACTAGCCGACTCCATTCTTCCACGCGCCTCCACTGCGGCGTAACTGCCACCATATTTATTCCCGACCTGAGTGGTTCCTATTACGCAGCGCCCAGAGGAGCAGAAATGACCCTATAACATCCTACCGCCGCCAGGGAGGCATCACTCAACGCCTGCCGCCACGCACGGAGACCAGTTGCTGTCATTCATACGCGTGTCGCTCTTCCGTTGGCAGCGCACATGCCCCAGGTGTTCACCTTCGGGCGGCCCTTGGAGGAAGGCACGGTACCACCCTGGCTGGCTTCCTATAGAGCCATCTGCTCCTGATTAACTGAAAGCAAGCTTCGTTTGGTTAACTGCTTGCCCACTTGTCGGTGAGGAGGTGAGCTGAGGAAAGAATACTTTCGGTAGATTTATCCCTGTTACTCAGCCGAGGAAGAAGATGGAGAGCAGAGCACCGTCAATGAATGCTTCGGCAAGCTGGAAAAGCCATCCAGTGAATATGGCTGACTCCTTCCAAAGGCGGCACCCAAGACGAAGTCCCTGTGATTGGACGAAAATGGTTGGGAGACGACGGGAGAGGCTATTAAAAGCGGCGCAATATATTCATCGGGCAACGATTTCCTGAGCATCTTCTTAGATTCTAATTCTTTTGTCTATGTATGTAACCCATGTTGCAAATATGTGAATAAGGTTTTCCCTTGCTTCTCCTACTCCCCATCTCCGGGTCACGTTCCTTCCTCCGTCGGCACAGCGGTGGGGTTCCTGTACCCGATACCTGATGAAACATGCTGCTAGTAATGCGAGCCATAACAACTGGCGGACAGCGGTAGGATGGAAGTCGAGTCGTAACAATGCCATTTGCACACTGCCTAGCGCATACAGCCATCGATGTGGTAAATCTGTGCGCTGGCACATGCCATTCTGTCGAAAAAAAAGTACGCCGGGCTGCAAAAGAAATTGGACTGAACCGACTCTCGAACCGGTTCGAAACGATTCTTTTCAATCGTTCCGGTTGGGTTCAGTTCTAAGGTGGCGAAAAAAAAAGATATAAGTTGGGTTCGACTCCGGATCCGAGAAAAAATACGAGTTCGGTTCTGATTTAGGGTTCAGGATCGGTTCCGGTTCGACACCCTGCTTGCAGCCAGAGTGAAAAAGCAACACAGCAGCTGTGTGCGTTTGGAACATCCGCATGCGTGAAGATCAAGAGGAGAGCAAGCACGGATTTCGGCTAAAGTTTCCCGCAGTACGAGACAGTTCAGTTTCCTCGTGTATATGTGGTAGTAGACACTGACAAAGCAGTGGCTTGGATGGCCGGGGCATGAGATACTGCGGCAAATAGGACGCTCAGGGCAGACCAGAGGGGTGTGGAAGCGGTGCTCTGAGCGGCAGTAGCTGGTGCACAACGGAGAGCGGCAGTGCTACGATGCACGCTGTGCCTCTTTAAAAAACCCGGCCTGACGGCCGTCATGGGTCCCACTCGTGCTTTAAACGCCGATAACGTGAAGCCCATACCGATTTTTGGGTTTTCCGGGTTAACTAAGCACGTGATGTGCCATTTGGCGTCGGCAGCATAAACAGATCGCCTCTGAAAATACAGTTCGAACATATACGGCGCGAAAACGAAACTTCCCACAGAGCCAGACAGCACTGCGGGCATTCGATTCACTTACGACGTTCAGTACTATGGAATAACCGTATCTCCGGACTGAAAGAACAGCCTGATGAGGCTACCTTCAGGAAAAAAAAACACGCAGGAAAGAAACTTCCGAGCGCATACGTACGCATTGTTGAACAGCGAATATATGAACAGAGACCTAAAGTTGACAGCGTGCCTTTGTTAATAAAGGTGTAAGCTGCGAAGTCGTTTGCGACCTCGCTAATCTGCAAAGTCTCCACAATTCCTTGACTAATTTTCTCCAACTTATTTTCGTTCGCCAAGGAAATCTCATGCAAGAGATGCCAGTGCATACAACCACTCGATAAACACTGCAGCCAAGCGTATAGACAAAGGTTTCTTTAGTCAAAAAACAGGCATATACGGCACAAATACCTGTGATCAGTAGGAATTCTGAAGAACTCTCCGTCGCCTTTGTATCTAGATCTGTTGCACCATTTCGCACAACAGTAGACGGCCGACCTGCTGCCGGCGTAGCTTGTACTCGTGCCCTTCTATTTAAAAAAAAAAATAAATCTGCCTACTGGTTCAAGGGGTGCAGTACTGGCGGCGTGCAGTCGCGGCCGTCTGCAGCACTGGCTACCAGGCTATACTTTCACTCCTCTCTCGCCCTCCCAGCGATTCAAATGAGTGAGAGGAGAAATCTTTGACATGCGCAGAACTTTTTTTTAACGCCTTTCCTTCCAGAAGCTTATGGTTCGTTTCAACATAACCTGACAACATATTTTTATTATGCACTGTGCTTCAGTTGGTTTAAAATTATGTAGTTGTATTAGGCCTAGCTGGAGCTGTGTTTTTCGGTGGTACCAGGTGCGGTGCCATTGTTTCGACCGTGGCGGTACCAATAGCGCGGGCGCGCAACTCACAACGTTCCAGATCCTGCACAGATCTTCAACTTGTTTGTTTTTGCCTGCGCCTGCAACCCTCATGCCGTCTGTAAGCGCTAGTGTTTCTGCGGCGCGGGCGCCCTCTCTTGATGCTTACGGCAACTGAGGAGGGCATGACATTGCGGAGAAGCAAACAAAACAGGATGGAGCGCGGCGCGTCCCCACAAGCTAACACGCATTCTGCCGGCTCAGCACCGTAGATGGCAAGCACGGCAACCGTACCAACGGCAACGCGTAAGTGAGTAGCCGTAGGGCTGTCCTAAAACTCTCCCATACCTTTGTTCCAGATGCGAAACCGATGAGAACTTTAGCTTCCACAACAGGTTTGCGGTCGTTACAGGGATGGAAGTCCCCGTCACGGTAGCGTCTCTAAACATGTAAAACTTCCAGCCGTACGATTATGTACTGTTGAGGCCGTGGTAATGTGAAGAGATTGCGAACATCGAAGGAGGTAGATGGGAGAGAGCGTGCTCATACGTGAAATTTCGTGTGTGATGTCGGCCAAATAGATAGGCACACTAGTGAACAACGATGTGATGTGGAATAACACCGTAATATTATCTGCTTGTAATTTCAGCTTGCCGAGCTTTTCAACAAAGCCCGCAGAAGCTAAAACCCTCATTGCTGTGTATACTAACCTTGAAAGTCTTCGCAACGGAGAGTTTGGTGAAATCCACTGAGAAATCGCTTTTCTTTCGCTTTTTAGTGTTTTTCTCCTTGCCTTTCTTAAGAGCCAAATGTAGTTTGGTGTTAACTATGTTTGCCATTACTGCCAAAGTTTTTGGAGGAGCTGTCTGTTATTTTTTCAGAGTAAATTGGGTGCGGATTGCGACACGGCTGTTGTCAGTTGGCGGCGTTTTATGGCATGCTACTGTTTCATGTGAAGTCCCTCTCACCCTCCCACTTCAGGTCCTTCCTTTGAAATTCTTTATATTTCGCTATGCGAACATTTGCGCAATAAAATACGTTTATTGATTGATTAACTGATTGGTTATTTGTTTGGAACACTGGGATTCAGGCCTTTGGTAGACCGCAATACGTTTATTGATTGATTAACTGATTGGTTATTTGTTTGGAACCCTGGGATTCAGGCCTTTGGTAGACCGCAATTTATGCGAGCTGAGCGTAGTATGCAGTTGCACTGATTCTTTTGTGCAGGTACAGGCTTGAAACATCCTGAACAGAAATTCTTGGAGCTTTATTTTGTAGCTGAAAGGAAGACCAATCAAAGTGATGAAGGGCGTGAAGCACGTTAATCGTGAAACTTACTGGTTTTGCTTTTAGGAATGTACTAAGTGGACCAGATTTCGACTTTTCTGCAATTTCTTTGTAGCCTATGTGTAGGATACCATGACAAATAAGGACAGGTTTTCTGTCGTAGTCGCTTCTGTAAAGCAGCACAACTGCGTAACCTTTCTAGGCTGGTAGAACTACAATGTGATCGTTGCCACTCTGGTTGCTTATGGCTTGCCTTTGGAATAGCGGTATTCCTATTTTCTTTGCCACCTTCGTAGCATACCTGGGAAAGAAGTCACCTTTCTATTGTGCGGTACACGATGAGATCGCAGCACTGAGAACACAGGCCGCTGAGTTGTAGTGTGCGGAACCAACAACACGCTGCAGTGGGTGAAGTGTACTTTCCCGCCACGCAATCTCAGTGCGCTTTTTTACTGGCACTTCCCAGCAAAATAAGCGTGCGTTCCTGCACTGTAGCAGACGACACGAAGCGGCGCCTTCAGTCTCCTGTGCGCCTGCGCCGCATAGCTTCTATGCCACGCCGGATGCGCTGACGCTCCGCGGATCGCGGCCACGCTTCGCCACGTTCGCACATATTTTGGACGCCCTGTACATGCGAGGAGGATGCGACTTCATCGAAGGTGGATTCGGAAAAAAATAATGTGACAAGACAATGTGACAAGATTTAGGGAATCAGTGGCGAGTTTGCTTGACTCTAACGAAGACACCTAGTTGAAAAGGTCACGTGACCCATATATTGCATCACGTGTACCAACCATCTATCAGTAGCTCGCAGGAAGCCATAATGCGACATTGCTATCTAGTGACGTCATTTCATGCACACAGCAACCATTACAGTACGGAGCGTTTGCTTAAGTAGCTGAAGATGTAAAAATACATAGCGCATGGGTTTGAACTTCGGGATGCTCCTCGGGTTGTTTAGGATTGTTGGCAGTTTAGAGCAAAGCAGTAACAACTTTATGAAAACGGACGTGGTTTTATTTACAAACACGTTGACAAACACCACCAAAAATTCTCCTATAATGGAAAAGCCATGCATATCGTCCGCTAACTTTCTTCAGTGTATGACTCGTCCTTGGAAGCCTCCTCCGGCGCCTGCATGAAGGAACAGCAGAATTTATTAGCCTCAGTCACTGTTGAGTAGCGATTAAACATGTGCTCTCTCCTGATAACGAGAACCACCTTAATTTCAGCTGGGCTACATTTGAGCGCGGCGGCACGGATGATTTTCAATGCGTTAGCATTAGATCTCCTTAGCGGAAAAGTACCCGGCGTTGGCGTCCCCCCTGTTAAAAGTAGGGGGTGAGGAGGCAAAGTAAATAGAAAGAAAGAGCAAGAAAGGGAGAGCGAAGGAGATAAGTGAGAGGGAGAGGGAAGGGGGAGAATGGAGGGTTAGTCTGTGAAAGACAACGGATGGAAAGAGGAAACCCCGATCTCCAAGCAGAGCCGAGGGGAGGGAGAGTGGCGAGGGGGTACCGCGTGGCGCAGTGTGATTGCCGGATTTCATTGGGCGAGTCGAGATAGCGTCGCCATCTCACACAGCGACAGGTGACAGGACACGCCACCTGCCACTGTCAGAGGGGAATACTAATGCTTACGCATACTCTCCCGCACGAGGTGCATTCATCGTCTGTGACTTTTTTCTCACCGCTCTACACGAGAGGGTTAACTTCTACCATGGCAATTTACCTCAACTATTATGTCTAATTATTTTTATGCAGACTAGTGCTTTCGAGGCTCATGTCTGCTTGACAAGTCCACCGTTCAATTGCTGTTGCGAACAGCAGACCTACTCGCGCTTATGCTTGTATCTTGAGACGCGGTGATGGCGGCGGCGACTGTTGGCGCTGGCATTGTACTGGCGTATCTTGTACGACCGCAAGCGCATTAAAATGATGTTGTAGCAAACGAAGAAGAGTTACCTTTTCTATCCTGCTATATGCTCTTGTCGTCGTGTAAAACTGATTACCTTCATTGTTTCGCTTTACTTTCAGACATACTTTAAACTCGGAATGTAATATTCCATACACTGAAGGACTGACCGAGCTCACGAGACAGATTTGTCAAATGATCATCGCACGCTGGTTGCTGCCCATTGTTAGTCCGTGGCAAGGCACAGTCGTATTATAGCATGTACACCATTACGGGTCCAAGCGAATCGAGGACAGCGAAAAATTTATACGACAATCAGGGATGAATAAAGCATAAAAATTTCTTAGCCCTTGATATTGTACAATGAAGACATGAACTCCAACAATGGCTGGTTTGAATACACGGCGAGGTGTTCCAGTGTGTGGTTTTTAATTCGTTTTGCAAAGGAGTGGACAGATTTACTCCAAGGTGTCGACAGATGTAAAGGCAGCACACGAGTGGCAGCAGGGCTAGATTATTGAGGCACAACTAGGCTCCAGAGCCACTTAGCCACCCGAGGAAAAAGAAAGCGCTGAGCGCAGTGATATGCCAATTCCAAACTGTCCGCGAGTGCAACTTGTTCTGCATTACCAGCAGGGCTTTATTTAGTTCGTGGTGGAAATGCAGGTCTGTTTGCAAAGGCCTGGCCCTGTTGTTTTAAATGCTGGAGCTATTATTGCCGACTGAGAGGAAACCAGGGATCGAATTACGAAGCACTCTAACTACGGAGACATTCTGAAGAAAGTCTCAAAGCTCCGCTCCTATTGAGCTGCCCTCCCACAAGGTCAGGGCTGACGAATGACGAAAAGAAACGGGGTTTTTAGATTGCTCTGAGAATGACTGCTTATTGAGAGAATTCCTTTATTCGGCCCGCGCTATTCAGATTGTGCCAAATGCTACGCGCTACGTCGCTACTACAGTTTTTTAGCGGTCGCTGACAGCTACTGCGCACCGTGTTGCGCGACCAAACATGTGTGGAATCAATAAGATACCGTTGCCTAAGCAGACTTTCCTAAGCAGTGGCCTAAGCAGTCTGCCTGAGCAGACTTTCTGCTTCGTGCTTTTTTTTTCAGAAAACCTCTCCCTGCCATAATCTCCGTCTCACCTGCGGTGATCTATGCCTAAGAGGACTGCTCCTGCAGTCATCTTTGGTGCAGGCATCCCTGTTCAGCAAAGTGTGATTGACTCGAGCTTCATTTCGTAATCGGTGGGCGAAGCCATGGTATACTGCTGAGTGTTAATAACCCCTCGCAGAATGCTGTAATTTTATTTACCTACTGTATTGTGTTAGTGATGGAGAGTGGTCGATGTATTCTACTCAGGTGGCAGTGCTCGGCAACCCTCAAGGTGCGCAGGCTACAGCTGTGGCAGCCTGCGACTTTCAGCGCGTGCGTCCTTGCTTGTCGTCCACATTTCTCTACTTCCTATTATATTTTTACGCCACCCTTATCCCTATCTCTCAGTGCAGAGTAGCTCACCAGACCATTCTTCTGGCTAACCTCTCTGCATTTCCTCTATATATAGTATAGCATTCGCTAGAGCTACTAAATGTTCGAGACTTGAAGAGGTTAGAGAGGAAGGAGAAGTTTCATCAGCGATGAAAAATTTGGTAAACGACGGCTCGGGATAGTTACGAACGAGCAGTGGTTCCCTTCGTGTCATATAGACGAAGACTTCGTTGTTGGGTATGGTGTTGTTCTTTGACTTTATTTATTAGTTATATCGCATGAATTGCAGCACATGCAAAATTATACCACCCACCGAATATTGTAGTATACATCAATAGAAATAACTGATTGAATGACCCATTCATTTATTACCAGCATCTCAACATGTTAACAAAATGGTGCTAAAAGTGCTCGAAACAGAAAACGCTATCGTGCCCACGTGGAGTAAGGTGCAACAAAAACGCATTGAGCCAAAACATGAGGACCACTGGCCTCAGTATGGACAAAAGAACTGCGACCATATTTTACCATATCTAGTGTGGGAATACAATATGCTGAAGGAAAGGCAAAAACATGCAGTGTGAACTGGTTTGTTTTTTATTGTGTTCAGTTCACTAGTGATTTATCGAGTGCCTGTGGTACGTGCATACACTGTCGTACCTTCAAAAATGCATATTTACTCGGTCTTGCATACCGTGCAGCAGAAAGGAAGAAACATGCCCTTCTCTCGGACTTTTCTGCCCTTAGTGCTGAGTGGCGCCTACCCCTCTTTCTTTGGAGAGTTAGCAGCCTCCCGCACACCACGTCAAGAGATTAAAGTGGTACATGGCGGAAGGCTACCATAGAAACCGAGGAACTTTTCGCCGCCCATAAAGTCAAGACCTCAAAACGAGCCAGTATCATTGATTGAGCCCAGGCACAACCGCGGCTTATGTGCATTATGTTTAAATGCCCTATGCCCCCAAAATGAGGGGGCCCTGTTCACGCCCACTGTCATCAGTGTCCCCGAGCTGAGCGTCCCCCAATATCTCACAAAGGCACTCTTACTAAAGCTCCATCTACTAAAATAAATGCTTCTTTTGAGCAGTAGTTTCTTATGCAAAATGTCCATCAAATCAAACTAAACCGCTTATGAACCCCGCGCACGAAGCAACTTCCAAATGAGCAGCATCGAACATTCTGATTTGACTTCCAAATGTTCTCTGCCGACAGCCGACGGTACTTACCACAGCCATGTTAATAGCATTTTCATTGAACATTCCGATTACCGGAACGTACCTCAACGGCTTCGTGCTCGCAGCCGGCCACTCTGGCTGCCCACGCGCAGCCGCCAACACTGGGATCGAAGGCGAGTCCCTTCTGACAGGAAAGCGTCGATGCGATGCCATTGTTGCAGCTGTAGAACTCCTTGCAGACCCGAGGATAGTCCACATGTGGGAAGAAGCCGTTTGCACGGGGGCACTTGCGGGTAGATTTGGCCTCCTCTGCGTAAGATAAGAGCATTCGTTTCTTTTCCTGCGCGTATTTGCACTGACCACATCCTACCAAATTAGGCATGGTATATCTGTGATTATGTGCAACAGACAGCTGAAGAAACTTAAAGGACGAATTGTTACAGTAGCGATTGTCCTTAAGGAAGCTATTACTAATTCGTGTTTCTCCTCGCAGTGCCTAACCACTTCAGAAGGAACATGGCTGTCGGGAAGTCAAAACTAGACAACGAATGTCTCTGTCATTGCATATACTGGCCTTATTTGCTCCTCAGAGGGAATATAGCACTTTGGACGACTAATGTTTCGGTAGGCTGAAAATACACTGGAGGGTTAACGAACTTTTCATCAGGCAGAAACAGGTTGCAGGGCTTAGCACAAACAAAGATGGGTAATTCTTTACTAACAATCATGTTATTTGTGAATGGGTTCGTCTGGTGCAGAGAAGTAAAAAGCCGTCATGATCAATCAGGTCTAAACGAGGACTTTGGCACGATAGCTCAATGGTGCACCAGTTGACAAATGGCCATAACTTTGACAGAACATTTTTAATGACGGTAACAAAAACAGAAAAAAATAAAGTAAGTTTTCGTCATCTCTGCGAAACCATCATTCTTAATTGTAGTTTGCCTATTAGATAAATAAAGTATGATTGTGATAGTAAATACACATGAATCTTCACCATCACCCTAACTGTGCCTACTGCAGAGCAACCGCCTCTAAATTTTTTTCTTCTAATTACCCCTGTCATGGGGCTGCTGCGGCCCCATGTCCCCGAAAAGTCTAATGTCTTCCGTGTCCCGGAGCTTCTGCCGTCCTCCGCTACGCTTGCCTTCTCTTGGAGTCTACTCCTGCCCTAGCCCATTTGTTCTTGATTTCGACAACAATATGAGAACTCGCATTTACTCTCTGGCCCACTCTGCTCTCTTCCTATCCCTTAATGTCGCAGCTAGCACTTTTATTGCCATAGCTCTCTGCGTTGTCCTGAATACCAGTTCAAACATTTTAGTGAGCCTCCGCGTTTCTTCCCATATGTGGCAACCGGTGAGATACAGCTGTTATATACTTCTCTTTTGACGCACAATCGTGAACTGTAATTTACGATGTCAGAGTATGTGCCAAAAGGCCTCCACCCTGTTCTTATTTTCTTACGTATCTCACTCCTGTGACGTCCCGCTATCAACTATTGTGGTGTAGATTGCACAGATAGAATAGGTGGCAAACAAAGTAAAGCGAAGGCGCTGTTTCAGAAACGAGCCCTGAGGTATAGTACGAAAAAAGCCAAGTTTTTGGTGTATAAGTCTAGCATCCGTCCAATCTTAGAATACAAACTGTTACACTCGAGGTGGCCTAGTCAAAGACCGTACGCTTATTTTTAGCCGATGTCGGGCAACCGGCTCGCCGACGCAGACATTATTACAAATCTGTCTTCATAGGTTAGATAGCCGTGCGACACTCCCGCTCTTTAAGCCTTTCGATCTTCTCTCGCTCTACCTCAACGTAAATTATGTAACCTATATATCAGTTTCAACTACACCATCGAAACCCGTCAAAACCATTAGCTCAGCCTTGAGGAATGTTTTTGTGCATATATTACTTGTTTTTTTTTTCTTCTCGCGACCTGTGCGGGAGTGGAACAGTCAGATCACTTGGTGCTGGCAGAGCCTACTACTGAGAAGCCTTTAGAACAAGCACCTGAATATTGCCTAGTGCAAATCGCCGTGTTTTTTGCGTGTTTTAAATGACTTTTACCCTTCTGTAAACTGTGCAAATGGGATGCGGGATTCTGCATTTTGTTTCCTTTCATTGTTCAATGCATTTTAATATTTGGCCAATATTCTGCTTTGTTCTCTTTGTACACATTAAACTCAACAACCAACTCGCTCCTGCAAAAATCTCCAAACGTAATGATAGCATCGTGATGCAAAAGAAAAAACTGAGGTTATGTTCAAGCCGGAGTCCTCTCTGTAGCCATCCCCATCAGCCTAACTACACCCATTGCTGGACAATGGCCTGCCCCATATCTCTCCAACTAGCCGGGACGAGTGCCCACTGCGGCCATCTTATCCTCGGAAACTTCCTAAATTCCCCCGCCCGCTTAGCAATTTGCCGCCCATTCCTACAATTACCCGCCTTCTCTTGGAATCCAGTCCGTCACCCTTAACAACCACCGGTTATCTTGCCTACGCATTACATGCGTTGCATATGATGAGAGGTCTCCAGTGATCAGAGCACATGTGGAGAGAGAAATAGAAAGGTAGAGAGAGAAAGCGGCTGGCGGCCTGTTTTACAAATCGTTTTGGAGAATGGGGTTTAGTTACCGTGTAGAAAGAACTATGCATAAAAAAATGAAAATAAACAAAAAATAGTGTAAACCAGAAGCATCACTAATCTTTTACGGGAGGCTGGAAAGGGAATGAAAGAAAAAGATTCCAAACGAATCAGAACCTTTTCAGATTTGGGAAGGCTTTAAGCTTTCTTTACTCGTGGTGGTTGCCGGAGCACACTGCCGGAGCACTGTTTCTAACTCTTACTAATGCGAAAGCATTATATTCGTCACGGGACAGAAAAGCCGTCGCCTGAAGTTGTCGCCGGAAAATGTCGCCTCAAGGCGTCACCGGAAGTGGTCCGCAGACCGCGGTACCAAACGTCATGTGACCTAATACGACAAAGATTAATCGTGATAATGAGGTACAAAGTGGATGAAGGTGTAGTATGTCGTAAGCAGAGCTAAAATACTGTATGTAGCGAAGTGTCGTCGTATGTCGTAGCTGGAAACCAGATATACCAAACAGATCGGCTATAACGAAGTAAGGAGAGTGTAGTACGTCTAGCAGAGCTAATACAGGATATAAGAACGTAACCGGAAATTCTCGAAAGTAGTGTGGTATGCGTAAACGGGAAAGAAGTGGTGCAGTATGTCGTAACAGGAAATGGCGAAGTGGTTTAGTATGTCTTAACCCGAAATTGTCGACAGTGGTGCAGTATCTCGTACGCGGAAATTGTTCAAAGTGGTGCAGTATGTCGTAACCGGAACTTGTCGCAGAAAAGAAGCAAATCGCCGCAAAAAAGAAGCAGTCAAACGCAGCAGCAACAACAAATGATATTGTTTCGCAATTCTCCACTGAAGCAGACTTGAGTGCCCTCGTAATTTAAGGTATATGCAGTTGTGCTCCACGCGGCATGGGCTGGACAATATTATTTTTATTTCGTTTTTCTGCCCACACTAATTTATGACATTGGGTAGCCTTGCATCTTAGTAGAAACCTCTGGACTAAGTCGGGGTGTGAAGTCGCATGATTTTCTTTATCTTCCAGGCTTTGTCGGTGCTGCTTACTACACATCAAATGATGCTTACTAAAAATCACGGTGAAACTTCCTAAACGATACAGAAGAAATGTTTTGACTACCATTGGCAAGAAGGATATGGTTGCCACCTTCGGATTGATGCAGTCCCAACATTCTTGTCACATTCCTTGCAATACCTGATTGGGGGGGGGGAGCATGTCCGAGACCCCTGACATTACGCACTGCTTTTTCTGCTGTGCCCCACCATCTTGGCTTCCTGCAGAGTCGTCGAGTGGTTCAAACCAGGGAAAGACATGCTATTCGTGGCTTCCACTCTTTTCCAGTCTTTTTTATATTTTTGTCAGGAACATTCCAAGTGCTCATGGGAATAGTTGCCGCCTCGACACCGGGTCATCGCAGCCAAGCCATCGTGGCGCCAGCAAATTCTGAGCTGCCTATTGGACATAGGGTACTAGTGACTGGGCAGTAAGTGCATACGTGTCCAGCAGACATAATACTAGTTAAGTGGGCTCGTGGCACAATTCGCGCTCCTCTACCTGTCACACGACCACAAGTGTTATGTCTTCACACCCTGTGTGAACAGCTCCTCAGGCATGTCGTCGCAAATAAAGCGTAGCTTGTGTGGTATTGACTTTCGAATATTTGCTTCAGCACTGAATGTTAGCGGTGTTAAGCACCCGAATTAGCATTCACGTTTTTTTTTGTTCGCACCAAGCCTACGGCAAAATAAAGACGACAAAATGAAGACATGAGTACTAATCTGTGCGAACTTAACATAAAGCAAAGCGTGAAATTCGGCCCTGTTTTTTCAGCCCCGGACATTCAAGGCAACGTATGAGAGCTGTTTGAACGCACCGAATTTCTCTAAAAGGTATTGCCGTGAAACACTGTTCTGTTCGTTTTTCTGCGTTCTTTGTAGGTATACCGGCGCCGGCATGCGGCCACCATCATGGATATGACTTTGTTGCCTACGCGAGGCGCATACAGACCGCCCTAGAACTTTCACGCTCAGGCGTGGCAGTCTCCCCAATGCTCGAGATCCTTGTCAATGTTGTAGGCGTCTTATTTCGAGAGTTCATTGTCGTCGGCCGAGTGCATAGAGAGCAATCGGAAGTCGTACCCGAGGTCCTCCGATGAGCAGTAGCTGTTACCGCCGCTGCCAATTTGTTTTCAGTTCGCTGACATAATTTCCCCTAAATAATTATTCCACTCCCCCGCCAACATAATTTTCTGTCCTCTACAACCAAGCCCGTCATCATGACCACGTGACAGTGTCGAAACAGGGATCCCAAATCTGCAGGAACTTTCTCTTTTTTGCCGCAAGAATCGTGCTGGCTAACAGTAGCTCTGTAAATGATTGACTGCAGAAGAGCGATCAAAAAGTTACGCGGAGACATAACGGCTGCACATCAGCTGACTAGTACAAGTTTAGTTATTTTCTTTAACAAACTTGCACCGTTACAACAATACATGAAGATCGTGTGACAGTAAATAATCAAGGCAAAGAAGACTCTTTTAGCAAGGCTGAGACGTAGCCGCGTCGACATATACCGGTTTCCCGGACGCCGGCTGCGCACGTACATTGACCGGGTGGAGCCAGATGGAGCCGGTACGCGTGCTGCAGCCGGTGTCTGGTAAACCACTATACGCTTAAGCTAGTGCTAAATGACTCTTATACACTAATAATACGCTAATAATAATACACTAATAATGACTCTGATGCGTACATTGTGATAAATGGCTCTTATGCCGACTATAGCCATGCATATTCAGCGCAAGAGATGAAAACCCACACAGGAAGAAATGGCACAACCACTGACTGTTGTCTTCAAGTTCTAATGGAAAAGAGAATCCCAGGCACAAAAATTCTTTTCCTCGAATTTTGAGCCTGTAAAGACACTTTAATCCACCGATGACATTAATTCCGTTAGTTCTTTTTTGCGTCCGGTTGTTTATCAACGTTTTTTTTTCGATTAAAAGGACACTCCTTCACGCTATTTGGCTTTGCATTGCCCACAGTGGGACATACGTCTATTTATAATCGTAAAACTGTGGTGTTGAGAAGCAGCAAGCAAATCGGTGGAGATTGTGGTGTCGTACTGTACCGCTAAACTACCGAGAAATTTGCAGTATCAATCATTATGTAGCAGAAAGAAGTGACCTTTTTATGTGGGAGATCACCAGTCGAGTAGTGTAATCAATCTTTGTCATTTCACGCGCTCACTTATGTGTGCGCGCGTCTTTAATTGTGTGTATATAAGTGATGCTTCATACATAGTGCTTTTGCTTCGTTGTCACTTCTTTACTGTTCTAATATGGCAATGCAAACATATTTAACTTTATAATTGTAACAATCGCGTTGTATCATTCGCGTTAACACTCGAGAAAAGTCAGCCAGGCCCTTGATGATTTTCCTCGTCTGTTAATAAACTCCTTCTTATACCTCGCGATCCTCGTGAGGTGTGAAAGGAGCTGCGACGCATTCTGCGTTTGTAAGTTCCGGATAAAAATAACTTTGTCATGTGAGGTTTATTCCCCATCGTCAACCAGTCCACCAGAAGAGCAGGCTTTTTGCTATTAGCTGGCACCTCACAATATATAAATAAGTTCAAAGTTTGGCAGTTTGCAGCGCCAATTGCTCTGATTATAATAAGACGACAGACAAGTTTGCTTTGGCACTCTATGGTGATGCGCCATTGCACGACATGCTCCCCAGGCCAATGCTGCTTTATGTTCCGTACATTTGAATTTTACACCTACTTGTAATGGTGAAACAGGGCTTTATGCTCCGTGAAACTAAAGGTTTGCATCGTTGTCGAAACGCTTAAGTGAACAAATTACTATGCGTGGGATTTATCTTTTTAGAACTTTAAAATTGTAAAAGGAAGTCCACAATCGCATATCACAGCGTTCGTGTGCCTTCAGTAGACGAATACGCGTTGCGCAAACAATCTGAGCGCTACTGCAGAACCGGTACTCACGCAGGTAAGGTCTTCGAGAACAATCCACGTTGCTGATGTAGTCGCAACGCCCGTACAGCGGGTTGCCCTCGTGGAAGGCCATACCGTCAGCACACAGCTTTGGCTTGGCAACGCCCCGGCGGCACTCGTAGTACATGTCGCACTGCTCAGGGTCAGGGAAGTAGCCATTCCCGCTTGGGCAGCGGAACTCCACGGCGCTGACGATCCACGCTGTGCGCGTAGACGAGAAAGCAGTCATCGTCATAAAGCTAGGGAATAGCTTGTCTGCATAAAAGGGAAGCCCACTAAGCGGAGTGCGACAACCACAAATGAAAAAAAGAGGTTCTTGCGTAATTCTGAGAGGGATATAGTAATAAAAGTCGGCCACTAGGTTTGTAGTCATCAAACTATGTAAATGGGTGGCCAGAAACGTCTGTTTCTCATGTCATGAGGTTAAATTGACATATGAGCAGCACTGACATAGCACGTGCCTGCGGTGAGTGTAGCATATGTGGCCTTTGTGTTCGACGATTATTTGGCAGTTTTTGACATGCACCCGGTCACGGCTGGTGATCCTGTGGATATGGTCAGAAGCGCACTGAGATCCACCTGAGCCGGAAGCTTGTCGGTGCCAAGGAACGGACTCCAGACAACTTGTTTGCATTAAAGTGTCTCAAAAACAGGACAGGGTAGAAAGACTACAAAATGTGGCCTGTCATAGAACTTCTGCTAGATGTCAGTGATGCTGGAAAGAAAAGTTAAGTGAAATTACTCTACTCTTCCCGAGGAGCTACGTGCAGGAGTTCTAACTTTGACGGAGGTGTTCGGCATTAGTTTTTCGTGCGACATTGCTATTGTGAAGCGAGCCAAAGCGTGTACCACAACATCAGAAAGTAGCCATTAATGTTGGACAACTTCCTGCGGGTTGTGCTCTATAATGGGTCGCCAACTGTGGTGCACTGGGTAGCACAACTATGCTAAAGATTGTTAGGAACAGCGCGTTTCTGGTACTAGCAGGAATTTGACGGCACTTCTCACAAGACACACGCGGAATAATTGGCGACTGAAGGCATGTAAGGTTAATCGCTGGAGTAAACAAGGCACACTGGTGAGTGATGACGGATCCTTTGGAGAAGTAGATGTATTCTGAAGTTAGAAACCGTAGCAAAACACACAGGACAAGTGAAATGGACGACACACAGCATCGAGCATAATCTGCTTCAGTTCTCCTCTGTGGAGTTATGTTATTTCTAAATCGCACACGACCACCACTTTAAGACGTTACGGCTGATATAGCATCACTTGAAGAAGCAGCACAGAGCAATCATTCCTTATCGCAGGTTTTGAAGTACTTTCCTTGGTCGGCTCAAAAAGCCTCGACTTGAAGGAATGGAAATCTTTTTGAATAGCTCACTTTCATTCACTACTCAGCTGAGAGAGGCATTTTTGTCACGAAGTGAAGAAGTTCGTGCATCAGCCGTACATCCGTTTCGTTGCTAGCTGGCGAAAATTGCTCAAATGTACACAATAGGCAATCATCTTATTTTTTTCTGCTGATCCCCGACATGGTTTTTTTTCCGCCGCAGTGAGGGCGCTGTCGAATACCACCGCCAGCACGCTTAACACGAAGGCTCGAGCGCGTGTCCTCCTCTGACATTACCGTCGCTGGGTGTCGGCCACTGCGTCTGAGACAATATTAGGGTGGAAGCAGGGCACGATCTGTCTGCAACCTCCGCAAACACACCTTGCCGCATGGTCTAGGACTCAGCGCCCAGCGCTCAGGTGCTGTAACTTCAGTGCAGTACGTGCAATCGAGCGTTCGTGTTAAGCGTGCAGGTGGCGGTACCTGTACTTGGCATGCGGTAGTTTTTGCAGAAAGGGATGCATTTGAAGCTAAGTTTAGTTCGAATCAGTGCCCGTACCTTTTGTGTGCCTGTTATCTTTCATAGCGCTCCGTTTGCTTGCTTTCCACAATAGTGAACCAACTAGCCTTAGAGCACGTATGTGAGCAATGAGCGACAAGTAACAATGGCAGGCTGTGCGAATAACACAAAAACGATGATGCAAGCTGTCTCCCTGTGGAAGTAGGAGTACTGTTATATCCTGCAAAGCGAAAAAAAAATTTCAAAATTAATTGTTAGGTTTTAGCCCGGTGGAAATTCCTGTGCTCCTCATTGCAGAATTCGCCGCCGCGGTGGCTCAGCGGTTATGGTGCTTGGCTGCTGACCCAAAAGACGCGGGTTCGATCCCGGCCGCGGCGGCTAGAATTTCTTTGGAGGAGAAATTCTAGAGGCCCGTGTACTGTGCGATGTCAGTGCACGTTAAAGAACCCCAGGTGGTCGAAATTTCCGGAGCCCTCCACTACGGCGTCCCTCATAGCCTCAGTCGCTTTGGGACGTTAAACCCCATAAACCAAACCAAACCATCATTGCAGAATTCAACGGAACATACTACACCTGAGAGCACAGCTGTTCTCCTTGACGTTTTGACCAACTGCAACTTACGAGCATGTCGTCGTGAACAACTGCAGTTTCAGTGAAGCAAACTGCACAAAAAATTCAGGAGGCGGTTCCCAATCAGTAACGGAAGAATCAGCGAAAGCTCTTTGCGGTGGTGAATGTTATCTTGCTTATTCATTCTTATTTGTCTTCTCTAGTAAACTGAGCCCAATGTCAGTACGTTGTCACTCGCTTCGTCAATGTGTTGGGAATGTTGAGCGCCGCGGCGTATTACAGTGACGTCATGTGTGGCATCGCTACGATGTCACTCGTGGCGTCACTGCGTTGGGACCGCAAAGCGCGCTGCCTTGCCATTGCGCGTCACAATGACGTCATATCTGACGTACCTGCGTGCTGACGAATTATCGTGGCGTTACGGCTACGCTGAAAAATCGAGAAACATGGTCCCCACAGATGTCGCTGTAAAAATTCGATGATTGGGTGCAAGCACACACCGTTCTCCCGTTGAAATAAGCCTAGAGGCCAGCGACTCTGCAGGTGGTAGCGGTGCGTGCGACATTGGGCGCGGAGAGCAGTATTCGGTCAAAATATGCGACAAAAAAGAACTATTTTGCTGAAGTACTAACTAAACAGAAATGGCTTGTAGATAATATCCTTCCAGCGCACCTATAAGATTTTTCAGAGTCCCTCGGCTGCACCCTACCACAAGCTGCACACAGTCAATTTAAAATTAACGCGAGTAAACTAGGTTCCGCGTTCTCGCTTGCCTCTGCCAATAACCGATGCGGTGCACGACACTGCGAGAATAATAGTAGGCTTGAAAACATGTGGACCACTCATAAAAACTTGTGCTTGTTTTCCCTACACACTGTCAGTTTCAGTTTCAGTTTATTTCCCACAACAAGTACAGGGCATGTACGAGGTGTGGCGGGGGTGACGGGATAAAAGCTGCATCAAGGGCAGCTTGACTGGCCCCGTCTCCCCAAACAACATGGCAGCAAGCACGACAGTTCAGAAGGACATAAAATATATATGATGGGGAGAATAACAAGGAACAAATGGAAAAAAATATACGAACAAGATAAGTGCAAAAACAGTGAATGAGTGCATTAGTTAAAAAATACAATCAAATCTTACAGTATAGATTAGTTAATAATGTCGAATAATTTTTTCTTGGTTAGAACCCGCAGCTGCTCTTCCGTTAGCTTATATTTGTTAAGTGTACTAGGCAGCCTGTTTCGAAGCATCTGGAGACCGTAGTTAGTACGTGATCGCGGAACGTGCCAGTGTTCATGGTGGCGGGTGGAGCGAGATGATATGTTAATCTGCAAGTTTGCAACAGCTCGTAATGTTGTTATATTTTTATGGATTTCAGATTTCAAAGATGACAGCAACCGGCGCTCATAAAGCGTGGAAATTTTAGTAATCTTGTATTTAAGGAATAGGTCGGAAGTGTGGGCATTATATGGAGAGTTTGAAATGGCTCTAACTGCATTTTTTTGTAATGTAACCAATCTATTTAGTGATTTCTTGGTGCCAGTACCCCAAACAAGATGACAATATAAGAGATGAGGTGCAAAAAGCGTGTTATAGAGCATTAGTTTTTGGGGGACAGGTAAAAAATGTACTTTTCTCAATATACCTAATGCTTTGCACAGTTTAGTTTGTATGTTTTCGGCGTGAAAATACCATAGCATGTTTTCATCAAAAACGACACCCAGGGATTTTGCTGATGAAGAAAATTCTATTTCAGTGTTATCGAACTTCAGTGGATTAATGCGAACATTTGTTTGTTTAGCTTGAAAGAGAACTGCTTTTGTTTTGGTACAGTTTATTTTTAGGCTATTAGCGCTTGACCATTTACATAGTTTGTCCAAGAATAGGTTGGCGGATTTGACAAGGTCATTTGGATTGCTTCCTGTAAAAAATGTACTGGTGTCGTCGGCGTATATAACATAATTTATGGTGCTATCTAGAGATACAAGGTCATTGATGTAAGCATTGAAAAACAGTGGGCCGAGAATACTCCCCTGAGGTACGCCATGCTTATTTTTTTGTAATGAGGACATTTCATTTCCTATACATATTGCTTGATGTCGATTTGTCAAGTAACTTTGAACCAAATTAAAAGAAATACCACGAACACCATAGCAAGACAGTTTGTCTAGTAGGATATTATGATTGATTCTGTCAAAAGCCTTGGAGAAATCCACAAATAGTCCTAGTGTTAGTAGCTTCCTTTCAATATTATCTAAAATTAATTCTTTTTGCTGAAGTATAGCTGTCTCAGTAGATCTACCTGTCCGGAAGCCATATTGCGATGATGTAATAACAGAGTTAGCATCAAAGAAACCAGTGAGTCTTATAAAGATGATTTTCTCGAGTGGTTTCGAAAATATTGGTAATATTGATATTGGCCTATAATTTCCTAAGTTATCTTTTTCTCCACTTTTGTACACTACTGTCACTTTAGCAGTCTTTAGTTGCTCTGGAAATACACCGGTATACAAAACTAGGTTGTAAATATGGGTTAGGTATGGGGCAATAAGGTCAATGACAAAGCTAACCGGCTGCATTTTTATTCCATCTATATCCTCGCATTTGCTTCTCTTCAAAGCATGGAATAAATTCAGGACTTCACTCTCGTCAGTAGGATTCAAAAAAACGGAATGTTCTAATGGGGCAGATAGATATCGCTGGGCGTCGGTGTTGTAAGGACTTTCAACTAATGAGAGAAAATAATCATTGAATTTTTCTGCTAGTGCTTTTCCCTCGTACTGTTGGCCATCGATTTTTAATTCGAAAGTTCTTGTCTGATGCCTGGAAGGCAGAATTGAACTGAGTTTCTTCCATGCTTGTCTAGAATCCGGATGTATAACGCAAAATTTTGTGTGTCGTGGCTTTTCGACCTTGGAGCAAATCGTCTTCCTTTCCTTTCCTCCGACCTAAGAAGTCTAATTCTGCAATTTTCGAGTCAAAGTAGCTAGCAGAAGAGCTGCTTTCTCCATCCGTCCACTTCTGCGTTAATCTTTCCGCACGAAGCAAGTCGTGAAAAAAGCTAATGTCTTTTTACACACTCCGATAACGCTTTTTTTTCCTTTGGTGATCTATGCGCTTAGATTGGCACGACGCTTCTTAACGAGCCTCCGACCGCTTTAGCGGCACAAAAGTGGCCGTTCAAGCTCCCCAAGACTGCTTAGAGAAAAAGCGGCCGCGCTGCATTACGTAGTCAAATGGAGCACCAGGCCGCTGGGATTCATATGATTTTCCTTCCCCACCGCTGCAGAAATCGGACAGCGGTCCGACGCGGGAACAGCCTGCAAGCTCCAAGCAGCTAGCAGGTAAACATCATCGAAGCTGGCGGCGAAATTTTAAGGGTACAAGGCATGAATGGGTTTAAACGCACTTAAGGCTGCGTCTTTGTCCTGGTATACGTTATATCGCCCGCATGTGCGGTCGTTTTTGTGCGGCGCCACTTACCGCATCCCAGGAGGACGGCGAACGAGCGGACGGCTGGCCCCATGTCAAGTCTGTGTGCTGGCAAGTAGTACGTGGGACGTGCGCGATGAGCAGATTTGTGGCAAGATTTCCCTTGCCCCGGCTCAAAACCGGACGGTCGGAATGCGGTTCTCTGGCGCGGGCTTTCGCGGCAGACGAGTCACTGGCGCCTACCCTAACGGGCACGGCTGAGAGACGGGTTTTTATTTGGTCATTCTTCGTGTTCCGAAGAAGCTCATGTTTAATGGAGGCTTACGGCGAAGGCAATATGGTGAAGAGCGTGAGCCGAGCAGTGGCGCTTTTTCTTCTTGCCTGGGTGTCCGGCGCTTTAAAATGCACGAACTTTGTTTAGAGCCATTTAGTATTTATTCAGGAGGAGCAAAAGGGTTGAGTCAACAACAATGGTGCCATATGTGTCTACTGTCCTGGGCGTCCCAACATGCGCCAATGATAAGAAGAAACCAGCCGTTCTACATAAATAGAACCAGCTTAAAGCTGTTTGGCTTGAAGTGTTCAAGTGTCGTACATTGTTTCAGTAAGCCTAATAAACATCGTGCAAAATTATTGCCTATATTTTAGACACATGTTTTAGGCAATCAATTCACAATCGGAAAGCTATCGAGCGCAGTCCAAAACTTCGAAGTCCAGTGTTTCGAAGTAGAAAATATATCTGACGAGTTTTAAACTCATCCCACGTGACAATACTCACTGTGTCTCCTAGCGCGCCGAGATGACAGCGCTGTAAGCAATGACCTCGTTTAAAGAGACGTGCTTTATTTTTTCTTTACTGCCCACGATAAGTCCTTGGGTTGGTTTCGACTCGAAAATGAGTGCCATCGATTGCAGTACGCACGCAAAAAGAAACTTCTCTCCCGTCATCAGCCGCTCTTTCTATGGTCACAGAGAGCGCAGTGTTAACTCGATTGTACTTTGTGCTGGCTTAAATTTCACTCGCTTGTACTGCTTGGAAGTCATTGCACCGGAAGGGACTATCCAACATAGCGCTAGCCAGGCGAAGATGACACAGAATACACAGTACAGCGCGCCCACTGTTTTCCGCACTGAACGCGGCCAGGTCGCGGGTGTTACTTTTGATTTTGCCACCAGCGCCCACTTCATCCTATTTGCCCCGTCCCATTAGCGACGCCACCAAGCGCAGCTGTGTTGCCGAATTCTATGTTTCAGAGCTCTGCTGTCGGGGCGCGCGGATTCACAGCTAAAAGTTTCAGACTTTTGAAAGTTTTAGTTATTGAGCAACGAGTATCAACCACATACAATTTGGAGGACCAAACTAAATTGTTTAATGGTCCCTCCGATGTAAACTAAGACATTCCAAGGAGACGACAGCAAGAATGTCGCAGCTATCTCAAAAAGATGACATTAGAGTCTACTAGTAGACATTGTACTACAGTGGGGAAAACCAGGTAAACACGTGTTGTTTCTTGAGTAAAAGCGCACAAACCAAAGCACTAAAAAATACGGATTACTGTGAATTTACCAGAAAAATTTTGTTTTTGAAAGTCGTAAAACGTAATATTTGAGAGGTATAGCCTAGACTAGTTCTTAAACGAGTTCCCATATTCTCTAGTGTATGTAAACAATTATCAGTGTGTATTGAACAAAGCAACAGCTGATATCATGCAGTGGGCCTGTTGGTGTGTGGTGAGTCACAAGGAGATACGGTTGTGGAATTTAATGTGTTGTGAATGACTTATTATATTAAAGAAGCCGTATTAAAGCGTCTATATGCATATTTGCATATACAAGACTGTAAATAATTAGTCCAAAAGTTTATTCAAAGTTTTGTGCTGCAGCACGAACGGCTCTTCTTTGAAAAGCATATGAGGGCGCCACAGCCATAAATACGTGCATCCCCAAACACGCTATGTAGTAATTAATAACGGAATGAAAAAATGTGCGATCAATTTAAAGAACGGCATCCACTGGGGAAAAGAGTTCGGCATTTTGAAAGTGCATGTATACCGTGTGACGCATTTCCGGTTTCTGAGGGAACGAATGAACAAAACTTAGCTAATTATCTCTCACAGTACACAAGAATTCTGTAGTAGAAGCACGCTGAAGTCACGTGGTGTTTTCACTAATGCGCGGGCTCTTTTTCAGGGTGGAAAAAGTTATCAATAGAAAAGATGGCACTAAAAATTGCGATTTTTAAAGTTTTACGGTTGCTCTACAATTCGATCCTAGAATTTTCATCCGAAACGCCATAGCTAAAAGTTGGCGTCCTTTATTTATTTATTTATTATTTACTTGAAGAACATACATGTAATGGCCGTCAAGTACAGTGGACCAAAATGTGATTGATGTCTCGATATATCGTGCCTCGGTATATTTTAAGTTCCTTAAAGCTAGCTAGTACGCCTCTCATATTTCATATCTGGATGACGGAGTCGTATTTCACGACTGGCGTTTTGGTTTTCTGGGTGTTTTCATGTTACCTGTTTAGTTCGTACTGAATCTTTGCCTTGTTCTGAAATTTCATTCGTCGTCAGTCCTTTTTTCAGGCTTTTCGTTCATGAAAATGCTTTGTTCCAATTCCCCATACTTGGTTGCAGATTTCAATTCTTGCTGTTTCACACATATCCTGCCTGAATATTTTTTCCGCAGATTACCAACCAGAACTTCTAATGGTCCTGATGGCAAGGCTCAAGGAGCTGCTTAAGGCAGTCTTAAAAGACTGTAGACACCAAATTTTTGCTTTTCCTTTTGAACGACGTGCTAGAGCGTTCGTGTCTGTCTTGCCTTCCTCCTGTGGTCGTCTTTTTTTTGAGCTACCTTTTTATTGAAGTATGTGTCGCAAACTAGCCCCAGCAAGAAGTTTTATTGTACTACACGAAGCAGCCTGCGGTGTTCGCGGACGACCGCTAAGTAATTTATAATTGAATTTCTTCTTGACGCTGTTTCGGTTTCGATTTCATCTACCGAATGATGGCTGTGACGTGTAGTTGATGTTTATGTCTCGAGAGGCACAAACAAAAGCGTCCATATGACTGCTGATAAGTCCTTTGCTGTAATTGCATCTATCGAACAGGTTGGTATTTGTGCTGTAGTGATTTAAAACTGTGTATCAGCATTTATATTGTCAGTTTTTTTGTGCGTCACGTAATCTAAACATCAAGTAAACGTCATAGCAATCGTTCGGTTACGACACAAAAACCGAAGCAGCATGAAAGAAGAAATTCAGTTATAGATTATTTAGCAGTCATACGCGCAAACCACGAAGTGGTCCATGTATTCTAAAGTCTAAAGTATGATTTGAAAGAAGAAAACATGCTGTAAAATTTGGTGTGTATAGTCTTTGAAGTAAAGTATTTCATGAAATACTTTCTGTCATGCAAGTACCAAAGGAGTATGCCAATGCAGTCTAATGTCGTGGTAGCAGCGACTGCACCACGGACGCACCACCTAGTCTGCCTCCACTGCGATCACCTTAAAGGGCAACTCCGGCGATTTTTCAGCCATTTTAAGTTAATGGCTGTTTTGTGTTCCTAAGAACCTCCTGTAATGTGTGCTATAGAAGGTTTTCAAAAGCAACCGTAAAATAATTTTTAAACAGCAAAAAACGCAAAACTCGAAACCGAAACCGCGAAACCGAAACCGCGGAGGTGCCTTCGTGCGGTATTGACTGTGACGTCACGAGCGGGTTCGCCGCGCTGTGAAGTCCCCGAAGATATCACAACTACCCTGAGCCGCGCTGTCGACATGACTGAAAGCGCGGAGGACAGCTTTTCCGAGACCAGCGAGTCTTTAGAAGACGACTCATTCGACGATTTTGGACTGGACGAGCCGCTTTTCAGGTATGATCCACCGCCGCCCGAGCCAGCCGAGTCACACCACAGGCCGCGTCACCTGCAGCACGGAGGCGGTCTGAACTCGGAGAAGTGATTACTTGAGTCATTTCTCGTGCATGCATTTGTGACAGAGTCGTCAGAACAAAAGTTAATGAGATGCTCCCGCCGACAGCTGTTCGTGTGGCCAGCGCCGGCCGACCCAGCCTGACGAAAGAATCTGCTGCCGGAACTTTGCCGCGGTGCACAACGTCCTTACAGGGGCATGCATCACCAACAGTCCTCTCTTTGCGAAGCTTTGTCTCGACGGCGAGCTATTGGAAGTGAGTTCACGCCAACTACAGTTCTAAAATCCAACATACCGCTTCTTGACGGCCGCGCTTCGTTCAGCTGGCCGCTGCTATAGACGGTTGTACTAGAATAACGTTGGCACAGAATATGCCTTCAAGCGCCAGTTGAACGAAGCCTTAGCGAGTCCAAAGCTCTCTTTGAAGTACACGCTGTCTTCATAGCAATCTGGCGCGAAATGTTCTGAGCACAAGCGGGAATGCTTCCTCGGAGACCAGTTTACACGGCGGACAGCTCTCACCAACTTGTCGCGAAGGTTCTTATCGCTAGGAAACCTACGCTGGATCACGCCCGTTGTCACAGATCAAGAATTTGTGCACCCCACAGCACAACAGAAGTTGCCGTGACCCATCACTCTGGCGTACACAACACATCAGGCACGTTGAGATGGCGCGAAATTGCAGAGGTGGTCGAAATAATTCGGGAGAGCTCCACTACGGACCTCTTTCTTCCTTTCTTCTTTCACTCCTCCCTTACGTCTCGGTTCGGGTGTCCATTACTGCGTCATTTACTTTCCTCAAAACGAATTTTCAGTTTTCCCCTGCACTGCCAGCGCCAGCGCGCGCCCGACCAGCTTGACACGCCGCCCCGCCAGTGACGCCACAGAACAGGGTGGCCTGTAGAAGTTGCTCGATCAGTGGTTGCCGCTCGCGTCGAGGAGCGCTTGCTTTCAAAATTCGCTTGCGGAAAAACTACGCCGGTTTCAGATGCGAAATTTTACATGAGGCATCAGACTGTCATAAAGAATACATACTTAAAATTTCATTTCAATCGATGCTCATCGAAAAATCGCCGGAGTTGCCCTTTAAGGACCCTGCACAGTCAACACCTGCTGGCTGTGGCTCAACGATAGGGTCCATTGCTAGTCCCTGCTTTATATTCACGCAGCTTCTAACCTTTGCGTCTGCTTTAAAATTCGGCCATGACACTGCAAACTAAGGTTGACTAGCCAGACAGCCCTGCAAGCAGTATTTCTGTGTGCACTACATTTTCTCCATTCCTAGTGGGCAGTGCCTAGAACCGTCAACGCTATATTGCAATGACGCGTTGCACAGACACAGTCGTCATATATTTCTGCCGTTCATTTTGGCGCCAGTGGTTTTAGAACAGTTTGGCATCAGTAAAGTTGTGCCGGTGGTGTTGCTCCGGTGGTTTCCAGCAACTGGATGCACCGCTTGAAGGGCTTCTCAATGAAGTGACTTCCAGGCGAAGCGATTCAGAGAGAAACGATGAACTTTTATACAGGCTATTTACAGATGGGTACAATATTCAGTACGGCCAAACTATCCGCGGCCGGCCTAGCCGACCGCCTGCACAGAGGCGAGGGACACCACGTCCCAACAGTCGAACTGGCGCGCCTTGCACCAGCTCTCAACGGCCGCTACTCCGCGCTCGGCCCGACCGAGCGCCTGACAGCTACGAGTAGCTAGCAACAAAAGCCCTCGGGCGCGGGTCTCTTCACGAGTTCACCCCGATCCCGCGCCCCTTTCCACACGCCAAATTTGAACTGTGTTACAGCTTCCTGCCTGACATCAGTTTTAACGAATAGGAAAGCTCAGAACTGATGTCAGGGTCTTCCCTCACCCCGAAATTCCTCCCTACGTGGCTGCGCAATCCTCCGCCAAGTGGACCGGAGGCGCGTCAGACGTGTGGGGCCAACGGACACTTTCAGCTCCTAACCGTGCTGGCCTAGTATACCGCCCGTCGCGTAACGCGGCGAAACCGAGACCGTTCTCGCTTGTTTATGGCCGGCGGCTTCTCCCCCCGGGAGGCAGGATTCCGGGAAGATGGGGGACAGGAGCCCAAGGTCGATGTCGGCACAGAGCCCCGCCATCTGGAGTGGCAAGGGAAAACGCAAGAACGAACGGGGAGACCAACCGAAGAGCATGGGCGTTCGAGCCGCTCCTCCCCTTCCAACGGCACGCACTAAAACAAAACAAACAAAACGAAACAAAACGGAGCGCGCAGCCTAGTCCACTCTCCTCTCGCGGAATGTTCGTAACACATGTACAAAAAGAGGCGGCAGCGTGCCGAACCCTACACCTTCCCCCCAAGACTCGGCTAATCTATTAAGAGATAAGCCGAGGCAACAAACAACAAAAAGGGTTCGGCAAGTATAGCAGTTCAGTACATCGGCACGAGTAAGCTGCAGGAGCCTGTGGGCCAGCATGCCGCGGCCTTTCGTCACACACTTCACTGATACATGCTAGAGAGTCCACTAAACAAACACACACAGAACACTACCACTTTCGCTGAGTTGGATCAGGGTGTGTCTCTTAAGTCCAACGAGTCTGTGTGCACTGTTCCCTGGTCCAGTTTCCCAGCGGTCACTGCGGGACGTCAGCCAGTGTACTATTCCAACAAGCGTTGGGGATCCTAGACAAGGCATCCGCGTTACCGTGGTCGACTCCCCTGCGATGCTCAATGTTAACATTGTAGCGTTGGAGCGCCAGAGCCCAGCGCGTAAGCTTTGCACTGTGGGGCACGCTGCTCGTAAGAAATGAGAGCGGATTGTGGTCAGTGATGACAGTCACGGCGGCGGAAAACACCCACGTCTCAAACTTTTTTAGTGCCCAGATTACCCCGAATGCCTCCCTTTCGATTGCAGCCCATCGCATTTGCGAGGGTGTAAATTTGTGACTGGCGAAGGCTATCGGCGTCTCAGTGCCGTTGTCAGAAAGCTGCGCCAAACAGGCACCAGCTGCTACTGCCGACGCGTCTGTGAAAAGCAGATACGGCTTCCGTGGGTCCGGAGTGGTCAGTGCAACCGCCTCGCATAGAGCTTTTTTCAGGGCTTTGAAGGCTCTGTCGGCGTCATCTGGCCATGGTATTTTATTCGGCACGCCCTTGCCCGTTAGGCGTGTTAGTGGAAGAGCGATTTCTGCAAAATTCGGAACATAGCTACGGTAGTAGCCACATAGCCCTAGGCAGCTCCTCAATTCTTTCTTGGTCTTAGGGACTTGAATGCCTTCAATAGCCTCAATTTTCTCCTTGGCTGGGCTATGCTGGCCTGAACCGACAACATGCCCCAGGTAGCGGATTGAGGGCAGCGCTATTTGGCACTTTTCCCAGCTAGCATGCAGGCCCACCTCCTCCAAAGTGGAAAACACACGGTGCAGATGACGGATGTGCGATTCGAGCGATGGGCTGAACACGGCGATATCGTCTAGATAGGCGCAAGCGTATTCTTCCTGCCCGGCTAGTAACTGGTTCATGTTCCTTTGGAAGGTAGCCGCCGCGTTCTTAAGACCGAAAGGCATCACCCGCCAGGCAAATTGACCTAGGTGCGAGATGAAGGCGGTCGGAAGCTGAGGATCCTCAGCGAGCGGCACCTGCCAATAGCCGCGCCTGAGGTCCAGAAGGGTTATGAACCTCGCGACTCCGACTCGCATGATCAGCTCCTGGGGGCAACCCATAGGAAATGCGTCCGTCTCGGTCACCGCATTCAGCGCTCGATAGTCTATGCAAAGACGTACCGACCCGCCCTTTTTCGGAACACACACGATCGGGTGTGCAAAAGGGCTTTTGCATGGGTAGATGAGGCCTTGTTCGAGGAGTTCATCAATCTGCCTCGTTACTTCGTCTTTTAAAGCCTCTGGGATCCTATAAGGGTGCCCTCGCTTTGGATTTGCCCCCTCCGCGAGTTTTATGCTGTGCTCGCCCACGCGTGCGATAGATGGTTCGTTCCGAAACAATGCCTGGTGCTGCTCGAACGTGGCGTGCACCAGCGCCGCGGCATCCCTGTCTAAGTGGCTTGTTCTATCAGGCTTAAGAACTACACAGTCCTCCAGGAGGTTCTGTGCGCGCGGGGTGTATTCGACTTCTCCGAAGTCGCAATCGTCATGAAATATGACGCTCACCGAACCCACCTTGCCGACGTAGGGGCGTAGCTTATTTGCATGTACTAGCATGCGGCGACCGTCACTCATCTGTACGTAGTACGAGTGCTCGCGGTACCTTTTTGTCACCACCCCCGGCCCCAGCCACTTTGGGTACATTTTCCCTGGCCTCTTTTCGTCGAAGACGACGACCGCCTCGCCTTCGTGAAAGATTTTCACCATTGCATGCTTGTTGTAGTGTGACGAGTACGCCTCCTGCTGTTTTCTAGTCGTTAGCTCTGCGGTGTCGGCCGCGATCTCGAGCTGTGCTTTCAGTTTCTTCAGGTACTCGGCCGGGGCGCTCGCCAGTTCCCCGGGTACTTCAATATCTCCCGCCCAGCTTTGCTTTAGGATACCTAGTGGTCCTACTGGGTCTCGGCCGTAAAGCATTCGGAAGGGCGACACGCCAGTGGTGTCGTGCGGCACCTCTCGATAGGCCCAAAGAAGAAAAGGGATGAACTTGTCCCAGTTTTTCGGTTCCTTTTCAATTACGTGTGAGAACATGGTCTTAAAGACTCTGTTCCACCTCTCCACCGACCCATTGCTTTCCGGATGATTTGGGGCGGAAAAGCGTGGGGTACAGCCGAGCCTTCCAAGAAATTCCTTCGTAAGTGCGGCTGTAAAATTGGTGCCGCAGTCTGAGCACACTACCTCGGGAACACCCGTCCGGCTAAACACCGAAAGCAGCGCATCGCAGGTTGCCCTGGCGGACAAAGACCTAAGGCAGACTACTTCTGGCCAACGCGTGCACAGATCTATTATGCAAAGCGCGTATCTATGTCCTCGGCCAGACGATGGCTCGATCGGACCTATGACATCTATGTTCACTTTCTGGAAAGGGAACTTCGGGCGAGTGAGAGGCGTTATCGGTACCCTGTCAGTTCGCCGGCGGTCTGAACGCACTTGACAGCCATGGCAGCTGTCACAGTGATTGCGAATATCCGACTCCATGCCCGGCCAGTAGAAACTGTACTTGAGGCGAGCTTTAGTCTTGCGAAAGCCCAGGTGTCCCCCCCAATAGGACTCATGCGCTAGGCTTAGTGCGGCCTCGCGCCATAATCTTGGCAGCACTAGCTGCTGTACCCCCTGGCCTAGCACCTGGTATTTATGATACAAAACTCCGTCTACGACTGACATGCCCGCCTTTCCCTGCTTAGCGTTCTGCCAGGCCTCACGCAGTGTCTCGTCCTCACGCTGCTCAACCCGAAACTTCTGTGCTCCGCCAAGCTCAGCCGTGCTATCCGTCTGTGATTGCTCTCCTTCATTTCTGTCAAGGGTCTGCTCGGGCAGGATTTCGTCCTCGAACGTCAAAACTAACTCGGCACCCGCGTCTGGCCCTGATTCATCCGGTCTGTCTTCACCCGGCGGCGACAGAGTTCCAACCGCCTGCACGAGACCCTCGCTGTCCGATTTGCGCGTGTCGTGCAGCTGTTCCCATGCGTCTGCCGAGATTAGGCAATCGGCGTGCGTGAGCTTGTCGGTGAGCGCACACGTCACCGGTGTTGCATCATCCACATTTTCAATTAAGGAAGCACCACGATACAGCTTCAAAGGAACAACTGCCAGCTTCGCCTCTACTTTTTCTCCGAAGGCGGAGATGAGATCGATTGTCCCATGTGGGGATACAAACTCTTCAGGTACAAGGCTTTCGCGCACTACGGTGATATCTGCGCCGGTGTCCACAATGGCGCTGAAAACTGCCTCCCGACAGCTGATTTTAACGTCCCTGAGAGTTGGACGCGTGGTCTCCGAGGCATGGGTGGACACGCGTGCCGTTAGCTTATCCTCGTGCGGCGGACGCTCTCGTTTGTCAGCTGGGTTCTCACGATCAAATGGGCAGTTCGCAACAACGTGCCGCCAGCTTCCGCATCGGAAGCAGCCACCCGATCGCGATTCCTTTCTCTTTTCTCCTCCTGGCCTGACTGCAGCCCTTACGTCTCCTCGTTCTGCCCCAGGCTTCTGAGCAGGTGGGGCCTCAGACCTCGGTTTTGACCGGTTATCAAAACCCTTAAAGCTGTCGGCTTTCCTCTGTGCGCTTCCCTTCCCGGCGGCTTCCTCGTACGTCTGTAGCAATGCGGCTATATCATCCGCGTTCAGCCATTTATCACCCTCGCGCAGCTTGACATATTTCCGTGCTTCTTCTGATAGCCCCTCTTTGAGCTGGTCGGCGACCAGAAGCTTCAGAAGTCCGTCAAAAGTCGACACGCCCCGAGACTTTAAATAAAAATTTAAATAACTCTGGACGCGTGTGACAAAACCCTTCCAAGTTTCTTCGCGCCTCTTGGTGGCCCCTGAAAACCGCCTTTGGTACTCTGCGGCTGAAAGTTTTAATTCGTCTAGGACCACCGTCTTCAACTTATCGTAGTCCCTGTGCTGTTCTGCGGTGAACCGAGTCGATAAGTAGGTCACCCGCTCGGCCAGCACCGGGAACACAAGCTGCGCCCAGTGTTCCTTCGGAACGTTGTAAGCCCTGAGCGAGCATTCCACTGATTCGAACCAGACGGGCACTTCACCGTCTGCAGGCAATTTGGGGAACGCGCCGGCGAGTAGCTTAGCGTACTGTCTCAGCCGTTCGTCTTCGGAAGGCGCAGCATTCTGGCTTCGAGCACGAATGATTTGCATTTCAAGCTCTAAGGCTTTTATCTTTTTTTCGTACAATTCCAGCTCTTTATCAATGTTTTGGCTACGCCGTGGCCTCGACACCTCATTGCTGCCCTTGTCACCACCGTCCCCACTGTCACCACTGTCACTATCGCTGTTCATTGTGGATGCCTTGTCAGGGTTAAGATGCCCAAATCGGGTTATCATTAACTACGCCCGCCGTAGTCAAACAGTGACCGTTAAGAAAAAGGAACCAGGGAACTCACTCGGAGCTGCTCGCAGTGTCCTCTTTTCGGGCAAGAATGAAGTCGACCACCTAAGGAGCCGATTGAAGCCGCTAGCTGCTGCCGTTGCTCGGGGATGCCACTTGGCGTCCGCTGAAGGTCGTGTCTGCTTCAATTTCCCAATTGCCGCCGCTGAAGGCCTTGTCTTCGGCGTTTCACGCCCGATGCTCCTCGCACCTTCGTACCCTTAGCCTGTCGTCCACTCGGTATCTCGCCTTGGATACCGAACTTCGTCCTCTCCTGGGAGCCGCTGCAGTGCACCAGTACTGTCGACTGCGCCAGTAAAGTTGTGCCGGTGGTGTTGGTCCGGTGGTTTCCAGCAACTGGATGCACCGCTTGAAGGGCTTCTCAATGAAGTGACTTCCAGGCGAAGCGATTCAGAGAGAAACGATGAACTTTTATACAGGCTATTTACAGATGGGTACAATATTCAGTACGGCCAAAGCGAGGGACACCACGTCCCAACAGTCGAACTGGCGCGCCTTGCACCAGCTCTCAACGGCCGCTACTCCGCGCTCGGCCCGACCGAGCGCCTGACAGCTACGAGCAGCTAGCAACAAAAGCCCTCGGGCGCGGGTCTCTTCACGAGTTCACCCCGATCCCGCGCCCCTTTCCACACGCCAAATTTGAACTGTGTTACAGCTTCCTGCCTGACATCAGTTTTAACGAATAGGAAAGCTCAGAACTGATGTCAGGGTTTTTCCCTCACCCCGAAATTCCTCCCTACGTGGCTGCGCAATCCTCCGCCTAGTGGACCGGAGGCGCGTCAGACGTGTGGGGCCAACGGACACTTTCAGCTCCTAACCGTGCTGGCCTAGTATACCGCCCGTCGCGTAACGCGGCGAAACCGAGACCGTTATCGCTTGTTTATGGCCGGCGGCTTCTCCCCCCGGGAGGCAGGATTCCGGGAAGATGGGGGACAGGAGCCCAAGGTCGATGTCGGCACAGAGCCCCGCCACCTGGAGTGGCAAGGGAAAACGCAAGAACGAACGGGGCGACCAACCGAAGAGCATGGGCGTTCGAGCCGCTCCTCCCCTTCCAACGGCACGCACTAAAACAAAACAAACAAAACGAAACAAAACGGGGCGCGCAGCCTAGTCCACTCTCCTCTCGTGGAATGTTCGTAACACATGTACAAAAAGAGGCGGCAGCGTGCCGAACCCTACAGCATCCGTTTCAGTGATACTTTTCCTGCAGTTGTGAAAAAAAGTTATTTTTCAAATGTTCAGAATGGGAGTTAAGCTGCGTAAGCTGCTCCATCGGCTTTAGTATGACAACTCTGACAACCTGGCTAAGCAATACCGCTTCAGCTCTAGCACAATAACCAAATCCTGTCGTCTACCTTTCTTCCTTTGTCCTCATTAGCGCATCCGTGGGAGTGTAGCCTTAAACCTGCGAGCTGCTTGGTTCCCATCAGTAGCTTTGGCACTGAGGCCTTTAGTGCAGCAAACGCCGCCGCGATGGCTCAGTGGTTATGGTGCTCGGCTGCTGACCCGAAAGACGCGGGTTCGAACCCGGCCGTGGCGGTTGAATTTCTTTGGAGGAGAAATTCTAGAGGCCCGTGTATTGTGCGATGTAAGTGCACGTTAAAGAACCATAGGTGGTCGAAATTTCCGGAGCCCTCCACTACGGCTTCTCTCATAGCCTTAGTCCCTTGGGGCGTTAAACCCCATAAACCAACCCAAACCTTTAGTGCAGCATGAATTATTTAATTTCTGAATAGTTTTTAAACATGAATATTAATCAAGCTTCAACAATATCTATTTTTACAAAAAAAAAATCCTGACTTCTTGCTGCGGACATTGCCTCGATCCTCAAGATGTGTAATTACTTTGGTATGGCTTTTGCTGCGATCTTTATTACAGAAGGAGTTTCCTGTCTCCTTTGACGCCCTGACTCGGAGCAACTCACTGCAGAACGAGCCTGTTTTTTGACAAAGAGTGGCTTTTCATGGTGTCATCTCTGCTCGAAGGGGTGTCACGTCTCTTTGCATCCTTTCATGGATTCTCATTGAACTTCTAGAAGAGGCATTTCGTAGAGCCCACGACTCTGAAGCCGCGTGTCAAGGCACTTGACCTCATCAAGAGCAATGCAGGTGGCTGTCTGTAAATGGTTATGTTCGAAAGTCAGCTCCAGGCCCTTTGAATTGTGTTCTAAATAATAAAAATATTCTTTAGTTTAGTGCCTCTATTTCCAATAAAGCTGTAACCTTTGGCTTACATGGGAGTACTGCGTTTAAAATATGCCACCTGAGGAAGTGAGAAATAGGCCTTTGGTGTCATAAATCGCAACATAGAGCAGAGAAAATTAATCGAAAATTTGCTATTGAAATTACTTCAAATGACCAGAAACACTCTTTAAAGCACTATAGACGGCCGGCGTCATTATGTCTATTTTAATATTAGCCAGTCGCACTTGTCACAAGTGTTATCTGTGGCGCCGCAGGGCGCGGTGCTTGAGCAAAATCTTTTCTTTCTTTTTATTAATGAGCTTGCCCAGCACATCGACGCAACAGTACGCATGTTCGCGGACGATCCCGTTATATGCCAAGAAAATAAAAGCCCTGCTGACGAAATAACGTTAAACAGCTCGTTGGAGTACGTATGCAAGTGATGCGACAAGCGGCAAATGACCCTGAACCTAGGAAAAAGCGGCCTGCATGACTATGACCAGAAAAAAAAAACTCCGTTAAATTTCACTTATTAAATTCAAGAAAAGACACTCATAAAAGTGGAACAATTCAGGTATCTTGGCGTGTCTATTACCTCAGACTTACGATGGAAAAAGCACGTGACAAACATTGCCACAAAAGCAAGCAAATTCAGCACTTAAAGGGCAACCGATGCAGTTTTAGAATTCGATGAGTTTAAGGTTGCCGAATCTGCAAAATTTGCAGGAAAAGCCTGCGGAATCGTTTTGCTCTAGCATTTGAAATGGTGGCGTAATCGCGGAATAAAGTCGTCGTCGGTGTTCAGCTTCTCTGAAGTGCGCAGTGACAGTCAGAGGCCCCGATAATGACGTCACGTATGACAGCACTACGTTTCCAGCGAAGAAACGGTTATTCCATGGAAGAAAAACGACGCCATCGAAGGTGAAGCTCACGATACATTGTTTGGAGCCATCTGACGACGCACAGCAGCAAGCAGGTGTAAGCAGCAGACATCTGAAATTTCGGCAACAATGACGTCACTGCAAAGTTTCCTTGCACTCCTCCAATGTAGTAAGGAGAAGCCTAAACGTAGTCGTGGTTTGAATCGACGATTATGTCCCCTTTTTAAATGCTAGTGCAAAAATACTTTCCATGCTTTATCTGGAAGCTTGATAAATTCGAATTCTTGAATAACCTCGAATTCTCAAAAAACCGTTTCGGCTTTCTTTTAACACAAAAAAGGACGATCACTTCGACCTGCTTCATCAGAACCAAACAATACTTCGACATATTACAGAGTGTCCAGTGAAAAGCTGTGCGATTTATCTTCAATAAACACAGCCGAAATGAATCACTTACACTGCTTCTGCAAGTAGCCTGCCTTCCTACGATACACATACAAGCCATATTGCTGTGGCTTATTTTTTTTCCTGCTTTTGAATGACAGCACGAACTCACAACAAAGAAGCATACAAGTTATCTAACCACATACACATGACATGGTGATACATTGAAATTTTCTTTTTTTTCCCACATGTGATCCGAGAGTGGAATTTGTTGAATTCTGAAATTGTAATCAAGATGTCACTTCAAACATTTTTGTCACATTTCAAAAGACGCTTTGAATATCCTTAATATTTCCACTATTTGTGATAAACCATGCTGCTTCTTTTCCTGTGCAGTTTCAATTTACGTGAACCCAGTCTTCTCATGGCCTCAAAGAGAGTAAAACATTATGTATTAAATAAATAAATCAATAAATAATAAATGCAACTGCAAACGAGCACTTCATACTGCTGATAGGTACCATGCTAACTCCTCGATGAGCTGAACATTTACTCAAAAAAGAACCCGTCTCCTGAGAAAAAGTAATATTTTGCTATTATACGATTCTCAACATTTAATAGCTCTCCGTTCGCGAGAGTAGAGCTCGTAATTTTTTTCTTAGGAGTAAATGAACTAAATTCTGGGCTCCCACTAGAACTAATAACTTCCTGGAAATCTGTACTTCCCCATAGCCTTCCGGTCATCTGGAATCCGTCTGCCATCGTCTCTGAGTGATCGCCCCGTTCACTAACAGGTACCGACGCCACTTAGGTCAAGTGAACAGTCCCCATTATGATAGCTGTGGCTCAGTCAAAATAGTGGACAAAATTTTGTTAGAATGATTACCTTCGCAGAGGTGAAAGCATCCAGCGAGCACAACATGGTGACCATCATACAAGTTAAAAGATAGCAAGCCACTAGCATATCGCATTCTTATCTGTACAATCTTATAATATGCAAAGATACTCCGGTTTCCGCATGTGCAAAAAGACGTAAA
Source organism: Amblyomma mixtum (assembly GCF_055824585.1). Lineage (NCBI taxonomy): Eukaryota > Metazoa > Arthropoda > Arachnida > Ixodida > Ixodidae > Amblyomma > Amblyomma mixtum. The sequence continues at coordinate 326,510,864 of NC_143014.1, read as the reverse complement.
CATACCTGAGTCAGTGCAATGAAAAGCGATTCGCTTTTTCACGGCACGTTTGTTTGGTTTGTGGTTTAACGTTGCAAAGCAACTCAGGCTGTGAGGGACGCCGTAGTGAAGGGCTCCGGAAATTTCGACCACCTGGGGCTCTTTAACGTGCACTGACATCGCACAGTACACCGGCTCCTAGAATTTCGCCTTAATAAAAATTCGACCGCTACGGCTGGGATCGAACACGTGTCTTTCGGGTCAGCAGCCGAGCAGCACAACCACTTAGTCACCGCGGCGGCCCTTTTACAACAGGTACCGGCTCAATAACTCCCTCACAGGACAGCGCAGGCCTCGCCACATTATCAAGTCACGTAACACTATATAAGCAAATGTTTTTACCAAAATTATTTCATGATACAAATAACATGAATCATGCTGCTTGTATTGATTTAACCGCTCTAGAGGAACACGCCACAAGCACGAATTCAAGCTAAATGGATACTCCTGGGTCAACAATATGCGCCATTTCCCTTTCTTCCCACGAGCCGTACGCGAATGAAACGTCTTAGGTAACTTTGGCTTCCAACAGAGCTTTTTCACGGGCTAGTTGGTGCATAAAGTTAAGTTAAAGAAAGAGTGCAAAACCAGGGACTCGACACGACTACACAGCGTCTGTGTGGTCGTGTAATGTCCTTGTCTTTTGCGCTGTTTCCTTCACTTTCACTTAGCTTCATAACCTCAGTAGAGCAGTTCATAACCTCGCAGGATTATTAAGAAAAGTTCATTGAGCTGACGGCTGCATGAGACCTATCAACAAGCTAAAGTTGATCACCATCTTCAGTCTCTTTTTGATTGGCATGTGGCTCCATGTTTGGTGTGTACTCTGTGTATGAATGTATTAATGAATGCTTTACGATATGTGCAAATGGTTTGGTTTGGTTGTCGAAATTAGAACACCTTGCGTGTTTGTCATGTTATTCCTTGTTCGATGTGTCCGCTTACGAATGCTTTGCTGCGATTCATGCTTTCTTACATTATTGATTGTTGATTTTCAATTATCTTGCATAAAAACCCACTCTTGCATAAAAACCCACAGCTCCAAGTGGGAACAGCAGTCTATTGAAAAAAAAAACACAGTGACACTAACGATGAAGTGTGTTTTAGGTTCTCTGAGCCTCCCTTTGGCAGCAGCGCCGCGCACTGCATTGTTTATTCTCCTCTCTGGAGGACCTGAGACTGGTTGGTAAAATTTAAATCCTCCTCGTACCCCTCTCGCTGTACGTTCGCCTTCTGGGCCCTATTATTTTTAATTCTTTTTATGGCCCACACTACTTTATTCACCTTATTCCGCTGCGCTTCATGCGGTGCAGGCTGGGCAAAGTTATTTTACCGGTTCACTGAGTTTTTGAGAAGCTAGACCTTGAGGGTAACCTTGGCCTCAATAAATAAATACTGCGCGACTGCGATTCGAACCCGCTGCGACACGAACAGCTCAGCTTCGCTGGCCATCACACGAAAGCATTATGCTAGCGTCGCCGCCGGTAACGGCAGGTGTGTACCTGCAGCACACTCACACGCTGTGCATTGCACATCGTTTTCTCCATCAACTAACGAGACTGCAATGAAGAAGATGATAATGCGCCGATGCCAAAGATGACGAAGCTCTTGAGACGGCCGGCTGACAACAACGACACTCGTGCTGAAGAACTGTTCCTTGTCACCCTGCCTCTCTCGTCGATACTTCATACATTACTACTTGTGCAAGAGTCTTCTTTACCGGTGCTTCCCACGTGCCAATAAGCTAACCTTCACCATTGTCGAACTAATGAGGGCAGAAGTGACGGCGATGCAGGAAAGAAAACCATGAACCAACCAGGCTAAACACCTGATTTCACATGCCTGCTAGGTTTAACCATGTTAAAATCCCACCACGTTTCTTGTTGCTTTTTTTCTGCCCACACTAATAAACGTATATTCACTCTAGGCTGAAACTTTTACCGGCCCCTTTGCAGGATAGTGGACATTTTCGCTGACCTTAAAACCTTGCATTCCCCTTCGATGTGCAGTCTCCCCAATCCAATGACTATATATTTTTTCTTTACTTCCTTCTCTAACCTACACTTATTTGCCTTGCCCTCCCATATCTTTTCCCCACAACAGATAGCATGTCAGCGCCTTTCACATGTCGGTGAAAACGTCACTTCTTTATTAAAGGGCTCCTCTCTCGGTCGCGACCAGCTTCTGTTTTTAAAGTATCCGCCAACAGGTCTAAAGTCCACATGGTATTTTACAGGCCTGCTATGGATACTAAGCCGACATTCCTTAACTAACTATGCACCTTAATTCGCTCATAATAGTGAGTGTCATTGCTCAGTTAGACAAACTAAAGCTGCACCTCGGGCAAATCGCCGGGCTTCAGCAACCCAGTTCATCGAACTGATTTCTTTATGCAGGGACATTTTGCTCTGAGGCTAAAAACAGCGCTGTTTTTAGCCTCAGATCATGCACCAACCAGCCCAAATTTCCACCCTTTTGAAGTACATTTTGCTCCTGCCCCAGTTTTATTACAAAGTCAATAATGGGTGTTTCACGTAACTTGAGCCAAGGATGAACCAAAGACATTTTGTTAGTTTTTATATGGCGCTCCTCACGTTGTAGTGTACAGTATGCTGAATTTCTTAATTAAGGTAAGATGAAATATGAAACATTCTTAATAGTCACTTTATGGCCAAGTGCGTTTCGTTAAGGTGTGCATAGGGTTCATAAATAACCGAACCAGTTCTACGTGGGAACGTACGTCTTGCGTGGTTCTCTTTCCGGAATTTAAAAAAAGCCTGCTAAATATGAAAAAAAACGTGACAGTGCTCATGCGCTGTTATTTTGCAGCACTCCCAGCCGTACTTTGAAAGAACGAAACGTGTGGGCTGACTATGCTCAAGTGAGCGACACCGCTCAGTTCAACGGGCGTCACAATTATGCAAACAAATGAAGTGGAGGCTATCTTGAACTAAGCGACTTCACTGTTTTCCCTTCCTTTTCTTTTTGTCAGTCTGATAGATTTAAAAATGCTTCGTCTGTGTTGGCTGTCGGTGGCGCTGCTATGACTGAACGCAGATCACGGCTCGCGCTTTCCATGTTCCGGAAGAATGTGCTTACGCACTATCAAGACGATACTGGTTGATATTAAAGCACTTCACTGTAATTTGATTAGAGATTATTCGTAATTAAATTACGCTAATTAGCTAATTAACTGGACTTTATAAATTACTATGAGGATAGCCAGAGGACACGAACCATGCCGTTGGTTTCACGTAGCTGAGGAGCACCGCTTTTTTTAAATCCTTTGATGAAGTTCCACAAAACACCCTGTATATGCGCTTGCGTTTCATTTTGTATACGCCAATTTTCCATGCATTCAGTACAAACTGCAGATAACCTTGTAAATATAAAAAATGTGTAATTTACGCAGTTTATGAAGACTCTCTTCAAAGCCAGCTATGTTACGAGCAGATAAAGACGCTGCTCTGAGACGTGCGGTCAAAGTGCACCGGGGTGATGAAAATAAAGATCTTCTGATGCAGGGGATGACCGAAGGGGCTAGAGCAGCTGGAGTATCCAAAGGGCTCTTGGAATAGGGGCACCGACCATCAATTTTTGTTCATTTAAAATGTTTTCATCATCATCATTGTCACGGCTCAAAAGAAATGCGAGGCACCTTCCCGAACCGAGGCAATAGGGAGTGGAGTTTGACGCCCAGCTTTTGCTGGTTTATGCTCACATCAGTGAAGGAGACAGAGCTAGAAAATAACGTAGCAGCCACAACAATTTTTTTTATCGATACTGTCAGTCCTGTATGGGGCTTTTACAGAAGTAGAAAAATAATAATAAAAGTGAATAACAAGTAGCACATTCTAATGCTGATATTTGTAAAAATAGTAAAGCAGGCTGTTAACAACACTTGGGGTTAGAAACGAAATATTTACAGTTGTCAAAGAATAAATTAAAAAATTACATAGCAGGTATACAACGCTGGATCCACTTGCAAATGAAAGAAACTCATTGGCTGGAAAAAAACGAGAGTGTCTGTGATGCTTGTCTGAATTTTTCGACTGACCTGCATTTTACAGCAGTGTCCGGTAAATTCCACGCATTAATCGCTCTTGGGAAAAAAATACTGTACTGAAAACAATTAGTGCGAAAAGATGGGGCTAGAATAAACATAGGACAACGATGCCGTGATGTCTCGTTAGAACGAATTTCAAAAAATTGCAATCTGTCGATATGAATTTCACTATGGATAATTTGGTGCAAGTATTTTAGCCTATCAAGCTTTTTACGCGACTCTAACTTATGAAGACCAGCTTCTGAACAGAAATAGATCAGGTAAGATGTCGGCATTTGCTAAATATGAACCTGCCAGTCGGACGCTGGACCTTGTCAATCTTTCAGCAATTATTTTTCATGTATGAGTCTCAGACAAGCTTCGCGTATTCTATGATTGGTCTGATCAGGGTTTTATATGCTAGAGATTTTATTTCAGGGGTTGCATGGTATATGTTTCGCCTAAGGCTCCAGACTGCCTTTCGAGCACACAGAATCTATATGAGTGTTCCAACGAAGATCGGGGGTAAATATGGGACCTAAGCACTTACGCTGCATTGTCTATTCGACTACTTTATTTTCTAGGTTGTTGGAAAAATTCAATGTACTTCTTTTCTAAGTTATTGTCATTAAGAGTGTATTCTATGGGTTTCGGACCATTTGCCATTTTCAATGTACTTCTTTTCTAAGTTACTGTCATTAAGAGTGTATTCTACGGGTTCCGGACCATTTGCCATTTCTGCAAATTTGAGTTAAGTTTTACCTCGTCGCTCATTGTTTTTAAATGGTTATAAATTATGCAGTCATCTGCAAAAAACCCTCGTTGATACACGAATGTTTTCAGAGAGTCATTAATAAAAATAAGAAATAATAGACGGCTCAGGACGCTTTCTTAGGGCACCGCTGAGGAAACGCATAAAAGGGTAGATTTGCTTTCTCCCACCTGAACATACTGCCCACGGCCATGTACATATGAGATGAGCCATTTGGTGATGGACTCGTTCCTAAATGTTGCCTTAATTTTTTTGGTAATTTAGGGTGTGATGGCTTGTCAAAGGGTTTGGCGAAATCCATAAAAATAATATCGGTCTGGCCATATGAATAAATTGTTTTCGAAAGGTCATATACTAATTCAATTAGCAGAAAAGTCGTGGATAACCGTTTCCGAAAACCGCGCTGGACACTAGATAATAAATTATGTTTCTGAAGGTAAGATTGCAGGTGTTTTGGCACTATGTGCTCCAGTAACTTCCAGCACTCACTTATGAGGGATATGGGACGGTAATTAGCTGCGTCTGCTGTGCTGCCACTTTTAAATATCAGGATAACTTTTGCTAGCTTCCACGCCGCAGACAACGAACCATTACTGACTGAAGACTGAAGAAGAAGAGTGAGGTATTTTGACTTCCATCTTGCGTATAGGTAAAGAAATTCATTTGGGATACCCTGGGCATTTCTTTATCTTAATGTTAAGTAGGAGGCTCAGTACACCTTGTTCGGTGGTTACTGCATTATTATGGCTGGCTGATCCTCAGGAAAAGTGAAGTTCGGAGCAAGACCATCATCGCTAGTGTAAACTGTAGAAAAATATGTGTTAAAGGCTTCAGCAAACAGCTGGTTGTTCTTGCTGAGAGTCCTATGGATTTAGCCGACGGGTTTACAGACGTTCACAATTTTTCGGGCGCCTCGGTTAGAAAACTGCATAAAGTAACATTGAAAAACTTCTTTCAAGAGTCCTTCACTAGATGTTTTAGGTGTTTACTCATAAAATCTATGGTTTCTCTAAATGAGCGCTAGGTTTAAGGATGCAAGCCTGAAGCTTTCGCTTCACCTTTCGTTTCGCTTGTATTATTTCTCGCATAATCAAGGGATTGATTTTGTTAATTTTACTTGAACGTGTGGGAACACACCGCTCAACACACAACGTAACCACCTCGGAGAAATACTACCAAAGTACATCAGTGCCAGAATTTGTTTCATACAATTCTCTGAATTCACTAAATGAGCTTTTGAGCATGCCTAGAATACTAACATCGTCTGCTGCAGCAAAGTTTAAAATCGCTTGCGTTCGAAAGAGGTGGATATTTTTTTGCATGTTGAAGGATTTTATTACCATTTTGTGTCCTGACAAGCCATTGCACGTCTCGCAATTACGCAGAAAGGAGGCCAAATGAGAACAGATAAAAATGAGGTCGAGGACAGAGAAAGAGGTAGCACAGATTCTCGTATAACCTTCAAAACTTGCTATAAATTGCAGGCAAATGAAAGTTCCAGTAAGTGTTCGCAGCTGAAAGTGTTCGTGTGACCTATGAGTGCGAAGTCCAGTCGATTCACGGAAGGTTAGGAACTCCTAGTAAAGTTATGTTGTCGTCTGGATGCAGTTTCAGTTCCGTAAATGTTTTAAGACTTTCGAGCGGATCAGTGGAAGACTTGACATTGCTATAAACGCCTCGTGTATAGACAGTGAGATTGTTCAACCCGATCTTGATACAGTCTCAATGTCATTTTAGGCGTCAAGAATAGCAAAGGTAATGCTATTGTGTATTAGTAGCGCTACACCTCCCCCTCTAGTACTTCTGTCTTTCCTTACTATGGCATTGTAGAGGTCGGTGTGGAGGTCGCCCGGGAGGCGACCGCGGCCACGTTTATTTCAGGGCTGCCCGAGGGATGATGGCGGCAGAGCAGCGGTGGCAGCGTCCGGCCGAGGCTGAGGCCCAAGCGTTCTCGCTAGCGCGTGCTCACCGCTTCGTCTTCATTGCGCGTGCCGAAACGGTGGCGCTACAGTATAATTAGGCCGGGTAACATCAGCGTCCAGAATATCTTTGTGTAGCCAAGTCTCCGTGATTACCATAATATCAGGTTCATGGTCAAGTATTATGCACTTTATGTCCTCGGCCTTGATTACTATGCTTATTGTATTGAGATTTTAAAAGCTGAATGACTACAAGATCATGCGTTGTCGCTTCCTGAAGCATTCCTATGTACGCAACGTTTGTTAGTACCCTCATTCTAAGCATACATGACCCTGCCGACTCTCAGTTTGTCAAAAATTAGCTTCACTTTCGCTCCTTTCTTTTCGTTCCTGCGCCGAAGAATCTCACAACTTCTTCCGAATTGCGGGAACTCATTTGGAGTAGTCCTCGCTAATAGAAAAATCAGTACCTTGTAGCATGTAACAGTTGCTGTGTCTTTCTTTTATCCCTTTCGTCAGCAATTTTAAGGATTAGAGGATGGTCTATTTTGGACTCTTTCTTCCTAATCGTGTATTCTTTCAATGGAATTTAGTTTCCGTTCCAGTATAATGTCAAAGATATTGGTACTCGCTACGCATGGGCCCCGGGGAAGAGCGAAGAAGTGCGAACGAGAAAAAGAGGAAGTCCAGTATCCAGCCGCTGGCGTACCAGACTCGGGTCGACCTGCCTATGTAAATAGTCTTTGTGAATAGAACCTGTAACAGAGTGGTGGAGGTGCTGGGTATCAATCACCACAGATCCCTCTCGACATCGCTGCAGCCGAAGAATTGCCGGATTGCCACCGTTGTCCGTGCAAATGCCCAGGGAAGCCTATGCACGTCTGGCCGGCGCAGCAGCGCTTGCTTGGCAACACGACCCTGAGCCGCGGACGTCTTCCGGGAAGGCTGGTGAATACATGGATGACTGGCTCACCCATTAGCAGTGGGTGAGAAAATACAACCGCTGGGATACCAGTCTTCAGCTGGACAATGTCCTTTTCTTTCCTAATGGTACCGCGTTAACTTGGCTCGAAACCCATGAAGCGTCCTTAAAGACCGATTCACACGACGGTCCGTTCGCCCGCGGCCCGCGCACTACGTGTTCATGCGTCAGCACATTGAGAGGAGCGCTGTCGGCCGGAGGCCTGGTCAGCGCACCTCTCATTGTGGTGACGCATGAACACGTGATGCGCGAGCCGATGGCGAACGGACCATCGTGTGAATCGACCTAACGAGTTGGGACCGCTTCGTGGAAGAGTTCTGCAGCTGCTTCGGGGATACCGTTGCCAAACGAAAATGCGCTGAGCAGTCTTTCCTTCAGAGAGCGCAAGTGCCTGGAGAGACCTGCACGACATACATAGAAAAGGTCTTGAAGTTGTGCAAAATCGTTAATCCCCGTACATCCGACGAAGATCGCGTTGGCCATCTCCTCAAGGGCATCGCAGAGGAGGTATGCAGTTTTCTTATTAGAAAAGAAAATTTAGACTCTCCGATGTCTGCCATATTCGTTCCCGTTGTGTACTCGAGAACAGTTTCTAATGCTGTGGTAGAAACTTGTTCCCTTAACTGTGAAAAGAAAAGTGTGCTGGTACCCCGCAGCTATTTACAAAGGCAAAGACTAATTACATAGACTTTGCTATTTGCATAGGAAAGGCTATTTACATAGGCAGGTCGACCCGAGCCTTGTGCGCCGGCCGCAGGATACTGGACTTCCTTTTTTTCTGCGTGCGCACTTCGTTGTTCCTCAGGGCCCATGCGTAGCGCGTGACAATAACATCATTCACCTTTTTCATTAAGAAGTCCTCGTTTCATCATCTTCTTCTTTCACAACTCTCCAATCAAGTTGTTTCTCCTAGATTGATTTTCCAATTCATCAACTTTTTTGCACTGAACAGAAAACTCCACCTGCTTAGCTGTAAAAGCCTCTTCAGTCTTGACAAGCCTTTTGTGGGTTTCATAGAAGGCCTGCAACTTGTTTTCAATAGTCGTAAGCCTATTTTGAACTTCATGGAAGCCAGCTTCAGACCCTGCCTGTTTTTCTTTACCTTTTGTAATTTTTGACAAGATTGTCTTCTGCGTGTCGAGCAATTCTTTAATCATTTCCTCCGAGACAGGGCAAGGATTCTCCTCACCGTCACCAGATAGCGACAACAACAGGCTTGCCAAGGCAAAGCATTCATAGATACAGTTCATAACGGAATGTGGACGCGGCCACATGACAAAACATAAGATATCGCTGTGAAAGCCATATCGTTTGACACCAACCTGCACGAAGAAGGGGACGTGAGGCGACATCATCACGGCCGGGCCGCCGTGCGCCCTGAGAGCGTCCAATTTATATCCGCTTGTATAGTTTGCGAGTCGCATGAGCATGACGTCACGCCGTGCACGGGCGATGCGCAAAAGATCCTGTCCACGAGCCAAGCGGTTGGTAGTGTCACGAAATCAGAGCTTTGACCGGCGATGTGGGCGCGGAACCATGGCTGCAAAGGTGGCCGGCTGCGGGGCAGGAAAAGCTATTCGTTCCGTAGGTCCTGTTCTAGTGCCGCAGCAAAGAAAAATAACCCAGCGAGCACCTGCATGAAGAAGGGGACGTGAGGCGACATTATCAGGGCCGGGGCGCCGTGTCCACTGTATTGTCAGGAGCACATACACGTTGATCAAACGCAGTGCTATATTAACAAAGAAATCCGAAGTGGCAGCTGCTAGCAGAGTACTATAAACACGTATCTACACTTCTCTGCTGAGGTACCGTCCTTGACAAAAATCTCAGGAGCATTTTGAAGATCTAAAGTACGCGAGGTGAAAGCCTTGCCATCAACGAGACGACGGCCATAGGCACACACGAGGCGGCTATGGGGCGTCTTGGATTGGCTAGTCATGACCCATGACTAACTTGTCACGATTGGTCTGACTAACCAGTTATGACTAACTAGCCATGACTATTATTCAACTGCAGGAAAGTATGCCTGTTGACCGATGTTCTGTTCCTATAAGCAAAGTACAATTTTTGTGAAAACTTACTTTTAAACACATGCCAGCTAGTGCACACGGCCTCATTGGCCCCAAGATACTGGACTGTGCGGCCACCTCGCCGAAAAGTGGCGCCATCTGGCGCCGCCACCGCGATTGTTGTTTGAACGGCTTTGTATCGCGCTGCGGCGGCTATCTTTGGCGCCGGGGCGCACGCGCTAGAAACGCTCTCAGATTAACAATGTTTTGCCTTCGTGATGTTGTTATTAGTGCGTAGCACTTCTATCCGCAATCATGGATTTCGCCGATGGCAGTCCGAAGCCTCGGCCGGCTTGCACCCCTCTCGATTGTGAGAAAAGGAAAGGCTCACAGCTAGTTCACTTTGCCGGTGGACACCTCTAGCGAACCACGAACGCTGGCTAAAAGCATGATAACTCAGTGTTTTATTCGGCGTTCATGGCGTGCCCGATGTGTCCATCGAGAAAGTGAACCAGCTATGCGGCTTTCCTTTTCTCAAATCCGAGAGAGGTTTTACACCGCGAATAAGATTTCGCTGGGTTTTTGAAAAGGGAAGGCTCATAGCTTGTTTACTTTGTCAGTGGACACATCTAGGGAACCACGAACGCCGACTAAATGCTTGCTAACTCAATGTTTTAGTCGGTTTGTCATGGCGCGCGTTAGGCGTCCACCGACAGAGAGAATTAGCTATGCGCCTTTCCTTTTCTCAATACCGAAAGAGGTTCTACACCTGAATAAGACTATTCTGGGAAGATTTCTTTGCTTCGTTCAAGCCGCCCCTTCTCTCTCTCTCCTTCTCTCTCTCTCTCTGCGTGCGGTTGAAGCGCGGAGATGGTGGCAATGCGGCGTTGCGCGTCTTACCCGAAGAGACGGCGGAGCAGCCTCATAGAACGCCGGCGCACTTTATGTCGCTTATAAAAGTATAGCAGGAGTAAGCATTGCTAGCGCACCTACTTCACATTTGATTAACCAGGCAAATAGGCTGTAAAATTTTGTAGGAAGTAATTACAAGAATCGTTCGCAGTTAGTGCTGCTTAACTTGGCGATATTTGAATGCTTGCAACAACAGCACAAGATAATATTTGAAACTTCTCTAAGCTTCTCTAGGGCGCCTATGGATGTCGTGTAGCCTTGTTGGACGGAAACATGAGAGACAGTGGGAGTTGAAAATGTAGCCATTAAATGCATCCCTGCGTTAAAAGAAGGCAAGTAAGCCTTTACTTTCATACTGCTAGGTCACCTTAACTCTAAAAAGAAAAGTACAAACAGAAAAAACTCCGTAACCCTCCTCTTTAGCCGGTGGTTTGCGAGAGGAAAAACATACGACTAATACCGCGTGCTCGTGCATGTACACGACGAATAGAATGATATCCGTAAAAACCTGAGGTACGTGATATTTAGTACCACATGGGCCACCAGCACATGTTTAATTAAAGAAGACATTACAATCTATATTTGCTGCCACGTTTGTGACACGGCTTCCCAATTTCAGGATATAATTTCATTGTATTCTAAACACACAAAACGTGGCACGCAGGCTTGTACAACACATCAAAACGCAACAAATAGCTGAGATATAACCTTCATACAAATCCAAGGCAGATATGCGTACTACTCTATGCGCAAGATGCACTCAATAGCAAATGAAGTCCACAGTTGGCTCTGCTGAGTTCCCAACATCCATTTCACGTGCTTGTGACAGATTCCATTAAACGAACTGTGCTAACTCTGCCCTAAGGAACCACCATATAGGCATAAACAATCGACTGCATTTATCATCCATACATTTATGCAGCATTGCTATGTTCAATTAGTCTCCCAAATGAACGAATGGGAAATCAATCGCGCACCTATAGATGTGTGAAGGTGCATTCAGATCGATTAAACAAAATGCGCGGAACAATTTTAAATATTGAAACACCTGCCCTTCGCAAGGCACACAGCTGCATTTCGATCCAAGGAATACGATTACTTCAATCGACAGCAAAAAAAATATCTGCTTCAGCTTCTGACAACATCTGAAGACCTAAGGGTGGTCAGATGGCTAAGTAAATCCACCTAACATAAAAGGCTATACAGAGGGACCGATGTGAGTGCCCCCTTGCCGCGTAAAAAAAATAGCCCCGCATCCGCTCACGCCGGGGCGCGTATTGCCAAACCATATCCCGTAGGCGCACTCGAGCAGACGACGCCGAGGAGTGCGATCACGTGACATGACGTCACTTCCGTCAACAGCCAAAATGGCCGCTTTAAACGTCGCGGTGGCAGTCTCGGTGTTTTCGGGCGGTTGTAAACAAGTGGTTCTAAGACCAGTGCAAGTCGCCTAGTTGGATCCAGGATACTTGCCTCTGAATGGTTAAAGTGCGTCGATGCGGTTGGATGCTAGATAAGCGTATTGCATTGGTCTTTAAACCGACGTAGGACCTACGCGGTGGCGATGTCACGAAGCGTTTGTGATTAGAGACGTTTGTGGCCGTTGCAAGCGTTTCTAATTCCCGTGAGGATCACCACGGAGAGCGACGAGTAACGGCTGCTCACCTTGGAGAAAGGAGGCTGCTCGTGGTGAATTTTCTGTGCGTGCATAAGCTACACAGCACAGTGACAGTGTTCGAGAAGTGAAAGTGATTGCGGTCGGAGCAAGTGCTTCTCCGTCGAGGCAGAGAAATGCGCACGTGCGAAGGCTCACTACGCACGCAGTGTTTTCCGAATGCTGAAATGAAGTTGGCGTTGTGCAGTTAGTCGCACTGGTTGCAGTGATCGCGACCGAAGCGAGTGTTGTTATACGACGTTGTTTCTGTTACGTATCCATCACCGATTTTGATCGCCCTTGGTGTAGGTACTGTGCTTCGAAACTGCTGTGTGTGCGACGTGACGCGATCTTGACTGCACGGCCGTCGAACTGTTCTCTTCCGAGACAACAGCAGCGTCGCCATCCTTCTGCGTCTTGCTACTTCATACAGTACATTTTGTGATTATGGATGCTCGGGTACGACGCGCGAAAACATCCAAGTGTAGTGCAGTGGTCTCTTGTGGAGCGTTGTTTCTTTTTTATTTCCTGCCTGCTATGCTGACCTATGTCTGCGAAAATATTTGCGTGAAGAATTGGTGAGAACGGAAACTTAGTTTCTCTGCATGATGGTGGGCTGAGCCAGAGGAGTAGTTCTCGGTTTAGGTTGCGACAACATAGTGCACTTCGTTTAAAAAGTGCTATAGCATTTTGGGCTGCGGAAGGGCATCTGTGAGGTTATAATGTAAGCTTGCGGCTCTGTTATTTATTGTTAAGCAGCTTAATTAATTTTGTGCAATGAGTAATCTGCGCCACGATGTGAGTCGCCGAGCACTGACAATGCTTTTGCCACCAGAAAAAGAAGTGCTTTGGCATCCAGAAGGTGTGTGAGCAGGAGAAGTCGCTGGGCCTGGCAGTTGATGGGTTAACACAAAACTCTCTGCACACAGTGCGACAAGCAGTATGATGGCAATTACAGTGTGTAACAAAGGTATATGAATCAGGCTGCGCTTGACGTATCTACTCAAATTCAAGAAGTTTTAAGTCTTTGCACTGTGCACAATTATGCGACAACAGGCTGCATTCATTTTCACTCTATCCACTGTGTCATGAGCGAGTTTCCATGTTATTGAGGTGTGAATGCATTGAAAAATTTGCGCCCAGAAATACTGTCCATAATTTGAGTCCATAATAATGTGGTCTGTATTAACGAGGCATGACTGTATAAATGAAATTATGGTTATTTTTAGTCCTGATGATGACACAAGTTATTGAGCGGTGTTATTTGCCTAGATGCCTTATGAAGTAAATTTGCCGTTGCAAATTATGAAATCTGATTAAAAGAATGTTGTATGGCTCAGCAGTTTGGTGGTTGTAGAATAAAAATTGGCTTTACCTGACACCACTTTGAAACAGCGGAAAGGAAAACAAGGCCTGTGGAGCTAGTAAAACTACAAAGAACAAAGACGACTTTGCAGGTCATCTGCCACGTGGTTATTGTATAAGGTCATCACTTTTACACGTCACTTTCATTTTTAAAAGCGATCTTCTCACGTGAACCAATAATTACTTCGTTTAATTGGTCTTGACGTCATCGTTTTGCATTTTGTTATTTTCATTCATGACGGCATAAACACCATTAATTTACTACGCATTATCATTAAACTTTTACACATTTATTCACCTGCGTCCGCGCGGCACGAAGGAAAGAAAAAGTTTTATAAAATGCTTCTACTCAGGGAAGCGAAACCTTAAAACACGGCCCGCCGCGGTGGCTCGGTGGCTACGGCGCTCGGCCGCTGAACCAAAAGACGCGGGTTTGATCCCGGCCGCGGCGGTCGGATTTGGACGGTGGAAAAATTCTAGAGCCCGTGTACTATTCGATATCAGTGCACGTGGAAGAACCCTAGTTGGTCAAATTTCCGGAGCCCTGCACTTTCGGCGTCCCTCATAGCCTGACTTGCTTTGGGACGTTAAACTCCCTTAAACCTAAACCTAAGCCCAAAGCATGGCTTCCGCGCACCTTCGTGCAAAGCTGCGGTGAAGCCGTCTTACAAAAGCGCAAGTCTTGGAGGAAAGCTAACCTGCTGGTGTGGAAAAGGTATGGCTCCATCGCGCGTACGCTGGCGCAGATCTCCCCATCGCAATATCGTCCGATGACGAATGTTGCCCCCTCAGATATCTAAGTTAGCTAAAACTCTGATTCAGTATTGTGAGCGCGGCGTAACTATTATCGGCAAGGATGATATCCTTCACCTTCTACAATTTCGCAGGCTATATATACTGGGTCGTTACAGCTTTCAGCGTTGGATAGGAAGGGACTCTCTGGTGAAAAACTGGTATATAGTCTCCATAAGCGTTTGAAGAGGCACCTCTCTGCATTATTGCACTGAACTGCTGTGCCGACGAAATCACTTGAAACTACACTGCACTGCGTTTAAGACATAATCCTCGGTCAAGATGAACAAGTGAGACCAATTTCTCGTGCTTGAAGTGCACCCACTCGTTGACTTGTGGCTTAAAAAAGCTCCGATGCCTCATTTGAGACAGGCGCCGGGCCGCAACGCAGGTTATCGCATTGCAGACATGGCTAGATATCGGTGCCGCGCATATTGCGTGCAGTGTGGGGAAAGGCGCGCGATATGCCTGCTCGAGGCATTGGTAACAGCTATGCTTCAGACGGAGCGATATAAGAGAGAGACGCACAACTATCATGCTGAGCATCTTCGAAGCGCTCCTCGGAGCAGGATAGAAAAAAAGAGCGAGAAGAACACGCACAAAATGCAGCCACCATGGAACCCAGTGAGAAAAAAGAGACGGGGAAATAACGAAAACTACGCCAATGCCATTTTAAAATAGGACAACATACGCTTATTTAATGCTCAGTCTTTTGCCCACTTATGCATTGTTCAATAAAAGCTCTATTAGCAATTATTATCTCTCTGGAAGGCTATTACATTCATTGTTTTCATGTAACATATATTTGCACACGCCTAGCATCCTCATACAACTTTTTTTTTTTATCGGCAGGTCGGTTAAGACAAACTTGTGATGATAAGAACACATTTTCTGGTCCCTTCAAGTTAGTCTTAAAGAGAATCTACTGTACTGCCATGGCAGAATTCCTTTCCTTCGATATATAAGTCCCGTGTGTAATCGATTTGAGTCAGCTACACTTTGCTGATATAATTTCATTGGCCAGTCTTCTTCACCCCCATACTCTGATGCCGTTTCTTACCTCAGGATGGAGAAAAATGCAATCGGTGTCTTGCATCGGATGCTCATACTAGTGCATAAATCTTCGATTCGAGAATTATTATATTAGCAAATACGCAGCACAATTGTAGGCGACTGCACATGCAGTGATATGCTAGTGCGCCATGACTAACTATATTGAAACTCAAGTCACACAGCGACAGAGACCAGACAGAGGCCAAGTGGAAGGAGTTTCTAAAAGGTCTGCTCAGTGATGCTAACAAGAACAAGGATAACAGGACGAGCCGAGTGGTGGTGTTAGAGAATGGAACTGTCCCTGACAGGTTCTCAGATGTGCTTGAGAGAGAACCAAAGTAGGGCATTCAACCGGTTGTGCCTGCCCATGAACTGCTCGTCTCAAACAGGAACATTGCTGCGAAATTAAAAAGAGAAAACCAAGGACGGTGTTTGTTGGAAGGAGTGGACTGCCTCAAAAAATCTGTAACGACGGCTTGGAACGTGATGTCAGTCATGTTACCTCTTCTTTTAATAGGAATGAGCTGTGCCTCCTTCAGTCAGACAAAGATGGCAGGTTTGTGGTTATGAAAAAGGCGTTTTCAATGAAACAGCTTTGCAAGCGGTAGACAAGAATTTTATTGCCATTAAAAAGGCGGCCGTCAGAGTTATAACCAAGTTTATTAACTTTTGTAGCGACCTGAATCTACCGAAGCTGGCTAGTGATATAGCCAAAAGTAAACGTAACTGCCCGTATTCTTTAATGCTAAAACCCACAAACCTGACATACCGTTCCGGACTATAGTGAGCGAAAATGGTTCCTGGTAGCATAGTGTTCGCCGTTTATTGTAAAGTAAGCTCAACTTTCTTAAATTGGACGACCCTTTTCGGGTAAAGAACTGGCTAGACGCAGTTCATTGTTTTGAAACACATCCAGATATTAGATCTGCTTTTTCTGTAGACATAAAGGATTTGTTTTATTCCGTCCCGCATGCTGAGCTGCTGGACTCTGTTCTTTCGTCTGTTGAAGGTACAGGGGAACTGGCCTTTGGGATGCTGCCGGTATGTGTGGAAATTTTTTGAGTTTATTGTAGCCATATCTTAAGGTCCCTTTTATTGTTTTTAATGAGCATCCCTACTTACAAAGGAAAGGTATATGTATTGGTTCGTGTGTCGCCCCTATTTTATGTGGATTTTTTTTAGCTGCTTTCGACAAGGAACTTGCAGTATTGTTTGTAGGAGGACCTGTTTTTAAAATTTTTAGATATGTTGACGTTTTTCTTATCCTTTTATCCACTGGCTTTGACAATTCTTTTGAAGCTAATGTGTCCAGGGTATTAAATGTTTTTAACTTCAAAAGGCATGGTCTAGTTTTTACGCATGAGCTCCCAAGGGAGAGGAAACTACAATGTTTAGACCTAAGCTGAGCGTTCCGGGAGGACCTTTTATGATGGGGTTATTTTCCGCGTACTAGCAAGGAACTGCTGCCCTTCAATATGGCGCATTCAAAAACTGTGAAGCGCGCCATCGCCGCTTTATGCATTGAGTCCTCGCTTTCAAACTCCTGTCCGCCCCAAATGTATGATAGCCGAATAAATCAGATTGGACGCCTTTTGGCTGCTGGCTTCCCCTCTGTGGTGTTGACTGCCGTCGCTGAAGCCTTCCTCCAAAAAACAAAACTCTGCACCAGTCCAAAAAATTATGAAGAAAGGGGCCCTGCAGTAACACCTGAACTTATGCCTCATGCGCAAAAAGTGTTGCA
The DNA here is from genome assembly GCF_055824585.1 of Amblyomma mixtum. Lineage (NCBI taxonomy): Eukaryota > Metazoa > Arthropoda > Arachnida > Ixodida > Ixodidae > Amblyomma > Amblyomma mixtum. The sequence goes on along the minus strand of NC_143014.1, from coordinate 326,493,581 downwards.
CAATTTGAAGAAGGTAGATAACAGACAAAAGGCAGCGCTCGTTTTTTCAGCCCCAAACAAGTTGAACAAACTTATACCCCGGATTTGTGGCACTGAGCGCCCTGGGTGCAGTATAAACCATCAGCGTACCTTCATACGCTGTATGGAAGGAGTGGTGTACGAGATACCCCTGACCTGTGGAATGTCCTATATAGGGAAAACGGGGAGGTGCATGAACAAACACCTTGGGGAACATGACAAAAAGGTAGAGAATAACAAATACAAATATTCTAGTTTGGTCAGCCATGTTAAGACGTGCAAATGTGCGTCTCGACTGGAAAAGGCGAGGATTCTAGGCAGAAGAAAGAACAAGCAGGCGAGGCTTTTATTGGAAGCCTTTCACATAAAGAAAAAGGCAGCCTTGTGCGTCAGTGATACATTAAGTTGTATGCGGCGGAGAACGATTTTCTGTGCACTAATGATTGTACCAGGCGATAAGTCGCGGCTGCGATAAGGCACGTGGCGTGAAAATGTGGGCGTTACCTGAGGCTGTTAATGCATGTGCTTTTCTCGGGCAGTAACCAGTTGTAAGTGGGCGCCTGTCCGTTGTATCCTTGTCTCTTTTGTCCTTGTGAAATTATTTGCACCAAGTTGCTTTTATTCCCAGTTTCAAGATTAAACAGGGCTGTCGGGGCGGTTCCCTCTGTGCCAGCTGCCCCAGCGTGTTTCGCGCGGGATCTTCGCCTCCTTCGCCAACAGGAATTACATCACATCGAGGAGCGCTTTATGTACTCCAAGTTGGAGGGCTACACCCCGAGCTCCTCTGTGTGCAGCCTAAGTAGAATCCCGCTTGTTTTAAAATTTCGCTATCAGCTCGCGCTCGTTTGTCGATGGTTGCAACCTCGTGGGAGCCGGCCTTTCGTTCCGCGAGGGTGCAAATGAATGAGCGAGAGACAAAAAAGAAATCGCTGCTTGGCATTTGAAAACCGCCGGTTTGGGAGCGGTGCAGAAGACGGCCGACTCGCTGTTTGGAGAAAGAATTTAAAATAAATGACATCGAGTACAAACACTGTCGTACAACGGGCGAATAACAAAGATAGCAACGCGGTTTTCTGCATTTATCGCTGCAGGTAAGCTTCACCCATCAATTGTCAGCGATTTGTTTCGCGCTCGCGCAAGAAACAGGCTATAAAAATTCTCCAGTCGCTGTCGCTTTAGTTTAAATGATAAAGGGGCGTCCTTTTGCGTTTATTCGTGTTAATGATTTTCATCATCTACATGCTACTAAAATGTGAATATACATTTCTAATTGTACGTACTGATGGAAAGCAAGAACAATCATGAGGGGGTGGTGTAGCTATAGCTTTTAAAAACAACATAAAATATTCAGTCCTAAAGGGTATTGATGACCACGAAAGTGTGTAGTGCAAAATAACGTATTCCGGTAAATGTATATTACTGGGAGGCGTACATCGACCCCAAAAACGCTCCTCCAGATTATCTTGAAAAAATGTACGATTATCTGTTCCAGCACGTTAATTCAAGATCTAAGTTGATTTTATCGAGAGGGTTTAATCTGCTAAGGATAAATTGGGCGGACTTTTCACATGACGCAGAAAATGCCCAAAGCGGCGAAAGGCTTTTATTTACTGTAGTTGGTTTTTCCTTCGATCAGCTGGTTACCGATAACACCCGAGTTTTGTCGTCTTCCTCTTCACTTCCTGATTTAATTTTTGTTAGCAATACACTTACAGGGTGTTCAGTGCGTGTCAAAGACGGCTTATCTGACCACAAATTGCCAGAACTATTATGCCCCATATCAGTGACTTGCAAAAAGAAGAGATCACCGCCAATCTTTGTCAAGGACTATGAGCGTGCAGATGAACCTGTAATTCTAATGCAGTTGAGTACAGCGTTGCCGATTTCAGCACATTGGCGGATGTGCGTGAACTGTGGTCCTGTTTCAAAAACTGTACTGAATAACTATCGTCCGATATCTTAAAAAGCACGAGCTTCAAAATGATGGAGAACGTTATATTTAAAGCCATAACCTCATATTTCATTTCATTTATTGGTTTTGTTTGGCCAGTACAGAGACTTCAAACAAGGGAGACCAAGCTAAAGGCGCCTAGTAGCGCCTGACAGAGGCCTGCCCTCCCCATGTAAAAAAAACAAAACAAAGTGGCACTTGGCAATGGTACAAAATTTCCATAAGTAACAGAAACTAGAAAAGCAGCGGATATATTGACAACGAAAGAGAGATCAGTCATGCATAGAGCTAAGCACAACAAAACTAAGAGCAATACATAACAAACACAAAAACTGATTAGGTAAAAACACACCACAACTAGCTATAACAAAAATATTCATGAACAGTTTTCTTAAATTTGACCTCGGACATATTTTGTAGTGACAATTCTGTTAAGTATGGATAGGTGTTTAATGTATGAGGAATTATCTGAGTTAGTTTTTGGAACCCATAGTTTGTACGGGATTTTGATGCATGGTATTGAGGGTGCCTATGACTGTATGCTGTTTGGGCAATTAAATATGTGCTCTCAAAACTCTGCCAGTTTCCTTTCATAAGGTTTCTGACACAAACAGCAAGCTTCTTGTGGTAAGCGGCCGTGATGGTTAGCAGTCTATGGTTGACGAAGGAAGGACCCGTGCTCACACTGTAATGCAAATTATCAATCGCTCGTACAGATCTTTTTTGTAAAGTCAGTACTTTCACAAGATTGGTTTGAGGTAGTCGTTCCCCATATCAACAAAGAATATTGTACATGCGAAAAGCCTAGAGAGAAATAAATTTGTAGTTTGAATTTTCGAGGCAGTATTGTGCGAAATTTATTTAGGATACCAACAGAGCGAGCCATTTTAGTGCAAACGTAGTTTACATGATCTTTCCAGAGTAAATGTTCTTTAAAAATGACTCCAAGGAACATTGTAGAGCTGACACGAGCTATCGGAGCTTGTTCGAAGTGAATTTGGAAGTTGTTCGGAACTTCCTTATTTTTGGCTCTAAACAGTATGTACTTTGTTTTCCTGACATTAAGTTCTAACCTATATGATTTTAACCAAACAGACAATTGGGATAACCAACTATTGGAGGCTGCTTGAAAAATATTACTATCTTGCCCTGAAAAAAAATACGTTGGTATCGTCTGCATAGATTATAATGTTGTCTGCTGGACGAAGGTTGACGATATCATTAATATATGATAACAACAACGTTGGTCCTAGAACGGAGCCCTGTGGCACAACAGACACAATCTGACCGATCCCAGATGAAATACCGTTAATGATAGTTGTTTGAGATAGGTTGTCAAGGTAGCTAGCAAATAAGGTTAAAGGAACGCCGCGTATTCCATAACACTCAATTTTTTCGAGCAATATTTTATGGTTAACCGAGTCAAACGCTTTCCTCATATCAAGGAATATGCCAACTGTTAGCAGTTTATTTTCTACGTTTTCTATTAGCTTTTCTTTGATTTCCAGTAAGGCGGCCTCAGTTGTTTTTTTTTTTTGAAATCCGTACTGTTGTTTGGAGATGACATGGTTTTTGTCAAGAAAATAATCTCATATACGAAAAACATGGTTTCAGAACAGGGCTTTCCACTGTAACGCAGCTTGCCGAAATTACTCATGATATCGCTAACGCAATAATGAATTAACCAGATAGATGCTATATTCAAAGATTTCCCTAAAGCGTTTGATTTTGTTCTTCACGAGGACTATGTACAAAATTACTATCTTTTGGTATTTACTGCCACATGGTGTCATGGATTTCCGCCATTTACAGAACAGGAAACAATGTGTTAAAATAGATGAATACGTTTCGCAGAACCTGGATGTGTATTCGGGCGTACCCCAGGGATCAGTTCTTGCGACTCTTTTGTTCCTCAAGCCGCCGCGGTGGCTCAGTGGTTATGGTGCTCGGCTGCTGACCCGAAAGATGCGGGTTCGATCCCGGCCGCGGCGGTTGAATTTCTTTGGAGGGGAAATTCTAGAGGCCCGTGTACTGTGCGATGTCAGTGCACAATAAAGGACCCCAGGTGGTTTAAATTCCCGGGGCCCTCAACTACGGCGTCTCTCATAGCCTTAGTTCCTTTGGGACGTTAAACCCCATAAACCAAACCAAACCAAACCAATCTTTTGTTCCTCATTTTCATAAATGATACTCATTCCTGTGTTAGTTCATCGATCCAGCTTCTCCTTTTTGCAGACGATGGTGATGCATACATAGCTGTAAAGAATTAGAAGATCAAATTTTCCTTAACAATTTCCCTAGAATCAATCCACGCTTTTTGTATGGCCTGGGAAATGAAACTTAGCACGGAAAAAACCAAAAACATAACATTCACTAAAAATAAGCAGCCTGTAAGCTTTACATACACACTTGGTGATACACATGCTAAAAAATATGATCAGGTGAAGTATGTGGGACTCATCCTAAAATCCAACTTGCGTTGGGAAGAATCAAAAAATTTTAATCAAGAAGTAAAAGCACATCCAAAAACTAGCAGTAAGGTTTGTTTGCTCAAAGTATTTACGCCAAACTAGCGCAACCAGTCTAATAATTCAATCAAATTGACAAAGCCCGCCACATCGAAGAATAATTTCAAGATTATAGTTTTTCTCACACCTTCTTCACGGCCGCTTCAAAATAACAAATAAATACCCAATACATACACCATCCTTTGAAACACTCGTCTAGAATTAACCATAGTAAAACAGCCCGTCAATCAGCCGTGTAAATACCGCTCGTCCTGTCCTCTTCTCGATCTTCAGTCCTGTTAAGTTTGCGGTTATTCCTCCTCCCCAACAAATATCCACAAGTACTCCCTGTTTCTAGATCCTATATTCTATTGGAATAAATTACCTTATTACGCGGTGAAGGATACTTTTATAAAATTATTTGTTAATTATATTAAAGAAGCGGTCTATTGTGTTTAGTTCTTCCTATTCTTTTTGTGTTTGGTCCTGAGAACATCTTCGTATTTTTGAATTTTTGTATTTATTCTGTTAAATCCCATTAATGCATTGTGAACACTGCTGAACGGGCCCGAAAAGCACGTGCAGTATGTTCAAATAAATAAATAATAAAATAAATAAACCTGCCATTAACGCGAACTGTTCTCTTTCAGGAATTAACCGCGCCCTAATTGGGCTCTGCTTGCCTGCAAGTAGTGGACGGAAGCCCTGTAATAAATGTATCATGACCATGGCAGCATTATTTTGTTTCAATTTCTTACTACAGTTTTCATCCGCCCATCTTACTGACTAGTATCAGTCACCGCAAGGGCATGGGGCATTAACAAAGTTCCAAAAGAATCGGAATTTAATGGTATATGACAGTGAGAATATCGCATCCCCCCCCCCCCCCTTTCCGTGGTTGACGACGCACCGGTTCACCACACAGGGGAAACAGTTTCACCATACAATAGCTTTTGAGTGTGGGAAAAAAGAGCTGCCCTACCCGATCGTGGAAACCTCAGCGCACAATTAAGCACAGAAATGCCCACGTTCCTTGCAGGAAGGGAGTGGCATATAATATTCTACTTTCATATGGTAGGCACTGCATAGGGCAAACGGGCAGGCGTTTGAATGAGTGCCTCCTAGAGCACAACAATAACGTTAGAAACATCACTACAGACGGCCATCTGGCGGCCCATTGAAAAAAAAATGTGACGCAGAACCACCTGTTCCATACGACCGTCATTTTATATCGACACCATAACGACTTGACTAGAGAAATCAAGGAAGCGTGTGAGATATCACGGGCAGGAGATCAATGTGTCAGCAGGCCTTCTCTGGCATTATCAAGGAAAGAGCTCGATTTCATGGCATGACGGCATGTGGCATTTGGATATGTCTTTTCATCTTTCTATCGGCTGTATCAGCTGTGTATGTAAGCTCCTGGCCTGCAATAAATCCGCTGTGTTGAAAGTTACCGCTTCTCCCATCTCGTCTTTGTCTTGCGTTTTTCCCGCGCTATGATTACTGTATTACAATGAATTGGTTGGTTGGTTTATGGGATTTAACATCCCAAAGCGACTCAGGCTACGAGAGACGCCGTAGTGAAGGGCTCCGGAAATTTCGACCACGTGGGGTTCTTTAACGTGCACTGACATCGCACGGGCCTGTAGAATTTCGCCTCTAGTGAAACTGAACCACCGCGGCCGGCATCAAACCCGCGTCTTTCCGGTCACTAGCCGAGTACCGAGCCGAGCAGCCGAACTGTGTTACAATGAATTACCAACCTGCCCAAGCCTTCTGACGCATGAGTGCCCTTCTCACGCAGTCTCAGCAGCTCCCATTTTCTCTAACATTAGTTTATTGCAATTCTTTCTTACCACCTGACTTTTGACAATTTCTAACAATATGTGAATGTGAATAATGCTAAAAGCTCCTCACAGTGAATCACATTAAAATTTCAGGAAAAAAGTTAAGACATCATGCAGAAGATATGCAGGTTTCATCAAGAACACGCTCTATTTCGCCCCTACCTGATACGCGGAGAGAATTCACTTATTTTAATCTCTGAGGATGTTTTTGAAAGGCGCTGATAATTCTAAGAAACTAATGTTGATGAGTACGCTGAGACTCTTCTCGCTGAAATAAGCACATATTGTCACGGCTAGACAGTCGGGACGGCCAGGACACGTTTTACTGTGCAGCGCCAGGCAGCAGCGGACTCCCGAGGAGACAACACAGAAGAGACGACGAAGAAGAAGCCCTGCCCACCACCATGGCTAAGGCTAGCCAGAACAGCGGTGAAGGCAGTTCGGCCGGGAGACGGCGCCACGAGAGTGCCCAGGAATGTGGCAATATTAAATCGGTGGTTGGACCATCACTCTGGGCGTTTTCTTATCGCTTATAGAACCAACATTGATAATGAATCGCTATTCTCTTTGTAACTTCAGGCCCGTCTCTGAATGGGAGCAGAAACGAAATTTGAAACGCACCTCATTATGAACCTTATTAATCCATAAGTTGAACCCGAAGACTTGCAGATACCCATCTAAATTGGCTTGCGCTTAGGGTGTGGAGTAGTATTTAAACTGTTCGAACTCTCACGAGTTACTTACCGCAAAACATACGTTAAAAAGAATAGAGTGTGAATTTCGCGAGACTTCTTCAAAGTCTGCAACCGATTAACACTAAAGAAGCTCCTCTAATAAGGCAGAAGGGCATTAAGAAATCTAATATGCTGGTGAGACAATTCTCATCTAGCCAACCACTTTTTACACAAGTCCACAAGCATATTTCGGCATAACGTTAGGTCACATCAGACGTACCGCACATAAGCTTCTTATCTTGAATTCAAGTTGTATTTTTGATATGGTTGTTTTTTGAAAGGAAGCGGTTGGAACAAACTCTTCTCTGCTGACGGAATATTACGCTACTATCTAATGATATCGTTGCTTCAGACGAAGCATTGAAAACTGTATCCGAATTTTCCGCACTAGGGATACGAAGCCTAGGGCTGAAAAATTACCTCATTCTAATTACTTGAAGGTTATGAAGTTACTGCGGTGGATGATTCCCATTGTGTTCCTGAAATTACGGCCGACCGCGTTTTAGTAAGGTGTGCTTAGCTGCTAAAAAAGGCAAGCTTTTATATCATTTCAAGTGCATTGTTAATAACCACCACTCCTTTGAGTTATTCAGCTGAAATGTTTAGGATGACAGTTTTGGCGTTTAATTTTCAAACTGCATTCTTTGTTCATTGAGAACGGAACACTGACTGGAAGTTTGCTTTCTTCTCATGAGGCGACTTATCCAGAGCACGGTTTCGTAGACTAGCAAAGATTGCTCGTTAACAATTGCTATCAAGTTGTACATATTCCACAATTTGCAGGTCTAGGCGACGTAAATGTGTTCTCTGGAAATTTCTGTGCCATATTATAATGATGCTGTAAAAACTGCCATGGCAGCATGAGTACGGTGACTACTGCGTTTATGCGTCACTAATTCTGCTACAGAAAATGTTCCAACCTCACTGGTTCACCCAATGAAGTTCGCTTAAGAAGCCTGTGTCTCCTTTCCAGCTTTCTCTCACCGTACCAAGGCAATATGGTATTATACCAGATGCATCAGACACCACACTACTTCACGCAATCGGGAGCTTTAAAAACTACCTTTCGTCGACCAAGCATTACCCTCAGCTGTGTAAATCTGAAAGCTTACAATGCGAAACTTTAGCAAGGTCGACATTGCAATACTGCAGTTATTGTTTTTGTTTTTCTTGAGAACATCGCATAACACCTGGGTTTTAAAAGGTGTTCGTAAATATTCCAATTCTCGGTCTTACCGACAACCGTATGACACTTAAAATAAGTATTTCCCATTCACGTCCTCCTCAAGGAACCTTTGATATACACTATACCTTCTTGCAAAGGGCTCGGTTAGTTTCTTATCGCCTAACAATGGCTTTGTTTGTAAAATGTGCCAGCATTGTAAAATCTGCGAGCTAAAACAGGTTTTTCTCAACTTTATTTCTGTAAAAGGCTCAGAACCTTGTTTGCCGGTTAGCATTATAGTTTATTACTGCAGTGTAACGGAGCTTTTCACATTTTTTCGCCATTTCATTTTCTTTGCCGGAGTCGTCGGTCTCTTGAAAGGACCCTTTGTGGTCAACATGAATTCGTACCTTTCCGCTCACAGGGCGGGTGCAGTTTTAGTACGTAGAGCTACATTAATATTATATTTTTTTATGTCACAAGTAGTTTGCACCCACCTGTGGGTTCCGCTTTAAGGCAGACTGGATTTCCCGCATTTTAAAAGAAGACACTGGCACAAAACTGTGATAGTGAATGGCGTTTATTAGCTCGGTACAAGCCAGCTCAACGAAGAGTACAGCATGACAAATGTTGAAGTGAATGTGCAGTGGTGAATGTTCGCGCACTAGTTTAGCCGTGCACAAAAGTTTCTCTTCCTTATATCTGTCCAGAGTCAAGGGCCGCTGGAAGGTGCAGGGATGTGTATTGCTTCCGGCTGAACTGTTCGATTGTTCGCGTTTGAAATTCTAAAAAACTTAGATATTGGTGGCGAGTAATAAGTCAGTATTATGACTAAATCAGGGACATGACCTCGCGAAAATAAATCGCAAATGCACGTTGTGAGCGCGGTACGGGGGAGAAAAAAAATCGAATTTTTCAAGAACAGATGCATGATACACCTGTCCCCTTTGAAAACGGTTGATTGCGAGACACCAGACTGAGGATTTATTAAATCCATTTCGTGAGTCTTTTTCTCGTCCTCCCCAAATACAATCTTGAAATTCGAAGCTATGTCAATAGTAAATTTGTATAACCTAAAAGCTGTAGCGGTGTTTACTGCTCCAACCTACTCTCCATGTAGTCTGCCTGTCCATCCGCCAGCACTCCTGCAACAGTTTTTTTCTATCGCTCAAAGTTGGATGCATTCTTAGTAAAGTCGTTGTCTCAAAACCCTCAGGCCAAGGAAATGCTCACAGTACCAACATCTGGATGGCTGAAGAGCTTTTCTAGTCCAATGTGTTTGTCCCCTCCCACCTGCCATCCACGAGCCATTCCCTTAGGTAAATTTCCTTTCATAACGGTGAGTTCCAAAGTCTTCTATCCTGTCTTCAGGTAGTAGGGCATACCTCTTGTCTCTTCACTGGACACCTGTTTTGTCGTTTACATTTTTTTTTAATTTTTCGCTATATAATCGTTCAAGGTCGGCTGTTTTCTGGTCAAACATAATTAGTGCGCGCCTTTAATCTCTTTGACCCTGCGTTTAAGGCTCACCTTCTTCGCACTGCGGTTTCGTGGATGCATGGAACGTAATTTTCTAGGCAATTTCCTGCAGTGTGTGTCAACACCCTGTGTGTGAAAATACTCAAACCGCTTTCCGGCCTAACTGCTTTCGGTCGTTGAGCTGTCATTCGTTATACCCCAAGATTGTATTTTGCACTTTCGCAATGCGGAAGATCAACAGCTCCTGCCTCTCTTACTGCTTCATTTGCTGTTTTCCTGTCAGCGCCCTAATGCTAATCTCCCCCAATCTCAGTGGTTGCCTTTTAGTCCCAGTTTAACTGCTCAGCTAGTGCGCAGCACAGCTTTCTAAAATGTGAGCCCTGGCACCACACTGCTCTGCAGATACCTCTTAGCCCTTCTACACTTTTTGTACCCATCTGGAGATGAATGCATCCTTACTGCGGAATTTTTCTTCCCTTTCACCCCGGTAGACAGTAGTTTGCTTTTCTTTTTTTTGTGCCGCAAGTTTTCCCCTTATTAATCCGTAATCCGGATTAATTCTACTTATATTTCTGCTCTTAGAGCCTGTGTAGCTTTAATTTCACATTGTAAGCGCCTTATCAGTGTTCCATGAGTGCTATCGCAGGACTGGAAGAGCAACACCATCCGTCGACTTTCGTGCAAGAAGCTTTCCATGAACACGAGTAAAGCCGTTGCTAAGCGGGAAGGAAATACCGTCCTATGCTTTTCAGCGTCTCGGAGCCATTATCTCCCCAGGCGACGTGCATTTCCGAGTCATTCTAAGCGGGACACGTAAGCACGGTCTTGAGATTATTATCAAATAAGATCCACCAGCTCTCAGAACAATTCCAATTTTCTGAGAAATTCGAGCTCCGACAACCTTCGGTTCAACCTATGCAAGGAATACTCCTGTGCCCTTGATTGGCTGCACAATCTCTGCAGTCAGAAACTACATGGAAGCGAACACGAGGCCGAGTTTCGCTGTGGACAGTCAACACAATGTGGCGGCGCATCTGTGTTTAGCACAGAGGCATACCAGCCCCGCATTCGCGCGTCATCGTCTGCTCCGGTAGCCGAGCGCTCTACGTCGCTCGAGCAGTCCATGCCGCCGAAACATTCAGGGACCATTGTTCCCGTTTGTCATCAAGTCATATATCGAAAGCAGTGTTCACCTGCAGTGTTCATCTGCCTGCCATACGCAAATAGTAAGAGAGCCGGCGCCCTTGAGTGGCGCCCGGGCTGCATGGTTAATGTTAGGAAAAGCCAGATCACATCGTGTTCATTTTTGTTTCATTTTTTTCGGAAAAAAATTCATATTCAAAACAGGGTCCTTAATGGCTATTTGTCCGTAATCAGGAGTCTGTACTAGCTGCAAAATCATTCGTGCGCGCTTTGGGCTACCATTGTAGGAGACGACGCGGCCCTCATGAGGTGGGATATATCCACTCTACGGAATGCAGAAGCTGATAAGATCACATGCGGGACATAGCGAACCAAGCCGTTACACTGTTACACTGAGTAGCGCACGGCCAAGTGTTTCCTTTTACAAACCTTTGAACTTTTAGCTACCTTGAAATTCCAAAAAAATGGCAGCTGCTCTACTCCTTGTGGTGCTCACTCGCCAAACCATTTGTAAGAATAAGAAACCCGGACAGAACTTCACTCAGAAGAGAAGGCAAGAATTATGTAATGCGCGATCTCAAGAAATGACCTTGGGGGAATGTGCAGTAGAAGTTCTTTTTAGAGAAAACAACGTGGAGTTACAAGGTTACCCAATGACTAAGCACAAAGCGCTTTCTTAAGCCTTAAGCGAAGTGATATTTCAATGCCCCAATCAGCTTCCAATTCAAGCATTACTGAAATGTTGCGTCGGATCAAACTCTAATTTATTATTCGGCATCGTTATTGTTTAGAACCGTTTATTTTGCTGAAAGCCACATTATCCGCCCTGTTCATTACGTACAACAACAATGGCACAGCTCATGCCATGCTCCTGATGCTGGGCACTTATTTCTAGAATTTTGCAAGCGATGTCCTTCGCCTCTACCCTAAGTTATCCTCTCCTGCAGGCGGTTTTCCTCGTGCTTGAATCCGGCCAACGGTTTCATAGGGGTTCAATGAAGCTCCGGAGGGTACGCTGGTAGTTCGAAGGACGGCGTGTTTTTGAACATTTGAAAGAGATGAAGAGATTCCTTTACGGCTCTGCAATGCCCGTGCTTTTCACATACACCAGTTTCAGTAATCATAACGAGCACATCGTTTAATATCAGAGCAGAACCACACTGCGGAAGGTTGCATTTTGGCAAACGCCATTGCTGGCAGTAGCAGAAAACTAGGACGCTGCATGTCTGACTGCTGCCATATGCCCTATGTGTGGAAAAACCTGCCTTCAGAAACAGCTCGGTTCAAAACTTCACGCTGGGCAAAGTCAAGCATTGTAGGGCTGCCCTGGCTGTGTCCTCTAACTTCCAGAAAGTAACGTCTATGCAAGATGGTCAACTTCAAGGAAGGAACCATTCTCGCGGGAGATTTTTCATGCAACCACAAGGTAAACTGTAGCAGTGATAAACGTGTCATGATGATGCAATGGGACGCCAGAAATGAGTCTCCTAATGAGTGCTTATAGCAAGCAAGCACGAGCCTAGGAGCTGACTGGGCTCTTGATTGTAGCACTAAACCGAAGTCGCTACTGAATATTCAAGAAAAAAATTCACGGACTCCCTTTAACTGAAATGTATGTGCAATATGAAATCACTGACTCGATCCTTATACAGGAAATTGTGGAGCTTCAAGATTCCGAATGTGCGCGTAACAGGAATGTTCGGCTTTGAGGTAATTGCTATATATGGTGCCGCTTTATGCTCCCTGCAATCGATGACACATTCTGCAGCTAGACAAGGTCTCTTGCTCTAGCCACGGTAGCGTTCAGATGTGGCTTGTGACGACGGGTTCAGCCCCTAGATTGGCGTGGCTCTGCAGATTCAACGGCTGCCAGGGCACTTTTGGCCGGCTTCGTCTCCGCGGAGCGCGCATCGAAGAACTTGTTGACGGTCTCCCAAACTAGTACAAGGGGCTTCTCCAAGAATACATGCACCAGGTAGCCAGCGATGACAGCCATCACGAAGTTGGACACTGCCGACGACATCTGCGGAAGCAACGGGAACCGTTAGAAGAGTACGCCATAGAGATCGTCACAAGCACATAGCGTGCATGGGCTTGAATTGCAGCCACTGAATCAATACTGGTACTACAATACCGCATCTTCAGTCACTAGCTTACTCTGAATATTAAGTCAAGAAACTTCGAACGTTACCATTAAGTCCATGTACAATAAAATGTCTACACAATGCGCAATATTTGAAAATGGTGTGTATTAGATAACTCACAAAATTGTGGAAAAGTGGGGTGGGAACAACCCTGTGAATATTGTCATTCAGCTTCCGTGACGTACGCGTTTATGTGCGTTTCGACTGGCCGTGCCGAATTAATGGCTGTAGGTAAAAAAAAGAGTCGCATTTGAAAACAAGGAATATTAATTATATTATCGTATAATTACCGTAGTTACACTTTCCACGTAGGTTTGGAAGGGGTGAACAAAACGTTCAGGCATACTGTTAACAGTGTTTTCCTTCCTTTTCTAAAGAAACAAGTATTATTATACAACGCACTGAGATGCATACGATGCGTAACCAACTCACTCGAACCCGGTCAATCCAGAACGCAATACAACTTTGTAGTTGTACAACATTTTCGATCACAACAGTATGCTCCCAAAAATGCAAGGCTAAATTTTGGCAGAGGTAATCGCGGTCAAGAGGTTTCTATTCTAAACGTGCTTTCACCTCTTTCTTTCCTTGAAGTTCAGAAGCCGTAACTCTCTCTGATTGGCGTCATATAGTGCACTTTGGGGTTTACAAGAACATCGAAATTCTTGGTTGCTGTGACGTTGTAAGCCGTTGTGGTACGTCGTCACCAGCGTGACTACGCCCACTGTCGGACAAACACCTCTCCCATACCTCTCCAATTAATCCTGCCCTCACTTGCTCCGACCATCCTAGTCCTGAAAACTTCTTAATCTCATCAGCCCACCTAGCTTTTTGCCACCCTGCTACTCATTCCTTCCCTTGGAATCGAGTCTGTCACCCTTATGGACCATCGGTTGTCTTGCGTTCGCATTACATGCCCTGCCGAAGCCCACTTCTTCCTCTTGATTTCGACTTCGATGTCATCAACCTGTGTTTCAACCAGTCTGCCCTCTTCTTGATTCATAAAATTGCACCTATCATTTTTTTTTCTATTGATCGCTGCGCTGTCCGTAAGTTGTACCTCATAACTTCATATTACTCCAAAGAAAGCAGTGTGTGAGGTGACAGCTTGGATGGATCCCGCCATACGAAAGGGCGGAGCTCATGCAAGAGCTGAAAATACCGCATAAACGAATTCGGCGGGCGTGAGAACAAGATCCCTCGAGTTTATTCTATTATTGACCAAGTCGCCAATCACTTAGGCTACCATTAAATTAATGCTGTCTCATGGCACTGCCCGGACAAGAACTAACTATCGAAAACAATTGGCTGCATTCCAATCGGTAGATATACTCAATAAATTCGCCGAAATTTTTAAATAAGTCTGATAAGCAGGCGTTCAAAAAACAGGTTTATTAAAGATTCCTGAATGGAAATATATGCTTCAGTGATTGGTCATATGTTTTTTGCCACATTGTTATTTAGTTATTAAAATTGCTCTCGTTGGACTAGACCTTGCACCTCCTTGTGCAGTTTGTTTGCGTAGTACTTCCTCTCCTTTGTTTCATTCTGCTTTGCAGACTGACAATTACTTCCTTTGTTTTATTTGAGCCCAAGCATCCTAACTGCTTTGCATATAGGAAAAGTATACTTCTCCAATTTTCTGGGTATCCGCTTATTCCGCATAAGATTTATGCTTTGTACAGATGATTAATCCTTATGTGAGAGTGCTAGATCAGCGCAATTTTTGTACAATGGCTTGTTTAATTTTGAATGTGATCATTCTGTAGCTGTCTGTGTTTGCTGTCTATTCTGTACAAAAGGGAGCTGGGACCCCCGTCAGTCACTCAAACGCCTTTAGTCCCAGCTCCTCCTCGTACCTCAATGGTAACGAAAAATAAGATCCTGAAATCTCGCTTCGGACACTCAATAGAGCAACAATAACAAAATATATGAACTATTCACATGACGTTGTACGCGAAGGGCACTGGAGTCGTTCGCGGTCGCCTCCTTAATAATCGCCGTTCGCTGTCGGCGCCGCCAAGGGACGGCCACGACGGGGCTACGCTGTGCGCATTGTTTTCATTTTGCTATCCGAGAAAACACCGTATTGAAGTGTTCACAAGACTTTCGTAGTGTGCATCACTCAGAATGCGCTAAAGTGCGTACGCACTTGCTCTGGAAGGCAGTGAAAATTCGCACTATGAAGAAAAGGTGCGATTGGGAAGAAAATCAATATTTAGGATAATTTGAGTTTGGTAATTTGACACGATGGCGACCTGCAATTTGGCCTTGACCATTTTAAAGTTTGGTCCACCACCACTGCCCAAATTTAACCTCAGATTTGGATCAAAATGACTGTCCAGACTAATTTTACAATGGCCTACAAGATGGTGAGCTCCATATTTGGCCCACCCCACCTCCGAAAATTGGCCTTCAGCCATTTAGGCCAAAATCGATGTCCAGGCTAATTCGACTAAGACCATTTCGAAATTTGGGCGGCACGCATCCTCAAAATTTGACCTTCTAACATTTGGACAAAAATCAATATCCAACCTAATTTGATTATGGGAAATACAATGGTGACCTCCAAGCTTGGCCTTCGCGATTTCCAAATTTGGCCAACCACCACCCTCGAAATTCGACCTCTTTGGATTTGGACCAAAATCGATATCCACGTTAATTTTACTTTGGCCAGTACGATGGTGACCTCAAAATTTGACTGGGCTAAATTTACCCAGGCTAAACAGTTCAAACTTGTACCGAATACATAATGAGAGTACATAGCAGCGGCATACAAGTCAAGCTAATATTAAAATAAACTGAAAAATAATGAAGCAATAAAAAAATCTATGTTTGAACATTGGTGCAATGGAGTTGAACCGCTCCCATTTTTTTTCTCTCCGCGAGGGCCCTTATCGGGGAACAAGGGTGCGCTGCAAAGCCACATTCTGACCAGTAGGGAAGGCTTAGTGATTGCCAAATTGCATTCTTCTTTTATTTTACACCTGTCTTAAATAATAGGGGATATTCAAAATTCCGCAAGTGCGCTTTCCCGCATAACAATGTTGCCCCTAACAAGATGGCCGACTTCGCTATAAAGGAACTACATGGGCTACAGGACAGGCGCTAAAGGTGTGGATAGAATGTAAGAAACGTATTTTGGAAGAATCAAACAAAAACCAGTCTTTCCTGCTTTGTTTTGAGCTGGAAACGCATGGTCCGCCATCTTGTTGGGGGCAACATTGTTATGCGGGAAAGCGCACTTGCGGAATTTTGAATATCCCCTATTGCAGACCATTTATAGCTATTACAATCATGCAAATGCGGAAAACTCTGCACACTTAGAGACTCTTTGTTGTAGAGAGCATGAGTGGTAAAGAAGTCATCTGATATGATTCCGGAATTCCTGAAGGGCGCGGCTACAGGCTTGCGCCTTAAATTCGTGGCTTGGCCAAGCTCTCTTTCAAGAAAATATGACAAGTGCATTCTTGACACCTTAACTTCTCAACCCTACTAGGCGCAGTATTTCCTCTTTAGTTGATTGGAATATACCGTGCGTCACAGCGAGCTTATTGCATGCCAGCCTCACTTTTTTGTAAAATTTCTCTTCTGTCCGAGCAAAAATGTAGGTAGCAATGTTTTTTGTTTCAGGTGTAGTGGTGGGTGAGCAGGCAAATAAAGTTTCAAAAGTTTTATAAAATACGAAGGCAATGTAGAATTTCCTGTCTACCTCATACCAAAGGTTGCAGCTAAAAACTGCAGTTGTGTACCAAGATTTTTCTCAGAGCAGCTATGCTCATTAGCTGAGACGTGGTGTCAACAAGAAAGCGATCCGACTTACTTGGATCTTTTCTAACTTTACCATTTAAACACGCGGTCACGAGGAGGGGTATGGCCATATTTCTAAAATCTTCCCATAAAAGCAAAAACATTAAGGAATTGTTATCCTTGACAGAAAACTTCAAAAATCAATCATTAGGCCGTAATAATTACATACTATCTTTTGTCTACCAGCCTTCGATCGGAAACTACGCCTCTTTTGCAAAAATCTCAACCAACTTTCTACAACACTGCTCTTTAGACCGATATAGCTTTGTTATTGGTTGTAAATCTCAACACCAGCACGAATGAGAAGAACCCGTTATCATTAACACGCTCTAGTATAATCAAATCGAATGCATCTACTAATGTGATCTCTTCTCCAACAAGAATTACGCCGTCCATTTTGAGCCCCATGGATGGTAGTTGTTAATACAACTGTTCATTGTGCTGACACTATGTCATGGGACATTAGTCATCATTGTCCAATTTTTATATCAATTAAGAAGCGCCGCCATGCGAGTTAGAGATATTCTTTTAGAAAGTTCCAATGATTCAGCAATGAAATCATAATCTCGTTCAGGCAAGAAATATATAGCGTGGGTTGGTCAGACGTCTATAATTACGGTTGCGTTATTGAAGCTTATAATTCATTCATTGAAATGTTTAACACTCTCTACGGTTGTCATTTTCCATGGATAACAAAGCGGAAACACACAATGTTAAGGAAATCTTGGATTACAACTGAACTTTACCAGAAGATTAAAACAAAGGACAAACTATAAAAATTAGCACTAAGCAGGAGCACAGACAATTTCAAAGTTTAGGAAATCGAACTACGTAGAGCACAAAGAGGCGGTTACCGAAAACTGTTCCAGAAAAATAGGCGTGACAATCCGAAATAATGCGGCGGGCCGTGAATGAAGTAATCAGTAGCCTAAATAGCAATGAGAGCATCGGTGAACTTTTAATCGATGGATCACCAGTAAAGGTGCCACCTTGCGGGCCACTTTATCAGTATCTCATTAATCTGCCAAACACTACACATAATAAAGGTGCGGCTTGCTCTATTTGAAAGCAACTAAAAAAAACGTCGTCTTTTTTTCGCGCGGTTAAAAAATGGATAACAACCAACTCGCCCAGCTTTCTGTTCTTCTTAATATCATTTCTAGTTCCCTGGGCTCCGTCCTTTCACCCCAGCGCTCGTGTTGTTGTGTGTGTAAACGTCGTCGTCTTTTCGCGCTGTTAAAAAATGGATAACAACCAACTCGCCCAGCTTTCTGTTCTTCTTAATATCATTTCTAGTTCCCTCGGCTCCGTCCTTTCACCTCAGTGCTCGTGTTGTTGTGTGTGTAAACGTCGTCGTCTTTTCGCGCTGTTAAAAAATTGCTATTAGTATTAGTTTCCTTACGGTGGTTACTGAGGGTATTACTTTCGCGTGCACGTTGTTACGATTCCAACAGAATACGCCAGGGCACAGACATTCTTATGCGCTCGGCTTAAGTACGAACATATGTTGTTGTTTTTTCTGCCTAAGCTAGCATCATTCAAGAATATGCGCCGCGAAACAAACGCGGTGCATGGCCATGAGCCGGTGTGCTTTAAGCAGCTTTTGAATAAAGTCTCCAGAATGTTAGCCAAGGATGCGCAGGATCCAGCGATTTAATGGACCCGCTGAGAAATATCCATTACGGAGAACTTTAGTCTATATTCTGCACCAAGGTAATGACCCCATCACTGCGTGAATTGACACTTCGTAAAAGCAGTGGAGACAAAGGGCTTATACTCACGATGTGGAAGTGTTGATTTTCAATACGCTGCCGGATGGTCCAGGCCTTGAAGAACACGAAGTATGCGTGCACCAAGTATATGGAATAAGACAGCCTTCCCAGCGGCACCAGGGCGTCCCAGGACAGCAGCGAGTTGATCACCCCTGCGAGACAGTCACGCATGTGCCCAGTGAAGATTCAAACCCATCGACGTTTCAGGTATGGGGCATGATGTACCACATATTAATCTAAAGTTTCCTAGCACTGAGCACCCATCAAGTCAGTCTTAACTGAAACAAATTGAAAGAATCATTTGTGCGATGGTACAAGTTCTACCAGTGGAGCAAAAAACTCGCATTGCAGGGGTAACTGCTTTAACCGCTAATTTACTTAATGAAAACGAACATTGTCATCTTAATCCTTTCCTTGCCATAATTAAAAAGTTTCAACAGAACATTTCCATGAAAAAAGCCGCGAGCTAACTTGCCCGATGACAACAAACAGGAGTGGAGACTTGATGCCTGCCTGCTAACTTTTCGAGAGAACACTAACGCACGCAGCCCACATGTGTCTCATCGACCCACGTACATATAAGCGCGATTCAGGCGTCCACTGACACAGGCAGCCAGTTATGCGCACTTCCTTTCTTAAAGTGTTCGGATGTAAAACGTTATCAACGCCAATGAACACAATGAACGCCGATGGCCTATGGCTTCAGCGCCGCGTTTCTGGCACAACGCTGTCGATGCCAGCAGCCCACATCTCTCTCTCATCAGCCCACGTACCTCTAAGCGTGATTCAGGCGTCCACTGACCCAGGGAGCCAGTTATGCGCGCTTGTTTTCTTAAAATAACGCAGCGTTGTCAATGGCAACGCATGCAGCGCACATCTGTCACTACAGCTACGTAGCTTAAGGCACGACTGAGGTGTCCACTGTTCCAAGAGAGCAGTTATGCGCCTTTCCTTTCCTTTGCCAGCTCCCGCTCGATTGGTTTCGCAGCTTAAAGCGCGACGACTAAGGTGTCCACTGCTGATTACAACGGACAACGGCGCCGGCGACGGCGACGCCACAAAGCGCAGAAACGGGCGCCAAAGAGCTGCGCTCTAAAATTCAAAATCAAGCCCAGAAGTTGGAGTGAAATAGAGATCGAAGGCCGTAACATAACGGACCTTTCGTGCTTTCCACAGTCGCATCTGACTAGCTAACAAGCGGCAAACCAAACAGCAAACTGCTCTGAGGGTTTCAGGTTACCAACGACGCACGCGGCAGAGCTAGTGTAATTGTAAACTCATTAGTTTAATCTTCACTACTTAGCGCTCGCCTTGGAAAGCGACCACCAGCGCGAGCGAGCCCGGTAAAGTTTACGGTGTTCTTTTTTTTTAATGCGTTATCATTAGAACGCCCATATCTCAAGAAGTGTCCGGCGTTGGCATGTCAAGCCTCGGTTAGCAGAAGGCTAATTGGACGAAGGAAAATGCCCCACTCTGTTTCCACGGAAGAGGGGGAGGTAAACGGATACTGAGTGCGGGCGACGGCGGGTGGCGACAGGGACATCGTGGTCGCCAATCAAATTCGACGGGTGATTACAATAAAAAAGGGGTACGGCATGTCACACTATGATGGGTGAAATTCATCGGGAGAGTGGAGCTCGGGTGCCTTTCGCACGGTTATTGAGGAACAGGATAATGCTACCTGCTCTGGCAGCCCGAAGCCAGCAGTGGCTGCTCCCACCAGTGGGAGCACAAATGCTATCCCATACTCTGGCTCATCAATCGCATCCGTCGCCTGCGATATTTTTAAACGTGAAGCTCTGTGGATTCTTGGTGCGAACTACCCGTGGCGTCGTCCTCAATTTCAGATGGCAATTTTTTTAAAACTTAGCATTCTATACAGCACAGACTCAACTGGGCGTCAAGTTTTCATGATGTCAGCGCCGGTAGTCGCCACCATGCAGCGTAGAAAACCATAACCGCCATTTTTTTATATCAGTTACACTGGCGCTCTTCGTAGCGTGGTTTCGGTTTTGTACAATTTTCGACCCGTATCCCAGTTGGAGCCTCAATTTTTGCGAAAAAAGCGAACGTTAGCATTTAAAAACTCGCTAGGATTTATGTTTCAGGTTTACCACTTCGTTCCTTTTTTCTGACATTGTGGTCAATTTCTAGTGATGCATTCAGCGTAATTTCCTCATGCTCCTTCAAGGGGAATGTTTCCTCATGCACATTATTGGTCTTTAGGAATAAGAATTCGAATTGTACTGTTATGGCTGCTCTGCCTGCGAACCACTTAGTAGCACGTATGGCCCCTGTATTCGTTTATCGGCTTAATGCTCAGCATGCTTGAACAGCTACCACCCAGCGCTGTCTTCTGCTCATTAATGGTCACAGACGCCACCTATTTTAAATCTCCTAAGTGGTATGTGGTGCGAAGCCTTAAAAGTTTCATGCATAGATTAGTCAGCATCTGTCAGCTGCTATCGCCAATGCGAACGTGCATGAAATCTGCAATGCCAACAAATTCTATCAACTAGCGTTATCAGTCATGCTCAAAGTCCGATTATGTCGCATAAAGACAAGTCATACATATGATTTCTGAATTCAGTCAGTATTTTTCACCTCGAATGCAGTTACACAACGAGCTGCCCCGTTCTCACGGAGACCGTGAGCTGCCACAAAGTGCGTGGCGGCTAGTCGCACCGTCGTGCCAACACTGTGATACCAACGCAGCTGTACTAACATCTACACACGCGCAAATAGACATCCGCGTCGTAACTGCCACGCAAGAAAGTTCCCATTTCCTGGGTCCAAATCCTCACTCTTATCTCTGCCATAGGTGAGCCCCAGAGGCTCTCGTCGATGACCTCAGGTAACATAAGTGATTACCCGGCTCAAAAACAAAGCAATATATCGTTAAATCTGACTTACCCACGCCTCAAAATTCAGAAGCGAACGATTTGGCTAATCTGTTTTTTTTTTCTATGGTATCTGTATGGCGGTTATTTATGATTTTTAGGACACATAGTTTCTTTTTTAGTCTGTACTGTTTTTCCAAAGAGCGGAGACGTAATTGCAATGATATCGAGGCTGGGCACAGACCGATGAAATCACCGCACGTGATGCGGCTCCACTGCAGTTTTATTCGCAGCTAAGAGTTGTGAACGCTTCCGCTGCTTGAGTCAGTCGCTGAGAACGATTGAGGATAAAACCCAGAATGTGGACACCAGAGTGACATTTCATTTCATGGCCTCTACCGAAGCCCCGCAGGGCACCCTGGTGTAACTGCGCTTTCGCGGGAGGCGCTGATCAACACAGTATGAGACCTTAACGAAGGAGCTGCCAAGGCTTCTGGATATGAACTAATTCATGGGTCTCTTAACACTATTTCGATCAAGGCAACCTAATTGTACAATACTAGTTCGAAGCAATGTTCGGAATAGTGACATCGAGTACGGGCCAGTTGCATCAAGCTATTAGGAACCAGGTGTACGATACTTCGACAGTCGATTTATTACAGCCCTTGAGACGAACCGTGGCAGCCTAACCTGATGCAACTACCCTCATGATTGCTTTAATATATAAATAATGTTTCTGATATTAAGCGGCGTTTACTTTTTTTTTGTGATCCTTGTTGTCAATAATAAGTCACAGGTGATCCTTAAGCCCGCAAAATGGTTGGGTTTGGTACTCTCGCTATTAATAGTAATCTTCGCAATCTACTATTCACTTCGTTCAGAAAGGACACGATGCCCATTAGCAGATGTGCATTATGAGCGGGAATGAAAAACTAGGCCTTAAATATCAGACTTCCGCTAAAACCTTCAGAAGCTCGGCCCACATTTAAAAAAAAAATTCCCGATCAATTCTATTGTCTTTTTTTGTCGTCTCTATTGATACCGGAATCTGTGAAAGGCATTGCTTTGTAGCTGGCTATAAACACCGAATTCAGAGGTGATAACTGCCAGTGACAAAGGTGTGAAAGAATGAATCGCGAAATCAGTCCTTCTAACATGTGCCCCCTGGTTGCGTTTCTTTATGCTCTTTGTGCACGCTCCTTGACATCAACAAAATTATCTCGTAGAGAACAGAATCCAGCTTGATAATGGAGTTTCGGGCTCTATTCAGGCATTCTTGCTCTGAAACTGATTTATTATAGGAGGTTTTAGCGCTCGATACTTCATTGCAATCAAGTAAGCTTTGGTGGCCGAGCTCTCGGGTGCAATCATGTTCAGGGAACTGGGCCGATAACCTCAGAGTGACATGCCTACTGACTGCCGTACCTCCGCGTCCTGTGGCGCAGGCGAAGACAATCCAGGCAAGTCCAAGCGCCCAGGCGATTCGGTGCGTGGTGGCGTAGGCTAGCGTCACTTGGAGCGTGGGCAGGTCTCCCAGACCCCACGGAGCGGCAGCAAACAGCGACGCACTGGTGAACAGTAGCGCCAGCGCCCAGAGGACCGACTGCAGAAGCTGTGAGCGAGGGCGAACACAATCTGTTTTTTTAGTTATTTTCGAAAACGCGCTTCGGTAAATAAACTGGCGCAGAGCTCGAACCGTAAAAGGGAAGAAATTCGTGTCATAATGCGCAAGGAATCACAGGCGCCAAAACTTTATAGACTGCTTGTTTCAAAACTGCCTAACAGTCTCCTTGACAGTGCCGCGGCCTTCGCCACCTTTAATAGTGCAGCAACCTGCATAAGTACGCTTGCACCTCTCTTGTCTGCTTTAAATAAAGCCTTCAATGACGACAATGCAAATCTTCCCGCAAAAGCTCGGAAAGTGAATGCCTACCATTCGTCTCATGGACTTCATGGCCCAAAGCTCAGCAATACAGGCGGACCAATACTCTCTTTAAGCCTCCAAATCTCTATGCATCAAAGATAAAAATCATTAGCTCAAATCGTGCTATGTCGTGCACTGCATCAATAAGCTATTACCGAAACTGCTGGCGTAGCTAAAATTTCAGAAAGCAGTATTTCGCATATGAACAACGATTTGCATTTGGGCCATTTTATGGAGCTAACCTGAGTTGTGTGAAAGAATAAATCGAAAACGTCAAACTAACTCAACGACTAATAGAAAATAAACTCTTTTTACCCAATTAATATCCTCCTATTTACAAACAATTGTGAAAAAATGAGATACGTGCAATTCATGTGCGCTCGAAGAAAGTGCGCTCGCTTTTTCTTAACGCTGAGTTGCCAAACATTTTTACCAGAAAGCACTGACTGCTGAGTACATTTTACTGTCAAACTTCCTATTTAAGATCCGTGTAGTAATAAGTACGCAGCCTGCAAACACTACGCTTCGTATTCACGACACGGGGCACGGGGCAGTATAGGGTTAAGCCGTCGAAAGCACTGTTCGGCGAAGTAAGATACTGCCTTCATGGGCAAAAAAAAATAGCGCGAGTAAATTATGAAATTACAAAATATGCTTACTCCTGCCCAGGATTATTAAGAAACGGTCCTCTTTTCCAGCGCCACATTGGTCACACCGAGACACCTCTTAAATGTCGTGAAAAGCATCGAATGGTGGCAGGTTTTCGGAGAATATTATACGCACCGGCTTTCACGCGATCTGCATGCACTAGTTCGGTGATCACCAGCCATCTCCCTTGCCTTGTCTCCTGAGTTGTAAGAGAGTTTTTGATTACGAGGAGGTTCTATGCACTGTACATTATGTGTCTAACAACCACGCCGGAACCAGTGCTTGTAACATAGGCGACTAGGTGCAAAGCCGTTTGCCTTTGGCGCTTGCCGCTCCGGTCAAAGTGTGTGCGGTGCTGTCTACGAAACCGGCTAATCCGCCACTATTGTCTGTTTTAAGAGGCGCGTCGGTAATTGCGCGAGTATGTAGACTTATTAGCTCCCAAACTTACGGCTCAGGTTGTGATCTATTCTGCCGGCTAAAAGACGGGACTCTAATGTGTATGGCTCACTTGGCGCGGTCGGCAGTGAAGCACTAATAAATG
Organism: Amblyomma mixtum; assembly: GCF_055824585.1. Classification (NCBI taxonomy): domain Eukaryota; kingdom Metazoa; phylum Arthropoda; class Arachnida; order Ixodida; family Ixodidae; genus Amblyomma; species Amblyomma mixtum. The sequence continues at coordinate 326,469,052 of NC_143014.1, read as the reverse complement.
AAGCGGTATACAGTGTAAGCGCCGCGTTGAGAATGGCTGAGAGGCTGTAACATCGCATTTGGGCGGTGCCGTGCACCCAGCTTGGGCGTTTATATTGAGATGCTCTTGAAATGACTGCAGAAGCTTTAAGGCACTGATCCCGAAATGCAAAACACCCAGACTTCCAGCACTGTCTTTTCAGCGATGGCTGCAGCAGCGTTGATAGAAATGCGACAGTTTAGTGGCCGTTCTGAGTGGAGGACCACACTGTAACTCACGTCTTTTGTAGGCAACGAAGAGCCAGTGTCGAGCGCTCGTTAGCGAGGATGGCTTTGATGCCACCCCTTTGAGAGCAGTCCATGCACAGATCTCGGTAATTTTTTTAGGAATAACGCTGTCCCTTTCAGCCGCGAATGAGAGGCTAGCCGCCGTGGTGACAAGCACAGCCGCAAAACTGGCAAGCATAGAGAGCGAATGCTGGCGCTTCTAGAGTGATTATACCGGGTGTTTTTTTAGAAGGTCCAAAACTAAAGAAAAGGTAAATTGCTTTAGATTTATTTTAGCTCTGGGGCTATACTGGAGGCTACGGCGGTCGCCAGGCAGGAGGGAAACTGCTTTAATTAGTTCGCTGATTAACTAAATATGTTAATAAACTTTTCTCGTTTTTATTGGATAACGCAGAATTGGAGATCGTCCACCAAACAGTCCAACCGAGAAAAAACAATTTTAATTAAACATTTTTCACGCACTTACGAGGCGCGAAAAAGTCACCCTGGCAGGCATCGTCACACCGTAACTCAGCGGCGGTGAGCGCCTCTGACGTAATCGCTCCGCCCTGCGCTTTGCGTCACACCGCTGACGTCACCTGAAGCGCGGACGGGCGGCCTGCGCTATCGCTGCTTGTTTCGCTTCGCTCTGCGGCCGCACGGAATGCCGCGTTGGAATAAAAACGCACTGACACAAAGCGCACGGCGGAGCGAACTACGTCACAGGCGCTCACAGACGCTGTGTTACAGTGTGAAGCTGTCTACCAGGGTGACTTTTTTCTCGCTTCGTAACGCACGCAAAAAATTTTTTCATGAAAATTTTTTTTCTTGGCTGGACTGTTTGGAAGCCGGTCTCCACTACTGCTAATACCACATATCCCCTAAAAAAATTCGAAAACTTAATTAACGTATTCAGTTAATCAGCGAAGTAATTAAAGTTGTTTGCCTCCTACCTGGCGTCCACCGTAGCCCTCAGTATAGCCCCAGGGTTAAAATAAATCTAAAGAAATTTACCCTTCTTTAAAAATTTTGGACCTCCTAAAAAAACACCGGTATATAGCGTGGCGGGTGCGTCACCCGTTTTGTGAGATAGTGCTCCTTAATACTTGAGATTGTCCATGTCGTGTAGGGCCATCAATTCTGGTTCTCCAGAGCCGAACTAGCTTACCGCCGGTATCTTGGACTCCCTGTATCGCTCGTAGCCGAAGGCGGTGAGCGCACCCAGGAGGTAGGGGCCGACGTGCGTATGGGGAAGCAGATACATCCACCGGTTCATCAGCAGGGTGAACCTGCGAGAAATGCACTATTTCGCAAAATGAAGAAGGTGGCGCTGCTGGTGCATATTTGAATAATTTCATAAAGATTTCTGCCAATTTCCGCCAATTGCTAACCAATAATCCGACTTTAGTGTCTTGATTACTTACTCGTCTGATCTGAGCGATGACTTCTTCGTCACATTTACCCTTAGCTCAGCTATGCATATGAGAGTGAAGAAATTATAGGCGATGTTCTTTTGAAGGCATCAATGTCGCTCTGCTTGAATTTCTCTATGTTTCCTTAATGGATGTCCAAGATAGTTTGGTTAGAGTCTATTGGAGCAGGTTGAAGTATAAGGTTGCCTGCAAAACATGCAGCCCTAAATAAACTACCATCAAACACGAGCTGGAGCCCTAAGAGAGCACTCATATATAGCGACGATCTGGGAAAGACAGCAACGTCTACATCGGTCAGCTTGACTGTGATAACCTAATTCGGGTCATGTTATGTCGAAATCGGCAACTAAGTAATCTACCTACCTGCGCCGAAAATAAATATAGGCAACCTGTGTTCTAGAGGTGTGCCATTGATGTTAAGAACAAACTGGAGGAATTTCTAATAGAGATTAACCCAAAACCTTATTCCCAAATTAATTTTCACTGCTCTCCAGCCAAACTACTATCTTCTAAAATTCGTGCATGTTATTAAAAAGAAAGTGTCAAAAAGTACCTCCTCCATGTATATTGCTGCGGCTGCGGACGTACACCAATATAATCTCTTTTCACACCACCCGTAATTGTTGAAACCTATGGTGTTGAGCGACTTACTCGGGGTCTGAAATATTCATGCCTTACCTAGTTACCAATCGCTCAGAGCTAAGCCTTTGTAACAGCTGCGCTCAAAGCACCATTACATGAACAAAAAATCTTGCAACGTTCATTAAGCGGATCGAATTTTCCATTTAATAGAAAAACAGCAAGTTGTTCGACTCCATGAGTTCAGCGGGAAAAGGTGGTCTCATAATTCTCATCAGGACTTCCTTACACTATACTTGTTAGAAAAAACAATTGCAGTCGCTCTTGTCGTTGAGAGCTGATGTAAGCATGATACGCTTTGCAGTGCCTAGGATGGTTATAGTTGTTGCTGGCTGCATTTTTCTGATGAGTCTCGTCCAGGTCATGCCACACCACACCAAATCAGAGAGCGCTTCTGTTGCCGATATTGCTCAAGTGCAGAACTAACAAGAGGCATATGCGATACCGATCTTGCATTCAAGAGTCAAGGACACAGGCCTGTAACAGTACTGTGTCCTTAATAAAGCAGAACCTCGTTTCTCGTTCTCGCCAAAAAGAACGCATAACATCTGTGGCGACACTCGGAAGCTGGAGAGCGCGCCCCACACCACCCGATTGCTGCCGTCCTGGCTCTTCTCTTTTTCAGACGCCCCGCATCTGTGATTGTCTAGGACCAAGCCCCATAAAGAATAAACCTTAACATTTATGTCACTTCCACACAGGTGGATATCATGGCTTGCGAGCGATGAGGATAGGGAATTGCTGTAGCTCACACAGTTCTCCTCGCGGCCTCCGGTAGCCCGATATTTGCCGTGATTGCAGAACCGTCGAAGGTTTGTACGGCGCGCTTCCGCTCGCGGCTTACCGGCTCCTCTAGAGTGCGCCAAGCTAGATTCACCATTTGAACGGAGAGTTCTGGAAAGTCGCCTTCATGTAGCCCTCGAATTCGGCTCCGTATTCGCTCTCTGATTTGCGGTAGTTGTCTGACTATGTTCGCCTGAGTTTGCCGAGAATGCTTATTACTTCAGCAAACAATATTTATTATTCTCATTATTCTTTTGAATTTAGCTAATTCATCACGTGATCAGAAACACGGTCTGCGCTCGTCACACTTACGGAAAACACTGTTGGCATCCGTCAGTGAACGGAATAATTATTCTAGAGCATCCATCCTGGGCTCAACGTAATTCATCAACTTCTCTGAAGCTTTTAAAGTGAATTCAACGTGATAAATTAACTTGTCCAAATATACATGGTGAGTTAACAATATGTGCCTGATAACGACCACAACTTTTTAAAGGGACCAATCGCAGCGTCAGAAATTATCTTTATGATGCCCTTTGTTGTTCATTACTTCTATTATTTACATTCCTTCCAAATATATTTTATATTGCGTCTACTCACCAATGCCAACTTTTTCGTACAAAATTTACAACCATGATACCGTAATTTGATTGTTTAACAGTACATCAGTTTATGGAATACTTAATGATTCTGGGCCTTATCAAGGCATAAATTTTGCGAAGTTGTAAGAATCTACGTTTCTACATTGCAAATAACTGCTGAGCTGATATACGCGAGCTCGGTTCCGGTCACGGTGGTCGCGTTTTGAGGGAGGCGAAAGGCTAGTGACCCGTGTACAGTGCTATCTATGTCAATGTTAAAACCCCAAATCGTCGAAGTTACTAGAAGCAGTACTGTAGTAATGCTAGGTGCAGTAGATGCAGCAGTGCAAGATGCAGTAGTACTATCCGCCAGCAGTAGTACGTCGTAGAAAAGGAGCAGAGAAGGTGGAGCAGTATTTGTAAATATTGTTTGTGCAAGACACACAGATAGCACAGCAACATAGCAGTGACAATTGGGACTTTTGTATATAAGCTGTATGGTTTTCTATGCGGCAGCTAAGCATCGCAGCCTGCAAAAGATTAGCGCTGGATGGCCATCTTTTTTGTGAAAGACGCGCTAGTCGGGATAAAGATGCTCACTTGACATCTCTGCTGAAGAGAAACATGGTGGGACTATACTCGCTGAGGTATGTCTGCACGCCCACGGAGACCATGGATACGACCAGGGTGCAAACCATGAGCGCCACGCTCACCCTTCGGTTCCTGAAAAACGCACGACAGGTTAGCCCAGCTGAACAGGCCTTTCCTATTGTTCAAAAAAAAATTATGTTCTTTGGTTCCAGTACGCTTGCCTCCATTGAGGAAATTTATTTCCTGGATGAGGATACAGACTTCAGGTACCAAGATACGTTAAATGCAATGAGCAGCCCCTCATCCACTGCTGCAGCCCAAATAAGCTCACAATTATTAGTACCAAAGTGCATGATAAGTACAGCACGGCACATATTTGTACTCTATAGCTCAACGATAGATGTAACTTCGCGACTATGAGAGACGTAAAGCACAGCACTGGGTCAGGAAGCAGAGATGAAATTAAATCTTCGACATCTATAGGCATTAGAAACCGACAATATATTCAGTCAACATCACAAAAAAACACGTGTATCCTGTTCTCTTACATGCGAATATGAACATTAATTCCAAAAGAAATAAAAAGACACGGGGCACCACTGAGGCTCAGCAAGAAAACTCTTCATCAGCACAATAGCTGAGTCCATTTCCTAGTTGCATGATCGGTAGTTGATGGAGCCGCACGTTCATTCTGGTGTGCAGAAAATAACTGCAAGCAGGCGGATCTGATGATCCGTCCGCTACAGATGCCTTATTAGCCATTTCGTTATCCACTTAATCATGCTTAATTATTGAACATGAGACATTAAAGTGACGAATAGTTCCTTTTAGAACAGTCGTAAATACAACCTTCATTTTTTTTTCTTTTTTTTATGGCATACTGCAGACCGTGAGGCCCAAGCAGGAGTGGATACTGAACAGACCACAAATTGAGCAATAATAGCAAAGTGCAAACAGAAAACGAGCAGCGCGAAATGACATGGAAGAGAAAAAGAAACTAACAAAACAAACTAAAAACAAACTAACAATGGTCACTTATCAGGTCAAGAGACCATACACACGAAGCTGGTAAGCTGTTCCAGTCACTGATGGTTTGCGGAAAGAAAGAGTGCTGAAAAAGTTAGTCTCTGCAAAGTACGGGGTCAGAGAAAGGGGGTGGGAGTGTCGGGTTTGTCTGGTGTTCTGTAGATTAAGATACGGCGAAGAATTAATTCCAAGTTTATGGTTAAATAACAAAAATAAGAATTTCAACCGAAGAAACTTGCGCCGGGTCCCGGCGCAATGAACCCCCATGGTGTCGCACTGGTTATGGGGTTCGCCCGCTGACCCGAAAACAGGGGTTCAATCCCAGCCCGGGCCAACGCATTTCGACTAAGGTGAAACGCTATGCTTCCATTCACTGTGGAATGTCAGTGCCCGCTAAAGAATCCCAGGTGAACGAAACTATCCGGAGCCCTCCACTACGGCTTTCCTATTGCCTGAGTCATATTGGCAGGTCAAACACATAAATCCAAACAAGATAAAATCAAACAAATGCTCGTATGCTAGAGCTAACGAAACGAAGCAAAAATACAGAAAGGAAATATTACAATATGGCATATAAGGCGCGACAGGTTAACTCTGAATAAAATATTGCCCAAAACTTTATCGAAAGGATGTCAGATTGAGACTATGAATGACATGAATAAGCAGTTGACCCCACACAGTTTTATCGCATAATGAAAGAAAGAAGTGCGAAAACTCTAGTACGTGCCAATTAAGAACTATTGCTGATATCATGATTCAATAGGGCGTTACTTTTTGGCGGATATTGCAAATACCTTTCCCTATTGATCTTTAATTCCCTTTTACATATTTCTAAATTAGGGCCCTTAATTTGCGTGTAAAAATGTTTTCACCAGATTATCGCACACACAGCAGATTTCTTAAAAAACTGGGTTGATTGCCATTTTTACCCGGAAATGCCCCTCAAGAAAGCGTACCTAGCCGGTGCACAAAGGTAAGGAGGATGTTAGTTTTCTTTTAACATTTGTTGTCCATGGCGTTACTCATAACCTGAAGAAAGTATGTTTTTCGAGTGATAGGACAGAGCATAGGTGCTGGAAGCCTAAGTAGTACCACTGTATGCGTGATTACGAAGCACCGTTGCAAGGCTGCTGCCAGTTTATATTGGGCGCTGTGTTGATGATGGAATGTTTTGGCAGTGTGGAAAGGCAGAGAGATTTCTACCCCAGAGGCACAACTGTCGCACATATTGATAGTAATGTTACACGACGAAATATCTATACTGGATAAAAAAAATGCTGATTCCGTGAATACTGTCCTGGTCCACCTTGCCCAATCTAGATAGTTCAATATATATACTGAACAAACTATACAGCATTATATATCCTGCACAAATAGAAGCGCCGACAGTCAGTCACGTATATAAATAACCCTATTTCAACCCGAATTTCAGCCGAGAGAACAGCATGCGATTACTCACCGCCTAATTCAAAAAAGTAATAAAACGGAATAAACGGGCCTTAGATGTACCATTTTTAACCTTTTTATTTGCCTTGTCTTTCTTAACAGCTCGAGATTACCGGTCTCAAAAATTTCGGGGACCGAATCTGTCGTCTTAACACGTAATAAACGAATTGTTTATAACAAGAAAGATGATGCATCGAAAAAAAAAACCGTGCCTAGCCTAAAGGCAGTTCTTTCGATGATAGCGACAGTTGGAAAATGACAACATATTTTGCATCAGTAGGTGTGCATGATACTAACAGAAGACATGGAATACCATTCGGGCCAGGCAAAAATGTTCACACAAAGCACGACTCTCATAGCTCACTTTGTACTTTTGGGCGGCAATGCTACCGCCCGTAAAGTAAAAATATACGGCGCATGTGCACAGTGTACTTGCGTATAAAATGTTGGGTACCGAGAACGTGGTCGCGTCCAGCTGAACTATTACCGGCACATTCGAATCGAGTCTGAAGGAACCCACGCACATGGTCACTACGTGTTTGACAAGGCTAAGTACTGCTTTTCCGCACGTATGGTGCCCTGCGAGTTGTCACGCTCCCGCCGCTGTGCCCGTTCATAGTGAACAATTAAGTTTTGCCTTTCCCTCCTCGCATTTCCTTTGCACTGCACACTTTAATCAATGAAGGCTGATTGCTTAGTAAGTTGACACTGCAGAAAATAACAATCCTTGTCAGCATGTATGCTTTCTTCATCAGAACTGGATATAAACAATATAAAATCTTGTGAATTCCTTATCAGTGACAGCCGAGACCTGCAGCGGCACAGTTTAATCGAACTCAGTCAAGAAGTAAAATTAAAAATTATTTGGTATTTTAATTCAGAATATACGCCGAGAAGACTTCCGAATTTGTCAAAATTCTTTCCTTTATTAACATCAGAGCTCTACATTTCCGTCATACTCTGTGAAAACGCCTAAACACCGACTGAATACGATGTCGTGTTCGAACGATAGAAGTACAGCCTCTCACCATCAGGGTGCAACAAGTAATCAGCGCTATCTGATCCGAGAAGCGATTAACACAATGATGACATTAGGCATAACTGCCTCCGAATTTTTGCCGCTGCCCCTCATATGCCAGGGATGGAACGAAAATAACCGCGGTCTGCGAGGAAGTGTACTCGGCATTACCGTCCGGGTTAGAGCATCTGGTTCGAATTCGGTTCTCGAAGGCACCCTTTGCGGCGGCAAGTGGGACAGAAGGGTATAGAGACCACGTACCCGAGCAGGCAGCTTGCTTGTGCGTTTGTATGCAGTTTGTTTCACCGAAGACTCTAAAATATCTTTAAAGTAGGATTTTTAGTTGAAATGGCGTTTATTTCCGCTTAGCTAATTGTCGGTGGTGTAGGATATCAGAACACAGCTAAGGCACGCTGACTAGCAGGCTGGTTAACTAATACTGAATAGTTATTGAAAGTCATGGCGCTACAAGTACACGCACAAAAACAGGAGACGAAGGTCAGGAGCCAACTTCCAACTCCAGTTCGAATTTGACACCTGTCCTTTGTCTCATCGTCTTTTTGTGCGTGTGCTTGTAGCGCCATGTCTTTTTGAAAAACGCAACACCAACTAGCCCGGCAACATTTGTTACTGAAGTTGAATAGCTAACTTTCTAAATATTGCATTTAGGCTACTTAATTATTGAGAGGAGTGGAGCCCACCGTAAGTAATATTCATATCAGTTTTTAAAATTTCGATGACGCGGTTACCCTCGGCACTGTAGCCGAAGAAATTTTGGCTACATCGCGCCAAAATACAAAAGTTTTCCGGAAGCTTGCAGGCAAAGCGAACACTCCAGTGCATATAACTCGTCGAAATAGCTAATATTTGTTTGGCCACAGCGTCGAGGGTATCCGCGTTTTCGTAATTATAAAAACTGATATGGATATCAATTACGGTTGGTTACACGCCTCTCTATAATTAACGAGTCTAACTGTAATGAATAAAAAGTTAACTGTTCAATCTTAACTTACTAGCCTGCTATTTAGCATCTCTTAGCTGTATTCTGATGCGCTTTACTGCTGACAGTTATATGCCAAGGTCTTCTAAGTCAAAAAGCTCATTTTTGAAAAGTGTGGAAAGTCTTAGTTGAAACGCCTTGCATAGCCTTTTAGAGCGAACGCGACCAGCGTGAATGTTCCAGGGCAAATCATTGTTGTAGTCGTCGTCGTCGTCGCTGTAGAAGTAGCAATAGTAGTAATCAAAAAAGGCCTGCGCGACTGAATATGACAGCAAAGAGAAGGCCAGAGGGTGGAAGGTGGGGCGAACGGCGCATTCTCCTTTGCATGCCTCCCCACGAAGGGGAGAGTATGTCGCCTCGCCTATCCTCCTCGCGCGCCGACATTCCCGAAGAAAACAGACCGAAGGTTAGCGGAAAATGCGTGGTTGTGCCCACAGTCATTTCGCGTCCGTGCAGCCGAGCTTGACCGGGGGGAGGGTTACACGAGACCCCACATGGGCAGCCCGCGCGGGCTTCATATTTTGGTGCATAATAATTAAAGCATGCCAGCTGGCACCGATTTTCCTCGTTAGCAGTTTTGTACTTCCATTCAATTTTCTTCTCTTCGTCTTCCTACTTAAGAATAAGCATGTTCATGGACAAATTGGACCTGCTGACGGGGCCACAAAAAAAAAGGAATGTCATCTGATACTTAGTTAACCCAGTTAATTAATGACATCAGTTCTAACCCCCTAGAGCTAAACGTACCACTGGATGCATGGCTCTTGGATTTCGAGACAGCCTTTGACGAAATGCTCCATGAACGGTTCTTTCTTAAACTTCCGCGTCTGAACTTTCACGCGCTCTTTCTAGATTGGATACAAAATTTTCTCACTAACCGTCAACATTTCGTCTATGCTCATAGGCGTTCCTATTTCCTTGAACCTCCTTGCTTTTAGTTTGCCACGAGGTACAGTACTGGGTATTCGCTTTTCCTAATTTTGTCAGTGATCTCGCTACTGGTGCCACTTCTAACATGCGATTATTTGCTGACAACTGCGTAAACTATCGACCAATCACTAACAGCAACGATATTTTACTGTTGCAGGCTGACCTAAACTACACTGAATCGTGGTGCAGGAACTGGCTCAAGTCCCTAAACACGAATAAAACGTCACTAATTATATTTAACACTATAAAGCCCTTTCTTTCCCCTAAATATCTTATCTCTGACCCCGAAGTTTCCACAGTTGTAACTTGTAAATACCTAGGCGTCACCATTTCCGATTCCTTTAATTGTACTCACGCCCCTAACATAACCAAAGACGCCAACTGCGTGATTGGTTTTATTACGCCGTAACCTGCGACTAGAACTCCTCTAGTAAAACTGCTGACCTGCTTAACACTCATTCGTACCCAACTGTAATACGCATGCGGAGCTTGAGACCCCCATCAATAAAATCTTTCTCGCTCCCTAGAATCCACCCAGAATCGTACAACAACTTTTATCCATTCCGACTATTCCTTTCATTCAAGTGTCACTAATATGAAGTCATAATCTGATCTTCTATGCCCCGTTTCACGTCGTAAAATAGCTAGACTCTTGTCTTTTTCATAAATTTTCCCACTCACAACATGTAAACTATGTCGTAAAGTCTGTCGACCGCGTTTCTAAACGTTTTATTCAAATTAATGCAGTCTATCCATGATTAGCACATACCAGAACGCATACAAAAGCTTTCTTTATACACACAGTAAAAGACTATAATCGCATTCCTGCTGACGCAGTTCATCACACTCATCTAGCACACTTCAATGCATTCATTGGAAAACTCATAGAAGACTGCAGTAGCCCACCCCGCATGCAATACGGCCACGGGGGCATTTGAGATAAAAATAAATAATTATTCACAGCGGCTGTGCTCATGCTCGTCGTTTCTCTGTTATAATCTGGTGACAGCACGCGAGGCCATGCACTGCCTGCTTATACTGACCGAGATTATGGCTGCAAAGGCGCATTCTGCCGAGGGCAAATTACATGCTGTCAGGAAGCTCTGACATTCAGCACGCACTTCTCTGTGTCGGTTCCTAGCGCACGGGGTGGTACATTTCCCGTCAAGGTGGAACAACACAGAGCGCAGAGGCCTGAAGGCAGCCTATTTGGTGACTTACTTGAGTGACAAGAGAGACAACGCTGTAACCACAGTGTAAATTTGAAGGTCAGCGCTGATGTACCAGAAATGAATAACGCACTGAAAGAAACAAGAACAACCATTGCTTAGTCGCATCATCAAATTAAATAAAGTGCCTGAGGTCCATTAAATTTCTCCTTTACAAACTTTTTGCCTTTAAATGAAAGCACTGCTGGAACACTACTTTGGTAATATTTATGGAAAACAAAAGTGAATCGTGGCTTTTAAACCAAAGGACAAGAATGCTACCTCATTTCTTCGAGGGAGTTTAGTTGGTACGGTAAACAAAACAAAAAGAATGATTCATTTCTCAATATCCCACATGCGACACACGGTGAAAATTTCTGTACAATATTGATAGACATCCCTGATGCAAAAAGTGGTCTTGTCCCTTCTTTGGTCGGCAACTCATTTTCCGATCAGGCTAAGTAGGGTCAGAAGTAAGCAAAACGCTGTTGTGACAGCGGCAATGGCAACTGGCGTGTGGCCTTGTAGATTTAATCCGGCACTCTACATATGTATGTGAGCTTTTTTAGGCCAATTTGAGACCGACACATTCTACGCCGCCAATCTGCAGCGGCGTGACACTCAATGGCAGCGTCCTTACATGTCGGAAGAATGTTCCGTCTGTTTTTGGTCGACTCCTATCTCGACAATGTCTTGGATTGACACCTGAAGTAGCATTCTCAAAACAATTATCCCAGAGTAAACTGTGACACATGAACAAGAAATCCTGAGCGGTCGCATCATTAATACAGCACCCTTTGCTTATCCCTGCCCGAGCTTACTGAAAAGGCTAAGAAACCGTGCTGGGCGCCGAACAAAATGAGTTGGAAGCCTTTTTTACACCAACAAAAAAAAACGCCATTTTCTGTACACAGAAGTTTGGCCTTTGCAATCGAATGCTAATAAAACAGAACTTCGCGCAGGTCGCTGAGCGCGGCATTGAATTACTAGCTTTCATATATTCGCAAACATAAAACATGACATCCATTAAAATGAATGAAATCCATTAAAATATAAAGAAAATCAATGCAATGATTGCTTGCGGTGTTGATTGTGCGACCGACTAACTTCCAAATGCTACAGAGTTGCGTGGAGCTGTGAAAATTTTCACATTATTTTTCACTGTGACATAAACCCTATGGGGGCCCATAAGCCTAAGCCTCCCATCACGGCATAGCATGGAGACATTTTGATATCTTAAGATTTAGTAGTGCTTCAATTCCGCCTGGTTCTAAGAGGGGGAAACTAACAAACTACCAAGGCTTGTGCGAGACCACGTCTTTTCGGGTATATTATGGTAGGGTGCATGACTTCGAGCAACCACGAGCCGGAGACGCGGCCGTTAATTTATGCAGGCCGGTTGCTAACCACAGCACAGGCGAAGGTCGAACCGCTCAGGAAGAGAAGGGTCCCGTAGCGCTCAATCACGTACACCACCGCCGGCGCCCGAAGAGACGTGTTCTGTGACAGAACACGTGTACCTTTAAATGTGAAGAATTCAAAATAAATAGTACCAGCACGTTGTCGCCAGCAAAATGGCTGTTACTGTACGGTTGAGCAACATAGGTTTAGGTTCGTTGGTTTCTTTCTACAAATTCTGTACTCACGTGAAAATAACTTCCGCATGTATGTTGAACCTATTTTTTTTTCGTGAATAGTTTTGATTATTGCACTGATAGTGAACACAAACGTCCGTTTGAATTAGCTTATGGGAGCTGTCGAATGTTTCAGGAAGCAGCTAAATAGTTCATACTCAGAAGACCACAGAATACAACAGGCTTTAGGGTTGGAACAACATGGACGCCAAGCAGTCGCGTTAAACGATCAAATTTCGGTTCCTGACACGGGGTCCCTTTTTACACAAAGGTGATCATCAAAATGCCTCGCTCTTTTATATCCCCTTGAATAAGAAGCCAAGACAGCTTGCATATATCGGCTTTAGTCTGCCGTCTTTCCGATTAATCTCTGAGCTGCAGTGAGGACTTTATGTGGCCCTATATGGTGCAGCAGTGATGCCGTGACTCTTTCCGTTCGAACTAATTTTACCTTGTTTCAGTTATCTTTACTGTCAGTCATGACTGAGTGCTATGTGAGAGCTCTTACACTCTTATTTTCACATAAACTTGCCGCCGTAAATGACTATAGGCACCTAACTTTATGCGTGCCTTTTTCTTTCAAATGATGCGTTATTTATTAGGATACAGAGATCACAGCATGGTATTGTCCTACAATAGCCGAATATTTTAAAATTGAATTCCTTCTCTGATACTGTTTTGGTTTCACCAGCCGAACAATGGCTGTGACGTATTGTTGAACTGCAGGTCACGTGAGGCACGGCAAAACTGCAATTTCAACGCTGCCACGTATTTTTCACTGACTACAGCACTTAAACAAGCCATTTTAAGAGCTATAATTAGAGCAAACGATGTATCAGCACTTAAACTACCGTTTTAATTGTACCTCACGTGACCTAACATACAGCTAACTGTGACAGCCATCAGCGGATTGGCGAAACCGAAACCAAGACCGCGTCGAGAAGAAATTCAATTGTAAATTATTTACCGGTCGCAGGCGAATACCACGCTGTGACCCATATATACCAATGTCTAATGCATTGTTCAAAAGCAGAAAACACGCACGAAAAAATTTATTGTCTAAATTTCGTTAAGCAATTTCGTTTGGTCAAGGACTCGCCGAAGACACAGGGAATTGCGTAGAAAGCACAGGAGCAGCGCATGCGAAGAACATTTGACAGACCATCTCAAACTCACGTGGGTACGAGCCGATAGTGAGACAGTGGATCGCTTTTGTGTGGCCGGCGCAAGAGACAGCCCTTATCGACGCCAGGAGGCGCAGTTAGTCGTGGTAAAACAAGCCCCTGTGGTGGGAGAGGGCCCCTCTGCAGTCAGCCTACCGTCGCTGTCACGTTGGCCACAGCTGGTATTTGGTGGTTCGCAACGTCGCCGCTAAGCGCCTTTAGCCCTTATTTAACCACCGTTTAACCAATGAACTAAAACGCAACCTACGCACTGACCCGAAAAGACGGTAACCTAAACCCAACGTACACACGGCTTCTACGTCGATTATTCGAAGCTATGTTAGCGAACCACTTTGATGATCATCTCATTGTTAAATAGGCTTCTTTGTTGGAAAAACCTCTTCTTTTAATATAAATTACTGCCGTGCGCGTTGTTCCAGTGTATCCTCCAGGCCAAGAGGGATTCAATCACACCCTAGGCTCCACAGCCCTGTAAACACAAGGATAGTTTCCTCAGGTCGGCTAGCTGGCTTTCTCACGCACCGTTCCGCTGTACTAACTTTTTTCGGTAAGGCAGTTTTTCTTTAGCTTCATTGATATACAGTGGGCCGCACATTTTTGGGCCACATGTGTTGTCAGAAACGAGTTTAGATTAGCCATGCCTTGCGACCCAGCCCCGGATGAAACATGCACGTTTTCTCTCGCGTGCAAGCCCCTCAGGCGATTGTCTTGCGTGACGTCGATATAATTTCTTTTCAGCACTTCTCCACCAGCTAAACGTTAATTGCTGACATTATATGTTCGGTCTTTTTCTGTTTATGAGAAGTCACTGGCACCTGGTAGTAACTCCCACACACTTCTGCATCCAGAGCAAAGACCGTTAGTTTTCCGAAAGCAGAAAATGAAGATACATTTTCATTGTCATGTTCTCTTGCGTATTAGGAGTTGCGTGCAAGATTTATGCACGGAAACTAAAAAGAAGGGAAAGGCAGAGAGAGAATTATGCGCAACAATAAAGCTCTCGTCCTGTTCCTTTTCTCACCACCTAGAATCCTGGTTCCCATGTTACCCAGTGGAGGAACTGGGTCATTTTTATATCTTAATACAGGGAACTATGAAGCAGCATCCCTGCATTGGTACAATAACAGGTATAATGTTGGCATCAGGGGCCATGTACTGTCGGGGATCACGCAGCTCAAGCGGTTGGCACCCATGAGTCTCAGGCAGCGATCAAAGAAACGGTTATAGTATAAAACCCTGAGTCGCTTCCTAGCCATGGTTGTAGGGCAGCAGGTATCGCAGTTTCTTACCGTGTCGTGGATGTGGAAGAAGTTGGAGAATCCGCCTAGCAGTGACCACCATCGAAGCTCGCAGTTTCTTGCGTCAGACGTGATCTTCTCTTTCCAGATTGGACCGGAGCCGAACAGAGGTTCCAGGAACAGTATAAGCATCACCAGCAGTGCGAGTGGAATGAGCCTTGAAAGGAGAGAAACGATTCGCGAAATTTCGATGTGGCTGGGTATAAAGGCCATTTGCGGGTACGCTCGAAGATGACGCGCGTATCGTTCAGTGCCTTATTAGTGTACGCAAACTTGCCATGAAGAGCAGGTACTCAGGGCAGTATGTACAGTAAGCGCAAAAGTTTACGGGACGCGGATTCGTGGAAATTAATTGGTTTCCGTATTGTTTCGCAAGCCGGTCAGCTGGTATTCCGTCGAGCGGAAGGAACACATTTATCACCACATGCTTTACCTGCTTTGCCCTCAGGCCGCAGTCCGGAGAGCAGGAATACAGCAAAAATACCTGCTAAACAAAACTCTTCATTTGGGCTGGTGCGCCCACAATGGACAGGATCCCTCAGTGGCGGCATAGCAACACGCATGCTCGGTGGCAGTCGAATGCCCGTCGCTCTCGGCCGCGGTCTATTTAAAGCTTTTGGCGAACTTTCGAGGTAAAGCGTGCAAAGTTACTGGAACATTCCGCAACAACGTAGACTCGGCTCCGCCCGGATGCGATCAATCGAGATAAATCTGGTCGCATCTTGTATCGCAAACAAAGCGATAAAGCGGTGTGCCGGCAGCTTTGCAGAATGAACAGACCAACACTGCAAAGATTCGCGGCAATATCTTGTACATGACTGTGCAGACTTGAAGCATGGACCAAGCGTGGTGCTTTTTTTCCTCTCAACGCGGCTAGAGCAGAGGCTCCGTCCACTGCCTGTTAATGGATCGATTCAGTTTAGGCAAGAATTCCATTCTCTTTTAACCGGCTGATGCCGACTTAAGGCTTTTTTCTTGCTATGCGCACATTTTGTGTTTTTCTCCTTTCATTGATTTGCATTTTTAGTGCCTCGTGCTTGTTTTTTTAGCAAATAAACACGACGTTATTTTTTTTTATCAAAGAACTGGGTTGCTTCCTGGGAGTGCCCACGGCTCACGAACTCCCCTTGACTGGTGTGTGTGGCCTTCAACGTGGAACATTAGAGGTAAGTGCGTTTTTTTATTTTTCGCTTGTAGAAATCATAAGCATTTATCACTGACACTGGAAACCAACCTTTCTTTCACTGCTTGAAAAGTATTCCTGAGAAGCCGTTCTCATTTAATTTATTTGCCCCTTAAAGAACCGAAGCATTACAGAAAGTGAAGAGGAGGGGGGGGGGGGGTGCACAGGTAGGGGTACCTGCTCCTCCATATATTTTGGGAAATCGCTAGCCACCAGAAAATGCAGTGGTTCGCATATTTTTAATCTTCATAAGGTTCGCAACGCCTGCTGGGAGGAGCAGTGAATACAGCAGGAGGCAGGGGTGTGCCACGCACAACCTAAGCTGATGATGAGAAATACGAATATTACGCGGGAAAAGGAACTGAAAGGAGAAAACGGCGTGCATGCAAGAAAAACAGCGCGCGCCAGTAGGGACGCTGACATAGGTTGTTATTACATCTAACAATCCACAGAAATAATAACAGGCGCCTGAAGCGGTCCACATCACTAAAAAACAGACAAGACACTGCTGCTGTCCTGGCAGAACAAACACTTTGGCAATCAAGCCTTTAAAACCGGCGGAATGCATAGACTAGTAAAAGGTTTATGGCGCACGAAAAATGTTATCCGCTCGTTTCAAGTACAAGTCAACAAGGGCATCGAATCCTGTTGAAATGCAGCGATTTGTCACATTTACGGCTACGATCGACTGCGCAAGTGCTAACGCAGTTCTGGGTACTTCTAATTATACTCCGGCGGTAGAGCGCTTTCACCTGTCGCTGCAGGTAGACTACACGCTAACCAGAGGCTGGCGCGTACCAACTCATCCAGCTGCAATAGCCCCGAATTACACCCACTAATGGACTGCGCTGCCTGTGCTAAGCGATAAGCGCTCCCCCTTTGCCTTTCACAAAGCTTTTGACGGCACACAATGAAGAATCAACCATTAGTAGGCATTGTGGCGCCGTGTAAGCACAGCCAGCTTTTATGCGGCGCCAGACACTTGGTGATCTGTGGCGTTCCGTAAGCGATTTCGCATACTGAAAACTTGCCGTCATAGGTTACAAAGGGATACGAGGGTTTCAAACATTGCCTCAGCCTGGGAAAGAGCCGAAAGACCAAATTGGGCATTTCCAAAAGAAAAAAAGCCAACTTGCGATATTTATATCTACGTTTGAAAAAAAAACTAAAGCAAGAGGCCCTCAGACTTCATCCGGAAAGGAATTGTGATCTGTTATGGAACGACTTGCACACGAGAAGGAATTTTAACTCAGGGTTTGAACGCCAACAACCCATAAAAACCCGCTTTTCGGCTCGTGTAGCAATAATGCGAGCTCCGAATGACGGGTCAAGAATGCGCCATTCGGCATTCCAAGGAATGGACAACGGCTGCGCCCAGAAGAGGGTGTCGCACGGGACACTTACCTGTAGCGAAATAAATAATGCGTCTCAGATTTTTACCAGAAGTGAATGAAAAGGCTGCCTCTATTCACATAAAAACTATCTCAACTATACCGGCCCTTTCAGGATCCATGAAATATTACAAAAGTGCATGAATGACAATCTTCTGACAATCACAGGATCCAAACCACTGTCTAACACGTGGTTCGTGATAGATGTATGAGGTGGTAAATGTAATATCATTTAATCGGTGTTACATGTCTTGTTCTCCGGACGATGTTCGATGAGCGGGGTCCGATCCCTAGTGCAGCCGTGTACCCACCGGGTACACAAATGGTACAGGCTTTGCCCTGACGCGGTGCCCGGCTTCACTACGGTGAACTCCTTGGTAAACTTGGCCTGTCACCGCGCCTTTTTTACACGAAAGCACTTTGTGCAAAGACTCTCCTTGGCCTAGGTGTCCTTGCGCCATCGAAAATACCCCTCATCATCATCATCTGCTCTGGGAGAGCGTGCGTGACATCACTACGCTGTCTGTTGTGACGCTATCATGTATAGACCACTCAGTGTAGTGCATTACCACGCCACACTGCGGTGACGCCTTTGCATGCTGACCAAACAGTTACACCGACGACGAAGACGTGATTACCGAAGTATCGGGAAACGTGTCCCGGACAAATGACGCTGTGAACGAATTCTTTAGCCACATTCCTATATGCCACCTAGACTTAATATCATTCATCGTTAAGTAAAAGAAGTTTTAAAAAATTATATGCGTGGAGCCAAGAAAATAAAACGAGATATCTCTTGGATCACACAATTTCAATTCAAAGAAGAACAGATGGCAATAGAAAAAATAACGCGAGATCAATACGACAACGAAAAGAGAAAAATAGAACAAACACGAGGATAAAAGTGTATTCTGATTGACGTGGCCTGTGCGGCCCGACAGCTGACGCGGCGTGGCACAGCTGAAGTGTTTAAACAACCAGTTAACGGACTCCTGGCTGGGAGCGGCCCCATAACTTCCCTAAATACGCCTAAATAAGGCGCGTGCCATTTAAAGGAAGAATATATATGCGTACTTTCCCCTGTAGCCAGCAAGAATAGAAAGAGTGGTGCTGCTTGCTGCTGTTGCACTTTCACAATTTAACAAAAGCCCGAGATAATTGCGGCACGAGAGAAGTAAATGCATTAAATACCATTTGTCCTAGTGGAAGCGCATTATTTGAGTACATAAAAGTAAAGCATTCTTCCTGGAGTCTTTCATTCACACGCCATTCTTCCCCACATTGGCACAAATCCGCTCGGCCTAAAAAAAGCAGAGGAAACCACCTGGATGCTGCACCTGTTAGGAACGTTCCTAATCCCACAAGAAAGCCTATGCAGATTAGGGGAGACTAGGGGACTAGCTTGCTTCTATCCCCTGCTCGTCGAAGCCCAAGAGGAAGCCTGACGTTTAACTCCTATCGCAAGTCCTTCACACACAAGAATAAATCGAAGGGATGCGGTATCCCGACAATGTCAAGCTTTTGTTGGGCTTTTAGACTCTATGATTTGCGACCGCAGCACGATGCAGGCACGGCTAAATTTATGCAAGATGTAAGAATGCCTCTTTTTTCTAATAAAGAATTGACTGATCTCGAATTACAAAAAAGAGGGGGGACCGGAGGGTGCCGTACCGGAAAAATGGACTGAACATACACCTGGGGTAAGAACCGCAAGTCCAGGTCCATGGATCGCAAATCACTAAGTTACACATCTGTGAAACGCAGTCCAGGCTGACAGTCTTTCATTACAACAAAATTAATAACACCCTTCTAAAGATACGCTGCGCGAAGAAAACAAAGTAGCTCATAAAAAACTGCATACCTGATGACTTTTAAGGCCGGCTGCAACACTTTTCAGGTGTATGGACGAGTAAAGATTGTTTTCTTTGTTATCGTTCTTCTTTTGTTATTTTTATCTTATCACATTTATTTAATCTGTACGTGAATGTGAGGACGTGTGCGTGTGCTTTTTTAAGAAAATTGTACCAAGGAGCGATCCTAAATGTTACGTTCCTTCTTCGAATGCCGTGAGCCTGTGCCACGATTAGAACGAATCGAAGTGCCAGTGCTCAGATAGGAATCATCGCTTTGTCCAGTGACCTATTATTCTTTGCAGTTAGGCGTAACTGAGTACCTCATCACACCGTAAACCAGCTCGTTTACACGGGACGAAGAAAGAAGACACGCACACTGTGTGTGTGCGTGTCTTCTTTCTTCGTCCCGTGTAAGCGCGCTGTTTTACGGTGTGATCATGTACCAACTGGCCCGGCAACTATCCTTAATGAGTACCTCAGATCCCGCCGCGCCGTGGGAGGGTGCGCATAGTAATCTACCACTTTCTAAATCTCGCGTGCTTTCTTTCAAGCAGAACGAAAAGAACCACGTTAAAATTTGTGAGAACAAATGTGTAATTAGCATTTTTTTACATCTTCTAAAACACTTGCACTTAAACTTACCGCTAAATTGGGCGAGAAATCAAAACATAGTTGTTAACTAGCAAATCAGGTGCCCTCAAAAACATGCTGACCTGGCCAACATGATTGTCTAACAAAGCAATTCTACAATTGTGGTAAATTGCGTTGTATGTTGTTAACGCTTCCCAGAAGTTAGCTGCCACACCCTGTATATCTAGGTGACATCTAAAAAAATTGTCGGCATACTGCATTCGCGCAATAAATTTCTAGAGAGGACACAGGAAGCATCAAGCTCACCTCCAGTAGCGCTGAACCAGGCCTTTGAGGTAAAGGCGGAACAAATTAGCCTTGGCTGGTATCTTTCTTTGATTATAGATGATTAGGAATCCACTGAAATAAGCAGAATAGAATTAATCATTTGCTTCGGGAAAATGTCAGTAATCCGTCTGAGCGTCGACGTCACCGTCCATAATCTGACAAGCAAGCAGAGCAATAAGACAACTTTTCTGTCATTCATGTTGGTAGCCTTTAGATTCACGTCATAAAATATTTCTGTGCCGCCGCGGTGGCTCAGTGGTTGTGGTGCTCGGCTGCTGACCCGAAAGACGCGGGTTCGATACCGGCCGCGGCGGTCGAATTTCGATGGAGACGAAATTCTAGAGACCCGTATACTGTGCGATGTCAGTGCACGTTAAAGAACCCCAGGTGGTCGACATTTCCGGAACCTTTCACTACGGCATCTCTCATAGCCTCAGTCGTATTGGGACGTTAAACCACCATAAACCATAAATTGTTTCTACTAATTTATCTCAGACTTCGAAAACAGCCCGATCACCGTCCTGCAGCGTTGAGGCCGCGTTATATACTCAACAAAGTGCAATGATAGATCAATTTTCATCCTTAAATAAGAACAGCCTGAAGTAGTCAGTGGGTGGCACAACGCACCAGATAAATATATCTGCATGTACTTTCTACCAAGTATCGTCCAGGAAAATCTACCTTTAGCGTCTAGAGTGTGGTGACCTCTCAATTGTTAATACTTCTAGCAGAAGACTTTTTGTCTACGCCCGGCACCTCCAGACACTCTTGTGTGGCTGTCATTCCAGGGTTCAAAAAGAGGTATGTGCTATGTCCCAAGGAAATAGAAAAAGACCAAGCATGATTGTCGCTCAGGCTTCTTTATCGAACAACGCTCTAACAGAGATAGCAAAGCCTGTTAAAGTAAAGCTCACAAATATATAAAGGAGAAAATTATTAAACTCGCTGCAGAATCTTTAAGGTTATTTTGGAACATCCTACCTGATGAAGAAAAACATGTCAACGCACAACCAGGCGTTGTTAATGAACTGGAATGGAATGTAGACAGCATTCTTTTGCAGCTCCCGAAGCGCACCTAGATACAAGGTGAAATGAAATATGAGAACGATAAGAACAATTTGTAAGACACAACTGTGGCAAAAATGACGCCGGTCTGCCTAATGCTCTTAAACCCAATTTAGCAACGTAACAGGAAGAGCTTCAGGCATGCTTTGCCGAGTTGAATACAGCATGCACACTGGCCAACGGCAAAACGAAAAGGAAGCGACGAACTACGCCGAGGCATCGCAGAGTTTGACAGAGTTTTTTTTTTAGGTAGCCTGCAGCCTTCGTTAAAGCACCCGAAGTTGTGCGTGCTGCAATTCGCGAATACTCACGGTATGTGCTGATGTCAGGATATATGTAGGTGTGGAAGGCGACCACCCAGAAGACGCCACAGATGCGCAAACCATTGAATACTTTCAGGCTGGACTTTGAGTTTCCCACACTGAAAACCGCGCTTGTAGTCCTGGGCACCGACAACGTGAGGAATGCTTTCAACGATGCACCTGCGTAACGAGGGGGCATGTTTCACAGGTAACAATTATGCTTCGGCGGAAAAACGGAGAGGGCAATCACGCCTAATCTTTCTGGGATATGCCATCGCAGAGGAAACGGAGCCGCGTAAGGGACGTATGAAGTGTCCTCGCAGAATCATCTGACTGTATACCTTTGGTTCCCACGTCTTAATTCGGTCGGTAAGTTTGGTACATCCTCTTCTTAGCTTAAGTGGTAATGAAAAAAACTGTACTGATGACGAGTTCCCCAAAATACACACATGCCATCTCCAGGAAGTCTCACGACTGGTGCGGCGACAACCTGTCGTCACGAAGCTCTAGGTGAGAGGCCGAACGCTGGCGTTTCGCAAGCACCTGGCAAAAATTCCGCCCTGAACGAAGTTACAGACGTAGATTCGAAAGGAAATTTCAAAGAGTGCCTGCTTTTTCCCGGCTGCACTCATATAGTACACATTAAACAAAGGTCGATGAGTAGCCGTACCATAAGACGGGGCAATGCACCGTCACAGGGCGATCGTTTGAACTGGAGTTAAAGAAGAGAGGTGAGCGGCATAATGATGCCACGTTATTAATATTGCGCCAGCGGAAAGGACTCACACGTATAGAAAAAAGCTCACAGGGAGATTGCTGGAAGCAATCTAGTTCTTTCAAATCAACAGGGGTGAGGGGGACGTAGCAGGCACAGGCAACACGATAGCGCACGCACGGGTACGCCGTACCATCCGCTATCAACATGTGCGTTTTCTTTTCTTGACAGAGCAAGAGAAAAAGCCGCCACGGTGGCTAAGTGTTTATGGTGCTAGGCTGCTGACCCGGAACGCGCGGATTCGATGCCAGCCGCGGCAGTCGAATTTAGAAAAAGGTGAAATGTTAGAAGCCCGTGTACTGTGCGAAGTCAGTGCACGTTAAAGAACCCCAGTTGGACGAAATCTCCCGAGCGCTTCACTACGATGTCCCTCATAGTCCATGTGTAGCTTTGATGTTAAACCCACTTAAGCCAAACCAAAGCAAGAGGAGTGCTGGTCGCCCAGCTATTTTCCTGTCTTCTCGTTCTTCTGCATTATCCTTCGTTTACGCTGGGACACTGCCCCGAAATTCGAACTCGGCTCGCGTGTAAAGCCGTCTTCTGAACCTCGATCCGCTTGCTGTAGGCTTGGCGGTCGCTGGCTACACATTCAAGGCGACGTACCTGGTGCACCAACCTCGCACACTGAAATAGTGAACGCCCCTTCCAAAAGTGGGTCCACGTTGCGTTGGTCACGTGCCGACAGATTACATGGCAACCTCAACTTAAGCAACTTGGATAGCACCTCTTGGCTGCTTATCCATGGTGGAACACAGAGCAAAAAAAACACACAGTGGACAAAGGAAGGGAATTGGAGGCAGAGGCGCCGAACTGTGAACTAAAGTTTGCTGCTTTGATGTCAGTAAATATGCTTCAAGTCTCAATAACAACAAAAAGAACAAGCACAGATAGCCAGACATCGGCAGCAAAATCAAACGACAAAAGAAAGAGAAGCACTCAGCTCCTGATGTGCAACAAAACTACACATCCAGAAGGGCTATGGAAGGCTTACAAATTCAGCGATCTTCCCATAAACCTCTGCCAGCGGTTCGTGTCATCAGCTGTTGGCACCTTACAGTATCTCAGTTGCTTTGTCACAGCTGCCATGCATACGTAAGCATCCGGTGAATGTCTGAAAAATTACATTACAATTAGCACTACTGCAACGTACAAAGTCAGATTTGAGGACATCTGGGCCTTCATTGCCACGAGAGACAAAATCACTGATGCAGCGTACCGCTTCGTTAGTACGGTTTCCATAGCCATTCTGGATGAGGAGTTTACTTTCCAGAATGCATTCTTTGAGCACATTTCAGTGAGATGCAGGCCAAAGTTAGGGAAACATGGACAATGAACGCCGATCACAATTCAGTGTTTGTCCTGGGTGTATCTGTTACTATGTGTGGCGTCTCATTGAATAGCGCTGACACAATGAATTTAGGCGACATCGGCTAACTAGGCCGTGATTGCACTTGAGTTTAGTTTATTATTAGGAGCTAGGCAATCCCCTTGATTTTCTCACTTAATTAATGTCGTTGGTGTCTAGCTATCTCTGCCAGCTCTTGTTATTGACACTTTTTTATATTTTCCTGAAGGTGAGAACAATAAAGTTTCGGTGGCATTTCAGCGCCTGTGCGTTGACTTTCCTCCCTTTGTCCCTTTTTTTGTTCTCCATTGTGTTCAATGATCTCCAACTTATGCTTTAATTTTTCCGCATTGCGTGTTCTCTATAGGGAGTAAGCGGCGGTCAATGCCACAGTGGCCATCATTTGACTAAGGCAGTCATTATTACAATCAGGGTAACCTTAGATTTCTGTCAACCAAGAGAACAGGCTGGCTTTCGGAAGGGCACTCGACAACACATCATAGGGTTTTGGAAAGCGCTAACTGGAACGCAGCGGACACACACGCGCGCGCGCACACACACACACACACGCACGCACACTCCAGTTCCATTTACAGCTTTCGAAACCTTACGACGAAATAACAACTAGCCCCATAGTAATAGTAGCTCTTCTCACAACACACAACATTCACACCATCAATCAAGTTCATCAAACAGTGGAATCCAAGGAGAGGCAATCGCAGCAGGGGGCGGCAAGGAGCCAGGATGGGCGGATGAGACCAGGAAGATTACGGGATAGGATGGTCGCAGCTGCCACAGGGCAGGGTTATGGTAGGTCACTGCTCAGCAGTGAGTGCGCTCGTGCGATGATTTTGCTTCATAATGGGCACTATCCGCTCATGCTCAATCAGAGCACCTCAGCGCCTCAGTTCAGCAGGCACAAACAATTGTCGTGTGTTATCGCACATGAAGTGAAGGGCGTCAAAGAAGCCGCATGAAGCAGTCGCTGTGAATATGCCGAAAATTGGCGAAATGGGTAGTTTTCAGTTGTCTGTGACAAGCTCTGGTTCCCATCAAACCACTTATAAACAGGTAACCTTTATATTTGAGCCTTGCAAGAAAGCAGAATTAAACTGGCAAGAAAATGAGCTTGTAGGCCGAATGTGGTTAAAGAAATGCAACAAGAGGGTGTAGACTTCGAAATAAGTAATTCCTCACTACCATTCATCTAGGCACCGTCATATCGCTACAATGAAGACCTGCACCTAATAGAGCTTCACCTACTTTACCTTGGGCAACTCCTGAAAAACTCGGGAATAGAACCATTGCCACCTCTATTTGACCGACTCGGCCTCGCCCTGACATCTGCTAGCCGTCTTGGTTATCTCAGTTGCTAGCGTGACTTCCTGAAAGGGCAATGGTACCAGGCAGAATACCCGGGCAAATAATAATGTTTCTTCTACTCAGAAAGTTTTGTGAAAGCTTTCCAGTTTTCCTTTCCAGCCATACGGCTACGTTTTTATGTCTGCTGATGAGCAATTATTTCTTTAATTTGTTGTAATGTACAGAAGAAATAGCATGAGTGCTCACTGCCAAATTGAAAAAAAAAAACAGGGATTTGGAAACTCGCGTCTAATAAACACTTTAGCGAAGGTGACCGAAAGCTTTCCAAAATGGGTTCCCTGATCTGCAGAGGTGGCCGTCAGAGGAGAGAGAGAAAGAGAGAGAAAGGAATTTTAATGAGGAAAAGGTGGAGAGGTCGGCCGGTGGTGACATAGCCCTGGGCTGCTACTCCACAGCCGTTAGAGGCATTGTCATACCAGTATTGGCGGCCGCCAAAAAACAGGCAAATCCTCTTAACTCTTAAGGCTATGAAGTAATTTCAAATGGTTAAACTGTCAACTATTAAAGTCCTGGTGCGAAGCTGACCATTAAGCCATAGTACTTTTTAGAATCTCGAAAACGCGGAAAACTTCGGCGGTGAGGCTGAAAAAATTTCGGGCCTCGTAGGTGTGATTAAGTCTTTGTCCCGCGCGCTGCAGTGCCCACCAGTTGACGTCACACCGCGGCGCAAGTGTAATTCGACCAGCACTCATCCGTCTGCTCTAGAGCAGCGAGCTCCGCAGCACGGGCAGGATAAATAAGGTCAAGGTATGCGCCCCACTGAGTAACATCAACTCAAGGCGTTCGCAGCGGGCGCCAAAGACGCGCCTGTTTTGAAACGTGGGCGCGAAAGCCAAAAACTATTGAGCCTCAGGGGCCAAAAAAACCACGTTTTGGGAATTCTAAAATGTAATATGGCTATTTTTAATGACCAGCAACAAATCTCCAATGGCCATTTGCGCCCAACAAGAAGAGTTGGAACGCTGAGTATAAAAAATTGGTAACCAGCTTACTAGTTTAGAGGTTGAAAGCACGAACTGATGGGCAAGTTGGTTTTGCATGGTATGATTGAAACAGCGCAAGGCCGAAGGCCAAAGAAGAGAGCAGAGGAAAAAAAACTGAGTGTTGTCAGTTTAGAGGGTTGACACGCCTTTTGATATCCGCCAACACTGATATCGTAATGCACCCAAAAGCCCAAATTTAAAATTCTGGCTCACATTAACAGAACCAGTATGAATGCCGGTGATACATTACAGCGTTTACATATTTAAAATTGTGAGAGACTCGTCGGTGCGATTTCTGCAGGTGGATTGTACAGTAAAGAGGATAATATGTACCTGATTTGGATCAATGTGTAGACGAATAATTAACCAAAATGAACTACTAACTTTTATTTTCAATTTTAGGGGGCAAGTGATACTGCGAAACTGAAGGCCGTGGAAATCAACGGTGAGCCCTGAGCCCTGTTTCTAAATTTTCATGTCTAACGCGGTTCTCAATATCGAACAAGAAATATAGGCGTTTTAAAGCTCGTAGAGTTGACTTCCCCACTCTGCGCGTTCATAAAATGGTGTCGCTCGCATTTTCATTCATCAAATATAGACGCCGTTTATGTAATTAATCACGCAAAAGAAATGAATTACGATGATACCGCGCGCACCAAAGCCATTTTTTATAAATGTGCAACGCGGGAAAGCTAACTCAACGAAATATGCGTATTTTCGATGTTCGATATTTCGAACAACGTGCCGACTAAGAAATATTAAAAAGTGGGCTCACCTTCGACCCGCCGCGGTGGCTCAGTGGTTAGGGCGCTCGACTACAGAGCCGGAGTTATCGGGTTCGAACCAGGGAGCGTTGGCCGCGTTTCGATGCAGGCGGGACGCAAAAGGCGCCCGTGTGCTGTGCGATGTCCGTGTACGTTAGAGATCACCAGGTGGTCGAAATTATTCCGGAGCCCTCCATTACGGCACCTCTCCCTCTCTTTTCTTCTTTGACTCCCTCCTTCCACCCTTCCCTTACATTGAAGTTCGGGTGTCCACTGAGGTGTCAAACACTTGGCCATTTCCCTTCCTCAAAAAACCCAATTTTTAAATTTCGATATTTCGCCTTCCAACTGGACCGCCTTGAGTTTCAGAATGTAATCTTCGCCTATCAAATTAAAAATAAGAACGTTGATTTGTTAATTACAGTTATTAATCGTCTAAATACTGAACTCTATCACCCACATAATGTCCGCTTTGCTCTACAATCCATGTGCACAAACCGCAACGACGTATCGGTAACATTTTTTTCAGTAAAAATCAGTAACCATTTAGAAAAATCCCCCTGTATAATAGACCAAGGAGGACAGTTGCTAGTGCATTGGAACTCGTGTGGTTGAATGCGCATATTTAGCGAATGTGCTACAGTGAGCAACCGTAAGGACTGACCCCCAAGCGACCAATCTAATAGCCGGCGCAGGTGAAGCCGGTGTCAGCCATACCTGGATGTTAAAGCCTCAAACAGAATTACAATCTCTTCACTTTGCATACTTTATTTTCTGTTTGCCATGCGCATATCAATTTTACTATGGACACGATGATAAAAAGATGCCCAGGCTTAGCTCGGTTAAGCCAAGAATGCGTTGCATATTGCGCGGTCTTTTTCTTTTTTTTGAGGTCGAGGTATTGCTTGGCGGCACTCGATTTTCTCGGCAAGACGTCACGCGCCGGCGCAGCGCCCCTAGCGGGAGGAGCGGGAGTCAGGTGGTGGCTGCGGCCGGAAGCTCAGCACTTTTGGCGTGTTGGCCGTCTGCTTCCTGTCCGTTTTTTTTTTTGCGCTGCCTGTCGTAGTTCAGCTTGAAAGTCGCGAGCACGATTTTTGCTCTCGAATGTTTTAGCAGCGCTAGTCCGGAACACTCGGATAGCGTTTAAAATACTGCTCGTATTGCACTTGCTCATACCCAACAATTCAGGACAAAAGTATTTTTTAGCCGGAAACCGTTTATGAACGCAATTTTTTCATATAATGTAAGATTGTACAGCAACAATGAACATATTCACAGGTCACCTGACGGCAGTCTTGTATTTTTTTTTGTCTGATCACGTTTTCTTTATCTTCAAAAGCGTTCTCCTTTGGTTTTTTGTGGCAGTCATAACATCGATGCGATCGATCGAAACATTTAGAAACATTTTGCTACATATCAGAAGAATGAACCATTGCCTTCAAAGTTTCATTGACAGCTTCTTACAATTTTCTAATTTTCAAAAATTATTATCTGAGAATGTTGAACATGAGCCAAGAACGTGCAAACCGTTATAAAGGTTCGTACCCTGAGATAATGCCGACTGGCATCAAATGACCCAAGCTTAAGTTGTATAGAATAACAAAATTGAGACTTTTAGTACAGCGTACGCAAACATACGCAAAAAGGCACAGCGAACATTATAAAATAGCGTCATTCGTACTGCGCCTGCGGCAAACGCTATTTCAGATCGACGTTTACCTTACGTTCGCATTACGTACGCTGTTTTTCGAATTTAGCGTGGGTGCCCTTCCTTACGCGAGCAAAAATAGCGTTGTCAACATGGCGCTGCCGACGTCACACGCTTCGGAGAAAGTTCCTCAATGTTATTGGGTTTTTAGGCATATTCAATGCGTTTAAAATGTACACGTGATATTCGCTTAGCCTCCTCTCGCCTGGCAGCCAAACAAATGTGGGATTAATTTGCCCTATTTTCGATTCTGTGTAACGATTCCGCATTCCTAACCCTAACAAGATACCGCCGACTATGGATTGGCTTGATTTAGATTTTTACGAAAAGGTAGTCATAGCCTTGCCGAATGTAGTCGTTTCAGCGATAGGCAGAAGGGTCCGAAAGAACTCAACATGATGTTATTAAAAACCTTGCTCGGTTCAGTTACCTGAAAGAAATTAGGCCTTGGCTTTCCTGAACTAGCCATAGAACTGGCTATATACGCGATACGACTAGGATGACCTTGGCTAACTGCGAAAAATGTGTCACAAAATATTTTCACATTTTAACACCCGATGGCGCCACTGCGTCCTGCACTATTGTTGTGTTCGGGTCAACATACGATGAATTAAAAGTGTTCAGGCGGTTTCCACTCTAAGATCCCGCTAAATCCTTGCTATAACGTACGTAAGCGCTTAGACGCTGCACTAAAAGTCCATGATGCAATGTTTTGGCACATATTGGAAAGCTGCTTAAAGGGTCAGTCTACTCACCGAGACGAGTGTATAAATAATGGCATATTCTGGTAGTTGGCACCCTACAACATCAATAACTAGGGGTCTGCGCCCGGTTTAGGCAGGAATTTATATTTTATTTCGGCGTTAAAAGTCGCGTAAAAAAGCATGGTGGCGACCCCAAACGTCCATTTTGTTCAAGAAAGTGGTAGTCTTTTTTCGTAGGAGCATAAGTGAATATACTACGTACCATTTGTATGCCCAAATGTCAGAGAAACACACGTTTTGTTCTAGTAAACTGTAGAAGGCGTACCGCTCGCTTTTTCTGTAAATCACATGAATATTTATAGTTACACGTACGCAAAACGCAGGCACATTCCCACTTTTAGTTCACCGTATGCTAGCAGAGACGCAAAAATAAACTCAGCCTATAGTGGCGCCATCTGGTCGTCAGGACGGGAACCATTGCTGTAAACAAACCGACTCTCCACTTAAGCATAGGAGCGGCAGAATCGTCACTCTAATTATTAAAATAAAGCAAATTTATCTCTTATATGTTTTCTTATAGGCGAGATGAGACGAAGCGAAAGACAGGCACCCCATTTATGGCCAGTGAACGCACTGAAAAAGGCAGCAACAACGAGAATTTAGTCCGAAGCGAGAGGTCCGGCTTCGACGGGCACCGCCATGTTTGTCGCCGCGCGGTGGAAATCCAGATGGTTGCCAGATGAGACTACCATCTCATACAGATGTGTTCCCACATTCATAAATTCTATTTTAAAATGTTCTACCGCACTCCTTGGCACCACAGCTGGCTAAACGGTAATTTGAGTAAAGAGCTATCGATTCCCGCAAAAAAAATATGGTCGATAAAATTCAGTAGACTGACCCTTTAAGGCAAAGACCGAAAACTCTGGGGTAAAAATACTTTTTATTGCGCTTTTTACTTTAATACGATGAGCTCTGAAAAAAAGTCCTATTTCTCATTTTGACTTCTTGGCGCGCATGCGCTTCGCAATGTTTACAAGCTTGAAACAAAAGAAAGGGAAAAGTTTTACGCCAGTGGCTACTCTCTATGTATCTGAGAACGGCTTGGCGGAATCGATGTGCTCGAGGCACTGCATTCTACAAGCGTTCGTTTCGGTCCCAAAGAAAGGCAATGAGAAAAAAGCCATTCCGTTCACATTTACCAGTGCACATCGTCAACTTGGGGAGGATCACCAGGCGGCGGCTCCCGATGGCGCCGCGTCCTGTCAACTGCGCGCAGTGGCGTGGCACGGCACGCGGTAAGAGCGGTGGCGGTAGCGGTACGCGCTATGCTAAGAAGTATATCGCGCAGGTCGTCACTCCGTCGCAGTATCTCGCGCTCGAGTTCGGCTAAGTTAGGAAAGCCAATTGATCAGTGTTTTGTTCACCGCCGTCGGCTTGACGGTGAAGCGTCTCTGAGCCAGCTGGACGTTCACGTGGTTGTTGTAACCATGGAAACGGCGCTGACAGCCTTGGCAAGAACCAGTTAGAGGGAACAGGCAACCATGGTGTCCCCACTTCCACGACATAGTCAGATAGGCTATTTTGATTGGTTCCACCCAATGGGGTCAACGTGGAAGTGAAATGGGAAGCGCCGCGAAAATCGAGTTGAGGGCAGCATTTTGTGTGCTGGTATTTTGAAATTTGTTCATTAAATAAATGCCGTTCCTATGGGCCGATTCCTGTTTCAGTCAGCATCTATGTGACATAAAGAATAACCTGAAGTATAGGTGACATCATTTCAAAGAGTGTTTCATAGCCCCTTTAAAGGAGAAGTTTAACGTCCAAGTTGGATTCGAAAATTCTCCACTGTTGTCCAAAACTCGTGGTTCTGACACTCCCAAAACTAGTGCGCAACGTACAGTGGGTATAGACTGGAAAGTGGGCATTTTGCACCCGCTACAGGGATACCTTTTCCGTTGTCACATTAGGGCTCATAGTAAACTTGCATGAGTGATGATTTCACAGAACACACCGAATACAAGACAAATAACTGCTTTTCTAGTGTCACCGGAACAGCCCAGCTCCATATGCTCAACAGATGTCTTGGACCGTATTTACTTGGTATTAATTTTATTAAGTTCCGTAAGCAAAAAAAGGTCTGCGCTAGCACGTAGCGCCTAACCATGACGTTCTTGATGCTAACGTGCAGCTAAGCTGTGCCCTCTACTGCTCCTTAGCGAGGCAGACAACGATTATATGCATGTGGAATACTCTGCGGTTTGTATCTGCGCGGAGGAACTGCGATATGCTCAGAATGTATTAAGTCGTGCACCGAGAGCTTTCTTCATGCCCCACTTGACAACTGGTGTGACTGCTATGTAGCGTTTGCACGTTTTGAACCGTGTTTAGGACAGTATTAATAAAGCTGCTAATTCTTGTTTCATCCTGGGAGCAAATAACTTTATACACGCAATGGAGTCCCCTTTTCTAGCCGTCATAGGACAAAGGAAAAGCAGTTTGTGACTTTTCGATTTTGTAACACTTATGTGCAAGAGTAAATCAACGCTCAAGAAAGGAGGGCATGTCCACAGTAAAGCTGGCTGGACCTGCCAGTCAAGGACGTCGTGTACATCGAGTGCAGCTGGAAACAGTCATCTATCGAGTGGAAGCACATTTGGTTCCGAAGTAAAAATGAATCCTGAAAATTGTGCAGCCATTCTTCCGATGCCTTCGCACAGAGAGCAATGTTGGTGGTGGTGGTAGTGGTTTATTTAAAAAATAAAAAAGTGAAGCAAAAGAGTGTTGCCGGCCGCGGCAATTGCTATCTAATATCTTAAGCACCCGAGCTGCAGCCGGCGGAAATGAAAGGGAAAGGGAGAGGATAGTGAGGAGAAGTACAGACGGGAGCGACAGCAAGAAAGGACAGGGGAGAGCTTTGCACACTATTCACAAAATACAAAAGTAATCAAGTTCGTGCCGCTCGCGCGCTAATGTACAAGCATTGTCTGAAAATAAGTGCGCGCGAGCGGCCACTGCGCACAATCACAAAAGAAGTAAACTCAGTACCTGGTTTCCGTTCATATAAGCCACGGTCCCGCAAGCAGTCCAGGATGAGGTCACAAGCAGTGGCCGTGAGGACAGCTGCAATAAATGCGCCCAGAATTGCTCTGAAATGAAAATTTGCGAAAATTAGCTTGGATAAGAATGCCTCCAATTTTCTATGCAGTAACTAATCGTGCGATGCACCTTCCATCAGTGTGTGTTCCAGTACAAAACGACAACGCGTGCGAGACAAAACTCTCGTTGCCGTCCACGCGCTCATTATGACGTGCAAGACACAACACGCATGCGCACCTCGTAGTTTCATGACACACTACAAGTGCCGCCTCTGCAAACTCAGGCTGATAGCTGCTAGAGAAAGAGAAAGGCTACCTTTGGTTCTGTATGTTTTTTACTGCTATGTATTTCGCAAGCTACAGTGGTTTGAAGCGAAAACTGCAGCACACGAACTACAGCAGCATGTTGCAGGCCAGATTAATTGTGATAGTAGCAAACTGAAGAAGACGTAGCCCGCTCAGCTTCAACCTCTCACCTTACACTAAAGTTGCATGAAATGCACTAAGTACATCACGCGGCCAATAGCCGGACCGAGGTCGCTCCTTTGCATCTTTTCAGAAATTACTGTTCTGAAGCCTGGGAGCTCTAAGGCATTCAGCCCGACAGAACCCGTACGACGAAAATTGTTGAACCTAAGCGCGATCATCTGATATAGAACAAGTAAGGAGATGTGTCCTGTGACGCTGCATTCATCTTAGTTAGTTTAGGCGAGGTCTCCCGTTCGTAAGGCCGTTTTAAATTATGAAGTTTGCTAAGTATGTTGTAAGGCCGCTGCTAAATTCTAGCTGCAACTACTGTGTAGGGCGCTGCCCTCGCGGCGGTGGCTGTCCATTGTGAACGACAGCACCGCCGCTACCTTCAGGGCGCCCCCACCCCTATCCCCCCTTGTGCATACGCTAACGTCGGAAAGGCGCCCGATGGGTCAACGCTCATTTCCAGCTACCACGGTGCAGGGCGCTGCCCCCGCGGAAGGGGCTGTCCATTATGAACGAAAGCCCCTCCAAGCACAGTGCAGTAGGGAGTTCGTCTTTTGACGCACTGCTATCTTCACGGTGTCTCTATCAATTTGTGGGGGAAAAGAGGAACCCTGTCGTAGCTGGTATGCCGAGCCGACCGAGAGAGCCCAGGAAAGGACGATTCGAGCATTTTTCTGGCGACGTGGGGAACGACATGCATTCCTCACTTTTATCCGCCCGCTCATCGATCACGCTTGTCCGAGCGCCCCACCGTCTGTGCCGTACCGGCTTCTCTCTCATCTACTGTTTGCATATGACAAGCACTGAGGACAGGGGGTACGCATCTGTACCAAGATCTTGACTTGCATTGCGAGTGGAGGGGGGGGGCGGCGGTGTGCTTGGGACAGGTCGGAAGGAGAGCCTCAACGGGAGAGGATGAGCATGCTCTTTCCGACGAGAGAGTGGTGTTGTATTGTATTTGTTCTTTATTTTTGTTTTCTTAGCGAGACCCTGGGTTTGGGGCTGAGCTCAACCCACGGGGTAGGTCAGTGATTGGAGAATTGATGCTTGGGGCGGGCCACTTAAAATGACCGCCCCATTTCTTTGTTTGTTACGGTTATAAAAACCGAAGTAAACGGATGGAGACCAGCCTGAGCTGGGGCTCCATGCTTAGCATGTAACATTCTGCTTCTTAGGCTCTAACCTGTTAGGTAGAAGAGTAAAGTTGCGCAAAGTTTGTTTTTCCTTTTTGTAAATTCATGTTTGCTGTTTTCCAGTTTTACTCCTTGTACATGTATGTTGTAAATATATGCTATTCTATCTCATCACCTACAAGAATGCCTCCTGGTCTTCCCCCACGCCGAATTAACTAGAGGAAGGATTTGAGAGCCTTCCTGTGAAGAAACGAACAAACTTTACTTATGTCATATCGTTTATTAGTATAGGAATGAGAAAATTCGAAAATCAAGTGACATATTATGCAAGAGCTGTCATTTAAGCACTGTAGAAAATTGCGAAATTGTATTATAATGCTTCAACTTGCAGCGCTCGGTGTCGCTTCCAATTCTGTTTTGTGAAAGAGCGTCGAAAGCTTGCCTATACTCCTGTGCTTGGGGCAAGCATTCTTATTTTTTGTTCCCTTCTTCCGATAGCGCGACAAGCCTATAACACGTTCATGTTTCTAGAGAAACTGCGCTACTTTTTAGTGCAACTCCGTGGTTTCCTGCATAGTATACTGTGCTTATCTTGAGAAAACCGGACATGAAAAACGCATTTGGAGGTAAAGCAATTGAGAAATAGCGCTAGGAACTTTATACACGGTCTGGTATCTATTCTAGGGATGGAAAATAAGACATATCTGGATTCTTCTTTGGCGTCTACCATAAGCACCTTCCAAGTGCTTAACACAAACATTTTTTTAATTGAGATGCCACAAGAATAGATGCATTAGTAAGAGCGGTGGTCACAAAACGATTCACGGTAGACGAAATATGCATCAAAACCTTAAAAAGAAAGTTTCAGGTTGTGCAACGCCCTATGGTATTCTTGAAGCGTAAGTTATGTAGAACAGTGGCGATAAGTACCGGAATGCCATTACTTCCTTTCGACGGTCGTGGTAAGAATGAGCAAAAGATATCATTCGAGATAGGGTAACAAAGGAAACACAGCCTTAAGATTAAAATCTAACGTCGAGTGGGCAAGGGGTAGATTGTGTCGTCGGAGGTAGGCCTCATTAAATGTTTTGTAAAATCTACGAATACGAGGCGTTTTACCGCTAGACAGCCAAGATCTCTACGTATGGTCTGATTTCTTTTTATTTTTGTTGGCACTTCTATTTTATTGCATCAGAACTTGCGGATTGCATTACTAACTGCGTGAGCGATATGAATAGATGAAGTGATACTAGTAGTGGTTTGAACGCGAAGGTATTCATTAAAAGGTTGTGTATTATTTATATGAAGATCCTGCATGTGTTGCACCGGTGAAATAAGATATAGGACGCTCATCAGGGGTTCAAGAGAAGCATTTTGTTCTTTGCTGCCGAGAATGCATTGAGCGAGAGGGCAAAGCCTGAAAGGCCGCAGCCGCGCAGCAGCGCGCACA
The DNA here is from genome assembly GCF_055824585.1 of Amblyomma mixtum. Lineage (NCBI taxonomy): Eukaryota > Metazoa > Arthropoda > Arachnida > Ixodida > Ixodidae > Amblyomma > Amblyomma mixtum. Next base: position 326,433,504 of record NC_143014.1, on the reverse strand, counting down.
CAAGTTTTAGTCTTCTCGGCGTTTTCAGAATTTGTGAGGCTCTATGCTGGACATTTCAAACGAGGTGGGAAGAGTTAAGTGGCTCCACTGCCGCTCAGCTCGCCGAGCCCAGTGTTTTAGACTGGCCGCACGATTTCGTAACCTAGCTTATGTCTTTGTCTCCGCGAGCACAGTCGCCTCATCACAAGCCCAGAAAACACTAAACCCGCGCCGGAGACGCGCGTCGTAGCCACTGATATCCTCGCGTTTACCCGAAGTTGTTCGAATAGCACAAGCCATCAGCGTTTAGAGCGGATCAATAACTTACTTAGCACTGTTTGGTGCGGTGCAGTTGCACTCTTATTCGGTATTAATTTCAGTCGGTTTTGCAGCAATTCATACAAACCTAAAATATCAACCGTAGATACACATTCGGTATTCCGCGGTACACCAGATGGCTAGAATCTCTCAGGGCAGCGCAAATTGCCCGACCTAAAAGGAGCCAGCATTCGAAGAAACAACAAAATGAAGAGAACCATCACATAATATAAATCAGTTCACATGTCAGCAGAACCTCCTCCAGCCGCCACACTTTCTACGTATACAGGGTGTTTCACCTAAGACTTTCTCCAATTTTAAAAAATAAGCTTTTTGAAATAGATGCGCTCTTTTTCTGGCATAGCATTGTCAGTGGTGTAGTACATCAGAATGCAGCTAAGACGTGCTAACTAGCAGGCTTGTTAACCAATATTTAATATTTAATAGTTAACTTTTGAACTATTACCGTTGGGCTTCTTAATTATTGAGAGGCATGTAGTCCACCTTAAGTAATGTCCATATCCGTTTTTAGAATTTCGAGGACGTGATTATCCTCGGCGCTGTGGCCCAACAAATTTTGGCTATTTCGACGAGTTAGGTTCACTGGAGAGGTTGCTTTGCCTGCAAGCTTCTCAAACCGCATGTATTTTGGCGCGATGTAGGCGAAATTTGTTGGGCCACAGCGCCGAGGATAATCACGTTCTCGAAATTCTAAAAACGGATATGGACATTAATTACGGTGGGCTACATGCCTCTCAATAATTAAGGAGCCCAACGGTAATAGTTTAAAAGTTAACTATTAAATATTGGTTAACAAGCCTGCTAGTTAGCACATCTTAGTTGAATTATGATGTACTACACCACTGCCAATGCTATGCAAGAAAAAGCGCGCATCTAATTCAAATAGCTTATTTTTAAAAATTGGAGAAAGTCTTAGGTGAAACACCCTGTATTTTAGAACGAGGCACTGAAGTTACGCATTGCGCAGCCGTACGACTGAAGGAAGGACGAAGGACCTGTATCCCAGAAATTAAATATTATAACACGCCGTTAAACTACTCCCTCATGTCTATTAGTAGAATGCCGTTCAAAGTTGCGGAGCCGAAGTCGGAATCAACCTGCTATTCGAGAGGATACTTACACTGCCACAATTTGTGAATTGTTCAGCGACACTTCCTCCTGTACTTCACAGCCCAGCAGAGTTGTACTGAGGTGCATCTTTCCACTGACTGAAACAAAAAGAAGCAAAGTTTCAAAAATGGTCGTCGTTGGTGCTTAAGCAGCAGAAGGAACGTCCGAAACCTATACTTTCCAGAGTTGCTAAGGGTTAAAGTTAGAAAATCAACGCCTAGCTATTTATATATTTATTTTCCTTCTTATTCATAGTCAGTGCGAATGAACAGCTCAGCTCCTGGAAGTGGTGTGTCTCCTACAGGCTCTCTGCGACCACTTTTTGGGCGCGGAGCCGCGCCGTCTGCGAGGTGTTGGCAATCTGCTAGCAGTGCTAGCGCTGTGAAACCCTTTGACGAGGTGAACTTGGCGCGTGATTCAGGGTGGCCTTCGACCTCCTGTACTCATACTGTGCGCCACATCGCTGCTATGCGGATAAGCCAACCTACCGAAAGCTTAGCAGCGGACCTCAACTCACGTCTTTCGCTCCCGCCGGCGTTGCGGAAAGCAACCGCAGCTCAATTTTAATGGCATTATTTATAGTGTAGTGGCAACAGGTTCAGACATCTTATGAAAATCTGTAGCTAGTTTCATCGCGCTGGCCACTGCGGCGTCGATGCGAAGCAGGTTAGGCCTAGAAACGCAGAGCGAGCGGTGCGCTTCTAAACTCTAGCGGGCGGCACGTCGCTGCAAGAAGCATGTCACTATAGCCTGGATGCAGCGTGTTCTTGCGTCTAGGTTACAAATAAGCTTATCTATTGACATTTCTATTTATAGAATCATCCATTTAGCGATATATTTCGCGAACCCCTTCCAGCTCGATATACCCAGGTTCTACTGTGCTTCACGCATGCGTGCTACTCCAAAAATTACAACTCAATGTAATTGTGCACTCACTGCTTGGCAGCAAGGGCGCCCACCTCTGCACTAACAAAATGGCAGTGGAGTTTCGTTTTCGAGTCCACACTCGCAGCATAGAAATAACTCTACAGCGCCAAACGTCTGGTAGTATGAATGGAAGTGTAAGGGCATGAAGGCTGGATAAGACCTATGTTTTTTATCTTAACTGAGGTCAAATGGCCGAACAAGTTACGCGTATTGTCTTTAAAAACCTTGCTCCACCAGGCCACAGCATTTTCTTACAGTCTTCCAACCCACACGAACACGTTCGCTGTATTTATCAATACTGCTGTCCGCGTCACGTGTGTACTAAGTCAGAGAGATAATTCTAAGCGAGAATTTTGTCCAATCCCACGCACGTTCAGGATAAACACTACTGAAAAACGTGGATTTCACTCGTCCAGTCACTATTGAGCTGCAAGTGCAAATGTTGCGCATGCCATAAGTGAAAGAAGAGCTCCTTAGAAAGGGAGCATCAAAACAGAAATCTGCTGTAATATTGACATCACACTCCTTTCTACTTCGTTAACACCAAATAATATTCATCATATTCTACTTGTTCCAGATTCTTTTGTGTGTTAGCCAAAGTAGAAACATAACTTCCTTGTTCTTTATGAGGAGCTGCTCGAGCAAAGTGTGAAGCTGTCCGAACGGTGACTTGTCAGACTTCAAACACGGTCTGTGTCACACTCCTGTAGAACATGGACGTCGACTTCAAATTATTTTTAAGCGCAGCACTGGCTCTCTTTCAATTTCGGCATAAAAGTCGTAAGAAGGTGAAAATATGACCGTTCTTCAGTCAACGTTCTCTAAGCGCAGCTGTTCCATTTCATGCAGGTGTAAATGTAAATTATCTTTGAGCCAAAAGTACTTTTAAATGCACAAGGTGTGAAGCCCCATTTCTCCCCAGATAGATACGCACGTGCATTCTGAGTCAAAATTCTTCAGGCCAAAGGCTTTTCGTTTAAGGGGCCTCACGGTGCCATTAAAGAATAATGGGCATTGAAATGCTAGGAAAAGGCTTCATCTAGCTGTAATGAAGCTTGCTGCTTGAATGCTCCGCATAAGGGACATTCGTTCCGCTAAACTGAATGCTGTGGCCTCAAGACTTTTGACTGGCGGTGTATACATGTTCGAAAAACGTGTGCATTTCTTACTAATTTATTCGCCCTTTTAGTTTTAAGCCCAGATATTCATCCTTGCAACATACAATTTGGATATTTCTTAGTGCTTGCACTTTCAGCGCTAGTTATTAGTTGTGTGCTGGTGGGTTTCTGCTTGCTGCGGTCAATCCACACAGGACATCGGCAAAATTTATCGCCAGTGAAGGCCCATGCACCCCCGTCGAAGAGCTGGACGCAGGGAGTGCAAGCGTTAACACGAGAGGCGAATTCTGCAATCATCGGCCAGGCCAGCAGCACGTTGGTCTGCTGCGTCGTTAGATGCAACAGCTGTACGACAGGGATAGAACGGCGCCGTAGACTGCGCTGGGAAGGAGGCGCATAAGCTTGGAAACGCATTGCTTCTCGAAGCGCTGGGATGAGCGGTTGCTACGGGCAACGAGCCTGGACTACCGTGTGCTTTCTGTAGCGCCGCCCGGGGTGTGCTTTCACTGCGCTTACAGTTCCAGAATACGAACCTCTCGCACTGGGACCGGTTCGCACCTTTTCTCAAACGCAGGCATCAGGCGCCATCTTCCGCCGGGCTCCCAAAACGCTACGAGGTGCCTTTGCTCCATGCACAGCAAGCGTGCTCTGTAACCGCTGAGAACGCTTAACATGTCGTCCGTGTCATTCTTCTCGAAGTACATGAAGCCATCTTGGCCCCACTATGTTCTCTACGCATACGTTAACAGCCAGACGAAGAGAAGCAGCTTGGTTGTGGAGCGCTGTATGCAGTGTGGGCGACGTGTGTCGACAGCTCTGCGCTGCGGAGTATTCAGCCTGCATCGTTTCAAATCAAGCCTTAAAAATGCCGACCGGCGTCAAATATTAACTGCTGCGGCGCACAGAGCGTAATACGAATCGAGCGGAAAAGCACGAGTAAGTAATGTGTTTGAAATGATCGACCTAAGTGCGTGGCGATCGCGATACGTTTAGCATTTAGTGACGGGGATATGGGAAAAAGAAGGAATGCTCCCAGAATTCCGGGAGAGGATGATTAAACGTCTCCTTTGTGGACTTGAAAGTCTGCTTCTTTGCTACTAGTCGCTCTGCCGCTCTCCTCCTTGCAGAGGCTGAGTGAGCCGCAGCGGTGCCCCACTATATACGTGTGGTAACGGCTGGTTAAAGCCTTCGGCTCGTGCCCCTAACCCACGGCGGTTTACGGCCCCTACCCACTCTAGTAACCACAACACCGACTGAATGAAGCCCTTTGCCAGAAAGACAAGTGCAATTCGAATCTACAGCGTTGTTTTTCTGTGTTTACAAGTTAGCGGTCTCGATGTATGCGGTGGCGCTAAAATAGCGTAGTGGCTGGCAGTATGCCTGATTGAAGACAACGAATTTGGTCGAGTCGGGAAAATTCGCCATGAACCCCGAATTTCGTAATATCTCGGCTAAGCGCGTTCGTAATTCATGACGTAACAAGCCAGCCTCGGAAGGTTTCCGACAGTGACTTGGCAAAACTTATGCTGACGTTTCAATCCATTATCCAATCGAAAGTAAGTGGATGTTGTGCCTGATGACAGCGTACAGCTTCCGGTACTCAATGTGCGTGTGGAGGCGATAATCTTTATTGGTTACAAGAATAAGGCTACTTTATGGCGTTTGTAAATATACCTTGTTATCTGCCCTTCCTGCTTGGATCACATTAGGTCTGCAGTACTATGTAAATAAAAAAATAAAACACAACTCGTTGAAGTGCAGCATATAAAATAGAGAAATACAGAAAGCAGAGAGCAATTAACAGACTGGACAAAGATGCAGGCGATCAACAGAACACGGTGCATATTGAGCAGCAGATAACAAGCCGGGAAAACAACTAATCATATGCGGCTGTGCGCGCATCCTGTCAGCTAAGTGTTCTGTGCTTTTTGTATTCCTGTACTTAATACGCCATATTTTTTCGTCTCGCGTCATTCTTCTGTTTTTTGGGTATTTCCTAAATCAGAGAAGATCAGTCATTTCCTAGGTCATTATTACACTGAAGTGGTAACAGACAGAGGCGGAAGGAACGTGAGAAGATATAAGTGCTGACCTAGTCTCTTCGCGTTTCAGTGCAAATTGAATGCACTGCAGCTCGCTATTTCACAATCCTATTTCAAGTGACAGTTCAGCGCTAATACTGTCCTCGCTCGCCTTCGTTGTCAGGAGAGCCTGAAACTGTGCGCAGACAACGATCGTGCCATCCGTTACCTTCTTGTACGTCTTTCACGTATAACGGCCCCGATTTGCAAGGCTAGACATTTACTAAAATGGTAGAGACAACAGTCCGCATGGAACGCAACAGCACCAGTGGTATACGTACCGGCCTGGAGTATCCTTCCGATCTCGGCTGGGGAGCACTGGTCTGGCACGCAGATTCCCAATCGAAGCCTAGTCGTGTACAGACCCCAGGACACATCCAGGGCCTCCTTCACCGCCTGCACGCAAGGGTATGGCTGTATTCATTTCCTCCTCCTGACCTTTGGCTGGGCACTGGCTGCGCAGCCATTCGAAGTTTTTGTTTTCTTGCCCGGGGCTTGCCCCTCAAATACACACTCGTGCCTCGTTCATATGGACACTTTGTTTCCTATGAACATTTCTCATAAAGCCAGTCTTCCGTAATTAAAAATCGCACAGAAAAATATTCAGTAAAAAAAATACGCTACAAATAGGGTGGCTAGTGACGTTGAAATTAGACGCAATTTATAGATCTCTAAGCCCATTAGCCTGGTCGCCATTATATTTTAAATAATGTGCAGCTTCACACGCCCCTGGATCTATGTATGACAAGTTTGATGGCGTTTCATGGCTAGATGACCTAGCTCCTGATACGGCTGTTCACATCTTACGACCCCATGACTCCCTCGGCTTTCTTCTTCTGAATTAGGTTTTCAACATAACACTAACAGTAAGAGAGTTTAAAAAAAAAAAGAAAAAGCTTTCTTCACACTTACTCATGCAATACAGCAAATGTTAAGGGTCGTAGACTCGCCAACATTGCACTCTAAAGAACGAAACCAGAAAAGAAAAGGGCCATCAGCAAGTGATTTGCACTTTTCTACGGCATTGTTTTGGTGTCCTGCACTCGAAATGTAGGAAATGAAAAACATCTCATTGTGGCAATAGAGATTTCTTTCACACCACTGTCCACATTAACGCTGCAAAATACATGCGTCCCATTAGGCTGTGTGCATTTACCCCCCTCCATTGTCGCGGCAGAGAGTTTCTTTATTAACGAGGTTAAAGACATTGAATAGTCTGGTGCCCTGGAAAATGTTTCATAATTCCAGTTGCCCATATTACCTGTGGTTGCATTAACGAGGCAGGACAGCATACAGAGTCAATAGTGCAAAGTGAGCTGCGGGTTTAAACAGGGTGGTAGGCGTTCCAACATCAAAACTGCTTGAGTTTGGGCGCCGGTTGCGCGGAGCAGGCTTGAGTATGCCTTTATTTTCACTAATCTAATTACACCTTTAAACATTCTCAGCTCTACATATACGTTAAAAAGGGAAATTCTGAGCCGTTATAAGAAATATAGAACGCGGTAACCCTACGAAAAATGGCTCCATTGCAGTAGTATAATGTTGACGCTCGCGCCCACTCATGGCAGCTGTGAATGCGCCTTTTCCGCACGTCGCGAAGCACAGTTATGTAAGCTAAGCGTTCGCCCCCTGCGCTGAGGGCGCGAGAAATATGGGCAGCCCACAGTTGTCTAAAGAATTCCATGGTTGTCAGTGTATTCTAGAGTACTAAAAGAATGTAATTACACGTTTCAGCCCTAATGCTGACACTATTCATTAATAAGTAATCATTTGGCTAATTAACGATCACAACGCTGTAGTGTGCACTAGGCAATGAACTGCAAACTATTACTCAGTGCCAGGTCAAAGTATTAGGACTAGTGCGTTTATATGAGAGGAGAAGGGCAGGAAGTAAAGAAAACAATTCCTCCAGTACCATGGGCAAAAGTGCCGTCCAATAGCACGCCAAGCAAAGTATGCAATTCTGCCCAAAGGTTTGAGAGTTGCAGAGGCCGAGTGGGGTCACGCGTCTGCACGAATTAGGTCTGACGCTACTCCCATGTTTTAAAGCTGAAAGTTTGGTCTGGAACCTTGCACACTCTGTTGGAGGATACGTTTTGCATGACGGGCTGCAAAAATACTACGCCCGCGTAGGTAGTGCAGCGTAGCGGGTGCTTTCAAAAGTGGTGAGCGCAGGCTTACCTTCTCCTTGCCTTTTAGTGACCACCGGTAGTGGGGCCCTCAAAGTAGATGTCACATCGGCAGCGCTATTCCACCGCATATAATTACAAACATTATGTGTGATCAATCCCTGCGCTTCTAATATATAACAATGATGTGTATGCTGGTTGATTCAATTGGTGACTTAAAAGACTCCTTAATCGATTGAATTATGTCTCCAAGCAGCATATGATGCAAGTATCGCACGGAATGGTTACGAAGAAATATCGCGATAAATATTCAAAACCTACCATCTTTGGCCGCTTTCTCACCAGATATCGAAAGCACTGTGTGCTTTGCGTCGTGCAGCACCTATTTTTGTGGAGTGGAGAGTAGCTGTGCGTTTGAATATAGAGTTTTCAAGTACACCGTTCCTGAAGTGTCATGGCTTGCTTTTCAGCCGTGTAGAGGGCCGCTTCTGGCACCCCTAAAACTCTAAACCTGTGCTGGATGAGTAGGACCCTCACCAGTTAATACGTTCCGGTTTTCACGGCTCCAGTGGAGGCTTAATTATAGGCTTCGAAAGCAAATCATGTGGCCAGAGACTTTAGGGCAAAGCTTTTCATACATCTCAGTGATACGTTGGTGGTGAAAGAGCACTTCGGCAAACTGGTTATGTCTGTAACGTGTGGCGTCGAGGCCGAAATACTGGTGTTTTTTTCTACGTATCAAAGAAAGAAAATATTTTCTAGTCGAATGGCACCACGGCCTGTAGGCCCTTTGGCAATAATATCGAGCTACTTTGCGAGAAGCCCTTTACAACGGTAGTTTTTACAGCGACATTCTCAGAAAAACCGTGGACGACGCTTAAAAGCAGTGCGAAACTATTCTCCGGCGGTGCGCAAATCTTGCCTAAGGCGTTTCGTCTGTCAAATAGCAAAGAGCACGAGGTGAAGCTCATAACTCTTTCACTTTAACTATCGGGCCGCGAAATCGAAGAAACGCCACCTTTCGCCTTTTTCCGCGGTGCTTCTGTTTGAAAAACAAGGACGGAAAAACTTCTGCGCAAGAAAGAGCTTGGTCCCCTTCGATATCGTAGCGTGCTACTCAGCCACAGGTTCTACATGGCGCCCCTCTTTGCAAGATAGCGCACAAGCTATGTATTTCGCATGAATAGAGAGCGCACAGATAAGTTTGCTAGTCAGTTGTTTTTTTTTCCACCCCCCCCCCCTGTAATTCCAGACAATGGCGCTGGGGGTATGATAATAAATAAATGACGTACAATTGGAGAGTGCATCCATATTGTTCAGAGCACACAGCAGGTGTCCTGCGTTCACCCCAGTCACTGAAGACATATGTTCAGGTTCATTCTTGCATCACCATGTTTGCCCAGTAAACTTTTAGGCGCAAAAGAGTGATGCGCGCTAGACTATGCCACCACCATACTGCGCAGACCCTTTTTTTTAGGTATCTTTGAGAGTTTCTGTGCAATCTTGAAAAAAAAAAATACGGACGGAGAGACTCTAGACAAAGTGCCGCCGTTGGACCGCTTCGCGGGTCTAAAATTCCTTATTTCGGCCGAGGGGCACCATTACGTATGCATACAAGTCAGGTGTCCCAGCCAAATGTACACAAGTATTTAAATAAATAAATACGGAGTGTTCTAAGCGAGTGAAACCATCTGAGTGCTATTGAGAGTCGTATGGTGCAGTCTGCGGTATTTTTTTTTGGACTGAAAAGTGAGCAAATTGTTCCAGCGCTATGACTAACTTTTAAAAAATTGGATTTGGGAAAAAAAATCGTCCAATCGGAAGCGGTAGACCGTGTTTAAAAAGGGGAGAATTAAATGTTTGCAAGGCACCATTTATGTGAATTTTTATACCACCCCAAATAGACAGCCTTTGATATGCGAAAACTACCGAGTAACAGCAGTCCTACTCCAGTGTTCCAATACGCGCCCTCTAAGAAGAAAATATGCTCATCTGGCGGCCACAGCAGACGGAATGCTGCGTCGGACACGTAATGAAGTCTCTCCGGCGCAGCGTTTCGGTTAGAGTTGACGCAGGATGTGCGGTAGCAACTGCTAAACGAATGGAGGGCTTTGATTTCATGGTAGCACGCAAATTGCACTATGTAAACATCTCAGTCTGCTCTCTTGATGGGAGAGCATCAGAGTCAGCATTATGCAGAAATGAGTGCATGTGTTACAAAATTCGATGATTTTTTGGGAGAGGTCACGCAACCATGTGACTTCAGCACAACCTGCCCAGCGTGGCATGTGGCAACTGAGTGACTGCATTGAGAGCTCCCGTGACCTTGTGACGTAATCGCCATCTGAACACAGGGGCAGGTGGCAACAGAACGATCTGACTGTGAGCTACCTGCCCCCAGTGCCGAGTGGGAACTAATGATTGACAGAGAGATGTCGCGTGACCTGCTGACTACATCAAAACCAGTCCATGGAAGAAGGAAGGAAGACAAGCAAGAAATTGAAGACAGAAAAAGCAAGAAAGAGACGAAATAAAAGACAAGAAAAATGGCAGGAAAGGAAAATCCTGTTAGAATCAGTTCTTGGCTTCGGGTACACTCAACAGCAACAACGAGGACATCTAATGTTATCACATTCCACTGTGTGCCCTCTAGTGCCCGGAAATTGTTTTCTAGATCTACTACTTCCGAATGGACATTTTCTCTTGAAGCAAAAAATTAAAAAGCTTACTCATTATTGTGCATGAACTGAATAAATCTGCAGCACGAAACAACTGCAGACTAGGCCACATAAGCCGCAACAGCAGCCGGTTGCCTACTACACTCGCCTGGGCCACTCAGGCGCTTTTAAAAACTTCATAAAATTCAGCTGGGACACCCGGCATACATCAGTATGCATATAACAGCTGTTTCAGGAAAGCCTTCCATTAATTTTAAAAATATATTTCCTCGAGTGAAGAGGTGATTGTTGCGGTATATTAATACCCGGGTTGGCGGAAGTCAGAAAACAGGCGAGTCATAATGCCTACTAAAGTAATTAAGTTAATCGTAATAGTTAACCTCTGAGCTGTCACCGATATGCAAATGAGTGCAATTTTAAGTTTTTCGTCCGCCATTAGTAATAGTCGAGCCAGTTTTTAATGTTTCGAAATCACGATTATCCTTGCCACTGTGGCTAAGCAAAATTTGGCTATTTCTTCTGTAATTCGAAAACCGTTCGCCTGCGGAGAGCGCACAGCGATGTCCAACAAATTGCTTTACTTACTCCCGCACATTCCACACACTTTCTCTGCCCCGTCTGTGCCCCGATGGTGATGTGAATGTCACAGGGCGAAAGCAATGAAGTAGGAGATCGAAGCAAAATTTTGAAGCGATACCCGTGACCTCGCCATGTTAAGTGCGAAAAAAACAGCGGTTGCGCTATTGTTACCGGTAGCTATACGCGGGCAAAAACACTAAGCTGCATTTTAGTCGATGTACACCGTTGTGGGGCTGCTAATCACGTAAAATTTGCACAGCTGAAGGTTCGATGACGCAGTTAATTCACATCATTCGCATAGGACGGCACCGTAGTCTATGAAACAACATTGGAGATGATTGCGGGGACCATCCTTGAGCTGTTTAGCAAATACCTCGCTGTAGCCTTGGCTGGGCAGGAAGATATGCATTGTATTCAGAAAATTGACCACTCTAACGGTTAGGGCGTTGCTCTGTACTTATATGGCTCCTTCTTGGAAGGATCCCAGGTGAAAATCAAGAGCGGTCTACGTGAGACGCAGAGCCTGGCTGTCTGCCAGTATGTGGATGATTTTTTTGTTCTCACTAGCGAAGAGGTGTCGAAAAAGATAGAAACAGGCGCATAGACAGCACTGGGCCCTTTCAAAGCGGTATGCCCTGAGCTTTGATTAGCTTACGAAGTGCCAAGAAGCACATAACTTAGATCTCTTGACCTCGTGCCATATTTAGGAAGAGGGGGGGGGGGGGGGGAGGGGAGTGGCACGTGCGCTAGGTACAATAATAGCTGCCCGAAGCAATTGTTTCCATATGATGCAGGCCATTCAAATAATATGAAACACGAATTGGCCGAGATCGCAGTGACGAATGCTCTGACAAATTACTGCTAGCACCGAATGCGACCGCAGTTTTGACATGCATTCCGTTTAGGCGAAGGATGCCGGTTTCCCGGTCACGTTTTGGACGGATGTTTTTATAAAGCTCGTTAACAAAATACAGGATACCAGCGGTGTCTGACATCGTAATAGGAGAAACCTAAGAAAGCCGTAAGGAGGCGTTTGCTGCAGAGCCCTACATTCATGGCTTGACCCACATTTTGAAAAGGATGACTGCAGTGACGATTGCCGCATATAACTGACGACAATCGGGGCCAGCGAACTGAACAAAAGACCAGAAAACTCGATATAGGACATGTGGAAAAGGTGTCATCTACAGGTATGCAATTACAATGAGGCAGAGGACAGAACGGACAAACTGGCGATGTGTGGACGTACATTTCCGTGAGCATCATCAGTGAAGGCGGTGAACGCAAGATGCTTGCCCTGAACAGCCGACAATGTCGGTGCAACTCGGAACCGCATGACAGCATTATTCTGGCAAAACTCGCTGGTCAACTGGCACGCAAAAACATCTATATATTCGCGATACGTGACAACGATACCCTATACACCAGGTCTCTAGCCGCAGCACTCGCTGACAACAAAGATAACAGTCTAAATGACGTGCGCGAGGAGCATGCTTCGATATAAACCGCACCATGCTGTACGTTTTTTTTTTACAATTTGTTTTTCCCTCCAATATTTACGTTGTTGTTTTTTTTTTTGTCAGAGCAAACCCTCAGTTGTTAGTCCAGCGTTGTGGCGTACCATTTCTGCAAGCCTGTCCATGCCTTTAGCTGGCGTGGTCAGGGTTATATATGCGCCAACTAGCATAACTAAAACCATCCCAGTCGGCCAAATTCACGCCAGACATGCCCAGACCAGGCAGGGTTCGCTCGCTGTCGGTGTACCGGCAATGGCGAGCGGGGTGCGTTTAGCGCAGACGGAGCAATAGAGCGGTGGCACGAGAAAAACAATACTGGCGGAAGGCATCTATAGAAATCATATGTGAGGGCACAGCTGCCATCCGAAGCGCGCTGCGGTTTATCATCTACAGTCTTTTCAGGTGTTCTTGGCTGCTTATAGTTCCAACAAATTAAAGCGTACTCCATTACCAGGAATTAAGGGCAGTGTTGAGACAGTGCAATTAAGCCTAGATGCTTATCAAGCTCTGTTCTGCAGCCACTAAGTCACTCTCTTTTTTTTCTTACGTTATGGATGATTCCAACGCACCGTTTTTGACTGTTCAAAGCCATGCGGCACGTCATGGCGGCCAAGCGAACTAGAGGCGCTTGTTCCGAATTCCTAGTAATTATCTACATTCTAATTAGAGGAAACAAGTAAGTATCAATTCAAATCTATAAAACGATTTTTGAGCTCTTCGCTCTTGTTTTGTACAAAGGTTCGCTGGTGATTCTGTCCGGATCTGTCAGAGATAGTTTATTGAAGCCTGCAGAGTTTATTGAAGCCTGCTTTTCTGCAGCATTGTTTAGGGAGGACATTTCAGCGTTGCAATAAATACTACTCGCAGTTGAAGTAATTTGTGATGTCCGTTTTGAGGACAACGAACATACAATGCTGTTTAAGCCATTAAATATATTGTTTTGCCTATACTATCTTTGAATCTAGGGAAAAACGATGAAAAAGGGGCAGAAATTTGCAACCAATCGCCTTCTTTTTAGCTCTCAAAATGCTAACAAACAAGTATTGCAGGAATATTTGCTACCGTAGTAGCATCAATGTTCATGCGTATTAAAAGTACAGCTAATGTTGGGTGCAAAAAAAATTGTAATACATGAAATATCTCAATGTCGCTTTTTTTCCGTTCCTGTGTGGCAAAATGAAACAGCGCAGGTGGAGAAAGGAGACGCCCTTGAAAAATCGACATCACTTAGACTTGCAATGAATATATAGGAACTTGCCTCCACACAATCCTCATAAGCCTGTCGGTATCACACCCACTATATCCAGAAAGAACCCAACACAGCTTTCTTCCATGACCCTCTACAGAGCTAGGTCTACAGGCAGCCTTTGCGTGCAGCCTGACTGCACGATCCATTCGAACTTCTTGTCTTCTGCGCAGGATTTTATGTTTTATTGTCACTTTGCCCTTTCTATCGCATGATTATGCGATATTGCTGCTTTCACGAATGCTACTTTTTGAATGTCACACTGAATAACGCTTACTCCATCACCACAAGATGTTAAGCATTTTTGCTACTCAGAATGAGCACATCGCTCGCATTCTAAACATACTTCGTTCGGTTTCTTCCCTTTCATACTCCTTGATTTTCTTTTACAAAACCACGATGTCGAATTTTGTCCCATGTGCAGCCTGGTTCGAAAATATCTCCCCCCCCCCCCCCCCAGGAACACAAGCAGCAAACCTTGCTATATTTTCTGTAAATTATATGAATACTCTGATCTAATAAATAAATACTTACGTTAATTCAGCACGCTTGGTTGGAGTTCCCCTCCGCAGTACGGAAACGTGGTATTCCTTGTTTACCAAAGGCTCAGATTGCATTTTTCCCTATGCTTCAGAAGACAGATTCTTTTAGACCTAAGTTAATTTGCAGTGTAAATAGAGAGGTCGTGTGAGCTAAATACCCAATTCATTTGACTGCACGTTAAATGACAGGTTGGGCTAAGTAACAAAGTGTAGTGCTTTGTCCCACTCTTCATGGAACTTCGAATATATTTTAATTTAATGGTGTATCGTGCAAGCTGCGGTGGTGTAGACCTGCTGCTTCGTAATGTCCAAGCTTTTGCAGATTTGAGTGTCATCAAAAGCAAAAGGTTTTTTAAAGTCTGTCTTGAAGAGGCATAGTTTGTAAAGCTTGCTGCAGCACGCTTGCACTCCTTGATTGGTAGGTATTGGTACAGGCTTGCACAATGTGGAATACAACATGTAGATCCGAAGCACAAAATCTGGAATTGCCGAATTACCGTGGGAATCGTTTGAGAAAAATTAGATGGCTGCTGCTAACAATGAATGCATGTGAAACTTCGCTAAGCTGGAAGGAAAACATTTCTGCTGAAGGCAATGCATTTGAAGTGTAATGAACAAGCCTGCAGCTCAATAACTGCCTATTTCCACCACAATACGTGTGCAGGATTCAAAATAATGAAGAGAAGGTGCGTGAATATTCATGCGAAGCAGAGAAATTAATCAAACATTCATCTCCGGAAGTCTTACTGAGCGCAATTCGTAGAGTTTTCCGTGTGAATTTCGCAATAACTTTTTTGTGGAACTAGGTAACCTGACGGAGACCTTGATTCCATCTATTCACTCCTGCTTGCAGCTTTACTATATCTTCATCCACGTCAGTACAACCACCAACGCACCGAGCGCTTCAGGTGAGCTACACTTATATGCGTCCGCTTCCTTCTGTTCCAGAGGCACAGCCTCAAATGTCATCTCATAGCGCAGTGTGTTACGACTTGAGCTGCGAAGCTGTGAACATCCTTATAAAGATGACTTACCTTTTATGCGAAGCATATTACTAGAGGTACACTACAGCCCTTCGCCGTGGTTATGCGCCGTGCACACCACGTGGTACAGTGACGTCACACCACGTGACATACCACGTGACACATGACGTCACGACAGAGGAAGACGGAGGTACACTACAGCCCTTCGCCGTGGTTATGCGCCGTGCACACCACGTGGTACAGTGACGTCACACCACGTGACATACCACGTGACACATGACGTCACGACAGAGGAAGACGGAGGTACACTACAGCCCTTCGCCGTGGTTACACGCCGTGCACACCACGTGGTACAGTGACGTCACACCACGCGACATACCACGTGACACATGACGTCACGACAGAGGAAGATGAGGGTCCACCTCGCGCCGTCGCTGTGGTTGCACGCCGTGCAGACCACGTGGTACAGTGACGACACACCACGTGACATACCACGTGACACATGACGTCACGACAGATCGCCGTCACGCGCTGGGAGAGGGAGAACGATGCCATCGCACAGACACCGGAATGTCCTCGAGCGGCATTCCCGCGCATTTCGAACGCGCGTTCACACTCGGTGTAGGTGAAACGCTCGCTCCACCGGGCAGGCGGACGCGGCTTCCGTGGCAATCCAGGCGCCCACCCAACGCGCGTCTTGGGGTTAGTCGGCGTTCCGCTGTAGCCATGCCGCTGTCTTCCCCCACGACGAAGGCTTCTAGTGGTTGTATTAAAATGACCAAGTATTCAACCAAGGAAAGCCATGTATTACCAAACCTAGCCATCAATATGCTTCGCATCTAACCAGGGTTAACCAAGTTAAGCCTCAGCCATTTTTTATGGGCAAATTTCGCATAACTAAAGACTGTGCATCCGTAATACAAGACAGTATTACAACAGTATACAACACAGTATAGATTCTATAATGACGCAAAACTTTCTTAGTGATCTTCCGTTTAGGGTTGGAAAGGCGGATTATTTTTCAAGGATAGCTATATCATGCCATTGCTCATGCTGCGTGCCCTGCATTCAGTAAATTCCTCGAAGACGCAGACGTTACTGCTGCTTCATACTGGCTGGCTCAGGTTGAAATTACAGTGGCAGCTGTGACCCAACATATGATTTTGATTGATGCGTTAGTAACATGCCTTTGACGCCGATATAGTGCTGTCGTCTTCATGTGACTCTTCGTTTCGAAGATTCCCCTTTCATAAATTTCTTATACCAACAAGGAAGGAATTTATGTGGAGAAGAAGCAAAGACGCCCTCTTGCTTTTTTTGCGCTTGGCGCGAGAAAATGCATAGTCACTGCTAAGGCGTGGCCGATTGTTTTGAAAGCGACGATCAAAATCAAAATGCATGCCACGGTATACATTACCGGGAATTCGAGGCCGCGCCCAGCCAGTGCCGCTAGGCCTAGCGGCCAACCACATTATCTTTTGAAGCCACTATGTCATTCACTTGCCTTCTTACGGAACGGATGATATGAATGCGCTGTTCTTGAATTTCCAATGCCATGCGCGCCGTGCTGGCAGACAAGTAAACTAGAAGCGCCTGTTCCGAATTCCTGGTAATGTAGTATAAGTGGTTCGGCTTGGGTGCAGCAGGTATAGCAATACCTGCTGCACCTGTCACTAGTGGACAGGGCGTGTCCTGCGATCATAACGCACTGTGTTTCGCTTTTAGAGATTTACCTTTTCTTAATTTTTAGAATTGACGTAGTAACGTCTTCTTCAAGTCTACGAGTGCGAAATTAGACCTAAACACTAGACTGAGCTAATCGAAATTTTAATTCGTAATTTTAGTCCATTAGATAGACTATTAGCGTGGTTTTTAAAATGACTGACGCCTCCTGAAACGAACAGCTGGTTCCTGGCAAGGTTTGCATTCTTTTTAAGCCCTGTATATTTAGTAATTTTTCAAAGCACTCGCTGAAGCCCCAGGTCCATTACCCCTAAGCTGTCTAAGGCAGGACAGCCATCAGACGTCAGGAATTATTCGCTTTCTCCTCTGCCGTGCATCACGTGAGCTTAGTTCAGAATCTGGGTGCCCCGAATGAGCAGTGGTACTAGGTGTGAGCGCCGTAGCCGCACCAGTTTCCCTACTCAGCAGAAATTTTCCGATATCGATGCAGTTTTCATGAAGTACTGCATGGCGGCAAACAAGCGGAATTTCTAATTATTTTTATATTTTTGATCGAGATTATTTTTCAGCTGCTGAAGAAGCACTAGCAGAGACGGCATAAAGGCTCCAAAGGTCTTCCAGACGGAAACAGATTTCCCCAACCTATCGGTGTGTAAGTGGGAAACTAGACATACAGATGACGAACAGTAGCTACAGCTCATAAAAGGAGGCGCGAGAAGCTGGCACCAGTGGAAACATGAGGCTCTAAGGGAAGTAGTCGCACCGTGTGATTGGCGAAGCTACTGCTGTCGATGACGGGCTTGCTGTTCCTTATGACGGTGGGCCGTGGAGGCAGCGGAGGGTCCAGGGTGAAGCTGCAGTACTGGCCGCGGAAAAGCGGCGCGCCTCTGCCTGTACGCGCCGTCCTGTGGACGACGAGGCGAATGCAGAGGTCGTAGTCCCCCAGTTCGGCCAGGCTGCCGTCGGAGAACCCGCTTGGAATTTTTCCCCAGGAGTCAAGCACTGCGCACAGAAACAAAACAGACCGATGAACATGCTGTCTTCATGCCCTTCGTAGGTTCAGGTTTGGAACACCTGCAGTATTCCACAATAGTGTCTAGGGGAGTAATTACTCATTGGCATCCACCCGAGCGCAGCCATACGGCTACAAAGAAAAGCTATACAGCTTTTTCTTTGTAGCCGTATGGCTGCGCTCGGGTGGATACCAATGAGTAATTACTCCCTTATTACAAATCTACTCCGCCTTGGGGGATTCCCCTAAACATTTGACCAGTGTCTAGGGGACCGTCATTCGGTACGCCGAGGACCCTTTGTAAGTTCCGCTTGACAATTCTAGGTATTAGCGTGCCGGTTCCAGTGCATAGATGTGCCGAGATATCAGCTTATCCGCTTAGTATTGCATCCCGCTCTTACCGTGAGAAGGAAACGCTTTTCGCATATCGTAAGATTGCGTTATAACAATCAATATATGCGCAATCTTGGGGAAAAAAATGGTTTTTAAGGAAAGGAAATGGAGCAGTGGTTGTCTCACATCTCGGCGGACATCTGAACAGCGCCGAAAGAGAAAGGAGGAAGGTTGGAGTGAAAGAAGAAAGAAATAGGTGCCGTAGTGGAGAAGAAGAAGAAGAAGTGGAAAGCTTTGAAATGATTTAGACTACCTGGGGATCTTTAATATACGCCGACATCGCACAGCACACGGGCGCCTTTTGCATTTTGCCTCCATCGAAACGCGGCCATCGTGGCCGGTTAAGTTTGTAGTTTTATGCTATTTGTTATCAAAAATGGCTCCTGCATTGCATTTCTTTGGTAGTCTTAACAACTCCGTGCAAATGCAGGCGAAACTCTAAAACCTGTAATGGGAACTACCAGCAGCTGTCCATTCTTTCGTCCTCGTAAGTCGCTTGGATGGCTCCTTTTTCGGCGGGAGGTAACTGTACTGGGAACGACCGGCAGCCTTTCAAGCGCTGGGACGAAGAGGTCGACGAAGTGCGGTTCTGTTTCCTTAGTGACTCCTGGGAGTGCGCCCTTAGCGGCGCTCTTCGATCAACGACCACCGACCTGTGCTTCGAAGACGCACCTTTACATAGCAAGATTTTGCTATTCTTTGAAAGAAAAAAGCCAATTCAATTAATATGTGCATAAGACTATCTTGTCATGAACACACTCCATCAGGTTTTCAAGGGACTTTGAACTACTTGAAGCGAATGCAGCACAAACGTTGAAAGCAACAGAGAAGAGAACTGCAGTGCTCAAATAGGGGCCACACAGGGAAGAGCACACTTACTCGAACAAAAAAACTGAACTTTATTCAAGCAAACAGGAACATACATAGGGGAATGAGAGGGAGGAAGGTAACAGAGGGAAGGTATACAGAGCTGTGGCGGGCAATCAGAATTACGTGACAGGTAAAAATACAAAAAATAACAAAAGATAAAATCCAGGGATGTAAAGGCCCAGGCCAGAACGAACAGAGCAGCAGAGCAGTAACAGTCACCATTCCTTTTACAAATGTATGTTGTTTTTTGCGTGTTTTCAACTTCCTTATGTTCTTTTGCTGCTTTTAACTCCCCTCCGTTTTTGTACAACTTTGTTAGCCTCATTGCACTGTATATGTGATTGCTTGCTTGAATGTAGTTCAGTTCTTATTCAACCTGTCGTAGTTGTGTTCTTCTCAGTGTGGCGTCTATTTGTGGATTACTGTTCTCTTGTATCATGAAACTTGTAGTTGAGAAATAATTTATTCTTTCAAAATCAATGTGTTGCTGTGCATCGGAAGATTAGATCATTCCATTCAAAATGTTCACAACAGCCCCTTAAAATATTCCACACTGGCCTCACAATTAATAATTAGGAGGACACTTAAGGTCCGCCTTCAGGGTATGACGCGATAGCTTTGTATATGTAGCCCACATCATGATTTACGCTATCTAATTAACAACACGAGTAAACCACACATCTATATCTCAGCCGTCGGTCGAGCTCAGTTGGTAGAGCACGTGACGAGAAATCCGAAGATCGTGGGTTCGGATCTCACGGGCGGCATGCGGTGTTTATTCTTCTGCTTTCTATTAAATTGTGCATAAACAATTGCGCAATTATTCTACAAATTAAAAAAAAATAGAAACATCCCCTATACTCCTTGGTTTCGGTGACTGTTCGTATCCGTCATGTAGATCTGGGAGGACACACAAACAATAAACGATCATCTGTTCTGTAAGGGCTGCTGCTGGACTATTAGGCTGACCAAACTTTGGAAAGAAAAGTTTGCAAAAACTGCCAGGGAGTGCACTAGTGACGCTTCAGTTACATTGTATTCGGCTGAGCACACATTTATAGATGCTTTTGCAGTATAACTGATCAAAATATAGCTTCGCATGAGAGCAGCAAGAGAAGTTCAGAAGAAGAAAACAGGACGTGGCCCCGTCACCGGTAGCCTAAGTGGTAATTTTACTATAAATATGTGTACCTATGAAATAGGTAAAACTAGTTCGTACGAGACTCGTCGTAAGCCGTGCCTTTGTTCGCCTTTGTAAGGTTTTTGTAAGGTTGTCTTTGTTAGGTCGGCTTTGTAAGGTTTTTACTTCTGAAGAGCATCACTTCACATCTTTAAACTTTACTCACGTGCCTATGACACATGCGTAACTGTACACTTAGAAACCTGATATGTCGATTTCAACGGCACTGACATCCCCTGGCTCCGAGATTCTGTTTAAAAACGTGTGATTTAAAGCATTAAGAACTTGATACCAAGCAGAGTCAGAAAGGAACCTAAGAAAAAAATGCCGACGATTACGTTACATTCTAATGCGAAATTTGAGCGCAGCTCATCAGCTTTTATATAGATTGAGGTAAATAATTCGAGGCTATGTACAATTGCAGACAACTTGTTATTTTTCATATATATTTCTTCTTCAAGAAACGCTCCACTAACAGTTCTTGATTGTCATTAAGGAAGCTTTGTGGACAGAGAAATAGATAGATATATGCTTGACTTGCTGCACCAATGCCTGGTTCTCAAAGGCGAGGTCTGCGCAAGTGTTTCGCGAGGTTGTCATAGCTGTGGGATCCGTTACGAGCGAGAGGAACGGGATGTTCTCCCGCATAAGTGGCGAGAAATTCCCGCGTGCCTTGATATCTACATCAAAGCCCCAACCCACACTGCCACCCTGGCAGGTGGCAGCGTTTCTGGTACAACGTTGTCAATGCCAAAGCATGCAGCGCACATCTGTCACTACCGCCACGTAGCTTAAAGCACGATTGAGTTGTCCACTATTCCAAGAGGGCAGTTATGCGCCTTCCCTCTGGTTCTGGTGTCCACCGAGATGTGTGACACAGATACTGCACATTTCATTTCCTCAAAAACCAATGTACAAAATTTACCCTCTGCTTTCCAAGCCCCCGCTGTATTGGTTTCGCAGATGTGGGAGACAGGTACTGCGCATTTCTTTTCCTCAAAAAAAAAATACCGAAGACAGTTTGGAAATTCTAAAGTGTGCTTGACGAAAGCCTTGTGGTCAACCCACTGCCGCTTCCCCGAGCCACTTGGCAATACCGAAGACAGTTTGGAAATTCTAAAGTGTGCTTGACGAAAGCCTTGTGGTCAACCCACTGCCGCTTCCCCGAGCCACTTGGCGAGGAATAATTGGGCCGCTCCGGAGCCATGCGTCTCACCCCCTCGACTGCAACGAGACGTCTAGCGAAGGAGCGGCGGTGTAGCAGCCACCGCCGACGCGCGCGCGCTGTTCTACCCTTACTGTTTGACGTCACGGTTGCTACGCACAGCTGCACCCCGCACTGGCGCGCCGGTTGCTAAGAAGGGGAGCAGGTTGCGCTTTTACTTTCTCCTTTCCAAGCTCTCGCTACATTGATTTCGCAGCATAAAAGGGTGTCCGCTGCTGGTTACAACGCACAACGGTAACGGCAACGGCGGGAGACGCCGCGAAACACAGAAACTGGCGCCTAAGAGCTGCGCTCTAAAACATGTATGTCGCGTAGCGTAATTCAGCTGAGGCTTAAAGCAAACGCCACAAGAGAAAACTCAAGCCGCCGTGGTGACTCAGTGGTTATGGTGCTCGACTGCAGGCCGGACGCGGGTTTGATCCCGGCAGTGGCCGTCGCATTGCGATGGAGGCGAAATGCTAGACGCCTGTGTACCGTGCGATGTCTGCGCGATGTCAGAACCCCAAGAGTTAAAATTATCCGGAGCATTCGACTACGGCGTCCCTCATACCACGAACTGCTTCGGGTCATTGTATCCGATAAAACATAACAAGAAACGCACGTAAACTAACCTGCTAAAGTCTTTACAAAAAGCGTGTTCCGACCGCAATTCGAAAGGGTGTTTCTTTTCATATCGGCTTAAAATTCACAAAAGAGCCTTGTAAATTTTAGAATACTATTCTATCAGTGGAAAAAAGAAAGCAGGGTGGCAGGTTACCGTGCATGGCACTACAGTACGAGATCAGGAGACCAATGCGCCCTATTTTAATAGAGTACTATACTAACAGATAATTTACTATTACTAATACTATACTAATAGATAATTTATATAGACTTCCGAACGCCTTTCCCGCAAACAACTGAGTGCATTTTACTTTTCCGGCCGATAAGGTTTCATACCCTGCCTTATATTTTGTGTTGCCAAGCTTGAAAACTATTACTTTGTGTAGGGGATTAGTGTATGGGGGTTTTACTTCCCAAAGCTGCCTATGGGCTATAAAGGACGCCGGAGAAGTGGGCTCCAGAATGGTTTAGACCAACTGGGGTTCTCTAACGTTAACTGACATGATACAGCACACGGACCTTTTGCACTTCATACTTATCTAAATGCGGCCGCCGGGGCCGGATTCGATCCTGGGTCCTTCGGCCCAGCATCCAAACTATATAGCCACTTAGCGACCTCGGCAGGTAAAACTTGACGTAATCCTGGCATTGCTGTTCCAAATATTCTGCCCACCGCGGTGACTTAGTTGCTTTGACGTACAAAAGTCGCGCGTGCGATCCCGCCCGCGGCTGCTGTATTTTGATGGAAGCGGAACACAAAAATGCCGGTGTGTTGTGCGATGTCAGTGCAGCCTAAAGAAACCTACGTGGTTTAAACCACCTGGAACCCCGGAACCCTCCACTACGCCTTCTCTTCCCTCAGTAAAACACGTTGCGGGGCTAGTTGGTTATACATTTTCTATTCTTCAAATTTAAGCAGTTTTAAGCAGCGCTAACTTTTAAGACGATTACACAGAGGACATGACAGCACAACCGGCGCTATCTACAGCGCCAGGGCATTTGCATCAGATCATCTGTCGCTCCAAAAAAAATTAAAATTAAAATAAAAAACAGCACCCTTCCCTCATAGCCTAAGTGATTTCGGACCTCTAAAACCCCACGGTCCACAAAAAAATCAATCCACATATTCCTCCATTGTTGTGCGTAAATTGGCAAGTTATTTGTTAGTGTATTCCGCGCATTGTTTCTGACGAAGAATTTGCGTGATAACTCAAGGACAGACTGGTTGACTTCCGTTTACGAAAAAAAAGGAAGGTCCTATGTTGCAGCCGCTGAGGTGACTCCGTGGTTATGGCACTCGGCTGCTGACCCGAAAGACGCGGGTTCGATTTCGGCCGCGGCGGAAGCATTTCGATGGAGGCGAAATACTAGAGGCCCGTGTGCTGTGCGATGTCAGTGCACGTTAAAAATCCTCAGGAGGCCGAAATTACATGAGCCCTTTACTGTGGACCCGCCGCGGTGGCTTAGTGGTAAGGCGCTCAGCTACTCAGCCGGAGTACCCGGGTTCGAACCCTACCGCGGCGGCCGCGTTTCGATGGAGGCGAAACGCAAGAGGCGCCCGTGTGCTGTGCGATGTCAGTGCACGTTAAAGATCCCCAGGTGGTCAAAATTATTCCGGAGACCTCCACTACGGCACCTCTTTTTTTCTTTCACTCTCACCTTCCCTTTTCCCTTACGGCGCGGTTCAGGTGTCCGCCGAGATATGTGAGACAGATACTGCGCCATTTCCTTTCCTGAAAAACCAAACCAAACCTTTACTGTGGTGTCCCTCATAGCCTGAGTCGCTTCGGGATGTTAGACCCGCATAAACCAGTCTTGTTTTCCATGATTATCAGCATCTTCTAGTGATACCATCGCGATGTATACTATTTAAAGATGCCGGGTGTTTCAAGGAGCACTTTGAAAAATGCCTATTAGAGGAGTTTAAAGAAAATCTTTTCACAAACACAATGTGAGCCTCAGCGGACGTCGCAAAGAATAAAATAATCATAATTAGTTGGATAACAACTTAGTCCAGCAAGTAGCCTTTAATAAGAGCAGTCTAGTGGTTAGGGCTAAAGATCAGTTCGGAGCCACGGCAAGACGATATGGGTTTTTGAAAGAAAGGAAAAGTCATTGCTAAAGCACCGGAGCGCGAGGAAATCCGGTTTTTCCGCACAAGCCTTAGCGCATGAGGCAAGCATGAGACTTTGTGCTAACGCAATGTCCGTTGGCGACGCGTTGCAATGATTATGGCGCAAAATTAGAATTGCCAGCACTATTGTTTCAAGTAATGGGCATTATTCTGCTTCGTCGCTATTAAAAGTAACGACCACGTAGGTGGCGATGACTCCTTCTCGTTTCACCAAGCCGCGAAGCAAAATAATTGTGCTTTACGTCGTACAGTAGTGCATGCAGTTCGAAATGCAGCGCAGCACGTCACCAACGGACGTTGCATTTACAACGAGCTTCCGGCTCTCTCATGCGCCCATTTCGGTTTTGTACGGAAGAAAGCGCTGGGTTTTCTAGCGCTCCATTGACTGACATAATTCTTACTTTGCTTCAGAATCTCATACGGCATTGCATTGGACATGGCTTCGAAATTTCCGCTGGCGCAAACCACCAGACTGCGCTGATAAAAAAAATAAGAAGTGAATGTCAAGAAATCACCTACCTAATTGGGTTCATTAGCATTGCCCTTTAAGTACACTGCAGCTGACAGTTTGCTCCTGAAAAATTTTCATTCTATTTCGAACTCCTTCTTTTATGATTTTTTATGTGTTGGCTGAAAGACATTGACACAATGTGACACATTGCATAAAAAAATTTTTAGCAGAGAAATTTAGTCCTGAATACTTTCCACCTCAGGTTAAAAAACGGGCATTTCCCCGGACCAAACTGATTGCCTAAATTAGTTCATTCCGATGTTCCTTAAGTACTCACAGTCAAAGCGATGCAGTTTTCTCAGATTTACCAAGGCACTGACAAAGTTCCTTGCGATAGAGACGCTGTAAAACTGAGAGTAGTTAGTACTCCAAATACTTTGTTGACGAGGATGGCCGGCTGCTTAATCAAGAGCGGTCACTTTCTTTCAGCTGGTGGACAATGTTCTGGCTATCTTACTCTTATATTCGATGTTCTGCAGGAAACTGTTTCGGGCCTTTAGCTTTTGCTTTTACATATTATTAACGTTAGTATTCACCCGGTTATCCTATTAGGACCCAGTAGGTTGTTCCTTGACAATTTTTTTTTTATTCTGAGAAGCTACGAATAATGACGATCAGATTTATTTCAACATTGTTGTAAACAATGTTTTGCAATCGTCTATGAAAACGTTCGCGCTTAGTCCACGAAGAAAGGGAGGGTATATAAAGGACAGAAGAGGGCGTCACCTAAGTGCGCACATTTTCCGCAGATTATGAACCGTTATCTCGCGAAAAAGTTACTTTTAGAACGGTGAGAAGTATAGGACACGGTTTCCAATGCTCGAAAAAGTTTCCGGGTCGTCTTTTGATAACCCGGAAAAAATACCCTTCTATTATGCATGCAAGCCCTTCGTTACTAGGCCTTCATACTGTCTCTATGAATACTTAGATGCACCATACCTACTGCAATGACCGATTGTTCATGATACTTTTCCTTAGAATTTACAAATTCCTGCTGCATAAAAATAACTTTAGAATATGCACTCACTAACAATGATAGTTTAGTATTTTAAGCATTAAATTGGCCTAAACGCAAATATTCGTGTATAATGCGGAGCCTGCATAAGAGGAAGGAGCGCACAGCAGTATTTTTGTTACACGAACCTCCCCGGTAGTTTCTGGTAAACCGTATTTATGTGACGATATATGCCTTGGCCTCCGTTCATTTCCTCTTCAGCTTGCTTTTAAGGATTTTTGTGCGCATTTACTGCATCGTGTTTGATTTTCTTTTCTTTCGCGCCTCCCCTCTGTAATGTACACTTATACAACGTGTGTGTTTTAAATGTATCAGGGCAAATTGAGGTGAAATGAGGGCAAAATGTAAAACGACGACGCATTGAGATTCGCGACCATATTTAACCCTGGAATACTTCAAATGTCACCTGTGTCAGTGAGCATAATATAGCATAATTTCAATTTTTCTTCGCACAACTACATAAATTCCTAACGTAACTACAGAAACTGTCGTCTACAGCACATTTCTTGAACAGAGGTCAAAGCGTCAAGTGGAAGAGATGCGTGCTAGATATGTGAAGGACTGAAAAAAAAAACAAATTTTCGGGGAAAAAAACACTTTTGTTCCGTTCTTTTTTGCAGCCGGAAAAAAACTTGAAAAAAAGACAGCATCGAAAATTTCTAAATACAATTTCAAGGTTTTTGATGAATGCCTGCTTTCAGGTTAGGTTTATTTCTTTACTTTTAAAAGCACTACAGCATGCATCGTTGAATGATTAGAGGGCAATCGTCTTCGCTGGTTCTAGGCAATCGTTTTCAAACGTTCGTGCTGAGAGTACGCGGGTTGAAGGCCAGGTCACATGCCTAGCAATGCAGGTAATTGGCCCAATATTGGAAATGTATTGGAAAATGTCGGTCCTACAAAGGAGCAGAGTGAAACCATCCAAATCCAATATTGGCCGAATTACCTGCGCTGCTTGTGCTAGATGTTCCAGGCTAAGGTTAACACACCTTAGTACTTGAACTCAGGACTGCAGTAGAACAATATGGGTGAAAATTTTGCAGCATGACACATAGGGCACAAAACAAAAGAGGCAGCTGCGCACGTACATGGCGTTAGCGAAATACCAGCCTAGCTTGTTGGCGACTGAGATTGGGTAGGAAGGCCATACAGTAACACTAAGCGAGATCAAGCGAGATGGACTCGCACTGCCATCTGATGAGCTTTAGGCGAGACCAAATGAAACCACTAACTACTGCGGCATATATCGTCTAAAGTGGACAGGGCTGCGCAGTGATGTCCTCTGTACCCTGAAAAAAACAAACGCAAGAAAAAGTACCCAGAGCGCATGCCACTTCGTTCACGTGGTAATCGGTTCTGGTGGCGACAATGGTACCCCCGCGATCAAAAGTTTGGGAACAGCTTTCTGTGTGCGAAACGTCCACTGACGGAACAAAGCGAGCAGTAAGCAAGTGTTACAGTGTTCAGAATGGGTTTCCGAATGCCACACGTTTGACGAGGCATCTGTTGGTGTGTAAGGAATGCCCGCGTGACATCAAGGAAATTTACAGCAAGGAAACAAACGTTAAGCATCCCGATTGTGTGTCAGCTCAGTCATCAATTGAAACAAGTCACAACCCTGCAGACGCGATAAAGAGCAGCCATTGCAAAAAAAAATCAAGAATGTTACGTCTTTTGTAGACCGCATGACTCGAGAACAGCAAAGCCAAATAGAGACGGCGTTGGCTCGAGCGATCTACTCAACTAATCTGCCCCTTTCTGTGACTGAAAATGAACATTGCAGAACAGCTTTCAGGATGCCTTTCCCATCGTATTCTCTGCCTTATAGACAACTTCTGAGTGGACCTCTGCTGGACTCCGATTACACGCGAGTAAAGCAACACGTTGAGGAAACTTTGAGAAACATTTCGTGTCTGACACTTTTGACAGATGTATGGACGAATATTAGTGGCGAGGTAGTCATGCATTTCCTCGTGTCTACGCCAACGCCATTTTTCTGCTCATCTCTTCAAACAGGCCAAGATGGTCACACGGTGATGTATGTTGCTACCGAGATCTGCAAAGTGATCGAATCGCTGGGAAGCGATAAATAAGTGACGCTAGTCACAGACAACGCCAGCAACATGCAAGCAGCCTGCGGCATTGTGGCAAGTAAATATGAGCATATCAAATGCATTGCGCGGCTCACGGCCTAAACTTGCTTTTGACCAATTTGTCCAAGCTGAAGACATTGCGGGATGTCCATCATACGGCAAAGCAAGTTAAAAAGTAGGTGAAGCGTACCCACATAGTCTATGGGACGTTGCAGTAGAAACAAGAAGCAAAAGACGGTAAAGGGAAATCGCAAACTCTAAAGCTTTCGAGCAAAACAAGTTAGGGAGGCTTAACTGAGTCACTTCAAAGCATATTGAGAAACAAAGAAGCTCTTCAACAGACTGCGATATTAAGTCACCTCAAAGTAAATAAGTCCATGCGAGGAGCTGTTTTGGACAAAGACGGTTTCTGGAAGCCCGTGCAAAGCTGGCTGCTCCTCATTACACTAGTTGCGTCGGCATAACGTGACTACAGTCAGAAAATTATCTGCTGTCCGACGTTGCAGAAGCCTTCCATTCCGTCACAAACGAAATAGCAGCAAACCTGGCGACCTCCGCGTTGACAAGCGTCAGCAGGTGCGAAAAACTTTGTTTGCGACCACTACACATTGCTGCTGACTTTCTGGATGCAATGTACAGAAAAAGGCATCTGGACGATGCGCAGATTACGGACAGCTTTGAGTGGATATCTGTGCAAGCAGGGCGCCTTTCACTGGACATAAGTAAACTGTTTTCCAACGTAGCAGATTAGAGGACGTCCACAAGAATTTGGTCCAGGAGAGGGGTCTTGGACACCGCGAAGCATGTGGCACCAGCTAACTGGTTGCAAGGCCTTTGCAAAAACTAATCGCTAGATCATCTTGCTTGGCGAACTACAGCAGATAGCACCATCATCCGCCAGCTGCGAACGAAACTGGTCACATTTTGGAAACGTCCATACAAGGTTTCGCAACAGGCTTTTACGAGAACGCATTCAAAAGCTTGAGTATGTACAGCCGAACCTAGCTGTGGACACAACTTCAGTCCATGCTGCTACGTGTAGTGCCAAATCCAGCGACAGTAACTACGAGTTCAATATTGAGTGACTTGTAGGTCAGTGTTCATGTTCCCTTTCTCGGTGGAATATAACAAGAAGTTCGTTTCTCAAATATGCCATTTATGTCAGCATATTAGCCAGAACTGCGTAGCATTAATATTGATGTTCTCGGTGCAATAGAACAAGACGTTCGTTCCACAAATATGTTTCTATCTGCATATTCGCAGAACTGCGTAGAATTATTATTGATCGTTTTGCTGCAATAGAACAACACGTTCATTCCACAAATATGATATTTACATCTGCATTTTCTCAGAACTGCGTAGCATTACTATTGATCTTTTCGGTGCAATAGAATATGAAGTTCATTGCACAAATGCGATATTTATATCTGCATATTCGCTTGAACTGCAGAGCATTATTCATCTTCACGGTGCAATAGAACAAGAAGTTTGTTCCACAAATATGACAGTTACATCTCCATACTCGCGTGAACGGCGTAGCATTATTATTATTCTTCTCGGTGGAATAGGACGAGAAGTTCGTTTCACAAATATGACATTTATGTCTGCATATTCGCTTCAACTGCGGAACATTATTCATCGTATCCGTGCAATAGAACAAGAAGTTCGTTTCTTAAATATACCTTTTATATCTGTATATTTGCCACAGCTACGTAGCATTATTACTGATCTTCTTGGTGCAATAGAACAAGAAGTTTGTTTCACAAATATTACATTTACATCTGCATGTTCGCCTGAACTTTGGAGCATTATTTATCGATCCTTGTGCTACTGCAAAGAATTATGTTTTTGTCATGTTTTGCATAATTTACGATTTTTTATGAAAAAAAACGTGAAAAAAATGTTTTCTGCGAGCCGTTCAACATTTATTGAAATTTTACATCTGTACGCATGACACCTGCTTCAAGATCGTCATACAAAAGACCGTCATACCATAACAACAAAACAGCCGATAATTTCTGTGGTTTTAATGGTGCCTTGGCAGGGTGATGGGGCGTTTTTGAATTCTGCTTTCAATTTCCTTCATTTGCCTGCCTATATTATGGCAGGCACTTCCTCACCAGAACAGGATTTGGCCACCCTGGTGTAGTACTTGGCCACAACCTTCTATGAACAAACCAATTAACCCTCGGCCCTCAGTCCCCAGCGGCTGCGGAGCAACTGACCAAGGCGGCGGTCAGATCTGTGACGCAGCGGAGGGCGCTAAGAATCTCTGGCTCCGGACAGGCCGCCATTGGAAACTGAACCTGGCAACGTTTAACGCAAGAACCTTATCAAGTGAGGCTAGCTTAGCAGTGCTGCTGGAGGAATTAGCCGGTATTAAATGGGATGTCATAGGGCTTAGTGAGGTTAGGAGGACAGATGAGGCGTATACAGTATTAAAGGGCGGGCATCTACTCTGCTATCGTGGATTAGTAGATAGGCGAGAACTAGGTGTGGGATTCCTCATTAATCAGGATATAGCTGGCAACATCGAGGAGTTTTACAGTATTAACGAGAGAGTGGCAGCTATCGTAATTAGGCTTAATAAGAGGTACAAGCTGAAGGTGGTGCAGGCCTACGCGCCTACATCAAGCCATGATGACCAGATAGTTGAAAGCTTCTATGAGGATGTGGAATCGGCAATGACCAAAGTAAAATCACAGTACACTGTACTGATGGGCGACTTTAATGCAAAGATAGGTAAAAAGCAGGCTGGAGACAAGGCGGTAGGTGACTATGGCATAGGTTCTAGGAACAGTAGGGGAGAGTTATTAGTAGAGTTCGCAGATAGAAATAATTTACGGATTATGAATACCTTCTTCCGCAAACGAGCAAACAGGAAGTGGACTTGGAAGAGCCCCAATGGTGAGACTAAAAATGAAATAGATTTCATATTGTGCGCACACCCTGGCATCGTAGAGGATGTGGAGGTCCTCGGTAAGGTCCGTTGTAGCGACCACAGAATGGTAAGGTCTCGTGTTAGCTTAGATTTGAAGAGGGAACGGAGGAAACTGGTGAAGCGAAAGGCTATTAACGAGTTAGCATTAAGAGGGAAGGTAGAGGAATTCAGAATGTCGCTGCAAAACAGATTTTCCGCTTTAACTGATGAAGACGACCGCAGTGTTGAAACAATGAATGATAATCTTACAGCTATCGTTACAGAGTGCGCCGCAGAAGTAGGTGGTAGGATGGTTCGACAGGATACCAGCAAGCTATCTCAGGAGACCAAAGATCTGATTAAGAAACGCCAAAGCATGAGGACGTCTAACTCCACAGACAGGATAGAACTAGCAGAGCTATCGAAGTTAATAAATAAGCGCAAGGTAGCCGACATAAGAAAGTTTAACTTGGAGAAAATTGAGCATGCTCTAAGGAACGCCGGTAGCCTAAAATCAGTGAGGAGAAAATTGGGCATAGGTAAAAACCAGATGTATGCGCTAAAAGACAAACAGGGCAATGTCATCAGCAATATGGATAAGATAGTTGAATTAGCCGAAGAGTTCTACACAAATCTATACAGTAGCGAATGTAATCATCAAGTTACTGAGGGAGGCAGTCAAGCACAGCAATGGGACATCCTGCCAGTAACGAAGGAGGAAGTAAAGAAAGCCTTAGGAGCAATGCAATGTGACCTCGAGAGTACCAGAAGCTTGGAAGAACGCTAACATTATCTTAATTCATAAGAAAGGAGATGTGAAGGACTTGAAGAATTACAGACCAATCAGCTTATTGTCCGTTGCCTACAAGGTATTTACTAAGGTAATCGCTAATAGAGTCAGGACAACCTTGGACTTTAGTCAACCAAATGATCAGGCAGGCTTTCGTAAAGGATACTCGACAATGGACCACATTCACACTATCAATCAGGTGATAGAGAAATGCGCAGAATATAACCAACCCTTATATATAGCCTTCATTGATTACGAGAAAGCATTTGACTCGGTGGAAACCTCAGCTGTCATGCAGGCATTGCGGAATCAGGGTGTAGAAGAGTGTTATGTGAAAATATTAGAAGATATTTATAACGACTGCACAGCTACTATAGTTCTCCATAAAGTCAGCAATAAAATTCCAATACGGAAAGGGGTCAGGCAGGGAGACACGATCTCGCCAATGCTCTTCACTGCCTTCTTACAGGAGGTATTCCGGGGACTGGAATGGGAACAGTTGGGGATAAGAGTTAATGGAGAATACCTGAGTAATTTGCGATTCGCTGATGACATTGCCTTGCTAAGCCACTCAGGACAAGAACTGCAAAGCATGATCAATCAGTTAGACAGGCAGAGCAGAACGGTGGGGCTAAGAATTAACATGCAGAAAACCAAAGTAATGTTCAACAGCCTAGCAAGGGAACAGCAGTTCGCAATTGGTAGCGAGGTGCTGGAGGTAGTAAGAGAATATGTCTACTTAGGGCAGGTAGTGACCGCAGATCCGGATCATGAGAGGGAAATAACTAGAAGAATACGAATGGGGTGGAGCGCATATGGTAGGTTCTCTCAGATCATGAATGGTAGCTTACCAATATCCCTGAAGAGAAAAGTATACAACAGCTGTATCCTGCCGGTACTCACCTATGGGGCAGAAACGTGGAGGCTAACAAAGAGGGTTCAGCTTAAGTTAAGAACAACGCAGCGAGCTATGGAAAGGAAAATGATAGGTGTAACGTTAAGAGATCGGAAGAGGGCGGAGTGGGTGAGGGAACAAACGCGGGTTAATGACATCTTAGTTGAAATCAAGAGGAAGAAATGGGCTTGGGCAGGGCATGTAATGCGAAGGCAAGATAACCGCTGGTCCTTAAGGGTAACGGAGTGGATTCCAAGAGAAAGCAAACGTAGCAGGGGACGGCAGAAAGTTAGGTGGGCGGATGAGATTAAGAAGTTTGCAGGGATACAGTGGCGGCAACTGACAAAGGACAGGGTTAATTGGAGAGACATGGGAGAGGCCTTTGCCCTGCAGTGGGTGTAGTCAGGCTGATGATGATGATGATGATGACTATGGCGGTTTTACCGTCATGAAACATTCAGAAGCCACCAAAACATTCTATTATTAATTACTGTCTAACGGTCGATTTCTAAAAAAATCATTAAGATTTTTATATATGTGCAATGAGTCATCATTAGTAACAAAATACTGGAAATTTAAGACCTTTATTTGGTGTTTTCAGCGACTGCACTTCACAAGGTTAAGAACCTGAGCAGGTCGATATTCACCTCCAATCCTCCACACTGGTGTCCCAGCGCTGCTGTGGCACAAAAATATCGATCATTCAAGCAATCAGGCATTTTGGTGATATTGAAGACGTCAAAGAAAAGTCTTGTACACAAATTCCGCACGCACCAGTGTCAAAATTCACTCGAGCCCACGGTTTCGCAAGGGCTGAGTAAGAAGCGGGCGTGGCCGCTCACTGGAGCGGTAAGCCGTGAAATTGTACCGGAAACCGTATGGGGGGGGAGTTGCGTTGTCTGCCGCAAATTTCTCGCCAATGCACGCGTCGCCGCTCTTTCGGTAACGGAGCGGACCTCTGTTATAGGCTGATTGTTTCAGAGCATGCCCTGGTGACAAACCGCCGACAGGACACCTTGGAGGTGAATTACGCCCATGTCAAGCCGCTGGCCTTGCTCGTCGGGTTCGGCGGCAGAACAGCGTGCTCACCGCAGTGAGGGAAGGCAGCACGTGGTGCGCCGTATGGTTTTCGAGCACGAGAAGGACCTTCCAATTTTTTCTCGCCATATCTTGCTCGAACTCAACAAGCCACACAGCGAAGTGGCCTGTCATCCTCATGCTGTCTCTAAACTTGCCTTGTGGCGCACTCATGAGAAAGAAAAAAGTAGCACAACATTGAAACCTTTGTGTCGTGCATTTAGCGTACGTAAACGCAGCTTCCAAAGCATTGGGCCTTACGAGTCTTCCTGATGTCAAATGGGGACCTCCGCTCACTGCCGTTCATGTTCGTGCACAGAAAGCCGCTAAGGCGTGGCTCACTGCACTTTACACCAGTGCGAGCCACCTCCTTCAGGACATGCGTTTCTGACGGCCTCGTATTGTAAAAAGTTTCGTCGGCATACCTCCCGTATTTCTTAGCTGTTACTTATTTTCTTGTTTTTCATTACTTTGGGTCACAGCGTTATTTTCATAGCAAGAGGGGTAGTTCCACACAGAGGCTAGGACACGCTAGTTGCTCTGCACTCCTGCAGGAAGAGGTTTTCTACTGCGCGGCCGAGTTTACAGCGCCTCCGCGTTCGCTGTAACCGAATTGTGCACCTTTGTATTGGTGTTGTGTCGGGTTTTATGGCACATAGGCAACTCAGGCTGTCATGCGTCAAGCTCGAGGTCATTTTTGTGTCTGATACGCAGTGCTGTTGCCGCAATACGTATCTTTACGGTAACATACCCCGCCCTCCGTTCTCCACACCGTACACAATAGACACGGACGGAAACGCTCCACAAAGCCCTGGCGACCGCCGGTCGGCACTTTGTGGTGTGTTTCTTTCCGTCCGTGTCTTTTTTGGTGCGCTGTGGGAAATTGAACCATGTACAACCAACTAGCACAGCAGTTCGTGTTGCGCACTGCCCTCGTTCGTAATAGCGAGCGTTCGTTATGACTGCTGTCGTTATAAGCGGAGTCGAGTGTAAAACAAGATGGTGTACATTTACAACATATTAGACGATAAGGACAGAAACTTGGAAAAAGTTTAACATTGAAGTACGCCTTTTGGGAAGTCTATTTTTGACTGTGGAACATACCCAGAAATTCTGGGGAAAAAAAAGCATTTTTGAGCGAGGGACCGTTTATGAACGCATGTTTCCATGTAATAGAAGATTTCACTATAACAATCAATATATCCGCAGATCGCAAGACGGTAGTCTTGCATTTGTTTTTCTACTAACGGTTTTCCTAGCGTCATAAGCGTTCTCCATTGGTTTTCTATGGCAGTCTTGACTGTTCGGTGGGATCGATGGCAACACGTTAACAGAAAGACTTTACTATATGTCACAAGAATGAAACATTACCTTCAATATTTCCACTACTGTATATTACAATTTTTCAATATTCAAATTTTTTGTCCGAGAAGGTTGGATATAGCGCGCTAAAATGGAGCTGCGGAAGACATCAGTGCGGCAGCCCTTTTCAGGAACATTCGTTTTCTGATTGCATCTTTCAGCGATGATGTGGAGAGACGTAAGGTATTAACCCTTGTTATTCCTGAGAAACCACAAAAAATTCGGAAAGCCACTTGCTTGTAAAGCGCGCCTGTGAGTAATAAGTTTATATTGAGTCCGAGTCTGGTATATTTGCTTTGTCTTTTTGTCACATTCATGTGCTTCCTTGCCCTAGTCGCAGTCAACTGTGGAAGGAGGTACTCGACTTTACTGCGCTAAAAGTATAGTCTTCTGGCGTCTAAAAAGGCATGGTTTGTGTTTTTGTGCGCGCGAAGCGTCCACCGCTTTGCGCCCCCAGTGTATCGGAGCGGATTGGGGCAACAGTAGGGCACCCTCCGGGCCTTGCAGGTGCCTCCTCCGGAGTAGGTGCACCCCGTTAGTAGGTGCACCTCCGGGCACCGACCGGTAAAAATGCATCGCCCAGCTACGAGCCGCCACCCACAAACCTCGACCCTAAGGAAGCCTTCACCCACAAGAAGCCAGCGCAGCAGCGGAATGGAAAGGCAAAGGCGAAAGCAGCAAACTTATACGCCAAATGGAAAGGCCATAAATGTAAAGCCAAAATCTAAAAAAAATACGCAAGCGCATATTTATCGCGGTACATCGTATAATATCTTTCTTTCTTGAGCCGAAAATAGCCAGGGGGGTTGTGAGGGGTTCTTTCGTTTTAATCCCATTTTGTGCCAGATGTACCAATTTGTGCACTAAGAAATTTGCCGATGGCCATCTGGTGTGGCAAAGATAAACGCCCGTTGGCAGAACTCGTGGCTTTCATTTTTTCTGAGGGAAGAGATGCAAATGATCGAAAGCACACTCCGTCAGAAGGGTCGCGACCTCTTTACTCAAGGCTCTCGCGTATCACACCCAGCGAGCGTCTCTGAATCCGAAGAATGCAAGCAGTGCAAGGTCGTGAAGTAGACCGCTACTTTAATCCGGACTGTCCTTGCGCCGCTTATTGATGCTCGATCAGGCTCGGCGAGCAGTGTTGCGGCCTTGGACGCGCTTTCCCTTTTCTGAGGTGGACTCTTTCGCGCCCTGGGCAGTTTTGAGGAGACCAGATCGCCTTGTTTGCCAAAATGCCCCAAGAGAGCTCCCTCGTTGCTCAAGACCTTGTGCTATACAGCTTTGAAGCGTTGAATGCACTCACGTTGTCAGTTTAGCGCGTTTATTCATGTCCTCCAGCGCTCGGCGACGCCGCCATGGCCCGCGCGAAAACAGCGGCGACCTTTGAGTAAGGTCCGCTGCCTCCGAAGCGCTCCAACAATAACAGCGACTTTGTGTGATGCACACGGCGCCAATTTCCGACCTGCGTCCAAATAAATGGCTGCGGGCTACCTGCATCGAGATTGCAATTTAGTCAACCGGCGCTTACGCGACGCCGTAGAAGTCGGCCATGAACAAATGGCCGTCGGCAATTAAGATGCACTGACCCAGTGACTAAGCTTCCATCGGGGCCAGGGAGGCAATGTACGCCTTTCATGGAACTCCGCCTTGAGCCGCCAAGGGCGTCATCCGGCAGTCGGCCACCTCGATATTTTGGAATGAGTTTCAGTGCGTGGGGCCTGACGTTTATGAGCATTGTTTATAAGCGATTAACGAAAGAAATCAGGTAAAAATAAAAGAACAGGAGTGTACGACCTCAGCGCGCATTCATTCAGTTCCCTAACGCCGTATCAAGCCCGGCCACGAAGGCTAGCAAAAAAATGCGCAGTAGCGAGGCGGCCTTTTTCTATACAAACCCGATCATAGATTCAGGGAGCCGTGCTGACTGAACGAAGGACGCACTAGATTTTTAGGCTCAGAGATACAACAGCCAGCCAGGCGGAGACAACCCCCCCTTCCCTCCCCCCCCCCCCCCCCAACTTTAGGCTCTGAATTCAGGATAAGATAGGATAGGAAATACTTTTATTGCTCTATAAAGGTCTTGGGCTAGTAGCAGACGAGAAAGAAGAGATCCTTCTTCCTTCTCTGAACAGAAGAACTGGTCATTGGCCCTCGCAAAAAAAAAGGTTTCGTTTTGCACAATTGAAGATCGCCTGGCAACTAGGGCGGGCTTTTATTTTTGGCATGTTTAGAGGCTCTGATATTATTAATCAGAAACTCTTTCTTCGTAAGGCAGTTGATTAGAGCATTGCAGGTACTATGCTGGACTCTAGCCTGCACAAACTGCCGGAGCGAGTTTCGGCAGCACGCGGAACTTCCTGTAAACTCGACTCTAGGCATATGAGCACTTTCAAAGAGAAAGTTTGGTTACGGCCTTTTCAGGAAATACCCTGATGCTACTTACATGTGTTTTTCGACGTGACCAGGGGCCGTTTTTATGAAGTTGTGCTCATAGCCAAGTAAAAATCTTCATTCCGTCCCAACTTCATAATTATGGCATAGGTGGTCCGTTAACGAACGGGCACTTATCAACTCTGTAAAATAAGCTCGACCATTCAATTTCGAAAAACATAAACGTCGTCTCGCCTTCCACTATACTTCACAAATTAGACCTGTCCGATGGCTCGTATGGCAAGGTGTGAGTTTTTTTATCACAGTGTGCCCAGGCATAGTGATGTTCATTTCCTCTGTTCCCAGCTTTCCGGCCTAATGCGTCATGTCCATTACACAAGATGCCGCCTTGGTTCCACTAAGCTTCAATAGGCAATCCTCTTTCCTGAGTCACGTAAAAAACTGTTGCCTATTGCGGTAAAGTAAAAGTGCCTGTAATAAGGGAGTAATTACTCACTGACATCCATCCGAACGTAGCCATACGGCTACAATGGAAAGTTAAACAGCTTTCTCAGATACTTCGTAGTTAGAGGAAAATTCGATCCCGCACCAGGAGAAAGTTTTTCAATTTTTTCAACATGAAAAAATCAGAGCGCAAGCAATGCAGAAGTATGCTTCAGTAAAACGAACTTACGCTGCAGTTCTTCCTTCTTGCTTCCTCTTTTTCCTAGGCAGTGCTTACGTTGCAGCTCAGTAGAAACAAACTGGTGCATGTACCAAAATAAAATAAAATGTCTTACCTGATCTATCCTCTTATTTCCTCCGGCGTGTCTACCCCAATAGCGATGCTCCATCGTATAAAAGATATTTAAAACGACTTCCTAGCAAAAAGAAAAGACTTTTTTGAACTTCTAAGTATTCATTAAAAGCTTCCCATTGGACAGCATTCAAGACAGCTGCTTCAGCGTATTAACGAGTACTGAAGTCTACAAAATCCACCTTCTTTAATGTAACCTTGCTGAACAATCTGAATACCGATCCAAACGCTTCTGGGACATAATAAAACCTCGAAACACCGAAAAAGTGTCGTTGTTGTACCCACCGGCGAACCTGCTCCCGACCACCTCGATGCTACTGTACTAAATGATACTTTCGTTAAGTCGTTTGCTTCTTCATCCAATGTTATACAACGTCCAAATCTCCAACTGTGCGATCACTTTGCGATGGATCCCACCATGTTCGACTTGCAAGGCATCATACCGATTATCGATTTGAAACTAACATCTTCTAGCGGAATTCATGGTATAAATGACAAATTTGTACGGAATGCTAAACAGTAAAATTTTGTCATCATGGTGTACTACTGAAGACTAAAATACTGCTGTGGTGATACCAGTACATAAATCCGGAGGTAAACAGAATACATCTAACCATTGACCCGTATCTTTGCGATCAATAGCATGCAAATTAATGGTACATATATTTACCCATCCTGTTATTTTTCTGGAGGATAAAAATTTCTTCTCTCTAACAGAGCATGGCTTCTGAAAGTTCTTTCTCTTGTCACATTCAACTACTTTCCTTCACTTACGACTTGCAGTTCCATTTAGACTCCGCGTTTTCATCTGATGCATATTTCTTTACTTTCTTAAAGCATTTGATAAAGTTAATAACCCACTGTTGTTAAATAAACTGATTGTGCTGAACATTGATCCTGCGGTTCTTAACTGGATCCATCAGCATTAATGATGCTGATTCCTCTACTGTACCACTTGCTTCTCGGCTTCCTCAATGATCAGTATCTGGCCCCCTTGCCTTTTTTATCTGGTATATCGCTGTGAATTACCGTTTCCCTCTGTAATGCACTGTCTATCCTGAGAGTAAAATAATTAAATATCTCTTGCCGAGGAGCATGCCTGGAGGAAGGGAAGGCGTATAAAAAAGAGAGAGAGTGCTAACTGCCCCCCCCCCTCCACCCCCCGGCAGATTGAAAACTCGTCGCCTATGAAATGTGGCCTGGTTTTCAATAAAAATTTAGTCGGTAGTTCAGCCCTTGTTATGTGGTCATGTTTCTCCGCTGCCGTTTTCAAGATATAAATGAAAAATAGAAGAGGAATGTCTAGTCTAGTCATGATTTATTGAACGTGATGCTATTATTCGCGCGATGTGCGGATGTTTTCTTCTCCTAAGCTTCGGCAGCAGCCTTTCATAACCCTTAAAACATAAATGACGCGCTTATAACGGGCGTGCTTCACGCAAAAACATCTCATCAAGCCGTGTGTGTATTGACCCAAGGTGCTTCACCGCCAGCGCTCCCGTGATCTTGGCAACGCTCACTCGATCCGTTCAGTCGCTCTACTGGCGCGATGTTTTCCCTCGCCGCCACCCCGGATGTATGATCTTGTCTTTGCCCGTGCAGAGGATACTGCGCCGGGCTGCGTTGAGTACACGGTCCCTTCAAGCACCGCTTCGCTACAAGACAGTATAAAACCAACATATTTAGAGCAACGAAATGAAATTGCTCATTTCCGTTACACGCGCCACGCCACTCGCCCACATGCACGTTTCGAAAAGCTTCGCGTTTATACCTCCACATTCGCAGTTGCCGATCCCTACGATGTCACTGCGCCTCTCTTGAAGCACCGGTGATGGCTTCCACTCGGATAGCGGCCGTGTTCTTGTATAAAGAACCTTGTCGAATAGTTTTTTTTTTCACTTGTTGCGTGCTCCAGCGGACTTCCATTACGAAAGGTCATTATTTAGGAAGCAGCAAACCTGCCATCAAAGTTAACGACTTACATCGAATCAGAGCAAGAAAGCGGAGTCCTATTACGATCTCGTTCGTCCTTCCGTTCGTCCTTCTGCTACACTCAGGACAGCCTCGTCCCGCAGTTAGTCTTTTCGCTAAATAAACATCATCTACTGGGCTAACGGCCGTCGTTTCTTTCGAAAAAGATGAAAGAACGCTTAGAGCCTACCTCAGGGGAACAGGAGTTAGCTTATTTGTGCTTTAAAAGCATTGCAGTTGCCTTTACAGCTTCTCAATGAGCAAGGATTCCGCCCAAAGTTGAAATCCCTCTTTAGCAAATGAGTGCTGCTGCTGGTAATTTCCTTTAAAATTCCGATTGGTGCACAAAGTGAATATGGCTGTTTTGGTGCTCCCAATTCCTAGTGAATATGGTTAAAAGCAGGGACAACCAAATTTCGAAGTCTCTGCCGAAGTCTTGCGTCGAGGTGGTTTGGGGCCAACTGGTTTCGCTACGGCTTCGCTTTAACCTCAGCAATGCACCTGGCTCTTGCGAAACCTCGGCCCTTATTATCCTAGCGTCTCTAGCTAAGGAGTAAGCCCCAAAGCTCTTCAGTTAGAGCTACCTGAGAGATATCAAGGCGAAGATAGACTTCGTATAAAAGGACTGTCGTGCGCGTACTCGAAGGTCCTTGCACGCAGCCAGTGGTATGTTTTGTTTTTGCACACAAACACTGTTTGCGATCGCAGCGGCCGATTGAGGGCTTGCTCGAGCGTAAAGCGGAAACTGTCAGCAGGCTCGGCGCATTTGCAAGGCAAAGCCGGCCAAGAGAAAAACGGCGCATGAATGGACGTAATCGCCCGCTCTGGCGCTACCACCATGCGAGCGCCCTTCCCTCATCGAAGACCCCGAGGCGCGCGTCTGCAGCCGCACTGCTATCGGCCACCATCTGCAGTGCCGCCGAAAGCGAAAGTCGACCGCGTTTTCCGCCACAACGCTGAAACGGAGATACGGAGGCACGAGCTGGCGTTCGTTTTGCATTGCGGTAGCTCGCGTTGTCTGGCAATTTACCCCCTTGAGGCCGCGCTTCGGTTCTGGCTCGGCCCGACCCCGACCTGGAGGAAAAGGACACCTCCATGCTGTAGTTGAATGAAGGGTGTACGTGTTTAAAGTGCCGTACTTGCTGGTCTATAAGCCGCCACTTCACGTAGGACCACAGAATGTATCAACAAAAAGGTACCTCCGGCTCTCCGCGACATATTTCGATGGTTCATGAAGGTACTGAAAAGAATTTGAGTGGAATTTGTGAAACCTTTTTTCGGGATTATGGATGATTACCTGTGTTTGTTGACGAATTTGACTTCTCTAGGCGCTTTGCAGATGTCCTTACGGATTTATATAAAATGTATAGCGGCGTAAACTGACATTTCAAAAACCCACCGCTAAATGTTTGCAGTGAATATTCCGAAGAGTCTCCGAAGAGTACGGGGTGTTTTGACGAGCTTGATGTTTATAAACAACTAATTCTCGATGTCATCAGCCCAATCAATTTTTCTTCGTGTTTTAAAATTAGAAAACTAAAAACACTCCCCGCAAGTTCGAATTGAGCATAACGTCGTTCCTCAGATCTTCCTTTACTGTATGGCAATAAGAGCGGTCTTAAGATGTCGGTGAGAATCTTCATACTTTTAACTATTACTCGTATTCTTTCGCTGGTTCCTATTCTTGTCTTTTCCGCACGCTTGCACTGTGTTTTAACATGTTGAAGAATTCGGGAGCTTCTCTGTAATTTTGTGGCTTTGATTTTCATTATTATTTCGTTTTACACATCTGCGAATTTATCGTCGCTTGCCGACCCTGCCCAGTCACGCACCTAAGTGACACGACCTTTGCAAAGTGCCTTATGTGTATATTACGGCCACTGAAAGCAGAATAAATCTATTCCCATTCTCAGCATAAGACGCAGCTTTTGGCAGGAAATCTTGTGCGGGTTGTTAATTTCTAGGTCTCAAGTTCAACTTGCTCGGACATAACTTTTAACGATGAAGCAATTATGGAATATTGTAAGACACTCCTATGAACATATTAATGAGTGTGCTTCCCATGCGTACCAAATTTTCCTTTTCAAGTTTGTTCTGCGCTCACACCGAGTAGTTCAAGCTGTCATTGAAAACCAATGCGGTTAGTTTTGGAGAATAATTTTCAGGCAAGTGCGCAGTGTTGTAAGATCTGCTTGTGAGCATTTGATGGGAATGGTCTAATTTGGGATAGTCTAAAGCACTGTGTTATTCACATCGTCTTGTGCACTGCAAATCATCCGGCTGTACTCTTCGGTAGATGACAAGACCATTTTGTTTAGGCGCTCCGATCGGTTTTCTTCAGGGGTAGCGAAAGTATAACATATTGCTGAAAACCTTTCTAATGCATATTTTTTTATCATGCACCTCCGAAAAAACCAAATGTTCTTTGCAGAACTGCGAAAAGAAGAGCATGTAATGGTAAAATTTCGGGTCTAAAGCACTGGGGGCATTAGGTGTGCATGTCTTGATCAATATGAACCAAAAAAAAAAACTTCTGAAACGCCAGTTCAGGCGCTCCTTGTAAAAGCCTGCCATAAGTGCGGACCCACACGATGCATCTGTGCTCTGTTGAGGCGTAGGCTTGACAAGTTGTTTCGTGTGTTGCAGTCTGGCCACTTACGAGGCGTGACCCGCGTGACTTGGTTCCCTGTGACTGCGCCTTGGCCAGTGGCACGGGTCAATAATGCGCATTATAGTCCACATAGATAATTTGTCTCTGTATAGTGCTTTTGCTAAGACAGTGCACACAAACATGTTATGCTAATTCAGGTGGGAAGAAATTTGAGCCAATTGGTCACACGTGTCTACGTCTAGATTTATTGTTTTGCTTTCGCGAGGCGCGCGTAATTTTATGACGTGTAATGTACCAAAACAAAGTAACCGCAGAGCGGCTCGACTTTGCGGTCCGTCTGCCACTGCCTGTCTCGTGCTGAGCTGGCATGGCCATGAAACTTATTTACAAGATGGAAGCCAGCCAGTCTGCTGCGTGGCTTGCTTCGTGAAATATCCATCTGTTGCTCAGGCGGACAGATTTATTTCTTTTGCGCTTGCGTCACCGCTGACTTGTGGCGGTGAGGCGCACATGCAAAACAACGGCCCCGTTCGGTGGCGCCGGGAGCGCGCCGCTGTGTCTGATTTGGCGACCCAAATAACAATCTTCGAACACCCTCTCCTTTAGATCCCCTGCGCCGCACCGGTTTGAAAAGAGGGGTCAAGGCA
The DNA here is from genome assembly GCF_055824585.1 of Amblyomma mixtum. Classification (NCBI taxonomy): domain Eukaryota; kingdom Metazoa; phylum Arthropoda; class Arachnida; order Ixodida; family Ixodidae; genus Amblyomma; species Amblyomma mixtum. Next base: position 326,390,094 of record NC_143014.1, on the reverse strand, counting down.
ACGGACCCCCAAAACAGGGTTTTTCCAGTCGAGGCCGCTGCTGGACCTCTTAAAGACTTTATTAATTTATACACCACCCGCGTCCACGCCTCAAACGTTGGCGTCACCGTGCTTCATCGAAAGCGCCGTACAAGGAACACGAAGGTGGAGGTGGCGGCCTTTTCACTCAGACAGAGCGTCTTGTTTACTCGTAGGAGGCCGAGACATCTTTGAACACTGGCCATTTAGCTTTGGCAGGAAACGTGATACTTCCGGCACCCACTGGGAAGAGCGCGAAGCAGCGCATGGCCGAGGTCAGAGGCAGCAGCGCTGCCCTTCGCCGCGAAGATACACGGACCCTTTGTAAAGTGCGGGCGTCCTATCGTGGCGGAAACGCCTTGGTGAAGCTTTAGCGCGCTTCCGCGCAAGGGTTGCGGTCAGCGAGGGAGCGAGGCTACTCCTCAAGGCAAGCGACGCTGCGTCTTTGAGCCGCCTATCACGTCAATGGTGCACAATAATGAGAACAATGGGCTTGGGTTACATGGATTTGTCGCCAAGGAAACTGGAGCCCAGTTTCCGAAGGATTACAAAATCGTTTCTTCGACTAGTAAGCTGTTCCCTAGGGTGCACCGCCAATTAGCGTGGTATTTTCTTCTTGGTTATCTTGTTTTGAAGTAAAACCACTTACGACTGAGATCACATCAATTTGATCAGCCCACTGCATATAAAATGCCTCTACCACTCATCTCCACCTAACCAAACTTCCTAATCTCATGCGCTCACGTCCGTCTCTGCTGCTTCCGGCTACTTTTGCGTTTTCTTGGCTGTTTATACCATAAGGGGGCAATGATTATCTGCTGTTCGCATTACATGTCGTGCCTAAGCCATTTCTTCTTCTTGTTTTTAACTAGGAAGTCATTAACTTGCGTTTGTCCCCTAATCTACACGGCTCTCTTTCAGTCACTTAACGATACCCCTACAATTAATGTTTGCATAGCTCGCTCTGCTGTCTTCAACTTAATTTCAAGCCATTTCGTTGGCCTTCAAGTTTCCGCCGTTAGGTCAGCACTGGCCAGATACAACTATTTATGGCGTAAAGATGGGTTGCGCAAAAGGGAAAATCACATGAAAGAAGGCGGGACAAGCGCTAACTACCTACTCATTTATTTAAAGAACAGACATTTCAACATATGCATATTAGCGCACAAACAAAATGGTCTCAAAAGCACACAGAGTGAAAAAACACAAGTTTATGCCATCATTCTTACAAGGAAGTGCGCCCCTCCTCCTTCCCTCTTTACGCTACAATGAACCAACTTGCCCAACAACTGATCTTGCTAAACCATTTTATACTTTTCTCTTGATGGTTAAAGACATTCCACCCCATTCTTATTCTCCTTCTCAATTCATTGTCGGGCTTAAGGTCAGCGGTTACTACCTGTGCTAGGCAGATGTAGTGCATGGGAACTGCCAGTGCTTCACTGTCTGTCGTGAAGCGTTTGGCCTTTCCCAGACTGCTGTATATTATATTTATTTTAAGGATATTAATTCTTAGTCAAAACTTTCAACTTCGCGTACTTAAGTCACCCATGATGCTCCTCGTATTTGCTTAGCTTGGCAGTTCCACCAGTAAGTCGGAAAGTATTAGTGTCTTCTTTCTTAACTTCTATCACCAACTGTTTCCAATCCAACTCGCTGCACGCATCCTCCAAACACGCAGTCGATAGCAGTGTAGTGATTGCTTCATTGCTAAAAAAAATAAAAGCACAAATATGCCTTGAAGGGCATTTCCTATAAAAAGAAACAGCATTTGAAAGAAAGGAAGATATGGTACTATTACTGTTTTTGTTACTGCTTTTTAGATAGCAAATCTATCTGAGTAATTATTCACTAGCAGCTAATTTCATTTGGCAAAATAAGGAAAAAGATGCAGCCATAGGAAGCCGAAACGTCGGCCTTCACAAATGGCGTGCGACGCTTGAACTATGGCGGCATCTCTCTCTTCTACATTTAAAGGTATTTAACTCCAGTTAACTGCACCCTAACCTTCCGACTGCTGATCAGCGCGCCAGGCATCCACACTGCCCGTGCCACGTGGCATTATCTGCATAAAAGCACGTACCCTGTCAGTGCTGTGGCTGCGTGCGGCGTTAGTGAGTGCCGTCAAGGTAAGACTACAACTAAGGAAAGGTAACGACCTTCTGAAACAGAAAGGAGGAAGTGGCCGCCGTTGAGTGATAGATGTTCAGTGGCCAGCCAGAAAGTGCAACTTGTCGAAGGGCACGCGGACAACTCGGAATATGGGAACCGTTGCGCATCCGCTTCTCGCAGATGCACTCTGACGCAAGGGCAGTCGTCCAAGAGGTGATAGCCAAGGGAATTAGGCTTTGCGAAGCTTCACCTGCGACGCAAGGGTCGCCTAACGCCTCCCGGACATGCAGGCGTCCAGACCATTGGTTCCGCTCCATGTCGCGTGCTCCATCCAGCAGAACGAACGCACTCTCAAGGTCCCTCGGTGGTGCTTCGCCTCGAGGCGCCGAATATTTTTCCGCGTGTTGGTCATCCGATTCTGCCCCTTGGCTTTTGTCTTCAGACAACGTACGCATCGCTGATTTCCTTCTCGCGCAATTGCGAAGCAGCTGAGGGAGCTTTCGCCGCTCATGCAAGTGAATGCACGGATTTTGGGTCCTTCGACTCAATGATTTCGAAACACTACCGCTCGTAACTAGCTTTGCGTAATGATAACAAGTCGCTTAGCACGTTCTTGTATGTCATTCCATGTAGTGTCGTCCGGCCGCATCTCACACCTTCACCAAAATTCTACGTGGCTGGAAAGCATTACATTAGTTGAGCTGTTGCTCGAAACGAAAAATTCAGCAAAAAGCTGTCCCCGCAGCGGTGTTGCGGCTATTGTTCCACTCTGCGTCTACAGGGACAGTGTTCATTCGTCAGCATACGTAGTAAGCAGTGGCTCTATCGGCTGTCCGGGTACGGCCGAGGGGAAAGGCAGTCAGCCGCCCTTTTGCATCAGCCCACATCGCTCGAGGCAGCAGGTTTTAGGAACGTCCTCTTTGAATCCAGCCGGTAACGCCGTCGACGAGTCGGTGGCAAGTGAGCAGTAGCAGCCGCACAGCAAAGCGGGGTGCTTTCTCTTGCTCGCCTAGGCTGCCATTTCCTCGGGGAGGCGGGTAAGAGGGGGGACGGGGAAGAGGGTTGGGGGGACACTTTAAACACAGACGAACCGTGTCCGCCAATGCCACGACTTCTGCTAGTTTATGACGGCAGCCTTTGCCTCAGTTCTGTCCCCTGCCGTGCCGATTTTCTGTTCGGAGTGCAGGACACGCGGAACAGTAGGGCCAGCTGCGCGTGTGACGGCACTGAATTTCCGGCGTGGTCGAGCTCATTAAAAGAGCTTTTCGCTGAAGAAAATACCTCGACAGGGTAAGAACCACCCAATGCAACATGATGTAAATGGTTATCGAGCAAAGAATAGCGCTCTGAATTTGGTCACTAATTCATCTCTGTGTTCACCCTTAAAATGCGAACGACATCTAACGTGAAACGGTAGGATGAGGCTTCTTCGAGTCACTTTGATATAATTCCTTTTACAATTTAGACAGCTGCGAAGCGGAACCCGCCGCCAAAGCTGTCTGCGAGAGTTACGGCTCCTACAAAGTAGGAAATGGTACGGCGCATTGTAGATGTGGTTTTACGCCTCAAACCGACATGATCTATGAGGGGCGCCGCAGGCGACAGCCCGCGGTTACTTCACACCACATTAAGTTCTTTTAAGGAAAGGGGCAGACTAGGTACTGCTAGGGGAAGTCCCACTATAGGCTAGCAAAAATTCTTCCACTTTTTGGTCGCTTTTCTCCGAGAGTTTGTTTTTGAACCGGTCCCTGGATAAGGAGAGGCACCAGAGGATGGCAACGTTGTCTCGCACTTCCGGATCAGGTAGCAAAAATGAATGATCGTTGAAATCGGGAAAAAAGCAAGTGACGTCAACACACCGGGAGCCTTTTGGTAGAGCGTCCGCTTCGCTTTTGGCAGGTTCTGGGTTCGATCCCAAGTGGCGCCGGCTACCCGCTGGTTTTCTAATGTACATGAGATTTCAACAGGCATAGAGCTGGGCTCTTCTGAGGTGACATGCTTAGCAAGAGGTCCTTTAGATACCTCACCCTCCCTAGATGGAAAATCAATCAGCGAGAGACCAGTCTTCTTGTGCGGTGAAGCCCATTCTCGCCCGTTTTTCATTCGTACAACGTGAGGTCCAGGACCCATTCTCAAGCATTTCACCCCAGATAAGCCGAGTTCCAGGACAGCGGAAATAGCTCTTAGTGAGCCTCTCCATGCCGATAAAATATGCATTATTTGCACTCTCTGCTTGTATAGACTGCATGGGACAGTGGTAAGGTCTTGTCCTCAAAGCCACTGATGGTGTCCGCGCTTAGTTTCTTTCTTGGATTAAAATATTGAGGTCCAGCCCTGTGGAGTGATCATATCTAATGGATCTCAGTTTAGCAAATTTCGCAAGAGACACGGAAGACGACGAAAAATATCCTAGACAAGCACATACTACCGACAAAAATTCAATAAAAAATACTGCAGAATTGTTGGAAAAACACGAAACGCACGCGAAATGTACTTTGTCGGGGTTTGCTACTTATGGACAGGCGTGCTCTATTAAATTCCAGTTGAGTCCGCTCTTGTTCCGTGTGCGTATTTACTCATGTATAGGTCGGCCTGTTTATTTTTAATCATCACCATCAGCCTGACAACGCCGACTGCGCAGTCAGGCTGCATTTTTTTTTTTTCGAAATAGTGTTTTTCAAACTCATGAGACCGATATTATATGCAGGTCACGGCCTGGGCAAGGTTCAAATCTGGCTACAGCCCCGCCGCGGTGGCTCAGTGGTTACGGCGCTCGGCTGCTAACCCGAAAGACGCGGGTTCGATCCCGGCCGCGGCGGCTGAATTTCTTGAAGGCGAAATTCTAGAGGCCCGTGTGCTGTGCGATGTCAGTGCACGTTAAAGGACCCCAGGTGGTCGAAATTTCCGGAGTCCTTCACTACGGCGTCTCTCATAACCTCAGTCGCTTTGGGACGTTAAACCCCAATAAACCAAACCAAACCAATTCTGGCTACAATCGCAGGAAGGTAACGGAGAGAACGGCGCAAGCAATGCCACCGTGGGCAGTCTTCCCTTCTGGCCACCTTTCGATACTTCAGAAAGTGTGCAGATGCTTTACCTGCGTAACTGCTCAAAACTTTTACACACACCTTTTTTGCTTTGATAAGAGGCGTGAAAAAAATGCCGTGATGAGACCGTTATGAATATAAGATCGGGGTCCCACGACACCATAAAAAACGCCGACCGTGGCCACCGCGTCCTCGTCACAAAAGTGAAACTTTTCCCATTCCCACATCCCGCTGAGTCAAGACTCTCGAGCTTCGGTCACCGTTCTCGGCGGCATTTAGGCTAGCGCTTGTCTTTCGCGTGGAGGCGACGAAAGATTAAGCGGCGCACATCAGTACAATGTCGGCGAAAGGTGCGCCAGGTAAGTACTTAGCAAAGCAGGAAGAGCTCCTCTCTGCGCGCAGTAACATCGATAGCTGCTCCGCACACCCGTTAACGGGTTCTCCCGCTAACGTACGACATCGGCGGCGCAGCAGATGTTGAGGCTATCCGCCGAACTTTCTTTCAAAGAATTTAATGTGTTTCTCGAGGTGGCTCCGCAGCTGCGATAAGTGATATGCTGTGAGCGTCGGCTTATTTGAGTGTTCGCGACTCGAACACTCACCTTTTTTTTTTTACTCTACCTTTACTCAGCCGACACTCAACTTTTTTTTTCTTGCCGTTCCCGAAGTTCCGGGGTTGACTTATACAAAGCATCCACCAACTTGCGAGTAAATATGGTGCTTTGTCATTTTTGGTGCCTGTGAGCAGTTCGTCATCTTTGATGACTGTGCGAAGTACGCCACGATGAATCTAAACGGACACAGCTGACCGTCCACATTATCACGGGGGTTTTAGTATGGTTACAGTGCATGCTTGCCTCACGTCAACTCCCCACTTGGCTGTCCATTGCTTGCCACACACCGGAGCGAGTGGCTATTTCCAAAGCCCTCGGATGCGCTCGTTTGCTTCAGGGTCATAACTAAGTAAAATAGGTGTCCTACCCCCGCCTCCAGAGGAGTAAATAAAAATGTGATATATAAAGAAATAAAAAACAATGTTCCACTTGCAAGCAGCTTGAAGAAATATGTCATTTATTACCTGAGAGTTTCTTGAAAACGAATCAATTCATTTTCGGTACAATACAGCGCCAACGAACGAAAGAGAGAGAACAAGGAAACACACAGACGAGCGCTGACTCACAACTACATTTTTCGTTCAGAAAAAACGCATTTATAGCTAACGATCACATGACCGAATAGCTGTAGCGCACATGCCCAGAGTACAATCATAGCCTCGTACAATCGGAGTAATGTGCGCGGGAGGTATTACTTTATGTGGTTCTTAGCTATAAGGATGTTTTTTTTTCTGAATAAAAAATCTAGTTGCGAGTCAGCGATCGTCTGTGTGTTCTCTTGTTCTCTGCCTTTCATCCATTCATGCTGTTTTCTACCTTAAATGACCACATACCAGCTAACCGAACTATTAATTCTACTACTGTACCTAAATCTTATGTGCCGTTTGAGAGTTCGCTGTCTATTAATGTCATATATGTACACCTGGCTCTTGTGGGCACGCGTTATACTGACTGTTTCGAACTGCGGGTGTAACGTTCTCTTCAAGCTGTGCAGCGACACATTTTTTTTTTCAACTGCGTCCCACTTGCAACGTGCAAGTCGCCAGAGAAACAAAATCACTCTCAGTGTCACTTGCGTTCACCCGTAAGCCTACTTGAGAGGATTTCTTTACATGTAGGCTCGCTGAGGAGAACACGGAAATGGCATGTGTAAGTGCAAGCAAAGAAAGAGTCGAATAATTCTGTCGTCAATAGCATCCACAGCCATACGGTAAAAATTTCTAATTATTGCGTGCACATGAAAGTCGTCAAGCAGGTAAAACATTTCGCTTGGTGATAAATAACCCGGCATTGGAAACTGGCACTTCCTGAGAGGAAAATTTTCGAGTGGTTGTGTTAGATTGCATGTATACTCACTGCCATATTCTTTTTCAAGACCTCTCTAATGTATAGCTTCCTTTGTATGAAACGCCCATATTAATAAATATCTTCCTGGGTTGCAGGGTTCCGGTAGTATACAACAAAGAAATAGAGTCGCATATCGGCATCAGATACGGAGTCCTAAAAAAAATCTAGCACCGAAAAAATAATAATATCCTCGCAAACCTACGTATGAGCGTTACCTACTTACGAACTGTAGATCATGATAAAAATAAATAAAATATTTTTGTCTTCAACTGCAGTGGACGAGCGAGTTCTAGAGAATTGGGAAGTAAGGACTTTTCGTGATCACACTTCAGTATCAATTTCCAAGATGGCCTTTATTGTCATCTATACAGCAGTAGAGATGCCGAATTCTTTAAAAAAAATTTGGCACCTTTGCTGCTGCTCAATGCTTAACGGCGGCAGCCTTTGTTGCCAGCGGTCTGCGTCCAAAGATTTTTTTTTATACAGGTCTACTTTAGAAGATAAATTACTCGACTTTTAATGAAAATAGTACTCACATCTGATGATGTCTGTGTTCAACTCCTGTAAGCCTCTGAGCACGTTCGTCAGGCTGATGAAGCAATCACTCGAGAGGTCGGCCTCGTGCACCAAAGAAAGCGCCTCGCGATACGACGAGCTGATAAGTTTCTGGACCAACGATTTGGCGCCGGCTTCAATCGCCTTCCACTTGGCCACGACTTCAGCGCCAGGATTCTGGCCGTGGGTCTCATTTTTGCTCGATGTTTCCGAACCGGCAGAGGCGAGGAGCGCGCACGCTACCAGAAACCACCGAATTCCCATGAGCCCTCCTCTCCTGGTAGGGTTGCTCTCTGAAGGCGTCAGTGGTGATGCACTGGTGGTGCCCGAGTGTCTCGCAGCGTGGTTCGCTCTGGACGTTATACGCGTGCGCAGACGTCCTTTGGAAACGTCTGCGGCGCCCTCACATGGTTGAAGGACTTCTCCTTCCCTCTCCCGCCCCTCGTGCCTCGCTGTCTAACGGAGAAAGTTCGGAATGCCGGCCGATTTCCAAGGCTGCTATAGTGGCGACCTCGACGGCACTGCGGTTTACAGCAGGAGACTGCTGCACTGCGGTGGTGCGTATTGTGACGCCTGCATGCGGTGTTTTACAAACGGCACACCCATGCCGCCGTTGCCTCAGTTTTCGCTCTCAGCGCGTAATCAAGCACAACCACTAGCACAACGCAAGAGCGGAGTGTTTTTCAACAATGGAAGAAAATGTTGAGAACGAGGCTTTTTGCATCGATAAGGCCGCCTATTTTAAACTTTTAAAACACCACTAAGGCGACAAAGGACAGAGAAGCACTTCAAACGCACAAATCGCTGAATTCTGAATTGACGTGTATGAAAAATAACTAGTAATTTAATTTATTTTCTACGCTATGATCCCGGACCGAATAATAAGAACGAGGCTTCGGCATTTGAATTCTTCCCTCACGTAGCCTAATCAAAACAGAACTGTTTGCTGCCTTGATGTGCAAGCGCACAAAAGTCATGTTCTTGGATAAGTTAAAAAATTGCCTTTATTGATCGCTAAGTACTAAGTCGGAAAAGTTTCACCACCTAAGCGTTGCCAAGCGAGCAACAAATGCGCGTCATCAGCCAAACAATACATTAGATTTATAAATTACAGAAGGCAAGAGAAAAACCTGGTCAGGAAAACTTTCACAAAATAAAAAAAGTCATCTGCACTCGTATGTTCAGACTGTCATATTTCTGTAGATGATTTCAACCTTTTTTCGGCGCAAAACGACGGATCCCTGGCTGACCGCCTTTTTCTTCACAATAACCTAAGCTTTGGCAAGTTCCTTTGCACGCTGCACTTGTTGTCAGAATAATATTTTAGCAGCCTTTTTTTTTTAATTCTGGCGACTCTGTCATGCAGTCAGGCATCCTGCTGTAGGTCGTTAAGTGCAAGTTCGGGCTGTGTTCTAAATAATTCCAGTTTCCTAGTGGTCGCATATTTATACGCTCGCACGCCTGCCGAAAATAAATCTTAGGGCAGGAAAGAGCAACATGTCGGAGGAAGCATGTGGAGCTAGGGATCCATTTTCTGCAGAGTTTTAGGCGGTCAAGAACGTTTCCCCTTCTCCCCTTTTCTTTTTTTGCGTGCAAGAGGACATGTATGCTACAACCTCTTGAGCGCACAGACAGCGACCCATACGTCATATAATTCTCTATATGGGTTCAGGACGCGTGAAACATACTCATGGTTACGCGAAGTAAAAAGGCAGGGACGTAGGAAGCAACCCGCACGACGAATCGGGCATCGTTATTTTCTTTCCTCCATATTTTTAAGCGCCGCGTTAGTCGTGATCATGAGCCAACTGGCCTTACAGAGGGTGCTTCTGACAATTCAAGTAGGTTGGTGACGTCTGCTACCTTTGTTTCCATTCTGTTCATCAAGTTACTAATCAGTGCCAGGAACTTTCTAGACCCGTCGGCAGGCGCCACTTAGTAAACCTCAGTTTAAACAGGCTAAAAACAATACCTCTGTTTACTGCCTTCGGGTGACGTGACCTGAAGGTGACAAAGGTTAGTCTGTCGAAGCCCATAGTGTCCGCATATATTATCGGCTTACTCGTGAATATTATTGTCAAGGACGAAAAGTTGAAGATGGAGCCAAGAGCCCCATGACAATATATGAGAGCGGCCGCTGATTATGTTCGCAACGCTATATACGGAAATTGAAAGGCTTTTGCACGCTTTCAGAGCCGTCAGGTAATATGAAATATAGATCATTAAAGCCATTTAAACCAAATCATAATGATAAAAAACGCCTACATTGTATCTCTCTCGGGCATCAGCAATGCAACGAGAGAAACAAAACACTATATCGGTGTGATCACAAAATCCATACCCTGAAATTCTACAGAAGTGCATTTTTCAACGCGAATTGTTTGTGAACGCAATTTTTTCGCATATGGTACGATTCCAGTATAAAAATACATATATTCGCAGAGCTTCCCTCGGCAGGCTTGCATTTCCTTTGGTATTATATTTTGCTATCGCCAAAAACATTTCCCAATTCGTTTTTTATGGCAGTCTTAACTAATCGATGCGAGCGATGAACAAACTTTAAAAAAGATTTTACTTCGCATCGAAAGAATGGACCCTTACCTTCAGTATTTCTATTACAGTACTTTACAATATTCCACATTCGTCTCACATTTTAAAATTCGTGTCCACGAATACTGACTTGCATTAGCAACACAGTCGATTAAATCAATTTTTAATAATATATGTTAGCACAAAACGAAACACTGCCGATAAAAAATTAGCAGCATCTACCAATAAGCACACCAAGATCCCGCTGAAAAGGATGTTTGCGCGACGCAGCAGTGAATGCCTTAAATCGTTTTAGAAGAGCTTGAGATATGTGGTACATTTGTGATATGTGGTACACTTGTGATATGTGGTACACTTGTTTTAGCCTTCACAAAATAGGATTATACCCTTCTATATTTAGAAGATTCGTTTTTTTAATGCGAAAGCAATGCATGGCTCACCGGCATAAAAACCCGGCGTCGAACAAGGAAGTAGCGGCGTTACAAATATCGGCATTGACTGAAACGGAAGGACGTTATTGAAGGCGGGAAAACATATGTTAACCAGTAATAGTCAGCACAGCTGCTTACAATTGCACAAACAACAAAGGAATAGAATAAAATTAGAATGAAATTTGAAAATGATTAGAACAAAATTGGAATAGAATTGAAGTGGGCTCCTATGGCTGAACAAAGTCGCTGTGTGTCCGAAGGCGTTAATGTCCTCTTTCGCCGAAACCCACCCGGAAAAAGGCCTCCCCTTGACAAGACTGCGCCCTATCGCAGAAACAATAATCTCTCCCTTCTGACCACCGACAAGGAGGGTGGCTTCGTAATTTTTCCTAAAGATATGTACTTCGCGAATGCTTTTAGTGCGACAGAATCTTGTTCGGTAAAATGTCAGTGTGCATCATTACCGAAGGTTAGATGCGCAGCAAGAAATTTATGCCAACGATTAAACCTTGATAAATTCTCCCGTTTGATAAATAATAGCAGCAAGTTGTCCCTCACTATGTTCTTCAGTGCAAAAACGCATAAACCCGAATGCACACTTCGCGTAATCGTTTCAGAAACACACACTTGGCAAAAATGTGTTGCAAGGTTTTGTCAAACAAAACTTGACTTGATCTCTGTTAACGACCCTTTTCTTGTAAAAAAATTCGAACGACACCATTCAATTTTTTCAGCTAAACCGGGCCAAAGCCTTCCTTGGATTCTCCGTAGATGTAAAAGACCTGTACGACTCGATTCCTCATAATGACCTCATCTAATGTGTAAATGATTGTATTGACCATCATGGTGATATTGCTTTTCAAAATTCATGCGGTTTTTCTGTGGATGGCTTTTTAGAGCTTCTTTCTACATACCTCAAATAAACCTACACCGATTGGAATGGACCTCTGTTTATCCAAAAACAAGGCATTTGCATGGGGTCTGTATCGACCCCATCCTGAGTGACCTTTACCTGGCTCTGCATGACAGAGCATTAAATGAGAAACTTAAAAATCGGCCAGTTCTTAAAATATTTTGATATGTGGACGATTACCTGATATTCTTAGACTGTCAGAATGATGCCTTTCGGCCTAAAGTTCGCAAGGTGTTCGACCTTTTTAGAGAAAGCGTGTCGCCGCTGGTGTTGACGAACAAGGTACCAGAAAATGGAACCATCCGCTTCCTCGAGTTACAACCGCTATTTTCGCCGCAACATATCTGCTGGATGTTCCAGCCTAGGGGCAACAAGCCTGTTCTGCCATACGACTCCGCGCATTCGAAACTTGTCCAGCGGAACATAGTCCACTCTGCTTTTAACAATGCGCCCACCAAGTCCTGTGAGCACAACCAGGAAACCAGCTTCCAGACCCAGGTGGAGATACTCCGTCAATCCGGATACCCGCCGTGGCTTCTAGTCTCGCTAGCTGAAAAAATGTTAAAGAAAATGCAGCCTACAAGCGCCAACCCATCGCATGCAAGAGAACACAACAAGAAACTCGCCGTTATTCCCTACGTACACCAGGTTTCCGAGAACCTCAAAAGGATTGGACGAAAAGTAGGAGAGGACGTTTTTTTTTCACTCCCTGTTCACTCTGTACGAGAGTGAACGGTTCCGATGAAAAATATCTCGAATGCTCTGTCAGGCATCGTGATCCATTCGCAAGTTCCAGCGCACGTGTATACTGAATCCCTTTGTCTTGCGGCAGAGAATACATTGGCCAGACTGGTCGATGTATTAATAAGAGACTCCTCGAAGCCAACGGTAATACTAGCTACTTAGCCGTCCACGTTCGTGACTGTAGTCCTTGTCGCCGTCGCCCTCCAATGTATAAGGAAAAATATTATCCAAAAGAGCCGCAACCAACTCACTCGGGAGATAACCGAGGCATGTTTCATCAACAAGCAACAATACGTATGCGTCGGTGCGCCCTCAGTAGCCCTGTTGGAAAAGGAGTGTCTGTTTCTTTCCCAGTCGCTGTAATATTGGCGCCTTGATTTCTTACGCGGTTCCTTTTCACACCCCAGCCCATTCGCCACTTCTCTTTAAATATTCTGAGGACGCCACTTCTATTCTTTTATTCTAGTTTTCATCCCTCTTTTAGTTCAGCCATCTTTGTTATTTTATGTCGATTTTATGGCTAACCCTCATCCCAACTTTTTAGCAGTGTTTATTGTTGGCTTGCATCGCATCTTTTTAGGCCGTATTTTTTCGGTTGGCTTTCATCGCATGCGTTTAAGTTGTCAGTTCTTCCACCATTACAACCACCCTTTAACTTCACACCATCTTCCGAGATTTTAATGTCTTTCGCGTCGTTGCCTTTTGCATTTTATCGTTTTTATCTTTTATATCTCTGCCATCACCAAGCTGCACCGGCCTGCTGGCACGTGTAGAATTCTTTTTTTTACCAAGTGTTGTTAACATGTATTTCCCCTGGTTTCCTTCACTTCCGCTTTTTGGTTTTGTGTCCTCAGAGGCGTGCCTGGTACCTGGCCGACAAGAATGAGGGAATTATTTTTGAGTCTTTTTGCTTCTGTGCAGTGTGGGCCAATATGCGCCTGCGCGCTTACCCTGTTTCCTTTGGATTTATTGCTCTTTGCCTTGAATTACGCATGTTCCCTACAATCAATGGCTCTTGGGTGCTGTATAAAACGTGCGGATCATCTTCCTCCGAAATAAAAGTTGTTAGTTGAGCGCCTAGTGTGTCTCGTCCTTCCTTCGTCCCCCGTCTGTCAGCGCTGCATGTTCAGAATACTAAATAGAGGAACCTAAGAAATACAAGCATATCAGTGGGCTGACATGTTCCTGTGGCAGCGCGGCAGAAACACAAATCAAAATGTTTCACACTTTCTATTTAATATGGTTGATGGTGCGCTCATACAGTCATCGCAGCCTTTCTGGAGGCAGTAGGTATACATAATATATCGCGCTTTTTGTGTGACCATATTTGTGGTCACTTTGGATTGTGCTAATGCCACGGTGCACCGGCGCCAGCACCAACCGTCCGCAAAGATGACCGCCATCTGGGAGCTTTTAGCAGCTGCGCGGCACCATAAAGCGTTTACTAAGGCACCAGTCAGTTTATGTGAAGCGGCCGAGGGGCCTAGAGGCACACTATGTAACCCTTCCGCACTAAAAAATAATTAGTGTATAAAGACTTATCCTCCTAACGCCTAAGTACATGAAGTTGTTGCTCAGTTGATTGCTTACCTTGCGTATTTCTTTTCTTTTGCGCCACATGCCCTCTTATAAACTTTTCAGGCGCCACTTGCTATTTAACTTGCGAAATTCTATTTTGCTCCTTAAATAGTATATGCGGGCCTCAAGAAAGGAAATTAATCTTTTTTTTTTGAGAACGTCAGCGCGTATTGTTTGACGGGGCTGATCAAAATTTCATTGCAACGCAAAGATTTCTTTGAGTACTAGTGCAATCAAGGGATCCATATCGGCGAAGTACATGCTGCGATACGCGCTATTCTGAGCAATATTACCTGCCCTGTTTGTTCGTGAACATAAAAAGCACTTTATTGAACATATCAAGTTTGCACTCCGCCGCGCTGGCTCAGTGGTTGTGGCGCGCGGCTGCTGTTTCGATGGAGGCGAAATTCCAGAGATCCGTGTACTGTGTGATGTCAGTGCACGTTAAAGAACCTCAGGTGGCCGAAACTTCGGGAGCCCTTCACTGCGGCGTCCCTCATAGCCTGAGTCGCTTCGGGACGTTAAACCCTAATAAACCAAACAAAACCAATACCATGTTTGCTGAAACCAGGGCTGCAAAAGTATGTCATAAGAGTGTGACGTTCAGCAATTTGCGGAAGAGCAGCCTCTTAAGTTTTTGAAATCCGTACTGCTTGGTAGAACGAGCTCGAATACCATTATGAATAACAAAGTACCTAAATCTGACCCCATGCCTGCAGCAATTTCATTCCGTGGCTATTTTCAGTGGTTACTACAAACAGTCTCGAAACTCCTCTTTTCCTTTGTAATGCATATGCCCCAATTGACGAAGTTCATGTTTATAAGGAATTTGCCCTTAATTTGATCTCATGTTTGGGCACTAAAAAGAGGTGTAGACGCGATTTGATTCGCAGCTCATATATCGAGTACAATTAGCTGTTTGGACTAGTAGATAGATACCTTACCGCTATTTTTCAGAAACCTCTCTCAACCAACCAAGTTGCTTCGTCATAGAAGCTTGCGAAAATCCTCCCCCTCCACAATCCTGGTAACATGCATATATTATCCAACAACAGACCAAGTTCCCTGGGATCCTATTCATGTATATTGCTAGTGCACTTCATTTTCAAGCATACCATCAATTTCATCGAGTCGAAAAACACCCGAGTAACCTACAACGTGGCTTTCAGCTTCGAATCAGCCCCATCGTACATTCAGCCGAATTCTCTCATATCTCTCATGCTTTTACTGACCACGTTGATTGCATATTTTATAGACTTATCGAACGCATATTTGACGCCATTCCTCATCTAAAAATATTGCAAAACTAAACCCTGTAAAAAAAATTCATAAACATGTCAACTGGATACCTGATTTTCTCCCCTTGCGCTCACACTACGTATATTTCAACTCCACTAGATCAACGGTCATTACCGTTTCATCAGGTGCGCCACATAGTCCTCTTCGGAATCCCACTTCTTTTTTGTCGTTTGTCAGCGATTGCCACTAATAGCGCACACCTGTGCGCTGACCCATGTGTGCTTTATTACGCAGTTAAATCCCCCCGGATCACTACTTCTTTAACAAGTCTCTCAAAGCTCCGCAAGTGGTGCGCTACAGGGAAAATGAGCCTTAATTCCTCCAAAACTGCTTTCATGCCTTTCTCCAGGTGCACGTCTAATTCATTGTTCACGCATTCGTGCAATGAACGTTACCGAACAAGAGTTTTGGAATGCGGATATTTCGGCTTTATACTCACGCAGGACGTGTCGTGATCAACCAGTCGGTCTATTTTCTAAAAAAGTTCTCGAAAACTCGGAAACTTGCACCGCACATTCCGTGTTGCTCGACTAGACACTAAATTACCTAGATACAAAGCCCTTATGGTTTTGTTTATGGGATTTAACGTCCCAAAGCGACTAAGGCTATGAGGGACGCCGTATTGAAGGGCTCCGGAAATTTCGACCACCTGGGATTCTTTAACGTGCACTGACATCGCACAGTATACGGGCCTCTAGAATTTCTCCTCCAAAGAAATTCAACCGCCGCGGCCGGGATCGGACCCGCGTCTTTCGGGTCAGCAGCCGAGCACCATAGCCACTGAGCCACCGCGGCGGCACAAAGCCCTTATACGCCCAACCCTTTAATACGGCTGCGTCATTTGGAACCCCATAAGCTTGTTGATGTGAACAAATTGGAATGCGTTCAAGAAAGGCAGTCTGTTTTTGATTTCACCGATATGACAATAGGTTTTGGATTTTGGCTTTTCTTTTAGCTTTTTTGCCTTCTTTTCAACGGTATGATCTAAGGCTCACTCCACTTTTCTCGCGTCATACAACTCCACGTATTAACATTCTTACACGCGTTGATCAACTCCCCGCGATTTCGGTCCCTTGCGAACTGCTTAGAATTTTTGAAATAATCATCGTTAAAAAGCTCTCACGAACTAAACGGAGGCACATGTGGCTATGACAGGATGAGAAAAAAAATGCACAAACAAATCGTAACAATCAGGCGCATATGAGACACTCCGAAACCAAAAGAAAATGGTATAGTAAAAACATGTTTGCTCTAAAAAGCACAATCTAGAAATGATTTCTAATTAAAAGCACGAGTAGGGTCATTAGGGGAGTTCCAAATTTATATAGTGCTATATTGCTCAGGAAAAAAATGCACTTCAACAAGTCAGTACGTGGACTCTAACGAAAAATGTTAAAACAATAAAATCGTTCGTAGCTGTTCTATACACCCTGAAAAAGATCTGAATTTGCCATGTACACAAATGTGATTAGCATAGCACACATTGCAGCTGTTAACATTTATACTGTGCACCTCTCTTGTCCGTGTCGCTTTTTTTATTGTGCGGTTAACCGCAAGCAACTAGCCCAGCCCTCCACTCTAAATACATAACGACACATTACTGCAGCCTGTGTGTTAGATTCAGTGCCCACACTAATCCGCATCACCACCCGTGCCGCCGCTGAACTTATCCGCGAGCAAAATACTTGACATACAGCAGTTTTCGACTCGGCCTTGGTAAGCGAGCTAGTGCGCAAAAAGCGCAAGAGAAAAGTTCGATTTCAGCGAAATAGCGAAAGCGGTAATATCTGCGCTACTGTTGTACGCACGACGGACATTGAACACGAGATCGCTCGTCACATGTCCTATCAGTGTCACCGGCATCTGTCGTGATTGAGAAAGCGGTGAGCACGTTTCCCTAAAATTGATAGAGCGCGAAAGTAATTAAGGTCACCTTTCTAGGTACAATTCAGAGTTGTTGGAACAAAAGAAGCTTTAACCTCAGCTGAAGTCTAGTTCGCAGGATGCAGGTACTTGTATTTGCATGTGTTGTCGAAAGAAAAAGATTCACTTATTTCGCCGTCACCTGAAAGAGTAAAGGTACCAAATCAGTAAACATTAGTATAAATCAATCGCCTCTTCCCCTACGCTTCGTTACTTATAATTTCTTTCTCTCATGTGGTTTTGGTTTCAAAAGACAAAGAGTGGATTTGACGTGTAAGCAGACTTAACGCCACATGAGACACAAAGAAAACAAATAACTTGCATATAATCACTGCTTTATCATTTTAATACACCGGAACTGAGACCACCCAGCCCCAAGACACAGATTGAGAACAAATTAACAAGCAGGATATTATCGTAGGTGTATTGCACCTTATGTGACCTAGAATTTTCTTGCATATAATAAAATTTTGGCTCTTTAAGAAACCGAAACAATACGAGCTAAGAATTTTTATTACGAATTATTTTTCGGGCGTAGGCGCATTTAAGGCTCTGATTATGGTTGCTAATATCTTGCGCACAATTTCAAAGCACGAACACACAGTGAAATTTTCGTGCCTCCACTACATCAATATCGGAAGCGTCAGCGCACAGATATATTGAGATATCGCTCAGTGTAGTGGTACATCTGCCTTAAAATGAAACCTCTGGGCTAAATTCAGCTGTTCCCTGTCAGCTTTGAGCCCGAATAAGTTGGCGTTCGAGTGTATGTGAGCGTAGTGCATAGTGAGTACTATTCAGAGTAGCCATGACGTAAAAGGAGCTGGTATTTCATATATACCGCTGCAACCGAAGAAACGACTTTGGTCTAAGGTAAAGCATGAGTCGGCAAGTTATCTATAGCAGATGTTGACAGAAATGTTGAGTTTAGCCAACGGCCAACAGTATTGCTTGGACACAAGGTGGACAGCCGCAGTCCACTCTCAAGCCCTTCCGCTGGCTCATGCACTCCTGTCTGTGAAATTTAATAACATATGCGTGCGAGGTTGTCGCGGTACCATGCGATGTAGTAGCTTTGTTTCGGGTACAGCGAACACAGAGAAACTTCCAGGTTCGAGTAAACCGCGGTTTTGCACCTGCATCTTCTTTTTGAGAAGAACGGAAAGCAGGGCAAGGTAATCTATGTTATAGATTATAAACAGCGCGAAAAAATTAGCAGTGAATGAACGCGGTTAAATCAAGTTTGTCGAGCGAGAGCTCGGTTTTGCTTGGTTTTGCAACGGACAAGACCATTGTTTTGCAGAGATTTTGCTTTTCCTTCGTAAGCAGACTGTCGCTATATCTGTCGCTCGAGCTCGCTGCTGTTCGCACCGCTTGGAGCGGGTGCGCTGGTTTCCGAGAGCCCGCTGCGCAGGCGCCAGCGCCATCTACTGAGAGCCGCTGTTCGCTCCGGCAGGCGTGAAAGGCGCACCATTGGCCCCTCAATTTTCTTGCTTCTTCGAGCGTGCGCCAGTCGCCCCGAGCGGGCATTTTCGTGATCCTTCCTTCATGCGCCATACGTCCCGAGCAGGGCCTGGCCTTGTCTGAGGTGAAATTGACGGAACTAGCCATTCTGTGGGTTTGTACGTCAGGAACAGACATTTCGTTCTAAAAGATGAAGACAGAACATGCAAAACAAGCGCTCGTGTTGTCGTGCTTGGTCTGTCTTCGTCTTTTTCGCGCTGTTCTTTTTGACGCTTCTTAAAATTCAGTGCCTTCCATAAATATATATGTGCATGTATAGGGTTTCGTCCATGAAGAGGCTATGCCGACCACGCTGAATATAATGAGGATGAGATAGAGGCGTCTCGTGCTCAAACCCGGCTAGCGGACCAAAATGGCTTTAGTCGCCCGTTCTAGACTGAATACAACCAGGCTTCTAACATTTTAAAGGAGGGGCTGGGCATCAATCTCAGCACATTTCAGGGGAACACACGTCATCTGAAGACTCATCCTCAGCTTGAACTTTGTCGGAGTCGTCGCTTTGCTGGCCTGCCACCTTCTGTGCCAATGATGTCCGTGGTCGGTGACGCTCCGAGTTCTGTGCCGATGAGTCTGGTGCTGCATTACCGACAGAAATGCTCATTCGCGTGCTCAACCAGCGACGACGGGAACGAGTGGCTTGCCCACTATCAACGAGTGAGACGCTAAAATAATTGGGACTCCTCCACTCGCCTTACCAACGTCGTGATTTCGCTTACCGACAGAAGAGCTCAAGCAGTGCACTGGCGGCTCTGTCGTGTAGATGAGAGCTGAATAAGAACTTGCTAAAAGGGTTCAGGTTCCCGCTGCGACATATACCAAGTACAGCAAAGAAACCTTGAACTTCAGCAAGGTTGTCTGTTCTCGTATGACAGACACGAGTTTGGACACTTGCTTAAAGCCTTTGACGAAGCCATACGGAGTGTTTCTTATCCGCAAAGCAAATCTAAAATCTGCCTTTGATGTCATACAGTACCGCCACTAGTTTGAAACCTTGAACATAGGTTGGAAAACCGCCGAAATAGAGCGTTTGGCAGGAGTGCCGACGGTGACAGCCGTTCACACAATGTCGTGTTGCGATTTGGCATCCACGATCCGCCAGGTCGTTCGCGAAGAATTGACCTGCTCACTAGAATTCACTTGGGACTCCTTAGCGCTGCCTCCAGCGGATCCGGCGCGTCCGCCTTCAGCAACCGCCGTTATCGCAGCGGAATTTGGGGAGCGCCGGGAACCTCGAAAGTTGCAGCCGAGCAACTTGCAGCCGAGCCGAAAGTTGCAGCCGAGATCGCCCCCGAAGCCATGGTCCCACTAATACCGGAAGGCGCCCATTACAAATAACGAGAACGTTGGGCGCAGTCCCTCGTGCAGTGACTACTTACCGGTGCAGCCTGTGCTTCGTCTCTCTCTCGTGTGTTCACACTGCGATCACCCTAGTCACATCTCGCGATTTTGTCCCTGCCGCCAGATATCACGCTGCGGCTCCGTGGCCGGGTTTCCAGCTTCTTCCTTCTCGGAGCCTAACCTACTTGACTGTTTCCGAGGGCCCGTGGCCAGCGCAGTTGCGAGGTCGTTCTTCAGCATAGTAGTGGAGTGTGATACCACGTTCAGCTACCCGCAGACTTCGATCTCCATCACCTCGGCGTCGATCCTTCTTCACTTTTCCTGACAACTAGTTGTTACGAGCGTTGGGAGCGAAGTCACTGGACGTCTGCCACCAGAAATGATACCGCCGCCTGTAGTGTTAAAGAACAAAGTGCATGTGCTCGTTGATGTTGTACCTGTCAAGGCTTCAGCTCATATCGAAGCTACCATTTCCCTCATGATGACGCTTTTAAATGTATCCGTGCCTCCTCAGACGTAAAGTTGTGTTTCGGGAGAAAAAATGTCCATTTTTGGGATCTGAGCTGCGAACTGTTACCCGCTATTGGAGACTGTAGTGTCAAAGTTTCTTTGGGTGGTACAGTGTTCAGCACGAGGATGGCGGTGCTCGCCTGGCGGTAGCGGTCTTCTAGGTGCTCACGGTGCACGATGTCGTTCTTGGGCTCAACTCTGTGCAGATTTTCAGCGCTAACGTCGACTGTCAAATCGGCGAGCTCAGCGTCGGCAAATGTCTCAGCCTTGGTCTTATGGGAGACTCGTGAGAGTGTTCTGCGTTTCTTGTGATACCGTCCTGTCTCCTTCCTCAGCTGCATGCATACTGTTTTCGGCTCCAATGTCACCCTCGACAAGTTTGATATGCCTGTGCAACCAATCCATTTGACCGAGAAGAACGTCCTGTTAGTTTTCGACCTCTTAGTAAGCGCATTGAAGAAAGCGCAGTGTTAAAAGGCCGTGATGAAGTCGTCGGACGCTGCGCATGCCACAGGTACTTTGTTTGTATAAAGATTAAATTGGTCAAGTCATACTACAGCATGAAACCAATCGCGATATTCATTGGCGATATTAATAAATTAAAAATATATTGCCTACCCGACTGAAAAAGCAACATTATTATAGTCCAATACATTCACGCCTCCAGTACCGCCTGTCTGTTTGGGGAACCACGACGAAAGCTAATAACGATAGTTTGAAAATGTTACAGAAACGCACAATACGTAATTGAGAACGCACTCTTTAGAAGCCACTGTACTCCGCTTTTCAGGAACACCAACGTATTAACAGTAGAAAAACTTGTGCACAAAAAACAGCTATTGTTATAGTCCAAGAAATAAGCTTCACGAATGTACTTTAAAAAAAAGTACAGTCTTTGTGAAAACTTTAGAGCGCAGGGGGTTCACTTCCAAGCTTTATATTGGGACTCCAAGAGCAATCATGGAAGTCCTACCCATTGCAGGAGGCAGTGCCAGAAATCATCTCATGAGCAGGAAATTTGGAGCGCTAGAGATCCATTAAGAACGACACAATGTGGCTCAAAAGAAAACCCCCTGGGCTCCAAACTTTTCACTAAGGCTGTACGTTCCAAAAGAACCCGGCTACCATACGGGCTACAACAAGCGCAATGTACACACAAAGTAATTCATGCAGAAGCAATCGTTTATTAAAGATTTTTTAAATCATCGTCATGCTATCACCTCCATTTAAAAAAAAAAACGTCGTCCTTAGCAATCTTAAAAAAAATAAACGTGTATTTGTTGCTACTTTAGTAAATACTTTATTTCGTTGTCGCGTTCAGCTTTCAATGTTTCAACCTTCTGTTTCAAAGTATTTCAGTCTGTCATGTTCTTTTCTTACACCGTATGCTTAGGTGTGCTTTGTTTAAGGAAAGGGGACTAATACTTGCCAAGCATCGGGGCCTTTTTGTCAGCCTCCTAGACAGACTACACTCTACACTAAGAGGAGTAAAAAAGGGGCAAGCTCTCCTATGCCACACAATCTTTCATGAAATACAGTGCGCTAGAAGACAGCTTGCTCTCTTTTTACTTCCATATATGGGTATTCGTGCTTACAGTGCACATTCTTTGTATCTTGTCTCTCTGAATAAACTTTAATTCATTCATTCATTTAAGACGAGAACCCAGTTGCCCGACCACCTTTGTCACTCGCACATGTATAGATAAATACAGGGGAGAGAAATCTACAATATAATTGGTAACAATACTTGAGGCCACGTGAATCAACAAAGATATCTGAAATTGCACAGCACAGCATTCATGTGCAACATTCATGGAAGCACCTGCAGTCGACCCTGCATAAGTAGGTCGGAAAGTACCCTTTTTAGAACGCAGTTAGTGAAGTTTTCAGGCTCTTGTATGATGACTGTGAAATTATACGAAGACAACAGGAT
This sequence comes from Amblyomma mixtum, assembly GCF_055824585.1. NCBI lineage: Eukaryota > Metazoa > Arthropoda > Arachnida > Ixodida > Ixodidae > Amblyomma > Amblyomma mixtum. Next base: position 326,367,658 of record NC_143014.1, on the reverse strand, counting down.
TTTCCATCGATATAGATTGTCTGTTCTACTCGATATGGCAGGACGGATTGTTTGAACGAATGAGGCGGAATATAGAGGAGAACGGTGAAGTTGACTTTCAGAATATGGGCGGTCAAAGCGCAGGACACTTACTTGAACTGTTAACTTTTATCTCAACTTCACTGCCGTCGAATTCAATTGCAAATTTTTTTTTACAGAAGGTTGGAATTTTTATCGGGCCCTTTGTGGCACCTTTCCTCGGTGATTTATATTAGCATCCGATCAGCGCATAGCACAACGCCTTTCCCATCACCATGTTTTTCGCATTTTTTTCCCTTTATTATGCGTACAATTTACAGAAACCCCTCAAGAATTGTTTGGGCCCATAGGCGGAGGGCTATTGTCGGGTATAATACGTGCTATTGTAGAAGAGTAAGCAGAGCTAAAGCAGTGCAGGACGCGAGTGCTCCAGTCCATTTAGGCGGAAGAGGGGGAGGGTTTCGAAGGCCAGGGAATGAATATATATATATATATATATATATATATATATATATATATATATATATATATATATATATATATATATATATATATATATATATATATATATATATATATATATATATATGTCTTTGTAAGATACTGCCGCGAATCTTTGTAATGTTCTTTAGTGTTTGTTCATTCTTCAAGGCTGCCGACACGCCGCTTTATCTCTTCGTTTGTGACACAAGACGCACCGATATTTATCTAGATTGATCGCATCCAGGCGGAGCCGATTCTACTTTGCGCCAGAATGTTCTAGTAACTTCCCAAGCTTTATCTAGAATGTTCGCTATCAGCTTTAAAAAGAGCACGGCCGACAGCGGCGGGGATTCTGTTCGACGACCGCCGAGCACGCTTGTTGCTACGCCGCCGCCGAGTGATTCAGTTCTTTGCGGGCGCAAGTCAGCCCAAATAAAGAGTTTCGTTTCGAAGACATTCTCGCTGTCTTCCTGGTCGCCGGACTGCTGTCACCACCACGTGACGTCTGGTGGAGGTGCTGATCTGCTATCCAGCTATGTCCCTCACGATGGAACCTGGTGCACAGCCAACGCCTGTCGTGCTTCGCCAGCCCCGGGAGCCACCGACTTTTCGTGGAGAACCACACGAAGATGTAGAAGACTGGCTGGACATGTACGACCGTGTGGCTGCACTGAACGCCTGGTACGACACTTCTAAGTTCCGAAACGTTTACTTTGCATTGGACGGCCCTGCCAGAACGTGGTTTGAAAACGACGAATCTTTTCTGACGACCTAGGCGACCTTATAGAAGCAGCTCTTGGGTACGTTTACTAGCGTCGTACCCAAAGAAAGAGCTCAGCTGCTTCTAGAATCAGGCATCCAACACCCGAATGAGACTGTGACCGCGTACGTGGAAGACATGAAGCGCCTTTTTCAACGTGTCGATACTGACATGACGGAGGAGAAGGTGCAGCTTTTGATGCGCGACGCTAAAAAGGCACTTTTCGGCGGTCTGGCCCGCAATCCACCGAAGATGGTCGCGGAATTTACCAGTGAAGCAGTCACCATTGAGAAAACCTTGGAAGCACGAGCCCGTCATTTTCCTCGACAGCCCCAAGTGACCTCGACTGCCCTCTCGGATGGCACAGCATTCGGAGGCAAAGTGCGGGATTTTATCCGCGAAATTGTACGGGAAGAGCTGCGTCGTCTGCTACCATCTTCCAACCAGCCTCAAGTCGCGACCCTTGAGGAAATCGTACGCGAAGAAGTGCAGCATGCGCTTGGCACCCCGTCATTTCCGCCTCCTACTGAAGCTCCAGCCTTAACCTACGCTGCTGCACTACGAAGTCCTCCGCCTCGACGAGACCCCCCAAGCCCTCTTCGACGCGCACCAGCTCTACCAGAACGACGGCCCCAAGCTCCCTCACGCCCACATTACGAGCGACGCAACACCTTTAGGAAATGCGACAAGTGGCGGACTCCCGACGACCGCCCACTGTGTTTCCATTGTGGCCACGCCGGGCACATACTTCGCCACTGCCCTTACAGACGCATCTGCCTGCGAGGTTTCGCCATCGAAGCCCCACGACCGCTCCCCGGCCAGCGACCACGGGAAATTGACGACTACCTCCGTAGAGGACAGTACGTCTCTTCAAGCCGTTTTTCCCGCTCCCCGTCACCGTCCACCGCACGATTTGCATCACCGGGCCGAAGCTACTCCGCGGCTGTCAGAGGAAGGTCCCCTAGCCCTCGTAGGGGAAACTAAATAAAGCAACCTGTGGAAGTCAGGTTGCTTGCCGAGGAAACGACGCAGATCCTCCAGCGACCACGCCGTATGAAGACGCCGCACCCACTACGCCGACGCCGTATACGACGACAACCTCGACCACGACGCGAACCACCTTCAAAACGACGCCGCCATCAAGAAAAGATTCGACCAAACGCCCCATCTCCGATTCACATACCCGTCGAAGCCGTAACCCCACACCGAGGACGACGTGCAACTCCAGAGCCAGGACATCCGACTTAGAAGTGGTTATCGACGGCCGGAAAGTCACCGCTCTAGTCGACACAGGAGCTGATTATTCGGTGATGAGCGGACCATTCGCTGCTCAACTGAGGAAAGTAACGACCTCTTGGAACTCCCAACAAATTCGCACCGCAGGGGGCCACCTCATAACGCCATCAGGACGATGCACAGCGCGAGTGACTCTCAAGGGACATACCTATCCCGCGACCTTCGTAGTCTTACGGTAATGTTCCCGCGAAGTGATCTTGGGCACGGATTTCCTTAGAGTATCAAGCGATCATCTACCTGCGATCCAAGATGATCACACTTTCCACGGATGAGGCCATCCCGTCGATCAGAACTCCGGAACATCACGTTGCGCTTAGTGTCCTGGAGGAACAAGTGAGTGTCCCACCTCGCTCAAGCGTCATCATCACCGTAGGCGCCACGGCAGCGAATAACACTGAAGCCATTATCGAACGGAACATGCAGTTGCTTCTCGACCGAGGAATCGGCATCGCAAGAGGCATCGCACATTTCCGCAAAGGACAAGCCGAAGTACTGCTGACTAACTTCAGCGCTGAATACCAGCACGTTAACAGAAGAACGACGATTGCATTCCTCGACGAAATATCTGACGTAAGAGACTTCTTCGCGCTCTCCGACCCATCCGTAGAAGATTCGCCTGACCAAGAAAATTTGCCCACTTTCGACATAAACTCAGCCCTGCCCCGGAGCAGACAAGACCAGATCCGCAATCTCCTTTGAAGCTAAAGCGAGTGCTTCTCGTCATCGCAGAAGGTCCGACAAACGCCGATTGCCAAGCCTCGCATTACAACCGACCAGCACGCCCGACCTCTCCGCCAGAGCCCCTACCGAGTGTCGCCGCGAGAATTACAAGCCATCAGAGACCAAGTGGAAGAAATGCTGCGCGACGACGTTATTCAGCCTTCAAAAAGCCCCTAGGCGGCACCTGTTGTTCTAGTGAGAAAGAAAGACGGTGCACTTCGATTCTGCGTTGATTACCGGCGCTTGAACAACATCACAAAGAAGGACGTCTACCCCCTCTCTCGCATCGACGACACACTGTACCGGCTCTGCAACGCCAGGTATTTCTCATCGATAGACCTCAGGAGCGACTACTGGCAAATTGAGGTCGATGAAAGAGATCGCGAGAAGACCCCATTCATCACTCCATATGGCCTCTTCGAGTTCAAGGTGATGCCATTTGGTCTCTGTTCCGCACCAGCCACATTTCAGCGAGTAATGGACACAGTGCTGGCATACCTGAAGTGGCTGATTTGTTTGGTGTATTTAGACGACGTCGTTGTCTTCGCCTCGAACTTTGAGGAACACCTATAAAGGCTTCGAACAATACTAGACGCAATCAAATCGTCCGGCCTAATTTTGAAAGCAGAGAAGTGCCACTTTGCCTACGAAGAGCTGCTGTTTCTAGGCCACAGCATTAGCAAGGAGGGAGTACAGCCAGACCCACAGAAAACCGCTGCTGTTGCAATGTTTCCACCAGCGGCCGATAAGAAAGCTGTGCGCAGATCCTCGGACTGCGCGCGTACTACCGACGATTTGTGAAGAACTTTTCGGGCACCGCCGAGCCACTGACCCACCTGACAAAGGCAGACGTGCCATTTAAATGGGAAGCGCCGCAAGAGGAAGCCTTCAAGAAACTTCAGTGTCGTTTACAGTCCCCACCGACGCCGACTGCCTGTCACGAGCCCCTGTAGATGCACCGCCGCCGGACGACGATGAGGACTCGTTCTTGGGACCCATCAGCTCCAGCTCTTTTGCACAACAGCAACGCTCGGACCCCGACATAAAATGCCTCATCGAATACTTGGAAGGCAACGCTTCTTCACCCCCCGCCTCGTTCAAGCGAGGATTGTCTTCGTACTATTTACAGAACGATGTCCTCGTGAAGAAACCTTTGCAGCGATCAAGACAGCCTACCACCTTGTTGTACCTGTAAGTCTTCGCGGAGAAGTTCTTCAGGCCTCAAACCACGAGCCGACAGCTGGACATCTCGGGTTTGCTCGCACCCTCCGCCGCATTCAAGACAAGTATTACTGGCCCCGACTGTCTGCCGATGTCGCACACTATGTGAAAACCTGCCGAGATTGTCAGCGACGAAAGACCCCTCCAACCCGACCAGTAGGATTTCTGAACCCCATTGAACCCCCCTCAAGGCCCTTTCAGCAGATCGGCATGGACTTACTTGGCCCTTCCCCGAAATCAACATATGCAAATAAATGGATTATTATAGCGACCGACTACATGACCCGCTACGCCGAGGCAAAAGCCCTACCGAACGGAACAGCAGCAGAAGTTGCCAAATTTTTCGCGGAGAACATTCTTCTGCGACACGGCGCCCCCGATGTGCTCATCACTGACAGAGGAGCAGCATTCACGGCGCAACTGACGCAAGCCATTCTCCATTACAGCCAAACCAGCCACCAGAGAACAGCTGAATACCACCCGTAGTCCAACGGAGTGACCGAGCGCCTCAACAAAATCATCGCCGATATGCTCACCATGTATGTCGATGCCGAACACAAGACCTGGGACGTCATCTTGCCTTACGCAGTCTTCGCCTACAACACCGCAGTGCAGGAGACCACCCAGATGATGCCTTTTAGGCTCGTCCATGGCAGAGAGAGGCCACGACCACGCTAGACGCCATGCTGTCGAACGTTACCGAGGAAGATAACGTCGACGTAGCCGCCTACCTTCAACGCGCAGAAGAAGAACGATGACTTGCCCGGTTAAGGATCAAGAACCAGCAGCGGACCGACGCCACACGCTACAACCTAAAGACGCAACGCGTAATACAAGCCAGGAGACCGAGTCTGGGTTTGGACGCCTATTCGCCGCCGAAGATTGAGCGAAAAGCTTTTGCGCCGCTATTTCGGCCCGTAGGAGGTTCTTCGTCGGCTAGGTGAATTGGACTATGAAGTCGTCCTGGACCAAATGACTGCATCCCAGTGACGCTCCTTACGACCAGAAGTAGCCCATGTCGTACGCCTAAAGCCCTATCATGCACTCTAAAGGACGCCGTGTTTCCACATTTGGTGTTTATTTTTGCACAATACGTTTTTGATTGTTTATAGCTGCATTATGTTCTAAAGCATCGAGTCGATGCTTCTTTGAGAGGGGAGTAATGCCGCGAATCTTTGTTATGTTTTGTAGTGTTTGTTTTTTTGTTCATGCTTCAAGGCTGCCGACCGCCGCTTTATCGCTTCGTTTGTGACGCAAGACGCACCTAGATATATCTAGATTGATCGCATCCAGGTGGAGCCAATTCTACTTTGCGCCAGAATGTTCTAGTAACTCCCCAAGCTTTATCTCGAATGTTCGCTCTCAGCTTTAAAGAGAGCACGGCCGACAGCGGCTGGGATTCTGTTCGACGACCGCCGAGCACGCTTGCTGCTACGCCGCCGCCGAGTGATTCAGTTCTTTGCGGCCGCAAGTCAGCGCAAATAAGGAGTTTCATTTCGAAGACATTCTCGCTGTGTTTCTGTTCGCCGGACTGCTGTCACCACTACGCGACAATGTATATATATATACATACATATATATATATATATATATATATATATATATATATATATATATATATATATATATATATATATATATATATATATATATATTTTTCTTCTGCTTTTCTAATCAATTAGCTTTAAGCGATGACATGTTCAGTAATATTCTAAATTGATCAACACCACAAAATAAATAAATTAATAAAAAAAAATCCCCTGTGCCCCTTGGTTTCTGTGGCTGTTGGCTTCTTTCATATATATATATATATATATATATATATATATATATATATTGTCACCGACAAACGGTTGAAGAGCACAGCCCAGGTTTAATAATACGAGATCGGCGTTCCAGACGGCAAGGAGGTCGAGCGAGAAAAAAGAAGTGAATGTTCGAGCACCTCGAATGCCCAAGGCATGGCAAGTTGCAGCTAAAACAGTTCGGCCTTGGTACGGCGCCAGTGATTGGTTCGTACAGTGGCATTGCTCCCCCTCTCTGAAGGGCACTGACTCAGTGCCGCGGCAATGAGAAGCACAAAGAGAAGGGACGCCACATGTGTCCAGACGGCAAGTGTAGACACGCCTGAAGCGCTAGCGGGCGTGGTACGGCTTTATCCGTGCAACATGGACGACTTCGGAGGTCGGTGGTCGGCAGGTTGGCTCTCTGCAGGAACGGGGTGCGCGCTACGGACGTCATGCTACTGTAGCAACCGCTTCCCAGTACACACCAACGTCGCTGCCCGCCGAGGAGCTTCGGGAGCTTGTAAGAAGCCTTGTGCGCGGGGAACTGGCGAAACTTCGCTTTGAAGCTCCACAGGCCACTGTCGGCGCCGTAACGGACGTGGTCCGTGACGAAATCCGACGAGCTGTGAAGCCGCCCCCCGCTCCGCGCCCAGCGCCCTCCATTATGACGTACAGCGACGCACTACGGAGTTCTGGGCCAGCGACGCAAGCCTTTTCCCCGTCGCTCCTGTGCCAGTGCCACCTCTGCGGTACCCAACCGCAGCAGTATCCTCCGTGCCGCAGGAGTCCAGGCCCCCCCATGAGCAAAGCGCACGTGTGGCGTACGCCAAATAATCGGCCGCTCTGTTACCACTGCGGGGAGCCCGGTCATATCCTCCGTCACTGCCCCTACAGCAAAATGGGTTTAAGGGGCTTTTCACTTGAAGCACCTCGACTGCGCTATGGTGAAAGACCACAGGATATCGAACTGTACCTGGCTGATAATGTGCAGGCCTCGTCCTCGCAGCGACGCCAGTCCCGAACGCCATCCCCAAGGCGGTTTCCTTCGCCCGGCCACCCGTCATCCTCTGGCCAGTTGAGGGGTTCGTCCCCACATCGGGAAAACTGAAGACGGCGTCCTCCGGGGGTAGGGCCGCCGCTACTGGAACGTGTCAAGAGCCTCCACCCGAAGGTTCGCCGCGACGCTCCGACCGACGACGACCTAACCCGACGACCTCAACGACGCGCTGCGACCGACTCGGTGCCGCGGCAATGAGAAGTACAAGAGAAGGGACGCCACATGTGTCCAGACGGCAGGTGTAGACACGCCTGAAGGGCTAGCGGGCGTGGTACGGCTTCATCATCGCGACATGGCCGACTTCGGAGGTCGGCCGTCTAGAGGAGCGAACTGTGCCTTGGGGAAGAACTTCATAGTTCACCTCACTGACTCGGCGGAGTACTTTGTAGGGGCCTAAATATTGGTGCATAAGCTTTTCGGAGCGCCCACGCATGCGGATTGGACTCCAAACCCAGACTTGTTCGCCGAGCTGGTAACTAACAGCTCTGTGGCGGAGGTTATAGCGGCGAGCGCCGTGGATTTGCTGGTGCCGGATGCGCTGTCGAGCGAGTTGGCGGGCGGCCTCGGCGTGACGAACGAAGTGATCAGCACCCATAACAGATGAGGGAGTACTAGTGGGAAGCAACATTGTGTGCAGCATGGTTGTGGCTTTGCGTCCATGCACTAAACGAAATGGAGTGAAGCGCGTCGTTTCTTGTAGAGCAGTATTATAGGCGAATGTTACGTAAGGGAGTATGGCGTCCCAGTTCCGGTGGTCTGCGTCAACATACATAGAAATCATGTCGGCGATCGTCTTGTTGAGCCGTTCGGTGAGTCCGTTCGTTTGAGGGTGGTAAGCGGTTGTTTTGCGATGACTTGTGCCGCTAAGGCAAATAACCTCCTGCGTAACGGCCGAGGTGAACGCCGTTCCCCTGTCAGTTACAATGATGATCGGTGCACCGTGACGAAGCACAATATTTTGAACGAAGAAGTTCGCAATTTCGTCAGCGGTACCATGAGGGAGAGCTTCAGTTTCACAGTACCGGCTGAGGTAGTCGGGGGCGACCACAATGTAGCGGTTACCCAGCGAAGACTCTGGAAATGGGCCGAGTAAGTCCATGCCGACTTGGTGGAAGGGGCTTTGTGGCGGATCAATAGGCTGCAGTAGTCTGTCTGGCTTAGTTGTTGGCTTCTTGCAATGTTGGCACTCGCGGCAAGTTCTGACGTAACGCTGTACAACTGCAGCAACCCTGGACCAGTAGTACTTTTGGCGTATCCGCGCCAAAGTGCGGGAAAAACCTAGGTGACGAGAAGATGGGTCCTCATGGCACACCTGCAGGACTTCGTCGCGCAAGGCCGCAGGTACGACGAGCAGATAGACAGCTTCCGTTGGATGATAGTTTTTCTTATACAGAACGCCACCGCGCAAACAGAACGACGACACTCCAGGTGATAAGATTCGCGGTGGTGACTCAGCGTTTCCTTCAAGATACTTAATGAGAAGCCGTAGTTCACTGTCGTCGCTTTGGTGTTGAGTGAGGACAGACGTGGAGATGGCGCCGAGAAAAACAAAATCGGGGTCGAGATCAGCTCGGTTGTCCTGAACAGGAGCACGAGACAGACAGTCGGCATCACTGTGCTTCCTACCGGACTTATAAACGATGGTGACGTCGAACTCTTGGAGTCGAAGGCTCCAGCGTGCAAGCCGCCCCGGGGGATCTTTGAGGTTCGCCAGCCAGCACAGCGAATGGTGATCACTGACGACTCTAAAAGGGCGGCCGTATAAGTACGGGCGAAATTTGGTCACTGCCCATACAATTTCCAGGCATTCCTTTTCAGTGGTGGAATAGTTCGCTTTAGCGCGTGACAAGGTGCGGCTTGCGTATGCGATTGCGCGTTCGAGACCATCCTGCCATTGCGCAAAGACCGCACCGATGCCGATGTTGCTGGCGTCTGCTGGCAGTTCATTGTCGGCTGACTCGTCGAAGTGGCCAAGGATGGGCGTACTTTACGAGTACGGAGGTCTTCGAAGGCCTGTTGTTGCTCCTGGCCCCAAAACAACGGTTCGGCATCTTTTGTGACGCGGATGAGGGGCTCAGCGATCTGGGAGAAGTTCCCCACAAAACGCCCATAATAGGCGCAGAGACCCAGAAAGCGGCGCACACTTCGCTTATCGGTGGGCATGGGAAAAGCAGCGACAACGGCTGCCTTATCGGGGTCAGGGCTAACTCCCTTAGTGCTCACAATGTGGCCCAGAAACCTCAACTCCTGGAAAGCGAAGTGACACTTTTCGGGCTTGAGGGAAAGACCGGCCGAACGAATTACGGCGAACACAGCGCGCAGGCGCCTGAGGTGCTCTTCGAACGTGGCGGAGAAGATGACAACGTCATCCAGGTACACAAGGCAGGACTGCCATTTTAGGTCGGCAAGCACGGTGTCCATCATCCGCTGGAAGGTGGCAGGAGCCGAGCACAGTCCGAAAGGGACCACCCGGAATTCGTACACACCATCCGGTGTAATAAAGGTGGTCTTTTCCCGGTCGCGTTCGTCCACCTTGATTTGCCAATAGCCACGGCGTAAATCCAGCGACGAGAAGTACGTGGCGTGGCGTAGCCGGTCCAGGGAGTCATCAGTCCGTGGCAGAGGATAAACGTCTTTTTGGTGACTGTTTAGACGCCTGTAATCAACACAGAACCGTAGGGTTCCATCCTTCTTCGCCACAAGAACAACAGGCGATGCCCACGGGCACGTCGGCGGCTGTATCACGTCATCTTGGAGCATTTCTTGAACTTGTCGGCGAATGGCGTCACGTTCCTTCGAAGAGACCCGATAAGGCGGCTGGCATAACGGTCGCTGGTTTGCGTCAACTATAATGCGGTGCTTTGTGAGCGGAGTCTGCCTAACCTTGGAGGTCGAGGCAAAACAGTCACGGAAAGATTCGATAATGCTCTCTAGGCAGCGTTTCTGATTAGACGGGAGGTTCGGGTTCACGTCGGTCTTTATGGGAGTGCTCGGCGCCTCCACTGATACCAGGATTTCGGACAACGCGTGCTGACCCGCGAATTCATAAAGTTCTTCGAAATACACAATAGCTGTTTTGCCAGGCAAACACTGAGGTTCAGAACTAAAATTAGTCACCAAAAGTTCGGTTCGCCCACTGTTCAATTCAATAATTCCGCGAGCTACACACACTTGCCGGCCCAGGAGCAGCGAGATGTTGGCTTCAGCGATGCCACGAGTGCAGAGGCTGTTATCGCACTCTACGGTAAAAAACATGTTGCCTCTTGGCGGGTCACGAACCAGTCCGGCAAACAACTGCTCTTTTACGCTGCGCATTAAGTGGCGTAGTTTCTTGGCTTCGGGCATAGCAGGGTCGGCCCGATTGAAGAGTCGCGTCATGTCCTCGATGAGCATCGCGACGCTCTCGTTCGACTCCTGTGATATTGTCTGCAGGGCGACCTCAGCCCTCTGTTGTCTTTCGCTGGTGGTAAATGTCGCTAGCAGCTCTCGACGAAAAACCTACCAGGTGGTAAACGAAGCTTCGTGATTCTCGAACCATGTTTTGACCGAGACCTGCAGCGCAAAGTAGACGTTGCGAAATTTGCGGTCGCTGTCCCACTCATTGAACCCCGCCACTCGGCCAAAGCTGGCCAACCAGTCTTCGACGTCCTCGAACCGGTCCCCGTGGAACGGTGGCGGTGACCGAGGTGCGTGAAGGACGAATGGCTGCGCATTCTCGGAATGGTGAGTTGTCTGGATACCCACCGTGGATGTCATGGCTCTTACCGCTCTTACCGGCGCTGTCATTTGACTGAACTCCGGTTGTAGGCCTCGCAGACGGCGGCTCGCTTTGTGGACGGGTGTTGTGTCCACGCGTGGAGAATAGGCGTCGAGAGCGTCCTCGCAGTCCGCGTACATGGGACGCTACCCAGAACCTCACCAAATATCTCACCGACAAACGGTTGACGAGCACAGCCCAGGTTTAATAAGACGAGATCGGCGTTTCAGACGGCAGGGAGCTCGAGGAAGAAACAAGACAATGTTCAAGCACCTCGAATGCCCAAGGCATGGTAAGTTGCAGCTAAAATTGTTCGGCCGCGGTACGGCGCCAGTAATTGGTCCGTACTGTGGCAATATATATATATATATATATATATATATATATATATATATATATATATATATATATATATATATATATATATATATATATATATATATATACAGGGTGTACAAGCTAACTTGGACCAAGGTTTATAAAAAAACTAAGCGTTCTTCAGAACTGAAATCGCGTGGATGTTGTTGATGTTTATCTAAAGTTACTGTACCATTTTTTCGGTTCTCCTATTTGAATCATTAATCGAGATAAATATATTAACTTTTTAAATATAGCTTAAAACGTTCAGGCGTTAATAGGAAGGTTGTGGAGCTCCACAAATATCGACCAACCCAGGCACTTCCAACGAGATAGACTTAGCGTGGCCGTTTTTATTCAGGAAAAACGAAAGCCCGCGGAGTTTAAAAAATACCACGTGACAGAGCGCTCCGTGCGCCCGGATGCGACGCGATTGCAGCGCTCTCCTCAGTGCTTTGTAATGGTGTCTTCGACTGGTCGCTCCCACGATCCGGTTCGGATTTGGCAACGTGAGAGCCGCTCTAGCTCCGAGCGCACAGCGAGACCGGTCAAGCCGAATGGTCAGCAAGTTTTCAGAGCGAAAGCGCAAGAAGGAGGGAAAGGACCTAACTTCCGGAATCGCTACACCGCAGTGGCGCTGCCGCTGCGGATGGTGTCACCGACAGCAATCACACAGTCTGCACCGTCCACGCCGCCGTCGCCGCTGAACCTGTATCGCTGCACCAGCAGTTCTTCGTCTTCGGTTCGCGTCGAAAAAAAAAAAATCGGTGTCCCGTTGTACCACTCTGGATATGCCGCGGCAGCCCCCAGATGTGACAGCAACACAGACGGTGTACCCAGCTTAATGATTCGTCTGCTTTTCGACATTTCCCCTCACAGAGCCACACAGCAGGGACGTTTTAACTGCGTCTAATACCTAAAGCGCCAAAACTTGCTTCTACGGATGCGTAAGAATGCCTCGCCAGACCGGTCGTGATGTGCCCTGGCTACCCTGGCTTCGCATCCGTCTCCGCGAAACGGCGGAAGTGGCTCTGTCACGTGAACACATCTCGGGGCCGCTCCGAATTTTTTCTCGGAGCGCCTCAGAGCGCTCTGAGCTGGAGGCGGGCGCTCTGAAAGAACCAGCCGAATGTAGTCAGAGCGCTTGATTTCGACCAGCCGAACGTGCGGCTGCATCTCAGAGCGCTCTAGAGCGATCTGAAACGACCAGTCGAAGACACCATAAGAAACATCACCCGCTTCGGCCCCTTCGTGCTGCCCAAGACAGGGCTTCGCGATGTGCTTGGTTCCAAGATAAGCGCCAGAGGGTTCGGGCGGGAGTTGAAAGAAAGCGCGGCTCCCGTTTCTGAGGGCAATAACTGCACACTCACGTTAGCAGAATGCTTGCGGAAGAACTATGACAATCTCATGAGTTTGAATCTGGGAGCAAGATCCCAACAAGCAAAGACGCATATAACAAGCCTGATAACGTCGTGTGAATTAGGCTGAAAAACAGGAGCCGCGCTTTCTTTCCGCCGCCCGTACCCACTGGCGCTTATCTTGGAACCAAGCACATCGCGAAGCCCTGTCTTGGGCAGCACGAAAGGCCCGAAGCGGGTGATGTTTCTAACGAAGCACGGATGAGAGCGCTGTAATCGCGGCGCATCCGGGCGCACAGAGCGCGCTGTCACGTGGTATATTTTAAAATCCGCGGGCTTTTGTTTTTCCCGAATAAAAATGGCCACGCTAGGTCTATCTCGATGGAAGTTCCTGGGTTGGACGATATTTGTGGAGCTCCACAACCTTCCTATTGACGCCTGAACGTTTCAAGCTATATTTAGAAAGTTAATTTATTTATCTCGACTAATTATTCAAATAGGAGGAGGGGAAAAAATGGTACTGTAACTTTAGATAAACCTCAATAACATCCACGCGATTTCAGTTCTGAAGAACGCTTAGTTTTTTTATAAATCTTGGTCCAAGTTACCAGGGACACCCTTTATATACAGGGTGTTTCACCTAAGACTTTCTGCAATTTTTAAAAATAAGCTATTTGAATTAGATGCGCGCTTTTTCTGGCATAGCATTGTCAGTGGTGTAGTACATCATAATTCAGCTAAGACGTGCTAACTAGCAGGCTTGTTAACCAATATTTAATAGTTAACTTTTAAACTATTACCGTTGGGCTCCTTAATTATTGAGAGGCATGCAGCCCACCGTAAGTAATGTCCATATCCGTTTTTAGAATTTCGAGAACGCGACTATCCTGGGCGCTGTGGCCCAACAAATTTCCCCTACATCGCGCCAAAATACATGCGGTTTGAGAAGCTTGCAGGCAAAGCAACCTCTCCAGTGAACCTAACTCGTCGAAATAGCCAAAGTTTGTTGGGCCACAGCGCCGAGGATAATCCCGTTCTCGAAATTATAAAAACGGATATGGACATTACTTACGGTGGGCTACATGCCTCTCAATAATTAAGGAGCCCAACGGTAATAGTTTAAAAGTTAACTATTAAATATTGGTTAACAAGCCTGCCAGTTAGCACCTCTTAGCTGCATTATGATGTACTACACCACTGACAATGCTATGCCAGAAAAAGCGCGCATCTAATTCAAATAGCTTATTTTTAAAAATTGCAGAAAGTCTTAGGTGAAACACCCTGTCTATATATATATATATATATATATATATATATATATATATATGACAGAAGCCAACAGCCACAGAAACCAAGGGACACGGGATTTTTTTTAATTAATTTATTTATTTTGTGCTGTTGTTCAATTTAGAATATTACTGAATATGTTGTCGCTGAAAGCCGATTGATTATAGAAGCAGAAGAAAAAACAACCACATGCCGCCGGTGGGATCCGCACCCACGACCTCCGAATTACGCGTCCGGTGCTCTACCGCTGAGCTACGGCGACGGCTGTCACAACTTCTGCTTTCGGGGGTATTTATGTTTACAAATAACCTAACCTTGAGTGTTCGTCAGCGCCACCGACGTTCTTAAGCGGCGGACGTAGCACGTCCTGAGTTACCGCTGATGTGACGTAGAACGCCGTCGAACGGCGAGGGTGAAAGCTGTGTGAGAACCCTCTTATGCTTCCTATGGCGTCAAGGATGCTAGAACCGAGGCCCTCGCTAAGCAATTAAGAAAACAAGGGAAGGGGAATCAGGGGCTCGTTATCACTATGACAGAAGCCAACAGCCACAGAAACCCATCCACATTCCGCCGATGGGATCCGAGCCGATACAGAGGTCATGGGTTCGGATCCCATCAGCGGTACGTGGTTGTTTTTTCTTCTGCTTTTCTAATCAATCAGTTTTCAGCGATAACATATTCAGTAATATTCTAAATCGAACAACGGCACAAAATAAATTAATTAAAAAAAATCCCCCGTGTCCCTTGGTTCTTGTGGCTGTTGGCTTCTGTCATAGTTATCACGAGCCCCTCAACCCCCTTCCCTTATATATAGATATATATATAAAGAAACCAAAAATATACAAACACGAAGACAACGGCAGAGGCTTGGGTAACAGAGCTGTAGCCATAGATGAAGAGGGAACTAGTTTATTCTGAGAAGGCGCCAGCAAGAGTATATTCGGCAGAAGCTCCCTTCAGTGTGGGTGGCGAACCCAGGAGAAACAATAAAAACAATATCCTAACAAGGAGAGTAGAAAGCAAAATAAAAAGCAAAATAAAAAATGAAAACAAGAACGTAATGTTTGTAATGTGGCACCTGTGAAGCTCAGTACGTGGGACAAACAGTTACACCGTTCAGAATTCGCATCAACAATCACAGATCACATGTCCGGACGCAGCCAAATCTCCCACTTCCAAAACACATAAACAACCTTCGGCATCCATTCGAGAACTTTAAAACTATTGTACTTCAATCGGGAAATAAGGGAGCAATTACTCATTTGCATCCACCCGAGCGCAGCCATACGGCTACAAAGGAAAGCTACGAAGTTTCTGAGAAAGCTGTATAGCTTTCCTTTCTAGCCGTATGGCTGCGCTCGGGTGGATGCCAATGAGTAATTACTCCCTTATTACAAATCTACTCCACCTTGGGGGATTCCCCTAAACATTTGACCAACACTGTTCCCACTTCGAGTTATTGATCAATTCGCTCTCGCCCTACCATAAGCTTACCGTCCTGGTTAGCTCAATTGGTAGAGCGACTGCTCCGGTGAAGCGGTGGTCCCGGGTTCGAACCCCGGACCAGGACGAATTTTTCTTTCTACGAAGTTTCTGATAAAGCTGTATACCTTTCCTCTGTAGCCTGAGCCGCCGTGGTGGCTCAGTGGTTACGGTGCTCGGCTGCTGACCCGAGAGACTCGGGTTCGATCCCAGCCGCGGCGGCTGAATTTCTTTGGAGAAATTCTAGAGGCCCGTGTACTCTGCGATGTTAGTGCACGTTAAAGAACCCCAGGTGGTCGAAATTTCCGGAGCCCTCCACTACGGCGTCTCTCATAGCCTTAGTCGCTTTGGGACGTTAAACCCCATAAACCAAACCAAACCTTTCCTCTGTAGCCGTATGGCTGCGCTCGGGTGGATGCCAATGAGTAATTACTCCATTATTACAAATCTGCTCCACCTTGGAGGATTCCCCTAAACATTTGACCTACTTCCATCGGGGTTCAAAACGCATTATGACCGCGAGAGCTGTGAATCATACCTGATTCACAAATTCAACACATTCTCAAGCGGCATTAACGAAGCAGTAGGCCGGCTATCATGCTTACACCCTTAATAGAGTAGCAAATAATTATCCAAGACATGTTGATGGTAGAGACTGACATAACGGGCGGGAGAAAGCACAGCAAGCATTGCGTTTCTTTTCTTTTTTTCCATGTCACTTGTACTGTCAGCTATTTAGTGGTTTTTTCGCCCTTTGTCTATCATGCGAAGCATATTACTAGAGGTACACTACAGCCCTTCGCCGTGGTTACGCGCCGTGCACACTACGTGGTACAGTGACGTCACACCACGTGACATACCACGTGACACATGACGTCACGACAGAGGAAGACGGAGGTACACTACAGCCCTTCGCTGTGGTTACACGCCGTGCACACCACGTGGTACAGTGACGTCACACCACGTGACATACCACGTGACACATGACGTCACGACAGAGGAAAACGGAGGTACACTACAGCCCTTCGCCGTGGTTACACGCCCTGCACACCACGTGCTACAGTGACGTCACACCACGTGACATACCACATGACACATGGCGTCACGACAGAGGAAGACGGAGGTCCACTTCGCGCCGTCGCTGTGGTTGCACGCCGTGCAGACCACGTGGGACAGTGACGTCACACCACGTGACATACCACGTGACACATGACGTCACGACAGAGGGAGATGGGGGTCCACCTCGCGCCGTCGCTGTGGTTGTACGCCGTGCAGACCATGTGGTACAGTGACGTCACACCACGTGACATACCACGTGACACATGACGTCACGACAGATCGCCGTCACGCGCTGGGAGAGGGAGAACGATGCCATCGCACAGACACCGGAATGTCCTCGAGCGGCATTCCCGCGCATTTCGAACGCGCGTTCACACTCGGTGTAGGTGAAACGCTCGCTCCACCGGGCAGGCGGACGCGGCTTCCGTGGCAATCCAGGCGCTCACCCAACGCGCGTCTCGGGGTTAGTCGGCGTTCCGCTGTAGCCATGCCGTTGTATTCCCCCACGACGAAGGCTTCTAGTGGTTGTATTAAAATGACCAAGTATTCAACCAAGGAAAGCCATGTATTACCAAGCCTAGCCATCAATATGCTTCGCATCTGACCAGGGTTAACCAAGTTAAGCCTCAGCCATTTTTTTTATGTCTTCAATTATTTTTTGTATTGTAGTGTCGTGCATTGTATTGCTTTGTCACGGATTTCTGTTCTGCGCGCGCTCACGCGCCGTGAAAAGTTACATTTGTTTAACACTGAAATAATCCTGCAGTTCCACTTGACTTACGGTGCATTGTACTTGCGACTGATTGCAGTTCGTTTCTGGTGTAGTGTTTGGTGTTACCCTTATCTCTTTTTTTTTCTTTTTGTGTATTGAGTGGTTGTGTAAGGATTCATTAGCAACTTGTTTTTTTTCTAATGACCTATTTTGTATCGTGTTGTGCTGCAACAACCCTTCTCTGAGTGGGATTTTTGAAATTCTTGTGCAGTAGCATTTTTTCTTTTGTTTTCTTTTTTTCTTTTTTTGGAGGTGTTTCTTCTCCGGACCCCCATGCCTATTCCTGAAATGTTGCCTTCTTGCTGTGCAGCTGCCAAGCGCTTCATGCTTGCAGCCGAAATGCGTTATGATCTGCCACAACCCTTCTCTGAGTGCGATTTTGCAACGTCTTGTGGAAAAGAGTGTTTTTTTTTTGGCATTCCTGCTGATCCTCATCCCTACTCATTTCTCCTGAAATGTTGCCTCATCTCTGTGCAGCTATCAACGCTTCGCGTTTGTCACCGACGTGGGGTAACGAGACACACCTCGAGGGCCACTCCCCTGGCTTTCTAAGAAAGCCATGAGGTCGCGGGGAAAGAAATTTTCCTTTCCCCGCTTTTATTTTCTGCCGTTCCCTCCTTCGGAACACCTGCATCCACGTTAGGGGATCGAGTTGTCAAGTTGTAACCGCTGTTTTTTTTTTCACATCCCCCTCCCCTCACTATTGTTTGCATTTGTGCTTTACCCTTTTTCCTGCACCTCACAGATGCTATAAAAGCTGCTTGTTTCGAATACTGTAATAGACTCGAAATAGGCTGGTCCTCCAGCCGAAACGTCGTGAATTAAATCCTGCTATGTTTTTCAATTTCTGGTGACTTTATCTTCTATTGATCGAGCACCTGCCAAGAAATCATTTTTGATATATATATATATTTATTAAACTTAAATACCCCCGAAAGCAGAACATCTGACAGCCGTCGCCGTAGCTCAGTTGGTAGAGCACCGGACGCGTAATTCGGAGGTCGTGGGTTCGGATCCCACCGGCGACATGTGGTTGTTTTTTTCTTCCGCTTTTCTAATCAACTAACTTTAAGCGATAACATATTCAGTAATATTCTAAATTGATCAACACCACAAAATAAATAAAATAAATTAAATATGTCCTGTGTTGCTTCGTTTCTGTGGCTGTTGGCTTCTCTCAAAAATGTATAACGAGCCCCTCATTACCCTTTCTCTTGTCTGCTTAATTGCTTAGAGCGGGCCTCGGTTCTGGCATCCTTGATGCCATAGGAAGCATAAGAGGGTTCTGACACAGCTTCCAACCTCTCCGTTCGATGACGTTCTACGTCACACCTCCGGTAACTCAGGACGTACTACGCCCGCCGCTTATGAACGTGGGTGGCGCTGATGAACACTCTACAGGTTAGGTCACTTGTAAACTTAAATACTCCCGAAAGCAGAAGATCTGACAGCCGTCGCCGTAGCTCAGTCGGTAGAGCGCCGGACGCATAATTCCGGAGGTCGTGGGTTCGGATCCCAACGGCGGCATGTGGTTGTTTTTCTTCTGCTTTTCTGATCAATCTACTTTAAGCGATAACATATTGAGTAATATTCTAAATTGATCAACAGCAAAAAATAAATAAAATAAATAAAAAATCCCCTCTGTTGCTTGGTTTCTGTGGCTGCTGGCTTCAGTCATATATAATGTCACGTTGTAGTGACGGCAGTCCAGCGGTCAGGAAGACACCAACCAGTCTTGGAAACGAAGCTCTTTATTTGGGCTGACTTGCGCCCCCAAAAGAACTGAATCACTCGGCGGCGGCGTAAGCAACAAACGTGCTCCTCGGTCGTCGAACTACGAATGTCCGCCGCTCGCGGCATCGCTCAATTTAAAGGCGGCAAGGAAACTTCCAGATAACAGGACAAGATCATCTACAGTAATCTAGAAAAACCTAGATGCAGCCTTTCATGGCTGCGATCAATCGAGATTAGTCTGGTCGCTTTTTGGCGTCACGAACAAAAGTGATAACAACCCTTTCCTACAGCCTTGAGCGTGAACGAACAAACACTACAATGATACGTGGCATTACCCCCTTCCAAAGAAGCATCGTCTCGATGCTTTATAATGAAATTAAGCACGGAGAATGCTTCGAGAACTTCGAGTCCTTTAGCGTTCCTAATAAGGTGTAAGGGCAGCGGTAAAAGCTTCAAGTCTGGTCGTGTCGTCGTCGGTGTTGTCGTAGTTTTTGTTGTCGTATTTGTCTTCTTAGTAGTCGTCGTCGACGTAGGGATCGTCGTCGTCGTAGGGATCGTCGTCGTAGGGGTCGTCGTCGTAGGGGTCGTCGTCGTCTTCTTAGGGGTCGTCGTCGTCTTCGTAGGGGTCGTCGTCGTCTTCGTAGGGGTCTCGTCGTCTTCGTAGGGGTCGTCGTCTTCGTAGGGGTCGTCGTCTTCGTAGGGGTCGTCGTCTTCGTAGGGGTCGTAGTCTTCGTAGGGGTCGTCGTTGTCGTAGGGGTCGTCGTTGTCGTAGGGGTCGTCGTCGTCGTAGGGTTCGTCGTCGTCGTAGGGGGCATGGTCTTCGGTTTTCGTCGATGGAGGATCTTAGTTCTTGCGCTCAGAAGCAACCTCACCTCCAGAGGCTGCTTTATTCAGTTTAACCTTCGGGGGCTGGGGAAGCGTCCACGCACTGCGTAGCCTCGGCTAGGAGATACTTAGCGCGGTGACGATGGCGACGGAGAATGCGATAGGCGGCTCGGCGACGGTGATGAGTATCCTTCCCGACGCAAAAAATCCTCGATTTCGGCTGGTCGCTGGCCGGGTCGGGGTCGTGGGGCGTCGTAAGGGAACCCTCGGATGCCCATTCTCCTGTATGGGCAGTACCGGAAAATGTGACCGGCTTCTCCGCAGTGGAAGCATTGTGGGCGGCGCTGGTCGGGTGTTCTCCACTAGACGCATTTCCTCGGCCGTGTACGACGCTCGTAGGACGGGCGAGTTGGGGCGAGAGGGCGGCGCTCCAGCGCAGCTGGCTAAGGGCGATAGTGGCTTGGGTCCCGTCGTCGAGGTACAGGACGGCGCACTGCTGCGGCGTAAGTCATGGCTGGAGGCTCCCGAGGCTGCGTGGTAGACTGGAGTCAGGTCTTCCGGCGAATAACTCAAAGGGCTGGCGTCACGACTTGCAGGGGTTGTCCGGTACCTGGAAGGCTACCCAGCACCTCCACCAGATGTCACGTTGTAGTGACGGCAGTCCAGCGGTCAGGAAGACACCAACCAGTCTTGGAAACGAAGCTCTTTATTTGGGCTGACTTGCGCCCCCAAAAGAACTGAATCACTCGGCGGCGGCGTAAGCAACAAACGTGCTCCTCGGTCGTCGAACTACGAATGTCCGCCGCTCGCGGCATCGCTCAATTTAAAGGCGGCAAGGAAACTTCCAGATAACAGGACAAGATCATCTACAGTAATCTAGAAAAACCTAGATGCAGCCTTTCATGGCTGCGATCAATCGAGATTAGTCTGGTCGCTTTTTGGCGTCACGAACAAAAGTGATAACAACCCTTTCCTACAGCCTTGAGCGTGAACGAACAAACACTACAATGATACGTGGCAATATATATATATATATATATATATATATATATATATATATATATATATATATATATATATATATATATATAGGTTGCGAGAGCATCAAGTACATGACTGCTTACAAGAGTATATAGCCAAGTGTACGCTTCGTTAAAGGAAACACATTTATTCGACTCGACGTATCGATCGGAAGACCGATCTTCTTCAGGAGTGATTTTACTTTGTTAATGCATCCCCTTTTATAGGGGTGGGCACAGTACAGGTAAGTGGGAAACACAAAGCACATAGCAGAAAAATACACATAAAAATTATTAGAGGGAGTGCGACCCACGCGAAAAAAAAGAAGAAAAAGAGAGTGCGAAGAACAGGTACACAGTAAGAAAATACAAGGTCCAGATGCGGCCTCTGCTTTGTTAAGCACAACAGGCTTGCTTATTGACAGGCGTGTCCAGCTCCGAGATGCTCGACAGGGTGCGTGACCGTGCAGCGATTTTCGTGGAAAAATGCGGGAACTTGTGCCTTCACCTGGCCGCGAGGGCAGGAAAAAAGAAAAGAAGGAAAAAAGAAAAGTAATATTGCTGATTCTCAACAGAGAAAGCAGGGAAGAAAAAAAAAGAGACAAGGGAAAAGTAGGGAAAGGACCTCAGAAAAAAAAACACCCTTCAAAGGAGTGGTTTTTCTTCGCGCTCTGCAATGATGCACCCACCCCCGTTTCAGCCGAAGTATCGGAAGGAATATAAAAAATGTATGCTTACATAGTAAAATTAAAAAGAAAAAAAGAAAAATTATGTGGCGTTCGCGGGACCACAAGGTGAGCACACCCGGGGGGGGGGGGGGGGAAGGAACGGCACAGATGCTCATTTCGTTGTCTCGTTGTCTCTTTTTTTTCTCTTCCCTGCTCTCTGAGTTGGGAGTCAGGTATATTTTCTTTCTTTTTTTCTTTCCTTTTTCTTTCTTTCTTTCCTTCCTTCCTTTTTCTTTTCTTTTTTTTTTGCTGCCCTCGCGGCCAGGTGAAGGGAGAAGTTCCCGCATTTTTCCACGAAAGTTGCTGCACGGTCACGCACCCTGCCGAGCCTCTGGGAGCTGGACATGCCTGTCAATATGCAAGCCTGTGGTGCTTAACAAAGCAGAGGCCGCATCTGAACGTTGTATTTTCTTACTGAGTACCTGTTCATCACACTTTTTTTTTCGTGTGGGTCGCACTCCCTCTATATTTTTTTATGTGTGTTTCTCTGCTATGTGCTTTGTGTTTCTCACTTACCTGTTCTGTGCCCTCCCCTATAAAAGGGGATGTAGTAACAAAGTAAAATCACTCCTGAAGGAGATCGGTCTTCCGATCGAGACGTCGAGTCGAATAAATGTTTCCTTTAACGAAGCGTATACTTCGCTATATACTCCTGTAAGCAGTCAAGTACTTCATGCTCTCGCAGCACACACACACACACACACACACACACACACACACACACACACATATATATATATATATTATTCAATCAGCTGCCAAGAAATAATTTTTGATATATATATATATATATATATATATATATATATATATATATATATATATATATATATATATATATATTTGACAGCCGTCGCCGTAGCTCAGAGGTAGAGCACCGGACGCGTAATTCGGAGGTCTTGGGTTCGGATCCCACCGGCGGCATGTGGTTGTTTTTTCTTCTGCTTTTCTAATCAATTATCTTTAAGCGATGACATATTCAGTAATATTCTAAATTGATCAACACCACAAAATAAATAAATTAATTAAAAAAAATCCCCTGTGCCCCTTGGTTTCTGTGGCTGTTGGCTTCTCTCATATATATATATATATATATATATATATATATGGTTTGGTTTATGGGGTTTATCGTCCCAAAGCGACTAAGGCTACGAGAGACGCTTTTGATATATATATATATATATAATAGAACACAAAACAGCACCAATTCGCATAGGTTTTCTACTGCGCAAGGAGGAATGTCTTAACTGATGATACAAATTACTTTTAATTTTTAAATAATTAGGAATTTCATTCCAGATATGCGCATCATTAAATTCTATTGGTCTTCACCCATAAGTGCTACAGCATAGTGGGACGTTAAAATTGCGATGGGCTGCATCTCTCGTGGTTCTGGTGGGAAGTCTCAAGAGGACTAAGGGCAATGGGTCGTTAGACTAGTTAAGGTATAAGGGAAATGGGTCATTAGACCCTAGAACACTGTGTACTATTGCAACAGTTTTGGTGTGTATGCAGAGTTCAAAGGCAGCAATCTCAGTGTAGTCTTTGAGTCAGTGCACTTTCAAAACGTAACATCCTAATCACTCATTTTTGCAAGCGGACAATTGGATCTAGGTAGGTCCTATAAGTGCAACCCCAAGATTCTGCACTGTAGCCAAGCTGTCTGCGAACAAATGCAAAATACGGAATACACAGGATAGCGAGGCCACATCA
This sequence comes from Amblyomma mixtum, assembly GCF_055824585.1. NCBI lineage: Eukaryota > Metazoa > Arthropoda > Arachnida > Ixodida > Ixodidae > Amblyomma > Amblyomma mixtum. The sequence goes on along the minus strand of NC_143014.1, from coordinate 326,344,225 downwards.
CTCACGAGCCTTTCTCAACAAGTGACAGGCACGTACAAGTTTTGAACACGCTGCGTGTGTGTTTTTTCTAACGCATGTCTGTTTAGAAGATACCGTATTTTCCGGTGTATAAGACGCGGCTTTTTTTCGAAAATCTTGCTGGTGCGTCCTGTACAAGGGTGCGTCTTATATGCGAATTTTTCATCTTTTTTTTTGCGAGTTCATCGATTACTCCGGTTCATGCTCAAGCTTTTTTCACCTACCAATATCACTACCAATAACGCGGTTGTAACACGGTTAATACTTCAATACCGGGACCGCCGTGCCCGACATTCTAGGTGATCTTTATCATGAAACGGCGGGGATGACAACTTCCGGGATCACAAACGCGCGGCTGTTTCGGAGGCCCCAAGCAAAAGTAATGAGAAGCCCCAAAAGATGGTGACAATCGCGCTTCTCGCCATTGTCAAGACAAGCCGGCGTTCTTTTTTAGCCACCCTTTGCAACTTTTTTTGCTCCGTGTAAGTAGTGCATGTTTCAGCCGAGTTGCTTCCAGAAATGGGTGAACCTTTTGATAGCGCATCTGAAGATGAAGAGTTCGAAGGTTTCAAGTAGAAATAAATAGTTGTTATGGACATATGGGGAGCTGTGTCGTTTTTTCTTTCTTTTTTGCTAAAACGTGGACGGGTATGGCGTGAGTGTTGCCTTTTTCGATCACTTAGCGTTGCTTAAGAATTGCTCACAAGTACGGTGCATTTCGCGATAGTCGCGCAAGCGTGTTTAATTAAGCCTCACTAGCCTAACTGGGTAAACTGGGGTGCGTCTTATACACGGGTGCGTCTTATATATGAACTTTTTCGGTGACAGCTTGCATATATGGCAGGTGCGTCTTATACAAGGGTGCGTCTTATACACCGGAAAATACGGTAACACCCAGATAATTAAACCATGGGACCTTTTCCAGCCTCCAATAATCTATACATATATGTAACCAGTCGCAATTAATCTCTTTCCGACTGGAATGGAATATGGTTTAGGTTAAGCTGTTTCATCCTAAACCATGTCGATACTCTTGAAAGTTGGTTGGTTTGCTTGGTTTATGGGGTTTAACGACCCAAAGCGACTCAGGCTATGAGAAACGCCGTAGTGAAGGGCTCCGGAAATTTTCACCACCCGGGGTCCTTTGACGTACACTGACATTGTACAGTACACGGGTCTCTAGAATTTCGCCTCCATCGAAATTCGACCGCCGCGGCCGGTATCGAACCCGCGTCTTTCGGGTCAGCAGCCGAGCACCATAACAACTTATAGTCGGATACAACTTAAGAAGGCAGCGGCTTTTCCCCGTCAAAGGACCCCCTTCCAGCCAATGGCGTCGGCCGATTGTCATGACCCTGCTGGGGTGGCAATGCAAGGAGCGGTGCCACAATGGAGAGAGGGGTCCAGCCAGGACTATGGATGGAGGGGATATCCCCTTTCATCTGCCACTCCCTGCATTGTCACGCTAGGAGGACAATGAGCATCGGCCGACGCTATTGGCTGGCAGGGGGTTCTTTGACAGGGAAAAGCCGCTGCCTTCTTAAGTTGTATCCGACTATAGTCACCGCGGCGGCCCTTCAAATTTCCACCGGTATTTTCATTTCAAATCCATCTTTTGTATCACCGATAAAGATAAGTGTGGTATGATTCGCATACATCCGCCATATCGCGTTTTATCGTCTTGAAGGCACCCTTTGAAGTCACCCCAGTCCCTCAAAGAGCTGCGGAGTTTCTTGGACTTATGCTTATACTTTGTCCGCTTTATTAATCATTTTGGGGATGTCACATACCCATTGACATGTCTCCTTTACAAATATGGGTCTTTCGAGTGGGTCCCTGAATGTGACCCTTTGATCCATTCGCTCCGCTCACAAGTTCATATCGATGCAAGCGGTTTTGGAATTACAGCTGTTCTGCTGCAGCGTTGTTCAAACAAAAAGCACGTTGCTGTGTACGAGATTCCCTCCCTCAGTAAGCCGTAGTGTAAATAAACAGTCACACAGTCACGAGCAGGAAAGCCTCACAGTCATCTTCGCCAAACAGCGTTTCCGTTCTTATCTCTAAGGACGCCTGTTCATCGTCGCCGCAGATCATCATGGCCACTGTTGTCTCGTCAACCTTTGTTACCCGCGCAGGCGCCTTGCAAGATGGTCTGAACGGCTACAAGTGTATGACTACACCATCGCCTACAATAGTGGTCTACGGCACGCTGGCACAGAGTGTCATTTTGCGCCTGCCCCTTTTTATATGGTGTGCGACATCGGTAATTTTGACCACTGCGTCGCGTCAGTGTCACCGGCTTTTTCCCACATCTTCACGTCAAACAGGAACAACAGAAAGATCCAACCCTACAATCTCTCCTTGTGGCGACTCAAGATCCCTGAGGTGCAAACCCCTTTCTTTTGTGCATGACGGCCTGCTGTGGAAGAAAGCCTGCTCTTCTACGGGCCACCGCTACCTCCCGGTGTTTCTGAAGAGCCTATACACCTCCGTTTTGCAGGCCATGCACGAAAACCGTACGCATGGACATCTGGGGTCGGCGCGACCACTCCACCGTACACAGGGACGTTTGCGTTGGCCGAGAATGCGGGCAACGACTGAAAGATACGTCGAAAGTTGCGATTAGTGTCAACATGTGACCTACGTGAGTTGCATCAGGCCAGCTTCACCCTGTAACACCACCCAGAGCACCGTTTGAGCCATCAGGCGTAGATCTTTCTCTGCCAATTTCAGAAATCTTATAATGGGAGCCATTCGGTCAGGCTTTGCATTGACTATATACCTTAGTCGATTCTGAGAGACGGCAGCCTTACTCTCGGCTATCGCTTATCAAGTGCCTTGTTTTATGCTCCGATCCATAGTTCTCCGCCATCGACCTCCGAGACTGTCGTGGACAGTTTCGTCGCCGACGTCACGGAGCAGCTTTTGCGTTCCTGGACTTCACACGTTCCAAATGCATCCCCTTACCATCCACAAACCAATGGTGTAACTGACCGCGCGAACAGAATGATCCCCAACATGCTGTCAGTGTACGCAGAAGAACCGGCCTCCTGCCTTTCATCACATACGCTCATAGTATTTTGCTGGGTGGCAGCATCTGATGTAAAAGTGGGCGAGTGGGTGGCGTGTTTGGTAAAGGGTAGCTTCACTCCTTTGTTGTTACATGCCGACACCCCGGTTTTTTGGAATGACAATACTACTGTTGTCGCAGTAAATGAGCGCCTCTTCTGCGCATTCCGCTGCCTAACTTGTTCGTCGCCTACGAGTAAACTATGTTGATTTTATTTAAGAGCGCCGACGGTAAGAACGAATGTTCGACCGAGGACAGAAGTTTCCAGAGCAAGCGAAAAGAAACCTTAGATAGACTACCTATTCGCTGTGTCCGTTTATTTGGTGCACTGCCAGGTTAGAATGTCACCTGACCACATCTCCCACTTACTTCAACTTGTGCATACCTTCCTTGTAAATGGAAGCGGTTAATTAGTGGTTATCGCTTGTAATTACGGCAATTCGTGGCAGAATAATTCTGGCATGTAAGAGCTGTGTTGTATGTTCGCCAAGAATTAACCTAGTTGGACTGCAGAGTTTTGCTTATTTTTCCTCTATTGCTAGCTAAATTTTTCTATGACAGTCTTCAAGATATTAACTGACAATGGCAAGTGCTACGTTCAAAATGTGGACAAGAGTCATCGGAGAACAGACCAATCTCTTACTTTTCCTGCCGAGATGAGAAGGAGAAGGACGTCGCTATCGGCCAGTGTATGTGCTTGCACTCGCAAAAAAAAAAAAGAGAAAAACTATCAACCCTTAGCAGCATGTAAGATGTGGACATGATTGGCCGGATAAACTGCAGTGTCCACGGGCCGATGAGATTCAATATTAACCTCCCACTGGGGGAGTAAACAAACAAGTATGCGGTGAGAGAAAATGTGGTGCAGTTTAAGAATGACCGGACTAAGCCGAAGAAAATCAACACAGAAGCCTGGAACTGTGAAGCTGACCGATATAATCACAGAATGTGTCATAGAAGCAGGAGGCAACGCAGCTTCAGAAGGCAATGGCAAACTCTCTAAATAATTAAATGGCTTGTTTAGAAAACGTCGAAACGCCAAAAGCCTCGCGCACAAACACCGAATTGAAGCTAGCAGGAGATCAGAAGCCCCTAAATAAAGGCAGAAAAATAAACAATTGCGATAACGTCCTTCATGTTTTATAACTCGATCCTTTGTTCAGTAAATGCTCAATTAAACTGCTGAGTTTCCCATGTCGTACATGTATTATTCTTTGCTGCTGCATTGAATGTATCATTAATTTACGATCGGCTTTAATTCTATTTAGCCGGGCTTCACAGGCTATGGAGTTGGCACCTCGAAACAATAGTGCCACAAATGCTGCTAATAATTGTGATGCACTCGAGGGTGGTGGGACCTGGTGCTTGTGAACTAATTGCTATCAGCCGAACACGAGTAAAACACTGATAATTAGCAGCTAGAGACCGAGTTCTGCATCCAGTGTTCCTCTTTTCTCTCAGTCTGGAATTTTTATGAAGACCTTTTGAGCAATTTGTAATCACGAAGTACAATCTGAGTAATCAAAAATGAAAAACAAGAAGCGGGTTTAATCCCGGTCTTTGCGGCCTCATTTTGATTTAGGCGAGATGCTAGAGGCCTGTGCACTGTGCAATGCCAGCGCACTTTCAAGAACCCCAGTTGGTCGAAATCATCCCGAGCCCCCCACTACGGCGTCCTTCATAGTCTGAGCCGCTTTGGGACGTTAAACCCCATGAAACCAAACCAAACCAATAATAAAAAATGCTGTGAAAAGGCAATCTAACTTCCATATCGAGCTGCCAGAAACTTGGGTGTCGAGTCGAGCTTGATTTTTTATTATCAACGCAGCTACGAAGATTGATTACAGCATACAGAAGCTCAGTTTCCATGCCGGCAGAAAACGGGTAACCTTGAATGTTCGACACTTTCTAGGCCAACCAAAAGCATATGGCCAGAGTTGCAGGAAATGAAAATGGCAGTTTGTAAATTGTGACATTTCCTACCCTTTTTTGCGCGCGAAAAGTCATGGGCTAAAGGAAGGACCGAATCAACAATTATCGGATGAGCAAGCGGAGAAACCGCACCGAAATGAAATGCCCGCCATAGATTATTGCTTGGACAAGCCATTTTCTTTTGCATTAGTGCGTGGCCACCGATTTGGCGATATGCATGCCGCTTGCCTGCGTCAGTCGACTCAGAAAACGTGGGTCCTCGCGAGCGCGGTTCCTTGGCGCAGCAGTACGCCTGAAATTGCACCAAAAAAAGAAGAGCCTAATCGTGTAGACGGAAATCCTCCATGTTAACGCAATCCTGTATGGCGGCGAGCACTAAACGATTGCAAAGGGCTCCTCGCTAGCCTTGCGACGCGGCGAGTTTTCCTGGAGACCTTGGTGAGATGAGTGATGCCCTTCATTACATATTGCCCAACCGTAACACATGTCAATCGAGAAGCAACACGGCTGTCTTGACGAGAGAACGCGTTCTTTCCTGTGCCGCGCGCTGGGAGTGCGTCTGTAAGCGTAGTTTCCTACCCGCAAAGCGAAATCACATAATTTCTGTAGCAGTATAAATGGGTGAACTATACTGAGGAGAAGTGAGGAAGGAAAATCTAAGCCAGTTAGCGATAAAAGGGAACGTTCCGGACTTCCGGATCTGGGACGAGAACAAATATTCAGCCTTAACTGAGGCAGAGGACCGCAGTGATTACGCCATGAACCCTAAAAGTGCTAAACTAGTAACACAGGCGTCAGTGGATGAACAGGGTAGATTATCTTAGCAGAATGCTGGCAACCTCTACGAGGGTACAAAGGTTCTAATTAGGAACCGCCAAAGCATGAAAGCGTCGATTCAAAATATTGATTATAATGTAAAAATAATCAAAGCTAATAAATATGAGTAACTTAGGTGACGTAACAAAGCATGATATTAATAGGATCGACTAGCTTTAAATAAAAGAGGAAAGTACAGGTATCAGGATAAAAATCGTACATGGGCAAAAATTAAGATGTCAAACAAAGGCGAAAACCAAAAATAGACAAAAGACCTCGTTATTTAGAATACGGATAGAACGGTCAAAGGGGCCGAGGAAATCTGAAGCGGTTTGTGGCAGATGAAGGTGTATCAGGCGTTCAAGGGGCCAAATAGTGTTAAGGTCTGAAAGCGTGTCATTGAGACGGAATTAACAGTTGTGGTTGTTGCGCTTGTGTTGTCATTCGTCTAATTTTTCCCTCGTGCAGAGTAGCGCGCTTTTATTTAAGGTGTGGCGGAATGGGCAACGCCACTGTAACGAAAAAAAAAATGAAGGAAGGCCTATCAGGAATCAAAAGGAAGAATGCTGTTGGTGAGGGTTAGGAAACTGCAGATTTTTGGAAGGACGGTAGGGAGATTGGCCTTGAAAAACTTGCCACCCTGTATACGCAATGCCTCACGACTTGTAGCATACCGGAATCTTAGAAGAACGCTAACGTTGTATTAATCGATAAAATGGAGACGTCAAAGACTTAAAAAAAAGATAATGCTAAGCTTCGCTGCTTAGAACAGAAATTTTCGGCGAGAGCCGGTTTATTTCGCACTGTGCTGTGCTACTTTGCTTCTTTGATTGCACACCGCAGAATCGCTACAGTAAATACAGGCGCACTATGCAGTGGTAAGTACGTAGGGTGAAGGCCAGCCATATTTAGCAACTTTTTTTTCTTTACTGCTTTTCAAAGCGCACAACTGCGGACATGAGGTCGCTAAAGTGCGTACTTGGTTTGGTTTGGTTTGTGGGGTTTAACGTCCCAAAGCGACTCTGGCTATGAGAGACGCCGTAGTGAAGGGCTCCGGAAATTTCGACAACCTGGGGTTCTTTAACGTACACTGACATCGCACAGTACACGGGCCTCTAGAATTACTCCTCCAAAGAAATTCCAGCCGCCGTGGCCGGGATCGAACCCGCGTCTTTTACGTCAGCAGCCGAGCCCCATAACCACTGAGCCCCATAACCCATGCCCCATAACCACTGAGCCACCGCGGCGGCAAAAGTGCGTACTAATCAGCTTCATGTCTCCTATACGTTGTCAGTCTGAATAACAAATGCACGTCTTTCTGTTTTTCCGAAACGAGCTGCAGGCCCAAGTTGTACATCTCAAGTACGATCCACTCATGCGTCACTGTTAAAGTCGCCCACAGGCACTAGCGAGTCATTCACGTACCGCAGCAGATAGCCCCGGATGAAGCACGCTGCCTCATTGACGGGTGCCTTTGCCTAGAAGTAAGCACCACCAAGATGCCTTCAGGCAAGGGGCCAAATAGTGTTAAGAGGTGAAAGCGTGTCAAAGAGACGGAATTAACAGTTCCATAGCGATAGCCGGCGCTCTTGCGTAGACGGCCACACCGGCCGCTTGGTTGTTAGGCCGGTCCTCACCTCAGATGTAAGTGAATTCTACAACTTCAAGCGGCACCCCAGAGCACATAAAAGTCTTAAAAAGACGTATAAAACTGGCTTCGCGAAGCATGTGGTCGCGCGACCACTCGGTGTCGTGCTTGTCGAGCGATCGCACATTCAAAACCGCGACATTCCTCTACTGGCTTTCATTTGGCATCGCAGCGGCCGGTGACGGTGCCCAAATAGTGCTTCTCGAGACAATAGAACTCGTCCGCCGGCTGTCTGTCGTCGTCCTCCCTCTCGCCGCGGTAAGAGGCAGACTTGGGGTCATTCTCGGTAATTACGGGCAGTCTGCACCCATGCAGCGACTACACGCGAAGTAGGCCATTTCATGCGGATGGAAGCGGTTCTAAATACAAACAACCGGGGTGGACGTATGTCTCTAAGATTTATAAACCTTCATGGCGCTGACGTGGGTACGCGCAAACTATTAGCGTCGCAACCTCCCCTCCCGCTTGCAGTGGAAGGCTAACGTGCCAGTCCGTTGCTCAACAAGGATTCAAGACATGTGAATGGCTCAATTATACCGCCGGAACGTTCTTCCCTCGAGCTGGCGGCAAGTGCCGACTCCAGTGCCCATGTCCAGCCATATTTCCAAAGGCTGCGATTCGGCGTGATACTCGGCGTAGCGCAGCGTGCCCACCGAGCCGTTCGGCAAATCGCCTGGCGCGTTGATGTTGCCAATGGCCATGTACAGTCTTTGTCAAAAGTAACCAGGCTGCATGGTTTGCTTCTCATTCGTATAGTAGACCCCTCACATCTTCCCTTAAGATCAAAAAGTTCTTTGAAAGTGAGGACAGGGGTTATCCTTACTATACAGAGATTTGGAGCTTGGCGGCTGGCATATAATAGCTTTGATATACGACTGAGAAGTAAACCGTGCAGCCTGGTTACTTTTGACAAAGACTGTACGTCTTGCCGACGCGCAGCGCAATTATGTGCGGCAGATTGCCCGTTTCTGCGCGTATCATGCCTGAGGCCGGTTCCTTTCGGCTATTCTATTCTTCATCGCTGCGGCATCACAAGTTAATGTCATGAGCAGAGAACGAAACTGCAGATGTGCTTGCGCTTTGCAGCACCAACGCGTTATAAGCGTCTACCTCTCAGTTTGAGAAGAAGACTCAGATGTCGTCGGCACTTTTCCATCGCCTTCGCCGTTGTGACAAAGCGGCTGTTGGGAAGCTGCAACTCGTCATCGTTGAAGACTTCACCGGTACCAAGCTTAGTCCGCATTGCGCCAAATGGCACCCCCTTTTGACGCACAGCTTCTGTCAGCGGATAATACGACAAGCAGCGCCACATCCGATCGGGATTGAATGCAAAAGCCTGCTTTTCTCACGAACGCTTATGCACTTCGGCCACTCACACGGGCGGAAGTTTTCGCATATCTTCGCACACGTTGACGTCTAATGCTTTGCAGTACATCGAGTTGTATTCGCGTATCTGACGCAGGCGAGTGGCAACTCTCTCTATTCAGACGACAGCATACTAACTTCATCTGCGATGAAGCATTTGACGTTTCCAATGGCACACCGATTCAATATCAGATCACTGCTGTCCAAACTTTCGTCGTGCCGCATGGAGATCTCCAACAAGGGCGCCACCTTGTTGGAGAAGTAGTGTCATCTACTTACTAGTCCCGGCAAGACGGCTAAGCTGACTAATGCGGCCGGACGCAACAGCGTTTTCCTGAGCAGGATCAGTAGCTAGCTGCTCTGTGTAATCGTGTTCACTTGAGCGTTTCTTTCCTGAGTAGTACCTTTTTTAAGGTGAGCATTGATCTGGCATAGCTCTAGCAGCTCTGCCAGCCCTCAGCTGACACTGAGGCCGTTGGCCCGGAGTGCCTCTGCGAATTCCAAATGCCCGTCGGAAGAGCAAAGTGGTCACAGTGTAAATAAACGAAGCAGCTCGAAGGCAGCAGGTTGTTTGAAGCACCGAATGGGCAGAAATTTTCATTCTATGTCGATATAGTCGGTCTTTGATAATCTTGCATCAGGCACGCCGCGAATACATAATCGCCAATAAAAAATATATGCAAAAAAAGCAATCTGTGCAATGAAAAACGCTCCTGGTCAGCTTTTCGTTCACGCGCTTTATCTGCACTCAGGCTGATTTTTTAACATGGTTTGCATTTTGCTGTGATTTTTCTTCCGCTGGTACGTACGGTGAAGTACTGGACTGATGACCTACTGGCGAATGCTGCTCATCAGCAAGATTCAAATTTCTACGTCGTTCTCCAGAACTTCCATGCTGAAAACATATACTGGAGCAGACAAATTAAATCAGGCATGCTTCGGCGTTTAAGCTTATCTCGTGCGTCCTCCACAGAAAATACGAAGGTTTCATGGCGTCATGTGGGAGTGCACCAGTGTCATTTTCTAGCATAGGGTATTAGTCATCGTGTCCAGGAAGTTCAAGCCCAGAAAGCTCCTGCTGCACGCAAACGTCGCAAACGGAAGTAGTCGGGGCCTGTGTGAGTTTGAGTGTGCTCGTAGATTTATCATGTGTTTGTGAGCGAGCATGTATAATTTTGCGAGATATATGGGACGATAGTTCCTCAAGAATGTATGGCTTAAAGAGTATAGACACCAACACTTTTGCTTCCGTGTTTTCTTCATTCAAATGACGTGTCAGACATTAGTATGCATTATCACCCCATGGTAATCACCTATGCCTGCTCAGTAATTTGTAATAGAGTTCTTACTGTTGTCTCGGCTTTGATTTCATGAACTGAATGATGGCTGTGACGTGTAGTTGGTGTTTAGGTCACGTGAGACGCGAAAAAAACACAGTGTAACTGCTGATTCATCGTTTGTTGTCGTTCTAGTTTTTGAAATAGGCATGCCTAAGGGTTGCAGCGAATTAAAACTATATGTCAGTGATTATATTGTTGTTTTTCTCGTGCCGCGCATGACCTAAAGACCAACTACACTTCGTAACCATCGTTCAGTTGGCGAAACCGAACAACATGTGATAAGAAGTTAAATTGTAATTATTTGGCGGTTGTAAGCTAATACCATGTGGTCAGCCATATATTATATGTCTTAATGCTTCATTTGAAAGAAGGAAACACACGACCAGAAGTATATTGCTATCGTCCTATAAAAATTTAAGTGAAAAGGGTGATATCAAGTGAGAGCTACCTCCGAGGTCCAAAATTGCGAAAAATGTGGCCCTTGCCTGCATCTATAAAAGGTAATTTTCAGCCTTGTCGCATTAAGTATTAGGCGAACAACCATTATTCTGCCATTTAATGCACTCATTTTGTTTGTGAAAATCGAATCTCAAAATGGCTTGCACATTACAGCTGGCTAGAGGAGTGCGCGGTTTTGTCTTCCTAAATGTTGAAATTGATTTAAATATATACTGGCTTGAGCAAGTTTGGTGTAACAAATGTACTTTAAATAAATAAAACAAAGTTGTCATCTCCAGAATTGTGATCGCTGCTGGGTAGGGTCCAAAAATTTACGTCGGGCATAAATCTAAATCTCATGCATAAATATCAAACAAGCCATTTGTACTGTTAACATTCTTTGTAGCGCATTGAAATAATGTATAACATGCTGATAACTTTATAAAGGTGACTTAAGCATGGAGAGAGGTGAATGAATCCCTCATGGGCTGTCTCTATTAATGCAAAATTTTCTTGCCACCACAGAACTTAAGCGATTCCTGCAACTCCTTGCATTGTATTTTTTGGACGAGGGATTATTGATGCGGACCTTCTTCCCATTAAGGTGGGCTGCGCGAGGCTTTTCGCGATTAAGAACAAAGAGGAGGGGCTAGCGGGGCTTCTTTCTGCTTACTGGCTCTTCAATGCTCAGTGTGACCGCAAACTGTTCAACACACTTGTCGTGTTGGAGCGCCTCTTTCTTGGCTCACACTGAGTACCCCTAGATTAATCGCTACGAAGTTTTTGAACAAAGTAGCCAAAAGTATGTCATATTGAGTGAGCTAAATGTTTTGTGTTATAACCTTGTCATGAGTTTAGGTGTAATTTTTAGATTAGAAAACCGCACTGTTTAGTCTAATCATTTTTATAATTCTTAAAATGAAGCCAACAGTCACTGATACCATAGAAAGCTCAGAGAAAGGCTAATTTTTTTTTGGATTAGTGATGTTGATAACGGAAAATTATCAATGTAATCATCTTCAGAGATTGTGCTGTTGGATCCCACTAGCGGCATATGGTGGTTTACCTTCTGCTTTTTTATAATTTATTTCACACCCATAAAATACACTAATATTTTTTTCATTATCAACACCGCAAATTTAAAAAGAATGAGAAACATTCCCCCCTGCTTTCCTTGATCTCGGTTGCGGTTGGTTACCTTCATATGTATTGCGAAATGGTCGCACTAAATAAAACGCTTTTTTTTGTCAGAAATTAGAAGTGAATTGTCTTTTGTACTTTATTTTTAAACTATAACTTTTATTGGATTCACAGGAATCTAGTCGAAAAAAATAAAACGCTTGAATTTTGTTGCTTCGGGCTTGTTTGATACAAAGTCACAAAAACTGATTTCCCTTACGTTTCTGGTTGGTCAGCGGAGAAATCAGGGTGCCGCGGATTATTAACCATATATGCACTGTTACCATCTGCTGTATCCATTCAAATATAGGCTCGGTGATATGTATTTTCTCGAAATATGTATTTTGCTTTGATATGCATCTGCATTGTGTTAAGTTTTTATTGTTGTTTTTGATAAAGTTACTTATCAAAGTTGTTTTTGATAAAGTTAAAGACACGCATGCCACAAATGAGGAACATGTGGCTAGGTGCTGCATGATGAATATAATCCGCCATTATTGTGAAGGAAATGCTTCATGATATGTTGATGTGGTCAGCATTCTTTTCTGTAATAAATTTTACTTTGCAGGTATGTCTGAATGGAGACCAAGGATCTCCTGCACAGGCATGTGTGCCGGCAGGGGCCTTGGACTGACGCTGTGTACATATGCATTGTGGTCCAAAAAACTGGGTAGCTATAGAGCATTACGCAATGTGTGACAAGTGGCATGCGTGGATGTACGCATGGCAAAATGCGCAATTTTTAATTAATCATACTTCCTAAGGAAGATCAGTCCAAATATCAGTTGCCAGCAGCAGCCCCCCTGACGAAAACATCCAATGACTTTCTTTAGAAAGTTTAGTCACTTTTGACATTAGGATCTTATGCCTTTCTCATGAGTTTCTGGTGATTTTCCTAATGAATTTCTAATAGCTTTTCTAATGAATTTCTAATAGCTTTCAAAAACGAATTGGCCACCGTGTTTCTAGTGCGTTCCTAATATATGCCTTTCTTATGATTTGTTGACTCTCTCATGTCCTACCGGCCGTTGCGAAAGCCGATCCAAATATGGGAATCAGTATTGCAAAATAAGTGGCAAAAAAAAAGTGAAGCAAGAACAAAAAAGAAAAAAATGAAAAACTGCCAACATTGATTTTAACTCGTACCGCCGACCTTCAACACCCTATCTTAGAGCGCTAACCACTACACGACGCCACCAGACATTATTTAGTCAGCTTATCTGGTGTGATATACACCTTCATATGTGGCGACAGTTTTTTCCTGTTTTTTTTTCCATTGCGTGCAAATGCAGCAGCAGCATCCACATGCTCGCACGGGAAAACAACATTGTCAAGCAGGTCCTTTCAGGCCTGTTGGGTGTGCCATCGTATTCCGAGCCTTGACGTGCAGTGCATTCGCCGTATCAAACCACTTGGGAAACTACAAGTCTCAGAACGACAGGTGTTCGCTTTAGTTTCTTAGAGCTCCTAATCCTTGGTATAGACCACAGCGTTGTGCAAAACTGCGCTCCGGGGCATAAATTACTTGAATAAAGCGCTAGGTAGCTTCAAAACCAGCGAGCATGGTAGCGGGACACATCTTTCTAATTCCCCCCGCCGCGGTGGCTGAGCGGTTGTGGTGCTCGGCTGCTGGCCCGAAAGACGCGGGTTCGATCCGGGCCGCGGCGGCTGAATTTCTTTGGAGGAGAAATTCTAGAGGCCCGTGTACTGTGCGATGTCAGTGCAGGTTAAAGAACCCCAGGTGGTCGAAATTTCCGGAGCCCTCCACTACGGCGTCCCTCATAGCCTTAGTCGCTTTGGGACGTTAAACCCCATAAACCAACCAACCAACATCTTTCTAATCCAGCTAAACGTTTTAATAATTTAAACACGCATGATGAGGTAACTGAAGATCGAGAGACTGCGCCGTCTTCTTTTTTATCTTGTAGATTGGTACATCGCATGCTTCTCACTTCGGTTTTTTTGTTGTTGCGTTCGTTTTTTCACTGTTCGGATATTGAAAACAGCGCGCGCTTACGCACGCAGCGTGACGCACTATATGGAGCCTGCGATTGATCGAGACTTTGATATTAAGTTGTTCGTTGCTGTATCACAGTGTCTTCGAGCCTATATTTTGCACTTTGCAGACAAAAAAAAAAGTTCTTCCTTTCACTCTTGCCGGTAGAGCGTTTTTTAGTCACTCATATTAACGCCACCGCGCGATACGTTCATTGCGTTGCATAGAACGATCAGAGGTAACGCATCTGGACACTAAAGAACAAAAGAAAGTCGGATTTTCCATGTAAAGTTTCAGTAACTGTCGACAAGCATAATGTTTTATTTTTCAAGAAAACCTTCACTGGCCAGTAGCCAACCTCTCTGTTTCCATACTGCCGACACTGTCATAAAGACATAAATTATAGCCCCCCCCCCTTTCCCCCAATGCCTCCGGTGCTTGCTCTAATTTTTTCATGCATTCCTTTGTGCGTACCACAAAGGAATGAATGAAAACAACGTAAGAGTTTTTGATGTGGAATCGCATGAGAGAAATTCGTGTGAAATAACATCTTAATCTTCTGTGGTATATTTCTGCAATGAGCGGTTAACCGCGAGAACAGTCACTTGAGTGGCTGATCGCCAATGACATAAGAAAATCTGGATTACTGCAAAACAGTGTCTGCTGTGTTTTTATTGTTGAAAGACATGAATACCTGACTTCGTGGTGACTCTGTAATCTGTCACAAGGAATGCATGAACATGACGCCAGAAACTCAATGCTCATTTTTGTAAGGGCCGTCAGCCGGCATTGCCTGCAAATTAGCGTATTCTACATATACGAACGCATTTTTATTGCGTATCAATCCTAGCCTTCTGCTTCTTCTGTGAATCAATGCGCAGCCCCTTCCAGCACCCATTTTGAAGGATTGAATGGTAAAATAGCACCATTTAAGTAAGCGTGAAACCACCCTTTAAAATTTAATGTTGTGCACTATTTTTTAAGGTTGCTGACCCCTGCACCTTTTTCTAGCACCTTTATCAAGCTCCCAATACGGTGCAAGGGAAGTTTGAATGGAGACAAGCTGATTGGCACCCTTAAAGGACAGCTGCATCACTCTTCAAATACACTTAGGAGAGCGAATGTACAGTTTAGGGTCCATTGTAAACGAATATTAGAATAAAACTGGTCATAAATGACCCTAAATCACTTTCACAATGCAAAAATGTGCACCATCGCCGCAGGGCACTCTGAAAGCGCCATTGTCATATCTCTATGTGGTCCAGCGCGTCGCTACGTCACGGAAGGGAGATCGGTCGGCGGCGGCGGTCCAAGCGAATGTGTTGCACGCGCGTGCTTTCTGTGTATGTATCGGGCTAAACATGCAACGTTCACGCTGCTGAAGGGAACTTATCGCTGAGCCCTACTTGTTCGAGCCAACGGCGGCTTAGGAACAAGGCCACACTGGCAGCAATGGCAACACGATGCGTGCAAACAATGACGAGACGGCGCCTACATTTTCTCAAAGGGGAATTCACAATGGTATACGTACCGGTGCGCTGCATTGCTGCGTGCGCCTGTGGCCAGCTTTCGAGCGAACAGATCTACGTTGATCGTGCCCTACACTCCAGCCAGAGTGTTGCGTTAAAGCACTTGGTGGATTGCTATAGATCGTAAACAAACGGCGAGTTCAAACAACCTGCCCCGTTTCGTCGCGTGTATTAGCGATTTGTATGTCAACAAGCGCAGCAAAAGTCAATCTGTCAGGTACCTTAACCACGAATGTGTACAGTATACATTTCTTATGGCACGATTCTGCAAGCCGTTCACGCAAGAGCGCGGTGCGACTCCGATACCCTTGCACCGAGGCCTGGCAGCTACTAGCATTATCGCAAGAATATATCAGCGCGTATCGATAAAATCGGTAAACGTCCGGTTCTGGTATCGACAATCATGCGCTGCCATGTCGCGAATTTCGCAAATTGTATTTAGCTGCGGAAAACAAAGGGATTTTGATGACAGACAGCTATGATGTTGCTGTAATTGCAGCGCTGCCGCTTGATCGGTGTCTTTATCGATGGATGTTAAAACTAGTATTAAAGTACAGAATTTATTAATATATTATCCCCCTGCGTTGCTCACACTTCAAGCTGTGATTTATTTACAGGTACTTTTACATGCACTTTGTCCCAGTATACACCAAAGAAGAATGTATGTGCTGCCAGGACGTGCATGAAATAACTAGACAGCAGAAGTCATCCCAGTTCATCACAAGGACAAAGAAATTCAAAGACGTAGGCTTGAATTCCACTGTCCTGCGTGTAACAGTTGCTCAAAAGGCAGTAAAGTGGCTGCAACAGCTGACAGAGTCATTTAATAGGTAAGAAGGCATTTTTTCCCCACGTTGGATGGTATGCAGGTATGAATGAGGTGTGCAGGATACCGTCTATTTGTGTTTCCAACGTGGAAAAGAATGAGAAAAGGAAGCAGACGGATTCTGCTAAGCTGCGTCATCAGCAAAATCAGAAAACGCTATCCTTCAAATTATGGACAGTACACAGGCTTCAGGCATTTCTAAGATGGCAGTTCGGAAAGGACAAGAAGGCATCTCGTGAAAGTAAAAAATTATTTCAAATATTACTTTTTTTTCCACTACTACAGTTGCATACAAGTAAAAAAACAAAGCAAATGCTCCTCGAAGAAGGCCTCCTAGACAATGTTGCACAGCAGTTGAAAGTGATGTCATCACACCATGCCGGCAACATTGTCTGAAGAGCCCCTTTTGAGGGATGTTTACCGCTTTGTTCTGAAGTTGTATCCAGCAGTAGCCTTTCAGTACACACATAAATGGCACTTGAAATCCTTTCTTGTGCTGCGTGTTTGTTTTCGTTGCAGCTTGATGTCACCTGCCCAAAGCATATACTGATGTGCGTGTTAGGAAGAAACATAATACTTGTGACCACACTGTAAAATTTTTTTGGAATCCTCAGAAAACAACATGTTTTAAGTGTTTAAATGGGGATCAAGAATAAAAGCCTCAAGCAATCGACGTATGCAAACATCTGCACTCAACGTATCACAATTGTCCCTACTACCATCCTAGCTGAGCGTTCATAGTTTGCATTTCTGTGGTACTACCATTCCCGAGCTTCGCCGCCAAATGACGCATGCGGACGACTCTTTATGCGAACTCCAGCGCCCAGGACTCTAATAAACAAGGCTGCTTCACCACGCCGGCGATGAAGCAAGTGGTATGTAATATCAGCGTCAAATGAAACGCGAACAAAACACCTGAAACGCAAGCACAAAAAATCAAGCATATTAGAGGCTGGAGAGGAAATACAGGCGTGGGCTATTAACATTTCCGAAGAGCGGTCTTTTCGGCTTCGATGGGAAAATCAACTGCTCATGTATTTTGCCTCCCTAGTATAATATCTGCGAGTTGTGCTGTTCGCATTTCAATTGGCTTGTTCGTGTTTCAATTGACGCTGATAGTACAGTACATTACCAGCCACTAAAGCAACCTTTAACTTATCGTTCAAAAAAGAAAACACGGAAGCAACATTTTCGTGTCTACACTTTTTTAAAACAATGAATTAAGTCTTGTCTTCTGTACCCCACAACCACATCCTTTGACACCGTAGGACACTGGCTGCCCAGCGGTGGTGGCGCTTCTACACAGAGGACCCTCCTTGTGGATGATGTCTTCTTCACCTTGGCCATGACCATGTTCAGCAATCTGTCGACGTATCCTGTGAAAGCATTTCAGATGCCACTGATACTTAGACCACAAATAAAATAAACTAAGATAGCTTACCATGAATGGGCTGCTCCTTCACAGGAAGAGCTGTCGTTTCGCATGCTGTGGATTTTGGTAACCTCAGGCTCCACCTCCCTCTCTCTCTCTCTCTCTCCCATCCTGTGTCACAGCCTGGCCTCTTGCACCGTTTTCATCATAGTGAAGTGCTGCTAGTTGGGTTCTATAAGAGTAATCCATGGTCGATGCAATTACAAATGATGACTGTCATTTTGCACAAGCCACCGCTAAACGACCGACATATCACAATGAGCAGATTGAATTTTCAACATTGCAAAAACCCCAGAGAAACGCAGCAGACTGGACAGGGCAGCGCTGGCTAGTAACAGGCAGTCTAGTCAAGAAACAAAGCAATAAAGACCATGCAAAGTAATGATGTAAAACACGAGCGCAAATCACTGATATGTATTCATAAGACGTCGAATAGTCAACAAGGATGCGTCGTGCTAAATGCAGAAGCACATTTCCACCGGTACGCGCAGCTTCAAGAATACAGGTGACACACCATTTTAGAACATACTTGTGTACTATTTGAGTATCGAGACGAAAGAATCACGGAAGTCGTGAAGGCGTTGTATATTGCTCAAAACACAAGCAGATGTCTTGTAGATTTAGCGCTACAAAAACGAAGGAAAGTGAAAAGTAGACAACATGAGCGCTGTCCTTAATTTCAGTTGTGCTACATCTGTAAAATGTACGTTAACCAACCAGTCCAATGTGGCACACTGCAGTACTACAGACAGATGCATTAGCCAGATTTCCATGTCATCAGAAAATAAAGTGCATTTTTTTCTTGTGCAATTAGCTTTCTTGTTAGCAATTAGTACATTTTTACATTTACTTTTCTTTGTAAAGTCAGCTTGCCTCTAGTGCATATGTTCCCATGTTTCCTGAGTTCATATGTTCCCATAGTACATAATAGGTGCGTGTTGCTAGTCAGGACTGCCTCAGTCTGTTCTGCCCCGCCGCGGTGGCTCAGTGGTTACGCCACTCGGCTGCTGACCCGAAAGACGCGGGTTCGATCCCGGCCGCGGCGGCTGAATTTCGATGAAGGCGAAATTCTAGAGGCCCGTGTACTGTGCGATGTCAGTGCACGTGAAATAACCACAGGTGGTCGAAATTTCCGGAGCCCTTCACTACGGCGTCCCTCATAGCCTGAGTTGCTTTGGGACGTTAAAACCCAATAAACCAAACTAAACCAAACACTACGTTCTCTTCTACGTATCTGTTGCGCAAGGCGGAAAGCATACCAACCTGCCCAACTCTTGAATTTGCCTGAAGTTGTATCTAAAGCAGGAAGGTATGCGTCACACATTTGCAATGTTCATGTTCATGATTTCTGCTTGAAGTGTGTGGCGTCACATGACAGAAAAATGAAACAGAGGTCATTGTCTAACATCCAATCTACATATATTTCTTGGAAAGTGTGGTGCCTTGACAAAGAGCGCATTGATATTGGCACGTGCCAACATGCAAAAATGCAATGGTGACCTGGTTGCTTGCTGCACTCACTAGTTTTTAATCACTGTTTGTTCACAGTAGACTACGGAAAAGGATGGAAGGAATTCGTAGTAGTCTATGGGTAGCCGTTCCATCTACCCATCCTTTAATTACACTTTGAAATAAAAATCGTGAAAATTTTATTCTCCTCTGCGTGGAATAAAGAAAAGAACATGATTTACTCTGCCTTTGTACCAAAGTATGAATATTAACAGAATTTTGGGTCAAAGTGGAGCAGCATCCCATGAAATGTTTCTAGCCCACATACGACTGGTGCCTTGCAGATAGCTTCGACATGTGAATCAGTAGGGGCTTGGAGGTTGCAATGACCTTCAGTTTTATGGATGTCTTGGATTCTGAAAACGGCATACAGTAGCATGTTTAAGAAAAGAGAAGATACGAGATACAGGCGTCGCCTGGAAAAATACGGTGCTCTTGCTGCTACCATAAAACCTAAACAAGAACAGATATTTTTGCTCTCAAACAACCTAAACACTAAAAAAAAGGTTACAGAAAGGGAAGCTGTGCGTTTTAGAAGCAATCTTGCCATTCTTGCTTTACGCAGCAAACTTGTTCACTACAATTAGACTTCGAAAACAGCAACAGGGGAATGCTTGCATCTCAGCTGCATCTCAATGCATCTCAGCTGTTTGGATGTCTGCAGGTGGTAGGTCTGAAGGCGGCAAGCCTGCCATGGCAAGTCTGACGATGGAAAGACTGCAAGCGGCAACGCAGGAGGCGGCGAGGCTACAGGTTCCAAGCATACAGGTGAGGAGTCTAGAGGCAGCAAGGTTGATTTTGGCAAGTCTGGTGATTGCAAGAATGGTGATGGCAAAACTGGTGATTGCAGGACTGGTGGTGGCAAGACTGGCGATGGAAAGGCTAGAAGAGGCAAGTCTGCCGGTTCAAAGTGTGCAGGTGACGAGGCTAGAGCCGGTAAGTCTGGTGATGGCAAAACTGGTGATAAAAAGGCAGGTGGCAAGGCTAGAGGAGGCGAGCCTGGAGGAATGGCAGCAGCGCAGTCTGAACTTCCTAGAAGCTCTCCAAGAAACTGAAAATAAGAAAATGGGCCTCGTAGAACACAACATAATGAACTTAATATGAAAGAGCAGAGGCGAGTTTGCGTGACTGTGGATCTGCCTTCCTGTTTTTGCCGCGCGCATTCATGACCTAGCGTTTTCGCGCCTACAAAATTCGTCTCTGGCAAGCGTAACCACGATCGGAATCGTATATGCGATACACAGAGGTACAAAATTGTTCGTGTTCCTGGACACGAATCAAAGAGGACTGCCTTTTTAAGGCGGAAGCCTTTAATGCCTCATCGTTGTAAGCAGGAGTTGTCGACAGAAAATGTCACGCTTTTCAATTGGTCGAAATGCTCGTGACGTCACAGTGCGCGAATTTCAAATGGGGCTAATTGTACTTTCGCTAGTAACCATGCAACCAATCAAAGGGATCGTATAGTGATGCTATAACTAAGTGGGACTGAGTTTAGTTAATTGATTAATTAATCAATTAGCCTAATTAAGATAGAGGAGAACGAAGAGGTCAGAAGAGAGAGGACAAGAGAAGAAAGACGCGCGTCGCAGCGACAACAGCGTCCGCGGAAGGAGACGCTGCTGATAAAACAGATAAGTACGAAGCCGCGTTCGCTCCACCACCACGCACTTCCCCACTCAGTTCGACGTTGCTCGTTTCATATACGTTGTGTCGAACATCCTAGACAGTTCCAGCATTTGACAGGTGAATGACAGAACACGATGGATAGAAATACAATAATATAAATATGAAATAGCCTAATTAACCTTTCTAGTTAGACCGCATAAATCAATAAAACCGAGAACGAAATTCGTCGAGTTGGGGAATCAAACCAGGGTCTCCGGAGTGCGATACGAGCACGCTAGCCACTCCGTAATGCCAGCTGAATGGTTTGGAATGAACAAAGGCGCGTCTAGCTAATACGGCGTCTTCGTTAACTCCCATCTTCCCCCTTTCCCTTACGGCGAGGTGCAGGTGTCCACCCAGATATGCGAGAGAGATACATTTCCTTTCCTCAAAAAATAAATTTACCGTCCAGCAAGGTGTACAGCCGAATTGGCGATGGCGTTCTGTGGACTCCCTGGCAGCGTTGCAAGACGCTGTCGCGTTCCACTCTTACAGGCAAAGCTTAACATGTTAACCACACATCAGTAACACACGCAGACAGCCAATGGACGCGTCATTTGCTGGCAGCACTTGAATCATCATTCACAACCACATTCGTGGCAGAATGCTGCACTCAGGCTTTCGCCTTGCACCACTTTAGTCGCCAAAGTGACTCCTAATTTTTTTCATTACGCGATTCAACAGCGTGATGACTCTTTCAACATCATATAAGTTACATATCATGAGTGTAGCGTTTTGCCGTTGGCTGGGAGCACCTGTTGCTATCGGCAAAGAGCTTCCGTGCTGCGTTTGCGTCGTCATGAAAAACCTTCCCTGTCCTAAAGTTCAGCAGCTCGCGCTTGATACCTTTACTATCACAGAAACACCGAAACGAACAGCGCACTAGGCAACAGTGCACTTTCATGATTAAGCTGGCAGCCACGTCGTGGGCAGACGTTAGAGCGCTCCCGCGGAGCTCAGCGAATGAAAAGAAGCAAAATTTTAAATCTCGTAGAGATTCTCACGGCATATTCTTGCACTCAAGCACTGCGGGCCCCCAAAGCAGCAGATGCGCTAGACCTCACTTTATTTGTCCCGCCGCACACCGTTTCCACGCACCTTGACAAGTGCCCTCAAATCTGTACGCCGCGCATGCTACCAGTTGCACAGAGAACCAAGACTGTGTATTGAACCTTCTACCTCAAGTTTTCATCATTTTGCGAAACCAGCTCTTGAGCCTTTTTGCGAAAGAAGCAGCAGTGAACCGCGTCTATCATGCACGAAGACGGAAGGCACCACACCACTTTTCAATCGCGCAACCTTGACTGGCATTCCAAAGGAACGCATCATCGACAAACTTTGGCGGTAGTCACTGTCGAGGCATAGCACATAACATAGCACAGCAAATTTTGTTGGCTTGAAGTCCTTCCGCTTCACCACTGCGACGCACTGCATTAATAGCTTGCACTCCTTTGGGAATTTTATGAAATGCGACACCATTCTGGCTGCTAGTGGTCGTGCAGCCATAGGCTGCGCAGAAGAGTGGCATGGTCGTTCTTTTCGTCAAAAATGCTATAATTGACACAAAATCTTGCACAAAGATTGAGGAGAAGAAAAGAAGCCCCACACAAAGAAAAAATTAATGCTGCGACGGTTGGCGGCTGAAAGCACAGCCAGGCGTACACCGGCAAACACTGATCCGAACATAACTGGGCGCTGCCCGCATTATGGAGAGATCTGCGGTATCTTTCACATGGTGTGGGCATGTACTCATAGTCCTCACCTCCCCCCCCCCCAACCCCCGCCCATGAGGCATGGGAGACTACCCTCCTCAACTGCTCCCCACTGGAGTGCCAAAGGGCTCTAGTTAAGCGGGCGCGAGACGGGGCCTCGGTGTCGCGTACTAAGGATACCGACCATGTAGCGGGGTCTTCTGACCCCCAGACTCTATGTGAGTATTAAAAAAGTTTTTCACCAAAACCACTCCAACAGCGGAAGTCTGGTCCATCCCCACCTTGACGTCACTACCGTCTGTCATACTTCTGTCCTTTGCTACTGCCATCCCCCTCCCCCTTTTCGGCCCTGTGCAGTGCTGTGAAGCCTGAACGGGGTCGCAGATTTAAACGTCGATTACGCCACTGCTGCTAAAGCTATCGCCAAAATATTTCGCATGCCTAGCCTTCATGCCTAAGACATTCGACGCATTGAAGCTCGTCGAATTCTGAAACCGGTCCAGTTTCCCTTTAAGGGTGCGAAATTATTTAGTGGGGCATGCATTTAGCTGCTCGCTTCACACCGTGAGGCATAAAAATTCCTTGCGTGTTTAGCCTCGAAATCTAAAAATCAGACATGGGAGTTATCGGGCACTGCCATTGGAATGCAAGTTGCGCAGAAGTACGGTTTTAAATGCTCCGAATATGACGCTTCCACCGCTGTTTGTAAGCTTAGATCTTCAACACATTCCAACATTTTACGAATGCGCTTAGGCTGCCAAGTTTAAGCTGTCTACCGTCGCCAAGTTTGCTAAACATTTTAGAGGTTGTAAACTGCGATAAATCTTACAATAGGCAATTGTACACTGCCCGTTTCCTTGTGTACGCTCAGTATGGGGGATTACCTCTGTAGTCTTCGCGTTAAGTCTGGGCTGCATACGAAACCAATCCATTTATTAATTAAAAGTTCCTTATGTCCGCAAACTGCTTCATCGTTATTCTCCGCGCTTTCAGTCCTACGCCAATGACAAATAGCCTCCTCTGATAAGTCGGCTTCTATACTTCTATGTTGTGCCTTTCGATAAGTGATTGCTTGCTTTTACAACACTGATAACGACAACAAATTACAAGGTTCCAACCGAGAAGCCTTTTTGTGCTCCCGCAGCACTCCTGTTTTTGCACGAAGGAGGTTTTTATGATTTCTGAAACCCAGGACCCACGCACGCACCGAGGAAGAAAAGGAAGGACTCTTCCCTCTTCTATCGTAGAATTCAAAGACGAAGTTGCGGTATGGACCATTAGACCCCCTTGAAGCAGAAATATTGCCAAGCCAAATGTGCCGCTTCTAGGCAGCCCTTACAATGATCTCGTCGAGACGAAAAGGCGCAGCTCTTCTCCTTGCAATAACAGGTTGTTTCACTCTGCGACCAATGGACGTCGTGGGAGCTTTCTCAACGACAACTGGCGGCGGCGTGGCAGACGGGTCTGCGGACGTCGCGAAACTCCGACCTGAGGGGCCAGAGGAGGACGCAGACGAGCAGAGTTACGTACGTATTCAAAACACTGTATACTCTCAGAACCTTTCTCCAGGTGGTTAGGCATCCATAGTAGAGGAGCCCCAGTCAATTTCAAGCAGCATGTCTCTAATCATAACAAACTACCAATATCCGAATCATTTTGGATTTCCCCTCCGGGGACAAAAAAGGACAGCGTCTTGGGAAATTTAAAAAGACTGGGTAGGTTTGCGTTTATGTGCAGTCCTTTTGAAGCAATTATGGATTCTGAAGCCTGCAGGGTACTCTAGCACCCCTTGAATTTTAAAGTCCTGGAGGCCTGAAAACGCGATTCGGTCTCATCTTCCAGAGACTTAGAGCGGTGACGATGCGATAACGAGAAGCTTAGCACGACCCAGAAACGAATTAGGTGGACTAGATAATGTAACGAATATTTCTTATATTTTTATATCCTTTTTTATCGCTGCCGGAGAGCGCTCTTATAATTTTACGTACGCAGTCCGTAGTAAGCACTCGGGAACGATCACGATGCCGCATAGTAGAGCGGTTGATGAGCGAGATCGTTGTCGGTGTTTTAGGCGCATTTGCTCAAAAGTTTATTGTCATCTTTGAATGGATCATTTCTGAGAAAAATGTGCGTTCTATCACAATTACTAGCGAGTGATTTTGCTGCTGTGGCCACCGCTGAGCTCAGGTATTTCAGGACACAAGCTAGCACAGCTAAAAAGTTCGTTGGACATCGGCGGCAGCCTACCCTTGTGTCATCACTGTCATAGCACGTGGCTGTTCTTACAGCCGCTCGATATCTGCTTGAGGCGCTGGGTACAGCAAAGGCTTTTCTTGGGAGCAGTCGCACTAGCCTAAAACAATTCGCGCGAGGCCGTACCGCGTAATGAGCCGAAACCGCCCAGGCCAAAGAGGAACCCTGAAGCAGCCGCCGTAATCGGGAGCTGCATGCCGCCCCAGTGCGGGACCCTCCCTGACCATACCCGACTGGGAAGGAATATTCGATTGAACTATAACCCAGCCTTGAAGGCTTATCATGGTCATCCTACAGCCATCCTTTATACCTTCCAGTGTACAGCGACCCTGATATGACTAAGAAGCTCACCGAGGACAGAGATGGCTGATGCCTGACGACTGTAGAAAGCTAGCTGTCGGCAGATCCCTGGGATTGTGCGCCAGTTATCGGCAGTTTCTGAAAGATATTTCGCGCATTTCTGAGCCCTTGAAACACATCACGAATGAAAACATTCCGTTCCGATGGAGAAAGTTATAGATTGAAGCCTTCAAGTAACTACGGCACCGTTTTCTTGCGCTGCCCGCCCTCAGACACGAAGATAAGGACGCCGAAAGTAATAAAACATCGACGCCAGCAGCTTCGGCTTATACACCTTATTAGTTTTGACCCAGGCTAGGTCACTGCAAGTCATTAATTATGCACACTACTTCTGTGAAAGGCAAAAGATAACGACGGATAGAAGAGTATCCCATGATCATCTGGGCGCATCAAAATTCCGCCTTGTACTTGTACGCAAGGCCACTCAAGGTGTCAGCGACTACCACTCCTTGCGCTGGATAGGCATCTTGAAAACCACGCAGCCCCTTGTTTGCGACAACTTTGGACCCCAAGATTTTGACGTCAGTGTAATTTTCAAGTCTGGACGCAAGCACTCCGATGCATTGCCGGTCTTGACCTCTGTCGACGCACGCCCTTAAAAAGACGCCGATATCTCCAGACAGTTGGAGCACTTCTACCAAACGACTTCCCTTGCAACCTGAGCAACAGCGCCGCATTGAGAACTAAGAATGCAAGGCTCCTCCACCCAACAAACGTTGATGTGCAGATTGGATTGTGGTCCTCCTGCTTGCAGAGCAGAATCTTTGCGAACAACTTTGCACTGAAGAAGACTACATGCATTTTTGTTGCGCCTAACGGTCATTGTGTAAACTATGAAAAAAAAAGCCTGTTTTTTACTAGCACTAAAGCACAGTAAAAATGTCAGGTATTTTGTCTAACATCTGCAAAATGCATCTTCCTTGCTGTAATTTTTTTTCTTTTATCTAGTTTTGTGGCAATTTGGCATTCGCGCCCTCTTTAACTCTTTCTGAGGCAAGAAGCAACTGTGGCACATACTCGGTTGAGAATAATATATTTTCTTTTTTTTACGCATTGATACACAAGAAAGCCTTTAGAAAAATTGATGTTTTTATTTCCTTCAAAACAAACGAGACAGCATACCTCCCACGGCCAGCTTAGG
This sequence comes from Amblyomma mixtum, assembly GCF_055824585.1. Taxonomy (NCBI): domain Eukaryota; kingdom Metazoa; phylum Arthropoda; class Arachnida; order Ixodida; family Ixodidae; genus Amblyomma; species Amblyomma mixtum. The sequence continues at coordinate 326,317,996 of NC_143014.1, read as the reverse complement.
TAGGAACAAGCGAATTCGATGGTACGTCCCCCTAAAGGTATAAGGAGGAAATAAAAAGTGGAACAAGGTATTTTTCGCGGGTTGCTAGGCCAACAGCATCAGCACCGGTAAATTGGGACATTTTTTTAATAATCTTTTCACGATGAAATCAACAAAGCCATCAACTTTGAACGTATTGGGGGAGCGTTTTGGTGCGGCCGGAGACGTGACGCGAAGCGGAAAACCACAGGCCTCGTCTTTTTTTTTCTTTGGAGTTGTAGAGCAGGACGACATATTTTCCTTGTAGGGCTCAGCGAGTGAATGCCAGTGCCGTGGAAGCGTATCTCTGCGGAAGCTCGTGCCAGCGCCCGCCCATACTTTCTTCCTCGCTTGTTCTGGATAGCAGGGTGCTCCTGCCCTTGCGGGAACACTGCCCGGAAATTTCCTGTCGGCCAAAGAGAGGCCTGTTGTAGGCCTGTACTGGACAAAGCGTTCATTATTGCCTCCTCTACCCAGTAAAAAAATTTGCACCCTTAAACGTGCAGCGGTCATGGCGGCACCATTTCTACACCCTCATTTTTTCTTATTTTTTTTTTTGGAAAAGGGTGCGCTGAGCAGGTTAGCACCTTTAATGCACCCATGGACCCTTCCCCTTCAAAGCTGCACGGGTGCAAGGGTGTTGTAGCTCCTTCGGGTGCAAGGGTGCGTAAGGGTGTACAGTATTCTTTGGCTTGTCGAACATCATTCCGGTAGTTCCATCAAGCGTGATTTTAATATGATGTGAACTATTCGAGTTTTCCATTAAAAGACCGCTGCAACCTTGATGCGAGCAGCTATGACTGGGATCTGCGTCCCCAAAATGTGATAATTAACTAAATAATTTTAGCTGAAGTGCTAAGCGTCACTCACTCCAAATAGAGGGCCTCTGAAATGACATATATAAACTTAGAGAATGTATGCGCGGAAGAGAATCTAGTTTCAGCCGGCGTCTTAGCTTCGGCAGACGCGGTTGTTGCGAAGCGCGTCTGTTGTTTCTTCTCGTCCTTTTTTTTTATTTAACTCTCCTCTATCTGCACGTTGCACGGGTGGTGGCTCGGCTCGAGCCGTTGGGCAGGCCCGTGCGCTTTCTTTTTCATTCTTCTTTCAGTCGCAACAACAACAAATGTGGCTCCACACCAAGGAGGTTCAGAAGCAGCACCGTGAGACATATATTGGGTATTATAATTATAGTTGGAGATGCCGTAACGTTATTGCAAAGTTACACAGTTCGTCGGCAGCTTTTCGTAGGAAATGTTTAGCTTCCATTCAAGAGTGCTCCCCGAAAAAGAAATTGATCAGCGCCTTTTAAAGGAATAAAAACCTATGAAACTTTAAAGCAGCCGGAAAAAGCGTGCGACAAGCATACTTTGCACTCTCTTAAGCAGCCAAAAAATAAGGGTGCAACGTAACGATCCCACCCATGCTATGGGTGAGAAGAGCATACTTTGCACCTTTTTGGGAGGGTGTGAGTTATAGACACGGAAATGCACCCTTAAGGGTGCTAATTTTTTTACAGTGTAGAATGAAATGAAAGACACCGTCCATGACTTCATTGAGCGCTTTTCTACGGGGTACTCGTTCCTCTTAGAGTCGAAATGATCTACATCGCAAATTCCTTGCAGTATACAGCCCACCATGTTCGCCTAAAGGCCACATTGTTTGTATAATCTTGCATCTCCAGCGTCACAAGTCTCCTGAAAGTGAAGCCAACACTCGTCCTCATATCTCCGGAGTTTAGACCAATATCCTAAGTTACAAGAGCCGCACTAAACGGCTTTAAAGAAGTATATGAGCTACATATTTTTGACAAGGGAAGTACCGGTGCGGACGGACCAAGCTATGCGCTCCTATAGTCATGTTTGCGCGACTCATATTTAGAGGCAGTTATCACTGCCACGGAAGACTCAGTGTATTTTTACATATCTTAGGACAGGCGGGATTACACTCATAATAGAACAGCGCGCTCCGTTCAACTCACCTGTACGTTCATCTGGAAGAAATGTCTGCTCTTTTACATGGGCCATTCTATCTCAGCAGTATAAGGTGCGGCGCTGGACTACCGCTGGCTTTTTTGCTGTTCGTGGCACCGTACTCTGTCTGGATAGTGTTCCCAATTTTAATTCACGCTCGTAGACCTTTGAGAGTGTCTTCTAGGCAGGAAATAGAAGCTTTTTAAAAATAACGCTAGAAAATCGTATCAGGAAAACTATTTCTATTTCGTTCTTTCGAAGTTTCATAATAATGTTGACCAAAATGTGCAAAAAATTTCTTCACGTTTCATTTTAATATTTATATAAGTACCCCTAAATTATTTCTATAGGGAAAATGCCAAGAAAATACCATCCTGTTTCACGCATCTCAAATTATTTGGCAGGGTACACAAGCAATTCTACTATAGAAGAATAATAAAGATGGCCTCGTGTATTTGGGCATGTTCGCTACAAAAAGTAATAAACACGGAATACAAACTGACATTTCGAGTAAAAACGACCTACGACTCGTATAATTGACGGCTTTATTACGTTATGCTCAGAAGTTCTATCGGATGCAAATATATTTTTAGAAAAAAATATTTTTGAATTTGTGTATTCACCGCTTCATACATCTGCTTCATCACATTAGCGCCGGTCTTAGGGTCGACGTACAGTGGTAGTGTAGCTTCCATAGAAGCTCATACGTTCAAAAATTGGCTGCTTGGACGGACGGATTGTCACTTTTGAAACGGGGTAGTGGATACACTATGCTAAGCCTTTTCCTTATATTTCGTTAGCAATCCTTCAAAGCGAACAGTATCATGTACAAACTCGGCGTTTTTTTTAAATACAGCTTTTAATTCTCAATTTCAAATCTTACCTCACCGCCCTGTCGTGACGTAAGAATTTGAATCTTACGTCACGACTGCTACAAAACCGCGGTTCTGTGGCTGTCGAGTTTAAGATTGGTGAAGCGTTAGCGTTCTGTTTTTTTTTTTCTTTTGAATAACCCTGCTACCGCAAAGTACTATAGCCTTGTAATGTATTTCGTACCCTCCCCTTTCCATATGCTATGCAAGAAACTTCCACCGCAGATTCATTCTCTTTACCCTTGTTATTCCTAAATCCTAGGGCCTCAGGGAGAGTCACTGAGCCTGCAGCGACATTCCGATGGTTACTGCCACATTCTAGTATAAAAGGTTCAATTATTTCGACAGATTCATCACACACTGCACATGTATCGTCTTGGTTAAATTTCTTTTTGTAGCTTCGCGCGATAAGACATCCTGATCTAGCTTCAAACAATAGGACACCGCCTCTTGAGATATCATAGTACAAGTCCTTCTTGATTTGCCTTTTCCTGTTTCTGCATACATAGTTCTACGTACTGCTTCTTTTCCATTTAATTAATCCAGTTCTTACCTTCTGCATTACTTACCTGTCGTTTAAAGCTCGTTTATCTGTTCTTGTTTCTTGCACACTTACATGATAGTTTCCTAATCCGAAAGCATTACGAAATTTTGTGAGTTTAAGCTCCTTCGGTATAACTATTCATACCTGCTATCCTGTTATACCTGTTACCTGTATACCTGTTATATACCTGTATACCTGTTATCGTCGAGTTTCCTCAGGCGTGCTTCACATACTAATATTTTACTCCCAGCTTCCCGTGCTTCGAGCGATGCCCGGCCTATGTTCCACTCTACTGCCTTATTTGTGGTTTCGTCGGGGACACCTAGGCTGACCTTGAAAGAGCTCTCTGATTTATTTCTGTTCCCAACTGAACTTGTACGCTTATGCACCGAACGACATTCCCAAAAGTAAGGCATGGCGCCATTATTCTCGTCCGAATACCTCTCAGTACTCCATACATGTCTACCCTATGCTTCATTGTCGCGGCGTCTTTCCGCCCTTACACCCTAAGTTTGTTCGTGCTTTTCGAGTATTTCTGAGCCTCGGTTACCCATACCCCTTATATTGGTATAAAATTCATGATGAAACATGCTCTTTCGTAGACACTACCAAGCGATCATCCGCAAGTGACGTCTGACACCTCCCACACAAGCCTTGTAAAACACCTCTCTGGGTGAACGGTATAGCGCAGGATGCCGGCGGTGCAGTTCTCACTTTGACACTTTACTGCTTTGCATCAGTTCTTCGCGTGCTGCGCGCTCTTCATCTCGAACCACATTGCTTTCAGAGCTAGAGAAGGAAAGCAAAGACGATACAACTGGAGCAGTGGCTGCTATAGGAAAAAAAAAACAAGCGCCCAGACGTAGCCGACGCGAAAGTAGCACGAGGACAAAAAGTAACCAGGCACGTCGAATTAACGGGAATAAAAGGCGAGCAGCTGCACGCAGCGAAGTCGTGAGATGGCGAGACCTGCAGAGGCCGGCCAAGGACGGCAGCTACCTGCACAACCGCCGACGCTATGAGAGTCCGGTGCGAAAATTGAGAAATTTCATTTCGTCGTAAGAAAAGCACTGTTCTTTCCATGAAAATGAGCGTGACTAAAAGGTTTTTGAATATGACTAACTTGCATAGTGTTTTTGGTTATGGACGACAGATATTTGCTCAAACAATTCCTTATATTCATTTTCTGTCCACTGACCTCATTTTGGCGCTTCACTTTAACTGCCGGTAGCTGATACCTTGACACTTGGTTCTTCACCGCATTCGACCTCCGCTTTTGCGACCATTCTAAGTGAACCTTGCCGACTTCTTATATATTGAAGCCTGGTGAAGAGGCCAGAAGCCTCGAAAATAGCGATATTTGCACTGAAGTCTCCAAATTATGACTGGTTTGGAGCAGCTAAGCCCATAACAACTGAGCAAAGTGCGAAACATATTCCCGTAATTTATTTCACATAAGTGAACCTGCGTGCATAGAGGAGAACAAAAGATGGCTGCGTTGCGGAAAACACCCTACAATGGAAAGTTTACAGATTGATGGCTCGTTGTGAGCCCAGCCACAAGCTTGAAAAAATGCTCGAGCAGGCAAAAAAAGAATTTGCGCAGTTTGGCCAAATGAGAATTACGTGCACGATAGTCCTTCGGTGCTAGCATTGTTGCCAGCACCGAAATGTAGCGGAACTCTTTTCCTGCCTCTGCATCCGACACTTCCACGGTGAGCCACAAAATAACCTCCCTGTCAGTAAAAGGGCAACTGAAGAGGTTTTGATTAGAATAGAGATGATTTATTATTGATGATTGATTATGGAGATTATTGATTAGAAAAGCAGGAGAAAAAACAACCGCCTGCCGCCGGTGGGAACCGAACCCTCGACCTCCCAGTCTCTGAGCCCACGGACCTCGCTTTTCTTCTGCTTTTCTAATGCTTTTATAATCAATCATCTTTATGTGATAAAATATTCAGTAACATTCTCTATTGATCAACACCACAAAACAAATTAATAAAAAGAAATTTCTCTGTTTCTTTGTTTCTGTGGCTGTTGGCTTCTCTCGTATGTATAACGAGCCCCTCACTCCCCCTACCTTGTCTGCTTCATTGCTTAACGAGGGCCTCGGTTCTGGCAGCCTTGATGCCATAGAAAGCATAAGGGGTCCTCACACAGCTTCCACCTTCGCCGTTCGATGACGTTCCACGTCAGACCAGCGGTAACTCAGGACGTACTACATCCGCCGTTTATGAACATGGGTGGCGGTGATGAAGACTCCCAAGGTTTCCCGCCGCGGTGGCTCAGTGGTTACGGCGCTCAGCTACTGACCCTAAAGACGCGGGTTCGATCCGGGCCGCGGCGGCCGAATTCCGATGAAAGCGAAATTCTAGAGGCCCGTGTACTGTGCGATGTCAATGCACGTTAAAGATCCTCAGGTGGTCGAAATTTCCGGAGCCCCTAACTACGGCGTCCCTCATAGCCTGAGTTGCTTCGGGACGTTAAAGCCCAATAATCCTAAACCAAACCTCCCAAGGTTAAGTGACTTGTAAACATGAAAACCCCCGCAAGTAGAAGATCTGACAGCCGTTGCCCTAGCTCAGTTGGCAGAGCACCAGATACGTAATTCGGAGGTCGTGGGTTCGGTTGCAACCGGTGGCATATGGTTGTTTTGTTCTACTTTTCTGATCACTTATCTTTCAGCGGTAAAATATTAATTAGGTAATATTCTCCATTGATGAACAGCACAAAATAAATAAAACAATCCCCCGTATTCTTTTGTTTCTGTGGGTGCTGGCTTCTCTCATACAAACAAAAGCACACACCTGTGCAGGTTGCCCACCGCCACAAGCCGGACTTCAGGGGAAAACATAAATGCATAACAGCTCAATGTGGGAAATACCCACTACAAGGGCTGAAGCACTAAAAAAAAATTGGTGGGGGCTTAGCTTTGGTTAAGCCTGGTAGGTTGCGAAAGCGAGCGCAGCGCCTCTAACGGAAGAAACGCTGCGCGCCGCGTCTGAAGAAGGAACGCAGGGCGCCGCATCTACAGGTCACGCCTCACGCGTGGCTACCGGCCGCCGCTGCGCGACGACTGGACTTGGTACCCATCTCTCACCCTGGTATGACGTCACGCTATGACGTCACTAGGCATGGCATGACGTCAGAGGTCATTCTAAAGGTCAAACGTGGCTACCGGCCGTCGCTACGCTAAAGGCCGTTCATGAGCGTAGTATTGCTTTCGCAATAAAAATTTCCCTAAATATACACTGACAAGGTATTCAGACCTCCCATGCATCCAAAGGTTATTCATTTTTTTACCAAATCCGAGATGGCTGTGCCCCACACCTGGGGCATTTGGTACGAAATGACCAGCCTACGCTGCTTCCCGCGGTGAGTCCAATTTTTCGACCCATGGGCTTCCGCAGATGGAGCAGTTCGCCTTCAAGAGTATACCGGCCAAGCTGGACGTCCTGCGCGCGCTGCTCGCCGCCCACCCGGAAGCCACGCGGCTGGACACCGTGGCGGGTGGTGAGGCACCCGTCTACGCACTCGTGGTCTCGGCGCACGCTTCTTCGCGGGCCTTCCTAGTGCCACGCGTGCAGCTGAGTGCCGCCTTCCCCGCGGGCGACGGCATGCTGGTGCGCTTCGCCCGACACCTCCTCGACAGGCGAACCTCGGACCAACGTTTGGCCACGTTGCTCAAGCACACCGAGTTGCACCTGCTCTTCCACTTCTCGGGATACCGTTCCACCAGCTTCCACAAAGTGAGCGTTTAGTGAAGCACTTGAAGGACGCTGTGAAAGATAAACCACTAATTCTTCATGCAAGAGATTTCACAGTCGCGTTCCTTTCTGCTTCACACTTCACCGACGACTGCATTATCGTAAGTCGCGAACTCCTTTGATAGAAGCAACAACGACCAGGCAACCAGTCTCAGTAAAGCTGCGCAAAGAACAAGACACAGAAGGAAGCACTAAATACTTAGATGCCAGTGTTATCAATGACGGCATTTCAAAATCCAAGGAGGACAGATAAAATGCAACCAACTTTTGCTAACCTTTGCGAACCCAGACAAGGCAGAAATGTGCGCACTTGCCGAGGTAAACATACATCTAGCGTAAATAAAGAAAAACAAATGTAAAATGGTGCATTTCCAGTGTGTTCGGCTTAACAAAAGTCCTCATGTGCTTTTCTACGTGTGATTCTCGCTGTATATCTATATACATGCATGCATAGTTACTATACTAAGATCACTTGACCCACAGCGCGTCGTGATAGTCGTGATAAACAAAAATGTACTTCATACAAAAATTGTAATTTCAACAAGGCCTATGTTTACTCCGCTTCAATTAGCTGACGTCATATATTGGTACGATGTCTTCCAAGAGTGCAGACGAATGTTTTCGCCGCCATGGGTGTAGCGTGGGTTCCTGCTTTAAGCGAGGGCTCTTGGATATTGGATGCAAAGAATGGCTGTCTGCACCAGTATGTTCCTCTCTTACCCACAGCGCTTTTTTGGCATTACTGCGAAAAAAAATTGAGAAGAAAATGTATCATATGCCACAAGGAACTGCATACCCTTGATGGATATTTTAAATGGATATAAACAGACACTTGTATATATAATCGTAGAAGCATGAAAACAACTGAGGAGGGAGAATATGCTGAAGTATCAGCAGTGCATATTATTTTTGAACCGGGACGAAAAGAAGGCTTGAACAGCGACCTCTTTACCCACGCGGTGGCTCAGTGGTTAAGGCGCTTGGCTACTGAGACGGAGTTCGCGAGGTCAAACCCGGCCGCGGCGGTCGCGTTTCGATGGAGGCGAAGCCCAAAAGGCGTCCGTGTGTTGCACGATGTTAGTGCACGTTAATGATCCCCAGATGGTCGAAATTGTTCCGGAGCCCTTCACTACGGCACTTGTTTCTTGCTTTCTTCTCTCACTTCCTCCTTTATCTCTTCTTTTACGGCGCAGTTGGGGTGTCGCCCGAGATGTGAGACAGATACTGCGCCATTTCCTTTCCTCAAAAATCAGTTTTCCATTTCAGTGCCCTCATTCGGGATAGCAGTAAACAAAGGACAATATTATCATATGTCTTCCTTCAGAACGTGCCTAGAGGAACGTTGGGCACGGCACTGTCATCAGAAAATCGGAGGTTAGTAAAGTGTTCCTCGTTAAATTTTTACCACCGGCTGTTCCCAGTTCAACCCTCCGACCGGCTCTTGTAGGCAGGCGGTGAACAACAGCGCTATGTTTGTATCACATTGTCCGAGATTCTTTCGTACTAGTATCCTTTCCCTTGTCGTGTGGGGAATTATAGTCACTTTGCCTGAGTCTCTGTGGATCATTTTTAGCACCTTTACAATAGTCTGTTCCGCACCCTATAGTTACGAAGACTCCATGGTTGCTGATAATTCCACTGGACAAAATGCTTTTTCCTTATGCGTAAAAATTCTGTAGGAGCTGGTTATTTCCTATTCTTTTAATCTATACTTGACTGATAGTGTGAATATGGTCCGTTATCGAGTACCCTTTCCGAAATCTAGTATGGTATTTTGGCTGAGGTTCATCTAATTTATGGACGATTACTATAGCGAATCCATTGCAAACATACCTCTGCAATCTGTCGTAACGAACAGCAATTAAATCAGTGTATGATATATCTAATATTCAATATTCCCTTTCATACAAATTAATATAATGCTATCATTCATCCATGATTCCAGTATGCCCGACATCTTGAACAGTTGGTGTCGCCGCCGTGGTTCAGCGGTTATGCACTGTAAACAAAAATATACCCAAAAGGGAGTAAAAAGGGTGGCGGCCACCCTTTTTACTCCATTTGTGAAAACATTTACTCCATGAGTGGGGAGTAAAAAGGTGGACTGTCCTCCATTTTACTCCCATGAGGGAATAAGGGAGTAAAAATGAGGATTTACCAGAATTTACTCCAGTCTAGAAAGGGAGTTAATTGTGCCAAATACTCCACCAGTGCCGAAATGGAGTAAAAAAAACACCAATTTGCGCAATCCGCCCCGCCACCTAGCGTCTCGTCTGCTTCTGGTCAGTCGTCTGATAACGGCGGTGAGTGAATACCGCTTGGTTACCATCGTCGCCGGATCTCTGCTGACTTCTGCTCCTTCACGGGCGCCTGCCGCGGTACAAGATATCGGCTTGTCGCCGTTTTCCGCTACAGTACGGTACATAATTGAATTGCTCCTGTGAAGCCTCCAGTGCTCTAACCATACCTAACTTTCCTTGGTTTGTGTCGCCACCCCGTTACAGCCCCCGCTTAGGCCTAATTCTCACAGGCTTTTTTCAGTGTGGTCCTCGCAATGTGTTGCATGAACATGGAACTGTGATAGAACATAGTGTCAACACTGAGCTCTTGATTGAGCTCATGAGGCCACATTTTTCCACAGCCATGTTTAAAATTCAAGCCTTAATGACGCGAATATGAAAGCAAGCACTGCCATTCCAAACTACCATCAGGTGTATTTTCATCTTTTCTGCTCTGGTTTTGGGTCAAATATAGCGTGGTGCATGACCGTGAAAACTACCCAGCGTCTCCTTTTCAGTTTTGAACTACTGATTATAAGGTTACATCCCTTTATCTACGAACATGGCCAACGAAACGAGCTCGTACAGCAAAAGGAGACGACAAGCAGACGACTCCTGCTGCATACGCCGCCGCTGGCCTAGCAGACGGCGGAAAGAATGCGTGACGCGGGGTCACATTAGGGCAGCGCAGTTTCCTAAGTTGGGTTGCCGGCGGCCCGCAGAGCTACTGCCCGTTTTCGCCGCTGCCACTGCTGTAAGAGTGAGCCTGATTGAGGATTAATAAACATGACGCCATTTTTGGGCTTCATTTCTGTGGGTAGTAAAAAATTTACTCCCTTTTCACTCCAAAATGACTCCCTTTATACTCCAAAATAACTCCCTTATATAACGGTGTAAATAAAAAACACCATACATAGGGAGTAAAAAAAACCTCCTTTTGGGTGTGCGTTAGAGGACAAGCCATTTACACCCCTTTGGGTCTTTTTTTGCTAACAGTGTGGTGCTCGGCTGTTGACCAGAAAGACGGGAACTCGTTCGCGGCCGCGGCGGTTGCGTTTGGATGGAGGCGAATTGCTAGGGGCCCATGTGCTGTGCGATGTCAGTGCACGTTAAAGAACCCCGGCGGGGTCGAAATTTCCGGAGCCCTTCACTGCGGAGTCCCTCATAGCCTGAGTCGCTTTGGGACGTTAAACCCCATGAAACCCAAAACCAAATCATGAGAATTTGGTTTGGCGATTTTCCCGACCTAGAGGGATGCCATAATTGGTCCAACATGGCGGTGTCACGGCCGATACTTGTGGGCTATACTAATTAGAATCACGTTAACCTAAGAAAACGATAACCTCAGTATTCAAGTAAAGATTTATAAAAAAGTCTTTCAGCATAATCTAGGGCAAAGTCCGGTCACTGGTGAATTCGCCCAGCGGCGCGGTGTAGGAAAGGCTAGAGGATGGCGACTGGTTCCAGGTGTGTGCTTCGGATGCGGGAAGCGACCTCGTCCGGCTGCTGAATATCGACGCCTCGGCCAGGCAGGAGGCGGGAGCCAGCGCTGCCTATCGCGGCTCGCGCAGCAACGACCGGCTTGTGCTCAGTGGCGTCCTGTTCACGGACACGCCGGCGCCAGCTCTTGAAGAGCCCGACGAGGAGAAAGGACCCAAGCCCCCCGACCACGATGTGTTCTCCCACATCTTCAGCCGGTTCACCCAGAAGCAGCCAAGGCAGGACCGGGGCGCCGCGTGCGCCTCTCCGGGCTCGGAAACTAGTAATGAAACCCTGAAGCCTTCGACAAACCGCAGGGTGAGTGTTTCGTCGTGCAGCAACACACTCCGCACTGAAAAGCAATGCACAGGGTTATGTTCGCCTGTATGCACAGTCGCGGCTTTCTGCCTGTAACTACCAGGTTCCATTAACAGTACGATTCATTATGAAGAGCTGACCCACACGACAGCTTATTCACGGTCTCACTGCCTAAACAAATCAGCTGAAAAGAGATGGGAAAGACATTCTTTACGACTGCTTGAGAACAAGTGATGCCTACTGTAGGAATATTCACCACAGCGAAGAGGGCGGAAATATAGGCTGGAAGAAAAATTCGGAAGAGTATCTACGTCCTTTTTTTTTTGAGTTCATTACCTAATCATGTGACATGAAAGACTGACAGCTCAGAAAAAAAGGCTAAGATGGAGTACAATAACCATGATTTAAACAGTTTCGTTACTTGGCATATAAAATATTTTCACCAAAAATGGTCATAGCTACCGAATTTTTCTCAGTGCCCCAAGTGGGCAGCTGATTGGAACTCCAAGACTCTCCGATTGAAAAAATCGAAAATTGATTTTTAAGGAAATGAATTCGCACAATAATTACCTCATCTCGGTGGACACCCGAACCTCTCCGTAAGAGAAGGGAGGAAGGTGGGAGTGAAAGAAGAAAGAGAGTAAGAGCTGCCGTACTCGACACTATCTCTGGGATATAAAACCAGGGCTGCTTCTTTGCCTCTAGCCTCCGAGAGGGCCCACTCCGGGGCCCACAAATGGTCACGAAAGGCGCATTCTTACTGAGGAGCTTGTGAACGCCTCCATTCTGGTTTTTCAGATGATAATCACTTGAATCGAGAGAGGTGACATTCAAAAACGACAGGCATGCTACTACCTTTAGGATGGCAAGGCTGTAAGTCTAAGAAACGCCCATAATAAAATTGCAAAAGCCCATCTCAAGAAATAGTGCATAAAAGTGGCAGCTTCATTTCCTTGAACACCTGCTGAGCAGGAAAGGCTCATTCGCACACTGAGGCCTCCTGCGGGCATAAGGTGTGGTGGTGTGACAAGTCGCGATGCCGAAATAATTTCAAAGGTGAGTTGAAGCTCGATATTGAAGCGGCAGCGAAGCGAATAAGGCTGTGGACTTCAAGAGTAGCGGCAGAATGATAAGACGACATCGCGCATTCAGCGAATGTAACAAATCGCATCTGTTTTCCACCTATCAGGACATTTATTTAGCCACGTCTCCGGAGTATACAAACTTAACTGTTCTTCAAAAAGTGCAGGAGCCGTACTTTGCTTCCATAATAAACCAACACGGTTTGACCTGCCTGCGACTTAAAATATTTCCAGGGCACATAATTTTATGGTGTGCGAAGAAAGTAACCAGACCACTAGCGCTACTCACTACACAAAGCTTTACATGCATATCGGACACAGGGCACAGCTGCCCAGAAGCCTGTCGGTTTCTTCTAGAGTGACACCCGCCCTCCTTCTCGTCCAGCGGCAGCCCTCCCTTGGCGCACTGGAAAAGCACGCTTACGCACACCGGGGCATCCTGCAGTCTTTCCTCACTGTGCCCTGTTGCCCCAACCTGACGAAGATGCGAGTGTCGTGGCCGGACATCAGGGAGGCCCTACTGGACTTCGTTACACGGCCCAGTGAAGGAGTACGCGGATATGTCAAGGTAATCGGTAATCGGAAATTCGTTGCATTATGGGTGCTATGGTGTTATTTCTTTTCTGTCCCGTCTTTGGCGCTTTCTATATTCAGCTAGGAATATGCCTTTAACCTAACGCCTTACATTATCTGATCTCTATGCAGTGACACAAACGGCACTTAATCGAAACCGTCTTCATGTCGAACCATGAACTGGAGAAAGAAGTTGCTTTCCTTTTCCAACATTTATGCAACATCAATCCCCTTTAAAGATAGAAATCCTGAAGATGAGCTTTCAACTACTCATAAATGTTGCTCACAGTCGACTTGCAGAGTAACCGTGTCCAAACCACGATGAAGCTATTATCGAAGAGGAGACTAAACCGCCTTAGCGACTGTGAGGTGAAAATCCTGCCTTAGTGGGCACTGGCTGCTCGCTGGCTGTTCACACATGGCCGACGCTCGAGAGTTGATACATGGCGAGTCGAAACACCGCCGTGAAGGTTGTGACGCGGTAAGCGGTCAGATTTATCTCAATTGATTGCAACAGGACTCAGGTGGTTTTACGTTGTTCCAGATGACGTAGTTGTTTCGCGCATTCAGCGAATGTAACAAATCGCATCTGTTTTCCACCTATCAGGACATTTATTTAGCCACGTCTCCGGAGCATACAAACATGAAAATGTTTGTATGCTCCGAAAAACATGAAACATGAAAGGATTTTCTAATCAGTTATCTTTAAAAAAAACAGTAACATATTCAGTAATATTCTAAATTGATCAACACCACAAAATAAATAACTAAAAAAAATCCCCTGTGCCCCTTGGTTTCTGTGGCTGTTGGCTTCTGTCATATTTATAACGAGCCCCTCATCCCCTTCCCTTGTTTGCTTAAATGCTTAGCGAGGGCCTCGATTCTGGCAGCCTTGACGCCTTAGGAAGCATAAGAGGGTTCTCACGCAGCTTCCACCCTCTCCGTTCGTTGACGTTCTACGTCACACCTGCGGTAACTCAGGACGTTCTACGTCCGCCGCTTGTGAACGTGGGTGGCGCTGATGAACTCTCTCAAGGTTAGGTTACTTGTAAACATAAATACCCCCGAAAGCAGAAAAATTGACAGCCGTCGCCGTAGCTCAGATTCCACTTCCGGCTTCCGTGGGAGACGGTCGTGTGATGGGAAGCTCTGAGCGCGCTTCGTTATCGGTCATGTCTGGCCGAGGTTTCGGTGAGCGACGCCCACCAGTGGGCTATCGCTTAGTTTTGCCTACGCTGCCTTCGGGAGACGCAATGAAGACAGCGGTTTTCCTTCACTGCGATATTGCCGGGCGGCCTTATCGCATACAGGATTTTCGTGAGCCTTTGGAAACTGCCGGTGTTCTACCTTTCGTGGCTGGCATTGGGCCCTTTCAAATGTCGCATGTGTGGATGTTGAAGCTGAAAACTTCGGAAGCGAAGGAACGACTGCTGACAGAAGGAGCACTTGAAGTGAAAAAACGCTATTGTGCGGTCATAGACCCCAACAAACGTGAGTTGGCCTTCAGGGTGCACTGGGTGCCCTTCTACGTGTCGAATGATTCTGTGCAGAAGGCTTTTGAAGAATTTGGAGAGGTGACAGACGTCAACCGCAAGCAGTGGAACAGTCCCGGTTTCGAAGACGTCGAATCGACCACCCGTCTGGTGCGTATGGTTCTGAAGGAGGGGCTCTCTATCGATGATTTGCCCCACATGCTCAAGTTCTACGGAGGACAAGTGTTGGTGGTGGTGCCTGGACGGCCACCAATATGCCTACGGTGCAAAAGGACGGGACATATTCGACGCGACTGCCGCACGCCAAGATGCAGTTTGTGTCACGCCTTCGGACACGAACGGGAAGGGTGCGTTCGCACGTATGCGCGTGTGGCCACGGGTACTGCTCCGCCGCAAGACGACGGCAGCGAGCTGCTCATGGACCAGGAGGAACTGGAGAACGCCGGAGCCCCGCCCCCTTCAGGACTCAGCGACGGCCCTGCTTCCCAGCAGCCGGAGCTGCCCGCTGGCGACGAGAATACACAAGGTGACCCCGCTGCAGAAACGACTGGCAAGAAGGCGGATGCTGCTGCGGCGCCAGAAGAGCCAACCAGGGAGAGCACTTCAGGCGACCACGACTCCGAGGCGCCGATGGATGCGACAGTCGCTTCCATTAAGCGACCTCGTGACTACGAAAAGGCACCGGCTACGGAACGAGAACTTCGTCGGCTAGAAAGGCATTGGAGAGGGGAGGGAGCCAAGAAAGGCAAGTTAGCCTTGTCGCGGTCCTCGTCGCTAACTCGCGACGAGAGGCCGAAGCAGTGAGCCTTAGTCACTGTTGTTTGTTTGCTGTGTGCACGCTATGGCTTATTTGAAGAAACCGCTAAAAGTTGGCACTCTGAACGTACGAGGGCTTGCCTCGAAGCGTAAGCAAGTGCAGTTGAACCGACTGTTCGGGGAGTTAGATCTAGATATCGCGGCTATTCAAGAAACAAAAGTTGAGGATGAGCAGCAAACAGATAACATGGTGTTTGGTTTTCGTTCGCATTTCAATGTTTGTGTAAGCCATGCGGCTGGTTTGTCGGCGGGATGCTGTCTTTTCCTGAGGAAAAACATAGGCATAGTAGAAGAACAAATAATAACTTGTGCAAGGGGGCGGTTTATCGTGTGTGACTTCACATATGAAACATTCGCGTTGAGGGTTGTTGTCCTGTATGCTCCCACGATACAAAAGGAACGGCGCGGTTTTTTTGACCAGTTAGCCTCGTTCCTTGATTGCAGTCGAGTGCTCATACTATTGGGAGACTTCAATTGCGTTTTGGACCCTAAAGATCGTTCAAATGTAAAGGACGTAAAAGACCCGAGTGTTGATTTCTTGAAGAGTGTCCTCAACGAGTGCAGCTTGGAGGATGTAATAGGCCTGGCGAAGAGTCAGAATCACGTGCATTTTACGCATTTTCAAGGTAGTAGCCACGCACGACTGGACAGAATATATGTGTCGCCGGAGTTTTCACCTTCCTGTGAGCAGTATGAAGTGAAGCAAGTGTCATTTAGTGACCACTGCCTAGTTGCGGTAACTTTGGGAGGAAGGAAGCAGCGTAAAGCAAAAATGAACTGGGATATGTGGAAACTAAACTCAAGGCTTATAGAAGACGACATATTTTTAAGAAAAGTTAAGGAAAGCATGGATATGTTTAATAATAGTAAAACAGGACGTATTGAATCTTGGGAATGCTTTAAGCAGGAGTTGAAAATGCATGCCATTGAGCGTTCCACCATAAGAAAATATGAGGAAAAAAAAGAAGAAAAGCATTTGCATGAGCTTTTGGCGAATTTAGGGCACGAAGAGGAAAAAACGTCGGGCATGTTCATGCATGATATAAAAGGCGTCAAAGTTAGGCTAGAAGCTTTAGATGCTCAGAAGTACAGAGGAGCAGCGATAAGAGCACGCACGGAAAAATGGCTTACTGGTGAAATGCCTAGAAAACGCGCGCTCACAGATGAAAAGCGATACGCGCGGTCAAACGAGATATCAGTTATCGAATACAAAGGACGAATCCTCAGTGAACAAAGTGGAATTTCGAGTGCATTCGTGGAACAGTACCGTGAGCTGTTTTCACGCAAAGCACCAAGTGAAGAAGGGTTTCGGGAAAACTTTTTGCCACTTATGCCAATATTAGGAAATGAGATAACTGAAGAACTAGAGAGCGAAATAAGTATTAAGGAAATAGAGACAGCAATTGAGGAATTGAATGCCGGAAAGTCGCCGGGACCTGACGGTTTGACTGCTGCCTTTTATAAGAGCTTTAAATATGACATTGCTGCTATGCTACATAAGCTTTTCAAAGAGTGTTTTGAGGTCGGTAGGCTGCCACCTTCGTTTAGCAATGCTCATACGGTCTTAATTCCTAAGACAGATGACCCTGCCAAGCTGGTAAAAGTAACAAGCTATAGACCGATCACATTAACAAACGTTGATTATAAAATCCTGATGAAAGTGTTAGCTAAGCGATTGCAATACGTCATAAAGGATATTGTAGGGCCTCACCAAACGTGTGGCATAAAAACAAGAAGCATATTTAAAAATATTCATGTAGCACGCAGCGTGCTCGAGTGCTGCGATGCTTTAAATAAGAAAGTGGCTATGGTTCAAATTGACTTTGAAAAAGCATTTGATCGGGTGTCTCATGAAATACTCTATTGTTTGTTGGAACATATTGGTATTGGTTCGGTTATTCTCAATGGGGTAAAAATGGCTTATGCATGTTGCTCGACACGACTTATGGTAAACAAAATATTATCTGAAAGAATTGATGTGAGGGCATCTGTTCGTCAAGGATGTCCACTGTCCCCTCTACTTTTTGCAATTTATTTGGAGCCTTTTTGTAGGATGATAACTGCGAGCGAGCACATCCGAGGTTTTAGGTTGGGAGCGTGTGAGGTGCGAATACTGGCATATGCAGATGATGTTGCCCTCTTTTGTGAAGATCGCAAAAGTATTGTAGAAGCGTTACAAGTAACCGAAAGGTTTTGCAGGCAAACTGGTAGCGCTGTTAATCTCGATAAATGTCTCGGAGTCTGGCATGGGCAATGGGACTTGGAACCAGAATTGTTCTGCGGGGTCCGATGGGCTACAACTCCCGGAGTTTATTTGGGAGTCCCGCTGGACAGATATGGGGAAAATACCAATTACTGGAATGAAAAAGCGGAAGAAATGCGGGACCGGACCAAGGGATGGATGGGCCGTAATCTTTCTATTTTCGCGCGCGCAACTGTATGTACACCTTTCTTGTGGCAAGGATCATGTATTTACTTCAAGTATTATATTGTGCACGAACCAATATCCAAAGGTTTCATCGGGTTTTTGCGGTCTTCATTTGGGCGTCCAATTGGGAACGAATTCGCAGAGATAATCTCTTCCGGAGAGTAAAGGTCGGGGGACTGTCTTTAATGCATCTCTATGTACGGCAGGTTGTTTTAAGGTTTTGTTTCCTGCGTGACCAAAATGACCCCTTCCTGCGAACATTCATACAAACCATGTTATCCAGTGCACTTCCAGAATTCGTTGTCTCTTCGTGCAATGCTCGGCGGTACACAGTGTCTCGCTTCCTGCGAGAGGTTGTCTGGTCGTTCAGGTTTTTGCAAGTGCGGTTCTCTCTAGAGTATTTAGCGAATGTAACGCCGAAGCGATTATACAAGGATCTTATTGAACAGTTGTTTCCAGCGCCACTGTACAGAACCTTATACTGTGAAGGCCCTGGCAAAGACGTTCTCAGGCGAGTTAAAAAGATGACTGTTGCACCTGGCGTCAAAACATTCTTTTTTAAATTACACACAGGAACGCTACCAGTAAAAACATGGCTAGAGGAAAAGGGCCTTTTTGTTCCTTGGGGCTCGAACTGTCTCCTGTGTAGAAAACCGGAGACGGTAGAACACGTGTTCCTCGATTGTTGGGATGCGGTGTTCTACTGGGATGTTTTGCAAAGAACCCTAAAAAAGGACTTGCCATTGACACCGCGCGGAATTCGGTACTTGACCACTGAAAGTGATGTTGCACAGTATGACCAGTGTATGTTATTGGGCCTTCACAGCATTTGGAGGAGTAGAATGGCTGTAAGACATTGTGACTTGGATGCACGATCGGTATGTGGTTATTTTGTGGAACATGTGTATAAGTTAAGAGAAGTCTTGAAGCAACAAGATTGCGCGGATGATGTATTGAGTCTGATGGACCAACTTGTGTTAATGAAAGTCCATTAGACACGGTTGTCTGCCAAGGGGCACGACAACTACGATATTTTATTGATGTATTCATTCATGCAATAAAGAAAAAAAAAAAAAAGTCGCCGTAGCTCAGAGGTAGAGCACCGGACGCGTAATTCGGAGGTCGTGGGTTCGGATCCCACCGGCGGCAGGTGGTTGTTTTTTCTTCTGCTTTTCTAATCAGTTATCTTTAAAAAAAACAATAACATATTCAGTAATATTCTAAATTGATCAACACCACAAAATAAATAACTAAAAAAAATCCCCTGTGCCCCTTGGTTTCTGTGGCTGTTGGCTTCTGTCATATTTATAACGAGCCCCTCATCCCCTTCCCTTGTTTGCTTAAATGCTTAGCGAGGGCCTCGATTCTGGCAGCCTTGACGCCTTAGGAAGCATAAGAGGGTTCTCACGCAGCTTCCACCCTCTCCGTTCGTTGACGTTCTACGTCACACCTGCGGTAACTCAGGACGTTCTACGTCCGCCGCTTGTGAACGTGGGTGGCGCTGATGAACACTCTCAAGGTTAGGTTACTTGTAAACATAAATACCCCCGAAAGCAGAAGAATTGACAGCCGTCGCCATAGCTCAGAGGTAGAGCACCGGACGCGTAATTCGGAAGTCGTGGGTTCGGATCCCACCGGCGGCAGGTGGTTGTTTTTTCTTCTGCTTTTCTAATCAGTTATCTTAAAAAAAACAATAACATATTCAGTAATATTCTAAATTGATCAACACCACAAAATAAATAACTAAAAAAAATCCCCTGTGCCCCTTGGTTTCTGTGGCTGTTGGCTTCTGTCATATTTATAACGAGCCCCTCATCCCCTTCCCTTGTTTGCTTAAATGCTTAGCGAGGGCCTCGATTCTGGCAGCCTTGACGCCTTAGAAAGCATAAGAGGGTTCTCACGCAGCTTCCACCGTCTCCGTTCGTTGACGTTCTACGTCACACCTGCGGTAACTCAGGACGTTCTACGTCCGCCGCTTGTGAACGTGGGTGGCGCTGATGAACACTCTCAAGGTTAGGTTACTTGTAAACATAAATGCCCCCGAAAGCAGAAGAATTGACAGCCGTCGCCGTAGCTCAGAGGTAGAGCACCGGACGCGTAATTCGGAGGTCGTGGGTTCGGATCCCACCGGCGGCAGGTGGTTGTTTTTTCTTCTGCTTTTCTAATCAGTTATCTTTAAAAAAAAACAATAACATATTCAGTAATATTCTAAATTGATCAACATCACAAAATAAATAACTAAAAAAAATCCCCTGTGCCCCTTGGTTTCTGTGGCGGTTGGTTTCTGTCATATTTATAACGAGCCCCTCATCCCCTTCCCTTGTTTGCTTAGTGGTTTTTTGTGCGTTAAAACAAAAGTTCATCGTCCGCAAATTGAGCGTGCCCTGGAGCAACGGTTATTTTGTTCTTTGGCGACCGCCAAGCGCACTTGTTTGTGTCGCCGCCTCCGTTATGTTCGATTCTTTGTAGGCCCAAGGGAGTCGAATCAACAGCTTGTTTCATTTCAACATTAGACTGCTCGTCGGTTGTTCATGGCGTTGTCACCACCACGTGATGATAGAAGATGAAGCCCGAATGCGATCAAGAATGAATTGCCAGTGACACCGGCCAAGGCGGAAAGAAGCGTCACTATACCAGGGATACACATAGTAGCGGAATAGCGAAACTAAATCCCTCTCTTTTAACAGCATTTCTGCAAAATAAAGCATTAAGGTAATTTTAATAGTAATAAAAGGCACAAATCTTAATAAAGTCATATTCAGTTTCACTAATATTACCATCACTTGCCTTTAGCGTTACGGCGGCTTTTATATTACTGCCGAGAGTTTGGAGGTCTTGTTCATTTCCCGCTTGCCGTTTGCAGCGCTTATTACCTCAATAAAAGTGCAGATTCAATTTCTTTTTCATAACTGGAGCTGGCTGCGAAGTTTTTGTCTTACTCTCTGGTCACTTCGAAACATTACAGCTGTCTTTGCTATCCCGCTTTTGTTTTGAAGTTGGCACTGAAAGCTTGTGGTTCCCCGCTTCAGCGGACGGTATTTGTGGCTAGACTTTGTTCGCTTCATTTAAAACTATGTCAGCTCGCCCGGTGTACACATTCGCGGGGAGATCGTTCAAATAGGGGGGAAAACCTTGGCTTGCGCAGCAACGATCTAGGATAGCGACGGCTTTAGGGATGCGTACAATCAAAACAAGGGGAAGCGTTTTATAACCAGCGCTAATCACGTATGCTTTTTTCCGGCACTGCTTTAGCGTCATTTCCGGACATATTAGTCTGCCCCCGTCGCCCAGGGGACGCATATATAGGAAGCTATACGCCTCAGCAGACACAGGACAGAGGGAGGTGACGATACAGGGCGGTACTTGCAACTCTGTTGCAATTACCGCCCTGTGTCGTCACCTCCCTCTGTCCTGTGTCTGCTGCGGTGTATAGCCTCCTGATGTCTCACCAACTGGCCTACACATCTACCCTCCTAAGCTGCATACACAGGGCGTTTCAATTAAGACTTTAAACATTGTTTAAAAATTTAAAGAGCTCTTTTTTCGGCATAGGAATTTCAGCGATGCAGTACATCAGCATACAACTAAGACGTGCTAACTAGCAGGATGGTTATTTATATCGAATAGTTAACTTTTTAATTATTACTGCTAGGCTCCTTAATTATTTAAATAAATAATTAATACCAGTTTTTAGAATTCAAAAATTCAATAAATTCAAATAAATTCATACCAGTCTTTAGAATTTCAAAAAACACGGTTACCCTCGGTGCTGTGACCCAAAAAATTTTGGCTCTTTCGACGAGTTACGTGCACTTTAGAGCCTGCTTTGCTTAAAGAGCAACTGCAGCACTTTTTTGAGAATTTCGCGATATTCAAGGATTCAAATCTATGTAGGCTGCAGGTAAAGCATGCCAAGTGTTTTTGCACTAGCATTTAAAACAGTGACGTAATCGACGATTGAATTTTGCGCTTCTCCTCACTGCACCGGAGGTGTGCAGGGAAACTAAGAGTGACGTCATGGAAGGTATGATTTCAAATTACCGTTGTCTTTCCGCCACACCCTGCCCTCACGCGTTAGACGCTGCCAAACAACTCTCATCATGGTTCGCCTTCGGTGGTGTTGGTTTTTTTCCTTCAAAGAAGGCGTTTGTGCGTTAGAAATGTACCGATACCTTTGATGACGTCATCATGCGCCCCCCAGTTGGTGTTGTGCGCTGCGGAGAAGCTTGAAGGGCGTCCGGATTTCAATCGGTTATTACTTCACTATTTCAAGTGCTAGCCGAAAAAGACTTCGCATGCATTACCTCCAAGTTTCACACATTCGACCCTTTTAAGCTCGTTGATTTCTATAACCTATGCAGTTTCCCTTTAAGAGCTTCTTGGAAGTCCGTGTATTTTGAAACATGATGTACTCTAAATTTGTTGGGCCACAGCACCAACAGTAACCCCGTTTCAAAATTCTAAAAACGGATGTGGATATTATTTACGTTGGGCTACACACCTTTCAGTAATTAAGGAGCCTAACAGTAAAAAGAGAACTGTTCAATACCAGTTAACCAGCCTGCAAGTTAGCACGTCTTAGCAGTACTCTAATGTACTACACCGCTGACAGTGCTATGCCGAGAAAAGTGCCCTTGAAACTAAAAAAAACTATTTTAAAAAAATGTGTAAAGTAATAAGAAAAATACCTTGTATGCGCCCAAATGCTTGGACGCATGGGCTCCTGTATAGAAGTGACGCGACCTTTTCACATATAGCTTGGTCTTTGTGCGAGCTACGCTGTATGTACAGCCGTGTAATGTGGCAGAAGTTTATTATGGCGCATGGATACAGGTCCCTTTTAAGCGAATATTGCTCCTTGAACTTCCATGCACTTTCGACGAAGTGTCTTCGGCAACAAAAAGGCAGGTTTCGGAATGAGGAGCAATAATTTGTGTTTGTTATTTTTTATTTTATGTATGCATTCTGCAACCCCGCAGGTTTTTTTCTTTGGATATATCTTGACTAGTTACCTAAAACATTTCAGTTACCTCTGCGCGGACAGCGTATACTACGGCAGATTACGCTGGCACAGTCGAGAAAAGAGCATTTACTTATGTATAGCGGCAGCTTGCTTCAGGAAATGATTTCAAGGTAGAAGCTGCCGCGGTGGCTTAGAGGTTATGGCTCGCGGCTGCTCACCCGAAAGACGTGGGTTCGATCCCGGCCGCGGCGGTCGCATTTCGATGAAGGCGAAATTCTAGAGGCCCGTGTACTGTGCGGTGTCAGTGCACGTTAAATAATCCGGGTGGTAGAAATTTCCGGAGCCCTTCACTACGGCGTTCGTCATAGCCTGAGTCGCTTTGTGACGTTAAACCCCGGGGCCATGAACCAAACCAAGGTAGGAGCTTCATACCATGGAGCGGCTTGAAGCCTTCGTTGAATGAATTTTTTTTTTCCCTTACTTTTTTAAAAAGTGTAGTATCCATTCAGTTATTCTGCATACAAATAAGAACGCCAAAGCGATGACGAACGCCTGGCATGGGTTTGCAGGCTGTTTCACACTGAGAGGGAAATTGCGAGCGCATGCCCGCCGCGCTTCGCGAAGCTAGCCAGCATAGAGAGGCGCTGCCGCCGACAGCCTGGGAGAATCGGTTGTAATGGCTCATGCGCAATAAGCGCCGCAGGCAGCTTTTTCCGCGCATGCTTCTGGTGCCAGCTATTCACGCCAGCTGTCGGCGGCAGCGCTTTGCGAAGCGCGGCGGTCAAGCACTCTCAGTTTCCTTCCGAGTGGGAAACAGCCTGCAGACCTTGGAAAGTGACTCGCCTGTCTGTTGCTTTGGTGGATGAAGGTTTAAGTTCACCAGGTAATCTATTTCTCTTTTCTGTTCTCTTGTGACATGCACTGTCTATCTGTTTGTGCGAGACCTTCACGATGCTGGGGTTTTATTTATTTATTTATTTATTTATTTAAATATACTGTCAATCTCCAGAGGGATTGTAACAGGGGTGGGTACAAGAAAAAAAATGCTTTTAGTCGGGAAATGCATTCTTGGCATCCACCTCGCATATTTCTAGCCCCCAAAAAGTCTCCATGTTTTAGCCAAAGTCGTGTCTGTGGCTGATAGCACTATCATTTCCCATCATAGTGAGTCCTAAGTGACATGACGGATGCCCAATAAATTTAAATGAAAAGCTACCGCACTGCTCTCATTTTCACAAACGTCTAGTCTGTCTGATAGGTGCTAAGGCAAAAATAGCGAGCAAAAGTGTGTTGACTCATCCGTTGGACGTATAGTGGTGCGAAACGCTGTTCATACGTCGAATGGTGCAGCGCCACCTTTCGGCACTATCTGAATGATGACGTTCGACACTACCTCAACGGCGATGACCGCCTTATTTTCGCCGAGCATTTGGCGAATTTTTCCGCAACTTTCATCTGCTTCTTTCGGTCCACAATTCGAGATACACCTTTCCTTTCGCGCTGCGTGGCTCACACGGGCACCCCGTAAAGCACGTCTTCAAAGACACGGATTGTCATTATTGTAGCATGCCTGTTTTTTAAGTAAAGAACCGGGCTGTTAGTTAGCGCCTGTTTTGTTGTCCCTCTTCAATGAGTGTTTTTGTCATTGCCGTGGTTGTGTGATCATGATGGACTAGGTATGCATAGCATTGCTGCTTATGCATCACGCTTTATGTGATGAACAGACCAAGCCAAGAACAGATCGTTCTGCGATAACAGAGGGTATGGGCTTCGTTTAGGTTGAGCGTGAGCCTTCAAGCTATGCGCGAACTAACCGACGGATCGATTTTCTGGTCGCCAGGCAATCGTACGCGCTGAGCCGTTTATGCTCGAGCGTATTTATTTGAGATGCCTTTTAAAGCGGCCAAAAAATAGATCTAAAGAAATATAGCAGCGAAATTAAAACACACTAACTATTTTTAAACGCAACATGTCAACTACTCTGAAGTGTAAATTCTTGTGTAATTAAAAGCGTTAGGGATCATTAGTCGATGGAAACCGCTAAAAATTATAGTGAACACTCTTCAACACTTCTACTGCAGCCTCCTTCCTGTAACCGGAAACTTATTCCCGGAGCAAAATAGACAGGGCTCACAACGCAGGACGAGCCGTCGCGGTGGCTCAGTGGTTATGGCGCTGGACTGCTGACCCGAAAGACGCGGGTTCGATCCCGGCCGCGACGGTGGAATTTCTATGGAGGCAAAATTCTATGGTCCCGTGCACTGTGCGATGTCAGTGCGCGTTAAAGAACCCCAGGTGGTAGAAATTTTCGGAGTCCTTCACTACGGCGTCTCTCATAGTTTGAGTCGCTTTGGGACGTTAAACCCCATTAACCAAACCAAACCGCGACGCAGGACGATCGCGGCACCCTGGTGAAGCACGCCTTGCTCACGATTAGAGGCCGGCCAGTGGGATTCTGGTCTTCAGACCAGGGAGAATTCTGGCGCATACTCCTTCCGGGAGACTACATGGTGGTGGCGACCGCACCTGGCTACCTTCCGGCCTCGGCCAGATTCGACGTGCGAGAGGGGCAGCGGTGGCAACAGCCCGTAGTGGTGACCCTGCACCCAGCGCCGCGCACATTCCCCGTGCTTCAGATCCCCGTGGCTGTGAGCACTTCCCGGTCGAAGAATAATACAGCTGACGGCAAGCGCCCGCTTCCTAAGCCAGCCTCCAAGACAGGAATGCCGTCTTCGTCGTCGAGGCTCAAATACCGGCTCTGCCCGCTCCTGGCGCCTGTCTGGGCGAAAACTACTCAGCGCCTCTTCTAACTTACGCAGCGAATACTCAATTTTTTTTATTAGACGCATAAGAACGGCAACTTGTCAAGCCATAGATGAACAAGAACTCGATGTCGTACTGTATCGATCTCCTACCCTCGATATAACCTTCAGGACATATAATTACCTTAGCCTTGTTTTTCGGCTACTCTTTTTGCTTAAATGATGTGTTATGGCACACAGTTGAAAAGAATTGTTCAATAAACTTGTGTCTTCTCGTTGACTACAGTGCGGCGCTTATTTTTTCTGGACTGCGCGTTAAACGGCACTGTATTTTTTTTTTCAGTGAAGTCCCATGATGGTTGAGAGCAGCTTGGCACTTCTATTCGATGTCAAGAATTTAGCATGCTTTGCATACATGACCCGGCGTAATAAAAAGCTCTGGTGTCTAAGCCCTGAATCCGCTACAGCTCATGTAACGTATACGAAAGAGAAAGAACACGACGACACACAGACGCTTACTCTCGTACTGACACGGCCCATACATGTGTATGGGCCGTGTCAGTACGAGAGTAAGCGTCTGTGTGTCGTCGTGTTCTTTCTCTTTCGTATGTAATGCGCCAGCGTTTAACAAATAACGAGTACCAAAACAGAGGCCAAGAGTGACCGATTCTGACCAATTCCGCGTTTCTGCCGGGTAGCTGTTGTCGGCCTCCATTGCTCATTCGCATATATATTTGGGCAGAAGATGGCACCACAAAAAATTTGGAGGGGACACTTAAGCTCCGCATTTATAGTATGACGCGGTAGCGTGAGTTAATGGCCGTATATATGGAATTGGTCATTCTCAACATTACGTTCATAGGTCCCTGAGAGTCCTCACACCACTTCTTCCGCAGTGGTGCAGCGGTTATGCACCACTTCCCTCCTATCGCAGGAGATGCCACTGGTTGGGCTTATGTAACCCAAGTTTCTCTTCTAGAGCAACCGAGCAACGGACACCTGTGAGGGTGTTCAGTTTGCACACAATCCGGTCGGCAGGCTGTGATGACGACACAAGGTCACGTGGCCCAGGTGGCCCGCCTAGGCTGCTTCTCCAGTGAGAGGCCACCTGCGACTCCCTACGCCACCCTATTTTTCGCTCTCAGCGCTGACGCCGGATATTCTGGGTAACGGGGACTTTCGCGTTAAAAGCCAAGCCAACAAATCAACAATGATAATTACCTACGTTACATAAGCGTCCGCAGCGGCATATCAGCGGCTATAGCCTTCGGCTGTTGAGCCCGAAGTTTGCGCATTCAAATCCCGCCAGACGCGGCGGCATTTAGATGGAGGCAAATTCACAAAGTCACCGCCGCGATGGCACAGTGGTTACTGCGCTCGACTGCTGGCTCGAAAGACGCGGGTTCGATCCCGGCCGCGGCGGCCGAATTTCGATGGCGGCAAAATTCTAGAGGCCCGTGTACTGTGCGATATCAGTGCACGTTAAACAACCCCGGGTGGTCGAAATTTCAGGAGCCCTTAACTACGGCGTCCCTCATAGCCTGAGTCGCTTTGGGACGTTAAGCCGCCATGTCCGCCCCCCCCCCCCCCAAAAAAAAAAAATCTCAAAGACGCTAGTGTGTTGTCCGACATGAGCTGAGGTTGAAGAACTCCAGGTGATCTACATTAACACAGATACCTCTATGGCCTCTCTCTCATTATCCCATGTGCAGGTTGTGGACATTAAACGCCACAGACCAAACCAACAACATGCTTTGTAGACAGACACGGTTAGGCAGCAATCTACAAAACTCTGCTAATTTGAACAGAGAGAATATATATAGCATGCTCACACGCTTTTTTTAAGCCTTAGGCTCTTTCACTGCTCATGCGAATAGAGTTTTATTTTTATAAGTCTCAGATGTAAAATGTCTCAGATGGTTTCGTTTGAATCTCTCCGCTAGTGGGACTTACACGTTGCCAATACTGTCGCTGAAAACAAGATAAAACTTGAACTTCGCTTAATACGTAGCATGTACGCAGCATTAATGAGAACTGGGATCAGTTGTGCGCATATTTACGTGCCAGGATCTTTAATGTCCACGTAATTGCGATCACCGAGGCTAATCTGGATGCATGAAGAACATACACATTTCCACTCAGTGGATACTCGCAGATTGCGTTATGGAGTGAAAATCGAAAAGGAGGAGTCGGTTTGTTTGTAAAGGATAACTGGGTTTTTATTGGGCTAGAATTAATTTTTGATAGTGGTAAAGTTATTGTTCTTTTTGACCGCCGAACATGAACCCAGATTTGTTCCTCGGGGAACTGAATTTTTGTAAAAAAATACGTGAATGAGCTGCAGCTTCTATTTGTAGGCGACTTAAATATTGACACAATGCAAGTAGCAAAGAAAACTCTGACAATTAGCTAGCAGAATATGGACAGTTAAGTGCAATTAACGAATACGTAGAGAGAAATATTTGGGCTCTAGGGTAAGGAATCATGAATTGATACAATTGTTATTAGACAGAGGCAGCAATATTACACAAGCGGCGTAAGTAAGGTGCACCTAGCAGATTATTACTTCATATCACTTGTAGTTATGTCTCATAACAGTAATAAAGATTGTGACCCCAGAATAAAAAAAATATTGACAACACAAAAGCTGACAAGTATAATTAAAACACATTGGAATTCTCGTTCACTTTTTGACCACGTCACCTTTTACGCCGAGTTCATTGAAACATTCACGACAATATATATATATATATATATATATATATATATATATATATATATATATATATATATATATATATATATATATATATAAAATCCATTTACATTGTTATAAATAAACACACTAGCCCTAATAAAAAATGGATCACGGGTGATATCACACAGTTGTGTTTTGAAAAAGACAAAGCATCCCAAAGGTGCAGAAAAAAAACTGACAATAAAGACATCAATAGAATTTCTTTTTGGGTTAATTGGTGCATTTCGAACAAAGAAAAGGAGCGGCGTCAAAGCATGCAACCACAGACAAAGAAAGGAGAAGACACAAGCTCTGTGTCTTCTTCTTTCTTCATCTGTGGTTGCATGCTTTGGCGCTGCTCTTTTTCTTAGGCTCAATAAAAATATACAGCTCAATTCCGTAGTTTATGAAACGCAGTGACAGTTAAGTTACG
This sequence comes from Amblyomma mixtum, assembly GCF_055824585.1. Taxonomy (NCBI): domain Eukaryota; kingdom Metazoa; phylum Arthropoda; class Arachnida; order Ixodida; family Ixodidae; genus Amblyomma; species Amblyomma mixtum. The sequence continues at coordinate 326,289,460 of NC_143014.1, read as the reverse complement.
CCAGGAAAAAATACCGGCCGCCTCAAATTGCAGAAGGCAAGAATGGCGTGAAGAAAACCTGGTCTACGGTTAACGAATTATCGGGCAGATCAAAAAGAGCTAGTGTCGATGATACCGCAACAAAACATTTCGAAAAGAAAACATACAAATGTTGTGTACAAAGTTTAATGTAACTTTTATTGCTTCAGCACAAAAGCTGAAGGACAGAAAGGGTGACCAACAATTAGTTTATGAACCAAAACGCGCATGCGTGCACTCAGCATATCTTCGAGAGGTAACCGAAGTGGATATTTGGACCATAATAAGGGGCAAGAAAAAGTTTAAGCCAGATGTCTTTGATAAAATTCGCCAACGCAATTTGTACTCCAACTTCGACTGAATCAAACAAGTACTTTTAAAGATGTTGAACAGAAATTTTGAAACAGCGATAATACCGAGAGAAATGAAAATATTAATACTTAGACCTATGTACAAAAAAGGAAAAACAGTGATTGAGCAAATTAGAGACCAATCGCTATATTATCTACAATAGCGTACGCAATGGAAAGTACGGTTTGGTTTGGTTTATGAGGTTTAACGTCCCAAAGCGACTCAGGCTATGAGAGACGCCGTAGTGAAGGGCTCCGGAAGTTTCGAACACCTAGGGTTCTTTAACATGTACTGACATCGCACAGACCACGGGCCTCTAGAATTGGATCGAGCCCGCGTCTTTCAGGACAGTAGCCAAGCACCGCAACCAGTGAGCCACCGCAGCGGACGCAATGGAAAGTACATAGCCACAGTAACGCAGTCATTCTGCGAGGAGCATGCGCTGAAATATTTTTGCGTAATTTGGTTTCATAAAAAATAAAAACGCAATTTTGCTGCTGCAGGGATTCTCAGATTATATTAGTAGTACATCAATGGAAAATAACATTGCTGTCTTAGTTCTGTGTTTAAACTTAAGAAACGCTTTTGACACGGCACAACAAATTTGTTGCTAAAGAAATCAAAGCATTGTTGGTTTCAGAGGCCAATTTTTCAACTCTTTCGAACTTAATTTCCTGAACGACTGCAATGCGTCCAATTAGAGGATGGCTGCAGTTTCTTGGTTTGTTTGCTCGTTTGCTCGTTTGCTTGTTTGCTTACTTGTTTGCTTGGTTGCTTGTTTGTTTGCTCTCTTGTTTGCTTGCTTGCTTGCTTGCTTGCTTGTTTGTTTGCTTGCTTGTTTGGTTGCTTGTTTGCTTGCTTGTTTGTTTGCTTGTTTGTTTGCTTGCTTGTTTGCTTGTTTTTTTTGCTTTTTTGCTCGCTTGTTTGCTTTCTTGCTTGCTTGTTTTTTTGCTTGCTTGCTTGTTTGTTTGTTTCTTTGCTTCGGTTTAACGTCCCAAACGAGTCAAGCTATGCCGGACGGCGTAGTGAAAGGCTTCAGAAATTTCGACCCCCCAGGGTTCTTTAACCTGCACTGACATCGCAGAGTACGTGGGCCTCTAGAATTTGGCCTCCATGGAAATTCGACCGCCGCGGCCGGGATCGAATCCCCATCTTTCGGGTCAGCAGCCCAGCGCCATAAGCACTGAGTCAACTCGGCGGCTAAAAGGCTACAGTGAACTCAAATTATTAAAATATGTTCTACCCTACGGAAGCAGGCTAGGAACCATACCATTTAATATCAATCAATCAATCAATCATTTTTTATTCAAGACAATAATACAAAACTATTGTCTTGGGGGACGTGACAAAAGGCGGAAAAGTACCTGACGAGGTCACGTATACATGTGTATACGAGGTCATGTATACATGAGGTCACGTAAACACATATACATGTGTTTCCAATCTCGGTGTGCTACTACTGAAACCGAAAATATTTCACTACGCAGATGACACTGCGGTTGCGCTTTAAATTTGTTATCCTGATGCGGGATGTCATATCTTCCAACAGGACATTTCAGTGATTGTAGACTGGTTCGCACACAAGAGAATTTTATAAGTCACTAAAAAACTTAACCAATCTGCTTCAGGAATACTTATAAGTTATCTCTTTGAATAGAAGCATATATTTGCGAAAGCCGAATTGTAATGGATGGCTTGGCCAACCCTTACAGTTGGAGCCAGGGTTTAAATATTTAGGAATATTTCTAGACCAGCACCTCATCTAGAATCATGTCGTGTATGTTAGTGGGAAGCTAAGGGCTGCCGCGTCCATGACGTATAATTTATGAGGGAAAACTCCTATAAACCTGAGAATTATTTTTATAATCAGTCATTGCATAAGAGATCACATTATACGGCACATGTTGTGACCATAAAGAGCAAGCTATTGATCGGGTAGTCAAAAGAGTTGTCAACAATTTAGCCTATGGAACGAAACTGGAACATGTAGACCAACAAGAGCAGTATAGTATTCTGGGCATAGTTCCGGTATAAGAGCTATATAAGTATGAAGGGCTGACACGCTATTATTATTCAAACGGTTTTAAAGAATTGGGAAAAAAAGATGTATGATTACAAAAAGTAGGAGAATATATTAAACCGACAGTTTTTACAAAACTGTGGAACGAAAAGCAGTAACTATGCACAGGCTTGAGCAAAAGCGGAGAAACCATGGCTTCGGTGGCAGGAACGGCAGCGAAGCCGCTCCACGGCCCTGCTATCTTGCGCCGCGTGCTAGCTGTGAGAGTGCCCCCAGTGACGATAAACTCCGCCCTCGCTCTCGCGCGGGTGTCTATCATGCTATCGCGGGTGTCTATCATAAGTCATTAATAAAGATGTGAAAAAGTAACGGTTCGAGCACACTGCCTTGTGGAACTCCAGCCGTAACATTAACATGAGTTAGAGTTGTTAACTGTTGTTAACTGAATTGTGGACGAGATAAAATCTGCTCTCTGTGCAATAACATTGGAGTGAATGTTCAGTTGTGAAAGTTTGAGTAACAACCTTTGGTGGGAAACGCGATTTAATAAATGCCTTAGGCAAATCTAAAAATATTCCAACAACTTGAAAACCAGCGTCAATCAGTGCATGTATGTCGTTAATAAATCCGGCAAGTTGGGTGTCGCATGAGCGGCCCTCGCGAAAACGGTGCTGATGATTGAAGATAATGCTGTGACCTTTAAGGTAGTTGATGACCTGAGTGTGCATGATATGCTAGAGTAATTTACAAATTGTACTTGTTAAGGACACGGGACGATAGTTAATCGGGGAAGCATGATCGCCTGATTTGAAAGTGGGTATTCTCTTAGCTATGCGCCAGTCGTTAAGAATGAGGCCAGATGATAGCGACTGGGAAAATACTACGGTTAACATGAAACAAATACTAGGCGGCGTATTCCTTCAAATTTCCTTATTAAAGCCCAGATGATCGGCGCTGGAAGGCGTTTTAAGATTGTTGATCGTGTTGGTTTTTTAATGAGAGGCTTTAATGAAAAATGAAGACAAGTGCAAATAAAAGAATGTGCAGCTGTAGCTGTGGCCGCTACGGTAAGTGTTTACCAATTAATGCCAAGAAAATTAAAATATCTAAATACAATAAAAGCCGAATTGGGAAAATGCGCATACACTTCTTTCAGCACCCGATGATATTCATCCAAAAACGCACCAGACATATCGGGCGGACAGTAATAAACAGCGACGATAACACGAAATACAGCACCTTCAAAGAAATCCAAGAACATTCAGGAAAAAAAACCGATAACGATAGGTACGGCAATGAAATCCCTTCATCGCCATGAGAACAGCGCCCTTTCTTCGCAATCGTTAGGACAGCGAAAAAACTTGGAATTGAATGCACTAGTAAGAATCATGACATCATGAATAGTGTCGTTCAGCCACGTCTCAATTAGTACAACTAAAGAAGCTAGACATGAATCGATTAAACTGAAAGTGCAATACCATTAGCTACAACACTTCTAATGTTGGTGTATAAAACAGATGTTTTGTTATTATTACTACAATGTAGTTTAATAATTGGGGTGGTTGATGAACCTAGGTTTAAGGAAACGGAGGGAGGACGTCATTCATCGTCATGCTCTGAAACAAGAACGGCGTGACTTTCATTTGCATTCTACAAGTAAAGACCATCGTTAATGAAAAGCTTGTTGAAAACAAGGCGCTAATTATCGCCGTCTTTCTTAATAGATCGCGATAAGTGGTGAACTTTCTGTCGCTTTTCACCAATGGCTTCAGAGTAATCGGGCGACATGCTTAAGTTCGTGTTTTTTAATTTGTAGCCGCAGCTCATGACCATGGGCGCTATGCCGGAAGGCCCGAGTTTGGCGCTCGCCCGAGTTTCATCCGAGTTTGCGATGACGGCAGTCAGTGAACGAAGATAGCGCGGAACGTGCGCAGGCAGCGGACAATAAAATGTAGAGATAAAGCCACGTAAAGGCGATACAAGCGCACCCTGCGCGCCTGTTTCACACTTCAAACACAATACACTACACAATACCAGGCCGCAGCGCTACCTGAAGTTATCAGCGCCATGTCAGCAATCGCGAAATCGTGACTTCTCTGCTATCTATCTGCACACTCGCCGCTAGCTGTTTGACACGCCTTTTCGGGCGCGTCAACGGCGTGTCTTCTCTTTCAGGCTCTATCTGTCTCTCCATTTCCGAAGACGAACAGTGCGCACTAGGTGCACTCTTGTATCAACCCTTTCTCTTCTCTCGAATACGTGAAAAGGCAACAGATAATATTATGAACATTTTGTTCATTTTCAAATTTATTTTAAAATCTGAATCCAATAAAGCGTTGTTGAAAAGCATAGCTTTAGGAAATTAACAAAGATTTGACACTTTCTGCCGCTAGTGGCGATAGTGAGGCCATTGCTTGCAACGTGGCTTGCATACGAACTAGAGCGGCAGCCCACCGTGCCGAAAACGAGAGCTCCTGCGCTGACACGCCGTCGGTAGCGCTGCCTTCGACTGGAAAGACTGGGCAACTATTACACGCTGAATATGTCTTATTTTTCGGTCATTGCCATAATATATTTTATTGTGTCGTATATCAAAATATAACAGTCATGCATCTTCTCGCTTGCATAATACACAACAGCAAAAAACTGAACTGCACTGCACCCCCCGTGTCACTGCTGCTCTCTGCAGTGACCTCAGGTGGAGTTCTCCGCTGCTACGGCCGCTGCCGCACCCCGCTATGGCCAACCATTGCTTTTAGTACGCTCTTGGCGAATCTCGGCGGTAGATATTGGCAAAATTGGCCGTGCGAGCGGCTGTGATGCGCTGTGAGAAAAAAATTGTTGTTTGGCTGTATTCAATGATTCATTACGTATGCCTGTTGTGTGTGACGCCCCTTTAGTGCACTGCGGATGCGAAGAGCGTGCGACCCAGCGACACAACTCATCCTATGTCATCAGACGCTGACTAAAAGCTGTGAAGGTGGTGGCGCGCGTATCTGCGTAGTATTTGTTTACGTCGCGCACTTCAAGGTTTTGCGGACTGGTTTTGTCACTAACGTCGATCGCCGTTGTATACTGCAGTCACATTGCAATAATATCGTTCGGGCAGATGAGGGATCCTGTTTGTAATAATGGAATCGGACTTATAACAGAGAAAGGTGTTACGGTTGTGAAGTACGCAGTGCTTGCGTGTTGGAAATTACAAGCTCTTTATTGCACTGGGACTAGAGCAGCGGCCGTTTGTCGATCACGGGTGTGTTTGACACATTGATGCTGAGCTTTATCACCGATGAAAGCACGGCCAAGCCAAACACCTGTGATGCCATGTTGTTGGAGTAGGACGTGCTCCAAGCACCGGTTCGTCGTCGTGCTCCGTGTTTGACGCCTTGCAAGCAGGTGTGACGCGCCTTCAGCGTTGTGCTGTGTCTTACGTGGTTGCAACAGGCTATAGTGTTGGTAATCTTGGTATGCGAGCGAAGAAATCGGCGGCTTTCGCCACGTTGCGTGTCCTTCGCAGAGGTGCTTAGATTTATCAGCGATGACGTCCGTTTTGCCTGTTATATTTCGATGGTCAACATCGCCGATGTCTGTCAGCAATCAGCACAGCCGCGCAGCATATCTGTAGCCGGCAGGTATGTTGGGAGTGGCCCACCCATAGCGCGTATAATTTACGCCTATAATTTATGTACGGCACGCCGGGGGCGTGACCAATGGTTTTGATTGACAGGTGAACTCGGAGCTAAACTCGTGAACGGTGAAGTGCCCCGAATTCATCTCGGGACTGTCATGGCGGCAGCAGCAGCAGCCTGGGTAATCGCTTCCTCTGACGGCAAATGTCAGTACGGCCGGCTGGACCCGTTTACTGCCTTGGCTGACGACGAATTCCAGCGACATTTTCGCCTCTCCAAAAAATCGGTACGCTGGTTGTGTAAATAGTTAGGCGACGACCCACGCCTGCGGAGAGTGCGTACCGGGCTTCATTCGCTTTCGGTCGAAGAGCAAGTCCTCTGCGCCCTCCGGTTGTTCGCGACCGGCAGCTTCCAGGGGAGCGTCGGCGCAGACCGCTTTTATTGGACGCCACCAAAGCACTGTGAGCCGCTGTGTGAGGGACGTCTCCGACGCGCTTATCGACGCGGCTGTGCAGAAGCGGTGGCTCGCTTTCCCCACGACTGCGGCTGCGCGGCGGCATCACAGACGTCGTGGGATGCGTCGACGGGACCTACACTGGCGTAAAGGCTCCTTCAAAGTCCAGCCCTGACGTGGCGAAGGCCAACTATTTCACGAGGAAGGCACATTATGTATTGAACACAATGGTTGCAAGAATGCTCTGTTTTTGCTTTCATGCATGTCACGGTTAATGGAATGTTCTCCCATTTATTAGTGATACTGGTCCGTGAACTGTGCAGTGTCAGTGAATGTTAAGGAACCTCATATGGTTGAAGTTATTGGCAGCCCTTCACCATGGCAAGCCTCATCGCTTCGCTTCCGTTCATCAGTAACTGAGCAGCTTTACACACAGTGTAGATAATTTTTTGTTTTACCTCATGTTTGCGCACGTAATAGGTGCATGGATTTTTCCAGCTATTTCATGCATGCATTTTAATGGGTTTTTAAACGGTAGCATTTGTGTCACTTGGCAGATTGCATTCTTATGCAATATTCATAATCGCAAGTCGCAATAAATGTTTCACATTGGCTGAAGTGGAAAAGCTCCTGCCGGAAGCACTGGCGTCTGTAAGCCAGGAAAACTGGCAAAACTGTTGTGTTCATGTGGAGCAAGTTGAGGCTGAAGCATGGCAACGCGATATGATTGTTGACGCTGAAATTGAACCGGTTGTCTTCAGCATTTCTGACTCGTGCAACTCTTCCTCTGATGAGTCGAGCACCGATTCCAGTGATGAAGACTTGAGTGGCATCGGCGAACTTGTCTGACTTCGAATTGATGTGTAATACACATGCTACCGAGGAAAGAGAGAGGACTCATCGGCTTGCTGTGATCACCTTTGTGCGTGTGTGGGCGGAAATGTGAAATATGTGTGCATGTGGTTGTGTGTATTGATCAATCTACCGAGGAAATTGTAACATTCCATCAAATAATTGCATCATTGCAATTCGTTGCATCAAATTTTATCGGGCAGTAACTTGTAGTGCAGGTGGTGAGGTGGTCGTGTTAATAGTGTCTGTATAGAAGTAGAATTTGTAAGGGAGTGCAAATAGTACTTTTTCCAATTAGAATACCTATACTGGTACACGTCGTCAATGTGTGCAGTTTTTGGAAGATTAATTGCAGAAAAATACGGTGGAGCTTGAAGCATTGTGTCAATTATAAGTATCTGAAAATTTGAGAGCAAATTGGATTCATTTAAAATAATTTTGAACATATACTGTTTGATTCGTTCGACTAACTGAACAGAAATTTATTCAATTATGCTGTCCAAAAAGTTCAAATTTCACAAACCCCTAGGCATTGGCCTCATTTTGTGTGTGAGGGTTGGGAATGGTATGTATGGGTGTCTGATCTTCATGTCCTGAAGAGGAATTCTTGGTTTGGTGTTGTCTTGCATTACTGTCAATCTCTGGTCGTTTTGGCATGTTATGCAGTGCCAGTGTTGAGGTAGACAGTACTGTATGTTTTGTCCATAATTTTTCCGAGGTGTGAATGATTTCAAGCTGGCTCTTGCTCAGTTGAGTGTGAATTTGTTTCGAGTCAGGTCTTTGTTAGTACATTGGTCAGGTTTTCGTTTTATCAAATAGTGTTGTTCTATGGCTCCACATTTTTTTTCAGTTTTGGAGCACTTGACTGATTGTGTGTTGGTGTACATCCACTGCACGTGTCCTTTAATTTGTGTGCACTGTGATCCATGCCACTGGCTGTTTCCAGAATAAACCATTTCTCGCAAACACTGCGGGGTCAGCATTCTTTATTGTCGTGTCTGATTTATTGTTTGCCCTTTTGAAATATTTTTTCGTAGTGTTGTACAACTTTTTCTGCATTCTTACTTGACGCTCCCACAGCTTGGAACTCTTTTTACCTGGCTGCATGAAAATCCTGCCTGAGCAGCTTCTGCTCTTCTAAGAGAGCAGGGAAATCCAGCCAAGCTGACTCTTGAGGCAGTACTATTTTCTGTCACTGTGGGAATCAACACTATGTTTAAAATTTAACACTTAACACGGGAAAACAGGCCATATCGAGGTGGTGTATGCATGGTGTATGGTGTATGCGGTATGCATCAAATGAACAGATGCATGCTGTTCATTTCAGAACACGGCATAATATTCAAGCGATTCTGAACAAAACGAGTTTTCTCATTCAAGTCACGCGAAATTCAACTTGCGAAGAAAAAAAATGTGCGAAAAAAAAAGTTTAACCATGCGGGATTTGAACCCACGGACTCCCAATTCCTGTCGACTCTCCGGAGCGACGCGCTAGACCACACGGCCACGAAACAGCGCGGAATAGTACACCTCTATTTTTTTTTTTTTTGCGGACTGCTTCCGTAGCCTTCATAGCGTTGCACATGATGTAGCGTTGGTAGCGTTCCCTCGCGGTACAAAGCAAAATTTAATAATGCATGAATCGCTCTAAAGCGCTTTAAATCCAAACCTTGCACATTATAAAATGCTTATAAAGGTGTACTAAGTGCATTATAAAATTCAACAAACCTCGTTTGTCGAGTTGCACAGGCGATGCACTTGGTGGAGCGACAGACAAATGAAAAGTGCACCGGCGGTTGCCTCACGTGACCCGTTCTTTGCAGACCGCCCAAGAAGGCCATGAGGTGGCGCCGATGTGATGATAAAGCACGGAATATATCCAGATAACCCAATGAAGCTGGAGACGTGACGAGGGCGGGATTTTGTCTTGCTACCATTAGTTCACTCATCTGAGGGCGTCGCCAGAACTCGGGAAGATTCCGAGTTTCAGCAAACTCGGGCCTTCCAGCATAGCGCCCCATGACATCTTTGCTCCCATTAAAGAATTTGGCTATGATCGACCTCTTCTGCTCAAAAGAAAAGCGGCCCATGCGATGCGTTCTCGAGACAGAAGCTACAGTAATCACAAGTTTTTCTTTACAAAAATGATTTTCGAATCGCTCAAAGTTTTTCCAAGTTTGCGACTTCGCTGGATCAGCTATACCGTAGAATAGAATATTGGACCATCTAGAGCGATTTTCAAGGGCGTCAGTTTTTTTTCTAGTACAACTGCAAGACACTTGTTACCGTTCACCCCGGACTGAGCATATGGTGCGGTTGCAAATTTCTGCTCAAAATTGTCAACTCACCTTGTCAGTTTTTCTGAATAATTTTTTTAAGTCTGCGTGAGTCTGAACTACTTTGTTGATGATTTTTTGAAGGATTGCATTGATAGTTCAAAATGTAAGATAGAGCCAGCCACAAGGTCAATCTTTTCCTCTAGAGCATTCTGAAAAACGTCGGCGGAGACACTGCAGACTGCTACGTGTGAGAAGGCGTAAGGCTGCCCGTGGTGGTGCTAGTGATCTCTTTTATTACTCCCAAAAACAGAGGACCAGTCCAAGGACCGGTTGCGCTGGCTTAGAGGAGGTCGGCGGGGATCCCTTGGGACGTCGCGGCCTCCACCGCGTGCTGGATAAGCCGGCGTTGGTCTGCCGGCTCGGAAGTACGCAGGAGAGACTCCCACGTCTCTGGGGTGTTTGAGTTGTTTGTGTTGTAATGTGTACAAATCCACACCATGTGTATGAGAGTGGCTGGAGTTGAGCAGTGTTTGCACATGGGGTCTATCTGTTGCGGAAGGATCCTGCTGTATAAGAGGGGGTTTGGAAAACTGCCAGTTTGTAGTTTGCGCCATTGGACGGCCTCGCGTCTTGTTAGATCACGGTGTGCGGAATGATAGAGGCATCTTTCGAGCCGGTAGTGCTGGAGTATGTCCGTGTGAGTGGTGAGTAGAGAAGCGCGTGAGATATTAGTGTCAGAGGAAGCAGGGAGGCTGATCATACACTCTGCTCGGCAGCTGAGATCTCGGGCGAGAGTGTGCGCCTGGGCGTTTCCGCTGAGCGACTCGCGGGCTGGAGCCCAAAGAAGTAAGCGAGAGTTGGAAGAGGGTGCAGTAGAAAGGATAATGTGTAACGCCTGGCAAGAGGTACGGCCAGCATCGTAGTTGCGGATAGCCTGTTGAGAATCATTGATGACGACTTTGGTATCAGGGTCAGCTAGCGCTAGCACAATGGCAACCTCCTGTGCTGCGGTGACTGTTTCTGGATTGCGAATGCTGCAGGCTGTGTACCAGCTGCGGTGAGGGGCGAGAGCTACCGCCACCGTCGCTGGCTTCGAAGGATGGTAAGAGGCGTCCGTATACGTGATGTCCGGACGTCCGCTGAAGCGTTTCTCGAATTGACGTGCATGGTCGGCCCGTCTCTCGGCATGGTGTTCCGGGTGCATCCGTTTGGGAATGGGAGGGATGCGGAGATTTTGGCGATATTCCGGGGTAAGTTCAGCATAACTTGGGGCCGCTCTCGGCGGGGAGATCCCCACTTGCTGCAGTACCGCTCGGCCAGCGTGTGTGAGTGAGAGCCGCTCGTATTGGGCAGTGAGGGTTGCTTCAATAAGTTCGCTCACGGTATTGGAGATTCCGAAAGCCATGAGCTTATGTGTGGCTGTGGACATGGAAAGGCCCAAGGCCGTCTTGTACGCTTTTCGGAGTGACGCCTCTAGCCGTTCGCTTTCGGCACGAGTGAGACGTAGGTAGGGTGCAGAGTAGGTGATGCGGGAGCAGATGAAGGCTTGAACGAGGCGCAGGAGGTTGGACTCTTGCATACCATGATGCTTATTGGAAACTCGCTTAAGGAGGCGTCCGATCTGTACCACCGACTGGTCGATGCGTTGGAGCGTGGTGTTGTTGCTACCGTTGCCCTGTAGGTGTAAGCCCAAGATCCTGATGTGATCTGTACGAGGGATCGGGTTACCTTGCACCTTGAGGTTGATCTTAGGATGTATCTTTGGAGGGCGTCGTCCCGGGGACGGGATATTTATATACTCTGACTTTGTCGCCGAGCAGGTGAGGGCAATTGTCATGAGGTAATCTCCGATCCATTTGATTGCGGTCTGGAGAGTCTCTTCTATCTGGCCGTCACTTCCATGCGTGATCCAAAGTGTGAGGTCGTCAGCATAAATGCTGTGGTGCAGGTGAGGGATGTCGGTGAGTAGCTTGGGAAGGCCTATTAGTGCAACGTTAAAAAGCATCGGCGAAAGCACGCTCACCTCGTAAACGCAGTCACCGCGCGCTGTGACGTGATGTAACACGATGCCACGCAGTTGGCAATTCTACCTGCGCATGGCTCTACGTAGCCGCCGCCACGTCGTGAAGAGAGTCGCCGCCGTACCGCGGCCCGCGCTCCACCTTAAGGGTATGGCGCGATAGCTAATGGGTTAATGGCCATATAGACGCTTTACAGCGCCCTACCATGGGGGCTGCCATCTTTGCTCACGTGATAACGCCGCCATTACACGCTTTCTGGCTGCTCGGCGCCTGCCTCGTCGCGACGGCTGCGGCGTTTGTTGGTTCGGTTCCGACAGCCAGTGTTTCTGCAGATACGGTGTAAAGAAGTGGGAAGGCGACACTAGGGTTTAGCCAGCACTTCAAATCGGCAGATACGGTTATAAAGGAGAGAGAAGACGACCCGAGCGTTTCACTAAAACTTCGAAGGACGTGTGAAAACCCTAATTTATTCACATGGGGCGAGGAAACGTAATCAGGCTTCATGTCGCGGAGAGCCGCGAGCTCTCCGCCTCTTCGTACCATTGAATAGATCACGAAGCTTCCCCTGAAGCTTTTTTTGAATGTTTTATTTTTTCACAGTAATTATTTCAAAGAGCAAGGTATAATGCTCCTGCGGCAGCGCAGGCGCTGTATTGGGTGCATGCATGAAGACATCGCTGTAAAACGTTTGTATGCACATCGTACGGATTTGTTCAGAACCGGCTAACGGTGCTTCGGCAACATAAAATATTTTCTTCTGGTTTCTTAAACACAGAAAGGCGGCAAATGTAAACATGCACACAAACGTAAACTATCATGGCACCAACACAGTGCACCAAGCAGCCTTCACTAGCTGGCGTGCAATCGTTTCGAAGGATCCCTCGATATAAATGCAATAACGCGCGCATAGCAACACGTTTGAGACACACTGAATGCACATTTACGCAAGTCTCACGCACAATTCTGGTATGCTGCACGCTCGATAAGCCGACATGAAAATGCTCGAGATCTCGTTGGTGCTAAGCAATGAGTTGCTAGCATGCGAGGTCACTTTTAGACTATCTCGCATAGACCACGCGGAAGGGACAACCAGCCAGCACAGCCGCCGTAACGCAAAATCTTTATCCCGAATACGGTCAAACCACGCTTCCCGCAGCCAAGTTCAACAATAGCACTAAGACGGCACGTAATAGATGGACTGGCGGTAAGCGTTGTCCGCTCGTACGGCTTTGTACTGCATAATCTACATTAACGGTATGGAGGAGTGCAAGTCGTCCTTTGTTTCCGTTCCTCATTTCGCCTCTCGTGCTTGTGTTACTACTCGGCACCCATTTTAACTTATTAGCAATGCGGTCTCGCTACGCACGCAGAAGCATAATCATCATAATCATCAGACTTACTACGCCCACTGGATGGAAAAGGCCTTTCCCATGTCTTTCCAATTAACCGTCCTTTGCCAGCTGCGGCTACCTTATCCGCGCAAAGTTCTTACTCCCATCCGCCCACCTAACTTTCTGCCGCGCCCTGCTACGATTGCCTTCTCTTGGAATCCACTCCGTTACCCTTAAGGACCAGCGGTTATCTCGTCTTCACATTACATGTCCGTGCCCAAGCCCATTTGTTCCTCTTAATTTCAACTAGGATGTCACTAATCCGCGTTTACCCCGCCGCGGTGGCTCGGTGGTTACGGCGCTCAGCTGCTGGCCCGAAAGACGCGGGTTCGATCCCGGCCGCGGCGGCTGAATTTCGATGGAGGCGAAATCCTAAAGGCCCGTGTACTGTGCGATGTCAGTGCACGTTAAAGAACCCCAGGTGGTCGAAATTTCCGGAGCCCTCCACTACGGCGTCCCTCATAGCCTGAGTCGCTTTGGGACGTTAAACCCCAATAAACCAAACTAATCCGCGTTTGTTCCCTCACCCACTCCGTCCGCTTCTGATCCCTTAACGTTAAACCTGTCATTTTTCTTTCCATATCTCGCTGCGTTGTCCTTAACTTAAGCTGAACCTTCTTCGTTAGCCTCAACGTTTCTGCCGCATAGGTGAATACTGGTAGGTTACTGCTGTTGTATACTTTTCTCTTGAGGGATATTTTTAGACTGTCGTTCCATGGCCTGAGAGAGTCTGCCATATGCGCTCCACCCCATTTTCATCCTTCTAGTTATTTCTCTTTCATAACCCGGATCAGCGGTCATTACCTGCCCTAAGTAGACATATTCCCTTACTGCTTCCAGCCCCTCGCTAACAACTGCGAACTACTGTTCCCTTGCTAGACTGTTGAACATTACTTTGGTTTTCTGCACGTTAACTTTTAACCCACCATTCTGCTCTGCCTTCTAACTCATTGATCATGCTTTGCAAGTCATGTCCTGAGTGACATAGCTACCCAATGTCATCGGTGAATCGCAGATTACTTACATTTTCTTCAATAACCCTTATCCCCGACTGTTCCGAATTCAGACCTCGGAATACCTCTTGTAAACAGGCGGGGAATACCACTGGCGAGATCGTGTCTCCCTGCCTGACACCCTTCGTTATTGGAGCAATAAGACAGCTGTGCAGTCGTTACAGCTATCTTCCAATATTTGCACACAATACTCTTCTACACCCTGATTCCGCAGTGCCTGCATGGCAGCAGAGGTTTCCACTGAGTCGAATGCTTTCTCGTAATGAATGAAGGATATATATATGGGTCGGTTATATTCTGCGCAATTCTCTATCACCTGACTGATAGTGTGAATATGGTCTATTCTCGAGTACCCTTTGAAAGCCTGCCTGATCATTTGGTTGATCGAAGTCTAAGCTTGTCCTGACTCCATTGGCGATTACCTTAGTAAATACTTTCTGGGCAACGGACAGTAACCTGATCGGTATGTAATTTATAAGTCCTTGATGTCTCCTAGCTAATAAATTAAGATAATGTTAGCGTTCTTCCAAGCTTCTGGTACGCTCGAGGTCACAAGGCATTGCATATGCAGGGTGGCTAGTTTTTCTAGCAAAGCCTCCCTTCCGTCCTTCAACAAATCTGCTGTTACCTGATCCTCACCAGCTACTTTCCCTCTTTCCATTTCTCCTAAGACTTCCTTTGCTTCCTCTTTCGTTACTGGCGGGATGTCCCGTTGCTGCTGCCCTGCTGTCTCTGTCATTAGTGTTCTGATTGCATTCGCTACTGTATAGATTTGTGTAGAACTCTTCGGCTATCTGAACTACCTTATCCATATTGCTAATGATATTGCCCTCTTTGTCTCTTAACCCATATATCTGGTTTTTATCTACGCCTAATTTCCTCTGCGCCGCTTTTAGGGTACCTCCATTCTTTAGAGCATGCTCGATTCTCTCCACATTAAAGTTCCTTATGTCGGCTACCTTGCGCTGATATATTGACTTTGATAGCTCTGCTAGTTCTATTCTGTCTGTAGATCTAGACGCCCTCATGCTTTGGCATTTCTTATTTAGATCTTTTGTCTCCTGAGATAGCTTGCCGCAAGGGTGGAAGAGCGGGCTAGTTGGTAGTTCATCTTGAGGAAAAACACAGCGCACTCCTAAGACACGGACAAAGGAAGGCAAACGATACAGCGCTGTATCGCCTTGCCTTTCTTTGTCCGTGTCTTAGGAGTGCGCTGTGTTTTTCCTCAAGATAGCTTGCCGGTATCCTGTCTAACCATGCTTCCGCCTACTTCTACGGCCAGCAGCTGAAAGCAACGCCTTCAAGATTTAGGCGATGGAACAGCTTCATGCGGCTATGTTGTGCACTTACCCTCGCATACTTTCAAAGATCGAAACCTTTCTTTCTAGATTATCTAGCGGTGGCGGTCGTGTCTCTTGCATTCGCCCGTTATGACGGGGTGCACCTGAAGTGCGCCATCTGGTCTAAAACGGAAGAACTGTGCGCTGTAAACTGTCTCCACCGTGCAGTTCTTTCGTTGAGGACCAGATGGCGCCACAGGCACTCTTGGAACTCGGCGCCATTACCGGTTCCGCAAGTTGCCAGCGTGAACACAGCGGCGCAGCTGTAGAAGTATTGCGGACGGCTGCCGAATGTGTTCTTTCTTTGATGATGCGGAAAGGTGGAGGAAGTACATGCTGTGTTGTGGATTGAAAGAATCGCGATGGATATTTAAAGGTGTGGTATGAGATCATTTGTGAGCTTCACTGAACCGGAGTGCACACGGATGTACTGCCTCTGTTTGCGCTCGTTCGCAATGCACCCTTTCCGAACAGACAAACGCAACAAACACATCCACCAGCGCTAGATAGCTAACCTTTAAAAAAAGGTTTCGATCTCGGAAAGTCTGCGAGGGTAAGTGCACAACATCGCAGCATGAACAAGCTGCTCCGCCGCCGAAAGCGTGACATCGTGCTGTCAGTTGCTGGCGGATGCGTCTGCGTGTGTAGAGAGACAGCATTCCTAATAAGTTAAGGTATGTGGGGATTAATAACAGAAACGTCCGAGGCCGAATCAGAAACGGAAAAAAAGGACGACATGCACTCCAGCACACCGTTACTGTGCATTATGCAGTGCACAGCTGTACGAGCGCCGCCGCGGTGGCTCAGTGGCTATGGTGCTCGGCTGCTGTCCCGAAAGACGCGGGTTCGATCCCGGCCGTGGCGGTTGAATTTGTTTGGAGGAGAAATTCGAGGCCCGTGTACTGTGCGATGTCAGTGCACGTTAAATAACCCCAGGTGGTCGAAATTCTCGGAGCCCTCCACTACGGCGTCTCTCATAGCCTTAGTCGCTTTGGGACGTTAAACCCCATAAACCAACCAAGCTGTACGAGCCGACAACGCTTACCCTCAGTCCCTGTATTACACGCCGTCTTGGTGCTACTTTTGAACTTCGCTCCGGGAAGCGCGGTTTTCATGGACAATATTCATAATAAACTAATTCCCTTACGGCTGCTGTGCTGGCTGGATGTCCCTTCCTCGCGGTCCCTGCGAGACGGTCACTATAAAACTGATGTCGCAGGCCAGCGCTTACAGTGGACCTCACTAATTCCCTCCAACGAGACCTCGAGCATTTACCTGTCCGCATACTGAGAGTGAAGCGTGCCACGATTTATTGTGAGGCTAACGTATTTGTGAACATAGTGCAGCATAAACGCGTTTCCATGCGTGTGTTATTACATTTATATAGGGAAATCTTTCGAAACATTTGCATGTCAGCTAGTGGAGGCTGCTTGATGCATGGTGTTGCAGCCTTGATAGCTAACATTTGTATACATATTTATTTTTCGCCTTTCTGAGTTTTACAAAGCAGTAGAAGATAATTTACATTGCCGAAGTACCGTTAGCTGGTTGTAAACAAATGCGTACGCTGTGCATGTAAACGTTTTAAAGCGATGTCTGCTTGCATGTACACAATACAACGACCTGCGCTGCCGCAGGAGCTTCAAACCTTGCTGTTTTAGATCATAGCAACGAAAAATATTCAGCAAAGGCATCAGAGGAGGCAAAGTATTCAGCACTCAGCTCTCCGTCTCTGCGAACCATTCAATGCATCCTGATCCTGAACCATCGACATGAACCCTGATTACGTTTTCACGCCTGAAGTGACCAAATTAGGGATTTTGCATGTACTTTGAAGCTTTGGCCGAACGTCGTCTTCCCACTCGTTTACAAACGTATCAGCCGAAGCACTGACTGTCGGAACGGAACCACCAAACGTAGCAGCCATTGCGACGAGGCAGGCGCCGAGCAGCCAGAAGGCGTGTAATGGTGGCGGAATCACGTGACCAAAGATGGCAGCCTCCATGATCCGGCACAGTAAATCGCCTATATGCAGAATTGGTTCATTGGTTTATTGGGGTTTAGCGTCTCAAAGCAACTCAGGCTATGAGGGACGCCGTAGTGAAGGGCTCCGGAAATTGCGACCACCCGGGGTTCTTTAACGTGCACTGACGTCGCACAGTACACGGGCGTCTAGAATTTCACCTACATCGAAATTCGGCCGCCGCGGCCAGGATCGAACCCGCGTCTTTCGGGCCAGCAGCCGAGCGTCGTAACCACTGAGCCACCGCGGCGGGGTCCGTATGCAGATTCGGCCTCTCTACATAACATTCATAGATCTCTGGGAGTCATCATACCACTCCTGGCGCAGTGGCGCTGCGGTTAAGCAGTGCGTCATTGCCCTGGGGTGGCAGGTAATGCCACCGGTTGAAATTTTGCGATCATGGTTGCTCTTCCCTACCAACCTCGTGTGACCAATCATTAGTTTTGTCGCCAGCTGCCAGGTTGCATGAGGATGCCATCTGTTACGGGTACCATCGATTATTATCACACAACACACACACACATACACACACGCTCGCGCGCGCGCGCGGGTGCTCACCTCTACACGGGTGCTCACCTCTACACGGGTGCTTACCTCTACACGGGTGCTTACCTCTACACGGGTGCTTACCTCTACACGGGTGCTCACCTCTACACGGGTGCTCACTCTACACGAGTGCTCATTCTACACAGGTGCTCCCTTCCCCAAGGAGCTACCAGATGATGACAGCAGCCTGCTTCTGTCATTATTATTATTTTTGAGCATTCACCGCTGTGTTGCTGAGCGTTATATGTGAGGATCTTAAAGTTTCGTTCGCGCAGAGAGGCGTCATTTTCATTTGTGGTTCACCTTGAGCAGTCCGTTTTGGCACTGTGCCGCCGAGGGCAGTTTCCGATGGGAAAAAGACGCTTAACCGCGTAGGATATAGCTTTAAAGCTTCGAGTAGTCTCATGCGCCGAATTAGACAAGAAGAGGGCAGCCGGCTGCAACTTCGGCGTCTACAAGTGCTTGAGCTGGCAGTGTTCCAAGAAGAAAGACCTCGCCGCAAGAAAATATAGCAGGAAAGCAATCTTATTTATTTATTTATTTATTTATCATCATGCCCACAGCGCCATTGTCTGGCATTACAGTGGGGAGGGGTTGAACAAAAAGTACACAAATGCTACCTCGTGCAGGTGGTTACAAAAAAAAGATAACAATGAGATAGAAAGAACATGGAATGATTATACATAAAAAATGTCACAGCATGGAAGAAAATGAATTATTTGATAATATGGACACTACTTCCTGCGGCAGCTGGTTCCACTCCGAAACCGTTTTAGGAAAAAAAAGACATTTTAAAAAGGTCAGTCCGGCATCTGTATTCTTTAACTTTGAGTGGATGGTCTCTTCGTAAAGACACGTAATCAGGGTTGGCTATATATTTGGTTTTGTCTATTCCAGTACTAGAATGAAATATGTTATGAAATAACATTGAATTGTAGACACCAGATACAGATGGAACTATGCAGATAGTGCTTATGGTGCTCGGTTGCTGATTCTAAAGGCGCTGGTTCGATACCGGCCGTGGCGGTCGAATTTCGATGGAGTCGAGGTGCTAGAGGCGTGAGTACTGCGCGATGACAGGGCACGTTAAAGAACCTCAGGTGGTTGAAATCTCTGGAGCCCTTCACTACGGCGTTCCTCATAGCCTGAGTCGCTTTTGGTAGTTAAACCTCATAAACCAAACCAGAAAAAAAATGCGCTAGATATGGCGTCAAACTGTAATGGAGAATAAAGTTTCCCCACAATGCAGCTTGAAAGCTGACCTGAAAACTTCCGCTTTCGGGTGAGGGCCGTACCCCACTAGAATTTTAAAAAAAAGTGAGGCTCTTACCCGCATATATACGGTAACTCTAAATACATCATATAGTAGTGCTATACAGATGTGAGTGCTCGACATGATTGTAAGTGAAGCTACGCTGACTTTTTGATACAATGAAATATGCAACATTACTCCAGTGATCTCTGTTCACCAAGGGCCAACCATAAATATACCGAACGCAATGCAATTGCCTCTAAAGAGTTTCTGTGGCGTGCAGCTATTGTCTGCGTTGTTTAATCCTTAATTGAGTTGAGCAAAGTCTAACGCGTTTTAAGGGCGTAATTACTCACCAGCGTCCATCTAAGTGCAGCCATACGACTGCAAAGAAAAGCTATGCAGCTTTCGCAAAAAATTTCTAGTTGAGTAAAAAGATTCTCCTATAGAAAAGAATATAATAGGCGTGGTGTCAAAAGGCAGTATAAGAGTCGAGTGGGTTAATACATAAAGGTAAAAAAAATATCCCTGATGAAGTCAAGAAGAAGGAATGGCGGTGGCATGCGGAGAAAAGACAACCATCTGGTAAAGAAGTGGATGCCAATGGAGGCCGAGCGCAGCAGGAGGGCGTCGACAATGTGTGGGTCGATCAGGTTAGGCGACTGGATGAGGCCAGTTGGCACAGGAGAAAATTAAGTGGGTTTCTTTGGGAGAGGTCGTTGTCCTGCAGTCGACATAATTTCGGTGGTGGTGACGATCGCGATCATTTCAGCGATGAGGCCTGCTTTCGAGACAAAAGAGTAGAACACAGCACCTATACAGCACAGACCAAAACACGACGTTGGGGCTCTTTAGAACAGCTTTCGGCTTCTCAGGTATAACAGCTAACGTTCTTAGAAAGCTATGCAAATTAAGCAAGGCTCGAAAAATAACTTTCCTACAAAGTAGTTTTCCTTCTTTTCTTAATTTACGGCAGAGCATGCATGTAAACAGTCAATGCTTTGTTTGGTCTGAACTTAATCACCCATGTCTGCATATCTGTTTGCTGTGTTTGAAATAAAATCTTTGATTGTTTACTTTCACCTTGCAGCGCTACTTCATGATTGCTTGTATTGCCTTTTGTCGTTCTTTTTTTCCTGTTTAATGAACTATGCTATTGTTGGTCTGCAGTGCTAGTGCCGAAATATGGGGGTCCGTGGCTGTGGTATCTATTCAAGAACCAATATTACACGGGCCCCTTGTACATCTATACGATGTAATCGGTATTATATATTGTCCTAATAAATGTTGTTATTAATAATTTCTAAGCGTGCTTGAAGCAGCGCAATAAATCTAGAACACAGAGGTGTAGCTTGCTTGCCCAGGACTGCGCGTTTACTTGTGGTCGTTTACTTTTCTAAGTGAAAGCTTGCATAAGTCTCGTGTCTGAGAAGAACTTCGCCAGTTCGAAAGATAACACTGGACAAATAAAGCTATCGAGTATATGCAGGGCGTCACAGCTAGCGTGAGCGAGAATCTTAAAAAGGCACTGTGCATAGTACCGTCCGACGGCACAAATAGAGAGCTTTAAATGTTCCGTTGGACGACTTAGCAAGAGCGCTTTTTATTTCTCTCCGAAATTTTCAGCAGCAAATTGTCCCGAACCCTTCATTACTGTTTGCTGGGCTTCTATGTGCTTTGCTCCTGCTGACTGTCATTTCCTTGGCTCAATGTGAAATTTAGTCAGGGGGCATTCTGCAGAGAAGGGATCCCACGCTGTACTAGCCTGCTACGCTGTTGCACCAGGCTGAGGCAGAACTCGCTGGTCGTCATACTCCTAGCTGTAATAAAACCCAGGCTATCCAGCACGCGAAAATTAACGATCTCCTGCAGCCGCTAAAACACGGTGGGGACATAGGTCTCATTGTGCTCAATTTCTTAAAGTCTGCCCGCGTGAGACAGCCGCATTGCTAGTTCAGCTAGCTAAAGAAGAGGCCGGCGGCTATTCTGTTTTGAAGGCTGCGTTAATAAATAAGTACCGTCTGACTGCCGATGTCTTAAGTAGCCATTCAGTGGCATAGAAAAGAGGCGTAACAAGTTTCCCCGATTTCGTTTCCAACTAGAAGTCTGACGACTACATGGCTTCGATCCCTACAAGGTGATCGAAGTGACCAGCCTTGAGCTGTTCTGTGATTGTTTAGGCGAAGAAACGGGCGTGTATGTGCAAGACAGGCCAGGCGCCGATGCCCCAGACCACACCACGGAGCTTCCCGAAGAGTTCCCTGCCAGACGGGAATCCGAGAATGCGCTCGTACCCTGGTAACTGCTAAGACAGCAAATTTTGCAGAGGACGGATCGCCACCGACGAAGGCCCCAACACACAGCTGTAAGAGCGCAGTAGGATGGTTGCGGATGACCACTCTGAAGCGACCACAGAAGAAAGAATGAAGGAAAAGAAAGGGCTAAGCCTATCGATGCTAGGAAACCGAGGCATGTCTCCGGAGCCAGGAGTCCGGATGTGTCGCTAGTGGTTGCCGGAACCCAAGATTCGTTTTTTCATTAGGGGATTTAAATTTTCAGACCACGTGCCTGGTGAAGCCATATCCAGGAGGCATGGAGTTTAATGACAAGCCCTGCTGTGTTCTAAGAGTCTGCGGCCGCAACCTTCATACATAACTGCAGACGGATTTGTGTGGCAGTGTGCTTGGATTAAGCATGTCGCCCGGGTGAGGATAGAAGGTCTGCTCGGCTCTTTCAGCAATGAAGCGCTGATATCCCGAAACCTGAGACTGCGGTATCTACGCAATTCTGTATAGAATCGAGCGGATACTTCAAGAAAAAGGATGCTATTTTCGACTATCCAACCGTCCAGGTGCTCACTCACAGTACTGCGATTTAAGAAAATCGAGAATAGCGAGAACTCACTTCTATTAGATTGGGTTGAGGTGCAGCCATGGAGTGTTTCTACAGATTATAATACATAGAGCTTGTGTGATAAGGTCGCATATCCTTGCTCCGAGTTTGAAGCACCTACTTCTGAGAGTAAGCGTGAACGGGAAGGTGAGTCAACTAATGTGCAGTAAGGCTGGGAACTTTTGCTGGACCTGGAAAATGCCGATTAAAACTCAACTGCAACACAGAAAACAGTGGTTCACTCAAAAGCGGCACGCAGCTCGATAATCAACACCAACTATCCCGACACGCAGCAAGCGGCGTTTTCATAGAGCCACGCGTCATTCAGGATGTGAAACAGAACACCGCTGGTCGCTAATTGCGCAGAACGCCATGCGAAATCGGGAAGTGTCCGTAGCTACCCCTGCTTGGATTGCTTAGGCGCAAAATACCTCTAGCTCGCACACACGCGCTACACTGACGAACATTAGACAGAAGCAGCTTGTGGTATACTGTTGTAGGTTCTGATACCGCTGCCACAATGATGCGTGCAAGCTCCCTTCCCTAACTTAGGTGACATGAAAGGCAGCAGTAGTGCAAATGCCGAATCAAAGAGCCTCAAATGTTGCAGAGAAGCGCTTTTTGGTTCAGCTGATTCTCTCTGCGCTGAAAGTATAAAGGCAAGCATAAACCTGGACGAGGTTTTCGTGTGTTGTCTTGATGCAAAAACCGTAAGCGCTTTCTCTTGCACAGATCAAAGTGTGGCGTCTACTTCAAGGAGAATAAACAGCGGGTTTGATTGGATTTTGGTAATCTGCATATCCAGAGGTGTACTTTCATAGCGAGGGGTGTGTAGCAATGAAATTTTTAGCCTCGGTACTCCTACTTTTGACACCTGGGAATGCTCTAGGGTTGGCGGCTAGCTGCAGGTACGTTCTTAGCGCAGACTTTAACATTAATTTCCAGAATATTATTTGAAATACCTTACAGGCCCATTGGGCATTGGGTAAGGAGGGCGAAAAACGATATAATACAGTGCATTAAAACTAGAGGAAACAAAAGGAAACATATGACCATGATAAAAAAGAAATAAATCTATACAGTGCATTAATAACCTAAGGAAACAAAAGAGAAACATACAGTCATAATAAACAATATATCAACAAATTAGTGGAGAAGAAGAAACGACGCGGAAATTACAGGAAAAGATAAAAAAAGAATACGTGCTAAATGACGGTTTCAGTGAAATATGTGATGAGTTGAGAATGGAAAGATTCTAGATTAGACGCGGAAGCGATGTTGTCTGGCAGATCATTCCATAATCTGGTGGCTCGTGATAGTGCAGATGAATTGAAAGCCAATGTGTCACCATATATTCTTGCAAAACTAAACTGATTATATAATCTTTTCGACGTGCGGGATGAGACATCCAGTTGAAATGAAGTAGTTCTATTGAAGTGCGCATATTTGTGAAATAGTGTTAGGACAGCGATGTCACGGCGCGTGCTTAATGATTGTAGAGAAAGATCTGTTTTAATCTGAGTGACGCTTGAACGGTAGTTATAGTTTCGTGAAATGAATCGTGCTGCCCTGTTTTGGATAGATTCTAACGCGATGATCATGTTCTTATGATAGGGAGACCAAATGGGAGAAGCAAATTCAAGTTGTGGACGAACAAAAGTGAGATATGCTAGTTTTCGAATATTAGATGGTGAATTTCGGAGATTACGGCGTAGGTATCCTAATGACTTTGAGGCGACGGCACATATGGATGAGATATGGTATGACCATGAAAGATCTGAAGAAAGGTTAACGCCAAGGTATTTGTAATGTGATACGTGAGAGAGTAGATCATTTTGAATACGGTAAATGGTATTGTGAGCTGTGCAGGTCACCCCGGGCAACATTCAAACCAGATTGATCATGACCATGACATTTTTTGATGGCACTTCGTGGTGCAGTAGTCAGTTGCAACCACTTCATGGAGCCTCTCGTTGGTGTACTCGCTGTCCTGATCGGCCTTCATTCGGAGCAAGCGGGTCGAGGGACGCTCGTGTTTCATCAACATCTCGTAAGACGAAACGCCTCACAGAAAGAAAGGGCCCCGGACAGAATCCGCACACCCGCCCAGGCAATCGATGGCTTCCTCCTAGTTCGAAAAAGTACAAAGGCAGGCAAAGAAAGACTCAACTGTATCTGCTTTCCAGGAAACGTCGTTGTTTGAAGAAAGCTCTGGTGCCAGCTGTCGATGACGCGACCTTGTATGAGTTGATGCCATTGTCCGTGGCACAAAGGAATTGCTCGCGGCAGATGAACAGTAGCAAGTGTTGGCTTGGCTTCTTTGCTGCCTGGCTAGACCACCTGGCGGGTATTTCCGGGAAAAGCGAACTCGTCACTTCTCGGCAGCCTTGGGTACCTGGAACCGAATTCGTGTCTGGGCGTTGTGCGCTTGACAAGTGAGCCTGATGAGGCATTAAAACCGCTGCGGCGTCGTTCACCTGGCTCACGGGACTCTTCGCCTCTTTCGGAATTTCAGTGATGACCCGCCTATATTCAGTGATAGTGTGCGAGTAATGAGGCCAGGAAGACACCCTAATCAGGGCTGTGTTTAAAAAAGACAACAGGGTGAATAGTAAGTCAAGGTATTCTTTATAGTAGTCTGCAGAGATGGCAGCTTCTCTTTTACCGAGAACTGAGCTCTTATAAGCCAGAAAACTGCGTAAAAGTGAGGTACGTACATGTAGCAAACCCACGCGCAGGTTCCGATTGCTGCTCCTTCTCGTGTCACGCAATTTCGAAAGCAATGAGTTGAAATATAAAACAAAACAGCATGGCGAGGATTGCTGAGAAGGCGAGCCGTCTTCTTCATCGAATTTTGACTGCTCACACAGTGAGGCTATGGCCAACGTGAAGTCTTTGGACACGAACAGTCAGAGCGGCAAGTGTTCAGGGGCTTCACACATATTAGGCTTGATTCATTAAAACAGCGCAAAAGACAAGAACAAAGATAGAAACGACACACGCAGCGCTGTTTTATTAGGCTTATTTGGCCTGCCAGACTAGCGGTTTCGTTTTTGCTCGAGCTGTCGAATAGGAAGCATTGCGGCTGCAGGCCTTGGAGAACCTCAAATTAAAAGATGTCTGCTATTTTTTTTCTCAACCATGCATGTAGAGTTGAGAAGGCTGAATGTTTCGCCATGTAAAAAAATTTTGTATGCGGAGTACCAGAATTTGGGGAGGGGCCGCAGTGGTGATACATGACTACTACGAATCGGTTGCTGTTAAACGGCTGTAGCAGTTGCAGTTTTCAAGGTAGATAAAGAAAGAAGGTGACTAGTTTCTGCCAATGCCACCAGCATCTTTATGAGACACAAAGAAGGGGTCCCGAGTGCTTGAATGAAAGGCAGATACGCTGTGTCTGACGAGGCCATTATACCTGTACACTGGTAAGCGACTGTACTTCAAATATCCAAGTGTAATACAACTACATTACGGAAGATAATGCACAAAATATAGAACACCATAGCCTCAACATTTGCATTAACTGCGTGCATTACAGTTGCACTGGACGTGCCAAAAATAAAATGTAGTACAGTGACAACCTCCCACAAATAAACTTTCACAGCAGGTAAGATAACAAAATGGAAGGAAAAATACAAAATCACGAAGCCTTCACATAATGTGCAGCCAAGTACAATGAAATTTCTGAACAGAAAAGATGCGCGCTGGAGTTCAATGAGGGATTGTAAAAAAGAATGAGATTTCATCTTTTGTGCTCGTCACGCTATGCCTCGAAGAGGAGTGTTGAAGTCTAAATATTGGGATTTTTTGTCAAATCCAGTAACAGATGTTGTAACTTTCGGATTCCGTAAATATTTCTCTGAAGCGTTTTTTTTACAGACGCTACGTCTAAGATAATACTGGTTATTACTTCAAGGTAAGTACGCCTCTAAATTCAGACTCCAATCATGGGTTATTCATATGAGATCAGGATCATGGGATATCAGCGGACACTTTCCGTTGAAACAATCAGTTAGTCTTCAATTAAAAAAAAAGAGGCTTCCCTGATCATTCGCCTGAATGTTTTCGTTAGAGCGTATTGCCTACTTCTCCTCCAAAAATTCACCCTTCTCAATTCTTGTTCATGCAGTGGCCAGATTGTTGGATGGTAAAGCGGATGTTAATACTTCATTTCAGAATACATTAGAAGCTTCAGTAAGGGAGGAACCAGCTATCTTTGTTCTCAAGGAAACATCGGTGATCAGAGATATCTAAATGCAATGTATTAATGCGACCAGTCCAACTGATATTCCTCGAATAGTACCCCTAGGATTTTGAGATGGGAAATACGCTGGATAACATAATTTTGAAATATAACAGATACTAAGACGTATTGGTTTCGGCAAAGCTTAATGTAATTGATTTAAATAGAGACAGAAATATAACTCGTTTAACAACAAGAAACAATAAAAATAAAACAACAAAGACTTGCCAAAAAAATGGTGCAAAGTACACGATGCTTTTAGTTTCAGGTATATAATAGCACGGCCCCAAACCTACATAGTGAACGCCACACAAATGGTGTTTCGGCTAAATTCTGCAAAGCTTTAAAAAGACTAGGCTATGCGATACTTCGATTAGTGCAGGGTCGTAGGTAGACGTGTTGACAACGTCATCAACTGTTTAATCCACCTGAAATATGAATTAAGAAATCTTAATTACGTAACTTTTTATAGCGCAAAAAATTTATTATACAAGCTTAGTGCATGTACAGCAAGGGTCATTTTCATTGCTTTTTGCAGCCGCCGCGATGGCTCAGTGGTTATGGCACTCGACTGCCGATCTGAAAGACGCCGGTTCAATCCTGGCCGCTGTGGTCAAATTTCAATGAAGGCGAAATTATAAAGTCTCGTGTACTGTGCGATGTCAGTGCAAATTAAAGGATCCCAGGGGGTGGAAATTTCCGGGGCCCTTCACTGCGGCATCATTCATAACCTAAGTCGCTTTGGGACGTTAAACCCCCATAAACTAAACTAAACTCATGGCTTTCTTCACACTGTCTTCAGAATTTGCTGCCCATTCTGAAAGTGCGCCTTAAACCCAATTGACTAAATATCGAGCTCGCGGAGAATATGTCGTTTACCGCATCGGCCGATCAAGCCGTCCCCTACTACCCTTTCCTACTCTACGCTGTGGGCCACGGTGTAAGAAATATTTCGAATATATCTTACACCGTGCTGTGGGCTTTCCTTCGCACCTGCTCCGCGGCTCTGCCAGTCAGTGGGAGGGTGTACCGCTAGGCTGGCGCCCTGCGACGGAAAGCGGAAGAACTCACATTTTTTGACGTTCTCTCGTTCTTCGTAAGGCGGCGCTTTGTGTACAAAATATTTCAACACCGTGCTCCATGTTATTCAGGCTGCGTGTCAGCATGCTGTCAGCAAAACTATTTGGCGCACCAAAGGGCTGGCTGTCCGTGGCACTGCTGCAGGAGGTCGTTGCAGGGCCAACGCGACTGCAGCGTTGCGGCGCTGGCATCGCTTCGTTACGCTGTAGGGCGCGGGTACAAGGCGGCCTGTTCATGTCATGATACTGCTTTTAGCCTCAACACCAGGATATTACGGGAGTTACACTTAAACTGTTCAGCGATAAAATAAAATCTGGCGCGAAAGACTTCCAGATCACTGCGGCGACCCGCTCAGAAGCAATGCGAAAGTAAAACGTCCGCATAGTTTATTGAAATATACCTGCGCTTAAAAGACACGGACTGAAAGATAGAGACACACACACATAGCGCTGGACTTACAACTGAATCTTTATTCGGGAAACACTGCTCTTTATGCACACCAGCAGCTGATAAAAATGGAAGATGGTAACACCCGGATGATAAAAAATCGACAAACTGTCTCGTCACATGTTCAGTCCTACCTTCCCTTTTGCAAAAATGCCCTTTCCTTTGATAGTAGTGAAAGGGACGTGCTACTCACGCATGCATCCCCACTGTCCGCTATGCTCATGGCTTCAATTATTTCACGCGCCGTTTGGTCACGGTTCCTGCTTACTATCTTCGTCTCGTTATAGGAAGGTACACATTTACACTCTTGACAATGAACCACCAAATTCCCATCGCTTTTCCGTTCCATGTTCTTCCGATGTTCCCGGAGCCGCTCATTCAAACATCGCCCCGTTTGGCCTACATATGCTTTGCCACATGTAAGCGGCAACCTGTATACCACTCCTTCTGCGCATGCGACCATGGGGACTTGGTGTTTCTTTTTACACCCCTTAGTTTTTCTTTCTGGGTACGTTACTATTTTGCATAGGTTTTCCAATTTGTCCGGGGCTGAAAAAACGACCCTAGTTTTTACCTTCGAACCAATTCTTTTAAGATTATGGGACACCCCATGAATGTACGGAATCACCACCGTTTTCTCCTTTTGTTTTTCTCCCTCCTTGCTAGGCACCGTACCCTTTTTGCCAAATTTCTTGAGCATGCTTTTTGCCACCGACACTAAAACCTGATCCGGATAGCCTGCTTCCCTTAGCCTCACCACCTGCTGCTCAAAACTTTCTTTGACTAATTCCGGGCAAGATTTCTTCAACGCATTTTGAAAACATAACCTCACGATTGCCCTCTTCACTAACTTTGAATGTGCAGAGCTGAACGGAAGCAAACCTTTGTTACCTCTAGGCTGGTACATCCAAAATGTCCCATCAGACGCCAGTGACAGCTTGATATCGAGGAAGCGTATCGTGCCTTCGTTCATTTCTTCATATGTGATTATTAGTGGGTTAAGGGTTTTACTAAAAACAGCAAGTAGCTCTTGCACAGCAGAGTCATAAATACCGTCAAGGTGATTAAAGACCACTAAAAAGTCATCCACAAACCGGAACACTTTAACGCCAACAACTTTGTTTTGATCTCGCAACAGGATAGCCAACTTTCTGTCACACTGGGCAAGGAAAATGTTACTTAGAACTGGCGCGATACACGACCCGATGCAAACACCTTTCTTCTGCCGATAAACCGCATCATTCCAAGTGACGCACGTGGCAGCCAAATAGAAGGACAACATTTCCAGAAAATTGCTCACGCACATTCCCGTTTCATTTTGGAATGCTACACTTCCAAACTGATCAATGCAATCAGCCACGCATTGAAGCAACTCCTGATGTGGCAAGGAATAATATAGATCCTTTATATCAAACGAGCACGCCATGAACCGACTGTCTTTGTGATTGTCCAGAAAAGTTATAATCTGTTGGGAATCCTTCACCAAAAACGGATCATCGATACTCAGTAGGTTGAGCTTGCCTTTAAGAAATTCAGCAATTGACTTTTGCCATGTTCCCGACTCAGATACGATAACCCTTAGGGGACAACCAGGCTTGTGGGTCTTAGCCGTAAACATAAATTTCAGGCTATTGCATTCACTCTTGTCTATACTTGAAACGAGTCTAGTTAATTCCAGTTTTTCACATAGTTTCTTCCCCTTTGCTTTCAAGCTGCGTAAGGAATTACGGGGAAGTTTCTCAAAAACTGAATTCACAGCCTCCAAAGCTTTTTTACCAAACATCTCTTTCGTTAAAACAACGAAACCACCGTCCTTGTCCGCAGTAAGTAAACATAAAGAGTCATCCCGCAGCACTGAAATAACCCGCCCTATTGGAAGACTGGTTTTCGCAGGCTTACATCTTGAAAGAACGTCCACTCCCTCCGATATGCATCGTTCACTCTCGGACGCTGGAGCGAACCTTGCAACTTGGCGCACGAGGGACAGCAGCTCAGGCGCGGTCTTCCGTGGTTCCACGGCGAACTTGGGGCCAAGTGAGAGCACCCGCTGCACATCCTGAAGGAGCACCCGCTGCACATTGGTGAAGGATTCCCAACAGATTATAACTTTTCTGGACAATCACAAAGACAGTCGGTTCATGGCGTGCTCGTTTGATATAAAGGATCTATATTATTCCTTGCCACATCAGGAGTTCCCAGGTAGCACACGACGGCGGGCCAATATTGGAAATCCACTGGCAAAGCGTGGCCCTAACTAGGCCCAGAGTTGCCAGTGAGCATCCGATATTGGTTGTGCCACTCCTTAGCACATCCAACAATGGCCCTGTTTGTCCGTCGCTTTACCAGTATTGGCTGAGCCCTCATTAGATCCTGGCTATCATGGGCCAGGTTAGCCAGGATTGCCCCACTGTTTGCCATTGCTGGCTGTGCCATCATCGAATCATGGCTATCATGGGCCATGTTAGCCAGTGTTGTTCCACTCTTTGCCAGAATTGGCTATGCCATTTCCGGGAGCTGGCTATATTGGCCTAGGATTACCACCGCTTATCCAGTGTTCAAAGTATACTGGCAAACGTTGGTAAACATTGTGTCATCCATTAAAATGGGTTCAAAATTAATTTTATTGTCGAGTACCATATCGGCAGTTCATAATTTTCGAACGCGCTAAAACATGCGAGTTCAAAGATTTGGTTTTATTTATTATTATATTTTAAGCGAACACTTTTGCAGTTTGTGAGCAAAGCTACCCATGATTCCGTTGGAAAAACTGCACTCTGGTTGCGCAGTGAGCAGCAATAATACGTTTAGAATTGCGATCGAAGTCCTGTTGATCAGAATTAACGTTCTGATTACACCCGAGACGCCTTCAACAAAAATTGTGAACAGGTGCCTTCAACAAAAATCAAATAAGTTTCATTTTATTAAATTTTTGGAATAAAAAATCACTTTTTTTTATTCGCTCTAGGAATTCACTGCCGCAGTGCGCAGCTGGTGTCTGCTTCAGGGAGATCGCGATACAAACGTAATAGATTAGCGCAAGTGCATTCGCTAAACCGAAATTGTGCTCAGTTTTGGCAACGTCCAGAAACGAAGCAGTCGCCTCGTAATTTTGAATTATGCGTTGCGCTCGTGAAATATTAGGCGGGTGCTTCATAAACGCACGCGGACACGTGCTAAGCGATTCCTACGCTTCCCTACGTCGTGCCCTGTGATTGCGCCTTTCCCGTGTTTTCTGATTTGCTATTTCCTTCCTTTTCTGCAAATCGTTGTGTTGGAAATTGTTGTTTTTGACCATTTTATTCTTCTGTTGCGTAATTTGCATTGGGGGCAATATAGCTCTTGCTCACGTCCTTGCATATTTACTCGCAAGTTTTTTTTTTCTTTCGAACATGACCTTTATTGATGAAAACCGTCGAAAGTAGTTGCGAACCACAATTCAACATTCCTTTGTTTGTTTTTGCTTTTTTGCGCGAAACTTCCACACCAACAAACAATTTGAGGATTCTTCGACGACCACTGAATAAATGGACTGACAACTGGCGTTAGACGCATGTTAACCTAGCTTGTTTGGCGCATGTACGGTACATGAAACTATGAAAGAGCGCGCATTCTGCTTGGATATTTTTTTCGCTTTATATTTTTGTTATTATGTGGTAACATTTTAAGCTATCTTGAACTAACAGAAGCCACATCATACGGCCCCACAAAATACGCGAGTGTCTCAAGTCGTTTTGGCGAAATGCATCTTGAAGCTCCAAGTTTTTCACTTCAAAATTTTCAGGCTTTTGCTGCAGCTTTGTAGCAATACTTTGACGCTTCCGTGTTTCCCATCCACTTCTCTCTTGTAGATATTCCTTTCTGTACTGCCTGTGGCCATGTGACTCATTCTCCAAAAATTCCAAACCCTTTTCACGTGTTTTGGCTTCTTTCCCTTTCTCTTTCAAGTCTTCAAGTCCAATATCTCCCCACCTGTTCTCCCGGCCGTGCCCTTTTCCAGGTAGCGGGCTAACACCCCACCCCGCGAAGCGCTATTTTTTCTTTCTGGTTGTCACTTTCTCAAACCTGTTTTCCCTCGCGCTCAGCTACGCGCTTCGCTGTTCCTCCACCTCCCTGTCTCCACCTTTCAGCTCGAGGACTTTTCTCGGAACCGCAAAACCTGTGTAAAGGAAAATTCCTCTCTCCCCTCCTGCCCACCCCCCACCCCCCACACCATCGTCTCCACTGCTCGTCTTGGAACCGCGCGACTCATCACAATAAGACATTCTTGACTGCACGGCGGAGCTCAACCACGTGCAAACCAACGCGACGAAAATGCATGCACACTCGAGCTAGCACCGTTCATAGTCTGCGCACGCGAAAAGCCACACTCATATATTAGGAGAGCTCCGACGCTGTTCGTACCGCCTGCAAGATCTTTTGTAAGTACTAAAACTCTTTTATCTTGATATACGTCTGGAAGTTAAAGTGGTTTTTGTAGTAAATGTTGCTTTGACTACATGCGCCTTTATTTTTTCGGCAGGAGAAGAGAGCGAGCCAAAAAGCACGAGGACGACTTCTGTGTGCCCACTCTCATTGCGAAATGGCTTGCTTGACGTCGTGCGCAGTGGAATTGTGGCCGAATGGTGAGAATTTAATTTTTCGTCTTTGGTGAGATGAACTCACTAAAGATTCACTACTTTGGCTAACAGCGGGTTTGAACTCATATGAATTGAGATAGGATGCATTCGGGAATATGTCCTTTACCGCTTATGCACGACGGAAATCAGAACCGCTTAATTAATTTTCCAGTGCAGACTAGTTGGTAAGGATATGTGTAATACTTCCGTAGTGTTTCTTTTTGCCTTCTACTCTTGCAGACTCAATAGAAAATCCGCAATTACTGGTTAAAGCTTTTGCCCAAGTTCTCTCGCAATGAAAAAGGGCATTACTCTGGACTATCAGACTAGTATTTTTGTGTGGTTTTCAAGTTGCAGTTTCGAATCCAACTATAGCATGCATGCGAAGCAACTAAGGTAAAACAAAGGTGCCCTGAGTTCCTTGCGTTCAGCGTATTTCGTCAAAAGTCGCAAGCCGCATTTTTGACCCCATTAAATAAAACTAATCAAAAATGTTGTTTTGACGTCCATGTGGAAGAGACGCTACAACCTGTGCATATTTACTGGAATAAAAAATTACCTCGCAATTTAGAGACACAAGTTATGATATTAAAACAAAATAATACATTAATCTGTTTTCAATATCACATTAATTTCCTTATCTCGCATTGAATATATTTACTGGGAGTGCGACACGACGCATTAAACTAAATTAAACCATTTGGTGTAAGGGAAGTTTAGTAAATTAAATTCCACTTTGTGCAACTAATGTGGGGCTGGTTCTTAAGAATAAATTAAAAATTATCCTGTAAAATATGTTGCTAGTGTCTTCACGATTACTGTGTTTCACAAAATTCGGTGTTATCTTTGTTATGTTTGTTTTTGTTCTGTGATGGCCATAATTCAACTTACCATGACATCATGCATCTCTTTGCAGGCTTGGCACTTCGTGAGGCCATCGTGCAAGAACTGGACGAGGAATTTGTTTGAATGCAGTCCAGCAGCCCCCTTGCAAGTGGAGTGCAACGATTACTTCGGATATGACTGATCAGTTCACTGGAGGACAGCTCCGTTGAGCGCTTTTTGGATGCCTTAGCCGTGCCGCAGCAGCTTGCCGAGATGCTTTGTCCAACCTGATCGGCACTCACCAAACTTGAAAATAAATTGTTTTCCCACAGCCTCTGCCACCATGCTCTTGGGCCCCTTTTCTTTACTCCCCAGGGTGGCTGGTGGTAGCGCAAACCATCCTGTGTGCGCTAGAAGCGTGATTCTTGTAACTCAAAGCAATAAACGGGTCTTTTTTCTGGAATTCTTTCGCACCCTCATTTATGAATATTTGCTAGGTAGAATGTTATGTATGTACATCTATCCACAGTGCCGGTCATTGGCGAGTGGGTTAATTGCATGTGCCAGCGTTCGAAAGCTGGATGCCATTATTCGAAAGCTGGAAACCATTATTCGAAAGCTGGATGCCAATATTCGAAAGCTGGAAACCATTATTCGAAAGCTGGCTACCAATGTTTGAAACTTGGCTACCAATGTTTCAAAGTTGGATGCCAGTATGAGACCTTTGCTGGTCCATGCTGCAGAACGAACATCGGGACTGCGTTGGCCGCTTGATCGGCCGAGCGTTGGCCCAAAACTGGCATGAAAGTAGGGCCAATGTGTGAAGTGGTAGCGCTCGGCCCAAATGCCAGTGTAGGACCGATGTTCGTGCCAAGTTTTGCCAACACTTGCGCGACGTTCGGCCAATGTTGTTGTGCTGCCTGGGTTGCTTCAATGCGTGGCTGATTGCATTGATCAGTTTGGAAGTGTAGCATTCCAAAATGAAACGGGAATGTGCGTGAGCAATTTTCTGGAAATGTTGTCCTTCTATTTGGCTGCCACGTGCGTCACTTAGAATGATGCGGTTTATCGGCAGAAGAAAGGTGTTTGCATCGGGTCGTGTATCGCGCCAGTTCTAAGTAACATTTTCCTTGCCCAGTGTGACAGAAAGTTGGCTATCCTGTTGCGAGATCAAAACAAAGTTGTTGGCGTTAAAGTGTTCCGGTTTGTGGATGACTTTTTAGTGGTCTTTAATCACCTTGACGGTATTTATGACTCTGCTGTGCAAGAGCTACTTGCTGTTTTTAGTAAAACCCTTAACCCACTAATAATCACATATGAAGAAATGAACGAAGGCACGATACGCTTCCTCGATATCAAGCTGTCACTGGCGTCTGATGGGACATTTTGGATGTACCAGCCTAGAGGTAACAAAGGTTTGCTTCCGTTCAGCTCTGCACATTCAAAGTTAGTGAAGAGGGCAATCGTGAGGTTATGTTTTCAAAATGCGTTGAAGAAATCTTGCCCGGAATTAGTCAAAGAAAGTTTTGAGCAGCAGGTGGTGAGGCTAAGGGAAGCAGGCTATCCGGATCAGGTTTTAGTGTCGGTGGCAAAAAGCATGCTCAAGAAATTTGGCAAAAAGGGTACGGTGCCTAGCAAGGAGGGAGAAAAACAAAAGGAGAAAACGGTGGTGATTCCGTACATTCATGGGGTGTCCCATAATCTTAAAAGAATTGGTTCGAAGGTAAAAACTAGGGTCGTTTTTTCAGCCCCGGACAAATTGGAAAACCTATGCAAAATAGTAACGTACCCAGAAAGAAAAACTAAGGGGTGTAAAAAGAAACACCAAGTCCCCATGGTCGCATGCGCAGAAGGAGTGGTATACAGGTTGCCGCTTACATGTGGCAAAGCATATGTAGGCCAAACGGGGCGATGTTTGAATGAGCGGCTCCGGGAACATCGGAAGAACATGGAACGGAAAAGCGATGGGAATTTGGTGGTTCATTGTCAAGAGTGTAAATGTGTACCTTCCTATAACGAGACGAAGATAGTAAGCAGGAACCGTGACCAAACGGCGCGTGAAATAATTGAAGCCATGAGCATAGCGGACAGTGGGGATGCATGCGTGAGTAGCACGTCCCTTTCACTACTATCAAAGGAAAGGGCATTTTTGCAAAAGGGAAGGTAGGACTGAACATGTGACGAGACAGTTTGTCGATTTTTTATCATCCGGGTGTTACCATCTTCCATTTTTATCAGCTGCTGGTGTGCATAAAGAGCAGTGTTTCCCGAATAAAGATTCAGTTGTAAGTCCAGCGCTATGTGTGTGTGTCTCTATCTTTCAGTCCGTGTCTTTTAAGCGCAGGTATATTTCAATATGGCAAACCAACTCGCCCAACAAACCACTCTGCATAGTTGATCGACGTCGATAGCTGTTCTCACGTCCATGTAATATATCGACGTCCATGGCTATTTTAACGTCTAAGTTTATTTTTTCTCGTTTTTTGGCCTTTAATAAACGAACTAATTAGACCTCATCAACCAAATTTTCCGACATCAACGTTTTATCACACACCACCTATCACAATCGCACTTTCACATATTTGTCTTCAGAGAAGGACATAATCGTGCGGATAAATTTGTGGATGCGTTTTGCTGACGCGACAGAGCCATATAATGTTTTCGCATAAATAGTATTGACGGGTAGGTTCTGATATATTCCTGATTAGCACACAGTAAATATGAGTTAAATAAAGGACAGTAGACCTGCCCGGTCATGTCCTAGTTAGAAATTCCATAAAGCAACACCTTTCCGTCCTTAGCTCTGCCTTTGCCACAATGAGCTGTCATGTAAACTTTGTGACCTAGACCTTACGCTGACCGAGATTCCGTGCACGTTTTAGCAGTCGTTAAACGTAGGTAGTTCTCATGTTGACGGTGAGGAAGTACACTGGCAAAAGCAAAAGCAAGTCTGAGTTTGTTCTTTGGAAAATAAGATGTGAAATAGAAGAAAACTAACTTCGCCGAGAACGTTACACTGCAAGTAAAAGGGAGACTGCATTGCCATGACCACATAGAATACTACTGCTACAGATTGAATCTTCGCTACCGTGAAAGTACGAGAAACTGTTCGTGCGAGATTCATTATGAATAAGCTCCTGCGGGTTAGTTTTCCATGCTCCTTGGACTACCCGCACAACTTGGACCACATGGACTTTAACGGGAATTCCTGACGTAAAATACCTCAAATTTCACCGGCGTTAGCAGAATTTTTCCTTTCACACTTTATTCCGGGCTCATCAGCTAGCACGATGTACGGAAGTTAGGAGTGTTCTCTTCGACGCTTCTCTCAGCATTGAAGAGTTAGGACATGTTATGCGTATTTTTTTGTTTTGTGGCAGTTGGCATCGGTGCCGGTTTTAAAAAGCGATAAATTTAATTTTATTCCCAAAGTGCTCAGCATGGCAGATGACGGCAAAAACTTTTTTTTTTCCTTGATACGGTTTCACTTCGTAAGCCTAAGTTATAGTTATTACCTGCTGAGGTGGCTCAGTAACTATGGCGATCTGCTCTTCGCACAAGGTCGAGGGCTGCATATATTGCTGTGTCGGCTGATTTGCACTAAAGGAGGAATGCAAAAACGCCAGCGTACGAGGCCTTAAGTGCACGTTTATCTGGAGGCCTGGATCACGGCACGGCTCATAGGCTGTGGTGTTGCTTTGACATGTGGAACTTATTAAGCTTTCAATACTGAAAAGCAATGCTTGGTCATAGTTCGGCAGGTTGGAAATTCGGGCTTCTGCTTAAGCGTGGCCATTAGGTAGCAAGGCAGGGTACAAAAAGGCCGTAGGGTTACGAAAACAGTGAAGCCTTATTAGCAGCGAATTTATTCCTCGCAAATAGGGATTTGGAGAGATGGCGAGTACAATATCACAGAATAAACCTTATATGTTATGGGATGCGGGGTTTAACGTCCAAAAGCTACGTATCGGCTATTAGAGACGCTGTGGTGGAGGGCTTCCGATTATAAACTTCGTCAACAAGGGATGGGGGAGGGAGGGGGGGGGGGGGGGGTCTTTTAAGCGCCCGTAAAAGTACACGGGCGTTTTTGAGCATCGCTTCTTTCAAAATGCTTCATCTCTGGCTACGGTTCGGTCCCGTGTCCTTGGACCTAGAAAATGAATGCCGTAGCCACTAATTCACCGCATGTTAATATAAACCTTAACGAAAATGTCAGTTTTTAAGCCATGCCGCGAAAAAGCGATAAACATGGCGAAACCTGAGCTGCACATGCGCACTCTCTGCTACGATCAGTCCTACACAACCTCGCCCTCCCTCCTAGATTCCCCCGGGGTTTCCTTCAACCGTTCGAAAATAAGTTACGCGTCGTCAGTGGCGGAAGGTGCCCCATCAAGAGCTCTCGTTGCAAAAGCGTCTGCAAAAAAAGTCACGAACGCAGATAAAACAGCCTAAAATGGCCTAGAACCCGCTTCCGCTGACTTAGTTACTTCGCCTAAGCCGGGACGGAACGTTGAATTTGGTACGCCAACAGGTTCAGCGACAGCTCAGGACAAGGGACGCGCTCACGTAATGCCCATACATCGGGAAACTATCACCTCACACTTGTGTAACACGAAGCACTGGTAGGGGGAATTCTGCAGCGACTGTCAAACGAAGTTTTCGTATACCTTCTTGAAAACAGAAGTGTCAAGGGTAACTGACTCGTATCGCGAAGACGAAGCTCGACAGCGGTCGAGAAGTTAGTTCCAGTGATAACAGTTGGCGGCAGTGGAACCTATAGGGGCCGAAATGAGGGGAATGGACGAGAAGATAAGTAAACAAATTATCTGACCATAGATCTGTGGTCCATAAATTAAAATGCTGTTTCTAGCCCCTTTTCGTCGCAGTCACGGTTGATCCCCAAACGGCCGTCCTTGGCCGGCCTATGTAGGTTTCGTCATCTCTTACCTTCGTTGTGCGTCGTTGCTCGCACTTAATTTCGTTAATTTCATCTGCTTAGTTACTTTTTGTCCTTCTCCTCTGTGATCTTGGGATGCGTGTGCGCACTTGCCTTTGGCACATTCGACCAACGCAATTCTGTCACAGCCCATTTCTCTAGTATGCTTGAAAATGCCTTCCAAACAGAGAGAACTGCACCTCTCGGGCATTTGGACAAACAGCTTGGCATTTCGTTAACGCCTTAAATTTCAACGCGTCACACCAGCAGAAGACGAAGGAAGAAGACGCGAGTACTGAGTGTCAGAAAGTTAATTTAGTGGTGAGCACTCGTGTCCTTTTTGTCCTGTCTCTCTTGTCGCGCTGCACGTCGAGACGTGTTTCTCCTGCTAAAAGATATGTACGCTATTGAGTAACGTTTTTTTATTTATGACGCCTTTATTTAGTTGTTCCTTCACTCCAGAGATGTCACTGGTTCCGCGCCGCAAGCCGCCATGTTTTAACGTATGAGCTTCTACGCAAAGTACGCTACCACTGTACGTATACCGTGGCAGTGGCGCGTCACGACATCAGTGTGCTACAGAGGAATGTGAGCGAAAAGTGTGCACGGCACCGGCATGACATGGAAGAAGGAAGCAGCATGCACCCGCACTTCCGGGAGCCCACGCCTTGACGTCAG
Organism: Amblyomma mixtum; assembly: GCF_055824585.1. Taxonomy (NCBI): domain Eukaryota; kingdom Metazoa; phylum Arthropoda; class Arachnida; order Ixodida; family Ixodidae; genus Amblyomma; species Amblyomma mixtum. Next base: position 326,250,554 of record NC_143014.1, on the reverse strand, counting down.
CAGCGCCATTGCAAACGGCTAGCGCTTCTCGAGGCAAGTAATTGAGGCGCCCAAAAGGTTTCCATTGCGAAGAGAGCCATGCTCGTGGCATTAAGATAGATAGGCAAGATAGGCCTTAAGATATGTTGGTCAAGCCAAAGAAACCTTGCTTTGATATGGCCTTCCCCAGCTCCTGAATTTTGTCAGTAGATCCGATCATCTAAAATATTTGTGGTTCCCTCATGGTAGTTACAAACACACTACCCTTGAGCTCAAATTAAGTGTCTTGTTGAAACTTTATTATTGTTTGAGCAGAGCATAATGACGCTCTCGAACTGAAAAGATTGGTTTTATGGTTTTAATGAAGGTTTAACGTCCCAAAGAGACTCGGGCTAGGAAGGACGCCGTAGTGAGGAGCTGCAAAAATTCCGACCTGGGGTGCTTTAACGTGCACCGACATCGCACAGTACACGGGCCTCTATCATACACCTCTATCGAAATTCGACTGCCGTGGCCGGGACCGAACCCGCGTCCTTCGGGCCAGCAACCGAGCGCCATAACCACTGGGCCACCGCGGCGGCTGCAGAACTGAAAACAATGACCGTTGAATGTGTCGGACAGAATTACATCGCTGTATTCGTGAGCATCAAACGCAAGTAACAAGGCAGCTGGTGAGAAAGAAAACCTAACTTTTTAAAAAGCTCCTGACTTTTGTTGTTCGACAAAGTCTTTCCGTTTCCTCTTTCCGCTGCGCGGACATGCCCATGTTAATGGTGTCTTCGGCGGTGAAAGGTCCGCTTGTGAAAACACAGTTGCTCGGGTCCATGGTCCCCGAGTGCAAGAAAATTTTTTAGCACAAGGGTACACATGTTATATGAAAACAGGAGGGTGTGCAACATTCGTCGGCGAATAGAGCAAAAACATGTTACTTCTCGTTGGTTATAGGCCATGTGTAACGGTCAGCTGATGAGTTTTAGAGCAATATCTTGTCTGTAAATTTTCTTGCGGTTATAAACCTCTGCCGCCCAAACATTTACCTGTTCCAAATCCTAGACCTGAAATCTATGGTACGGTTGATGAGCGTTTCAAGTAGCATAAATACAAAACATGTAAAATAAAAGTGAAATTGTCTTGTTCTCCGTCGAGAAATGCTTTTCTATACGGTCGATACCATGCTCATAAAAACTACTGGCATTTACCTTTTGCAATGTATATTCACTTATATGCGCGTGCCTATAAAATAAGCATTAAAAGCGTTTTCCCAGCGGAGGGGATTTTACGGGCTTGAAGTAGTGGCTGTCACAAGTGTCCAGTTTCACTGCAATATTTCGCATGTCGTAGATGTAGTTTAAAAAATTCGCTGTGGGTTAGCTTGGTTAAGCCCGGTAATTGCGAAAGCAATATCCGTACCTACGCCATGGTTCAGCTGGTAGTCTAGCTGGAGGTGGTGCTTGTGGTTAGACTTGTGGCGATGCATCTGTTATACAATCCAATCCAATGCAATCCAATCCAATCCAATCCAATGTTATCTAATGTAATCTAATCTAATCTATTCTAATCTAATCCAATCCAGTCCAGTACAATCCAGTCCAGTCAGGCCGCCGTTCATGTGCACCGCCGTCGCACACGGACGGCGCGAGATCGCGAAGCAATGTTAAGCCGCTGGTAGTTCGCACAGCTACTGCTTTCTAGCGACGTGAGTCGAGCCTAATCTCTTCAGCGTAACGCCACAATCGCGCTCCTAGCGGAGAGCGCAGGAGTTAGGCGCCGGTGGTGGCACCGCCGCGGCTTGCGACGGTGCGAGTCGGTCGCCCTTCTCTTCGGCGTGATGTCACACATGACGTCACACAGAGGTCAACTAACGGTCAATGGTGGCACCGCCGGGCCACGGCAAAGGCTGAAAGTGCAAGTAATGAAGCTTTCGCTTTAAAAGTATGTTGCCCCAAAACGCTACAAACCGCTCTTTTAGAGCGCAGTTCTTTGGCGTCCGTTCCTGGGTTTCGCGTCGTCGTCGGCGTCGGCCTCGTAACCAGCTCCGCCCCCCTTTCATCCCCCCAGCGCTATCGGCGTCAGCGGCATCAGTCAGTCGCTGCTATCTCTTCCCTCCTCCCTTTATCGTGTTGTCCGCTTGCTGCGCGCGCTTCTGCCCCCATCGTTTGCCGCTGGGTGTACACGCCGCCCCCCTTCCCCCCTGTTCCTGCGAGTCTCCGGTTGTCAAAGCGCCGGCTCGAACTTAATCCCTTTCTTCGCTCCTCCTCCAATGCAACCCCTGTGCGGTGGCAATCAGAGAGCCAGATCGGTGGCGGCGGATCTGTATATGTGCACCGCCCGAGCCGAAATTGCGAATACGTGTGAAAAATAAAAAAAAATCTGTGATAGCGCATACATGTGTTGCTCGATTTCTTTGCCTCAATCTATCGAAAAGGTGAAACAGCTTATTTGCTGCGCTCAAATTTCGCATTAGGAAGTAACGTAATCGTCGGTAATTTTTTTTCAAGTATTTGTTGTCATTTCCTGTTCCCTTCAGGCCGTGGAGCAACACCCACTGTTCACTTAGTAGTAGTTCTTGCACTATGCACACTCGGTATCATTCGCACTGAGATCTTCTACGTTGGAAGGGGGGGGGGGGGGGCTAGGTGCAACAGATGCAACGGTGCAACGATGGTGCCTCCATAACAGGGCACGAGGCCTACAACCGAAGAAATATGGTTCAGGCAACGTCAAGTGTTCGGTTCCGCATAGAAAGGAGCTAAAGAACTGCTTCGTGTAAGACATTTGCTTGATGACAAGAGCGCTGTCACTGCTGTTGCTCAAAATGTACAGAAATTGATAGCTGGATATATACATGTATATGCGTCACGGCAGAATTAAGCAGAGCCCGAAACCGGTACCCTGCCCCCATTGCCGGCCGGATGGTGAAAACATTTGTTGAACTTTCTCATATCCCCATGTACACGCCTGATCGGCCTTGCAACAAATCTCAACCGATTTAGGCAAACGAACGACACAACGACCAGATGATCCGAGAGTGCAAATCTCTGTTTACATCTTAGTCATGACCACGATAGTTACTTCTTTTGCGCTAAGGTGTGGTATGCATAATTTTCTCTCCGGGTTTGAACTTTTAGATTTATTTATTTATTGATACTGCAGGCCAAAAAACTGGCCCTAGCAGGAGGGGCAATACAGTGAAAGGTGTGACAATGCAAAACAACAATAAACACTAACGAAAAATAATGCTGAGTGTAGCAGTGTTACTCAATCAAGTACATTCTGGCACCAGCACAATAACTAACAAAACATGAAAAGCCACACATGTGAAATAACAAACAGGCGGGCAATTTTTACTCGAAACAACAGAACTGTTTTGGGGGGAAAAAAGGCATCACAGAGTGATGAAATTAGGAAAACATAGTAGATTGCGAACACTTCTATGTTTAAGCAAGCAAGGGAAGGGGAATGAGGGGCTCGTTATAAATATGAGAGAAGCCAACAGCCACAGAAACGAAGGAGCACAGGGGAATTTTTTTATTAATTTATTTTTTTTTGGGTGTTGATCAAGTAAGAATATTACTGAATATGTTGTCGCTTAGAGCTAATTGATTAGAAAAGCAGAAGAAAAAACAACCACATGCCGCCGGTGGGATCCGAACCCACGACCTCCGAATTACGCGTCCGGTGCTCTACCTCTGAGCTACGGCGACGGCTGCCAAACCTTCTGCTTTCGGGGGTATTTATGTTTACAAATAACCTAACCTTGAGAGTGTTCACTGTTGGCTTCTCTCACTGCTATGTTTCAGTCAGTTTATATAAAAAGATGTTTTCTAGCTCTTCTGCAAAGTTTTGTGACTGCAATACCTCGACAGGTATAGAATTCCGTTCGTGTATAGTACGCGGAAAGAAACTATTCATATGGGATTTTGTTTTAGAAAATATTGGCGTAAGTGAAAGGTTATGTCTGTGTCTTGTCTGGCGTAAACATAGAGTTTTTACGCAATGAGGCCGCCGAAGTGCGCTTTTTTCATTTATAATGTTATATAAAAATTGGAGACGATTTACTTTACGCCTGTTTTCCAGCGTGCTGATTTTATTTGTAAGCATTATTAAAGACGGGGAATCCTCTCTTTTATATTTGCCCAAGATGAACCTGATAGCCTTCCTCTGAACACGCTCTAAATTCATTATATTCTTTTTAGTATGAGGATCCCATACAACTGCTGCATACTCCAATTTCGAACGGACAAATGTGTTGTATTCTATCATTTTGATATTTACAGTTGCGTTTCTAAGTTTTCTTTTCAAGAACCACAACTTGCCCAACGCTGCTGAGCATGTAATGGAAATATGGTTTGACCAAGAGAGTTTATCACTGAATGTGAGACCCAAATACTTGTATTTTTCCACCTCAGATATTATTGTGTTGTTAAGTACATAAGAAAATACACTAGGTTCTTTTTTCCGTGTGACTCGTAACAAAACTGTTTTGTTTACATTGATTTCCATGCTCCAAAGTTCACACCAATCACGGATAGCATTAACTGATTTCTGTAATTGTTGTCGTTCCTGGAAGAAATTTTTCTAAACATGACACAGCCATCCGCAAATAAATTAACATGGACATCTTCAGGAATTACGTCGACTATATCATTAATATAGATAAAAAGTAAAAGTGGTCCTAATACGCTGCCTTGCGGTACCTCAGAAGATACCTGACGGATATTGGAAGAACATTTGTTTATTTCCACAAATTGCTGTCTGTGACGGAGATAGGCCTGGATCCATGTTATAATATTTGTAGGAAGACCAATGCGCTTCAGTTTGTGAAGTAATCTTCCATGGGGAACCTTATCGAACGCTTTACTAAAATAAAAAAGAGCATATCGACTTGCCTGGACGCGTCAAGATCCTGAGAGATTTCATGAACAACTGACACAAGTTGGGTTTTTGTCGACAGTCCGTTTCGAAACTAGTGTTGTAATGGAGACAGGACATTATGGTCTGTCAAAAACTGACGAATAAAGCCTTCGACAATGTGCTCTAATAATTTACTGCAAGTGCCCGTTATAGAAATGGGACGATAATTGGATACTGTAAGATGGTCACCCTTTTTATGAATTGGAACAACTCTTGCGGTACGCCAGTCAGATGGTAATTCTCCTAACTGTAATAATAATTTTAAAAAGTCAGTTAAAAACGCATATCTGTTCCGCATACCTACGTAAAAAATCGTTTGGTATATTATCCGGCCCTGCAGATTTCCTGACATCAATTTTTATGAGCATATCCAAAACACCTTGCCTGGAAATCACAATGTCGGGTACAAAAGACCTATCAGTTTTATAATGTTCAAATTCATCCAGGTCAGAAAACACACTCCAAAAATAATCAATGAAGTGTTCAGCAATACTGGAAGCGCCTTCAATAGTTTCATCATTAATCTTAATTTTATGAATTGTCTGTTAAGATTGACCTAAAAAACGCCAAAACTTCTGTGGAGCATGTGAAGTAAAGACAGCAAGGCGATGGCTGAATAACTTTTCTCGGGCTGCTTTCACTTTTGTTAGTAATTCAGTTTTCAGTTTTTGAAAGACGAACTCTGCCTACCATGTTTCTTCTTCATTCGGTTTAGCTTACGCTTAGTTTGGAACATATCTCTGCTTATCCACGGGTTTGATGGAGGCTTTTAACACTTCTCAGTGAAATGAATCTGTTAATACAATAAGAGGCTATGTCCCTGAACTTTTGCCATGAAAGCTCGACATCATCATGGGCAATATTTAGGTGTAGGTCTAAATAATCGATAATTGATGCATCATCTGCTTTAGCATAGTCCCTAACCTCAATTCGTTCTCGTTTTCTTATATTGACATTGATTGTTGATGAAAAAGAAATTAATTTGTGGTCTGAAATTCCTGCTCCAATTTCAGCGATTCCTTCATGGAAAATCTCACTGAGGAATAACAGGTCTAGAATATTGTCTCCTCTGGTAGATACAGTAATAACCTGTTCAAGACTAACAGTTAGCATCATATCAATGAAGCAAACAAGGGAAGGGGAATGAGGGGCTCGTTATAAATATGAAAGAAGTCAACAGCCACAGAAACCAAGGGGCACAGGGGATTTTTTAAAATTAATTTATTTATTTTGTGGTGTTGATCAATTTAGAATATTACTGAATATGTTATCGCTTAAAGCTAATTGATTAGAAAAACAGAAGAAAAAACAACCACATGCCGCCGGTGGGATCCGAACCCACGACCTCCGGATCCCACCGGCGGCATGTGGTTGTTTTTTCTTCTGTTTTTCTAATCAATTAGCTTTAAGCGATAACATATTCAGTAATATTCTAAATTGATCAACACCAAACAATAAATAAATTAATTTAAAAAAAAATCCCCGGTGCCCCTTGGTTTCTGTGGCTGTTGGCTTCTTTCATAATCATATCAATGAGTATTTCACAGGAAGGACTGTGCCCATAGCTCCAGTTATTCCATTTTATTTGAGGAAGATTGAAATCACCAGTAATTATTTAGTTTTTTCCTCTGAATTTCAAAAGGTGATCGTATAATTTCTGCATAAAGTGATCATCAGCATTTGGTGCGCGGTACACAGAACAAAGAATGAATGAAAAACTCCTTACAGAGGCATTCAAAAACAAGCTTTCGTGGTTGTCAATCTGATCTAGTTTTCTTATATCAACGCTTTTTTTTTGCTATAACTGCGACGCCACCACCTCGGGCGAATCTCTCTTCTAAACAGTTGGTAGCCTGGCGAAATTTTTTCGTCATCCTGCACCCCATCATGCAACCAGGTTTCAGAAATAACGCATATATGAGGATCATATATACTAATAAAAGATCTTTCAGTCTGTCTATTTTGTTCACAGTGCTTTGGGCATTTAGTGAAAGCAGCCGAAACAGGAATGACCGTGATTGCTATTCTGCCTGCTCTAATCTCATTTTTGTTTCATCCCTTTTTGGAACTAGTTTTCGTGTGTTGTGTACGTCGCCCCAAATGTACAAGTCGTCGCCAACGAGAATCTTATCATGAACAAGCCAGACCTTTTTGCCGCTATCTTTTTCTTCTTTGGCGCTGTTCTAAAGTAGACGCCGCTTGCGCAGCGGGTCTGCGCAGTGATCATTTTGCAAGGATATTCCTGATCCTTTCAGTTTGTGAGCATTCTTCATGAGGGTTTGTTTTTCAGTGTAATCCTGGAAAGACGTAATGACTGGCCTTGCTGTGGGTCTTTTCCCGAGTCTGTGAATTCTCGCTACTGAAACATAATCTACCCCCACCTTATCCTTGAAGACGTCTTGAATAACCTTCTCCCGTAGCGTTATTTCAGTTTCATTAGGATTTTCGGTAATCCCCAAAACAATCAAATTCGAACGGCGGCTGCGGTTTTCCAAATCAACCAGCTTTTCATGGTGAAGTTTAACTAGGTCATGCGCTGCGGTTTAAACTGCATTTGTTTCTTCATTTTCATGGGTCGTTGCTCGAACCTCGGGTCATATTGCATTTCAAGCTGTTCAAACGCTTTTCGAAACAGTGTATTGCTGTCTTCGTAGATTCAAGGCTTTCATTCAATGAAGCGATGTCAGCTCTAATTGCTTGCTGGCCACTCAATATAGACTCGAACATTTCATCAACAGTCGGTCCCTGATTTTCTTCAATGTCCCCACAAACGAGGAGCTTACAAGAATTTAAAAAGGGTGGAAATTTGGGCTGGTTGGTGCATGATCTGAGGATAAAAAACAGCGCAAACGGGGACGAAGCAGAGAGAGGGGGTGTCCCTCTCTCTGCTTCGTCCCCGTTTGCGCTGTTTTTTATCCTCAGATAAGAATTTAAACACTCATAGGCAATACTTAAGCACAGATGTGGGCACGGCAGTAGACGAAAACGATCATCACTGCGTATTGTGCTGTTGCAACTAACCTGTACAAGAAGAATCAGACGCATAGACAGCGATGTGCGCCCCAGGCTTTCGCCACGCCCACTGGCAAGTCCATCGTGCGGTGCTGTCTTTATAGCAGTTGAAGCTGGTGCCGTCAGGAACCTGTGACTTGAAAACACTGCATCATCCGTCTTCGGAAAGAGGCACGAAACTGCATCGTCAATATGGCTTCATGTCACTGTTGTAAACGGCTTGGCTGAAGGCGCAACAAGGAAGCTGGCAGTTGGCAGTAACAAAGCCTGTACAAGAAGAATCAGACGCATAGTCAGCGATTTGCGCACAAGGCTTTCGCCGCGCCCACCAATGTCTCGTTACGGAATATAATATTTTCTACGTTCATATTGCATCTAGTTTCTTGGTGTTATTATAGCAGGTGTGTCAGGGATGCCCGCCGCTAACTTTTACAAATAGGGTTTTCCAGGTAAATAGAAGTTTCTTCTGTCATAGTACTGCCAGTACTGGCGGGGCGTCAAAAACAGGCTAGTCATGTTAAGTAATGAATTGATATTATTACCATAATAGTCATATCAGTAACCTTAATAACAACCATGGTTATTATTAAGCATAGTAATAACGACATCAGTTTTCAGAATTTCGAAAAAGCAATTACCCTCGCCGCTGTGGCTCAACTAATTTGTACCATTTCTCGCGCCATTCGAAAACCGCCCGCCTGCTGAGGGCTCAACGCGGCGTTAGTCGAATCGCATTACTCCGTAACGCTCCTACTGAGCGACAATCTCTGCCCTGCCCGCGCTGCAATTTGCTGCTCCAGCGCAGGCGAGGCAGAAATTGCCGCGTGGTATGAGCGTCATGAAGGGACGCAGTTTAACTGACGTCAGTTAGCACCCTCCCGCAGTCGCGCTGTATCTGAATGGCGCTAGAAATGGCCCAATTTCGAAATTGATATGGCTATTACTAAAAGCCGGCTACAAATATGTAATTGCAATCGGGCGCCTTTCGATAACAGTTAAGATGTTAAATATTAGAATTTACTCAAACTCTTTACTAGTTAACATGATTCGCCTCTTTTTCGACATCGCCAACACGGCTATATCTAGGCCGCAAAAAGCTTCCGTTTACCTCACAAATCTTTTTTTCTTAAATTAGGGGCGGGCTTCTCTGAAACACCTGGTCATCATCGTCATGATCATCAGCCTGACTACACCCACTGCAGGGAAAAGGCCTCTCCCATGTCTCTCCAATTAACCCGGTCCTTCGCCAGTTGCGGCCACCGTATTCCCGCAAATTTCTTAATCTCATCCGCCAACCTAACTTTCTGCTTCCCCCTGCGAAGTCCACATCCTTCTCCGCGGCGTCTGCACTTCAGCAGATGCTGTAAGCAAGTGTTTTATATCGTATATTTCCGTCAGTGCTTTCTTTTTTTTCCTCCACGTCTTTCTCTGGCGCGCCATTCCTCCCCGAGCATGTCGCACCAACTTGCCCAAACATTTACGCTGCTCAGGTATATTAAATTTACTTGCGGCAAGCATTATCAATGATCCAACTGCTTGAAAGGGTGAAGGGCATATGTACTGATAAAAACCGGACTGCACAATCGGCTTCTGTATACGCCCAGCGGTGGCATTTGCGAAACAAGCTCGAGCTTAGACAAAATTAATGGTTCGTCGTTTCGTGACGTTCCTTCATTTAAATTCCAGAAGATCAACATATTCTGGCGAGAAAATGGCGCAGGTTACCCTATAGCGCTTGCGTTGTTTGGCCTTCCTTGCCCGTTATCCTGAGTGCGCTATTTTCTCCATCGTGCTATACCAACTAGCTCAAATGTTCATCTACTTCTGACCCTATAGAGCTGGTTTGAGAGTTCCTGCTCCCCTTCCTTCGCGCATGTCCCATTCCTGATCCTCAACTCGCCATCTTTCTTCGACCTAGCTTCCACCCATTAGTTTGCGCCTATCCTCCATGACCCTCATCTCACCGCATACGGGCCTCATGAGGCTGAGGGTGAAGTGCATGCCTACCTGTGATACAACCAAATGAAGCGCACCTCTGAATGGAGTTTGAAAACAGACATGCCGAATGATTAGCATCATAGATAGGGGGCATGGGGGAGGGGGATCGACACCATGCCCTAGCCGGCACAAGGTGACACTAAACCTCGCTGCACGTCAGTAACCTGCATGCAGGCTTGCTTACTTTGTCGTTTTGTGCACTACATTTTCTGCAATGGCATGAGTCTTTCTCTCGTTAATGTTAATTAAGGACGTATCAGATATGGGCCCCGCTAAAACTTTATACCGACTACAAACTCGTGTTTCCGGCATTTCTTGGAACCGAAGGTCTCAAGAGGACGGTGGGAAGGGGCTGTGTAATCATTAAGAGGGCCTGCTTCGTGTTGATCAGCTTGAGCATTAATCGGGCAGTAAACGGTGATTCGGCGTAATCATTCTCTAGCGTTTCACGAGCGAGCTTTGTTTCGCGTGACCCAGACTAAGTTTTATAACTTCTAATTGTTGAATGAACTTTTTTGCTCTAAAAAAATGCCTGTATTAAAAATATGGCCCCTTTATTTTTGAGTGCACCGGTAAATTTAAAACAAAAGCTAATGTTTATGATTACTGAATTCAATTTGCTGAGGACGTACTGGCTGGCATATTACACGAGGCAAGAACTGAGTGGGCAAGAACAATTAGGGACAAGGAAACGATGGCAATAGAAAACAGTACGCCTGCAACAAAATGATCGATATTCCGGGGCGCCGAGCGCTTGAGCCAACTTGTGTTCACGTCTCTTTTCGCTCAGTCTTCATTTCCCCATTCACACTCTGCGCTTATATTTGCTCTGCCTTTTTTCATGCTTTCTTGTCTCTCTTTTCGTTTCACGTCTAGTTTCGGTGCCTTTGATTCCATGAAAGCGGTTTCCTTTTTCCCCGTCAGCGCAGTTATGGGAATTCTCTCCCTTGCACACATTCTGGGCGCGCAAGTTCGCTTAGGCGGTTTTCTCACATCGTGAAAAGAAACTTGGTTCAAGCACCGCTGAAAGAATTCTTCAGTTCTTAGCTTGGCGCAGTCTTCTGGATTCAAACTGATCACTAGGGAAGCGGTTGCGAGACGTTTCTGCCCATTCCAGCTGACAGCTTGTGGCTGGAGTACACGCACTCTTCGGGGCGGCCGACGTGACGCCGACGGGTAAACTGCGGTGGCCAATGATGCTGGCACTCGCCTTTCTGCTCGCTTCGGTGACCACTCTGGTAACGGGAAAAAACTTAAGCACGTAAGTTGATTCGCATAATTCTTTTGAGCTCATGTCATCTAGACACGTATATTGAGCGATAGCACAACCATAATTTCTTTTCATTTCTGATTTGCGCCGAGAAGTTCGCCTTGAAGAAAATGCAACCTGGTGGTAGACAAAGCGGAAGGCAATAACGCACTGAAACTAGCGGGTATCTTGTGCTTATTCACCAACCGTGTTTTTACCTATTTGTAGATGATTACTACAATTTTTTACCCCTTGTAAAAAACCCATGGCGTCGGTTAATCTGAGAACATTTTAACAAAGTCAGTTTTAGAAACTTCGGAACAAAACACAAGTGTCTGACACCATTGTATGAAGCGGTGCTCGCTCTAATGACGTCGCGTTCCTTGCTCCAAGGTCCTTGTACGCTTGAAATGGCGGCTATTATGTTGCAGATTTTTGCCATGTCCAAACAAAGGCAGATATGCCCAGCAGACATGCGGTAGTACTCGGCATGGGAGTGGTAATGTGCGCCACGAAATAATTAGGACAAATGAGAAAACTAACATATCTCATTTTGCACAAGCTTTATTTGCGGAACCTGGCATTTCAAGAGTGTTTATAGAAACAATTACCAAAAGAAGGTGATTGCGTGTTTTGTACAAAAATAGCTAGGCGCCCTAAATTATTGATATTTGCTACACAGAGGGACCCAAAAATGTTCCGAATTCGGAGTATATTTTTTTTCATAGCCGATGAGCGTCCGAATCTGAGCTCAAAAAACAACGGCCGATTGTTGCCTTCGAATTGCACAAGAAATAAAACACGAAAACGAAGGTACCTAATGATCATTTCGAATAGCTCTGTGTACCTGATGAAAGCGTGCACCGTGGCCTTGATTGTAGCCTTTTTTTAATTATTTACATCAACATGAAGGTCTGAAAGCGGTGCTGGATACTCTTTATCATATTTTGGAATAAATCGCTAGTACTGACGATATGGACACGTGGTGGCAAGCCAAGGAACCAAACGACATGATGACCGATGAAATATATTTTAATGGCAGCGGGCCCAGTGCGAGCGCTCCGTCCCGCGCCACAGCCCGCTTCTTCGTCATCTGCTTTGTAACATTACCCGGGGCCGCGGTGTAAGAATAGGTTTACACCGTGCTCGGGGCCACCGAGCGATCGTCCCGATCGATTACGTGAATTCTGTAGCATGAGCTGGAAGTGAGGATGGCCAGAAAGAATAGAAGAAGATGAAAGGCTTGCCACCACGATGGATGAGATGGTCTGACGAAGAGTTGCCCCCGGAGCTTCAGGGCCAGCGGTCGGTCGCCCAGAGCCGAAGGTCAAGGTTTATAGACTCGCCGTGCTGCTTGGGCGGGGGTGCTGTCTTGGTTGTTGTCGTCGTCGAGTCATAACGGGTCTGGTCCTGGTCGCCGTGTCTTATGTTCGGGGCTGGGGACGGGGCGGGGGGGCAAGCGGCTGGTCAGTTCTGGTCAAGTAGAGATGGGGAGAGCCGTGCGGTGGATTCATGTCCCCTAGGCCGACGACCAAGGCGAGCAGAAGGCGGCGGGGCTCCAGAGCCCAGGACGACGATGAGGAACCCGCACCTCACACCAAATAATACGTGGCGGCAAGCCAAGGAACCGAACGACATGATGACCGATGAAATATACTTTAATGGCAGCGGGCCTAGCGCGAGTGCTCCGTCCCGTGCCACAGCCCGCTTCTTCAATTGCTTTGGAACAATATAAACTTCAACAAAAGACAGCAAAACTAGAGCGTAGAAAATATACAACTGATGGAACAAGGTGCAAACGTCAGAAATTATAACATTAATAGGCGAGTAGAATCACAGTAAACGCTAAGTAGTAGATTAAAGTGAAAAGAGACCGAGATAAAGAGGAATAGGGAAGGAAGGGATGTTAACCAGAAGGGTATTCTGGTTGGCTGCACAATAGGCAGGGACATAAGAGCGGAACAATGAGTAAACATATGAGATTCTTGCAATAAGTAAGAACATTAGAACATGCTAGTTAAGAAAGACATGCGGACATAAGAATAAGGACTTAATTGCTGCCACATGAAGGTGATCCTAAAACTTGGTTGTCACAGAACCATCCTTCGTATGAACTGGTAAAGTCGGGAGAAAAAAGTGAGCACTCTAAACAGAGCGGAGGTAGTCACTAGATACTGATTAAGAGGGGTAGTCGCTGTTACATATTGCTATTTGATTTGGAAAAACAATTAGCAATACCTAAAGCTGCAAGTCTCCTGGAGTCAACGAGGTGGAGCCGTCTCGCTACGATGAGGCACTCGCCTTCGTTAGCAATCTCTTTGGTGCCGATGTCTAAAGGTCACAAATCATATAGGCACCTCGAATTATGAGAATATTACTCATTGGAATCCGCCTCAGCGCAGCCACACGGCTGCGAGGGAATGTCGTGCAGCTATCTTAGAAACTACGCAGTTGTGGGAAAAATCCTCCGGGTCCGGTACTCGAACCCAGTACATCCACCTATTCGGAGCAGTCGCTCGAGCGACTAAGCCAACTGGGGTGGGGGGCAGTAGGCAAGGCGAGACAAATGATCGAAAACACGAAATGAGAATGCAGCAACTACATTTTTTTTTAAAAAACGTCCACGGTGGAATTAATTTCTATACCTGTACCTACTCTACCTTGGGGCATTTTCCTAACTACAGTTCATTATATCAGCCCAAAGGGCAACGCAATCACTGCGACAAATAGGTATAATCATGAATGCTAACTAGAAGACGTCAGATCAATTTCTTTGGAAAAGCCTTTCAAATTCACTGCCGTCCAGTGACCTTAATTCAATTTCGGTAAATGCCCCTGCCAGATCGCATGAGGGCGCAACAGAAATTGTTGAGAGTGTGGACGTTGTGACCGTCACATTAATTGCAAAAAGGTGTAGTGATGATATAGACGTTCTTGAAGGTATTTTAGAGAAGCCTGTCAATAGGTTGATTGAGTGGAAGGTGAGTAAGCTACCTGCTATGAAGGAACGTACAATCTCATTTTTTATTATTGCAAAGTACAGACTACTAAAGAAGATCACTTAAAAAAAGCATTGTTGTTCTACATAACACTGCACTGAACTCTGATTTTTTCTGGATTCTCAGTTCAGCTGAATGATAGTATGTCATTTACTATACAGAGCGCATGTGAGCAATTCTGGCATTTATACGGCCCCTCAGTTTGCACCTGTGAAGTTCGGTTTCAACGTGTACAATATTGAGGACTAGTCTATTAGTCGCGATGGAGAGAGTTTTGCATGTCATCTACATATGTAGAACGGCTTTCAAATACATTTTTTGTTCAAAAAAAAAGGAAACAGTTCGTCAACAATGATCCGCTCACATGAATTTGAACTGTGCTCAGATGACATTCACGTGGAAACGGCATCCGCCTGTTAAAAAAAAATTGTGCTGTTTCTGTCTGTTTTAGTTATGGCTTGCTATCCTAAGTCAAACCGACATCATGCCGTGTTTGAGCCCTCGTAAAAATTAACTCATCGGCTTTCCACAAGCGACGGCGATAAAGCTGTCGGCAACCACCAACAATGCTCGGCAGACGTCCAGTTGACTTCCCATGGCATCGGTGCCTCCTGCTCGTCACCAAATTGTGATGTAAATAACAGTCTATTTTAGGTCACGATTGCCAGAAGCACAATCTCCAGTCATTAAAATATTTTATTTGCTGCCCACAATAGGCACACACGTGGCTTTTGCAGGTTCATTACACCTACTCAACACGGAATTCGATCGCATTGAAGCGTTGCACTTGAGTGAGATTTTACGCTTTGGCGAATGTTTAGTGCTGGTGAGCATCAAAGTGTGAAGATGTAAAACGTAGACGCTGATACCTTAAATAATAAAATAAAAGTATTCCTGAATTATCTCAAGGTCTAGATTATATGAGCTCATACTTCTTGCTGTGCAACCCACCTGCCGAAGACAGGTCGTGCAACACTGCGCCGACCAGATTTTGCGGTGTCGCTTCTCTTGACTCCTGTCTCAATGCGACGACACCGAGTCGTCAGCTATTATGGATCGTCGCTCGTCTAGTGTAATACACCGGTTCATCACGAAGTGTGGCAACATGTCTGCCTCTTACTACACCGCTAAGGTGGTCGCCATAGCTGGGCGTCAGCGTTGCGTCGGCGTACATCAGTAGCAAGTCTGCCTAGTGCTTACACTTCTAAAAGAGCACTGCGCTTATGTCTTTTAATAACACCATCATTCACAGGATCGCTGAAGTAGAAAGCAGCACTCAACTCTCAGTCGGCCTGCCGGCTATTCACCGTGCTACTTTCTCTACTGGCACCATGCCTGTTTTTTTTCCTAATTCTATAATTATGTGAAAGCATTGCTAATCCCATTCCGAGAAAAGCAGGCGACATGTGTATGTGTATACTGGCAGATGGTACAGGATATCTCAGCGATGGCAAGAAAAATTGGGTGATGTCATAAAGCGGCGGTATAACCCACACAGCAAGCCGAGCACCGCCACTTCAGACAATCCAATACATGTCGTTCGTCTATATATGCTCGCCGCTAGCTGACCTCCATGCAGGCCAGTTTTCCCGACATTCGTAACAAAACTTTGACGCAAGTTTTTGTCGTACAGCGTTCCGGGTATGTCATACTATTTCTCGTTCAATACAGCTTACATGTGCTAGTTAACTTGGAGACTAGCTTGCGACAGGGATTCTAACCGACGACATATGCGCCTTCAATTGCATGACTTCCCAGACTGCACATGGGCATTTGCTGATAAGCTCTCCCATAGCTGCCTTGAGGCTGCACTTTGCACCACATTTTGTCTTCATTCCAGCACTACGGCACAGGTAGCGGTGGGTTAGAATGTCCATCATGTCCATACAGTCAATATCAAGGTAACGTTCAGAATAAAAACGGGCAAGACGGTAACTTGAAAACTAACAGGAAGCCATGCAGGTCGGTGCTCACATTGGGGAAGGAAACAAATAAACACTTTTGGTAATCTTACAATCGTCGAGTATACCCGGGGTCAGACCTTAAGACCACAGTGCATGGAAAAAAGTGTACAGCGCTCCTCAATGTCATGGTCCATGGGGTCCCTGTACTTAGCACACAATAGACACAAAGACCTCCCTCTCTTTGGCCGTGGCATTCTATGGCGCAAAAGTTCGTGTTCCCGAATAACTGCCAAGCATGCCCGAGCTGACAGGTTGTCTGGAGCATATTGAGGAGCACACAACACTCAATAAAGCTGAACTTTGAGTACAGCGTGATAATCATTCTCCCCCTTCTTCACGACCTGCGTCACTGTGGGTCCTGACCAGCAAGTGGCTGTTAGTTCTCTTAGAGTACTCGTGTCACTGCTTTTGAAAAACTGCGTTTTACTCAATAATATGGAATTTATATTCTAAACTGCTACTCACCATATAACCACATGCTTGTAATTTTCCGAGAAAAGAGGGGCAAAAAGCAAACAGAAGGAGTAATAAGTTTCGCAACGGCAAGCTTTACAGGGGCATCACTCTCTCTATAAGGCAGCTTCTTGCACCAGCGCAATCAAGAACAACACATAAGCAAATATATTGTCCGGCTTACGGTCAGACTTACGCAGCACAATGAAATTCTACGAGTAGTGTACCTCTTAAAACGCGCATTACTTGGCTTTCTATCGGAACCAGTTCCCATTCATAAAAAGCGGCAGAGAATGTTTACTGTATTGGAATCAGTGCGAAAGCACGGATTTAATCTGCGCGTGTGCGTGCGTGAACGTGTGAATGATAACTTCTGCTCCATTTCACGCACTGTTCACCCATGTATCCTCAGGTGGCACCTAGAAAAAGATTGGACTATGGTTGGCCTAGACCCCATAGACCAAGAGCAATTTCTCTATCTCATCGCAGGAAATGTGACGAACGTGGTTCAGCCGGGTAAGCTTGAATGTTTATAACTCGACTCTATCCTGAACGTCTTCCGTAGTTTATATCGTGGCTGCGCAATTATAAGGCAGCCCTTCTTGCTAATAACCAAGCACATTCGTTTTCATCACTGAGCCTCGTGCGATTCTTAATCGCCGCGGTCTTTATTCAGTGCACATCCTGTTTGAAGCAAGCAGAGGCTACCTAACTAGCAAATGTCCTCAATTCTACTTTTCTTCATCACGCGCCTTGTTTTTTACTCATGTTTGGCTCATTTTCGTCAGAAATAAAGGGAAACCTGTCACTACTGTCTAATTTACCACAGCCTTAAAGAAACTGTTTGCATCGAACATGTTGTTCACTGTGGTTCTTGTACCGCATGCCATTATCTCATGTGCGTGGATGAGAAGCAAAAGAAAAAATAGCGCTGGAACACTTCAATGCTTGCCACTGGCGCGATTCAGAAGCAGCAGTGGCGATGATTGCCGTGAACGAACTGTTAAGGTGGCGGTCTCACTCTGACGGTGAGCAGGAACCATTTTTGGTGATATTTGTACGTCGACTGTACCTCGCTCGTTCGCTTCATAAATATGGTTCAGATATCTCCGAAAAGCTAATTTTCTCGGCTTTCAAAAGATGCATTTGGTTTAACTGTAGCTGCAAATTTGTTTCAACTGTAAAAGAAAACGCAAAGATGAAAACTGGCAGTTGAGCTCAACTTGTCTCAGGAAATGCAAAATTGTGAAAAACCTCTTGCACCTAGAGAAATATCTTTCGAGATACTTTGAGATCTGATCCCAAGCAGACATGGCCAACAGCCAACTGCTTGCCAATGGTTGGCACCAGGTTGGGGACTGGTCGCTGGCCTATTCTGTTGGCCAGCGAAGGTAGGGAAAAGCTTGAAGTGTGGTTGGCTGCCAACTATGTCGGTTTGCAGTTGGCAAGGTAAGTTGGCCCAACGTTTTGCGAATACCGATAGCCTATCCTCTTTTCATGCACGTCGGAATGCGACGTTTAGCCAACCTCTTTACGGCGTTGTTGGCCAAGCTGAACCAGCGCGATCAGGGTATAAAATGTAGCCGAGGTTTCGTAAAAGACTAAATTAATTTTCTTAGTACCATGTGCGTAAAAACTGAAACTGAATTACTGTAGCAGCAGACACTAATAAAGATGATTATTTTCCGAGCATAGTGATTACTTCTCTACGACGCCAAAGCAAGTGCGAAACTGCGGGCAACTGCCTGCAGCCGGTTCCCAATCGTGACCACTTTCCCGCCTTTTCTTCAAGCGTCAAGCGCCTAGCCTCGCAGTGTGCCGGTCCTGCTCAGCGGAATACTTCTGTCAAGGCAAGTATATTTCTTTTTGCCTGATCTGTTATCGAGACGGGGCTTGAGGAGCCTGTTGGCGCAAAAGGTCAAACGGAGAATTGAAAACAGAAGGAGCACCATTTTTTTTATATGTATTGAGCGGTCGAAGGCTTCTCGTTGTCTCACTTGCTGTAAAGAGCGTTTATCTTTACTCGTGGCCAAGGCATTGAGCTCGATGTCTCCGCGGCGTGATCACTCGCGATGTAGCGTGCTCTATACATGTCGCGCTGAGAGTTAGGAAGTGCGTTAAAAACGCATTTTTTTTCTGCTGTGTGTGCGCAAGCGTGTTGCGTGGTGCTGCATACTGTACACTAGCTGTGTGTGAGACCCCACTTTTCTTCTTCTCTGTGCACGTCAGCGTTATAGATTTGCGTTATTTACGGTACCGCGCAGCCGCGCATATCAGCCGCGCAAGGAGCATTTGTACAAATGCTCCTTGCGCTGTGATTTGGAGATTACAAAATTAGGGGACACTTATCAGCACCGCCATTAAGGGTATGACGCGATAGCGTTTCACACAAAAAGATTACGTTTTTCACTTTTCTAATTTTGTATTCTTTACTCCCTTACTTTCTTTTTTTTTGTGCACCAATACTTCGCATCAGCAAACATACCAGTTTTTCATACTGAGCAATTTGACACCTTTGAACGCATTTTGTATTTTAAATTATTGCAATTAGTTAATTGAACAATTATACACTGTAGATTTCTTCATTAGCATCAGCAGGCATTGGCTTTTTATTCTGAGCATTTTGACTCATTTGAACCCCTCTTATCTAGTTTCTCATTTGTTTTTTCAATTGTTGCACTTGCTTGGTCTATTACACTCTAATCTGTCTTAATTCGTATCATGCATTGCCTTTTCATTCTGAGAATTTTAAAACCTTTGAACACCTCCCCCCTTCTCATTTTTCATTTGTTTGATTGATCAATTATTTACCATGATTTTATTAACTCGTCATAGCCTCACATACTCCAAATAATCATCGATCACTAGAACCACAAATTTCCATGATACAATTTTGTATGCAGCCCTTGATTATCTCTGACACGAGGTGCCAACAACTACAACTACTAATATGACGCCGACAGCCTCTTGGTCGAGCGAGATGTATAAGCTATCCCTTAAACTTCGTGGGCGCCGGCAGTGCTAGTGAAACAGAGCACTAGAAGCAATTACTGTGTAGTATTTGAGACATTGTAGCTGTACTGCCTTAGTTCTTGATTTAATTAAGGCCTGAAACTTTCAGTGTTTGCTGTTTTCAGTTGCCATATTCCTCATCTGCATTTATAGGGTTGCCCAATGCTGTCAAGCAAGGATTGCAGGCTGTTGTAACAGCTCAGTTTAGATATTTTCCTATTGCTTTCATTTTTTTATGGAGTGACCAAAGCACAATGCTTAACATGCATGGAATTATGGTAAATGCAGCAAGTGATCAGTGCAAAAACAAGTGCAGGCCTGCTTTTACGTTGGTAGATTCTGCTGTATTTCACTGATAAGACCAAAGTTTTACTCTCATTCAGTGCAAGCAGTGTTCCCTCGATATTACATATCAAGTGCCTAACCAGTGGAGGCACAAGTCATTCCTACCCCTCCATTCTCTTCCCCGTATTCTTGTTCATCTTGCTTACCCTGCACCTGATATCCCCCTCCTCCACTGCAGGCAATTCTATTGTGAAAAAAAAAATACTTTGTCTACGTGCCTGCTGCATATAGCAATACAGTTTTCACGCAGTAACGGTGGGTATATATAGGTCTGTGGAGAGTTTGCTGTATGCACGGTGCTGTATGTGAGACATGTTCAGCTTCTGACGGAGTGTTCCGGTCTGTTTCAGGCTGTCACAGATCTCGCTCATTGTGGAAGGACAAGCATGACCAGGTGAAGTTTGTGGCATCATGGTGAAGGTATTAAAAGCAAAGCATGGCCGAGAACTTAGATTAGCATGAAAAGCGGTTCTGCAGTGCTTGAATGACGTTTCAGAAGCGGCTGCTGCTTTGACAGATTCTCCAGAAACTGTTATTCCATCAATTCAAGAGTTTCTTTCAGAGAGTACCCAAGAACAAATGATTGAAGGCGATGACTATGATGCGGAATCAACCTTTCGAGATCATTTTGAGGATTCACTAATTGACCTTCATTCTGAGTATCATTATGAGGGTTCATTACTAGATTTTGCAGAACTCACTGAGCCTATTCAAGGCCTCCTGCACAATTCCATGAGAGTTTTCAAAGCCAGTTGGCAGCCTGGGCAGTCAAATACAACATCACAGGAGCAGCTGTTGACTATTTGCTAAAAATTTTGAGGCCTCATTTTCCTAATCTTCTGCGCAGCTATAAAAGCCTGCTGTCCACTCCCCGCAATGTACCGGCTGTCAAAATGGGCGATGGGGAGTATGTGCACTTCGCACTTTTTGAGGGTCTTTCACAAACAATGAATACCTGGCCTCCTTTGAAAGATGTTACAGACCTTTTCTTTTCTGTGGACATTGATGGTTTACCCAACGAGAAGTCAGTGCCGTAGTTAAGCGATGGCTGATAGGGGCTAACGACCGAGAAGGAGGCCGCACTGAAAGGAGGGTCGACACCTCGATGCGAAAGGAATCAGTGCCCTGACGTGAACATGGAACCATGAACACTGAATTGCAAAGGCAAAAGACGCAACTTTCTTTTTTTTATCATGTCAAAGGCCAGAAGCGCAGAATATTTTTTTGGTCATGTCACAAAGGCCAAATGCGCAGCTTTCTTTTTTTTTGGGTCATGTTACAAAGGCCAAAGTGTAGCTTTCTTTTTCTTGGTCATGTTACTAGGCCAAAGGCCTTTCTTTCCTTTCTTTTTTGGTCATGTTGCAAAGGCCAAAGGCACAGCTTTCTTTTTATCATGTCACAAAGGCCAAATGCACAGCTTTATTTTTTTTTATCATGCATAAGTTTTTATTTGCTGATGTTTTCATGCAACTTGCATGTCACACGCAGTAATCTTTTTAAAGTATTGAATGTCAAGTTTAGGACGGTGCTCATTCTTTGATTTAGTTCATTTTATACTTGTGTTTTACTCTGTTATTTTGTAGAGTTGAAAAAGCGGTGGGCAAAGTGCAATGTCCAGTTTATTCATTTGTTTAGCCATTTGTATAATGCACATTATTTTAACTGGAAACTAATGTGCTTTCTTATTTCTCCACTTCTGTGATAACATCTCACCAATTTTTATTCCTGCAAATAAATGTTTATTACTACTGTACCTGAACAATTTTATCTCTGCTTATTTCCCACCAAGAAAACGGCGGGTTAAGATCCAATAAATTGAACAGAGTTCTGTCGACCTTTGTTTAAGGTTACTGTCATGATAATTCCATAGTCTTTCATATGTAGTGCATTACTATGTTATGCCTTGTTTTATAGCTATAGACATCATTTTAGTTGCATTTTTTCAATGATACAGAAGACATTCCTGTCCTCTGAGAGTTGAAAAACTCACATAACTGTAATCATGTTTTCTTTTTCTGTTATTTCGTCTGTTGAAACAGGCTATAGCTTACACGTTCTAGTGAAACAAGACGATGTATCACTGGTTATATTGCAGTTTTTTCGTGTTTCACATATATGACGTAGACACTCGTTAAACATCAGTAAAACACTTTGCAGGGCGTGGTGCATTGATTCTAATATTTTAAGTGCAACGACAACGGCCCACAGGAAGAGAGACACAGGACAAGTGCTACTTGCAAAAATTTATTGAGGCACTCCTTGGATCATGATATGTAAAAAAGAGTGCAAGTTTTTAAATATGTATTAGATACTGTTTATCACCCATGTCCCTTCCTGTGCCTTCTTTCTGATCACACACATGCTCATCACCTTTTGTTCCCTTTTTCTTTCCCCCACCCTCTAATGACGATATAAGCAGCTGTTCGTCTGCTTCAATAAATTGTTGCAAGTAGCGCTTGTCCTCTGTCTCTCCTTCTGTGTGCCGTCGTTGCGCATGAAACATTAGAAACACTTCTTAGACGTCACAGCCATAGTTTGGCTGCCGAAACTGGAAGAGTAAGAGAAGAAATTCGAATGTACATTTTTCAGTGCCGTTAAGGGAATACCATGAACTGATACATGCATGCTAATGTCTAAAGCATCGTTTGAAAAAGACAAGAAATTAACACAGAAAAATATTTGATGTCTATAGTCTCAAAGTAAAAAATTTTGCAACAGTATACCTGAAGAATGAGGCACTGCTTCTTTAGCCTGTTATTTTACTGCTTTCATCAAGCAGTAAGAAAAATATTCTAAGATAAACAAAGCCTACATCTTTTATGTAGCTTCTCATTTACATTTTACTTGCGGGTGTTTTACTACACAGCCACGATATGGCAAGGGCAGTTCTCCCAAAAGGGAATGCATGCACAACTTTCTTTTTGATGTTTTGCTGCTATTCTCTGTACGCGGAAACTCTCCTGACAATCTTACAGGGTGAGATGTATATTTCTGGGCTTGAGAATAATAAACATTGGTATGGAACCCTCAGTTGTATGGCCTCAAACTATTGCAAGCAGGTTGCAGTCGACCAGGTTGGCCAGTACCAATCCCCAATGCTAGGCTAACCTGGGCATGCACCCATAATCCGAATGGAATAGTTGGCCATACGTCCGTGGCCGGCATGTCGGCCAGTCTCTATGGCCAGTGTCAATTCCCGACGTAGGACAAACCTTGGCCTGCCAACCAGTAAGGTCGGCCATTTCCCGGCCAGTGTCAATCCCCGACGTCGCGCCAACCTCGGCATGCCAACTAAGAACCGACCGGTGAGGTCGGCCACCTAAGTCGGCCATATGTCAGTGGCCGACACGTCGGCCAGTCTAAGGCCAGTGTCAATCCCCACGCTCGGGCCAACCGTGGCAGCGTACGTTGGCCCAACCAAAATATGGTCGGCCAAAGTAGGTTGGCAGAACGTCGAAACGAGCTTTTTTGTCTGCTTGGGATGCTAGTGAGCATATTTAAGCATTTAGAAGTACGTGTATAGATTAGTTTATTAGCCACGCATGTTTGAAAAGCATAGAAAACAGAACAATGTAATCTGCAATAACTTTTGGAATATGCATTGCACTGCGGCGGCGTTTTGTACAGTTTGAGATCGTCTAATCACTCTTCCATTCTGAAAATTTCATCCATCTGCCTCGTTTAGTTTAAAGGTTATTCCTGATCAAACTTAGCGTTTTTTCGAAATAGTTAAAAACGGAACCAGCACGTGGCAGTTCTCAGATTTTGCGTGAAGAAACTTAATACTTCGCTCTACGCGGCTAAGCATCGCCTTTACGGCTTTTGGGGAATGCGCAATGCCTAGTTTATTTTAGCTACCTTTTTTGTTCTCCTTATGAAGGGCACAAGCTCTTGAAACGTTCCGCGGCTTCTTTTTTTCTGGCAAATATACTCTTAAAGTGTCGGTCTCTCATTCTTTTAATCAACTTGTAACAATTGCCAACAACAAAGTCCACAGAATACAAACAATACTAGCAATAACGCAGCGACATGCGATAAATGTGGTAAGTATCGCCATCTACACACATGCACATGTACTAAATAATCACAGTTCAAAAAAATAACGAGTGTGGCGCTGCTAAACATTTATAATCAGGTGTTCACGAGAGGGAACGCTATCTCTACGATGTTTGCACGTTTCCCTCGATTTTGCCCTATGTAGTGTGTGTCGAACTTCCAAGCAGATTTCCGCCATATTGCTTTGCTGGATTGTTTTGTAGCGTAAAGCTAGTAAAGCCACATTACGCGGGTCAGAGCCGAGTTTTGCGCGAGTGTGCGCCGCCTGTTATGCGCATGCGCGAGAACCGCGTGACGTCACGAGGGGCGCAGGTCCGCAGGTGCGTCGCCTCCTCGCCACAGCCGGTGCGAGCTCCTCGCTGCCGGCGCCGCCGGCGTGCGCTCTTCCCGACGCGTGACCTCGTGTTTACGACAGTTGCGCCGCGCGCTACTGCGCATGCGCGAGGAGGGTGCGCGGAAAAATGACGGCCGCGCTCAACATGTAAGCTCTGGTAAGCTAAGGAGAGTCGAGCCGCTGCCAAACGGCGCAGAAGACTGGAAAATGTAAATTCTTCCGATCCCGAGGTTGTCGCTTGGCAGCTCGCCGTCGAGCAGCCAAGGAGAAACGTGCGGCCGAAACACCGGAGTGCTTTACGCTACGTATATCCAGGCATAGCAGAGCTAAGCCACTGCCAACTCTTTCACCTGACGGTACGAAACGCATTCTGGGCGTCGTATTATTTTTCGAGGACAGCTTTGGCATTGCTAAAGCGACAGGAAAGGGAAGAGACAGGCTTTCGCTTCGTGCTGCCGGTTGTTCGTTGTTCCGGCTAGCGCTGTGGAGGGGAAGTTGGAGAGTGCTCGATTCGCCTGTACTCAATGCACCAGTTCGGCAATGTTCTGCGGCAGCGGCGGTGCGGCGGGTGTGTACCGCTAGTTCCGGCACTTTGAGCGCAGTTTGGCACTGTCTGCTTCCAAAACGGATGGTCGAGTGCAGGCCTGGTCGTCGCTAGCCTTTGCGATGCCAATGAATTGCAGCCAGCTGTTTACAGCCTACATCAGCGGCAGCCAACATCTCGTATCTCATGAAGAAATGTGCAAACAGCACATCACAATAACATGTTGCCATGAACCAGCCTCGATCTGTTTCTTTGGAGAACTCGAGCAGCGTTCTAGCTTGTCGACGAGTGAAAGTTAATTGAGTCTCCGCCGTTTATCACAACCCGCAAACCATCATCTGCTTCCATGGCGGCTGCAGCTGCACTATTTCAGCACTAACCATGGAGCAGGTGCAGTTTTCCTAGACTCGCACTTCTTTCAAACGAATGCCGTGGTTCAGAGGGCGCCATGACCACCGCTGAAATGAATCCACGTGGTACATAAGTCGGGTACAACTCAAGAACGGAGCAGCACATGCCCATCAAAGGAGACCGCCCAGTCAAGCGCGTCGACCGAACAGTTTTCTGTTCGGTCTCCACAGGTGCGCCGCGACAGCACCGGTGGAGACTGAAGCCGCCACGACCGTCTGTTGCCGAATATGACCCCACCTGTACAGTGTTCCCACCTGTACAGTGTTCCCACCTGTAACATTCAGCGCTTTTGCGCAGAAGACGCTCTCGCGTGGACATATGCGAAAGGTGAGCACCCCAGCCCTCTCCCCCCCTCCCCCTTTAGTGGCCAGTGCAGCTGAGACAATAAACGGGGGCACCACACCTACTAGTACCTTCGCCTTTCTCCCTGTATTTTCCCCTGTTCCAGATCAGGTGCTCTAGAGACGATGGCGGATGCCGGGGCAGCGAAATCTTTTCCTTTCTTTTTGCGTTATTATTCTTTTAGCCTTATTCGGAACACAGGACATCCACCCTCGGCGACATGGGGAGAAAGCGCCGACTCCTTCGCTCTCTTTCGCAGGCTTGGCTGCATGCACAGCCACACAAATCGACGTGATTGGCTGAAGAGCTCCCTCTGAGCTGCGTGTGCCGCTTCGTTCTTTAGTTGTAACCGACTATAGTGCTGAGAATTCCTCTTTTCGGAAACTGGCACAAAGGACCGCCCCCTCCCCTTGCTGCGCACCCCTCCTGCAGGCGGGGTAGAGTAGCGCCGCAGGAAAAGGAATTCTCGGAAAATGATTACGAGCACGTTATAAGCGGTGTTTACATGGCGGGTTGAGTTGAGGATTTGAGCTGAAAACCGGTTACTGGGTTCATGTAAACACCTCCGGGAGACGCGGGAGCGAGTCCAGTCAACTCCGCTGCAGGGGGTGGGTTGACTCACTCGACCCCAACAGCAGATAGCACGTAAACCGGTCTGGAAGGGGAGGTGATAAATGCGAACCTGTTATTCGCTTGCGCCGTAGCGCCTCCGAGGCAGCCGTGCATGCCGCAATTTTCCAGGCTGCCACTGCCCTTTCCCGCTGCGCCGCTCGACGCTTGGTGCCGCTGCTGTTGAACCGGTCGCGACTCGCTAAAATCGAGTTCATGTAAACATGCAGTCAAGTTGGGCTGACCTTCCTCAACTCGATCTCCTGGCTCGACGCGCCGAAGTCGGGTTCATGTAAACGAGGCTATAGTTGCCTGACAATAGACGGTGTGAAAATAGCAGCTGTTCCTTCAGTTTCCAGGTACGAGCGCGTGGACACGCACGCATACACACGCACATACGCGGGCGCACTTTTTCAATCTTTGATCCAACCAAATCGAGGCAAGTCGACGCAAGGCAAGAAAGATATACATTTCAGCACGCGATGGAAAATTCTGGAGGGAATAAGGAACCTAATGATGCAAACTGAATGCAAGAAAAACGTACGTCTAAAATGAATAAGAGCACGCAGTTGAGGGTCCAAACTAGAGAGGGGAGGGGGTCGCCCTAAGTGCCTACAGAACTATCTCTTTGTAGCCGACCTTTTTTTTTTTGGAAGCGTTCCTGTACACCTCGCCCCCCCCCCTTTCTTCGTACAATGTCTATAAAAAAGTCTCGATTCCGCCTCGTGAATGGTATGCATCTGTATACTGTATTTTTGTGAACCTTGGCAAAATTTCGTCTAAGTTGATCGGAATTGGTTGCCGCCGCATGTACGACGAATATTTGCTTCTGAGGTAAACACATTCCGACACCCTGCGGTGCTAACCCTCTCAATAGCAATTTCACGTCTCTTGCGCAATGTCGATTCATCTCAAGGGTAAATAGAAATTGACAATTGCCCACTTCTCTCTGCCTTTTTCTTTACTAGCCACAGTTTATAAGGTTGGACAGGCATCCGCTGAGCGTTGACTAAATTGTATAGCTGCATTTGTTATAGTTTTCTTATCATAGATGCAATACCATTTGATAAAAAAATATATTTTTTCCAGCGCTAGAGTTTGCAGGTTACACTCTAGACCAGGAGTGTTCCGACTACTACTAATATTACTATGCATCAACAGTGACGAAGTGACTGCACGGGCAAAAGGCGAGGGCAGAAGGAAGGACACAAGAAAGGCACCGATTTCAACTATAAAGTTCATCGAAAAAACAAACAAAAACGCTAGAAATATGTACATGGGACATAAACATAAATAATTTGCTTTATATCACATCTTCCTTATTTTTGGCGTCCGCTTTCTCTTTTCGCTTACTTAGTAATTTGCGCTGTGCAATTATGTCAACAATTATCACTAACTCTCCCAAGTTTCCACTGTATCGAAGTTGTGCCTTTTGCGATGCGGGCTGGGCAACATTATTTTTTTCTTTTTCTTTGCTCCCACTAATATATGTTACGACATTGAAAACAGTAAAGTCTTTAGTTGGATAAAACTCAAGAACGAAACGGCACATTCCCTCAAAGGAGGCCCTCCAGATAGTAACATCGACGGTACAGCTTTCTGTGGCTACTCAGCCAAGGCTAAACAAGAGAGGGAAGGAAACGGTCCTCTGTTAGTAATTTGCGCTGTGCAATTATGTCAACAATTATCACTAACTCTCCCAAGTTTCCACTGTATCGACGTTGTGGCTTTTGCGATGCGGGCTGGGCAACAACTTGTGCTTTCCTCTGTTCCCGTGCTGGGCATCCTTATCCGGAACAAGGATCGCCCCACCTCTGACGCCGTTTGGACAAAGACAGTACCCTCTTTGCCCCGGCTCTCCAACTTTTTCTCTTCACCCTTCCGGAACCATAGACCGAATAAAGGAAGCCCCACTCTCTTTGGCTTTGGCAAAGGACAGGCAGAGAAAGAAACATGCGGAACCACCCCAGCCAACACCTCCCCCCACGTACGACGGGGACTAGCAGCCGGGTTTGCCATGGTTCGTTTGTAATCCTCTGAAGGCAGGCGCAGCAACAAAAGAAAAGCCTTCACATAGCGCGGGTCAAGAAAGGACCGGACACATATCTCAACATCTCAACCAAAACCAGTCTCGGGTCGCTCGGGGCAAGACGGGTAGACACTTTTTCAGTGATGGATCAGTGTCGTAGCCTGGTGGCAGAATATGAACTACTTACGCACTTCCTCCTAACGGCTGCATATTTGAGGTTAATCCCAAATGGGTCGCATGTACACAGCTCAATGAATACTTCACCTGTTTTGTTATTTTGAAGCGAAAGCTTCACTACGCTAGGTAAAGCCAAAGTCACCGTGCCTAAAGATTTCACCTTAGCTGACCTTCAGATAAGGCAAAGGAAAGGAAAGGTGCATAACTGGCCTCCTGGGACAGTGCAACTAAACCGATGAAGAGAGGGAGCATCGCAAGCAAAGCAAACGCGCATAAATGGCCCTCTGTTACTATGGGCACCTCAGTCGTGCTCTAAGCTACGCGGCGATAGTGACAGATGTGCGCTGCATGCGTTGGCATTTGCAGCGTTGTGGCAGAGACACGGCACTGAAGCCATAGGCTCTCGGCTTTCATTGTGTTCATTGGCGCTGGCGGTGGCAACGTTTTAGACTCCGATGGTTTTAAGCAAAGGAAGTGCGCATCCCTGTGTCAGTGGACGCCTGGATCGCACTTATAGGCACGTGGGGTGGTGAGAGAGAGATATGGGCTACATGCGTTAGCAATGTCAACGTTGTGGCAGACACGCGGCACTGAAGCAATAGGCCGCAGCGTTCATTGAGTGAGCAAACTCTTGCGAGCAACCATTAACCATTGCCTATCCCGTGTCCGGAACGCACTCAACATTACAGACGCCAAGCCACTTATAGTTTCCCGATACGCCATAGCTTTCGCTATCTAATCAGGTTCAACAGTAGTTATAAACCACACCTAATTTTTTTTTTCAAACTTCGTTTTCAGGAATGAAAGCGGATAGCCTCATATCTGCAGAGATGGCGGAGGTACCTCTGACATTTTCAACAAATATGAAAGCAACCATGCTCAGCCTAAAGAGAGTTCTCGATGTCCGAGAAAAACTGCGCAGCATGAAGCTTTTGGATATATTTTGAAGCAGCTACTTGCCACATACACGAAGCATGTTGTCAAAGCCGTCTTGGCAAGTTCAGCGTTAGCGAGCCCGTCCTCTCCAATATGTGAATCGATCATGTGCTGAGCTTTGACGGATTTAGGGGTAGGTTATAAAAAACATCTAATGACTCTTTTTAAAAACTTTAGTGAATTTTGATATTAGGAACTTATGCCTTTCTCATGACTTTCTGGTGTATTTTGCAGATGAATCCCTAATAGCTTTCTAAAACGAATTGGCCACCGTGGTTCTAGTGTGTTCCTAATGACTTCTTTTCTGTCGATTGGTTCTTGACTCTCTGATGTCTTACAAGAACATCGCAAAACCTGATGCAAATATTCGGAACAGTAAAGCTAAATAACAGGCAAAATAAAAAGGAAAGCAAAAACAAAAAAGAAGAAAAACGCAAATAACAAATATCCGATATATTTCGGTATTCGAACCACCCAACTTCAAATGCGCCAACCACTACACCACACCATTCCTTTTTTTCCTTTCATAATTATTCTACAGGGTTATGTACAGAAAAAATGTGTGCGTGCGCGCGCGCGCGTGTGTGTGTGTGTGTGTGTGTGTGTGTGTGTGTGTGTGTGTGTGTGTGTGTGTGTGTGTGTGTGTGTGTGTGTGTGTGTGTGTGTGTGTGTGTGTGCGTGTGTGTGAGTGTGTGTGTGCATGTGTGAGTGTGTGTGCGTGTGTGTGGGGGGGGTGTACACACAACAATATTTACAGTGCACTTAGGTACACGCTACGTGACACAAACTTGATAGAAAACGCAACAGAACTAAAAGGCCGGCAAAGATATACAGCGCATCAGGAGAGGAAGTCCAATCCTTCGTAAATGCCCATTACCTGCAGCAACATTCGGCTAAAATGAATTCTGGGCGAAACAACAGGTTCAAGGCTCCGGTCTTGCATGCGCGTTTTCCAAAGGCTATGAAGTCCAATCTGAAGAATCATATAAGGTATCGAGTCAGGTTGGGAAACAACAAGGTAGCGCACACTGTAGGAATTTAGGAGAAAATCTTATTGTAGCGTCCTCTAACTTCATGACTCTACTTCCGATCTTAGTAGTTTCTTCCAGCTTTACTGAACGCACCTGTTTACTAGTCTTTATGCAGGAAGTTTATGCCTCCGCGCGGTTTTTGACACTTCGGTTTTCAAACGAGCACTTATGTTCTGCTTCGCGCAAAAATCTGTGTAGGGATATGATAACGACGCTCTTCCCGCCCCCACTGTATCGTTCTGTTTGCTTCGGGCCCAGGGGTCATGATGCTTTAAAGCGAGTGTGTAAAACGCCAGTTTCTCCTTGCATCAAAACTTTTTTTTATAAATTACACACCGAAACTCTACCTGTCGACACGTCGCTCGATAGGAAAACATTTTTGTGTCTTCTGTAAACTGCCGCTTGTGCAATGTGCCTGATACAATAGAGCATTGCTTTATAGACTGCAAAGACGCGATTTCGGGATGGGCTGCAGAGGACACACGACTCCTTTTTTTTCCCAACATGGTATTTACTATACGAGGTTATGCATGCAGAGGAGGGACTGTATGCACGTTATTCACACATGCCTCAGCTAGTGGCTGCATTCCAACAGCTTGACTTTTACAACACAACTTAAAGGACGGCAACGATAGACACCGACAGATACAGTTGTGGCAGGGCTGCGTTTGGCAATGCAGAAAAAAGTAAGGTCTTCAGCATATGCAAGCACTTTGACTTCATTGCCCAAAACAGAGAAGCCATGGATACTATGGTTACATGAAACACTCAAAGCTGCTCCAGATAAAGCGCAAAAAGGAACGGCGACATCGGACAGCCTTCCGTCACAGAAGAGCGGTTGGCAAGGGGTTGGACAAATGACCATCAACAATTAAACGAGTTGAACAATTGCTGTAGCAAAGTAGCACCCCATTAAGTCCAGTATCCCTAACATTTGCTCTCTCCAGAAGGGAAAACTGAAAAGAATGGCGAACTCGGTCAAACGCCTTCGCAAGGTCGATATGATAGAAAGTAAGCTGATCATGAGAGCCGAAGCAGGTTTTTAGAATTGTACGCGCAGTGGGTATCTCTGTTTTGAATTCAGCGGCATCTCAAACCGCACAGTCTTTCATAAGAAGCCGTACAGTCCTAATTCCAAAAAGTACTGATGAAGAAAAACTGCGCTCAGTGGACGGCTGTAGGCCCACCCCGTTGCAAAATGTGGATTAAAAAATGTCAGTTCTCACTTGCCCTCGCCCCACCACGCCACTACTTTTTTATTTGGTGCATGGAAGTAGTACCGAAAAGGAAAATTTCAGTGTGACTAAGCCACAAAACCCCAGGCTGTGTAATACGAGCCCTTTATACCCTGCACATCCCCACCTTCGCAAACGCCAAAGGTAAGGGAGACACACACATGCATCTAGATAGGGGAGCTAGCTAGGCGGCCCTTCCAGGACAGCGTATGCTCCCCACACCAACGCGGAGCCAAAATCCTTTGAGTGAATCTAAATTAGCCGCACTTGATACCTCACAAAACTGTTCAATGAGATCTAATGCCTCAAGTACACTCTTTTTGTCAGAACAGAAGAGGGCGACATAATGTGCATAGGCTGAAGTCTTAATTTCACATTGTGCCAGGGAGAAACCACGGATAGCTGCGTTGTTATTAATACTGAGGCAAAGGGGTTAAAGATATAGGACAAACAGCAAAGGCTATAGTTGACCGCCTTGCGAACAGATAATTTGAGTGGTATAGCTTTCATTAGTTCTTGGTTAGCAACTAGCCTTGTATAGGACTCCTTATAGTACAGTCTTATGCCCCTGAGCAAAACAACTACAATATCTGCATGCTCTAAGACAACAAACAAGAAATCGTGACGAACTTCATCAAAAGCCTAGGTCAATCTAATAAGAGCTACTTGGCCGTTCTCATCTAATACTGTCTCCAGTACCGAACGTGCAATATGAATATAGGCTTGCATGCTACGGCCTATGATACCATAGGCCTGATGCGAGCCTATTAAGTCATCGACAACTAGCCTCTGGAGTACGGAAAGCTGGGAGAGATGGTTATGAATTCCCATAAAGAAAAACAGCGCGAAAGACGACTGACGAGAAGAGGCGCTGCATGTGTTTGTCTCGCCTCTTCTCGCCG
Source organism: Amblyomma mixtum (assembly GCF_055824585.1). Taxonomy (NCBI): domain Eukaryota; kingdom Metazoa; phylum Arthropoda; class Arachnida; order Ixodida; family Ixodidae; genus Amblyomma; species Amblyomma mixtum. Next base: position 326,218,023 of record NC_143014.1, on the reverse strand, counting down.
GTCGTCTTTGGCGCTGTTTTTCAATATGACAACTAGCCGCAAGTGATTACAAAGAACCTTTGCAAAAAGTTTGTAGCCTATGTTACAGAGGGAAGTAAGGCGATATGCTTCAACTGTTTTCACCCGCTTTGTATCGTGCCTTTTGTAATTAAGATGGTGTGCCCTGAATAGAAAGTGTGGGGGGGGGGGGCAAAAGCCAACAGCATAAAACGGCGCAAAGCGTGGGAAAAATGTTTTCAGAACTCGCTAGTAATACCATCTGACCCAGGAGATTTGTGAGCGGTCAGGCCAGAAATGGAAGATTTAATTTCATCCAAAGTGATAGGCCCCCTCCCTACAGCCCACTGTTCATCTTCAAGACGAGGAAATTCTTGGAGTAAGCAACTGTAATCTTATCTCCCATTTTTGCCCCCTCAGCCCCCAAATAGCTTCAGATAATCCACCGCTACCACGACACCACATCATCATATACTAACTAGTCAACTTATTTGGCGTGATATGTGTGGCTGCAGTAGCAGAAGCAGCTACTTATCTTACACATGCTCACACCGAAAAACAACATTGATCAGAAGGTCCATTCAGGCCTGAGGCGTTTCACATTGACGTGCAGCGCATTAGCCATATTAAACCTCCTGGGAAATTAGAAGTCTCACAACAGCTGTCCATTTTACTATTTTGGCGCTCCAAATCCCTAGTACAGACCACAGATTATTCTTACACCGTGTTGCGGACTGCGCTCTGGGTCATAAATTACTGGAATAATACGCTCGGTAGCTTCACAACTTGCGAGCTTGGCAGCGATACACATCTTTCACATCCAGGTAAACATTTCAAAACTGTAAACACTCTGATGAGGTCACTGAAGATCGATATTGTGAAAAAGGGGAAACACAAAATAAGAAGGAACTATCAATAGGCGCTGCCTTCTTTTTTTTATCTTGCACATTGGTACACCGCATGTTTGTACTTGGGTTTTTTTCCTGTTGCGTTCCTTTTTGCACAGTTGTTCGGCGTTATAGAAAGTGCTCGAAGACAGCGCGCGCTTGCGCTCGTTTCTTGAACTATATGAAGCTTGAGATCGAGCGAGCTTTTCATACTACGTTGTTCATTGCTGTATCTCAGTGTCTTCGAGCCTATATTTCGCACTTTGCAAAAACGTGAGTTCTTCCTTTCACTCTTGTTGATAACACGTTTGTTAATCAGTATTTTAATGCCACCACGCGCTACGTTCACCGCACCGGATAGTGATCACAGATAGCGACCACACATCTGGAAACTAAACAAGAAAAAGGTCGATTTTTCTGTTTAATGTATAAATAGCTGTCCACAAACATCATTTTTTTTTTCAAGAACACTTTCGCTGGCCTATGGTCCACCTCTCTTTTTCCAGACTGCCGGCACAGTGACAAAAGAATACACTCCCCCCACCCTCCCCCAATTTTTTCGGCATCTGCTTCATTTATTTCATGCATTCCTTTGTGGTAAGCACAAAGGAATACATCAAAACAACATACGAGTTATTTATGTGTAATGGCACGAGAGAAATTCTCCTGAAATCTCATCTGAATCTTTTGTGGTATATTTCTGCATTGGACGTAACATAAGCGGTGGGACGTCTTCCAGTTCTGAGCCAGCCACACCCAGTGCCCTCAAGACTGGACATTTTTCATAACCGAGTAATTTTAAGAAACAGAAAATAATGTAGCTGCAACACTTCTCTCAGCGCTCGCACCGATTATTTCAGAGAAAATTGCCTAGATGAAAGCAATTTATTCACAGCTTGTGAAAGCTTCAAGCAATAAAATGAAATTGACGACCATACGAGCTGATATCAACTGCAAAAAAAAACGCGGAGGTCCATCGACGAATTGTGGTCTCAACTACAATGGCTCATTGCTTTGCACTGCTTCCTTTAAAGAAAAATGCTCTTAACTGCTGCCTCCTCATAACCATATCATTTTTGTCTTTGTGTTGGCAGTACATGTCAAAGTATTGTGCGCATGTTCTTTGGACCGAACTAAAATGCTCACGATAGGCTACGACCATGCGTGCTCGACAGCGCAATTTTCAGAAATTTCCGTGAAGAGCACACAAAGGCCGGGCATGCGACGGCCTTTTCGACGAATTTAAGTGGCAGAAATCACTGCAGTGGAGTGACGCCAATGGCCTCTACGTGGGGCTACATGGAGTGAAGAATCGGAGGGCGAAGACATCGAAGAGTAGCCGGAGCGTATCGCAGGAAATTGACGACAATGAAAAATTAAACTACGAAGACAGGGTCCAGTACGGCTTCTTATCACTCCAAAAGTCACCGACAGGATGATACAAGCACAGTGAAGACAAATTGTTTACCTCAGGACTTACGATCGGCAGCTGGGGTCAAAGTTCACACCTGTTCTGCGGAAGCAGCAAGCCGTAGGGCATATTGCAGAGCGGACGTGAGAGAGAGAGCTCTTTGTTAAGCTTGTTTAACTCGTCGCCATGCTACTCTGCGTAGAAGAGGTGTCTGGGGCGAAAAAGGCCAAGGTAGAAGAGCACTGAAAAAAAGTAAAAGGCAAGGGTAATAAAGGAGTAACGAGCTGTGGTCCTGAAATTTGCGTGTGGATATAGGAAGTGATGAGAGTTTAAAGCTTGCCTAAAATGCCATTGATGTACAGATACGTGAAAAACAAACTCACGTGCATGGCGCTGGTGCTAGTGCAAGGGCAGGCTCCTATATACCGTTTATTATGAGTAGTGTTCGGGCGAGTGCCTGCATTTTAAACTTGAAATGGGCTCTGGGACTTATGCCTCACGATTACTATCTTAAAAAAAAAAAAAATGCGCTGCACACTTTCAATACAGCAACGTACAGTCAGCGATTTTTCGACCAACCTTTGGGGTGGAAAACAACTTGTGGGTTGGTCCGTTCGGGACGAACTGACTTTCCACTATCATTAATCTTTCCGAGCATTAATGTAGACTGGGTTATTCGTTTCACCTGAAAAAAAAATATTGAATAAGGGTCCAACCGTTTGTCCAAAGACAGCAACGGCTCAAATAAGAAAGAATTTCCGCGCCCAAAGAACTGCCCAGAGAAAAGGCACAAGGAGTGGAACTGCGTTCAGAGCGCGGCAATAATTGCTTAATATTAGGGTGGAAGGAGCTTCTTTCGCCGTAGCAAGAGCATTGTTATTGTGTTCAAGGGAAGGTCTGAAGAGCTGCTTCCAAGCTGTCAGTGGTGACTTTCTTTACAAAGACAAATGTACACGGTCAATCACACGTAAGATAGATAGATAAGAAGTTTATTTAGACAGGTACAAGTGTCTGGGAGAATGGCGAAAAGGCAGTGAGATGCCTGACAAAGCGCCATGCCCCCCATCTCCCTTCCCTCCCAGAAGTTGACACTTGTTCAGACAATGCAGTACGAGCACCGGCACAGCACACAGAGAAAGCTTCAAAGAGAACTTTAACATCTTATTTAAAGAGCACATTATACATGTGAAAAGGCATTCTGCAAAAAAGGAAAACTTCTTTAACATGTTTCTTAAAACCGCATAAAGCACAAGTCTAAGAACTTAAAAGACAAGCAAATATGCACAACAGAGTTTACATCATTAAAAAAAACAAAAACTCTATCAGTCTAAGTTTTCAGTGACAGTAAATAATCAAGGAGAGTGTTCTTAAAAGTAATGGTTGCAGTATTCTCTCCTAACATTTGTCTGATAAAAGGATGTTTGTTTAAGAACTCTGGTATACAATAAGGTAGTATCTGGGTACCGTAATTTGTTCGCAGCTTTGTTTTTCTGCATGCATTATTTCGTAAGTTATGGGAGTGATTTTTCTCGAGGTATTGCTTGGGGAAGGTGGCAGGGTTGGTCTTCATTTTACTATAGATTGTGAGGGCTAGTTTTTAATGCAGTATGTTTCGAACGGTTAGGAGCTTATGTTTCCTGAATAGCGGTGCTGAATGACAGAGCCCGGATGTTCGCTTTACGAGGCTTAAAGCCCTTTTCTGTAGCACATGGATGCTGTCCAAGTTGGTTTTGGTTGTAGTTCCCTATACGAGCAGGCAGTAATGAATATGTGATTGAATTAATGAGTAGTAAAGTTGTTTTTAAAGCCAGATTGGAATTAGTAGCCTTAACTTGCAAAGTAAGCCAATAGAACGGCCAATAGAAGTAAGCCAAAGTAAGCCAATAACTTGCAAAGTAAGCCAATAAAGGGAACACGGCTCCGCGTGGCTGCCCACACGCGGAGCACTATTGCGACCAAGCGGGTGGCAAACTTGTGCAAAGGGGCAGATGACACGAACCACCAGGTCGAGATTCCTCTTCTCATGCGACACTCTGTATTGAGTCAAGAACGAGTTAGATTCAATGGCAGTTCGCAGGTGCGTGGTCACGTGGAGCCGTGTTCCCTCCAAGTGTGATCGACCCTGTACATAGCAGGTCTGACAAAATCACGACGTCGTCCATGACGATGTCGTCCGCGCACGCGTGCGCGTGCGTCATCTAAGAAAAGGCCACCCATCACCGGCGGGACAGGAGGCGCAGCGAGGGAAATGGTAAAACGCCAATGCGCGGAGCCAAGTGGACTGGTCGGCGCTCCGCGTTCGAAATGGAATCAGGCCGCAACCAACCGAAACACGAAGACTAATGGCTGTAGACAAGCCAACTGTCTGCGAAAAGCAACGTTCATTGCAGATAAGGAGCGGGTATATAAAAAATCAGGAGGGTGACGTAATAGGAAGAGATGGTGGGTTGCCGGCAGCGTGCGTTCAGAGTGACTCAGCTCTGCTACATCTTTATTTTCATAAACAATTAGTTTAACGTCTCTCCGAAAGTGGGTAGAAACAGGGCTTGTGACGTCCCCGTGTGCTTCGCCGTAGCTCTGGGGCGTCGTGTTTGACCTCTGGGACATCGTACGCCGGACGATCGTTTGGCGACGGGTCTGTGTCGCGTAGATGCTCACAGGTCCGCCTGATCTCCCGGCCGTCTTCAGCTATTCCCCAAAAGCCAACAACTCATCCTAACCCATAGATGAATCATGATACTCAAAAAAGCGTGGAACGGCTAAAGGACAACGGTTACAGAAGCTCTGAACCTTATTAGCAGCTTTTACGATTTCAGCAGTTACCTTCTACATAGTTTTCACCAGGCCAAGCTGAGTATGCATGCAACCTGTGAATTGAGTTCAGCCGTCACTCTCGCCTGCTATGCCTGACATTGCTATCAGTCATTAAGGTATGTTTTGCCACCTTCTAAACGCAAAGAAATAATTATGTGAATGCAGAATACCGAATGCAATCCTGAAGCGGTACGACGAAGTGTTGTTCATCACGTTTATGTTCTTTGTACTATGTGCCTTCATCAAAGCTCCCTACCAAATTGTTGCCTAACTGCAAGTAGTTCCGATGTTTAAATTTTTGAAATGTTTAAAGCAGATTGGATGCTAGTAATTAGACTTATATACTTAATGAGCATGCAGAGCACCTTTATCAGCATATCTTTGCGCATCACATGTCCAGTCATCTTAATCAGTAAGTGTTTCGTTAAATGCAAACAAGATTTACAAAAATGTGTCCACAATTATGCAACTACACTAGGTTATCAACGACTTTCTTTTAGCCATAGATAAGTGTGAACAAACCGATGGAATTTTTCTTAGAGTCATCAAAAGCATTTGATCGTGTCCCGCCCAGGTTACTTGTAAACCGACTACGATAAGCCCAAATTTCTGAGTATCCTTATAAGGCTGCATGCCTATCTGCCAGACCGCACCCAGTTTGCTCAACGCGGATGTGTCGTTTCTGAAGAATTTCATGTCTGATCCAGTGTTCCGCACGGGTATCTATTCGGAGCCTTGTTTTATTGCAACAGGTTTAGGGCTTACGGTCCAGGAAAAAGTCGAGAGCATTGTCACAGTAATTCAGAATTGGTCGGCATGTGTTTTTACGTCACACCACAGTAAACCAATGAGAGCGAGGTATGACGTCAGGCACAGAAAGTCGAGGAGCTGGCGGGCTGCGCAGCAGTCAGAGCGTGTTGAAAGGGCTGGTTAGAAGTTTGGAATTTTTTTTTATGTGAATGACATTGTTGCTAATAGGGACAGTTGTGTTGATGTTCAAATACTTGCTGACGATTCTATAATTTACGGTGTGGTTAAAGGCAACCAAAGGCAAAACTTACCCAGTAGAAACCTGTTACCTGGGGAGTGGTGCGAACGGTGCAGGATGCAAATTATCCTTCATAAAGCAGTCGCCATATCAATCACAAAATAGGCGCACCCATTCTCTTACTCGCATCACATTGAACATAGCATGTTCGTTGAGACCTATCCGTAATGTATTCAAGCTAAACAATTACAAATAACCTCAACTGGGACGACCAAATTAGTAACAGTTCTGCTAAAGCATTTGGTTAGCTCTGTTTACAGCGGAGAAAATTAGAAGCACGCTACCAAATACGAAAATGGAAGGATACAGTTTGCTCGTTCGCCCAGTTTTGGAGTTCGGTGTACTGTATGGAGCCCTTATTTCACTAAACACATTGTAAATGAGGGACAATTTAATGAGGGCGTTCAACACATCAGGGTCAGGTATATTTTACCCGATTCCCAAACGTCTTTCTCTATCACGAACACACTAAACAACAAAATCAGAATATCTGCACGTCCGGCGTCAGATCGCCAAGATATACTTTTTGCTTCGCGGCAAAACTGGTTTACCTTGTGACAGATATGCCTTTCCACCGCCACATACAGACTAAATCAGACTACAGACTAAATCATGCCATGATAACACGACCATATTCTGGCCTGGCAGCAGTTATTCAAAAATCTTTTTTTCCTCGCACGATTAACCGCCAGTTTTTTGTACTGCTCACTGCTTAAATGTGAATACATTCCAAGACTTCTTACTGATTAACTTGTATCCCTCCCCTGCTTGCGCAGCGCAGTTGCCTACAGTATTTCTAAATTAAAAAAATGAAAGGGTTCCGCTAAATCAATTTCCCCATGTTTTCAAGAAGCCATTGCCCGTGACTACGGTTGAAGGGAAAGATGTTAGGAGATGGGCTTTTGCTTTTGACACTGCTTGCAATGCTTCTGCTTCTAGCTCAGGTTCGATATAACGCCACCAAACGTAGCTCAGAACCAGTTCTTTCAGCCTCATTAGCACTGGGCGATCACTTATGATTTTCGTCTAAAACTATAGGTCCTGGCTCAGATGGAGACAACCGTCAGATAATGCGTCTGGCTAAAAATGGCTTCATTTGCACGTGAGACACTAAGTTTGGCCAGCTTGTGTTCATAACCTCGATGACGTTGTATAAAAGGGAATATATTTTACGTTGATCGCACAATGTTTTACCGTTATGCACACCACGTCGTTAAGGGATTTGCACAGTGCGCGCCACAATAGGAGGTCACATCTGCAGGCAAAAAAAAATTAGTACATTTTTGTGGCTTCTGCGTTCCGAAAAATTCATCGGGCACCTGTACTTGTACCTGGACATTCCTTTTTGGAGTGTTATTATGACCTGTTAAGAAAGAAAGAGGAAGATGAAAACGCATACACTCATTCTGCAGATTTAATATCTGGTACCCTTCGTCGTAACGTTTTGGGCGCGCTGACTGCTTGAAGTAAAAAAAATGTGAGCAACATTAACCATAATTCAATGTGATCGACCATTCGGTGCCGTCTTTCGTAGGGGCCGAAGTAACAGATCCTGTGATCGTACATACTCGGGTTCTCATTGAGAACGTTGGCGGCATTGACGAATGGAATATGGTAAGTTCAATCCAGAATTTCGTAATTCTCCCACACGCTGCAACTGCTGCTCGGAAACACTCCGCGAACGCAGCTCAAATACATGTACTATGCTTCGCAAATAAAAGCATAAGTCACGCAACGCGCCGCGATTACTCGAGCAAGTTTCTTTTGAGCAGCAGCATAAGTTGGAGTTGGCGTTGCGAGCTAAAAAAAAATGTATTTTTTTTTACTGAAATAGTGAAAGAAATATTATACACTCGACTGATCGGTCTAGATCGGTGGCCATGTGTTATACGCCACCAGCCCGGGTCAGACTCACTTGAAATCCAACTCCTAGAAATTTTCATTTTCGATGAGTGTTGACTTCTCCCTTTTATTGATTTTGTGTACAATAGGTCTTGTTTACATGGCGGTGCAAATATATATTCAGCTTTAGAGCCACTTAGTTCTCGACTGTTTTCACTGAGCCTTTGCAAACCGCAGTGGTGGCCGAGTAGTTTGTGCATCCGCCTCGCATTCGGGAGGTGCTGGATTCGATCCCTAGTCCCGTCGGGTACCCGCCGGTTTATTAAAGGGTTAATCTTTTCTCCCGGCCCGGGGCTAGGCTTATCTGAGGTTGAATGCTTAGGAAACCTGACTGCAGTTTTCAGTTGTTGTTGTCGTTGTTGTCGTTGTTGTTGTTGTTGTTGTTGTTGTTAACCTCGTACAATGGCGCATGCCCACACGGGGGGACCGGCCAAGAAGTGGGGTGCACATAGAGTTTTGGCGATGAACATTTTCCATGGACAAAAAATAAAGGATTGGTGGGAAAGAGAAAAGTAAACAAAAAGCATAAATACCAAAGAGAAACGGGAAATGCATAACGCACGCAGGAGATGGACACTGTGTGATTTGTAGCCGAGGGATTAAAAAAAATGAGAAGAAAAGAAAATAGGTGATGATAATAATTTAAAAAAAAATTTAGCAAGGTAACCGATTAGATTCCAGTAAAAAAAAATTTGAATGGCGGTATTAAATAAATAAAATAAAAACAGAGTTGTGGCTGTATCCAAGTATGGTGGCGCCAAACGACAATATGATCGGGCTGCTCAAACTAAGGCCAAGCTATTGCAGTGGTTGCTCTAAAAACCATTGTGTCATCATAGAGAAGCGTCGACAAAACAACAAGAAATGGTCTATTGATTCTTGTTCACCACAGAATGCGCAGACAGGAGAAAGCGCCAAACAGACCTGTGCACATAAAAATTTAAGGGTGGGATCCGGCAGCGCAGCCTATTTAGAGAGACCCCAAGCTGTCGTAAATGACGTGATTTCCTGCTCCACGAATACTGAAGATGCAGGAAATCAGCAGATCTTAAAATAGAGTCAGATGTCATGCTTGGCAAAATAATTCTCCGAAACCTGGCTGCTGTTATGTACGCTGTAGCCGGGAGGATAGGTAGAACCGGGCCATTGAGGGACGCCTTTGCCAGGCTATCAGCCACTTCACTGACTGTTACACTGCTATGACCTGGTACCCATATCATATGTAAAAGGCTCAAATGTGGAGGGAGTAATGGTAAGAAGGTGTTTAGGATTGGAGAATCCAAAGCCGAAGCAAGACACGAGCACAAGGAAGAAGAGTCTGTAATGACAGCCCGTGCAGAGATGGATGGGTCTAGTTTTACGAAGAGCAAGCACCACCGCCAGAAACTCCGCTTGGAAAATTGGGGTGACACCCGGAAGGCGCACAGAAAAAGACCAATCTAAAAGCGGGCAGTATATTCCCACCCCTGCCTTTTCATCACATTGGGAGGCGTCAGTAGCAATCGTTATGTTAATAGGTAGGTTTTGTAAATGGTCTTCTAATAATCCATTCAAAATGCTGGATGGTAAATGCTTAGCATTCTTCGAGAAAATGTCATCATAGACAATTTTCACGGAAGGCCCAGTGTTTTGTGTCGGAAATATGTTAGACAGGAGTGCATTTCAAGGCTCAAGTAAGTTTTGTACCATTGCTACCTGCGGGGTATGAAATTGAGGCCAGTGGACTCCAAAAAAGGAGATCGGCTGGCAACAAAAAACGGACAAGGAACGGTGGAAACTTGAGTCATATATCATGAGGTACGTCTAAGCAGTGAGAAATTCAAAACTCAGGTAATAAAGGTGGAATTCGTGCTTCAAGGTAAACCACGTTGTTAGCTACAAATTTGGAGAGGCCAAGGCACAGCCGTAGAGCCTTTCGCTCTAACAGAACGAGCGGGTGAATTTTGTACGCAGCTGAACCAGAAAACAGCACACACACAAATTCTAAAATTGGTTGGACGCACATAACAGAAATCATTAAAAGTACATCTATCCGCATTCCAGACCGCGGATTACTTAATCTACGCAACATGCCCACAGCACAAGCCCCTTTCGATGCAACATGATCAATGTGAGTGCGCCATGCGAGGTTGTCGTCATAAATGACACCAAGATATTTTAAAGACTGAACTTGAGGAATATATTGTCGCTGGTAAGTTGAGACAGGGGAACGGTATCTTGGATTCTAAAAACAAGGATAGAGCATTTGTGGACATTTAAGGTGAGTCTCAAGCCACAGTCAACTCTCAAGCAAATTCAGGTACGATTACAGACGCACGTAAAGAGATGGAATGTCAGGGGCAGCCGAGAAAAATGCAATCTCGTCCGCATAGACGTATGTGCGAATTTGGTGATGGCTGGGTATAGAGCTCAGTAGAACATGGAAGCGTACGGTTGAAAGTACTGCCCCCGGAGGAGCACCTCTAGTTTGTTTATATCTTCCAGAGTTGACACCATAAAGTGGACAAAAGAACTGTCTGTTTTCTAGGAACGCAGATATCCAAGCAATTAAGTAGTGTGGAAACTGCAGAGTCTGCAGTCTTTGCAATAATATGGTGTGTTCTACACTGTGATAAGCTTTGGCTACATCTAAAGTAATCAAAGCGGCATGCATTTTTTGGCGCCGCAATTCGACTCTCGAGGTCGACATCTGCATTCCGTATGGAACATTTTGGAGGGAAACCAATTTGACAGTGGCTGAGAATATTTTGACGGTCCACAAGCTCCGAAACACGTGAGTGCAAGGCCCTTTCAATTAATTTGACCACAATTGATGTCAATGAAACAGGTCTAATATGTTCCATAGAATAGCCGCCGCCATTATTTTTAAGCAAAGGAATCACTTTGGCGAGTTTCCATTCAGGAGGAATCTAAGCATGTTTGATGGAATAATTTACTAGCTGTAATGAAGAGTTAGGACACTCCTCAAAGAGGATCATTATCATTTTTGACGTTACCCTATCAGGTCCAGGAGCAGCTGGTGGTAACCTCGTCACTATCGGGGAAAGTTCTAAAAGGGTAATCTGGGGGTCGTGCTTAATCTGATCCACTGACGCTACAAACACGGAGCGCAAAGGAATTACAGACGGGAAACGCTTCTAATCCTTTGAAAATGGTTTCAATGGTTTCGATTCCTTCTTGCGGAGTCAGAGCACATAGGGTAAATTTCCTGAAGCCGGTATCTTTTCCCATGATTTTAAAAATCTGAAAAGTGCACGACGGTTTTCTGATTTTGTTACGAAATCGAAATGCTCAGATTCGTAATCGTCTTTCGCTCGTGACACTGCGCGTTTAAAAGTAGATGCAATAAACTTATAATCAAGCAAGTTTTCCTGACACCGATTGTGGAGGAGCTTCTTCCATGCATCCTTTCTGCGTCTTTAGCCCCGCGAACAATCGGCATTCCACCATCTAGTTTAATTGCTCCCTTTTGATGTACGTACCAGAAATTCGGGCTTCTGACGGCATTCCTCAACAGCCAGTCATCTGTCTTTTTAATTAATTTTTTTAATTAGCGCAAAATAAACTGAAACTGGTTATAATTACTCAACTGTGAAGGCGCTGGAGTTTAGCGGCAATTAACATCTAAAGTAATAGGTAATCTAAAGTAATGTCATCACTAGATGCACCACAATCAACTGTCGACCAATTCAAAACAGGAACACAAGGGCTAGAGAAGGTTAAATCTAAGACAGATACGGTTTGAGCACGGAGAAAGGTGGCCGAACCCGAATTCGTACACGTATCGTTGTTATCTGTAACCCCATCCCAAAGGCGTTTGCCGCAGAGATCTGTCTTATATCCCCATGATACATGGTGTGAATTGAAGTCGCCGGCCAATAAAACTGACTTCTGGCAATTAACTAGTCGGAGATCTAGCGGCCTGTTATCCTGCACGCCACAAGGTAAATACACATTCAATAATGAAAAGGGCGTAGCATCCTGGAATTACAAAGTCTAAAGCCAACAACTCGCAGTCTAGAGTAGAGATCTAGAAGACAGCGGTGATGGGCTAGTTGGTACGACATTATGAGAACAAAAAATAACTGCGCAAAACGACGCATGCGCTTTGCTGTTGAAGGAAAGAGGAGTTGGTGGAATAAATCAGTTGTCAGTCTGCGTTTGTCCCGAGTGGTTCTCTTTCTCTTGTCCCGTCCTTTTGCGCAGTTATTTTATGTTCTCATAACTAGAGTAGAGAACTGAAAAGCAGCCTCAGCCCTATGACAAAATGTTTAAGAAACTAGAATGAGCAACCCCCCCTCCTCTTGACTGTCGATCTTGGCGAAATGAAGAGTATTTTGGTAAATGGAAATGTTTTTCAGCTGAAAGCCAAGTTTCTTGCAAAGTAATTATGTCTAGATTATGTTGGAATAAAAGGTAAAGTAAATCCGTTGAAGCTGAAATAAGTTACCGACAGTTCCACTGGAGAACTCGTAACACCCCTATATTTGTGTAATCTGGGCAGGAGCAACTGCCTGCCCCAAAATATTTTCCTTTGGCTTGCAGCCCAGCTGTTGTTTCTGTGATTTCGGCTGAGGATGTGGAGAAGACGGGTTAGACACAGGGAAGCCCCTGCGTTTGAGGATTCGCGTATCTGAATTCATCATCTCTGCATTGTGATTCGGACATCATTTTAAATACCGGACGTATGAATAGGAGAATCAAGAGTAATTTGTTCCCGGGGCGGAGACATTACAGACAAGGAAAGTTGAGTCAGTAACGAAGGCATTCGTGACATGTGAGAGGTCATTACAGTTTGCATGGCCGCCTGTGTAATCTGCGCTGCCAGAGTGTTAGAGATGCACTGTGTGACAGTGGATACAATCTTTTCAACCATTTTAGTCATAGAGGCTTCCACAGCAGTCACTATGGCCAGAGAAATAAATGCATCTAGTAAAACTCCTGAACGGGCTGGCACACCTGCATAGCAGTGTGCTCTTTCTTTAATATCGGCTATTGCCTCACACCGCGGACAGCGTTTCCGGTCTATTATTGCAATAATTTAGGATTCATGAGTCCGAGAAGGGCAGTCCAAGGAATTTGCTGCATGAGCACCCCGGCAAAGGCAACACTTGTCGTTCTGTTCTATACATGAAGTCGATGCTCGGTCATTGCCGCATTTGCAACACCTCAAGGTGGACTTGCAACCACCAGCGCTATGACCATAGCGCCAGCAGTTGTTTCACTGCACTGGTTCAGACGTAAGGGGATCGACAGGGAAGATAAACGGCCATGCTTTTTTTCTGACGGGCAGGCAGTACCCGCAAAAGTGGCAATAACTGATTCAGTTGGCACGATGAATTAATAAGCTTTGACAGTCACTTTTTTCGCACTTTTTTTAGCACTGTTTAAGTCTTAACTTCGTCTAGCTCCTGGTCTTGCCGCTGGTTCCGGGTGTTCTCCTGAACTTAACTTAGTCAACTTTATTCAACATCCGCCATGGTGGCTCAGTGGCTTTGAGGTTTGGTCGCTGCCCTCAAGGTAACCGAGTCTAATCGCGGAAATATGCAGCACTTCGTTTCAAGTTAGCTATGTTCTGTTAGTCACCTTGTAAATAACAGATGCCAATTAGGCAGTTATATGCCAAGAGTAATAATTCTGGACGGAGCAACAAGTAATAAAGGTCCGCTACACAGGGGAGTGAAATGCTAACTTATACTTTTCTGATTTTATTTGCAACATATTTATATCGCAAGTACAGATCATTGGACGTCAATTTTAATTGCGAGGCAACGGTGGAATATTGCAAGATAGTGTTATGGCTAAATTGAAGGGAATGGCACATTCTTCTGATGAGTAGCAAAATCTCTTTTAAAGTTTGTCAATCGCTCCCATCGACTAGTTAAGACTGTCACTCAAAATAGTGGGGAACGGTTTGACGACGGCAAAAACGTTAATAGAAAAAAGATACAAGACTGCTGACAGGACACTTACCGATAATGGCCTTTATAGAGAAATTTTGCGATATACGAATATATTCCGCTCAAAAATTTCCCGTTGAAAAATACTCGTGTCCAGAATTTTTGGCCATGAGTTTATCCTCCTGGAGCCCATAAACATATCCCTTCAAGAGATGGCATCAGTTACCAGAGTTGAACTAATTTGTTATGATTTTGCTAGGTAATTAAAACAAGGGAACAAGTTTAAATGAATGAGTATAAAACCAACGCCGAGGACCAATTGAAGTTGGTCTGTGTCAATAGATTTGGGCGCTTTCAAGGCAATGACGATTGTTTCATAGGAAATGGTGCCTTTACATGCTAGAAAAGCTTAAAAATGAATGCAGATGTCGCATCCTCTAGCCCTTTTTTTCACTCAAAGCGCTGCGCGTAAAGGCAGATTTTGGGCACAGATCCCTGAGGCTGAACAGTACCGACTTTCACTTAGAACCGGCTATTACATAGTTATTTTTGGCGTTCACATCATTCGTGTGTAGCAAGTGGCAGGAAAATTTCTAAAACTTACTTTCGCTCCAGTAAATTTTTAAATCTAATTTTTTCGCCAATAAATGCTTGTTTTGCGGTCGGACAAACGTTAACATAACAAGAAAGAGCCCCGTGTCCATTTTTACGAGCCACAAAAATTGGATGCAGTTGTCCGCAGTTGACCTTTCAAGCAAATATTAAGCAGTTTAACATTTCATTTGAAGACAATAACTTTAGAGAGCAGGGTTCTGTTAAAGCTGCCTAAAACACCATTTTTTGCGCTCAAGATGAAATATAGGATGCTGTCAAGCAACATCTGCAAACTGAAGCTCGTAGTCCTGCGATTCCCGTCAATAACAGGTTGACATTAACGCCAGTTTTACGTTCTGTCTTATTACGACTATGTAGTCTTTCAAATGTTCAAAGTAAAAAATAAATGCAACTGTTGGAAAATGTCGATGCTTTTGCGGGTAAGTACCTCCGCACTGGGGGCACTCATTTGTGCAGCAAATGGCGATAACCCATCGCGGTAAAAGAAGCTTGCACCACGCCCATAAAATGTTTTTCTTCTCGAAAGCTCCACCAGGGATCTCAACTAGTACCACAGTCTGGGCGCTCCACTGTGGCTGCTTCAATCGGCAGTGGAAGGTTAGAACCGTTCGTCAGTAGTTTTAGCATACTAGCGACTAATGACCGCATGATTAGGTCCAAGCCTTTTTCCAATCAGTCTGCATCGCGCCGTGCGCCGTCCTTCAGCCCTCAATAAATGTCATTTCCGGCGTTTTTTGCTTTGCTCGATACAGCAATAAGTTATAGCTCCCAGGCAATAAAAAGTGGACTGTTTATTACGTTTGGCAGCTGAGCGCGATGTCAGCGATTCGGTTGGGTGCGTCCTTGTAATGCAGACAACGTTATACGGCACGTGCGAGCAATTGTCGAGTTGGAAAAGCCTCCTTCCCACCTCCTTTGCCTCCCAGTTCTGAACTCGCTGATTCGCTCGTTTCGGCCGGAACCGCACGACGGCGCAGGTCCTTGATCTTGACCTCGTCCTGGAACAGTACTGGACTATGACGCAACCAGTGTGCGCAGTTCTGGGTGACATGTACCGGCGCCTCCCTCACGAAGGAGACTCCTTCCTGCAAGGTGAAAAACGTAGCGCAAAGAGACGAGGACACAGAAAGACGGACAACACACGGTAGCGCCGTGTGTTGTCCGTCTTTCTGTGTCCTCGTCTCTTTGCGCTACGTTTTTCACCTTGCAGTTATGAACCAACAAGCCCAAGCATATACCCTTCTGAGACTCCTTCCGTTGCCGCCGCCTCTTCGCCACCGTGTTTTGCGTGCCAGACACGTTTTTTTCCGAAGCCAGCAGCACACGTGTGCTCTCCAATCCCTTCTTGGACAGAAGCCTCTGCCTCACTCCAGATGGACAGACCTGCATGTTCAAATACATTCAGAGGTAAGTGCACAGGTTTTAAGCTTTTAGCCTCTCACGGATACAACGGCTTTAAATCTGAGTAATGTCGGGTTGCCTGCTCGGCACAAGGCCGGCAGGGACGCCACAAAAGAGTTTCAAAAGAAAGCAGCGAAATTACAAGAGTGTCAATTTTAGGATAATTCGCATTTTGGATCGCCCAGCACTGTGCGAAATTATTTGCCTGTGGGCCGCACAACGAAGAACGATTACTGTCTGCTCCGCGGTTACGTCGCAGTCACAAAAGAAGTCGAGTTGATAAGCTTTTGTGAATGCTTAGTCGAATCATGGTAGATTACCAACGCCAAAACAGGAAACATATTTTAAAAAGTGTTCACTTAGTATTTTATGGCAAAAGGCATTAAATACGGTCACTCCTTACAAAGCGCTTTTGCTGCGGGCAGTGCGACACCTGCCGGTCGGAGCGTTTACAGAACTGTTCTGCCGACAGGGGAGCGCGCCGGGATGGATTGGGATGGGGAGATCGTTGGTGATGCTATCATATGGGTGCTAATTAAAGGAGGGCATGCCATGCCCGTTCTCACAGCCTAGTCTCGCAAGTGTCCCAACATAAGGAATGCTCTCCAAAGTAGCGGGCCGTGCAAAAAAAAATTGCCTTCACGATGGGCCAGTTGATGGGGCACTGACGAATATTCCCTATGGTGTCCAGGCGGGCCTGGCCCAAGTTAGGACGCAAAGCAGGTGTTCTCGTGAGGTGCAGAAAGAGGGCGGCGTGATATAGCTCTCGCCATCTCTCTTCTCCCCGTGTAGGCATAAAATTTGAGAGTTTTTCGCAGGGTTAGCTGAAAGAGGGACTCTAAGTGAGGTCGGCCGCCATGAGGGACCAGGTGAGCGTCCCTTTAGGCAGCACCGAGCCGAGTCGGCTCCTACGCCCTCACGGGTGTCTGTATTCTATTGTCTTCATCTCAGTATACGTCGGCACAAAACGACACTAATGTGCGATGTGGACGTTTAAATGTCACAGGCTCAAGCAGCCGTCAACAGTGGAGCTCCAGACGTTTTGATTTCGTCGGCCCCGACAAACCCGTGGCCGCGATCGGGGATTAGGCGTTCTTGAGAGTGTCCCTCTTCGGGTCCCGTGGTCCACTGGGCTACGCTGTCCATCGAATATTTTTCTCGCATTGAACACTCTTCCCTTGCAATGGCCAGCTGCCGTCCTTGACGACAAGACAAAATGTCAATCTACAGCGCTATGACAATGGAACATTTTATACCAAAGATGAATAATACGCTCTTGGGGAATTTAGCTACAGCTGTAACAACCTGCAGACTAAGTGGCACTAATAACGATTCCAACTGTGTTATTTTATCTACAACACATCGGGTTTCAAAAGGAGGCGTAGCTGTGCCTGTTGTATAGCATTAGAATCTGTGAAAGTGATTTACAGTACAGTAACTGCGAAGTGCTCATTCCGGATATTATTGTCCCTGCTTTGTGGTGTTTCGTAGCGCTCCTTTAAATTTAGGCCAAGTGGCTCTGAAAGGCGGTTTCCAGGGCATCTACCCTAGAAAGTTCGGCTGGGATAGCTATGACAAATATGGCAGACAGTCAATAGGCAAAGTGCTTGGCAGGCTTCTCATTGCCGCAACCGCTGCCACAAGGTGAGGTCCTGTAGTCAACGTCCAAGGCTTTACGTTTAAGTGTAAGACTTCGTGCAGGACCAGTGGAGACGGATCAGGTAAGAGTGGGTGAACTCGGGGCGATGAGGGGGCAGCCCTTTGATCTTGAGCGAAGATACCAGCGGCGAACCACGTGTGCAGATCCTCCTGATGCAACCAAGCTGACTCAACGGTAATAGGATATCTGGCCCAAAGAACAAAGTCTCTTGGCTGATTATTGCTGCAACCGCTACGATAAGCAAGTGAGATAATCACACGGCTCGTCGCAATGCTTCCTGTCTTCCATAGTCATTTTGTAACATACGCGTGCGACCGCACACTAGCCTCTGTCTTCGCCTGGCAACTTTCGCAACAGGTGGGAGATAGGTTGAACTACTAAAAGTGTCTGGTATCGAGGACACACTGGCGCGTGGCGGATGCACTGGTCCGCTTTCTTACGGATGAAGAGGGTACATAATTTCTCTCATGTATTGTCTTGCGTGCTCAGAAGCGAACACAAAGTTTTCTAAAGATTCTGCCCTTGTCCTGCGCTCCTCTGATTTCGGTCTGTCACCCTCGCACTTTTTACGTGTCCTGTGAATATATTCTTCACACTAATAAAAGTCCCACAATCGGACAAATTCCTCCATGTCTTGTTTTTGTTTATTTTTACCCAGGAGCCTTCTACGCCTCAACTGCCGCATGGATTTTACGCACTTCCCGCTGGACACCCAGATATGCCCGGTGCATATTGAAAGCTGTGGGTATTTCAATTCGAACTGATCTCTTGAGCTCTTGCTTCACCAGTGAACGAGACGCTGTTTTTTATGGAGACGAGCTGTATCGATCTGTGCTTAGTAGGTGAAATCACTACATTATGGCAGTAAACGGCTCAGAATAGGCTCATTGTCCTCTCGCTGATCAAAGTTGTCAGCTTGAAAACAATGCACCACAACCACAAACTGAGCAAGGGCTGTGTCACGCTGTCGTAACTGCTTGTTGCCTCAAAAACACAGACACACAATTGGCACTTTCGAGATGAAAGCAGTCTAAAGTTTGCATGGTAGAGGTACAGTCTCTGTCAAAAGTAAGCAGGACGCGAACGGCCCGGAAGCGGGAGCGGTCGTGAGGTGGCATTGCGTTCGCCGGCACTTGTTGACGAGCGCTTGCTGTGAGATTGACGTTGCTTTGCGCCCTCACGCCCGCTGTATGACGGTAAAAACTTTGTGCGCAATGTGTGCGTCAGGCGCTTTGTGCGGTCGGAGCGCGGTAGAATAGAGTGACGGCGCTGAGCGCAGCAAAGGGGATCTTCGCTCCTTTTGGACAAGCATTGCGAAGCTGGCGTAAACCGCTTTTTCGCTTTATCATTGTAACGAGCGCTTTGGCTTCGTACACCATTCGCGAAACACATCTGCAGAACGGCTCTGTTCTGCGCGTTTCAAGAGTCTGCACATTACAACAGATCCACGAACACTGAAATTCAAGCAGCATTTCTTTTCAGTGCCTTACTTCCTAAAGCGTTATGCTCTTCGAGTACAAAAACATCCTAAATTCGTTGAAGTCCTTTCCAACCCTTTTGCCGGTTTTTGTTTGTTTTTTTTCGTGATGCATCTGCTTGCTCCTAAAGTACGGCTTTTAAAGTTTGGAAATGCTTGATTGTAATGTTTTCTTCAGTTTGCTTGGAGGTAAGGTTTTTATCTAAGAAACAAAGTGCAGGACAGCTTTCTCGCGCGCAGCAGTAAAGCACGCCAAATTACTTGCTGATTAAATATCGCCTTATACAGGGTCTGTTCTGAAAGTAGTAGGACTGGTTTTTTCCTGGGCGAACGGGCGGACGAGAGGTGGTCTGCGCGTGCAGGATCGTTGAAGGGGGATATTGGGAATGCTGGCGAAAATCGGCAGTCGGCTCTCGGCCGTTGAAGAGAGGACGTCGCTTGTACTGTGAACCCCTGTCGAAACGTCTCGTCACGCAGAATCGTCGAGCATTTACTGGATCGGCGATACGCGATCAAATTTTGAGTAAATCTTGGTAAAACGGGCAAAGAGACTCTCAACATGATTAAGGAGGCCTACGGTAACGCTTCCATGGGTAGATCAGGTGTTTTTGAGTGGCACATGCTTTTCCGAGAAGGGAAGGAAAGAGTGGAGGAAGACGACCGCTTCACACGCCCTTCGACCAGCAAGACCCACGAAAATCTGTAGCGAGGGAAAGATTTACTGAACAGTGATCGTGGAATGAGTATCAGAATGATTGCTGATGACTTGAGCATTCCTCAAACCCATGTTTTTGGGATCGTGACAGAAAACTTATCCATGAGGAAAGCGTGCGCGAAGTTGGTGCCGGGAGTGTTGTCAGAGGAGGAAAAGGTCCTCATTCATCATCTGAATGAGGACCCAGATTTTTTGTCCAGCACAAGGCGGCAACGCTGCCTCAGCCCTCTTACAGACTCTACTTGGCCCCGCCAGACTTTTTTCTATTCCCGAGAATAAAATCGACGCTCGAGGGGAAACATCATGGACCGGTAGAGGCGGTTCAACAGGCCGTGACGAAGGAGTTAAACAGCATTCCGGTCCAGGCGGTCCTGGAGGCGTACGAAAACTGTAAAACTCATTAGCAGCAGCGTGTAGGTGCGGAAGGGTGCCACCTTGAAAAATTGTAATCATTTGTACTATTCTCTTGAATAAATTTTGTTTAAAAAAATGAGTCCTACTACTTTCAGAACAGACCATGTATATCTGTGCAACGCGGTTCCGCATTCATACCCAAAGCAAATGAGCTGAGATCATGGTGTCAGAACCAACACATATTTTTGCATTTGACCACCAAATTCTTCATTCAGTGCCACTGACAGGTGAAGGGCCTCAGCATATCGTTGAGAATCATTCTGCGCAATATAGGGGTGGTCTTAGCAAACCCCATTCACTCATTTTTATCGCACGAAAGCGGCGGCGGCACATAATACGCACCAGTGTTTCATCATCCACGCAGCGAGCGTGAGGGCGTACAGCAACGTCATCAGCGGTAATCTCGAGCAGTGCCTCCTCTATTTTTACAATGCCAACCGCATCGCCCGCTTCGCAATAGGAGCCGTCGGTGCGTCTCACTTCAGATAGTAGCCGCGCTGAGGCGCTAGCCAGATGGTAGCACTGCTTACGTCATGCTAGCGTATGGGCGCGCGATGGTGATAGCACTGTCCCACTCCTACACCACACGTCTGTCAGATTCTTGCTTCCTACCCCTTCTTGTGTAGCTCTCGCTTCAACCGCGGCGCGGCGCTTTTTCCGACGACAATCGGTTGGAGGGAGCGGCAGCTTTGCTCGCCGTTTGCAGAGGTGGGCTGTGGCATTCGCTCCGCTTATCACTTGAGAATGGCAGCTGGCATACTTGAGGCGCTGCTTGAGGTGTTTTAGCCACTTATTGCTTTTCCTTGACACGCGAGTAGAGTGAAATAAGTTTTAAGGTTCGTTCGTTTCGTGGCACCATGGTTAACGAAAATTGTTTTGCGCGGGTAAATGGTACTGTCCGCGACGTTGACGAGGTGTCCCCGCAGCAGCAGCAAAATGGCACTGGTTAATTGTGTTCAGTACGGCTGCTGCTTTCAGTTTTTTGTGAAGTGTGGGAGATTTTATGCTCGTTTATGTGAAGCTGAGGAACTTCGCTGCACAGACAGTACAAAAGAAGGGGACGTTTACGTGCATTTATTCACATATATTTCCAGAAATTTAGAGTAAGAGTTTATACAATAATTTGCATCTATCTGCGGCTACATACATTTCAACTCTTTATATTTATAGCCGTCTACAGTTATAGAACTGGTGTCTATTTGCTTGTATTTGCAGGTATTTACAGTCTTGAGAAGTTTGCATTGTAGCACAACCACTTTTGTATGCGTGAGGAGGACAGAGCATCACGTGCGCGATCGGAGCTCAACAACAAATGAAACAAAACACACCTAACGCCCGGGTGGAGACGCCAGTTTGTGCGCCCTCATGTGTTTGGTCGCCCTCTCTTGCGGCGTAGAACGACAGCGCCGGTAGAAGAGACGCTGACGTGGCGCCGAAGAAACGCTGCCTTGTGGTTCGGCCTTTACGGTGACTGCCCCTGAACACGCGCTGAAGCGGTCCTGATTTCCGTTTTATCTGCATCCTTTTCTTCAAGCGCTTTTTTTAGTCTTGCATTGTTTTATTAGCGCTTGGTAGTCAGGACTAGGCAGAACTTCCAACATGCTTTGGCAAACAGCTGCTGTGCCGTGTAGGTATTTGCGAATGAAGTTCATTTCTCGCTTCTCAAAACAATCGTAGCTGCAGGCTGCCAAGGACAGTGAATAATCTTTATCGAGTTGTGGTAACGCTGACAGCTTATCCTGACAAATGTACAGCTACGACTTGAAAGCTACTGCTATCTGGTAGTTTCGAAAAATGCCGTCTCGGGAAGATTTTTCATGCCTTCTTCATTTCATTCTCCCATTTTCTTTACACAACATGATTGAATCCAAAGCCAAAATAGCATAACTAATTCCTAATTACGTTTGCCATCTGATTTCATATATTCGCCAAGCAGTTTCAGTGCCTCTCGTGGAATGTTTCAGTGTTGGAGCTTAGCTAAAAGACCGACAAACTAATTCCTAATTACGTTTGCCATCTGATTTCATATATTCGCCAAGCAGTTTCAGTGCCTCTCGTGGAATGTTTCAGTGTTGGAGCTTAGCTAAAAGACCGACATGGTTCGACCAAGCCACCACAGCCTTTCGTCGCAATGCCAACGCCGCTGCGCCGTACAATCTGTGACTCCTTTTAAAACCAGCGCTCCACGATGACCAGCGCTACGGTGAGCAGCGCCACGAACACCGCGCTCAATGACGCGTCCATACCTGACAGGCAGCCTATGACCATGCGAGATGCAGAGCGCCGCCTCACGAAGAAAGAGAGAATGTTTAGGAAATTGTTTTCGTCCGCTTTCCGTCCGCTTTCCGTCGTCTGGCGCCACCCAGATGGTACTTCCCCGACATACGCAAAGCAGGCGCGAAGGCTAGCCGACGGGGGAGAGTAAGAAAGGAGGACAAAAGAGGGTTTTGGACAGTCGGATCGGCCCTACTCGGCAGGCATTGCAAAAATAGAGGAAGCGCTGTCTCGAGCAAGCGCTCGCCAGCAACCGCCGGCGCACGCAATGCCACCTTACGACTGCGCTCCCGCTCGCCGTTCGCACCTGCCTGGTTACTTTTCGCAAAGACGGCACATAAAGGCTCTAAAGTTGAGCGTTTTTAAGTGATGTGCCCGCAAGCTTAGGGAAATTTTTTAAATCATATTAATTGGTTAAACCTTCATATTTTTCCTATTTGCGCTTGACTTCTCTCGTGTGTTATTGAGAAAAGTATTGCTTACGAATATTTCTGACTAGTATGGCCGAAATCCCTGCTTTGGACGCCTGTGGCTGTGGCGGGAGGACTTTTTTTGCTGTCTGTGTGAGCCATTGTTATATTGCAGATATTCTTAATCGCCGCTCATATGACCACATAGGCATGCGCCCGCTGAGCAAGAATGATGCCTTGGACGATGCCTCTCACACCATAGGCTTAGAACGCACTTAAAAGGCCGCTGGCGCGCGAGGTTACGTCAGTAGCGTGCTTTTTGAGCCTAATTATCGTTGTTCATTTCCGGCTCTCTTGCCCTTTTCTTTGTTCATTCGCCAATGCAAAGCATCCAGGCAAAATGCTCTTTCAGGTGGCTCAATTGTCTCGGATCTCTTCTCTGGCTTTCTTTGAATACTGAAGAATTGCCTGACACAGCGCTTAAATTTGTGGCGATCGCCAGGGGGTCAAAAAAGTATGAATTTGTGTAAGGCATCTGATAAGAGAAAATGCTACCCAAGCATGCTTCACGTATTGTGGTTTTGTGCTTAATGCGTGAATGTCCATATGCCTTGGTGCTAAAGCAAAGATTAGTTCGCAGAGCAGCACAGGTACGCGTGTGAAAAGTGCTAATAAAGCGACGAAGGGAGACTTTAGCTCATCAATTTTCTAGTTAAGGGCGGCTAAGGGCTATACCTTTTGAAAGTAATGTTTGAGAATTATGATAGAAACAAGATGGGCACCGAAGGTCCTTACTTATTAATTTACGATAACATTTGATTCACGACAAAAAAATAAGAGCCAGAAGACCAACCAGTAGGTGCAACTCAACGTGAGTGGTTACGAAAGAACACGCGTTGAGCGGAAAGAGAATTCTTCAGAGCAAGTTTTCTCGCAAACAGCCATAAGAACCAACTGACGTGAGGTCCTGACCTAACGTTTGCAGAAGAAAATATAAAAGAATATTTTGTAAAGGTGTTTCTTTCCAGAGGTCTATGTAGGTCGATAGAAAAGCGTCTCGACATACTATATGCGCACAGGCGGCGCTCAGGCTCCAAGCTACTCCTAGCTGCACTTCGTCTTCCTCTTCGTTGCGCCACTTGAACTGGTGCCGGTCTGTTCCACTGCAGTTATTTCTCCGCCAAAAAAAGGAGCTATTCCTGCGATTCATGCTCAGGAAAGAATGGGCGAATCATAGTATGGCTTGATGCGCTCGATATGCACAGTCTGAAACTCCAGCGACGATTGTCAGCAGAGGAGGCGAGGGGCTCGACTGTGTAGTTCTCGGGAGAAGTTATTACAGAACGCAGTAGGGGCCATGATAGCAAGAGAGCTATTTCGTGGAGAGGCCGCTAGTGGACAAAGGCATCCAGAGCCAAACGAGAGCGCCGGAGGGACATGACGGGGTGGGATCCAAGGGGTCCCTACTGTGCTTATCTGCCACGTTCGCAAAATCAGGGGTGATAAGGAGCCAGACTTGCGACTTGCGGAGCCTGCGAGGACCTCACGGCCAATGATCTCGGCGACCAGTGTCCAAGGATCTGAAAGTCCTTTAGCGGGCGTGAAGCGGTGGGTTCCAGCGGAAGGCGGAGTGAATGTCTTGCAGAACTGTACGCTGGGCATTCACAAAGAATATGAGATATGGTCTCATCGCCGCCACAGATGTCACACGCAGGGTTATCAGCCACGCCGATCACAGTAGTGATGTGGTTTGTAAATTCGACACCCTCGACGAAGAGAAGATTGTAAGGCTTGGAGGGCTGCTTTTTAATTAGTGAAAACAGACCATTTCTGGGGTGTTTCTTCACTAGTAGGCTCAATGGCAACGCGAAAGTTGCCTACAACAAGAAGGACCATGGATGACATGAATAAATAATTTTTTTTTGTACTGAAGCGTTCAAAGGAAACACTAATTTAGAAACAAACATTAGAATGAGACACTTGAGCATATTATAATGAAATATGAGGCCGCCAACTCAAAAAGAGAAAGCGGCGATACCATAGCATTCTCGTGCAGCGGTCAGTGCAGCTGTTCTGCGCGCCGCCGTGGGTTCAAAACCCAGGACGTGCGCAGTAATGGCCATATTTATTTTATTTTTGCAGGTCTAGCTGGCTTGAGACACTAAAACGGACGAGTTTTTCCGAGATTGGAGGCCTTAATGCTAGCGCCCCACTCCCTCGCGCTGTGTACTGGATGTCACCTTCTTCGTCAACTTCCACCCGTGCGCAATGGATCCAAACACAGCGCTATCGCAGTGCCTCCGAAAGCGGTCCCAAAATGTCATAGTTCGCTAGCACTAAAGCCTCCAGTCATTCATTTCGCCGATCTTTCCCTGAAGCCTGAAATTTAAACTCTAGCCTCGAGCCGAAAGCGAAAATGAAGCGCGACGTACTAGCGCACATACTTCGCATTTGGCCAAATAAGGTAAATCGGCTGTCATAATCGGATGTTTTGTTCTAATTATTTGTAAATTATAAGGTGCACTCAGAGCGTTAAAATTTAACTCGAATGCTCAAAAAGACAACCTCTCAAAATTTGGTGCATTAGGTTATGACGGTCAAACTCGTTTAAGGATCCCTTTAAGTAGGCCCGCCGCTTTTGGCAACTCTCAAAACCAGTGCTCTAAAAAGAGCAGCTGCGCAGGCGAATACATCAGCTCTGACCTGCCCAACAGAGCCTTCACGGAGCTACAAAAAAAAAAGGCGCGAATATCACATTATACAGTCATGAACGCCTAGTGGAGCGTTGTAAATCGGCTGTGATTGTTTTTCGCACTACAGGAGGAGTGCTTCTCATCTATTCATACATGTTGCTTGCCATGTTACAAGTATTTTTTTTTTATTAACAATCGCTTGCATCTCGGTTTAAGTCGCTCACAGGAATGTCTACTACGCTTGGGAGGAGTGGACACCAGTCGCCACAAATCCGGCGCTGAGCCTGTCCACGTTCCGGCTCGAGCTGCAGGCCCACATTGAAGAAGGTAATAAGCGCCAGTGGCCATTGACCGCGTTCGAGAGAGGGTTGTTTTTTAATAGTGAATGGCAACAGCGAGGTAAGATTTCCTCATAGGTATTCCGCATGGTTGCATTAGTGGGTGGAACGCGTTTCATCGTGATCACCAAGATCAAAACCTAGTCATAGGTTTCCAGAAAGAAATGGTCATGTGCGACGCAACCCACGTCTCAGTTAATGTCTCTCGGTTCTCGCAGCCTCTCGAACATGGCTCGTTGCTGCTCAGAGAGTGATAAAGAAAATCAATGAAGTGGTCGAGGCTTACGTTAGGTATAGATAATGCTGCTGGCTCCTTGATGTAGTCGCCTCCATTATGCGTTGATGCCAAAGGAACCGCTTTCAATAAAAATGCTTCGCTGCAAGGGAGATGGCTGTGGCAAGATGGACAGAATGTAAGCGATCCTCCTATTTGACGCTTTGTTAAATTTCCTGCTACGGCTCCATTTTCTTGCAGGACCACTGAATAGTGATGCTCCTTTAAGCATGCTTTATGGCAGATGAAGGCAAGTGCTTTATTGCTATGAGCAAACACA
Source organism: Amblyomma mixtum (assembly GCF_055824585.1). NCBI lineage: Eukaryota > Metazoa > Arthropoda > Arachnida > Ixodida > Ixodidae > Amblyomma > Amblyomma mixtum. The sequence continues at coordinate 326,191,513 of NC_143014.1, read as the reverse complement.
TGCTCCAATAATACAGTGTAATCCTTCCTGTGTTCTGCACAGTACATAATCTGCGACACTACGGGTTCGGACTCTTCTGCATTTCCTGCTACACCGAAGTGGGCATTAGATGTATTGTCTGCTTGAAGTACGTCGCCAATTCTGATATTTTTTCGCGAGTTCAAATAGAACGTTCGTTTCGTTGCACCTACATCAAAGGGACACTAGGGCAAATAGAAGTTGACCTGTTTCGATGAGGTACCGCGGTGTAATTACAGAGAGGACACTTTCACCGAAAGCGATGTTTTTATCAGTTGAAAGGGACGAAAAACTGGAATACAGGTGGCGCCACCGTTTACCGATTTCGCAACTATAACGAGTGCGTCAACACCAGTGCATGTGCGAACCCCTGATCCTACTTTACACCGCCGGCACCACCATTCGCCTCAAAGCGGTGGCAACCCGTCCTCTGCGGTAAGTTTCAATATATTGGCTAGTAGATTCCTAAAACCATTTTTCTCGCCAACAAATGCGCCTTTTGCTGCGGGAAAAAAGTCAGCAAAGCCGGATAGCGCCAGACAATCAGTTTCTACTCAGGACAATAATTAGATGGAGTTCATCGCAGTATCCCTTTAAGACCAAGTGTCAGTTATCTTCTAATGTAACTAACTTCCTTACCTAGAAAGCACGCCCGAGTGAGAAGACTGCAATGAAGCTTTAATTTTCAGCATAGGTACGATAACCACTGTTTTCAAATCGCACCTTACCTCGAAGACAAACATTTTCGGCGAAAATCAGCCTGGCCAAGAAAACCGTATCGAACATGGGTCTTTCGTCAACGTCGTCAAGAAAAAGAGTCAGTGTCTTTTTTGAAGGGATCATCTATAGAGTCCCAGTCACCCATCCGTTTTACCCCCGCACTTTTCTCAGTGGCGACCACTTGCTTGCTATACGAGCTAAGCACTTCTATTTCGTTGGTGTAGAGGTTTCAGTGGGAAGCAACGAGAATATCGCTTGTCTGAATGCCTTTTCCGTGCAAGCGGAGCGGAAGACATTCGGCGGGCCCATTGGTGAGTTAAAAGCGAATACTGGCTGTGACCAAGTTCGTCGACAGCGTCAAAGTAAGAAAACTGCAAGGTCACTTTTAGTGTTGTAATTTTTTAGGCCACCTATTCTTCTCACACCGCTGGCATTGAAAACGCGGAGAATTAAAAAAAAATTTGACATTCCCCGTCGTCTGAATTTTTACTTCTAAACCTGTAGCCTCGTAAACCTGTGGCCTTTTTTGTTTTAGGGTGATCTCGGGAGTTTTATGAACCATGCAGGACTCCACAACTAATTACGTACATTTAATTGTGTGTAGAGGACGAAAAGCAAGAAAGGCTATGCAGTTTTACATTCTCATGCATTATTTCCGCGGAGTAACCACCTTGTGAGGCCAGTTTGCTGCCATTAATTTTATTGATTTTAAATACTGAGGCTCTTTTACTTTTTTTTATACAAATCATGATTCGGGTAGAGGATTCATGGGTCGCTAGAACTGGTCACAAGTCCTGGCACAACGTGGAATTTCTCGCTCAAGTCTGTGCTGCGCTTGCCTTTTATCGGCCTCATCTTGCCTGTACGTTGTGATGCGATTCTAAAAGCCAAACACCACCCAGTGTCACAATGGTTTGGTTTGGTTTATGGGGTTTATCGTCCCAAAGCAACTCAGGCTATGAGAGACGCCGTAGTGAAGGGCTCCGGAAATTTCGATCACCTGGGGTTCTTTAACGTGCACTGACATCGCACAGTACACGGGTCTCTACAATTTCTCCTCCAAAGAAATTCAACCGCCGCGGCCGGGATCGAACCCGCGTCTTTCGGGTCAGCAGCCGAGCACCATAACCACTGAGCCACCGCGGCGGCTAGTGTCACAATGATAGCGGCGTTTATTCTTTGAAGTTGGTATTCTTGCCACATGTTCCACGTTAAAGTAATCCGTGCCACGTAATGCGCTGGAAATCGAGTCACATTTAGAGCCTAGTTCCAAAGTTAGGTGCGAAAAAGTGGAGAATTCATTTATGAAGATATGAAGACCTATCGCATTTGGCAAGTTGTGCAAACTGAATGAATGCTTAATCAACACAGTCCTCAAGACAGCGGTTGCAGCATGCACCATAAAGTGAGTGCTTTAGAAGCTAATTAACATATTTCGGTGAATTAGTCGCCTAACCGTGACAACTATTTCGTGATCTTAGTTTCGTTTTATGGAAATTTAAACACCCAAAGCTTACTCAGGCTATGAAGGATGCCGTAGTAGAGGGCTCGGGCTCAGGAAATTTCGAACACCTGAATTACTTGGACGTGCACTGACATCGCCCAGTACACGGGCCTCCAGAATTACGCCTCCGTCGAAATTCGACCGCCGTGGCCGGGATCGAACCCGCGTCTTTCGGGTCAGCAGCCGAGCGCCATAACCAGTGAGCCACCGCGGCAGCCGTTACCTTCTTTCCAGAGCCCAAAGCCCTGTCAATAGACGTAGTATCCACGAGACCCTGAGCCTCATTTTGTTTACAAAGTTGTAAAGATTTTACACATTCAACCTGGATACTCAATGCCTGTTCGTCAGCCCAGTCGTTCAAATTGCACATGAAAGAGTTGTATTTACACTTTTTCAGGGCGCAACGACGTTTCCCTGGCATTTGTGCGAGCCACTCATTCCGTTCTGTTTTTCTTTTCTTCATCTCGGTTTCACGATCCGTTTCTAGCAACGTTATTCGCTTCTTCATACTGCATGAGGATATGTTCGAAGCGGCACAGCCGGCACAGCTCTCGGACTGCTTCCTGAGGAAATTTATCGAACCAATGCAATCCTGAAATGCAATGCCTGCTAGGCTCAGTGTGCTTGCATGTCACCGCCGACTGCCGCAGTGGAGTGCGAGCCTCACGCTCGTTCCTCCCCTTTCGTACCAGCCCGCCGTGTACACAGCTTGTGATTCAGATGGGCGTGTTCTTGCGTTTTCGAAGAGAGATTGGTCAAACGGGGAGAACTCGCAAACAATGCTATGCTAGGAATGCCATGCTATGCTAGTAATGCTAGGATTTTTCATTTCAGCAGAGACGTACAGAGCAGCTTTTTCTCCTCTTACACCTTTGGCGTAATCAGGCTTTCTCCACGCAGGGGTGCAATCCCAAGCGGACTACCTAGTGGCCGGAGGTATTCGCCTCCGTCTCGAGTTGGTGCTGACGCGCCTGCTGGTGCCGAAGCTGATCGAAGCCTATGCCCCGTGCGCCTTCCTGGTGACCGTCTCCTGGCTGGTCTTCTGGATCGCCTCTGCCGCGGATCGCGTCGCCCTTTGCGTCACGCTTCTGCTGGCGCTGTACAGTCACTCCGCAGCAGGTTTCCACCCGTCGCTTATTTTGTGCTATCATTCAAATATGCCATGTTCGTGCAGCGGTGAGCATTATCGCAACGCTGTGCTGGCCACTACGTGAAGAAAAAACCTCCCACGCTTCCGATTTGTGTGCACGGGTCGCTATATTAATGCACGTATGCACAGTACACAATTCTCCCGTTGTGTCAAGGGGATTCCAGCAATATGCGTTGTGGGGCTAGTTGGTCCGTTCTCAGAATTAATTTTTTGCGCACACAAAGACGATACAATAAGGATGAGGAAGACCGGACGGGGCGCATCCGTCCTCCCTTCCCCGTCCTTATTGTATCGTCTTTGTGCGCGCAAAAAATAATTCTGCTCAGGGGAATGCCGGCTATGGTTGTATTGGTGGCTGCACAAAGAAACGCAATGCAACGGGACGAGGCAAGGCTGGCGATATTAAGGCGAAAGCCTTTAATGCCTCATCGTTGTCGACACAAGGCTGTCAGCAGAAATGTCACGCTTTTGACGGGTGTCCACCGAGACATGTGAGACAGTTACTGCGTAATTTCCTTTCCTCAAATACAATTTTCATTTTCTTCATTACGGCCCCTTTTTCTCTTTCTTCTTTCACTCCCACTTGCTCCCTTCCTTTACAAATGGATGACTGGTGTCCACCGCGATATGTCAGACAGTTACTGCGTAATTTCCTTTCCTCAAATACAATTTTCATTTTCTTCATTACGGCCCTTATTTCTCTTTCTTCCTCCACTTCCTCCCTTCCTGTACGGTGCGGTTCAGGCGTCCATCGAGATTAAAGGGAATTACTGCGCCATTTCCTTTCCACAAAAAGCGCTGCGTTCAAAGGGCAAGGCATCGCGCCAAACGGGTGGTGGCATTCCTTGGACTACCTGGCAGCGCTATAACACGCTGTCGCGTTCCACTCCTAAAGGCGAAGTTTAAGCGTTATTAATTAGCAGTTAATTAGTATTTAGTAATTGATCAGTAATTAGTCAATAATTAGTAATCTGTCATAGCTTAGTAATTAGTTATTAATTATGTGTGACGTCATCCAGTGATGACGTCACCAGTGCCACCGAGGCAGTCAAAGTAGTGCGGGAAACGCTTTCGCCTCTGCGCACTTTAGACAGTCAAAGTGCCCCCTGTATTTTTTCTATCTTCAGTTGACTATAATATATACAGATGGCAGCTTTACCATTCAGAAGCAGGTCGAGCGTATAAATTGAATTGTATCCCTATTTTAGCGCCGTATTTCTCGCTCATTCAGAAATTCCCTTGCCTTCTTCTTTCATACACCTAAATTAGTTAGATGCCCTAACAACTGCGTTCTTTTTATATATTGGTTAAGCTTGAGGTGAGGGCCAGTATATGCGAACTAGATACTTCACTTTTTCTAAACGGGTGCTTCAGGGACACGCTTTCCTCATGAGACGCCAAAGAATGGAAATGCCTGATTTTTTTATACTCGCATCCTTCCACTTGAAGCTCACACGTGGTGGGGCTGTCAAAGTTGATAAAAACAGGTATGTTCGTTTTCCAGACTGCTGGCGGAAGTTTTAATCTAAGGCGGAATGTGACACTGTGCGCTGATTTCAACGAGTACGTACTGTGGATACGAAGGGTGCGCGACGTGGAATTTCTGCGGCAAAGCTTGAACTGAGCACGATATTCCCGCAAACTAATCACCTCAGTGCGTTAAGCTTCGTCAGTGTGGTCACGAAGAACCTGAACGTTAGCCTCACAAGCAGTGATTGGTATCGTGTCAGATCAGTTGCATCCCGTATTTACGTGTGATGCTGTGCCACCCTTGAAAGATGGTTCTGAGCTCTGGGATTCCAGCCGCGTCTGATACACCGATAAACTTTGCGGGCATGCGAATCGTGTTAAAGGTCGCTAAAAGAATTCAGAGTGCAGCAAAAAGCGCTTATGTTTACAGAACCCTGTTTTCTTGTCGTAGCTGCGGCTTCGCGAGGCTGCGTTGCGGTATCGGACAGACGGGCTACAGCATACTCGTGAAAAGCTTTCGTTTCGAGCCACAGGGTGCTACTCGTTTCGATCTGAAGTCTTGTAGTCACTCCACAACCGCCGGCATTTTCAGGGCTCCTTAGCTTACTTGCCGTTCCCCAGTGAAGTCGACAGGGCAATTTTTAAGATATGAACTTTATTCCACGAAGTCTGTCACTGTGGCAATCTAGGTTTAGATGTCACCTGCTTAAACTTGCACCTAGATACGAGAATAGAAAACGCCAGAAACAATCACGGGATACTACTGGCAGTGCGTGCTACCACTAAAAGCCCATAATGTGCAACGGTGAAGCATAGTTTTCTAATGCCAGGGCGTTCTATGGCTCGTCGAGTGATTTTTACGGCCTGTGTGTGTTACATCATGTGTACAAAGCTGATAAAAAACTGACGTGTATAAACATAATATTGTGCTTAGCGTACAGCAAGGTAGTCCCTTCGTTGTTGAAAGTAGTTCAACCGCAACGGTGGCTCAGTGGTTATTGTGCTTGGCTGCTGCACCGAAAAACGAGAGATCGACCTCGGCCGCAGCGTTAGCATTTCGATGGAGGCAAAATGCTAAGACCCTTGTACTGTGCGATGTCAGTGCTCGTTCAAGAATCACAGGTGATAGAAATCAATCGGAGCCCTCCACCACGGCATCCCTCATAGCCTGAGTCACTTTGGGACGTTAAACCTTACAAACCAATCCAGACAGTAGTTCGTCAGCTTTGAGTAGACATGATGGCGCCCCGAACCTCCTGAGCCTATGAAACATGAAGCACCGATTGTTCTTGGAAATTGGTGTTTTTCGTTGGTGTTTGCCAAACATATAGATACATAATTCAAAGCTGCACACTCTATTGTTTGTAAGGAATATGGTTTAAATTCAGCCTGTTCGCCGAACACTGGAATTTATGTGCGGTCTTTCGATAAAACTACGTCTGGAGAGGCCTTTGTCCTGCAGTAGGTGTTGTCAGGCTGATGATGGTGATGCCGTCTGGAGAGCGGATTCTTTTGTTATATTCTCATATTTTAAGCATTAAAAAGTTTATATCGCGTGACCAGCCTCCAGCAAGTGTTCTACCGGCTGTGGAGTTTTAAGCTACCATTGGCTGAAGTGCCTAGTAATTGTTGAGAAATTGAAGCCTAGTTCATTATTCACTACAGCTGATGACACAAGGTTTTAGTTTCCCATTTGCTACGAAGATTGGTGAGCTTACAGACTCGTAATCTGCCGAATGGTATCGTAATGGCATGGTATAGAATAGAATGGTATGGTAATGATAATGGTATCTGCCGAAAAGTCCAGCGCTATGTTGTTCCTAGGTGAATATAAAATCTGGCTGCTTATTCATCCACCAAGTTAACTCATGCGATTATTGGTGTCCGTCTCTACTACACATTTCAGTGGTGACGAGCTGTAGACTTAATTTTCAAAACTGAGGTTTCCCACTCGCTGTGATGCAAGAAATCCCTGGAGCACAATGAGAAAATTAAACCTCTAAGTATAGGTAAACTTCACCCCGGGATAGGTCAATGTCTAATGTGTTTCGTGGTGGTCTCCAGACCGGAGGAAATTTCTCATTAATTACAAACCTTCTGTGAAAGCTTCATAGCTTATCCTTTGCAGCTTCTTCGCTGTGCTTTGGTGAATGATAACGAATAGTATTAGTCCCATTAGTCCCAATAGTAGTAGTCCCATCCCCTTATATAAGGGGATGGGTGTAACGTGCCCGGAATATCAACTTTCTTCAATTCCCCCCCCCCCTTCCTTCAGAACTTTCGCCCCTAAATACTCCAAGAGGAGCACTCAGTGTACTGCAAGCCACTGCGAACAAAACTTCTTCACGTAGAACTATCGCCACCTCTCCGCCGCTCCGCTGCCCAGTGACTACCGATGGAGGTTGGTCGCTTACAACAGAAAGACACCGCAAGCTCTCCTCCCCGTTTCCTGCCGAAAAACGAGACTCGCGCTTACTAGGCACTTAACGCTCTTTATGCGCTAGGTCTTCATGTTAAAAACAAAGGCTAGGCTTCAGCTCGCATTGATCATCTGGAAAGCGTAGATTGTAATTTTGATATTTGAAACATTTGAGAGAACAGGTGTATGCCTTATTGTTCAACAAACAAATTCGAGGGCGCGCCGAGGCAAGCGCGGTATGCGGGTCTAATTCACTCGTTCTTTTAATCACCTTCCTGCCTCATTTGCTGCGCGTTCAACTGTGCCCTTTCTTTATGCGTGCAGCACGACAGCTGCTGCCGCCCTCCACTTCAATGACGGCGCTCGATTACTGGGTGATGGCCTGCGTCCTCTTCGTCTTTGCCGCGCTCGCGCAAACAGCGCATGGTGTGTGGGCCTCGATTCACGGAGGCAGACCAGCTAGGGCTCCCCGGAAGCCTGCGCCAGTGCTTGCACACGGCAGCAGAAGACCAGCCGGCGTGCAGCAGCACCCTGCCTGAAAGCCAACACTGGGATAGCGGCACTACGCGACGTTCGATATAAACATAGAGTCCCAGTCAAAAGTATACAGCCCAAAGGGTTTGCTTCTAAGCTGTTTAGCGTGACTGTCTCGCACATTCAGGAGTCCGAAGCATGAGAGCATTGAGGACGCGAAGCCATTCCTCTTCCTAGGGATTACGGTCCGTGAGGATCCATAACGATGCACGCTGCAGGCCTCGCAAACAAAACCCCTGGACCGTATACTTTTGATGGGTGTTGTACTTGAGAGCCATGGACACGTCATTTCTTGCAATATGTGCCGGTTGACACCGTTTGGAAAAGATTGTAGTTGCTTATCACGATTGTGTTGCTTTCCTCCTTCGCTGTGTGGAGCGCGATACCTCCCACTGTGTGTGTTTGTAGTGTAATTGTTTTGTGGGCATCACGGAGCTGTAGCACTGAAATCATCTTTCAGCAACGTGCACGTCAAGGCACATCAGAAGCGTGTACCTTCTACTGAAGACACCTACTTTATAGAACTTCGTTACTGTTTTTCAGCACTGCCGTTAGCCTCACAGCTTTAATTCCTCGAACGCTGGGACGGTGGTGTGCCAAAGATAAAAGGCTTTAAAGTTCCCTTGAAATTGCTAATACGCGATTTCTCCCTAGAATTTGCGCCGTTATTACCCTGACAGCTTCTGTGCAGGTCGGCTCTTCCCGACCAATAGTTCGGCTGCAGATGAAGACTTCGCAGGATCAATTATTGGTTGCGGCGTGTGCCTTTCGATGGAGGGGACGGTCATCTGGATGCCAGTTTATGTTAAAGAACTCCAGCTGATGTGAATTAATCCACAGCACCCCCAAAATTTGACACCTTTTCTTTCTTCACGTGATGTTCAAGTGGCCGCCACTGGTGACGCAGAGGCTGCTTCTTTCTTTTCTCCATATCCGTGCACGCCCCGACACGGCAAGCGGCCGAAATCGACGTTACTGACAGATAACTTCGTCTTATTTGCTCATTGGCTGTGCGGCAGCGAGGATGGAGTATGCAATTTATTTCAAACTATAATGTTCCTTGCTATACTAGAAGGAAGAGCGGAGTTCCTCTGCGTTCCCATTTGCGAAAATTGGAACTTTCACAAAGCTCACAGTAACGAACGGTTTGTGGAAAAGGTAACCAGGCTACCCTTACCGTCTCTCATGCCATCAAGACGCTTATAATAATTCAGAGCAGGATAGCGATGGCGCTCGTTCAAGCCACGCTGGTTATACTTGCAGCCGGTGTGAGCTGGCGAGCATACCTTCGCCCCTGTTCCAACAGCCCACATTTTTTTTTTTCGCAGTAGGCTGGTTACTTCTGTCAACGTTATCTAAGCTTCTGAGTGTTTTTCTTATCATTTTGCGAATAAAAAGTTACAAATAGAAAATCTTTATCTCCATTGAATGGAGATGAACCAGCATGGAGTAAAACCATGGACGGGTGTGTCATCGTTTGTACCATCCCATGGGAGAACCAGACCAGCCTGTAGTAGCACTGACGGCACCGGCGAGCGCGCAGCGCTTGAGGGCACAATCGCTAACCTTGGTGCAATGTTTATGGGAAACTCCTAACTTTGAGTTGATATGTAATAAGGGAGTAATCATTCATTACCACGCTCATAAGCTCCAGCGCATCCAATTAATACAAATATGTTTTCTCTAAATTTGAGACTATAACACCGTTTCTACTTCGAGTAATTTATCAATGCACTCTCGCCCTACCATCTGCTAACCATAATGGTTAGCTTAGTTGGTCGAGCGTCTGCCCCAGATAGGCAGTGGTCCTGGTTTAATCCTAGAACCATGGCCAAAAACTTGATTCAGTTTCAGGATAACTTTATTGTTTCCACCGCCCCCCCCCCTCCTACCTACCCTCCCCGGCACGGCACGCAGGCCTCCGGGAGAGGAGTAGGGGGTTTATTTACTTCTAGACTAATAGACTAACGATTAAATTTAAGTGATACTGCAGCTACCAGTTGGGTCAGTTCCTTTTGCACCCTAGAATCTGGGCTTCTTAATGCTTCATTCTATACTCTATCATCTTCATACTTACTTTTTTCCGAATGCGAAGAAGCTCCAGGCCAAAGAACTTTTTTCTTCAAGCTTCAACACATCAACACAGGACGACGCCCGTCGTCCTATGTTGAGTATTCCCTTTATTCTCCTCGTTCCTTCGCGCTAGATTGATATGTTCATACCAACTACGAAATTTTTGTGAAAATTGTACAGTTTTCCTTGGTAGCTGTATGGGTGCGCTTCAGTCTATGTTAATACAATTACTCCATTAGTACAAACAACTAAGTTAGAAAATCAGTGGCACACACGTCTTGATATTTGTGTCTGTGCCGGAGGTGGGCGAGTTACGCCTCATGAGCACCTGTAGATATCTGAGCGCAACCACTCTACTCCGCTTCTTCTCTTCTACTGCATCTACTCCTCCGAACACCTCCTCTACTCTTTGCCATCCTGAAGAAAAAGAAAGCGAGGAGGACGTGTGCACGGACGTCGCCAACCCCGACGACAATGACTGAAACCTAGGAGCAAGGCTAAGGCAGCTAGAGCTGTAAAACACAAGCTTATACCGACCAGCAGCACAGGCGCCTGGTTCCGCCCATGTTTTGGCAACAACTACTGGTTCGAGTGATTGCAACACAATCTCCTATCTGATCTTAATATCACCCTACAAATCAATTTTCGTCTAAACGTTTGTGGTATTGCCTTAATGATCTGTATGTGCTTGCGATACGATGGACATCCACTTTATTCTGTGTCGTTTGTATAATTTGTACGGCATGCTGTGCTTGAGGTTGTGCTTGTATAACTTCGTGACCTTATTAGTGTATGATGTCTCCATTTTTTTCATTAATGATGTTAACGCTATTCTCATGTGCTGCTGTGTGGAAAAAAAAATATTGGGCTTTTTTTTTTATCGGTGATGCCTGCGAAGAACATACAATCATTCGGTCGCATTACGTTATAATTTTAAGGCACTGCATTGTATTGATATTCCGGGCAGTCTTGAGCCCAGAAACCCATGCCTACTACTTGTGACGTAAAAATAAAAGGAAATAGGAAAGGAAAAGGAAACTCTTCCAACTCAATTTTCCTGAATATCTCCTGTGAACACGCAGTGAATAATACCGAAGAGATCTTGTCCCCTTGCCTGACACTATTCCTTATGGGTGTCTTGTCACTTTCCCTGTGAAAGACTACGGTCGCTGTGCAGCCGCTGTAGATATTTTTCAGTACCTTTAGTATGCCTCTGCTACACCCTGATTATGCAATTCCTGCATGACTGTCGAGGTTTCGACCGAGTCAAATGCTCTGTCGTAATTTATGAACGCTATACAGAGAGGTTAGTTATATTCTGGCCATTTATCTATCTCCTGATTCATCTAGTAAATGTACCCTATTTTCTGCCCTTACGAAAGCTGGTCGTTTCGATGACTGAAATGTAAGGTTGTTCAAATTATGTTAGCTCTTCCTTTGGTAAATATCTTGTACGCAATGGGCAGAAAGCTGAACGGTCCGGAAATTACATGTCCTTGACATCCCTTTATGGATTAAGAGCGTGCAGGATGGACGATTCTTGTATGCTCGATGTCCTAAGGCGTTGCTTATACAGGGTGGCAGCTCTTCAAACGCAGTCTCCTCACCGTCCTTCAACAAATCTGTAGTTACTGATCTTGACCAGCTGCTTGTAAAGCTTTCTTTACTTCCTCTTTAGTTTCCCCAGGGATGTCCAGTTCGTCCTTACCAATGGCTTCATCATTAGCATCTTCTAGAGGCCCGTGTATTGTGCGATGTCAGTGCACGTCAAAGAACCCCAGGTGGTCAAAATTTCCGGAGCCCTTCACTACGGCGTCCCTCATAGCCTGAGTCGCTTTGGGACGTTAAACCCCAATAAACCAAACTAAACCATCATCATTAGCATCATGATGGTTTCGGCTCCTGTAGAGATCTGTGTAAAATTCTGCGGCTATTTTAGCGATCTTTTACATAATGCTACTAATGTTGCCCTTCTTGTCTCTTAAGACGTACATTAATTTCCTCTTGGCCCCTTCAAGACTACATCCGTTCTTTGCTACCTCCGTTTTGCTTCCTTACGTCTCGCAGCTCTATCGTATAGTTTGGGTTTCTGTCTGGGCCTACTTGAGTGCACTGCGGTCGTGCGGGGACCCAAAGGCATGCCCCAATGAAGTTTTTAGAGCGCAGCTCTTTGGCGTCCATTCCTGGGTTTCGCGTCGTCGTCGGCGTCGGCCTCGTAACCAGCTCCGCCCCCCCTTTCATCCCCCCAGCGCTATCGGCGTCAGCGGCATCAGTCAGTCGCTGCTATCTCTTCCCTCCTCCCTTTATCGTGTTGTCCGCTTGCTGCGCGCGCTTCTGCCCCCATCGTTTGCCGCTGGGTGTACACGCCGCCCCCCTCCCCCCTCTTCCTGCGAGTCTCCGGTTGTCAAAGCGCCGGCTCGAACTTAATTCCTTTCTTCGCTCCTCCTCCAATGCAACCCCTGTGCGGTGGCAATCAGAGAGCCAGATGATCGGTGGCGGCGGATCTGTATATGTGCACCGCCCGAGCCGAAATTGCGAATACGTGTGAAAAATAAAAAAAAAATTCTGTGATAGCGCATACATGTGTTGCTCGATTTCTTTGCCTCAATCTATCGAAAAGGTGAAACAGCTTATTTGCTGCGCTCAAATTTCGCATTAGGAAGTAACGTAATCGTCGGTAATTTTTTTTCCTCTCTCTCTCTCTGTCTGTCTGTCCCTACCAATGTTTTGTTCTCCAGTGAGATTCTGAATTCCTCTAATTTCCTTCTTCGCGCCGACTCCTTAATATATTCCTTTCTTACCGAGAGATGGTCACTAAGTCTCACCTTGCCGAACTCGCGCAATGTCAAGCCCATAACGGAAGCGTCTTAATAGCCGTGGCAGGTAACAACATTATTTGCTGAATCATTTGTTAGTTCTATCCAGTCATATCGGTTCTGATATTTGCATTTGGTCATAGTTAGGGGGGCCGCGCGAGCGCAGCCCCTCACTACCAAAAATTGCATGCTCCACCTGCCTCGATTGAAGCAGTGGCAGGGGTCAGCGCAGGCGCAGTGCAATGCCCACGCCTCGCCCTGGAGGGTCCTCCGCCCTGACCAAGGACACCTCAGCACCAGGTAAGTATGCCGCACAGATGCAAGGCCCGGAGAGCCCATCGTCTGCGACCGCCATACGGTTGACAGTGAGTGTTGTGTTATGAGTAAATTATGAACAGAAGAACTAAATTATAAGCACCAGTTTAAAGCAGCTTAACGGTTAATAGTCACTTAGCGCGAGAAGCTTAAGTATTGTGCTGCTTACCGAGCCTTAATCCAGAACAAAATTGTTTAAACGTACCTGAAACACCTGAGTGTGTTTGCATACTTCCAGCAGCTACGGCGCCACCTGTCGCTGTCACCAATTCCTTACTTCCTTTTCTTGCTTTTCTGTTTATTTTTTCGCGGAAAAATAGAATGGTAATAAAAAAGTTGTAGGGTTTTAACGCAGTTAAACCGAGTACACGAGTGTTTAGCCTGGTTGGCCAATGGTTTTCTTTTCCGGGTCGTCGGCACGTCTGGCAACAACATTAGACTCAGCGTAAGCTCTGATCTGCTCTGTTAACGCCGCAGATGGAAGTTGATGAAGACGACGGCGTGCAATGCACAGCACGAGAGTGCGTTGCAGTTTAGATTTCTTTCTGGCTGTGCAGACTTACCTCAGAATCTATGAATCACTATGCCTCGTTCGCAAAGCATTTTATGTTACCATCCGACCCTCTTTTTTGCGGCCCACTGGCCTCGTTTTAATACCTCACAGGTTGTGTTTGCGCAGAGTACTTGAGCCTTTAAGTGAGAAAATTTATAGAATCCTTCCAGCGCTAACCAGTCGGTCCTTACCCACATTGTTTTCGACATTTTTCCCCAAAATGCAAAAACTTGCCACCCCGTAACCTAAATGGCTATTAGAAGATCATCTAAGCACCCTTCCTACAAACACTGCAATAGCAACCGACGCCTCGCAATGCAACGAAAAGGCAGGCGTGGGAATATTCTGTCCGCGTTTAGACTGGTCCTTTTCACTGGGCCTTCCAGATTTCACCCCTATTTTTCAAGCACAGTTTCTGGCAGTAGTACTTGCACCCCGCCGCGGCGGCTCAGTGGTTACGGCGCTCGGCTGCTGACCCGAAAGACGCGGGTTCGATCCCGGCCACGGCGGCCGAATTTTGATGAAGGCGAAATTCTAGAGGCCCGTGTGCTGTGCGATGCCAGTGCACGTTAAAGAACCCCAGGTGGTCGAAACTTCCGGAGACCTCCACTACGGCGTCCCTCATATCCTGAGTTGCTTCGGGACGTTAAACCTCAATAAACCAAACAAAACCAGTAGTACTTGCTCTACGCAAGCCAGGCCCTTCTATCACTGCAGTGGCAGTCATTATAAATTCTTTATCTTTGTGTGCGTACCTCACTTAGAATGTTGACTGCTCACTTTAAGCATATTTTTATCCCTGCGTCCTTCGCATTTGAGGCTTGTTCATTTAATATGGGTACCCGGTCACAGCAGTATGACAGTAAATGAGATCGCTGATACCCTCCAGGCGGCATCTCTATAGCCCTATGACATCCCTTTTAATACCCGATAGTTCGTCGGACAGCATTGTTGGGCTAGCATCACTGGATAAAGTTCTAGCTTTAAACGTTGCCAAGTTCAACTTCCAATGGCTGCCTGTCCGGAGCCAGAGATCCTCAGAACTCTTCGATGTGTCAGAGATCTAACCGCCAACATGGTCAGTTGCTCCGCAGCCACTGGGAACTTACCGCGGTGCGTTAATTGTTATATAGTCATATCGAAAGTAGCATGTGATTAATAAAATCTGCTAACAGGAAGAAATGCAAAAGCGCACACTTTATAAGTTAAAATTGAAGCGACAGTGACTGCGAAGCTCCGCTTACTTGTTTTCTGTGCAAGCAGCAAGACATTCGCTGAGATTTATTTACACGTAGCACTGAATCTCATTAATGTAATGTAAAGTAAGGAATTCAGTTCTTCAGCAAAGCATAAAAAAACCTGCAATCAATGACTGAACCATACAAAAGAGAATCTACCTGTTCGGACCAGTCCAGCTCGCGTCAACCACGCCGATCGAAATAAATGAAATAATTTCTTATGCGGAAGAAGGTGCATCCGTCCAAGACGATTTATAGAGGTATCACATCTGCCTTTTTTAGTGCGAAAACATTACTTTACGGTGTTAAACCCACCCACAAATAGTATGGCTTGCATGACCTTGAGGGTGCAGATATCAAAAAAATATTGCTGCCACTGCGTTTCCACTCCGTGGCGGCGCGAGCAGATCAGCTTCGCTGTCCACTGCACGAGAGCACTGCGCTATCGCCGCAGCCGATCCCGTCTCGTGTTGTTGTTGTTAGCATTTAAAAAGATGGCACATACCCACAACGAGGGATCGGCGAAGAATCGGAAGGCAGAGGTTGCTTTACACCTGTACATAATAAAGGCAAAAGAAAAGCACGCGGGATAGAAAGAGCGGCGGATTCTACCTCTTCAAGGGCGTCAATTAAAAAGGAATGAGACTTTGGATGAAAAAGAAACAAAACGAATAATTTGTTGAGTCAAAATGTAATAATGCATAAAAAAAATATTCTCACATTGAGCAAGGCAGAGGTTCAGATTCCAGCAAGAAATTTTGAACTGCGGTGCAAACAGATCTGTGGCTGAACTTGAATGTGGTGGCGCCAAACGAAAGCAGGAGCGAGCTGTTCAAACTAAGCCCAAGATGCAGCAAGGGTTCCTCCAGCAACCTTCTTCACAAAGAGGTGAAGCGGCGACAATGGAGCAAAAATGATCGATAGACTCAGGCTCACTGCAAAATGCACACAGGGGAGGAAGCGCCAAACCGGACCTGTGCAGAAAGAAATTTAGAGGAGGGATACGGCAGCGCAACCTCGTCAGAGATACTTCAAGCTGTCCAGAGCGGCAATCTTTCCTGCTCCAGGAATATCTCGGATATTGATAATCCGCCGATGTTAAAAGTGCTGTGTATTGCGCGCTGAATAACGCACGTCGCCGAAACCTAGTTGATGTGACATACGCTGTACGTTGTAAAAAGTGTGTGTGAAATTCGACATTTTACAGAAAATTTCGGTTTCCACACAGAAAATGTCTTTTAGCGACTCAAGACAGAAACCTGTTTATGAATATATAACAGACATTTTCTGTTCTTACAGCGGCTGTACCCGAAGTACCAGTCACGTGGCCTTCCGCTTTAGAAAAACTTCTTTTAAAAATGCATGCAGCTCATTATAATTCAGCTTGTAGATTTGTGCACTAAAACAGCGAGCATAGGCAGTTTGCTGCATTTATTAATGTACATTGTGTATTGCGCGGTCCTTTGTTTTGCTGCTGTCCTGGTCTCTTCAAGATGGCTGCCGTATATAGGCGTACAGCACGTACGTTTTCGGCATGGTTTCATCGATCGGACTGTTTGCGAAAGAAGGTAAGCGGTGCCAATTCCTCCTATTTGGTATGGATAATCTGCTATGCTTCTTTTTATGAATGACTTGTAGCCAGGTGGTACTCTTATTGTGTAAAGAACGCGCGATCCTTCCCTACTGAATTTGCCGTCACCGGACTCTGAACGATAATGCACGAGTGCACGCTAGTCATTGTGGTCTTTACCTTTATCAGATATTTATTACTGTGTGCTTGAATAAACTCGATGACGACGCTAGGGGCCCCAGCCTGCAAAAGGCTGCACTAAGGGCGATCAAACTATACACGCGCTGTTGTAATGAGAGTAGAGATGCGTGCAGTATGAAAAGTAGCATAAAAGAGCGTGGCGCTGCTAGCAGTCCGCGTGCCTTTGGCCACTCCAAAGATACAGCCAATGGATGGAACCACTTCCGTCATTTTGTACAATTATATTATTGATTTATTATGTAACCCAAATGGTCAAAATAGTTTTAGTATGCTCATCTTAACCCAGTCCTTTCCTCCCAGCAGAGCCAAGAAATTTATGGATTTTGGGCAGCGGAACAAAGGGAGAAGCCCACAAGGACAAGCACGGCCTGGCACCAGAAGTTCCTGCGTTAATAATCCCACTTCAAATCTTCATGTTTTCAGAGTTCTCTGGGCTGTTTTCATCAAACAAACATGAATTTTCACAAACCATCTAGTGTCTTAATGCACGTTTAACTCACAAGAACAACAACATACTACAAAAACAATCAAACAGAAAATATAAGTAAGCCAAAAACAAAGTGTGGAAAAAAACAAAAAACAGGCTTTTCATATTTTCTGTAAGTCGAAACGGAAAACGTATGTTAAAAACCAGAAAAGCTCAAAACAGAAAACGTATGTTAAAAAATATAAAAGCTCAAAAGATGAAACACAACACTGCAGACATTTTCTGGCAACGCAGCTGCGAGAAAAACTTCTATGTCTTCCAAGAACAATTTTTTACATTTGAGGTTAGGAGGACAGATGAAGCATATACTCGTACCCGGTTTTGTCCTACGTTATTTATTCTGGTAACACTACGATTTAGTCCCAGAACACTTGCTGCTTGAAGAGGGCGCGTTTTTCAAGCAGGCAATAGACGATATGCGAAATTGCTTGGCGGTCTGGCAACACCGCGCCCACAACTTCCGGTTTCCATCTTGGCGCGGTCGAGCTCGTCGAGCTGGTGCATCGTTTGCTATGCGTACTTTCTTCTTGCGAGTGGAATTTCAACAGGCAAGCTTCAGCTGCTGCGTTGTTTTCACAGCTGATCTTTGACCAAATGTAGGTGCTTTCAATAAGCGCCAGCTTACTCCTACCGCGTCCTCAGCTTCGCTTGAAGTCTGGCGCTGCATGATGATCGAAATAGTCGGCACTCGAAAGTGGGTTGGAAAGTCGAACCGTGACCGTGTGCTGTTGTCGTTTTAATGCTCGCATTAAAGCACCAGTTTAAGCATCACGCATTATCATGGCTATTTTATTCCCAGGTGGACACGAATTCATCTGGTAGGGTAGCGAGCGGTTATTTTGAGGTGAGTGCGCACGTGTGTTGACAAACTTCTGTGACAGTGCGAACTTTCGTTCGCGCCGACGCCAGGCGCTTCGTGCATTGCAGTATAATCACACAAGACCCTCGACCAGCTGCGTAATTCGATTCCTTTACTGTAATGTGCAGTGCGCATCCGCGGTTTTCAACGTCACCGTTTCAGAGCCCGGCGTCGGTTGATTTTCGCCACAATTCCTTGAAACCGCGTCCTGCTGAAGACGCAGTCAGTCGACATTAACAAGAGGAAAGTAGGCATGTACATATAATTCAAAATATTGTAAGCAAAGACGCAGCTTTTTTTTTTCAGATAAGCACTGAGCCACCGCGGCGGCTTGATTAGAGAAAGATGCTACAGCTGTAGGTGCATGCACGGACTCGATACGCTGGTCAAACTGTGTGTGCAGGGGCGAAATTAGCATGTTCGGTTGCTTCCGAAACTTAATTAGCTTACTCCCAAACTTGGACAAATGGCTTTGTTGCGAAGCAAGCTGTTGGAGCTTGCCACAACGATAATAAAATCTGATGGCCTGAAGCGTTTTCAGAACACTGTTGCACGTACTTTCTAGCTTAGAAATGCGTCCCTCCTTCATAATAAAGTAGCTATATTATTCGCTTCTTTTTTTTTAGATTTTCGTCGCCGCAGATATCGAAGGTATAGGAATCCTCAAGAAATAAAGCATTCGCACCTCAGTTTTTATGCGTAGGTTGTATTGCTTCACAAAGACTCCTTAACGCGCCTAACATATGCGTATGGTCCAGAGAGCTTGCTCGCCCTTCTAAAACTAATTGAACACGGGAAAAACTTAACTGAAGACGTAGCAAACTAAGCAGTAATCGGCATATGGTTCTTCGAGTGAACTTATTTCGCCACGGCACGAGCGATTGGCCCGCTCAAAAAAATTACCTTCTCTATTACGTTGTTCAAGTATGCGTCTATATATATATTCACGCCCGACCGGAGAGTTGATAAATGCACGAAATCGGCTTCTAACTTTGATCAGAGACAACAAAGGCTGTGGTCCTTATCTTAATTTAAACGCAAATCACTTCGAGAGATTTGTCAAAGATCAGCGCAGAAAGCGAAAGCTGCGCACTGAACCGCGTGCTGACACATGATACCTCGCATGGCGTTTTGTGTTACTAAAACGTTGGGACGGAGTAAAAAAATAGAAAAGCGAAAAGCTGGAGCGCACCTAGTTGTGGCACGCATCGCAGTGTCTTTTCACAGTGGAGAGGGTAGCGCAACACTGCATCGGCATTTTGCTTTTCAAACGAAGCGCAGCCGTTTTAACCCAACGCTGGGCAGCGGTTTCGTTTTCTGTACAGTACCAACATGGAGGACTTAGTTCTCGGAGCGCCGAGAGATGGCGCTGCGCATTTCGCATATCGTCTATTACCCAAGGGAAAAACAGAGAGAAGCATCGAAATCTGCGCGTCACCAGCACCGGCGCCTTATCAAACACTGCGCGCGGAATGCTTGGCATGCCGCGCTGCCTTATCAAAACCAGCGCAACACGCGTGGTCTGATTGATTGTAAAACATTTTATTCGTCTTGGTAAGTGGTCGCGTTAAGTGGTCGAGAGTACTTATAATAAGGGAGCAATTACTCATTGACATCCACCAGAGCGCAGCCATACGGCTACAAAGGAAAGCTACACAGCTTTCTCAGAAACTTCGTAGTTAAAGAAAAATTCGTCCTGGTCTGGGGTTCGAACCCGGGACCACCGCTTCACCGGAGCAGTCGCTCTACCAATTGAGCTAACCGGGACGGCAGCTTATGGTAGGGCGAGAGCGAATTGATTAATAACTCGAAGTGTGAACTGTGTAGGTCAAATGTTTTAGAGGAAAACAAAAAAAACTCCTCTAAAACATTTGACCAACACAGTTCCCACTTCGAGTTATTGATCAATTCGCTCTCGCCCTACCATAAGCTGCCGTCCCGGTTAGCTCAATTGGTAGAGCGACTGCTCCGGTGAAGCGGTGGTCCCGGGTTCGAACCCCGGACCAGGACGAATGTTTCTTTAACTACGAAGTTTCTGAGAAAGCTGCACAGCTTTCCTTTGTAGCCGTATGGCTGTGCTCTGCTGGATGTCAATGAGTAATTACTCCCTTATTACAAATCTACTCCACCTTGGGGGTTTCCTCTAAAACATTTGACCAACGAGAGTACTTAGCCCTCGACGACTTTGTCAGCCCACTCCACCGCCAGAACTTGTGTTCTCGGGTCGAAGATAGCCAGCGCGATCTCCCACTTCTCGAGAGAAGGAGCTTTAAATTGATCAGCCGGAGGTTGCTCTATTTTGCAGTCCCATTGGATATGATCGTAATTGGCTCGTTGGCCACAGTGTTTACAGTTCAGGTTGTATAGATCAGGATAAAGGTGCGTGCGGAGTGAGGGGGTGTGCATCGATCTCGTCTGTAGACGCGCGACGGCTGAATTTCTTGAAGGCGATATTCTAGAGGCCCGTGTGCTGTGCGATGTCAGTGCACGTTAAAGAACCGCAGGTGGTCGAAATTTCCGGAGCTCTTCACTACGGCGTCTCTCATAGCCTCAGTCGCTTTGGGACGTTAAACCCCAATAAACCAAACCAAACCAATCGTCTGTAGACGACGTCACGTAACCACTTGTTATTTAGTCAGGCTTTTGTCCGGAGGGGGGACATTTCACCTCTCCAGTTTAAAATGATTGGTTAGATCATGATATCTGATCATGAAGTCCTTCATGAAATTCAGGGAGCCAAACTCATCCACTGCCCGGTCGACGAAACCGCCGGCTTTATTGCGGGCTCCCTCGTTCCCCGGATTGCCCGAATGGGCTGTGACCCATATGAGTCCGGAATAATTTGGTGTGAATTTGGAGGGTTAAGGATTCTAGGTGAGGTGTTTGTAATTCGCCCTTTTGCGAAATTATTGACAGCCATTTTAGGGTCGCTGAAAATGATGCTCTCTTGGGTATGCGCCAGGCTCCGGACAGGACGGCATTGGAAACTGAACTTGGCAACGTTTAGCGCTAGAACTTTATCTAGAGAGGCTAGCCCAACAACGCTGTCCAAGGAACTGGCTAATATTAAATGGGATGTCTTAGGGCTATGTGAGGTTAGGAGGTTAGATGAAGGATATACACGGTTTTGCCGTACCACGGCCGGTCTCGACGCGCGCGCCCTCTCGCTCTCTCCTTACGGCCTGAGCAGGTGCCGAGAGAACAAAGCATTTTTTTTCTGTGCTGCACCACCGCCGACTTCTGCTAGAGGGCGCTGCGAGCCAACCCTTCCTGCGGCAGCGCTCGAGCCAGTTTTGAGCAGTCAGCGCGCACGGGCCCATTTTTTTCACGTGTGGGTTTTTTCGCTGTGTTTAGCTCGTGAACTTAAGGTCTGTCATTTGCCTCACGCTTCGCGCGTCTTGCTGACAAGGTCACGTTATGAGCAAGTTTTCTGCATCGGACTTTTCATGAATATTCGTTTCAGAAACCTCTGAAGTGAAGCTGCCTATATGGTGTGCTGTTGTGTCGCTGTACTTTAACGCGTGTACGAAAGGTTTGCCACGTGAAGTTATCTATACGCCTGCCTTATGCTTCTCGCGCCTTGCTTACGTGCTTGTGGCGACGAACAACACTAGCTGTCCTCTGTACAGACTTCGGCGCACTCAAGAGAATGGTGAAGTTCACTATCCAAAACCGGAG
The DNA here is from genome assembly GCF_055824585.1 of Amblyomma mixtum. NCBI lineage: Eukaryota > Metazoa > Arthropoda > Arachnida > Ixodida > Ixodidae > Amblyomma > Amblyomma mixtum. The sequence continues at coordinate 326,169,908 of NC_143014.1, read as the reverse complement.
TTTCTAGCTCTCCAGGAAACAATTTCGGCGTTTTTTGAAAAGGCGGTCAAGTATCTCCCATGATCAAAAATTGCCTAAAAATAAAACGGAAAAATAAAAGGAAATAAATTGGACCACTTTTTTCAATTCATCACATTGCACATAATTATTCATCCTTCTTCGAAGATAAGACGAAGACATCGATAAGACATCGAAAATAAGACGGTTCATTGCACGAGCATCTTGAATAAATCGCAGCAGAGTTGAGCGCCACAGCCGTAACACCTGCTGATTTCACCAGCAAGAATTGAAAGGGAAGCGCTGGAGTTGGCGCTAACAACGTCAGGACTATCAAGCATCGCGCTAGGGACCACCTTCACTTCCATTAGTCTTTTAGGTGGTCCTAAACAGCATGACTGCGGACTAACGTAGTGGAGCTCCGACCCTAGGCTGCGCGCAACCAACTTACTGATTTTTCCACAACACAGCCGCGCTGTGAAACCATGGATTTCTACGGGTGTTAATTACCTTCGGGCTTGCAAAGAGTGGGGCGAAACGCGACACAAATCCGCCAATCATCGCCTTATTTTTTGCTTTTCATAGGTATTCACAAACAAATATTGCCAAAATATGTGCTGCCGTCCAGGCATCAAGCTCTCCGTCCAGGCATCCCGATTTATTTATTTCCACAAACAAGGAGGCACAAGGTTTTGATGAAAATTAAGAAGAAAAAGCTGCAAAGAAGGCAGCTTGACTGGACCCAAGTTCTGTTTACAGCGGCAGCACCAGGGCAGGAGGGAACCTTGTTAAACAAAAACGAAAAAGAAGAACGGATGACCAAAGGCAAATTCATATAAAAATTTTAAAATATGCAGAAATGCATGAAAAAAAAGGTACGAAACGAAAGGAAGAAAAAGTACAAGAACAACCGTGCAGAGTCATGAGCGCAAAAACACTTCAGACAGATTTCTTGCGTAACAAGTGAGCACATCGACACTACATCTGGAAAAGACCAGGTGAAGCGGAACGCCACAAAATATAATCATATAAAAAAGGACGCATTTTGCTCCACCTCGCGGAACAAAAGACGCCCTTTTAATATTAGGATATTGCACAGTTTCCCAGTCAGTGGGCATTAAGTTGCCTTTACAGGCATCGACATAATCTCTGAGTCCATCCGCATGGCAAACACTGGATCCAAGTCGAACGTAGAACTTTTTTTTCTGTGACCTTGTTACTTCGATGAACTTAAGCTATTCATTCTTCACTAAGGCTTCAAATCTGCAAGCGATAGAAAATACATTCCTAATACAAAAATTTAAAACCTTACAACCAGCAGGGATCCATATATCCAGAGGACACATACAATCTCTTAGGTACAGCCTTTGTCAAAAGTAACCAGGCTGCTTGGTTTACTTCTCATTCGTATAACAGAGCCCTCACGGCTTCCCTAAAGATCAAAAAGTTAATTGAAGGTGCGAACAGGGGTTCTTCTTACCATACACAGATTTAGAGCCCTAAGGATGGCATAATCGCTTTAATATACGAATGAGAAGAAGAAACGTGCAGCCTGGTTACTTTTGACAAAGACTGTACATTCCGGCACTGAGTAAAATCTTTAACGAGGTCCTGCACGTGGCCAGAGGTTTTCGTAGTATTTAATATCATCGTTCTATCATTTCTTCCACCCTACCCCTCCGCGCCGACCCGTCTTTTCCCCGTTAATTCCTTTTTCCTCCTCCTTTCCTCATTTATCTATTTCATTAATTTTCGTTGTACATTTACCTTAAGCCCTGCACCTCCTGTTGCTATTTCTCAAGAACCCTTGCCTTCCACACTCCTTCACCCCCCCCCCCCCCCCCCTTCCTTTCACGCTTTCTCCGAACACGGCCCCATTTTCTATTCTACCTTCAATTTTTTTCGCCCTAGTATTTCGTTCTGTCATTCTGCTTAACTCCTTTATCATAGCTTTTCAGGTCAACTCAGCCAGTCATACCAAGCCACCTGTCGCAGCTGGACACACAGCCTTCGAAGCTCACGCTCGCTACCTCTCCACGCTCCAGACACCTCGATTCCTTTCTGCTGAGTTGGTCTTCTTCTTTTCACAGTTTTGCAGGTCCCCCTTTAATCCTCTTTAGCAGCCATCACGCTTGGAAAAGATTTACGCTCCCCATCCTAACACCCTTCCCACTTCACGCCCTCCTCCCCCTCACCGGGCCTTCCTCCTCGGAGTGAAGAACCTATTTAAACCTCGCCAAAGCTGAACGCTTTACCGAGACGAAAACGAGCCCTTTCGTCGAAGCGTTCGCAAGCACCCTGAGGATTGCCCCTCCCTTGTTCACTTCGTGAGTCTTATAGAGACTACGCACTTCTACAGCCAAGCCGCTGTTTAGGATGCATAGGTGGGTACACGACACACGAAACGCACTGGACGCCAGCGGCCAGATAAAATACCACTCACGCACCTACAAACTAGGCATTGGGCCGCAGCTTCTCCTCTTGGCTAAGCGGTCAAACTTCACCAGCAGAAACAAAATCATGCGTGAACTACCTCTCTGGCATAGCAGCCGCCTGTTTCTTGGTGTTGGGCCAGCCGTCCACAGGTTAACGCAACCGCGGCGTACAAATGCGGTAAGCGTCTTTTTTGTTGTTTTGAATGCGGGCGCTTGACCGGTCTGTGAATGGACGTAAGGGGCGGCGATGAGCAGACCAGCCAACGATCAAGTAACCGGGTTTCGAAGCCCCGGCGGCGCGAGCTGATCAGTTTCGCTCCCCAGTGCTCGAGAGCACTGGGGAGCTGCCGGAGCCGATCGTGGCTCGTGTTAAACTGCGACACACTACCGCGCTGCGCGCATTGCACACCGTCGTCTTCATCAACTCCCATTCGGCGCGAACAGATCCCATCAGCTTAACCTTAGTCTGATATCGTCGCCAGACGTGCCGACGGCCAAACAAAGCAAAACCGTGAGCCAACCAGGCTAAACAGATACTGTCGCACGTCTACTTTGTTTAAATACGTTAAAACGCTACCATTTGTTTTACTGCCCCTTGGCTCATACTTCCTCATATGAGATAGTCTCACCCCACTTCGGTTTGTGCGCCTTCAGATTTTATTTTGAGGACCAAGAAACACGAGTTTTTAGAATTAACAGACACATATGCGAAAATATTTATCGCATGGAGGAAAATATACCGGGTGTCCCAGCTAAAGGTAACCAAACTTTTAAAAAAGGCGAAGTGTCCTAGTCCAGTGAAACCAACTGAGGGTTGTTCATAGTCGTGTGGCCTAGTCTTGAGTATTTTTTTCGCTCTTCAAAGTTAATTAATTAGTTAGTTTTAATTAGCTAACTTTTTAATTGTTGACTTTAGCAAGAAAGTGTCAATGAAAAAGTTTTAGATCCGCTCGAAAAACCGCTAGTAGTGCGGTTTCCGTCAAGTTACGATTCACGTAGCTTCATTTATTGGCCTTAAAAGAAAGTTATCACGTGACCAGCTGCTCGCTCACTTCTCTGCCCCAATGTGCATCCAAAGTCTCATCGAGGGGAGGACTACAGAAAAAACAGATTTTATTCTTTAAGGCGCGTCTTGGGACGTTGAAGTGGCACAGTTGTCATGTGGAATCTTTTTATTGAGCGGGTTATGGTTAAAGGCAGGTAAAAAAACTACTTTATGTAAATATTACTTTGCTGCAAATGTCTCAGTAAGCTGTTTCTCAAAGCGATCTACAACTTTTTCATTGACACTTCGTTGCTCAAGTCAAAACATAAAAAGTTAGTTAATTAAGCTCAACTAATTAGTCAACCTTGAAGAACGAAAAAAATACTGCAGACTAGGTCACGCGACTAAAAAACCCTAATTTGGTTGAAGACGGCTAGTACATCCCGTGTTTTTTAAAAGCTTGGTTACATTTGGCTGGGACACCTGGTATAGTGCCAGCGCTTTAATTGCATCTTGCGTTCCTACGAGGCACAGCTTTGCTAACATTATGGTTGTATCGCGGCGGTAATTACAACGACCAGCCACGAGTACCACCTTTTCGTCTCAATTAAAACCAAAGAAGTCTATAATGGCACCGAGTCCTTGCATGGGCCAAAGAAGTCGCCTCCATGAAAATGCCACGAACACACGACCATTGACGCTGTGTCTGACTTGCCAATCCGCAATTTCTGCACCTAAAGTTCCCTTCCCTTCGGGCTGCTAGCAGTGGCTAAGCAATGGAATGATACCTCCTGGCTTTTCCATCTAGTTTACCTACAAAAATGCACGCAGCAGAGCAGCCGAGCTTTCTTTTTCCCACGACGCTTTGAGGACACCATCCGAAAGTGCTCGCTGCGCGCAGCACCAGCCGCTCGAACTCCGAATCTGTAGACCGAGTGTAGCGTGGCCGTGGATGCAGCGTGGATCGCAGCGTGGTCGCATGCAGCGTATGGCGCCTACGTCGTGAAAACTGATATTTTTTTTTTGCAAGAATTCTCTGGCAACAATGTCTGAACGCGCCAACTAAGCAATCGCAGAGGAGCAAATAAATGCTTTCGCGCGCAGCCGATCCTGCTTAGACTAATTCGCTTCGCCGCTGCAGCGTGGCGTCGATTTCGTGACAATCGACAATGCTCGGGCATAGCTTTCTGTGGCAATGCAGAGGAAGCTACAAGCGCGCCTCAAGCTTACAGGCATCTGTCTTTGGCTCGAGCGTGCGTAGGAACAGCGTGCTTGTGGAAGCCGGCGCCTCGGGCTTGTAGCTTGCACTGCATGGCCTCAGAAAGTTGCCCCCGAGTGCAGCCTTCGCGCCTGCCCAGCATTTATAAGGGAAACTGCTCTCTCGGTGGCACCCTGCGACGGAACACAGAAGAACTGAAGCAGCCGAACATGGCCGCATGCAGCTACAGAGATCAGTGCACTCAGCCTATCTTACACTCACTCGTCACTCCACCTGGCTTGCGCCTCGTCGCGGCAATTAACTGAACTGAGGCGTTGGGAAGGCTCCCAGTCCGAAGCAAGCGATGCGTCTTGCACTGAAAAAAATAGAGGAGGCGCTGCCGCACATAGTGCGTATCAGCTCACGAGCGAGATATATCTCGCACCTTGAGCTAGGCTTTGCGTGGAGCCTGGCTACACGATTCTTCGCATTTTTTTTCTGTTTTATCGTCTCTGTTGCTTCTCTGTCGTACAATACCTAATGAATGGACATTCGATTTGTTTCTATTCGCAGTACGTGCATCAAGCTTTTGAGCATGATTCCATGGTTTGTGGTTTATGGGAGTTTAACGTCCCAAAGCGACTCAGGCTATCAGGGACGCCGTAGTGAAGTGCTCAGGAAATTTCGACCACATGGAATCTTTAACGTGCACTGACATCGCACAGTACACAGGCCTCCAGCATTTTCCTTCGATAGAAATGCAACCGCTGCGGCCGTGTTCGAACCCGCGTCTTTCGGGTCAGCAGCCGAGCGCCATAACCACTGAGCCACCGCGGCGGGGCGAGCATGATTTTCGATAAGACCGACCGATGGCTTGAAGCCTTGTTCCCTTGTCATTGCGCTGGAAAGCAGCTGTCATTGCTAGCTGGAGAGTCGAGGGCGTACAGTCGAAAGAACATTTGTGCCTTTTGTTTCCCTAATATTCCATCACTCTTTTTACAAATGTCCTGTGGTGGGAGTCATAAGGCAGACCAAAGCTTAACGGCATCGTCGTTACTTGATTTTCTACACAGGTTTTCAGTACTTTTCCTTTTCAATGCTCAGGCCATCATCTTAAAGGGCGATAAAACAAGGTCAGCCTTCTGGAGCAAGCAGTAAAACCATCACCTTTACCTTAGGCGCACCAGAACACCGCCATGTCACGTTTTGCTACGCGTGTATAGCTTCCTGCTAAAATAATTCCCTCGCATCAACGTGAGCGGCAAAAATCCTTCAACTTTGCATTTGATGAGACGAATACAAAATGTAATCACTAAATACTTGGTCGGTTCAGCTGCCCAGTTTTGAAATATGTGGTATGCATAAATTAGCGCTTTTTTTGTTGCTCTTTCGTTTACCAAGCTCAATTTTGAAATTTTTTTTCTCTGTTTTAAAAAAGCCAGTTTCGTTCAACTTAATCTGAGGTGCCGTCGTCATGTGACTGGCATGTGGCTGGTCATGCCAGCTAAATATTCAGAGATGTGTTTCTACGTTCAAGAGTAAGGGGGCACTAAGTAACAAAACTCTGCTTTTCGCCCGACGTCGCGCTTTCCCTCACTCTCTCCTAAAGGTCGCTAACAGAAAAATCAAATTAGTACTTCGATCAGAAGTACTGTTTTCTTTTTATTTGGTAGGCTTAAGTAAGTTCTATATGCGACTGATGCCTGAAATTGATAAAATGTCCAAGGTTTTATTTGCCGTTATTTTATAATTTTTCGCATAAATGTGCGGCCGTACGATCCACAATCGTGCTTCACGCCCACATCCTTGTAGCTGATGCCACTCGGAATTCGTTTTTTGAATAGATTTGCGGTCCCCGAGCTGCGTTAATCGACCGGGTTTAGCTGCCACCGCAAGCGCGTTGTTCGCACAAGACGCGTTAGTAGAAACGGCACAAGGGTGCAAGGAGCCAATAAAAAATTGTTCCCTTCTTCCTTTCAGCGAGCTTCTCGTTGAAGAAAACATGCCGCAAGCAGGGCGGCGTTAGCGCCACACACTTTGCGAGCACAACGGCACATAATCTCCTAGACGGCTCTTTTCTAGCTACTGCGGATTACTGTACGCCTCTGCGGATTACTGTATGACGGCCTCTTAAATGGTTGTAACTTTCTTTCGTTAGAGTTTTTGTGGACATAAATTCCTACAGTCGGTCGTAATGTATGTGTTGTACAAAATGAAGCACCGCTCTTTTTTAGTTCATCGTTTTTTAGTTCATGATCTAGCACAGCCAGCGCTGTGCTAGATCATCTTCACAAAGACCGAAAAAAGCTTGCGTTCCCTGGCCTCAAAACTCCACCCTCTCCGGCTGGCTACAGGCAACTGATGCCAGAAGATAAACGAAGAGTTCCGCCGGCGGTGGTTCTGAGCGGCCGGCAGTGTTTACCGCCTCCGTTCGCTTCTTCCAGCTTCACTTTATCGCCGCAGACATCGATTGCATCTAAACAGGTCGAAAAGAAGAGTGGGCAAGGTATACCCTTCTTTTTCGCTCTGCCGGCGACGGAAAGCCGGCGCCGGAAAGTTGCGCTGCACCGTTGCTGGCCTCAGAATGGCGTCCCAGTTTGCTTGAGCCCCGGTGGAAGTTTGATTAACTTTGGGACTGAAAGCTCGGCAAATCGATTACCGCTGCGGAAGAAAAAATATGAGAGACTGCATTGCGTACGTTTCTATGTTTTGCGCGTCAGTCGCATTTTCTGCGTGAACGTGACCTTTATTCCCACCGTAGGCGCCCCCTTTCATTTAAATAAATGTTTCACTGCGCGGCCACAAATAAATGCCCTTCTTACTCGCTCCTCATCACACACGCCCGAGAAGTGTTCAGGTTCCTTGGTGTTCGGACATCCAAGACGTCGCATTGGGCTACAGAGGTTAAATAAGGTCTTCGACACATCTACCAGCGATGAACGTCCGCCAAGAGTGCACCGTCTTCTGCCTACCGTCCTTGACGAAAGAGGTCGGCTGGATGACAGCCCCAGTGACCCACTGAAGTGTCGACCTCTCCGTTCGATGCGAAGTGCGTGACATTGGAACGGTTCTATCTGCATCTGGGAAACGAGGCTCAAGTCTGATGGCGCGATTTCGGTGAAAGTAGGCTTCCTTAGATTATTGTGGACCTGAAACTTTTTTGTTCTCCAGACTTGTGCATGGTCGAGCTTTATCGTATTGAATGTGTGTATCTTTCTGGGGACGAACTCAACAGAGATATGCGCTAAATTTTTTGCCGGGGACGCAGCACGCGAAAATTAATATTTAGGCCACGTTCGACAAATTGAACCAAACAATACGCCAAAGATGACGACCATCGATTCACGTGCACTCTGTATACTGCCGTTGAGTTGCAAGGTGCCAATAATAATCCTTCGAATTTTACCCGCTGAAAATATAATTTGTGAAATTCATGTACCTTCTTGCCTTATCTGGTGCGACATGCGCAACGGGGTTCGCTTCATCTCGAATCCAATATCTCTGTTTCTGTTTTCAGCCATACACCAATATTGTTTCTTTAACCTCTGCTCAATTCATTAACGCTCTAAAGTGAATTAAGCAGCTGAAGTCTGTGCGGACACGAGAATACCTTTAAAGAAACTCAAACGGAACGGTTCAACACACCGCTTTAATGCTAGATATAAAAAGTTTGATAATTCACTTTCAGCACAGGTTTACAAAACTGCGGAAACATGGCAAAAAGTGTGAGATTGTAAACCCATTCCTCAACACATGCAAGAAACATACACTCAGCAAAATTTTCCTTGATGACTGGCAATACTGCAACCCATCATAAAATGCGGAGGCCTTTGGTCACTTAATAATCCTGATACTATCCTGCCTTAACGACGGTTCTCCAACGTACATTTCCGGACTGTCTTACAGCTGCTGTGTGGACTTGTCGTTTGTGTCTCGGTGCCATGCGAGACGCTTCCTGTGGTTTGCCGATGTAGGAACGCATGGAAGTGACCACATCCCCATATATATTATCGTTCCTGGTCTCGCTGCATGCACCTGCAAAACGTTTGCGACGCACAGACTGCCCTCAGTTTAAAACCCTCATGGAATATGCCTGCAGAGAAGACATTACAGCAGGTATAGCAGAGCGCATCAAGAAGGATATGGAAAACGCGAGATGCTTCTTCACTCCAATGGAAAATTTCACAGACTTCGATGTGGAGCTGCAGCGCCTCCGATCACTTCGACAAAGAGCAGAACGAAGATAAAGGCGCACAAAGTCGCTGCTCAACCTAAGGGATGCAGGGCGCACGCAGAAGAAAATCCAGCACAGAATTCAAATCTTGCCGGCTGACCACTGGTAGGCATTCTGTGAATCGCTGTATCCACGAAATCCTCTCTTGGAGTATGGTGCGTGGTCTACGAACGTCGTCTCAGTAGCTCCACCCATTGAAGTCTCTCGTATTTCAGCAAAGACATTGCGAAGCGGAGATTGGCCATGACTTTTGCGCAATGATAGCATGACCCAAGAACCCATACACGACTCTTCATTGCTAAGAAGTGCCCAGATCTAGGGACTCGCGAATGGACTTCCTTTTCTCCATGAAAAAACTAGACACCGCCATGGCTGGTTGCAAACGGTCATCGTGGCCGGGGCCCGATGAACTAACATACTCTGCACTTGCAAACGTTGGTCAAGAGGCTCGACGTGCTCTTATAGACCACTACAACTCATCATGGTCTGCGGATACAGTTCCGGACGCGTGGAAATTAAGTCGACTGGTTCCAGTTCTCCAACCCGGAAAATCGCCTCTTCACCTTGCATCTTATCGTCCAATTGCATTGGCTAGTTGCGTGGGCAAACTCATGGAAAGGATGGTACTCACATGAATTGAGTGGTATTTGGAGCACTACCAAATATACCCAGATGTAATGTCCGGGTCTCGACATGGACGTTCGTATATTAATAGCGTGGTTGACCTGCTCTCATCAGTTCAACATCAAAAGCATCTTAAGCGCTTGAGAGCGGCGTTGTGTCTGGATATTAAATGGGCGTACGACAACGTCACTCATCAAGCTATTTTGGACGCTCTGAAATCTGCAGAACTTGGTGGCCGCTTGTTCTGCTGGATACACAGTTATTTATCAAACAGATCACTCTTTATGCACACTGAGGATGGACCAACGTAGTCACATTTCACTTCCTGTGGGTCCCACGGGCTGGAGTACCTAGCCCAACGCTTTTCAAGCTTGCGCTTGTCGGCCTTATCGACGTGCTACGCCAGTCGGCACAACTCTTAGTCTATGCGGACGATATTTGTATCTGGGCATCAGGAGTTACGCGACTCCAAGTTAGAGCAAGGCTTCAAAAGGCGGGCAGCATTCTTATGGCCTACCTCCACCTACAAGGCCTGGAGATTTCTACTGAAAAGCGTTCTCTTGTTGCCTTTACACGCAAGAGCATGACTCTTACCCCTCATGTATATATGGCTCATCAATACTATATGAAAGAAGCCTTCGCTTCCATGGAGTAATCATCGATTGTAATCTATCATGGAACCCAGATGTTTCGTACATCAAAAAGGTGACTGATATCGATCGTTCATGTTCTCTCTTTTCTTGGAGGGAAGTCATCGGGCGCATCACTGCAGTCGATGCCCCTGCTGTACACATCATTATTCATGCGGTTCCTTCGGTACGGTCTTCCTGCACTTGGAAGCGTGAGGAAAACGAACATACGGTGTCTACAAAGCATCCAAGATCAAGCTCTCCGGGCATGCTTAGGACTGTCAAAACGGGCGTCTACAGCCGCAACAGTACTAGTCGCCCAGTAGAATCCAGTGACTACCTGTATGACAGTCGGCGCCTTGAGAGCGCATATTCGACACCTCTCTCGGACTCCCGCTCACCATCTTGTCAGTCTTTCTGCTAGCCGATCGCGTACATCCTTTGCGAAAATTATTGACGCACCTTGCGAATTTCTACCGACCCAATTTACACCAGCCTCTAGACCGCCCTCTCTATTATGAAGCCTCTGCCGCCGCGGTGGCTCAGTGGTTATGGTGCTCGGCTGCTGACCCAAAAGACGCGGGTTCGATCCCGGCCGCGGCGGCTAGAATTTCTTTGGAGAAGAAATTCTAGAGGCCCGTGTACTGTGCGATGTCAGTGCACGTTAAAGAACCCCAGGTGGTCGAAATTTCCGGAACCCTTCACTACGGCGTCTCTCATAGCCTGCGTCGCTTTGGGACGTTAAACCCCACAAACCAAACCAAACCTATTATGACGCCTCTATCAGCCTGGTACGCTTCTTTCCATCCCAGGCATCAAAAAGGAAGCTGATTTATTGCCGACAGCATTAACACAGACCACTCTTCAATATTTTCATGAAAGAACGGACATCGACTGCATGTATACAACGATGGCTCAGTGGTCCCCTCCAGTTCCCCGGGCTCCGTGGTCATGCCCGTAAGGACCACAGTAAAAAAAGTGAAAACATAACACCAGACTTCATCGACTGGTGCCGAACTTACCGCTATTCGCGTTGTCATTGACATATTAGTGAAGAAACACCCCAGCAATGGCCGGTTTTCGCTGATTCAAAAGCAGCCCTCCAAGCCTTACAATCTTCTCTACGTCATGGCTCCCATGAACAACTAGTCGCGCAAATCCTAGAGCTATACCAGACCGCCATTATTAAACGGCACAATTTTATCTAAGATTGGCTGCCAGGACACAGCGGCATCGCAGGCAACCACCACGCGGACGAGGCAGCGCGAACTGCTCACCACGAGGGTGATTTTGTGTCCATCCCCATCTCGAAAGCCGACACAGCGGGTAAGTTTCGAATACTGGCGCGAGAGATCACGCTTACCTTGTGGACTTTCAGCCAGTTTTCGAACCCACGTCTATCATCCCTGGATCTAAACCTGAAACTACGGCTTCCATCCGGCCTAACACGACGTGAGGCAACTTCGCTGTGTCACCTGTGGCTTGGTGTCGCATTCACAAACCACTTCTGTACGGTGATCATCACGGCTGATAACCCTGCATGTGACATCTGTGGCCGCGATTAGCCAATATTTAATATTCTACGCGAATTTCCAGCGTACAGTTCTACAAGACTGTCTCGTCGCCGTGCGCTGGAACACATCGATTCACACCCACTTACGGAGTTCAAGATTCTTGAACACTGGCCGCGGCGATCATCGGCGGTAAGGGCCTGCCAGGCCCTCCTGCGGTTCTTAAGAGTGTCGGGCCTGCACAACAGGCTGTGACTTTGCCTAAGCCTTTTCGCCTTCTTTTTTTCATATCTCCCTTTCCTCCCTCACCTTTATATCCCCTCATCCCTTCCCCCCCAGTGCAGGGTAGCAAACTGGTTTCATCTACCGGTTGACCTCCCCGCCTTTCCTCCTCCTCTTTCTCCTCCTCCTACTGATACTATATCACACTATTCACATCAATGTAATCGCATGCCGAATTCGTTTCTCTTGTTCTCAACTACACCTGAAGATATTTCATCGGTTATTAACAGCCCCAAAGTAACAAGTGCCGACTTCGACAACGTTCATCCTAGCCATATTGAAGTGATTCTCCATCTCATATCCCACGTTCTGGCTACTGTAATTATTTAAAGTTAAGAATAGGCGTTTATCTCCAGTAAATAAAGCAAGGTAAGATAACTCCCGTTTTTAAGAAAGGCGGCTGTTCCTCGATAGCAAACTATGGCACAATCCATTGTTTAGTAAACTAATTGAAAAAACAATGGAAAAACCCCTAACAACATATTGTTGCAAGTTTAACATCCTTTCTCCATACCAGTATTGCTTCCACTCTGGCTGTTCAATTGACCTTGCACTTTTTTTCTCCAAAAGAGCAAATAAAAACGGCAATTCACAATGGGGATTGTCCTCGCTCTGTAGTCAGAGATTTTTCTAAGCTATTCCATACAGTTAACCACTCGATGTTTTTCACTTAACTTGACTCAATAGGAATTACGGGTCTACCTTTAACCTTCGCTGTTACTTACAAGATCGAATTCAGCTTCTTCCCATTTGATGCGTTTACTCAGAGGTAACAACAAATAATACAGGTGCTCACAGGAATCTATGCTAGGACACTTCTCAATTTACATTAATGACTTGCTTGCCTAAATGTCTCACACTCACTAACTGCATACTGTATGCGCATGACATCACAATCCTAAGCTCCGACAAATGCATCACTTCTCTAGTTTGCGAACTGCACCACGTCCTGATTTGGGGCCAATATTCTGGTTTGGTGTCAAATTAATGACCTACAAGTGATAAATAGCAATTTAAAATTTCTTCTACTCACTTCGCATGCGCCGTTGCCTCATCCAACTGCTTCCATTTTTATTAATGAACACTCAGTTCCTGTCACCGATTTTTGCACATACTTATGGGGCATTGCATTGGCAGAAGAGGAGCACCGGAAGCGAGCAGTGAGGAGCGGAGCGGTAGCACAGACAGAGTGCAACTGAATGAACTCCCTTTTGAATGAAACTATCCCTTTGGAACGTTCCGTGCTCTCCGAGGGCAGACGTGAGGGCGAAGGTGTATCAAGTGACCGGATCATTTACCTTTCCAGCATCCTGTGCGGTTGAACGAGCTTGTAATGTGCAGCCGGCACGGCGTTCAGAGTAGACGCGTTTGACGGTCCCTGCCCCGACCAGCCAAAACCGCGCGCATTTGTGCAAAATTAACTTCTCATTCGACCTTGCACATCGTAACTTTCTCATTTTTAAAGCCAACCTTTCTCTCCGAACCGCTTTCTCCTAACATCACTGACTGGCTGCTGCCGTCTTGTCCAATACGTGCCGAAGTATAGTGCGACGCTAGTGCAACGCTACGCGCGTTCCACATGTGTTCGCGACACGGTTGGAACGCTGTCAATGGAACTGTCAGCATCTGTCACTGCTGTCGTCCAGCGTCTCGAGTACTGTCGTTCGACGAGGCTTCGTCACCGCCATTTCGCGGTCACTCAACGGCAGAGGCTGAACATCCGATGCCGAGTCATTCCTGCCTTCGCTGCTTTCAACGGCAACAAATTCTCGCTAATTACTATGCGAACTTCGCCCCTGAACCGCCACTGCTCTAGCACAAAAATAGAGCCAAAATGACGGAAACACGGCCAAAGAAGAGGATATGAGGATATGACGTGACTTCCTTCGCATTCCGCCTTTGACGTGGGAGCAGCTGCAGGTGGTCTCGGCTGCTCTCGGTGTGGCAAAACTGCTCCTGTTCTGCCATTGGATCCCATTGCTCCTGTTCCTGTTTGCACATTGGAACGCAGCTACATTTGTGAGAGCACTTTTGGGATACTTTTGAGTGCCCCTGTTCTGTCAATGGAATGCGCAATTAGCAGTTAAATTCGACTCCAATCTCAAGTGTCATAATCATATATTTCTCATAAAGAAAACTACTCACGGAATTCGGGTTCTTGTGAGATCTAGTTTCTTTTCCTATTCTACTCTTGTGCCCCTTTACAATGTATTCATTCATTCCCGTAACAACTACGGAATACTGTAACGGGGAAGCACATTACTAATTTATCGTCGTTACAGATCCTTCAGAACAGAGCAATCAGAGCTGATCCTGGGGTGAATTGGTATGCCATTTCAAAAAAGGAACAGCGCCACTTTTGACAGGGACACACGAGGACAGGATAGCGCCAGTCCTTTCGTCCGTGTCAAAAGTCGCGCTGTTTTTTTTTTTTGAAAGGGCAGTTACAATCTTATCCTCTAGGGCATGTAACATCAACGTAACACTGCTATTTGTATGATAATCATGTTGTACCGCTTTCTGATTCGGTAAAATATAATCTCGGCGTTCTTCTGTTAAGCCTTTTAAATAATTAGCAGCCTGTGGCTCTTGCTTCTATCCAATTCCTTACAAAGACGAAAAGAACGAGATTGGCGGTAAATTGTAGCCTAATTTTGGCCAAAGTACGGACTAATTACGAAAAACAAACTGTTCATTTTCCATCATTTTGCATAGCAATACGCTAGCGGGTTTAACTCAGAGCTCGAGAGTTTCTTAATATTTCTTAATTAACTCGCAGCAGAGTTCGTAACTACGTATAAGTACCTCGCACTTCACCTTCATTCAGACCTCCATGGGGTCGTGGTATTAACCTTAATATTGCATCCACTAATTGGTCACTAAGTCTCTTAAAACGTCACTAAAAGCATGCTCCCTCCCCCCCTTCGAACGCTTGCTTACACCACTCTAATTCGTTCTAATATTAAATGTGCTTCAGCTATTTGGGGCTCTCATCAACCATGCTTACTAAATAAGATCGAAGCATGACAGAAGCGCGCACTTCGTCTTATTTACTCAGCTTATTCCCGTCATACCAACCTCACAGCCTTGAAGAAACGCACAAGTATTCAGGAGTTATGTCCTCACCAGAAAATCCCGCGATTATCGTTTTTCCTAAGCTGTAGCGTAACTCAACGCTTCATAACTACCTTTTTGTATTCTTTCTTACATTTTTCAACGACGCGACCATCCCGATAAAGCTTAACGGTATTCATGCCGTACATTCAACTACGCGCATTCACTGAAGCCACGCACGACTTACTGGAATGCTCTGCCTTCACGTTTGCAATTGCCATTGATCTTGACAAATTTTACGAGCTCACCGTAACTGTGTTCATTTCACACTGTATTAATGTGTAAGCATTACTTGCCTCATGCGTGGCGTGTACAAAACGTGTCGACACTTTCTGTCCACAAAATAACTCGAGTAAGCTCGGGTAAGTTCGCAAGAGCGCCGTGCAAGCTGCAGCCAATGGGAGGAAGTTCGCGTATGCTCTGGTAGTAACTCGGGTAAGCTCGGGTAACTTTGGAGGAGCTTCGTGCCAGCTGTGCGACAAGCGGCTCGGGAAGAGCAACACGGGTCGTACAATCTCTACGGATGGATGGCTGTGAAAGGTAGCGGTATGAGGACACGCCGTCATCTACGAATGTTAAGTAGAGAATGACCAATTGTGCATGTATGGGCATTAAGCAGCGGAACTCCGAATGGTGTGCGGTTTGATGGCAAGAAGCGCAGGCAATCGGCCCAGTATTTCAAATTAATGGATCCTTTGTAGGGCCGACCTTTGCCAATGCGTTTACAATTTGGGCAGATTACCGATGCTCCTTGACACAAACGCACAGAATACCACCGAGATAATCAACCACAAACGCACCAAAGGAAACAGCAATAGTGCACAGTCCGTTCGCATTCGTAGCGCGTAAGGAGGCTCAAGTGCCCCCGGTAGTTTTTTTCTATCCATGATGTTTCTTAATTCATTTGAATGCTGTTGTTTGTATTGATTTGTATTAGCTGGTATTAATTTTTTGGCTGCCTTCTGTTCTGTTCATTCTGTTCTTCGTTCTGTCTCTGTTTTATTTTTACACTTTGAACTGTGAATGATAAGCAGTTATCATTTTATTCTTATGTCGCGTGATAAGTTTTGTTTTTATTTTTTGTTCTTGTGGTTTCCTTTTTGGTATTTTGGTCTACTGCCTGTACCTCCCCCCCCCCCCCCGTTATGCATCTAAAGGCCCACTGGACTGAGGGCCTTTAAAAGCATTTTCTATAAATATGTAGATAGATAAAAGAAATATCGACGAATAATGTGGTGTAATTATACTAAATTGTTTTGTCTTCTTCAGCTGTGTGCTTGAATGTTATGTACTTTCTTTATACTTCGGCCTCTTTTTTGTCCCTGTTTTTTGTTGCCATCTAATTTAGTGTAATGTTGTAACCTTACCGGCATTCTGCAAGGAATGAGGAGATGTATGAATTATGCACAGGACTGCTAATTACGATTGTGCTCTTTGTTAATCTTTTTGTTAAGCAAGGGTACTGTGCGAAAAAACACGGAGGAGAGGACGACAAGGACGGCTCGTCCTCGTCATTTTTCCACCCATGTTTTTTTTTCTTTTTGGCGCAGTGCTCTTGCTTCACCATGCATGACCGACTAGCTCAAAAGCAGGCGCTCTTGAACTGTTGCAAATGCTGCGTTTTGTATTCAACACTTCCATGAATTTATGCACAGGAGGTCTCAATTCAGTCTCAGACCAAGGGACTTCCCCTTGAATACTTATTTCATGTAACTTGTCCATCCACTAAATAAAACTAGTTCGGAATCTCATTCGACAATCCTCACTTTGGTCACTGGTGCAGAGGCAGGGCTCCCATTGAGGTGCTTGTCTTTCAGATTGTACTTCGTGGGCTATCAGGATGGAATCTTCGCATGACCGCCTCCCGAATATTTCCCAGTGGCCGCCTGAATGGGCTTCAGTTATCGTCACAAATTTCCTCTCACACCCCTGTCAAGTACCGCGCTGGGACATCAAGAAACTGGACAAGATACTAATGGCAAGCTTATCCTCTCTTTCCCCTCTTCGTAGGCACGTGTTAACACTGCCTATAAAGCGGCACTGAATCTAATAAATACCAGTTGATAGTTTGCGCTCTTTCAGTCTCTCTCGTGTGTTTTCCTGTGTGTGTCTTTTGTGCGCAATTCGTACCTACAGCAAGCAATTTGTAGGGGGTTAGTATGCAGAGCCCATTCTAATTTGAAGATCGTCGTTCGAGTGGGCCTTCACAAACACGCAGACAAATGAGCAGCATACGCGGAACGCTATTACACGAGTGGTTTCAATCGTTTATTGTACCGGCATGGAGAACACATAGAGGAAAGCAGTATTTGTGACCACAGAACAATGCAGCTGGCATGCACGTTCAGTGGAGCAGCACCCACAATACGTTTTAATTCGCCTTATCACGCCAGTTAATACGCGTCACTGTTAGCATGCATTCCTGCTTTTTGTTTTCAGAAAATTGGACTAAATGGCATAACGTGTAAGCATTTGCGAGCGCTCGCAGTTGGTTGTATGGAACTCAATATTAGCGGAATACTTAGTGCTATCGCCATAACTCCTGGCCGCCTGAAATGGCTATGTGAACCCATAATCTCAGGCCATAGTTACTTCAGCTTATTCTGCAACTCAAAAACCGTGGGCGCAAGGGAAAAGTGCTCTTCAGTCCTGACTAAAGCCTGCACAGTAAAACAACAAAAAAACAAAAAAATAAGAATACGTTTTGATTTCGAAATGTAACGTAAAACAAGCAAAAAATTACAGCAAATACCACTGAGAGAATTTAATAGATGAGTAGCAGGAAAGCATCGGTTCGCGGACCACGACGCATTTTTCTCCATTTATACGAAATTTCTGCGCACGCTTTGTAGCTTTACTTTGCAGTTGAATGGCCACGCTCGGGTAGATGCTAATAAATATTTACCCTTGTATTTTAATACAGTAACCAGCTTAAAGAGAAAAATATTACGCAGAAAGCAATTTTGCGTGACACAATCGAAGACATCTTAACACTTTCTGATGGAGATAAGTAGCCATAGTGGGAGCAGTATAAAATTACCTGTTTTTTAAGTCCTCCAGACTATTATTTTGGACAGAAGTGTCTAATATTCGAGGAAGTAGATTTGGTTCGTTTGGTTGGTTTATGGGGTTTAACGTCCCAAAGCAACTAAGGCTATGAGAGACGCCGTAGTGAAGGGCTCCGGAAATGTCGACCACCTGGGGTTCTTTAACGTGCACTGACATCGCACAGTACACGGGCCTCTAGAATTTCTCCTCCAAAGAAATTCCATCCGCCGCGGTCGGGATCGAACCCGCGTCTTTTGGGTGAGCAGCCGAGCACCTTAACCACTGAGCCACCGCGGCGGCGAAGTAGATTTAGGTTCAAGATATGTGGTTCAGTGATGTGTGAACGCCGTAATTTGTGCTCATTGTATGATTTGGTACACAGGGTAATCAAAAGTGTAGGCTAAGTGTCTGTTCTTTATAATTCAGTATCGTTGTGCAGACGTGTGTTTCTTATGATGAATGAGGTTCCTTATAGGAAAAGTTAGCTTCATTTCATGGATCTGCTGAGGCGTTAGACAGCCGTATTGGAATCAGACAGTAGAAAAAGGGCCATTTCAGATAGGGTTTTCAACAGCCGGTATTTCGCTCCTCTTTAAACTGCACAATCTCTGCTTGTTGGTGGGGGAGATAGTTCCCCATAGGAGCAGTCCTTGGTATACGTGAGAGTGAGTTGAGAAGTATCCGAGGTGTGCTTTTATTGCTACTCTAACAAAATTACGTAATGTCTTTACCGCGTCGCAGGATGAATAATGTTTATTTAAAAGTGGTGCACATGATGGGACTCGGTAAGTGATATCAATTCAAAAGGACTCCTAAAGCTTTATTGAAGTTCTCCCTGCAAGCAGTGCATGTCATTAGGTCATAGGGTCATACCGTTATTTTTATTATTCTTTTCACTAAAAGCTACATACTTCCTCAAGGCAAGGTTAGCTTTAGTTGTTGCACATTTGCACAGTGAGTTGAGTTAGCAACTCTTCAGCGGCATTCGTAGCGGTGGCTCAGTGGTTACAGCTTTCGGCTGCTGAGCCCGAGAACACGGGTTTCGTTATCCTGACCGTGGCGACCATATTTCAATGAAGGAGAAATGCAAAGCAAAAACTCCGATGTGATGTGCCATGTTCTTGTCAGTTTAAGAATACCGGTGGTCGGAATAAATCCGGAGCCCCCCACTGAAGCGTCTCCCATTGCCTATACGGAGCCTCCGGAGCTTCACCCCAAGCACCATTACTGTTATTAGTCTCCAGTTGCCTTTCCTCTGGCATAATCATTTGAACCTCTGAAGAAAACTGTAGTATTGGCTTCGTATACAGTATGTTTCAGGTAAGTTGTGCCAATTAAGCTTTAAAAAACGACGGCCTGTCTACAATGACTGCACTAGAGCAGGTTTGTAATGCAGTTTTGTCGACTAGGTCGGCATGTTTATTTGGTGGGCTTACTTTGGTAATTCGCGAAGATCAATTAGCAAGATTTTAACATTAAACTCAGCGCAGAAAAGCCCAATGCTGTTCTTTAAATGTAGTACGCACGTGATTCGTTTTGAAAACTTAGAGGAAAATTCTTGACTTTTAAACATTGTTAGGTAACTCTGCGCTCCCACATAGCGAGGCTAGCGCCCTTAAGACATTGCCACTTGGAAAAACAGCGCCTGAACGTTATCTCCTATCCACGCGACGGACCTAACAGCGGCGGTTGGCATCTCTGTTCCGGCTCGAGCATGATCCCAATTTGCAAATGATTACTTCCGTAGTTAGTTATCGTGCCTCATTGGCTAAAATTAACATGAGCAGCTTGTTTCATCTGTACATCCGAAAAATAGCAGGCCCTCTGCTCTAATGGATATTTCTTGCGACTCACAGTAAAAATTAAATATAACCAGGCTGATTTTCCCACGAGATGCCGAACATGGATGCGCTATCGGGTTCACTCAGGCGTTCGTGACTCTCGCCGTCGATAAATATTTTCGCCGACGCACATTTCACTCCGGCATACTGAACAATATGGAGCAGCTGAGCGGCTATGGACAATGTCAAGCCATTGCTACCCAAGAGAATTAGCCTGATGGCCCTAATTGAACAACATTGCTGATGAGAAAACAGCGCAACGGCAAACGAAAAAAAAGGAAAACAAGGAACTCAACACAGCGCTGAATTACATCTTGCAATTTACTCCGATTAGCATTCATATAAGTTCAAGCTATAGCTCCTTCCAGATATGAAAAGAAAAAAAACAAGGAGCACAAACTACGAAAAACCGACCACGACGTGCACATGCGGATTTAAATGCCCCAAGGCCATCAAGAATACCAAGCTATACGGAAGTAAAAAACATATTCTTGACCCGAAAACAGAAACACGTGGATCTTTAACACAAATGCGCTACAGGAAAACATGCATGAGCACTGCGTGTGATCTGAAGTGAAATAACGAATTTGCTTTTTTTTTCGACGTAAGAGAGCCAACTAGGTTTTACAGTGCATGTTTCCAGCAGTATCAAGGGCTAAATAAACTGACTTACGATTACGCTACTTTCTAATGAGAAATTTGAGCACAGCTTGCTTTCGCGATTTACTGAGGCAGAAAAGTTAGACGCCGTTGAGAGTACAATGCGAAGCGAAGAGTACAATGCTGAGCATCGCCGCTTTCTGGCACAAGGCCTCTAAACAATCGCTCCGAACGAACGCTACTGAGTGGTTTAGAGCAGCGGGGTGCAACCTTTCCCGTGTTGCGGCGTCCTCCCTTGTTTGCTGCTCCCCGCGAGAATGCGTTGCAACGTGCTTGTCTCAATGCTTCAAGGAGGAAAGGTAAGCCTCGAAGGACGCGTCTTCGTTTATTCAGAGTAGCGCATGTCCGTTCCCATTTTAAACGGCGTGGACTGCACAAAAAGCCACAATAGGCATCTATGTACGCTTAGTTGTAAGTCAGCGCTTGTGGCGTTCTCTTCTTTGTCCCTGTCCTGTGTGGGCTGGAAATTTTCCAAAATCTATGTACAGCCTTTGTCAAAAGTTTAGAGCCCAGGGGGTTTGCTTCTAAGCACTATTGTGGCGCTCCTGCAGCACTTGTGGAAGTCCTACGTATCGGAGGGAGCAGCACCAAAAATCTTCTTACCTTCAGGAAATTTGGGACGCTGAGGTCGCATTACGAGCAAAGCAATGCAGCCCAGAAGCAAACCCCGTGGGCTCTAAACTTTTGACAAAGGCTGTACTTGCTGGTTGACGTTTGACTGCCGATTCATAGTTTATTCAAGTTGCGACTGGCAGTTTTGCGGGTATATGATTCGAACAAAATACGCCACGAACCTGTCCCGCAATTAAGCTGCCCACAATCTTTGCACAAGGAATCGCCTCACCTGGCCAAAGCAATGCATGGTTTTTCAGAAACCCTCCAAAGTGTGCCGCCTGAAACGGAAAGGTTGAGGGGTGTTGGGATTCAGGTAGCGGGGGTCGGGCCGGAGAAGGGACGACGAAACCGAAGAGGTGGTAACGGAGAAAACACGGAAAGCTTTACACGTAAACAGCAACTCGGAGTCTCCTTCGGACGCACTCATTGTCGAATTTTGTACGGCTCTCATTCCCTAAAGTCCATAGATGGAGGCCGGGCCTGAGAAGGGACGGCGAAGCCGAGGAGGTGGCTACGGAGAAAACATTGAAAACTTTACACGTAAACAGCAACTAGGAGTCTGCTTCAGAAGCACTCATTGCCGAATTTTGTAGGGCTTTCAATCCTTAAAGTCCCTGGATGGAGGTCGATGTCTGCCTAAGAAGGAGTGTCCCGACGAGTTCACTTAGGCGCATGATCACACACTATTTTTAGTCGACATGTCCCCTTCACGTGTTGCGCTTGAGGGTGAGGAGGATGCCATCTAGGTTGCGCAGGGAGCACTAGGTCCACGATTGGTGTTCCCAGGGTCAGCAGGTGGTCGACACGTGTGACCTGCACTTGCACCGACACGTGTGGCCTGCAGTTTCGTTGCTCAAGGCAGGCACGCGGTGGCAAGGAAAACAGCCCGAAACTGCTCCTTTGTCTCTAGACTTGGACGCGACGGGTGGGGATAATGCACGCCAGACCGCCGCCGCCGGGCCCGGCACATCTAATAGACACCGGAAACGAGGCCTTTTGATTCAGTGTTCAACGTGACGGTCCTTGGCGTTGGAGGCGGCCAGGCTGTGACTTGGCTGAGCACGGTAATTGGGCCCAGACGACACCCGACTCCTCTCCGAGAGGTTCATTACGGCAGCCCTTGGGAGATATCTCCCACAAGTAGACAAAGGGTACACCGGCAAAGGTGTGCTGGCTGCAACCAGCGGATACTTGCTGTCGCCGCCGCCATGGCTACGCCGGACGAGAGCGTCCGCGTTGTGATTCACTTAGGCTGGAGATATTCCCGGACATAACAGGGATTATCTGCCTGCTACCGCATCCATCGCAGTGACTTGTGTGCAGGTGGCTGCTGTTCACGTTGTAAGCATAACGGCTGTCTGAACGCGTTTAGGAAGTCTTTACGCAACAGCCGGCGCAAACTGAGACGACCCCTGTCGTCTGGCAACCTCTTCCTGCGCTTTCCACCTTGCGCGTCGGTTTTTCTCTCTTCCACCGCTGCCCCCTCCTCTGCCCTTTCATTCTCACCCCATCTTCGTTATCGCCCTACTTTCATCATCCCCGTACTGTTTGCTTTTCTATACCTCTGCCGGTTACGCCGACAACGACGACGACGAGCAAACGAGGAACGGGTGCCTGCGATCTGCGCTCTAAAAGCTGTATCGTCTTTTTCCTGTTCAAGCATCCACACACAGCACTGTCTGGGTTTTACTCCGTTAATAAGTTCCGCCTTGCCAATACGTTCAGTCATCTGCGCTTACGAGCTCCATCTATCGGAGCCCTCCCTGCAAAATCTGAAGATAAGAACAGTTCATGCACGTCTCCTGTTCGAAGCGCAGCTCCACAGCGGCATGCACAACCAATAGAATTACCAATGCCCTGCCGCATTTTGAATGATTCAAAAGTAGGGGTGTGCGAATATCAAATTTTTCGAATACGAATCGAATACGAATACTTGATTCCGAATATCGAATCGAATATCGAATAATCAAGGACAGACGCATTTAACCACTACAAAACATTTATTTGAGCACCTAAGAACATCACAGTTCAACTATCGATCATTAAATGAACACAAAAGGTGTGTGTGGCTGTACAGAAAGTATCAAAGTCTCGAACATTATTCTTAGAAGAGTGGAAATATCAGAGAGGATGGCTAGTACACAGCATTGATTAAGGCTAGCTTGCCATCAGCACAAAAGCGCGTTGCTGGGATGAACATAAAAGGTTGTCGTGAAGGAAAACCAGCTGCTCCACATGGTTAAGCAGAAGTAGTTCCCTTCTAGCTGAAATGACTCCTCCAGCCACAGAAAATGCCCTCTCACTTGGCAGTGACCTGGTACGTATTGCGAGGTACTTTATGCACAGCTCTGACTATAGCAGCTTCGCAGGTATAGCCACAAAAAAGCTCACCAGCGCAGTCAGCTACGGCATGGCCCTTGGAGGAAGGAAAAATTTTCCTTACTCGAAGAAAAAATTCGAAGGAAACATTTTCCTTCATCCATGCGCATTGCTCTGGGCGCCGCCATGTTGTTATGTCTCTATCGATAGGGCTTGCGGATCGAAATGAATGCCGGTGCTCACAATGAATATTCGGATAGATACGAATATTCGCGTCGGGTCGAATATTCGAAAGAACACGAATACTTGGATTTCGAATCGAAATCGAATAGTAAAAATATAATATTCGACATATATTCGAAAATTTCGAATATTCGCACACCCCTATTCAAAAGTTAAACGCTGCACAAAAAGGACGTTTATATAAATGGCTAGTTACCAAACTAGATACAATGCAAGTAAAATGTTATCAGAAGCTACGTAAACGCGTTTCTCAGGGCCACCATAAGAAATATCAGCCCTGTTTGGCAGCAAGCACTAATTCATATCGGAGTATGTACGGTGTTTCACCCAAGATTTTACACAATTTTTTAAAATAGGCTTTCTCAGTTAGAACAGCGCTTTTTTCGGCATAGCATTGTCAGCGGTGCAGTACATCTGTATACAGCGAAGACGTGCTAACTAGAAAGCTGGTTAACCAATATTGAATACTTAACTTTTAGCTATTATTGTTAAGCTCCTTTATTAGTAAGATGCATGTGGTCCAGCGTAAGTAATATCCGTATCAGTTTTTAGAATTTCGAAAACGCGATTACCCTCGGCGCTTTGTTCTAACAAATTTTGGCTGCACCACGCCATAATACATGTGCTTAGGAGAAGCTTGCAGGCTAAGCAACCTCTCCAGTGCACGCAACTCATCAAAATCGCCAAAATTTGTTGTGCCACAGTGCCGAGGATAACCGCGTTTTCGAATATCTAAAAACTGATACAGATATTACTTACGGGCGGCTACACGCCTCTCTGAAATTAAGGAGCCTAACTGTAATAGTTAAAAGGTTGACTATTCAATATTAGTTAACCAACCTGCTAGTTAGCATGTCTTAGCTGTATTCTGACTGAGTACACCATCAACAATTCTGTGCCGAGAAAAAGAGCTCTTCTAAGTCAAAAAGCCTATTTCTAAAAATTGTGTAAAGACTTAGGTGAACCACCGTGTATACACTCCAAGTTTCGTATACCTCACCTCACATACGACATCTCACACGAACGGACGACCACAGCAGATGCAGGTCTATCCCCTGGAACGTTCGAAAAATGATATCCCAGGCTGGTTTCGAAGCCGCAAGCACTGCACACATCCTACATTAAATATAAATGTGGGTACTACATAACAGGGTTCACGCCTTGGTAATTCTTTAAATAACCTACATTGGGTTAATCATAGTGAGTTAAGCGGCCGTCGCCAGGCGACGGAGGCGAGCTGCTGTCAATGCGGTAAAGGTGTTTTTCTTCATTATCCAGTTCTTATACAGCAGGCATATTCTGTGGAAGATGAAGTGTTTCCGTCCTCGGCAGAGAGACAGAGTGCATCTTTAAGTTCATGCATAACCGCTCACTTGCACACACGGCACAGCTGCCTTCACTCGGCGTGAAATAGGCCTAATACATGATCGCTTTGTCGTTTGCTGTGACGAATTGCGCGCCAAAACTGTAAAACAAAGAGCCCCTAAAGATGCACGGGACGCCGACCAGCGCCGTCACGGTGGGCGAGTCTTTCTGCTGCAAGAACAACCAATAACAGAGCGTACGGGCACGAAACAGCCTAGCCCACTTTAGAGATTAATCGACTGGCAAGCTCTACGTTGCATTCTAGGCGCGGCTCTGTTTACCCGGACCACTGAGCATACTTCACCAGACTGCTCTTCCAGGCCTTGTATATTTTGGCGTATTCCGATCAGCGAACAGAAGCAGTTTTTACTGCTCCCCGAAACAGAAGAGCGTGTTTAAATGGGCGATTTGGATTCAGATTTTTAGTTTGAATGGAGTGCAACGAATATTGTGCGCCTTTGTGGATTCGAGGAGATGCTCCGAATCCCCAATTTGAATACGCCATATGTGGCAATTTTCAAACACGCCTCTTTTGAAGGAACTCGTTTACGCAAAGCCCTACTGCTTAAAAGGCCCCCGGTCGCGACGATGGTTCGGCGATGAGCGCGGGCGCTTCGTTTTGCTAGAATCAAGATGCTGTACCTCTGGCAGGGCGAGGTTGGATTAGAAGGAATTGCCTGCGCTCTGCCATTAAACGGCAACAACATGGTCGTGCTCCTGCAACAGAATGATTGGCCTGCAAAAGCAAAGTGCCTGCAGTTATCGTGGAAACACCGACGTGACCGGTCGCGTATTTATGCAAGATGGTTTTTCGGAAATGAGTTCATTCAGTAGATCTGCAGTGGGGCTACGCGCATATCTGTGGCTTTCTTTGCAGCGCGTGCTGCGTCAGTCATGCATAGATTGTGCAGCCGCTGGTATCTTTTGCATATTTAAATGGCGAGATCTTTTAAGAGTAGTACTGGCACGTCGTTGACCGCTTCTGATCTTTCGGAACTATGCTCACTTTCTTCTCTGGCAAAGAAACGTGCCATCCAGATTTCAGACCGTGACCACCACCGTCACATTCAGGAGCCGCTTTTTTCGCTTAGGCACTCAGCATGTCCGCACCGTGCCCGACAATCACTTTGGCCGGAAGGACCAGTGTCCGTATGTAAGGCTGTAGATGACGATGCGATTGAGCGAATGTGCTATGCGGCCGAGATTAGTGATGCCACCACCTCTGGAAGTGGCGTTCAGAATCGCGGTAGTATCTCATAAGGACAGATGGCGTCGAACAGCCCATTCCTGTCGCTCCATACGGAGCTACCCATTTTTAAGGCACTAGCTATGAGAACGCGACCAGCTTCTGGATAACTGCATCATTACATTAGGTTTCTAAGGAAACCACCCACAGTAAAAGGGTGCGAGCGCTGACTGGTCGACAGAGCTCACTGGTTAGTCATGGCGGCCTTTGAGCAATTCAATGAATAATAACATCAAGCATTGAAAATACTCGATTAGCTTACAATCTCTGACTAATTTATTCAGCCCTGTGCTTAAATTTGATTTAAATTGTAAATTGTGATGACTGGGATCTAAATTTCCGCGATGCAAAATATCCCTCAGGAACAAGGCCCCAAAGCTTGTTTTCAATCGCCCAGGAATGATGCGCCGTTGTGGCTAAACCTAATAGCAAAGCTTAGATGGGGCTGTTTACAACTACACATCCACTAGCGGTGGCGACACAGCCATGCGCAACCACACATTTCGAACTCGTCTGTGTCAATTGCACTGCATAGAAGGTGATCGCTGTGGCTGCAAGGCGCTGTGGCTCGGTCCCTCGGGGTTTGCATGCTTTTCCTTCTCCCTGACTCTTTCTTTCTAATCACACTTTTCTGGTGTTTTACGAGAGAAATTTCGCGTGCCAAAATTGGTACGGAACGCTGCACGTTGTTTAGTTCCCTTAAGGCTGGCTTCAAAGTAGACGACGTGGAACTGCCGGGCCGGATGCTGAACCGGTCGCCTTTCCCAAGCACGCAGCCGGGCGTCGAAAGAAGCGCCCCAGACAACGCAAAGACGTTCGAATATGACCTCAGGATGCCCATGTAAGTGTGTTCAGACGTCTTTAGGTTGTCCCTAAGTGGCCCTCAAGCAGTCCAACTGGGATCTATTTGACCGTCCGTTGTGCTTACTCAGGATGTCTCGAGGATCATGTTAGCGAATGTTTTCAGTACTACTTTAGGTTTTGTACCAAAAAGCTTGTTTTTTTGTTTCGTAGCAATGCAGTATTCAAAGGTAATGTAAGAGAAGCTGTCCAAAATAAGCAAGAAGAAGAGGCACAGCACGAGATTACTATGCCCAGGGCCGAAGATAGCTGTAGGTCTCTCCGGAATTGAATTCTACTACCCCATCAGAAGCATGCGGTGCATAAGACCAGGTTTAAAGGCAATAGTATCTTAAGATACTTCCTCAAGGATATAATTTCTTGAGTTATGATGGTTTCCTTCATTATATCACTATTGTACACAAAGATATTTTCATAAACCTGTAGTTTTTTAAGTAATGAAAGCCCAGATTGAGAGATAAGGCTGGTTAGATCTCAGGTCAACTCCAGAATATTTTCCTGCGATAAAATGATTCTAGAGCATTTCAGGAATTTTCATCCTCAAGTCGTCCAGAAAAGTACAAACTGAGGGCATCCTCATTAAGACATACAGCCGTGATGCGTTCAAAAGGTGCTCGAAATGTTCTGTTCGAGATGAGGATGTCCTGACCATTTGAGAACAACCTCAGGAGTTTTGATGTTGTCTGGGGCAGCTCCTTGCACCCGGATAGTCTTTTCACTGACGTCGCTTTGGCTAAACAGGCACCGGAAGGCACGAATAAAAATAACCAAGGAAGAGAGCGAAAGGGGAGAGAACGTCGTTTAGTAAACAGGTCTGGACAGAAAATAAACTTGGTGTTGCACTAAATAGGTCTTGTGTGCCACGCCCGCTGCCAGTTTGCGCACGCTCTGCGGCAAGATTGGCACCAATCCGTCGGAGTGGCAATATAATGCCCTCGTGACTGGTAACGCTTTATCGTTAGTTATCGAGCGCAATTGACTACTGCAATCGCGAAGCAACTGAAGCGAACGAAGTTACTGTGACGCATAGAATCGTTTTTCCGGACGTGCTGTTCTCTCGCCTCTGCGTGTAAAGCGTCGTCTCCTGAAACTTTCCTCTCCGATAACCTTATCGGAAGTTCTAAGCGTCGGGAATACTTCGTGGCTTGGTTCTTTTAGACTATGCCGGAGAAGGCGCCGCGTTTGTTCCGCGGTCAGTAACCTTTGCATGCCTTTGGCCGCAAGAATAGCAACACGAAGGAAAGTGCAAAAATGAATTGGCGCGCGTGTCCTGCGCGCCCTTTTCTGTGCACTGCGCGCGCTCATTGTGCGCGTCCATTCTGCACCGGACGGTCGCGTAAAACACCGCGATCCAGGAAGAGCTGCTCTGCATTTTCTTCCTAGACCGCGTGGCGGCCGATACTATAAACGGCGCGCTCGGGCGGGTGGGCTATCGGCGCGTGACGTCATGGGGCGGAAGATGGAGCCGACCGTGGTGAGGAAGTGGGCGCCTTTGGTGTGGTTCTCCTGAGGGGAGCGGTCGCGTGGTTGCCGCGTCTTCGACGATGACGGTAAGTGCCTCCTTTGCTCGTCCTCCGTTTGTCTCTCGCCGCGCCGCAGCCGGCGCCTCTTTCTGCATCACGCTGGCCACTGAAGACAGAATGTCGAAGGCAGCCGTTACTCGCGCAGCGCCTGCTGTGGCAACATCATTTCGCCGTGAGCGTCTCTTTACTATGTTTCGGTCAGCACGGTCCACGAGCCCCACATCTGCAGACTCTGTACCTTGGGAGCTGAGAACAACGTGTATGCGTAAACAACCGGGCAATCGTTAGGGTACGCAGTATCACTGAGGAAAAAAAGTTTTAAAAAATGCGGTAAAAAAATACAAGCTATGCACACGTGCAGCCAGTCAACACACGGGAAAGCCTCACACTGACTAGTGCTAACTGAAGCTGACAGTATAACAAAGAATATGTTCTTGAATGCAGAAAGCAATCTACGAGCCTGTCGTGAACTGGTCAACGGCAGCACCTTTTTCAGACGCTAACACTTTAAAGGCAGGCGCATCTCAAACGCACTTAATTGCGCATGAGAAGTGGCTAATACCTCCTGCATTAAGTGCTGCCTTTCCCAGAGGTGTACTAGGTGCTCAAACATCCGGCGCAACGAAACCGCTAAAACGAGTCTGGGTCGTTTGCGGCGTCCGTCGTTCGGCACACATAGCTCCATAGCGGCAGCCCAAATAACAGCACGCGATGCTGCTCTTATTTTGGCTCGCTGTCTGGACTGCTGACGCTCAGTCGCGTCGCAGACCGGAATTTCGCCGACTATGCCACCCTCCTGTCCATTGGCTGCTCGGCTCCTCGTCGAGTGGAACGGGCGTGGTCACACCTGCTTTGCAGCCGTCATCCATTTATTGCGACCGCCTGAAATGTGCTGAGAAAGCCATAACCGTGGCAGTTGTTTTAGCGACATGCTTTCTGGAAAAGTGAGCGTAGCAAAGTTTTGGCGCGTACCCAGACTGCCTTCATAGTCTAGAGCGACCCTCTGAGGTTGCGCCAGTTTTTGCATTCCACGTCTCACGTGCGTGAGCCGCCGCCAATCTGTGAATGAGGTAATTGCAGTTAAAGGGGGCAGTCACCCCGTCAAGCTGCTCTCTGAAGCAGCTTTTTCGTGGCTGTTCCTTTCCTTTGTAAAAGAGGAAAAATAAAGTATTATTATTATTATTATTATTAATTTCCTTGAGAATATGCCGTAGTAGGATACTTAAGCGAAATTCTTTTGTAATGAGCGCGATAAATATATTAATATCGGTGCATTACTCGTATAGAAGCTTTTCTGAGTTCGGGTGCATGGGTATGAGGTGTAGCCCCAACACTATTTATATGCAGAGAAATAGGTCTTGTTGGATGGTGCTATCGCAGCCGACGCGGCCGCCGCGGTGGCTCAGCAGTTATGGTGCTCGGCTGCTGTCCCGAAAGACGCGGGTTCGATCCCGGCCGCGGCGGCTAGAATTTCTTTGGAGGAGAAATTCTAGAGGCCCGTGTACTGTGCGATGTCAGTGCACGTTAAAAAACCCCAGGTGGTCCAAATTCCCGGAGCCCTTCACTACGGCGTCTCTCATAGCCTAGTCGCTTTGGGACGTTAAACCCCATGAACCAAACCAAACCAGCAGCCGACGCAGGCGATTTTAGAAATGCCAAACACTCACTTCTCAATTACCAAAGCTGCCCACTGCGAACGTCGACCATGCAAAGTCGATCAGCCAGAGGACAAAGCCGGCTTGAAGGCTGACAGTCAAGAGAAAGATATGACGTGACCTACGGCCCGTTCACAAATTGCACGCTGTCATATCGAGAATCCACATGTTTAAGCGACGCGCAGACACGCGAGTCATGCGTACAGAGTGTGTTCCGCGTAAACTGGTCTAAATGGTGCGGGAAGACAACTTCCAATAATATAAATGTTTTCTTTTTGTTTTGAAAAATAGAGTGTTGTTTATTCGCTGGGATCAAATTGTGCTTGATAAGTTTTAAGCGACTGCAGATAACCATGCCTATTTCAAAGTGCGACGCCATCGAAGAAACTGCAAGTTTATAAGTGGTGTAAATGAATATTTCATGAGAACGCATTTGCGAAGCCCCGAAGGAAGTGTATGGGAATCTCATTGAATAACAGTGTTCAGGAAGCTCGTTCGTGCTGACGGCACCGCGGCTGCTCGAGTTTAGCCGCACCACGTCTGCAGCAAAGGGACGGCAGCGCTGCCATGGACGGGACCATTTAAACACGCTTCGTGAGGAAGATATTTCGCATTTCGAGCTTCTGTTCAGGATGAAAATACCCAAGAACAGCTTTGCAGTTGAAATGGATAATCCCAGCTTCTATATTTAAAGGCCCGGTGCCCAAACTCATCTACGTGCTCCCTAATGCCAACCTCGGTACAATGGTGCCTCACTTTCACTCACATTCGTCAGCTCATCCGATCAAGGTGTGGCCGAGTAGACGACCGCCAAGGTTAGTTTAGGGGAACCAAGGTGAAGCCCACACCTTTACTGCTAGTTAAGGTATAGCCACATGGTGTTTATGTGAGCGTCGAGTTGGTTGATTTATTGTGCGTGCTTTCCGCCCCTCACGACAGTCGTACATTCCGTGCGGCGTACAAGTGTGACAAAACAAGCGCACAGGGAAGTCCTCACCGCGCGCTTCGCTTCGTAAATGGAGGAGTAACCCGTCAGTGCAACGGCAAGACACGTGTGCTCTTCTTGTATTCTCTTTCGCCGCGCCCAGCTCTCTCCCCCCCTTGTTTTCCATGTTGTTCGGTACAACAGCCCTGAGTGGTCTTCACGACGTCATATGTTCCGCATATGACGCATTGCTGTAACACGCGTCCGTTTTCTTGACACGCGCATCGCTGGGAGAAGGTGTTGTTTCCAGTGGGGAGAGGACGTTCTAACGGGATAAGCCTAGCGCACTCTCCCTCTCCGTCGAAACCAGTTTGTGCCGGTGAGAACGCGCGCGCTTCCTCAAGGCCAGTGAGAGCGTTCATTCGGGGCACGTTTGGCAGCACTGAGCCCATCGGGGGTGCCCAGGTGAGTTTGTTTTCTCATCCCGCGTGTCTTTCTTCTCTCGGGCAAGGAGGCATTGCGAAAAAAATGCTTTGCTAGAGAGAAGAAAATTGGGACTTGATAGCGTCATGCTTGCAACCTTTGCGTACGTTTCTCAGTTCTGAGTTTGACTGTGGCTGTTTTTATTTATACTACGCTTTCTTTATGAAATTTATGAACCTTCCTGCCAAGAAAGTGACAAGTGACCCCATAAGACTGCTTTGCCACAGGGCTACAAAACGTCCCGAACATAAATACAATTTCCGCAGAACAAAGGCTTCTTTTATTCCTGATCTTCCTTTACTTCCGATAGATCTCTATAGTAAGTTGAAAATAGGATTATTCATTTTGGAGCCATCAGATTCAGTGGCAACTGTCGTCCCATTATTCGTGGACGTTGTTCGTGGCGGAGAGAAAGAAAATATTTTTATACCGAGTTTTTGCCGATTATACAATATAATCCCCGAAGTCACGTTATTGAGCAAAAATGGCAACCGTTCAGTCCTCTCCACTACTGTACAGAGCTGTGATGGAATGCGGGCTCAGCGGCCCTTTAGTTTGCACAAGAGTTTGCACGGGTCACCTTTACACATGCTGTCTTTTCCCGCGGTGTTTTTTTTTTCGCAACATCGATCAGGCCGGCGTCAGGCTTTGTGGCTCAGCCAAGTCAGCTTTTATACGTTAAGCTTGCATGCGGCTACACAATATTAGGCTTGAGTATCAATCAGCGCTGTGAAATTCCTCAGGTAATCAGGAAGAATATTATTAAGGAGCTGCTAAACCTCTCAGGCAAGTCCGACATGCCTATGAAGCCGTTGTTAAGGAATGATGTTTAGTCATTTTTGAGTTACCGTGCCGCAGATTAATCTGCGTACAAACACGTTGATTTCTATAGTGGGAGTGTATAAACCCTTTCATGATTCGGAAATTCGCGCGTCGCTTTCTTTTAACCATTTGTAACGGTATGAACGTAATGGAGACAAAGTATGTTTAGCTCTATTTCTTTCAGCAGCCGCCATGCAGCTCATTTCCGTAAAAATTGCACACTGGGCTGTTAGGTTCACTTGCTTGATCGGTTACCAGTGCGAAAAAACAAGGACGAAGGAAGAGAAGTGCTCGCCGTGTCTTCTCTTCATTCGTCCTTGTTTTTTAACCGCTCAAGCAAGCTCATCTCAGAAAGATGCTGTTGCTATTTTGCAACTCCAATAAGCGATTAGCTGCAATCTCTCATTTTCACGAGAAAAACACTGCCTCAAGATTAACTCTACTACGTTTTGCGAGACTTCCG
Organism: Amblyomma mixtum; assembly: GCF_055824585.1. Classification (NCBI taxonomy): domain Eukaryota; kingdom Metazoa; phylum Arthropoda; class Arachnida; order Ixodida; family Ixodidae; genus Amblyomma; species Amblyomma mixtum. The sequence continues at coordinate 326,136,830 of NC_143014.1, read as the reverse complement.
CTTCCCTTGTTTTCTGATGTTTCTATTCTGAGAGCGCGAAGGCAGCTAGAACAGATGAATGATCCCATTTATAAGGATAAATAGTTGAGTTCCTGAAATTCACTCGCGGAAATATTTTTTAAAAATGTTAACAAGAGGATTACTGAACCTGAGGCGAGAAAGCTGCTATCGTAGTTGCATTTAACTTCCATTTTAACTTTAATGGCCTTACAGTAAGGCATGCTTTTACTTCAGCTGAAGCTTTACACGCGCGACAGAATTTTTCTGGAGATTAAGGTGAGAGGTTGGTGGCGCTTTTGAAGGGTGTAGTTGGAGTGCGGATGTGGGCCGAGGGCGGTGGTGGACAGCCCGCTAGCTGAAGGTTTCAGCAGGGAGGTGGCTGGTGGGTGGTGATTCTGTAGTGTGGGCGGCTTCACTCTCCGAGACTTCACGCACTGCGGCTTCACTCTCCGAGACTTCACGCAGAGAACACCAGTATTTTTGCTAAGTTCCAGGGCTACTGCTGTCGCACTGCAAAAAAATGCCGAGTAGCAAAGGAGCAGTGTTGATTTGCTCGGATAACCTTACCAAATGCGAGTCAGAGAGCTTTTATATAGTATGCTCTAAACGAGCGGTTGCTGTCGTGGTACCAGTGCTGAATACACAGCATACACATTTCGTCACGGCTTGTATTGTCTTGGCCAGTTGTTTTCATCCCATATAGTTCATTCTCCCGCCGTTTTGCGTGCCATTCCTGGCACTGCTGAATCCCTAGAGTTATCACTTCATGAGAATAGTTATAACTGCAGTTTGTCTCACCGTTCAGAAATCTTGAGCTTCTGTGGTGCCGTAAATTGTCCGCTCCGCAGCTCACCAGGAAGACATGATGTGAACATAATTTTCACAAATCTTGTGCAGATGAGGAATCAGAATACCTTTTTTTAATAAGAGATATTACAATTACACATGGGAGAGGGCAAAGGCCTTTCCCATGTGGAGAGACATGGGAGAGGCCTTTGCCCTGCAGTGGGTGTAGTCAGGCTGATGATGATGATGATGATTACAATTAATTGAATTCATTCTTTTATATGCTACTTGTGAACTAAGTGCATACGGAATCGTGAAATCTAATTTTTTGGGTGTATTGCAATGTAGTTCGTAAATGAAGCGCTAAAGAGATTCGTTACGGCGTGTGAGCCCCCTATTTAATGTGTTTAAAGGAATGGCCTAAGGTACGCGGCTAGGATGGTGTAAATAGACACTGTATGCTTAAAGACTGTTTTTGGATATTGCGTCAATATTTCTCGTCGCTTTGACAAGTATCTTTTAGCACACTCAAATTAGATGAGACTTCTGACCGGAAACAGCCATCCTCAGCTGCACTTTGCCACTGGAGATTGCCGGACTACGCAGTAGAAACTTGCTTCCAGGTGGCAAGTTGAATTCAGAGTGTTTCGCGCATTTGTTTCTTACGCAATCCATTTTATGCTCCTTTAACGTTGTTCGAGTAATAGAATGTAAGTTAAAGCAAAGGTTAACTTTCAGATAACTTCAACCAGTTTCCGTCGAAAGTTAAGCGCCCCTCCTGCCGGCATATGTTCCTTTAGAGTTTTGCTTTGGAAATGTCAACTTTGATCCTTAAAGAGTGTTTCCAGTGTTACAGCAGATGCAGGTGCCCGGCCCGTGTAAAACTGACGCTGGAATTCTACGAGCGCTGGGGATATTGCAAACAGATGAACATTTTTGGAACGAAAACAGCACTTCTTAGTTGGGAAATATTTTGTAATTGCATGTAGTGAAACTGCTGGAGCCTTTTTTTGCCTGTTGAAGGTGTTTAATTTTGCCGCAAAGTGTGGATGGAGGGGTATTATCATCACAGTAAAACAACTGGAAGAAACCAGAATTCCAGAACAATTAACACACATGTAATTGTTACCCTTTTCTCTTAAAACACAATTTACTTCTGTTGAATTTTTTTAAAAACTAAGAAACTCGTAAAAAACGCGCCCATTGTATATTGCAGCCATAGGTTGTCATCAAAAGGTGACATTCCTTTTAGCCTATGTATGGCTGCATATTATGTAAAGTCGCAGCTGCCACAGGGTTTCATTTCAGCCATCTGTCATGACTTCGGCTGCCAAAAAAGGAATGTTTTCCTGGTTTTTTTTAGAAATATCTTTGTGAAGGAAGTTTCCAGAGGCGAACAGTGCCTTTCTTATAATAACATGCCGTAACTAATTTCTGCACATCCCTCTTTGCCACAAGGCCTCAGCCATGAGGAGAGTGCTAGCCGCTCAGACAGCGCTCTCGTCCAAGTGACATCTGTGACCACGCGATAGTGGAAGAGACGGGGTGCATTTCTGACGCTCTTTTGTGCAACTTGCGCTAACCGTGATATGGAATACATTATACAAAGTTGTATCGCTTATGTGTTCTCTCGAAAATAAGCAGAGGTTTGGCTGTACCGACATTCTGTCCCAGCTTCATAAGTATGCTTCAGTTAATAAAAATTGACATGCCAAACAATTCTAGGCAGAAGCACTTTTGTACGGGAAAGAGTTTGAGCGCAGTTTTTTAATATATTATAAGATTTCCCTATAGCAATCAATATGTCCGCAGAATTACCAACGGCAGGCATGCATTTTTTTTTCTATTAACGTTTCTGCTATCATCAAAAGCGTTCCCCATTGGTTTTCTATGGCAGTCCTAACTGCTCGATGCGAGCGGTGAAGAAACTTTAAAGGAAACGTTTTCCTACATATCGGGAGGAGGAGGAGGAAGAACATTTATTTCCGCCGAATACGGCGCGGCAGCCACCTCCGGGTCCGCACGCAGGCGTCCGGGGAGGCAGTCTGTCGCACCGCGGCCGGAGGACATCCGATCCCGTCTAGGACAAGAGGTCTTCAGCCTCGGCCGCCAGGCGGACGGCGAAGCGCTGCGTTTTTTCGTCGGAGCTTCTTAACGTGGTCTCCCATTCATCGCTATTTTTATTCGCGTTGTGCCCTGGGGCACGAACGCATCTCCAAATTATGTGATCTAATGTTGCCACGTGGTCGCAAAATTTACAAATTTCGGTTTCTGCGCCGTCCCTCTTCCGCCCTCTGGCACCCGTCCAACTCGTCCACAGGGGCGAGAAGAAATTTCGAGCTTGGAGTTGGACCATTACCTTCATATTTCCATAGCAGTACCTTACAATTTTCAAATATTCAAACTTTTTGTCCAAGAATGTTGGACGTAAGTACGCAAAAATTTACAATACATAACTAAAAGGAAGTTGTCTCAGTACTTTTTCCTCATATTTAAGAAAGGCAATCTATATTCCGCCTCTTTTTAGAAAAAGAGCTACGCATTTCTTAACCACAAACTGTTTTTGTGCCTTACGGATTACTGCCAGCAATAAACCGATGCTAGCAAAGCGAAAAATTCGCAAGTGTCTAGTAATGAAGGAAGTCTGCCAAGGTATATTAAAGAGACGTGAATAAAAGAAGTCTGCTACGGTCGATTAAACAGAAGAGATTCACGTTACATTCTTGCCCTATTAGTTTGGTTTGGTTTTATGGGGTTTAACGTCCCAAAGCGACTAAGGCTATGAGAGACGCCGTAGTGGAGGGCTCCGGAAATTTCGACCACCTGGGGTTCTTTTACGTGCACTGACATCGCACAGTACACGGGCCTCGAATTTCTCCTCCAAAGCAACTCAGCCGCCGCGACCGGGATCGAACCCGCGTCTTTCGGGCCAGCAGCCGAGCACCATAGCCACTGAGCCACCTGCGGCGGCTTGCCCTATTAGTGTTTCGTTGCGTATTATCAAAGCGAGTGTTAGCTACGTTTCTTATGGCGTAGGTCAAATGGCTTCTCGATGACAACAAATCTAGAAAATCAACCGCTATTACAGATTTGGGTATTTTCCACGCAAATTAGACTGATCATACCGCGAGGGGTCGTAGGCACTAACATATGGTTCACTCAAGCACAACTTACTAATAACAAGCTTCAATTTATGAGGTACATGTAAATGAAATACAATTGAGTTGCTTTAGTGCCCTATGATAATTTTGAAGGAGTCTGTCTATGCTGTGTTGGAGCACATACAAGGTTTAGCATTCTTTTAGGTTACTCTGTGCAATACAAGTACTTTTCTTTAGTGTCCTTTTTGCTCTTTTAAAATCGTCGCATTTTTCTAGCCAACGTTGAAATCTGCGCCAAGAGATTGTCCTCAGCAACATTTCGCTGGACAATAGTGGGGAGGGGAGCAGTGGCAAAGCTGGTCTTGTGCTGCTTGTTTTCAATATGTCCTCCATCATATGCGTGTTTAAAATTGCTAGAAAATATTAAAAATCAGGTGATAAATAAGTACTGAATAATGCTATGAATGTCGCCATCTGCTTGAAAGTACAGGAGCAGAGAGGCCTTCCTTGGGTGAACCTGACGACGCATATCCAAACGTTTTACCTGATTCATCTCGCAGTCTCATTCTAACAATTCACGGAGTTCTGCCCCACTCAATATCGACTTAGTGTTGCGTCATTCTGCACAATGCGGTAAACGCATGATCAGCGAGACAGTAAGGCCTTCGGGCTTCCTCGGATTTTTACACTTGTTTCGTCTCACCAGAGAGCTAAAGTAAGCGACCTACACAGTCATCTTGCATTAGGCAGCATGCGCTGGTTATCACTGCTTATCAAGAAGTGGTTCGGCTGTCTCGAGGACCTGTAAACGTGTACATCGGTCCCAATGTCTTACTAGCGCAGTCTTTACGCGCTTCTACTCATCACTGTTTTCGGCACGAAAGCTGCGGCTTATGTTAGTGTAGTCTGAACCACTGAAAAACATCTGTACACACTTGGTGGATATTCAGTAAAAGAACCAAAGAACCGTCCGCGTGTTACCCACTCACTCGTACTCTCCCAGAAACAGTTCTAGCACTCGGCAAATTGATGCACTGGGAGCACCACCCACTCAGAACACTCGTTTCTGCGTCGATAATTGCTCTGCGTCGTTTCGTGTGGAACTTTCGTGGGCGAATAGTACGGATGGCGCTTCGCTAGAGCAGGTAATTGGTTCTTGGCTGGCGCTACTTTCGGACCTGCCACTGATTGCGTGCAGTTAATGTGGCTGTATGCCCGCAACGCGCTGGGTTGCGTTCCTGGCCCTCGGTTCAAGCGGGGCACCAAATTGAGCGGCTTGGATGCGGCTGGCTCCAGCGCAGGATCCGCCGGCGCCCACGGCGCTGGAACCGGAAGCGTTCTTCGCACGGCGGAGTGGACGGCCGGGGCCCGATGGGCGAGTACTGCACCGCGGAAGCGCCGGCGGCGGAAAAAGCGCCATGAGGAAGCGTATGTAGGTCACCTCGCGGCTATCGCACCTTGACCGACACGCTATTCCTGGCTGACATTGGAATCGCGCCACTGGGGTCCGAGGTATTTACGGGACTGCGGAGGGGGATTTCCCCTTTTACTCTGCGCTTTTATCGCCGGTGAGAACGGCCGAGGAAGAAACCGGAGGTTGGCGCGGGAACGAGTTGAACGTGAGCGTTTGATAACCGCCGGCGACGCGAAGGGGTTCGGACGACCGGGGGAACAGCCGCCCGCAGTTTTTCGGTGTGATAACGCCGGTGGTTCCGCGACACTTCCTCACAGTTTGTATTTTATCTTTGATCTGGAAGTTTCTCTATCGGCAGGAAGACTTCGCAGCCAAAATCCACGTGCCGGGTAATGGTTTTAGGCTCAAAACGCTTTCGCTCTTACGATAGAGGCGCACCTCCCCGGGAGACACATGGCGGATTATTGTTCAGCATGATACTAGTAATAGCATGAGCGTTAGCTGAAGCGCTTTTGAGCACAGCAGCTTCAACATTTCAAACCTAACAAAGTTAAAAACATTGCAAGTGTTGCTGCAGCGTGACCTGTCGTCGTTTCTGCCTCGTTTGCGTCCAAAAGCTCAAGTTCTTCCGCTCAGCACTAGAAAGAGAGCAGAGCATGATTTTTTGCTGGAACATGAATAACCAAGTCGCGCAGCAATCCACACTATTCTTTAAATTTTTGTTCTCCCCAAATGTGTCACACATCATTCAGTGTCCTGTTTTCTTCTTTCGTGATTTTTCTTGCACTAGTTCAAGCGTAGAAACGTGAACAAAGGTGAGCGTAACTGAAGACCACATCACTGACTGCTGTAACGATGAAAGACGACACCACAATTCATGCACACCTTCATTACCACAACCAACATAGTTTCGAAACGGACGCCGGCTATCTCTTCGTAGATCGCGCAAACAAGAGTGACTTTTTCGTAGGGCAGTGACCAAACATCGTCTGGAAGGTAGACAGTTGCTATGAAAGCAAAGGTATATCGCCGGCAAAAGAAACTAGGTGGCAGTTGTAGTGACGGACACACTTAGCAATCGTTGGCCAAGAAGAATTAAGGCTGTCGGCCGCACGCCATTTAAGGGGGAGGTGGTGCTAAATTGTAAAAATTTCCCCCATTTTTCGAATATGAGTGAAATTGTGAAGGCCTTATTTTCTAGCAACAATAAACATCTGGAAAAATTCGTTACTTTCAGAAGTTTCAAAGGAACTTTAGATTTCCGAAGTGCGAAAGTGAGGTTACCTATCCAAAAGCGAGCGAACGAGTACAACAGGTATCTTCTCATTTTTATGTGAAAGGCCGCCAGTATTCTATAATATAAGATGCTGTGAATTTATCGCAACTAGATGCATTTTTTTATATGCCTGTTTATTTTGCGGTGTGACTACACTTCACAACATCATTTTCTTAGGTAGAAAACTACGAGCATTATGCTAGACAGGACGATGGACTAGTTTTCTGCAGAATTTTGATCCTGAAAATGCGTTTAAATAATGTTTTCATTGCACTTTACTGAATGACAGTCTTTCTAGATGGACGGTAATGTTCCAAAGCGCGAATTTAAAAGCTGGACTCAAAGTTTCGACACGGCGCAATTTCATTTTATGAACTTCTATCTTCAAAAAAGTTTCAAAATTTGTTATGAAATAGTTTTTCGTTCAAGATTTGCTAGAAAAGGATTATATTTTCACGTTGTGAATATTACCTTCGGAAACGTTATATAATACCTGGTGCCTGATTTTAGTTCACAGATTTTCGATGCAAATGCTTCAGGAGCCAAAAAACCCGCCACACACTCACACATGAGTTCTGGTCGAGCAGTTTTCGAGAGGCCGTCCTCCGTACGCTTCAACGAACTTTAATTTCTCGCGTTCTGCTCGTGAGACGAGAATGAAATTTTGGAGAAAAAATCTTGACCAGTTGCAGAATCAATCGCAGCAGTCATTCAGAAACCTGTTTCTATTTAAAAATTTCAACTTTCAACCGCATCGTAATTACTCTTCGCATTCACTGCTGATAATAAATGCACCGTTGACAAATTCTAAATTATATTGTATAAGTTATTTCCCCGCCCAAGTACTCTGCGTACCTCTAAACTAAGCGAAATAGTTACGCTTCGCGAAACATCAACTGTCATTTTTCAACAGGCACGCACACAATTTTGTTGAAAGCATTGCATTAGTAAAAAACTGTAACACGAGATGTGAACACGAGATGTACGAGATGTGAATAATTCTAATTTCTGGACATCGAACTACATCGATTGCTAAGGTGATTGCAGAAACGGCTTTTTGAATAGCAGGAAAATAGCAGGAAAAAACTGTGCTTATATATTTTTTGCTTCAAATAAATGCCTGGTAAGGCCAAAAATATTTCCTTATTTTTAAACATGACACACTTCTGGTGCGTTAAATGCAGGCCCGCCACCACTTCACCGATGGCTTGATTCCGAAATAAGGTAGTTACTGAACTAGAGCCTGCGGCCACGAGTACGCCGCTTCTTACATCTCATGCTGCGTGCTGAACTCGTTTTCGCCTAGCGAATTTTAAGGGGCCCGAAAGTGTTCCATGACTGCAGCGCAACGAACGGGACAAGAAGGACACAGGCAAGGACACAACACAGCGCTGTGTTGTGTACCTGCCTGTGTCCTTCTTCTTGTCCCGTTCTTTGCGCTGTAGTCATAAAATATCGGAACGAACTCGCCCAACAACTTACCTTGCCGAAAGTGTTGTCAGCCCTAGGCGCTAGGTCAAGCGTATAGGCTGAGTTCGGCAAAACCTCCAGGAGGAGAATTGTGACTTTCGCCGTAGTTACACAAGCTGTGCATTATTGTGCTGCAGCAGCACATCAGAACTCAGAAAGCCGGGGTGATTTAACTTGACTGCACGGCTCAGGTGGTCTTCGAGCTAGTCACAGAACAAATCGCTGTTCACAGTGTATCCCATGAGCATGTAGTGCTCCGCCATTGTCCTTCTACGCTCCCTGAACAGATTCAGTATCAATTCATCAGTCGATGGCGTTACAGTATTTACTCGCTTAATGAACGCACTTTTTCTCCCCAAATATTTCACAGAATATTTGGGTGGGCTCACAGCGCGGAATAAAACAGGCGGAAAATATTTGATGCAATTAAAACATGAATAAGTTGTCTAGTAGAATAGGTAGTTGATCCGGTACGACTCACCTTCAGCATGAAACAAAGCGCACCCTTTAGTACTGAGTCCGTGCTCGAGAGCACAGCCAGCTGCCGTTATCTTATATCCGTATGCATAACTCGCGTAGTAGCTCAAAATTCTGTCTAAACAGAATGCCACTAGAGTAGCAAAACTAACAGCGTTCAGTACGGACACCAACCGCAAAAGTTGCTAGAATGTTTAATAGAGCAGACTGTAAAAGAATACCGCAGATTGAAAAAAGAAACCGTTTGCGACATTCTTTTCTCTGTTCATCCCGTTCGTGCGGGAGTATTCGACGAATGGCGCTTTTCGCCATTGCGTAGTTGTTTCCGCAATAGGAAAGGGGCATCTGCTGGCAATCTGCAGCATCAGCGTCAGCAAGGAGAGTAGAAGGAGAAGTGGAGAGGGAAGGGCGAGTAGGGAAAAGCGAAGGGCGGTGAGAGGGAAGCCGTGGTCGCCAGTCATAGTCAACAGTATGTGGAGTGTGGCGAGGGGTTACTGCTTGTCACACGGTGATTGCTGGATTTGATCGGGCGAGTGGAGAAGGGGTGCAGCATGTCGCACGGTCACTGATGGACTGCATGGACTAGACTATGCCAGACATCCCCGTCACGGGGAACACTAATGCTAACGCATACTCTACCGCACGAACCGTACTGATCGTCTGAAAATTTTTTGGGCGCGGATCTAGAAGCTAGCCTACATCAATATTCGTTTTAAAATGGTCATCGCGGAGTACTGTTCGGTGAAAGCGTCAAAAGTTTGAATCAAGTGGCGCAAAATTTTTAACCGCCATTTTCTAAGTAATAAGTGCCTCTTTTGCTGCCAGTCGAAGATGAACGTACCCAATAAGGGGTACAGAATAAAATTCTACTAAGGAAAAACATTGAATAGTGTTGTTTTCAGCTACCCATTAAACCAAAGATATAAGACCAAAGTCCAAATGCCAGATATACAAAAAAGCGTCCAAGCGTCAGCAGCCACCATACAGGTACACTAAAGAAAAAGCTACGCAGCCCGCTGTCCAAATACCCGAAATATAAAGTTGTAAATTTGCCGAACATGACTACAAAGAGCTTTCGAAGCTGCGCTCACGCAGTTTTCTTCCGGGTGTTATTTCTGCTTGGTACTATGTTGTCTTTTGTCTGGGGTGTTCGGTGATGGTGACAGATGCTTCAAAAAAAGAGGGACCCATAATTATTACCGTCAATGCCGAAAACTTCTGGCGGCAGTTTGTCAACGCCAGTTTTAGTGAAGCGTAGTAGTTTTAATTCCGTTGAGTTGCCTGAAGAAAATTTGTGTTAATGCAGTGACAATAAGCTAAATGTAGGCAGTCCGCTAGGCGACCTGCAAATACTGTTTTGATTACTTTACTCAAAAAGTAACGTGCAAATAAGTTGGTAGTTTGACGCTTCCTATGCACCACCTATTTTCATCAGAAGTAACCTTGTTAGTTTTTAGGCCACCAGGAAATGCGCCAAAAGTTACCCTGCGAAATGTTATGTATGGTAATACAGGCGCTCTATCAAAATGCATCAGTTTAAAAATGAAAAGTACTATTTAGTCCTTTTGCAGTTATTCGCTAATTACATCTTTGATCTTATCCTTCTTGGGTACGCACATTCTCATTTGCGCTGATACTTTAACTGTACTTCAGTTTCAAAATCCTTCAAATTAATACTCTTTTATCATCATGTTATCACCGATTTGCTGACAAAGCCCGTTAAATATGTATTAGTCTTCTTTGCACTGGCGCTCAGTGGCCGTTATCTACATTTTAAGCCGGTTTTGTGCCATTTGCATGCAAACAGGTTAAAGGATTTTGTATTGCATAGAAAGGTGATAAACAGTGATCATAAATTTTATGTAGCTGCTTGAGATAAGCACGCTAATTGAGAACCTATCACCGTTAATTGTTTTCAATTAAATTTTTATGCATGATGGGCTTATGCGTCGACGCAAAGAAATAAACGTAAATAAAATACACGCAAGATCTCACAAAATACCTTCCAAGCATGTATTTCCTGGTTAGCTTCGTTGTTAAACAAAACAATGAGCAATGTTTCTTCTTTGCGACTTCGGCAGGTCTGGCTAAGGCGAGCTAAAATTCTGAAGCACTTCTAGGTTACTTCAAGGCAGCTTTGCTTAATGATCAGAATTATACAGCGGTATGATGAAACCTTTCGCATCATTTTGATACAGCACAGCCGCTTTAAATGGTACTGAGAACAAACATAAGCGAAATTGTATAGTTGTGCTTTCTAATGCCAGGAAGATGAACATTCTCAGCAGTTGAGTCCTCGGTAAGTGCCAGCATTGCCGAAGAGTAATAAATTTCATCAAAGCAGAATTTTAAGTCAGTAGTGCGTGCGAGGAGGTAACGGACACTTTGGAGTCGAATGAGATGGGTGAATACCTCTTGTTAGGAAAATAACTTCGAAGAAATTTAACGGAAACCTCCCAAAAACTGCACATGTTTTATAGAGGCAAGATCTATGCATAAGGGGCAGCAGAGCTAGAAGAAATCTTTCCTTTGCAATATCACTTTCTCGAGTATTCAACTCTTGGGTTACCAAATACGGCAAAAGTGTATCTTTGCTCCCCCCCCCCCCCCCCCAAAAAAAAAAATGTTATTGTTTTTAGGAGCGTTGCCGCGTCAAGCAACTCGACTTGTAGATCAGTCATTAACTCCGACGACATGAGCCGCAAGTCCGCGCATGAGTGCCCGTTTCCGTTCAAACCAAAATACACCTTTACGAAAATGCGTCCATATATATATGCCAAGGCAATTTGTACCAGTAACAGGACTCCTCTTTACATTAGGAGCAACAATGAGTTTCACGGGCTCCAGCACAAAGGATGTCAAGTTACAAAGCCGGTGTTTTTGGCCGCAGGGAAAAACATAAGTGCTTGCAGCGGCGATGGCGCGCTATATAGTTAAAAAGCAGTAGACAACTTTCCCTCTCTTGGAAATGAGGACACAGAAAAGGCGGTGTCTTCGTAAGCGCACTGGAAGGAAATCTAAACGATATCACAATTCGGGATCTTCCGCGCAGTCTGTTAACAGACTTCCAGGAAGGGCGGTTGAGTGCGAAACAGCAAAAAAGAGCGAGATAACCAGATGCAGTGCACGTAAATGTGTTAATCCTATTGCAGATGGCACATCTAATGCGGCCTATGCTCCTCTTTTGGAGTGGAAGCAGTTCTGTACTAGTTTGCGGTCTTGAGCGGGGCCATTTGCTTTGGGTATAGTAGCATGAAAGGTTGCCCTTTATTTCGTAATATAGTTAGCAGAGTCGGAGTCACGCTACTGAACGAGCTTTTTTAATCCCAGATGATCGTTCGCGCTCTGTATATGACATGTTTGTCAAAGAGATTGACTTGGAAATAATTACCTCACGGCAGGATACATTTTTTCGACTTACTCTGCTTTGTAGGACAGTACCACTGTATACATAACACACGGGAGCTTTATTGGCCTAATGTGCGTTGCCAAACAACCTCCTCTGTAAAAGGACTCGTAAAAGAAATAGCTACTATTTCTGAGAGTACTCCTCCCTGTGTCCCAGCCTAAATGGCTGACCAGTTAAAAATGTCTTTTCACATCGAGGTATTTTGATTGACATTCGAATAATTTGCCGTCCTAAACAAATATTTTATTTGTGTGGGCAGTGAGCGGTGACATAAAATTCAAATTAAACAAGAAAAACACAGGCATATAAAAATATGCCATTAAATGAACAACCAAGAAACATTGAAATTTTTGTGTAAAGGAGTACGCGGTACATTTTATTTGCAGGCATTAACCACGCCAACAGAGACTACACGAAGTTGCGCAATTATAGTACAAAAGGGAATAATAAGATAAAGCAAGCTTTAAAGCTATTGTGCTAACTAGTTGCAGCCACATGCGGTCTGCGCGAAGTCGAATTCGTGGTGGTTACTTTTTAACTGACGGTATCTAGTAGTAGGAAATGAAAAGATATGGTCTCTGGTGTGGACTGGTTTTTCAGTTTCAAAAATAAATAATCCAACACTTCAATGTTGCTCCACAGTTAAGAGGTAGCAAATGACTTTTGGGGAAATTTTAAAGCAAACTGAGGGAAATATTTTTGCGAATCAAATTTGGCCATTTTTTACCCTTTTTGAATTCGGAGGATTTCAGGACTTAACTAAAATATATCTTACTCATCAAGGAATAGAATGTTACCCCGACATTAACAGAAAGGATCTAATAATATTGAGGAAAAGTTTCACTGCGAAATCTTCGTTACATTTTCTACAGTAATGATCTGAAAGTCCGCTTTCGTTTGGAACGCAGCAGTGATTGATATTTTTTCGAGTGATATTCCAGCATCAAAGAAAGTTTTTCCGTGATTCAAATCGAAAAGTTCCAAATTTTACTTCGTGCCACATGCCCCTAAACTTGCACTTTTTCGAAATCTTTAAACACGGGATTTCAACCTTTTGTGGTGTAGAAAACAAGTACAACGCACTGTGCAAACTAAGTTCTATCCCTTCGTTTCGACACATTTCCAATCACATAAAACTTTCACTGAAAAGAAAATATCGTCACGGGACCTCGATTGCCGTCCTTAACATGGAGAAACTTCGTTGGTTCTCATTATTGCTAATATTTTACAAATATCAAGTAAAATATTTGACGTCTGGTTTATTTGTTAGCAAATCACATATTGCTATGTCCGATGTCCAATTTCGTTGTTGTAATGAGAAGTTCAATGGCCTCTTTTCTTTTAACTCAGTCAAAAAGAATATGGCTGATGGTGTTCCAAAAAAAAAAAATTAAAAATACTGCATGCAGATTTAACTACAATAAATTGATCTGGCCTTACTGGTCCCGTTTGTTGCCTTCTTGACTTTTTCCTTCGTCATATCATTCTCATTCTGTGAACATTGTAAAAGAACGCTGAAGAAAAGTTCAGTTTTCTTTCTAAGTAAAAATATGTTTTCTGCCTCTTTCGGGCCATTGCCACTAGAACCCGGTAATCTAGCCATACACTCCTAATTCCATTCATCCTCAGCGTCTGTCCATTTAATAATGATTATGTCGAACTCAATACATCTGTCACACCTGAAGGTAGTAATCTCGAGCCTCTTCATTTCAGGTTTTGCCGTCGAAGTTTGTCAAGCTTGCGAGCCGGCCAGTTTTGCATTGCATGATATTGCACAAAAATATGCCGCAAAACTCGAATGTACTCGATGCAGGCATTTACGACACCTAAAATATAGTAACAATATAATAAAAATAACCATAACGGCAAAGTGTGTCAAATCGAAGAACATGGAAAATAGTAACAACACAAAATTGAACATGAAGAACAATACATCAGGGTGCGCTAAATCCATGATGCGTTATAATTTGCGCTGCAGATGTTAGTGGCAAATCACGAGGGCATTCTAATTATCCACTGCAAGAGACATAGACAGAAAATGACGTCTTTTTGTACTCCTCGACGTTCACGTGGCACGAAAACTCGTGATATCTGATCTCACCATCATTCGGCGCTCTGTGCTACGCAGTGGCACGTAGCCCATATGCACCATTACTCCTCCTTTGCAGACTACTTTGCAACCTTCGGCACTAAATGCAGACTAGCCCAGAGAATTCAACTCTGCAAGCACAGCGCAAGCACGCACCAATACGCTGCACTGTTACTGCTGCCCGGCCTCATCCAGCTCCGGCATCGCAACACGGCAAGACGCACCTTGTGCGCTTCCATCGAGAGGTCATTCTCGGCCATTTGTAGGGCCACTAATTTATCCACAACAACGCGAACAACTACTTATTCGAGCAGTATCCCTGGAATCATGCGGTAACCTCCCTGTTTCCCTTTCCTTCGATTAGCAGAGGCTCAGTCGCTTTGGCGTTTGGCCACTGATCCCAAGCTCGGGGTTTGATACCGATTGTGGCAGCCGTATTTTTATAGAGACGAATTGCAATCACGCCCGTGTGTTGTATGATGTCAGTGCATGCTACACATCCCCAGGTGGTATGCATTAATCCGCAGTCTTCCACTACAGCTTCTCCCATAGCTCATGTGTCGCTTCGGGACGTGAAACGCCACACGCTAGTACCTTGTTGCGAAGCCATTATACTGCTCATCGGCAACGAAACCCAGCGTTATTGATCGCTAAAGTAGTCACAATAATTTCCAGATGGCAATGCAAGAAAAAATTCATTCCGAAGATGCGGGAAACGAAACGAAGGGTGTTTCAGCTAATAATTTGAATAATTTTTAAAAACAGTCATTTTGACGTATAAGAGCGATTTTTTCGGCACCACATTGTCAGCGGTGTAGTACATCAGAATAAAGCTAAGCGCTAAGTAGCAGGGTGGTTATTATTACTGAATGGTTAACTTTTTAACTATTACTGTTAGACTCCTTAATTATTGAGAGGCCTCTAGCCCACCGTAATTGATATCAATATCAGTTTTTGGAATTTCGAAAACACGGTTACGCTCGGCGCTGTTACCTAACAAATTTAGGTTATTTTGGAAAGCTACATCAACCGGAGTAGTTGCTTTGCCTGCAGGCTTCTCAAATGCGCATGTGCTTTGGCGCGATCTAGCCAAAATTTGATGGGCCACAGCGCCGACGGTAACCAACTTTTCGGAATTCAAAAAAATTGATATGGATATTACATGCAGTGGGCTACACGCCTGTTAATGTTTAAGGAACCTAACAGTAATAGTTAAAAATTTAACTATACTGTATTAGTTAACCAGCCTACTCTTAGCACAACTTATCTGTATTCTGAGGTACTACACCGCTGAAAATGCTATGCCGAAAAAAGCGCTCTTCTAACTGAAAAGTTTATTTTTTAAAATTCTGGTAAACCTTAGATGAAACACCTCTATATAGGGGTCGATTATACTCTACGCATTTCTCTATCACCTGTTTGATAGTGTAAATATGGTCTATTTTCGAGTATCCTTTATGAAAGCCTGCCTGATAATTTGGTTGATTGAAGTAAGCCCCAACTCCAACGACACTTCGTGGGCGTACGCGCTCAGCGTCGGCACTCTTGGCGTACGCCAGAACCGGTCTGCGCATGCGCACTGCAGGAGACGCCAGCGAACCTCGGCGAGGCGCCGATATCTGTCTGTGCTAGATATCGGCGTCAGCGCACGGGCGCTGGCGCACGCGTCGGAAGCGGGGTCCGGTTGACAACAATCGGAGGACCGCGGGGCTCTCGGGGACTCTTCACAGTTTCGTGTTCCTCGAACTTTTCTTCGCGGTTTAATTCGTCCCTTCAGCGCACCCCAACCACTTTTCTTCACGGCTTGAAATTCTTTCCCTCGACTCGAGAAGGGGAGCCAGCCAGCACCGGGGACATGGAGATGCATGCCTCTTTTCGACGCCCGTTCCGGCGTACGCCAAGAGGGCCGACGCTGGGCGCGTAAGCCCAGGAAGTGTCGTTGGAGTTGGGGCTTAATGTTGTCCTCACTCTATTAGCGATTACCTTAGTAAAGCGATTACCATGTAGGCAACGAACAGTAAGCTGATCGGTCTGTAAGTTTTAAGTCCTTGACGTCTCCTTTCTTATGAATTAAGATAATGCTAGCGTTCTTCCAAGCTTCAGGTACGCTCGAGGCTACAACGCATTGCGTACAGGGTAGCTAGTTTTTCTAGCACAATCTCCTCTCCGTCTTTCAACAAATCTGCTGTTACCTGATCCTCACCCGCTGCTTTCCCCTTTGCGTTGCTCCTTAGGCTTCCTTCACTTCCTCTTCCGTTCCTGGCGGGATGTCCCATTGCTGTGCGCTACTGTCTCATTAACGTTCTGATTGCATTGGCTACTGCGTAGATTTGTGTAAACTCTTCAGCTATTTTAACTATCTTACCCATATTGCTAACGACATTGCCCTCTTTGTCTCTTAAGACATATATCTGGTTTTTACCCATGCTTAATTTCCTCTTCACTGCTCTTAGGCTACCTCCGTTCTTTAGAGCATGCTCGATTCTCTGCATATTAAAGTCCCATCTGTCGTCTACCTTGCGCTTATTTATTAACTTTGATAGCTCTGCTAATTTTATTCTGTCGGTAGAGTTAGACGTTAGATTTTTCGTTTCCTGAGACAGCTTGCTGGTATACTGTCGAACCATCCTACCGCCTATTTCTACGGCGCCCTCCGTAATGACAGCTGTGATATTATCGTTCATTGTTTTCACATTATGGTTCTATTCCTCAGTTAAAGCGCAATATCTGTTCGGCAGCGAAATTGTGAATTCCTCTTCTTTCCCTTTTACCGCTAACTCGTTAATAAGCTTCCGCTTCACTAGTTTTCTCCGTTCCCTCTTCAAATTTAAGCTAATACGGGGCCTAACCATTGCGTGGTCTCTACAACGGACCTTTCCGAGGACATCCACATCCTCTACGATGCTAGGGTCAGCGCACAGTATGAAGTCTATTTCATTTTTAGCCGCACCATGGGACTCTTTCACGTAACTTTCTCTTTTCTCGTTAGCGGAAGAAGGTATTCATGATCCGTAAATTATTTCTATATTATGCCATAGTAACCTACCGCCTGGTATCCAGCCAGCTTCTTGCTTAATTTCGCATTCAAGTCACCCATCAGTGCAGTGTACTGTGATTTTTCTTTGTTCATTTCCGATTCCACGTGTTCGTAGAAGCTTTCAACGATCTGGTCATCGTGGCTTGATGTAAGCGCGTATGCCTGCACCACCTTCAGCTTGTACTTTTTATTAAGTCTAATTACGATAGCTGCCACCCTCTCGTTAACGCCATAAAACTTATCTGTGTTGCGAGCTATAACCTTATTGATGAGTAATCTCACATCTAGTTGTCGTCTGTCCGGTAATCCACGATATCACAGTACATGGCCGCCCTTCAGTACTGTATACGTCTAATCTGTCCTCCTAAGCTCTATGACATCCCGCTACTTCCTCGAACAGCACTGCCAAGCTAGCGTCACTAGATAAGGTTCCAGCATTAAACGTTGCCAGGTTCAGTTTAAAATGGCAGCCTGTCCGGAGCCATAGATTCTTAGCACCTTCCGCTGCGTCACAGGTCTGACCGCCGCATTGGTCAGTTGCTCCGCAGCCGCCGGGGACTGAGGGCTGAGGGTTAGTTGGTTTGTTAATAGAAGGCTGCGGCTAAATACTACACCAGGGTGGCCAAATCCTGCTGTGGTGAGGGAGTGCGTTGTGGGTTCTAGTCACCGAGATCACGCCGCACCCCAGGCCTGGTTAGGCAATCCAATCGACACGCGGAGTTTTTTTTTTTAAACCCAGGAGAGAATTGCGTGGCAGAGGGACTCGAACCTCTGTCCTCTTGCATGCGAGATGGATGCTCTACCTCTGCGCCATAACGGCGTGCTAATTGTGTCTATTGCACGAGAGAGGTAGACTATGAGGGAACAGAAGTAGCGACAGCTATACGACCGCTAACTGCGATCGCCAGCGCCGAGGTTTTCCTTCTCTATGGGCAAAAGTTCGCGTTTGTACGTAACGTTATGCAAGCATTAAAAATGTTGTATTCTTTGTAACTAAAAATTTCTAAATCACACGAAACTCTCTCAATAATGAAATGCGCCGTTTCTCTCTGTGCCACAAGAGCACACATAACGAAGAACTCATTATAACTTAAAATTACTTCGAACCGATCTGAGTATAAGCACAACAAAGGCCAGACCAACTCATTGTGCACTGTTGCTGGGCTAGTTGAATTACGTTAACTAAGCTGCAGAACGCATAGCAAGCAGTCGAGATGAAAGACGACAGCGCCCAGTCTCGATGTAACTTTGAGACAACTTTCTTGCTTAATAACGCGCAGCATGTCACTGCACTTGCACGCATAAAACATTTCAGGCAAAGCTATATTCAGGTAGAGGTACCACTGAAAGGTTACAGTAGCTTTACTTCTTTGCATAGGTCGACCGTTAACATATTGTTCTTTGTGTCATCTTTCTTGTTACAAATAGATTTCTTTTCCTTACCTAATTAAACATCCACGAAATGTTTAAACTATACGATCCACTCCATATTTTGCTAAAATTGTAATCCTTCATGACAAGACCCATCAGTTGCGCGACCTCAGTGCTTTTCATTAAACATTATGACCTTAGGATGATGTAACAAAGGTGGCAGATCAGCAGTGTAACACAGCGCAATACATTTTACTCACCTTATAGCTGATATCATTGGCCCATGCCGACATACCAAGTCACGAATGAAGGTCCCAAGAGTAGCTGCTGAATTGCTATTAAAATAAATATCCTGACTCAATTCTGGCTTTGCACGAAATCAGTGGCAGGCCCAATACAATATATCAAACTGCAATACTCTATTAGTTCGAGAACGACATCACTCTACGAGCATTTGAACGACTCGGACACAGCGCGTTTAATATAATTCCATCGTTGCTTTAAAATTAATATTTTCGCATATTATTAGTATTTAGAGCCCTGATTCAGCATTAGATTTAGTTTCAATGTTTTCTCTATGTTCTTATAAATCTAAACTTTTGCCGAGCTCTTTCCATCAGTGTAATGTTTAATTCCCGTTATGTAACGTTCCAACTCTCAACGCAATTTCATAACAATATTAAAATGTTACGTGCCAAATCAGAACGCATTTGTTCCCTGCTGTAGTAAGTTGCCCGAAAGTGCTGCGAAAACCAAGTTGTAATCATTCGTCCTCATTTCCTATTTATTTTCGCCTGGAAAAGTACGACTTCACTTTCAACAGTGACCTGACCATAGTGCTGGCGAAAATTCGGATGGCAGTCAGAACGTGCCATGCTGAAGCTTTTCCCTGCGCTCTCAGCACAAATGACGGCGCGCTTTCCATAGGAAACCTGCAGTGTAGTTTGCAGGTACATGTGGCGCCGGCTCGTGGCCGAAGAGACAAGCACTGAGTAGGCAGCTCGGCGCGGCACGACCGGCTCCGCTTCCCGAGGAAGGCGCAAACAGCGAGGTTGTGCAGCTTTGCGGATTTTCTGGAAGCTTTACCTCGGCCATCCTACGCCATGGATGTCGGTCGCACTCGAAAAAAAAAACAACCGGAGATACTGTTGCGTGAAGGACTGTCATACCCGAGAAGGGAACGGAGACGTGAAGCTGTTTCGTTTCCCTGCAAGGCCATAGGGGTCAACCCGGCGACTGAAGTGGATCGTCGCAGTGCGTCGTGTCAAGGAAGTTGCACTGGTGTTATAATTCACGTGAAGCCAAGAGGAGAAAAAAAGTATAAATGTGGAGCGGCTGAATGAAGCTATAATATTGAGCGTTCATTAAATTCGCCGCTAGCAGTTTTCTTGCTTGGTATCGTCGAATTGCGGTCGCGCTCCCGCGTTAAGAAGCCGTTTTTCTGGTTCTGTCAGAACAACGGTCTTCAAATCAGGATTCGTCGCGTTCGAAAGCAGGGCTCTTGGTCGCGGTTTTGTCCTATACTGGTACTCAAGTACGTGCGCTCAACGTTAGCGCGTACGTGTCGAGGTACCATGAATGAAAGGCAGCACGCCTCGCGAGGTGAGTCGCAGGTGATTAATTCAGGTCCCACACCCGTATATCGTTCCCTTATGTGTTTGCCCGTCTCGCGCAGATTTGCATGCTTTGCCTAAGGGGTGAATTGATTTTGCTGTGTGTGTCATACAAATTTGGTTGCATTATATTTGAGTGGTGAAGACTTCTTCAACTGCAGCCCAAATGACAACACAAAAATATGTTCAAAGCACTTTGTCCGTGGTGAAAAGAGTACCATTGAAACGCATCCCGGTTATCTCCCGGAAAGCAAGGTCATGCATGAAACTGCCCTAACATTATTAACAACCTGAATTCAGCTGTAAACACCTGGATACCGCGGGAGTCATAAAGAGGCTCACTGTGTGGTTGCTTGGACGTTCAGTCTGGGCTCGATAGATGCAATTCTTTCTGTACACCCACCACTGTTTACTGTGCTTTCGATTACACGCTACGGGAAAAATTCACATATTCACGGGTCCCGTGCATCTAAACTTTGTCCCTTTATGTTTTTCAAAATCTATTTTCCAGATCAGTTACCAATGCAAAGCGGCGAGACGGTTGCTTACACATGCACTGTACATGCAGAAGTTGAACGTCGTACACGTGTTTGCCCCGCTGAGACTGACACTTCGCCGAAATTTCAGCGCCGTCCGTTTCCTTCACTGAGTGCACATGGTTGCTCTCGTAAAAGCGACATCCTTTTTAGAGCTCCGGTCGCCGAAAATACACACCGATGGCATCAATAGGCTTGAATCCGCAACATAAAACAACCGACATTTTCAAATCCATACTGAGCATGCACGCCGCAAAGAACGACCGCCTACCCAGTACCAAGAAAACATATGGTGGCGGCGCTGTAAGCAGCGCGACAGCGGCGCCGCCTGGCTATTGCAGGTTGCCTATAGACGTGTTAGTGGCAGCCCCTGCGCGTTCGGCAGTGGCACTGCACGTGCTGTTTTGGCGCTCGAGCATAGCTAAACAATAGGTCCGCGGTAGAGTGTAGCAGCTTGGAAATAGCACGACACTCGATGGAGCCACATCGAAAGAAATAAAGGTGACGCGAATTTTTTTGAAACTGCCAATATGTCGATGAAACCTTCAGGGCCTTTAAAATAAACTGCGGTCTTGACATGAAAGTTTTAGCTCAAGAACCAGGATTGAAGAAGCGAGGAAATGCTACAGAAAAGATTTCGACATTTGAGTGCACTTTTTTCGTGGCGTAAAGAACGATCGAAGACCATATTCGGGTTTGATTTTTAAGGATAATAAGGGTTATCCGCGCTAGACCTTCTCAAAGTGCGGAAGTATTGCTTAAGGGCTTCCAGACTGGTGGACACTCTTAAAAGGAAACCAGTCAAACAGGCGGAAGACGGGTGAAGAGAGAAAACACGACTCGTCCATCGTCTTTGTGACTGTTGTTTTATTTTTATTAGCATGCACCGACTGGCACAGATCTTCATTCTTTCCATTTCCTCTTTTAAGTTCATCTCATTTCATTTCCTTCGTTCACTGCCTTCTTGATTTAAGCTACGGTATCATTACCCCCCATTTGCTGCCTGACCGAGTCTGCTCTCTTCCTGTCTCTTAACGTTACACGGATCATTTTCCTCTACATAGCCCGCTTTGTTGTTCACTCTTTGGTTTCAAGCCTCTCTTTTATCCTTTAAGTTTCTGACTCACTGGAGAATGCTTTAAATACAACTATTATGTACTTTATTTTTGATTTTATTAAGTTGCTATTCTTGAGCTGAGAGTATGTTCCAAATGTGCCGCACCCAATTTTTAGTCTTAGTTGTTTTACTGAAGTGGTCCGCCTCTAAGCTGATCTCTTGCCACTTCTAATTTTCCGCTTTCTACCGTAAACTGTTAGTCCCTTGCCAGACTGTTGAATATTACGCTATTTTTTGTCGTAATAATTCCTAGCCCCACCCTTGCATTCCGAGTGTTTATCGTTCCCAGTCATGCAGTGCAGTTCTTCTCTTCGGGCGCTTGGTAGGGCCAGCGCCTTCTATATTTGGCGCTGACAGTACAATGGGAGCCGTCGGTACGCCTCATTTCAGCCAGTTGCCGTGCTGCGGCGCTACACAGATGGTACGACTGCTGGCGTCATGCATGCGCATGGTCACGCGGTTCTTGCATTCTGATAGCTCTGCCCTGCTCCTACTCCACACGTCTATCAGATTCTTGCTTCCTACCACTTCTTGTGTAGCTCTCGCTTCATCCGTGGCGCGGCGCTTTTTCCAACGACAGTCGGCTGGCGCGGCAGATTTGCTCGCCGTTTACAGAGGTGGGCTGAGCCGTTCGCTCGGCCTGTCACTTGAGGATGGCGGTAGGCATACTTGAGGCGCTGCTTGAGGTGTCCGCGCCGCTTATTGCTGTTCTTTTCCAGACGAATATAGCGATGTAAGTTGTCACATTCGTTCGTTTCGTGGCACCATTGTTCGCGAAAATTGTTTCCCGGGGGTAAATGGTGTGGTCCTCTACGCTGACGAGGTGTCCTCGCAACAGCAGTAAAATGGCAGCGGTTAATTATGTACGGTACGGCTCCTGCTTTAAGTTCTCTGTGAACTGAGGGATATTTTAAGTTCATTTATGTGGAGCTTAGGAACTTCGCAGCAAGGACTGCAGAAAAGGAGTGGACGTTTACGTGCATTTTTTTACATATATTTACTACTATTTACGGTAATAGCATATACATTACTTTGCATGTATCTGCTGCTATGTACATTATAACTGTTTGTAATTATAGCCATTTACATTTATAGAATTTGTGTCTGGTCAAATGTTTAGGGGAATCCCCCAAGGTGGAGCAGATTTGTAATAAGAGAGTAATTACTCATTGGCATCCACCTGAGCGCAGCCATACGGCTACAAGGGAAAGCTATACAGCTTTCTCAGAAACTTCGTAGTTAAAGAAAAATTCGTCCTGGTCCGGGGATCGAACCCGGGACCACCGCTTCACCGGAGCAGTCGCTCTACCAATTGAGCTAACCGGGACGGCAAGATTATGGTAGGGCGACAGCGAATTGATCAATAACTCGAAGTGGGAACAGTGTTGGTCAAATGTTTAGGGGAATCCCCCAAGGTAGAGCATATTTGTAATAAGGGAGTAATTACTCATTGGCATCCACCTGAGCGCAGCCATACGGCTACAAAGGAAAGCTATACAGCTTTCTCAGAAACTTCGCAGTTAAAGAAAAATTCGTCCTGGTCCGGGGATAGAACCCGGGACCACCGCTTCACCGGAGCAGTCGCTCTACCAATTGAGCTAACCGGGACGGCAAGCTTATGGTAGGGCGAGAGCGAATGGATCAATAACTCGATGCCCGATCCCCGAATCAGGACGAATTTTTCTTTAACTACGAAGTTTCCGAGAAAGCTGTATAGCTTTCCTTTGTAGCCGTATGGCTGCGCTCAGGTGGATGCCAATGAGTAATTACTCCGTTATTACAAATCTGCTCCACCTTGGGGGATTCCCCTAAACATTTGACCAACACTGTTCCCACTTCGAGTTATTGATCAATTCGCTCTCGCCCTACCATAAGCTTGCCGTCCCGGTTAGCTCAATTGGTAGAGCGACTGCTCCGGTGAAGCGGTAGTCCCGGGTTCGATCCCCGGACCAGGACGAATTTTTCTTTAACTACGAAGTTTCTGAGGAAGCTGTATAGCTTTCCTTTGTAGCCGTATGGCTGCGCTCAGGTGGATGCCAATGAGTAATTACTCCCTTATTATAAATCTGCTCCACCTTGGGGGATTCCCCTAAACATTTGACCAACACTGTTCCCACTTCGAGTTATTGATCAATTCGCTCTCGCCCTACCATAAGCTTGCCGTCCCGGTTAGCTCAATTGGTAGAGCGACTGCTCCGGTGAAGCGGTAGTCCCGGGTTCGATCCCCGGACCAGGACGAATTTTTCTTTAACTACGAAGTTTCTGAGGAAGCTGTATAGCTTTCCTTTGTAGCCGTATGGCTGCGCTCAGGTGGATGCCAATGAGTAATTACTCCCTTATTATAAATCTGCTCCACCTTGGGGGATTCCCCTAAACATTTGACCAACACTGTTCCCACTTCGAGTTATTGATCCATTCGCTCTCGCCCTACCATAAGCTTGCCGTCCCGGTTAGCTCAATTGGTAGAGCGACTGCTCCGGTGAAGCGGTGGTCCCGGGTTCGATCCCCGGACCAGGACGAATTTTTCTTTAACTGCGAAGTTTCTGAGAAAGCTGTATAGCTTTCCTTTGTAGCCGTATGGCTGCGCTCAGGTGGATGCCAATGAGTAATTACTCCCTTATTACAAATATGCTCTACCTTGGGGGATTCCCCTAAACATTTGACCAACACTGTTCCCACTTCGAGTTATTGATCAATTCGCTCTCGCCCTACCATAAGCTTGCCGTCCCGGTTAGCTCAATTGGTAGAGCGACTGCTCCGGTGAAGCGGTAGTCCCGGGTTCGATCCCCGGACCAGGACGAATTTTTCTTTAACTACGAAGTTTCTGAGGAAGCTGTATAGCTTTCCTTTGTAGCCGTATGGCTGCGCTCAGGTGGATGCCAATGAGTAATTACTCCCTTATTATAAATCTGCTCCACCTTGGGGGATTCCCCTAAACATTTGACCAACACTGTTCCCACTTCGAGTTATTGATCAATTCGCTCTCGCCCTACCATAAGCTTGCCGTCCCGGTTAGCTCAATTGGTAGAGCGACTGCTCCGGTGAAGCGGTAGTCCCGGGTTCGATCCCCGGACCAGGACGAATTTTTCTTTAACTACGAAGTTTCTGAGGAAGCTGTATAGCTTTCCTTTGTAGCCGTATGGCTGCGCTCAGGTGGATGCCAATGAGTAATTACTCCCTTATTATAAATCTGCTCCACCTTGGGGGATTCCCCTAAACATTTGACCAACACTGTTCCCACTTCGAGTTATTGATCAATTCGCTCTCGCCCTACCATAAGCTTGCCGTCCCGGTTAGCTCAATTGGTAGAGCGACTGCTCCGGTGAAGCGGCGGTCCCGGGTTCGAACCCCGGACCAGGACGAATTTTTCTTTAACTGCGAAGTTTCTGAGAAAGCTGTATATCTTTCCTTTGTAGCCGTATGGCTGCGCTCAGGTGGATGCTAATGAGTAATTACCCCCTTATAATAATTTGTGTCTATTTGCTTGTATTTACAGTAGTAATAAATTTTCATTGCAGTGCAATCACCTTTGTGCGCGCGAGGAGCACAATACATCTCCTGGGCGAGAGGAACGCAACAACAGCGAACGAAATAAAACGCACCTAACGCCCGTCCGGAGACGCCAATCCGCACGCACTCATGTGTTCGATCGCCCGCTTCTGCGGCGCCGAGCGACAACGCCGGTAGAACAGACGCTGATGCGGCACCTCAGAAACGCTCTCTTGTGGTTCGGTCTTTACGGTGACTACACCTCAATACGTGCTGAAGCGGACTTGATTTCGGTTTTATCTGCCTGCCTTTCTTCAAGCGGATTTTTTTTTAGGTCTGCATCATTTTATTAGCGCCAGGTTGTGGTCAGCACCAGGCAGAACGTCCGAAATGCTTTGGCATCAGCTGCTGCGCCGTGCACTTGCAAATGGAGTTCACTTTTTACTTTTTAAAACTGTCCGTGGCAGCTGCAGGCTGCAATGGACAGAGGAAAATCTTTATCTGGTTGTCGTAAGATGAGCATGACCTGCAACAAGTCACTTACGCGTTACAATTATCATTCCGCATTTCCTCGATTCTAACACCCTACTTTCTCCGGAAAAAATCGTTTAAGAATTATATGCACGTTAGAATTAAATACGAAAATGTAACTACGCCGGCAACACCCTATGGCCATCGGCACAACAAAAATGGTTGCCTGTACTTGTTGCGTATCGATATTATCAACATCACCTATGGCAGTTTTGGGTACCAAGAGGCCTCGAGAGCATTTCAAGTCTCCCGTCAGTATTAGCCGCCGACCTAAGGACAACGCAGCGAGCTATGGAAAAAAATTATATGTGTAACGTTCAGAGATCGGAAGCGGGCGGAGTGGGTGAGAGATCAAACGCGGGTTAATGACATCGTAGTCGAAATCAAGAGGAAGAAGTGGGCTTGGGCAGGGCATGTAATGCGAAGACAAGATAACCGGTGGTCCTTAAGGGCAACGGAGTGGATTCCAAGAGAACTATTAAGGATTCCAAGAGAAGGCAAACGTAGCAGGCGGTGGCAGAAAGTTAGGTGGTCGGATTAGATTAAGAAGTGTGCGGTGATACGGTGGCCGCAGCTGGCAAAGGACAGGGTTAATTGGAGGGACATGGGAGAGGCCTTTGCCCTGCAGTGGGGCGTAGTCAGGCGAAGACGCACCAATTTCACTACGACGCCGGGTTAAAAAAAGGGCGACCTTGCGTGCGGAGCCTTTCTAAGCACACACTGGAGCAGCCGTGCACACAAGTGAGACAATTCCCGCACAATTTCCTCTCCTCGAAAATCGCACCTTAGTGGTAGCGCACTAAAAAATTTTGGGACCGCTTAGCGCATCTTAAGAGGGCAGTGCGATCTCGATGTGTCCTGGATCCACTGCACACAGATGGAAGTTGATGAAGACGACGACATGAAATGCACAGTGAGAGAGAGTGCCTGTTAACCACGAGTTGTCAGCGGTTTCGGCGATAGCACATAGTGCTCTCGTGCAGTGGCCAGCGAACCTGACCTTTTTTGCACCACCGCGGCTTCGAAACCCAGGCGCGGCGCAGTCACGGCCATATTTGATTTCTGCCGGTCTCTCTGGCTTCAGATAAATAGGCAACGTGTTCTTTCGAGATTGGAAACCTTAGTGCAATCCCACTAAAAGATGTAAAATTTTTAAGTTAGTTGCGTAAAGCGCGATGCGTAAGTTGCGTAAAAAAACAGCGCCTATGTTTGCGTCCGTCCTCCTTTTGTCCGTGTTTGTTACTGCGCTGCCGTCCTCAGTAAGCGCAGCAATAGCGGTTAGTGTTCGTGCTTCCCTAGCGTTTATTGTTTGCGCCGACGTCTTCACACGCATGATGAGTGCAAAATCTATAAAGAACTTCAGCAGAACTTTAGTTCAGTCTAGTCGTTGCTTAAATAAAGCAATTGCAAGTAGGGCTTCTATCTGCCCTTCTTCTGTAGCGGCGCCGCCACGGTGGCTCGTGGTTATGGCGCTCGGCTACTGAACCGAAAGACGCGGGTTGGCCGCGGCGGACGAATTTCTATGGAGGCGAAACTCTAGAGGCCCGTGTATTGTGCAATGTCAGTGCGCGGTAAAAAAAAACCAGATGGTGGAAATTATCCCAAGCTCTTCACTGCAGCGTCCCGTATAGCCCGATTAGCTTTGGGTCGTTAAACCCCCATAAACCAAACCATCTTGCGTAAATGGTCGTGTTCTGGGCTCACCTCCAAAAATGCTATCATTGAATGTCTCGCATTCAGCAACGAGTGCAAACGTCATTTCCATGAGAAAGCTTTATTTGTTTCTTAATAAACTTCCATCTCACTTTTAATCCATTCATTGTTTTATCCAACTATTAGATTGTGACATACGAAATATGTAATGAAGAAGGAGGTCCCAGTGCACAAACTTGAAGAGTAGCCTCCTGCCAAATAACAAAAAACATATACATAAGTAACAACAGATAGCAAAATGAAGAGACACACTAACCAACCATTACTGTTATTTATCTGATAATCTTGTATTTAGTTATAGATGAAGTAAGCAAAATGTTTTGTTTTTAAAGTTATTAATAAAGATGATGGGTGAATACATGTGTGCATGTTGTTCGCTACAGATAAGGCAGTGAAATAAGCATGAACTTCCCGTAATTATTCCGTATTAGTTATAGCAACAAAATCAGATTCGAGGCAAACTTAGCTGACGTAGCACTGTTGAGAGGAACATCGCGAAATAACTGCTAGATTAGAGTTATTGAAATATTTGACAAATAATCAACAGGTTGCATTCGAAAATCTTCGCAACCGTCTACCGAAATGATGAGCATTAGCGGAATGAATCTCACCTAAACCAGCACTGGTGACCTGTAATTCATGAAGAATACCGATAACTGCACCAGTAACGGTCGGGACAAGGTAGAATGATTCCAGAGAGCGCTGAGAGAGCGTTGCAGGAATTGAGATAGGCTGGGATGGACTTACGAAATATTATTTCTTAAAAGGGTTCACAATATTCAGTGCACTGTTGTCAAGAGATTCGGAAGGTTTGTGCTTTTTTGTATGTGTGTAAGGAGCCTTCCTATTCAAAAAAGAATTAGTTATACTTCATGCTTTTCGCAATCTGTATCATCGATACTTATTTCTGCAACACAGTGTTCTCGTTTTGCTTCCTTCAGAAGTTGTTAAGTATGTTGCAGCGCTTTTTATAAAAACCCGCAGCCTAATGTTAAAAGGACTGTGATTAACTTTTTCTACAAACCTTTTTTCTTTCGCACAGACCTTAGGAAGCCAGTCGTCAGCCAAACACTAAGGCAGATAACCTTTTTTTTTTCACTGTTCTCCCCGGTAGTTTTACATCAGGGCATTTTTTTATGGTAGCTGCTAATTCCTTAAATACCTCTTTAATATTCGTTTGAAGGTTAAAAAAATGCCAGTCAACGTTAGTGGCTCGATTAGTGAACTTTACTGCGTTAAGCATGTTTTTTGTAAATGTCTAAAAGGTTTCCGTTCATTCGTAGGCAGATGAAACAAAACAAGGTTGATTGATTGATTTATTTGGTTTAACGTCCCAAAGCTACTCAGGCTATGTGGGGCGCCGTAGTGAAGGGCTCCGGAAATTTCGACCACCCGGGGTTCTTTAACGTGCACTGACATCGCACAGTACACGGGCCTCTAGAGTTTCGCCTCCATCGAAATTCGGCCGCCGCGGCCGGGATCGAACCCGCGTCTTTCGGGCCAGCAGTCGAGCGCCGTAGCCACTGAGCCTCCGCGGCGGGTGAAACAAAACAAGGAAGTTGCCTCTAATAGTAACGGCAACAATACTAGTCTGTAAGGGTTCCATGATCTCAGAGGATATGTGATCAATAAGGATACTACTGATCCCAGAAATACATTTAGCAGGGTGTGTGATTAGTGCCTGATATCCCAAACCTACTAAGCTCTTCGTGGAGTTAATACAGCTGAGGTTACTGTCATCTAGAATATTGACATAACGTCATTAATGGTGATAACCTTTTTTTCGGCGCATAATGTGATGGTTCATTGCAAAGCCTTGAGACCGAAGATGGTGGATAACGATAAATGCAACCGAGAATGATCTTCTTCGTGTTTAGGGGTGTTGGGGATTCTTCAGATTCTATCCACAAGGATTCGCATTTATGGGCTGGAACTGTAGAGTCCTCCAGCGTTCATATATTTTACCAGCAGTGAAATAAACACAGCGGCTCCTCCGTGGTTGCCATTTGAGCGGTGACAATGTTGAGGCAAGTACGATGGGGGACAAAATGGTTTTTGTCATTCTGTAATAGCCAGGTTTCGTCAACAAATATAGATAAAAAATTATATTGTAGGGACTGCAACAGACACGAAATTTCGCTGTAATGTTTTTGTAGACTTCGCGCACTAAAATTGAATCCAGATGGGCAATGCTGACATAGCTTTTGAGATTATCGGTAGAAAAATACAGTGTGACGGTGCAGGGCAGTTAGGGATTAGCAAATTAGAATGCGTCTGGATTCAAGCAATAAATTTAGATTTCTCTCTCAGCGGACATCCAAGAGCCCATTCTCGCTTGTTTGCCTCATTTCGATCTCATCGGTGTCAGTTGAGAGGTGCAAGCATAAGTTTTGTTTAGTTCATAGGCCCTTATGCAAAAAGTTTCGTGTACTCTTGAGTTAAGTCATCATTTGCATCTATTGGGTTGTGGCGAGGTCCAGCAAATCCGATGTCATTCTTGTCGAATCTCCCCTTCCGCGCAATGTTCAGGAATTCATGTTCTTTTCCCATGACAAAAACTACGCAATGACACTTTTTATATCCGATTCAGTTGTGACGGGACGAAAGATGTATACGTATGTCGGCGCTGTGCAGTCCACCCTTTTCTCATCGTCTTTACGGTGGGAAACTGAGCAGAAACTCTACTTGACATGCATCGATAAATTACCACGTTTTAATAATAAAAAAGCCCATTCTCGCCCCAAACTGAGGTTTTGTAACCTCAAAAAGACCAGAAAACAAAATACAGGCTTCGCTATCACCGGCTCAACTTCGCAAGTAAATTGCGTGCATCGACGCATTTCTTCCTTTGTGGATCAGAGTCTACGCTACATTCCTATTCACTTCAAATCGGTCGCAACTAATTTTCGATAAGGACGTCACAAGTTGCAATGATATGGTGGGAAGATATTTAATTCCGAATAAATGCGCTTTTTGGCGCCGGACGAAATAAGCATGCCCAAAACGAGCCCGAAAGTCAAGGTTTACTGTGAAGAATAATTTCATAGAGCTCTGTATCTCTTTAATTACAGTAATCAGTCGCACATATTGCTCTAGACCCGCAACTGTTTTCAAGAGTTTTATTTTGTTTGGTTAGTACTTGTGGTTTCTGCTCTCCGCTCTTCAACTACAGACTTCGAAGTGTCTACTCCCGACACTAAGCTGGCAAGCGCTGTTTGCAGCGCAGCTACATCAGGGTCGTTCATTTTCTGTGTAAATTCTTCAAAAAACTTGCTGGCCAGATCAGGTAGTGCGCTTAGAAAACAGGCGTCCAGGTACCCAATCTATATGGCCAACTAACTTTAGAAGTTATCGCCGTTAGCAGCGCGAAACACTGGGCAACATTCGGTAACACTGGCAGCAACAGTGGTAGCAAACAGGTTCGTTCGAGAGGTATAATGAGACTCGTTGACCGGCAAAAGAAATAGCAGCACTTGGAAGCACGCTCCTACAACCCTGATTGCAGCAGCGAAACGACACTCAGACGCTATCCGCCGACGCCTTGCAAGGCAGTCCAAGCCGCGTACCCGCGCAGGTGCTTCACAGACATGGCTTCCACGAACTGTGCTCGATGCGATGCGTAGCGCAGGTGATGTCTGTCCGAACCATGCAGACACACACTGATGGCTGACTGCAGGCTGTGCCACACGCGAAGACGAACGTTTTTTTTTTCTTTTCAGTACTGGTTCTTAGGTCCTGCAAAAGAAATAGCAGCCCTTATAATCATGCTCCTATAGCCATGACGGCTGCTGCTAAGGGGCCAAACATACCTCAGATTTACTATGAAATCTCAATATGCTCATAAAAATGCGTGGCCGAAGACGAGTGCATGTTATCACGCAGTGCGTTTGCGGGCAGCGTCCGGGAGGAGTTTCGAGGCGTTTGATGACGCCTTACGATCGCGCGTCCCACCCGACGACGGCGAAAGTTGCACGGGACCCGAGGCACGGACTGTGCGCGTAGGGTGAACACGTAATCGCGGGCTTGTGCGCGCCCCAACCCAAGACAAGGAGTACAGTACGAGGCACAATTGATCTCTTGATTACTCACGTGGTTGCCTGCGAAACGGAAGTGGCGCGCAGCTGCTGTGGACACCGGGCCACAAGGGTTCTGTCCAGCGCACTACTAAAAGCTATCGCTGTAAAGCATGCCCACGCCCTTCTCCCTTTAATGCTAAAAGTTGGTGGCTTCTAACTTGTTGGCCGAATTCGAGGAAGTGCACAGCTCTTCACAAGGTGCAATAATCAGCACAGAATTTTCAGGCGAAGGTTTGAATTGATTTCCGTATACTATTTGCCTCATCTCAAGGATTCATAGTATTCGAAATAAAGAAGTAAATAAAAGGTAATTTACTTGCGCGCCCTTCGGAATTGCGACACATCATGAATACACGTTCGCAGATTGCAGTGAACCAACGTTACCTACCTAACACGTTGTGACATAAAACCTTACACTTTTCACCAAGTGTTTGTTTTAAATATCCATTTCACAAGCTCTTGTATTTTGATCTTGATTTCTTTCAGGGGTGTTGCTGCCGAGTGGAGTCCAACGTCTGAGTGTAGCTGTGGCCCAAGGTGGCATCTGGCACGGACATGCGGTCCCGGCGGTTCCTGACTGCATCCTACACACGGTTGCTTCTGCTGCTTTCTTGTTATGCATCGACTGCTATGAGCGAGAGTGTTGCCACGGTGGCCAAGCTTTTCACCGCAGTGCATCCGAGCGCTCTGAGCGCGGCTACCATGGTGGATAGCAGAACTGTTTTCGGAACAGCAGACGCTTTCCCCCAGTCCCAGTCTAGTGGTGCGGTTCTAAAAAGCGCCACCGCAGCTGCAGTGATAAGTGCGTCGAAGATGATGGAAAGGCGACCGACCGCTGGAGAGAAGTGGGCCGTCGCGGCTGATCCAAAATTAACTACGTCTGACTGGAGTGAAGCGAGCGCATCCAGGGCGCCGAGTGATTCAGCGACCACGACAAGCGTGCCCGGCACTCAGCCGACAGAGTCTTCCACCACCACAACCACAGTGCTGCCAAAAACCTCTCGAATGAGGGCTCTGATCACCCAGGCTTTGTCCAGCATGAGCGGCCGGCTGACACGGCGCTTACTGCAGGCTGACATATCAGCGGAGTGCAGCCTCGGCGTGCTGCATTTCATGCGTGCCATCCAAACACTGGAGCCGTGGGCCTTCAGGCGTAAGTGTCCCTCCTTTGTCTCCTTAAGAATTCCTGTTGGCCAAATTGCAAAACTGTTTAAGGCTCAGTATTTTTTAGGGTTCCATTTAATTTAGTACGGATGTAAATGGTCAAGAAAGCAAGAGCAGGGACCCTATTATCTAGGCGCCTTCCTAGGGACCTCTTTCGCTTCTTCATCTGGAGCCGTCAATAACAAAGAGTAATTTCATTTTTCAGCTATTATGGCCATACGTTAATCGTGACGAAAAAACAGTAGGTGGGGAAGCAAACAGCCAATCAGAGACATAGCCGGTCTAGTCGCGGCGCCGCCGCTAGCCGCCTTACTACTGCCGCCGCAGCCATTCCGCCTCACCCGCCGCGGTGGCTCAGTGGTCAGAGCGCTAGGCTACTGAACCGTTGTACCCCGGTTTAAACCCGACCGCGACGGCCGCGTTTCGATCGAGGCGAAACGCAGAAGGCGCCCGTGTGATGTGTGGTGTCAGTGTTCGTTAATGATTCCCGGGTGGTCGAAATTACTCCGAAGCCCTCCACTACGGCACCTATTTCTCTCTTTTTTTCTTTAACTGTCATCTTCTCTACCTTCACGGCATGGATGAGGTGTCCACATAGAAGTGAGACAGTTACTACGCCATTTTCCTTCCTCAAAAGCCACTAAACCACTAACTGCGCCTCAATGACCTGACGTCTTTTCCTCTTGTTTGGCCAATCCAAACAAGTACGACCTTTCCAAACCTTTGTTCATGTTGTTTCAGTGTATCTTGCTTGTAGTAACGTACTTTCCCATGGCTTCTTCACTGTCATTTTATTTATAATCTATCTATGTAACCTCTCTCGTTTTCTTTCTTCCACTATAATGAAGTGAAACTTAATTTGGTATATTGCATTTAACCAATCTTGTCTGTCTTCGCTAACTCTATCCGTGTCAATCCAAGAAGCTCAGCTCTCGTAAAAACTGTACATTCCACGCTCAATTAAGGGGCAGCAAAACACTAAAAACACAACGCAGACCGTGTGCGTGATATATGAGCAAGTGGTTTTGTCGTTGATGGCGAATCTTTGCGCGAAATTTGTAGTGACCCTCTTCCTCGAGGAGTGAAAAACTTGAATAGCACTCGCCACAGCATTGCACTTGCAATGCTCACGGTCCATAAAAGCAAGAAGTTACAGTGCGCGCTTAGTTTTGATGAACCCGGCAGGTTCGGGCAGTCTTCTCCGACGAAAAAGAGAAACCAGCATCCGGTTGCAAGCTTTAACTTTCGTCGTCGCTCCAGCCTGATCCTGGAGTGCAGAAACAGGAGATGATGCTGTTTTCCCATTTATCGCGGTAAAGAGGAGTTGATGGGCATCACCGTGAGAAATATTTATGTGTAAAAAGCCTTGTGTTTTGTGCCAAATATGCGGAACCTCATTACGGGCTGCGGCTGCTACGTTGTTAAAGCACGGCCTATGTTATTCTTGTTTGAGGGGATAGGTTGGCCACAGCTGGCACAGGACAGGGTTAATTGAAGAGATATGGGAGAGGCCTGCGTACTGCAGAGGGTGTAGTCAGGCTAGTGATGATAATGATGATGAATCTGAGTCTGAAAAAGATAATACGAAGACTGCATGGTTGGGAACGAAGGAAGGAAGGCGAAGAGGTGGCAACGGCTAAGAAAAGTAGAGCCAATCTTATTCGATCATTTTTAAGGCGTAAGCCTTTATTGGCTCATGAGTGGCGTGGACGGAAGTTGTAGGTGGAAGCTGTACACGGCAGCTGCGGACGGAAGTTGTAGACGGAAGTTGTCCGCAAAACTGTCCGCATGAGCTCTCAATCACAAGTTGTATGGTAATTAATATAAAATGTAAAAGTTGATTAAGCAAAAGTTGATAAGCAATATATATGTAACGATAGTAGTGATAGTAAGCAGTAAAAATAGTGGTAGATAGTAAAATGATAGCTACTGATAGTTAGTGCTAGAGATGGTGGTAGTGATAATGATAATGTTAGCTGCCGATAGTGAGAGTAGTTATTGTGATAATGTGTTCTGATAGTGATAGTGTGAGAGATTGTGATAGTGCTAGAGAGTGACAGTGATGATAGCGATCGGTAAAATGAGAAAAATAAGAGGAAAATAAAAACAAAGAATAAAAGCAAAGGAAAAATAAAAGTAAAAATAATACAACCAAAAATTGATAACAAAATGAAAAATAAAAAGATCGAAGTAAAAATAAAAATTTAATAGTAAATAAAAATGACAACAAAAAGAAGTAAAACATGAAAATAAAGAAAATATTCTGGTAGAAAGAGAGGAAAGGGAAAGGCTTTCGCATTTCCGCTCCTAAGCAGACTTAAGTGCAATCCTGTAATTTTTAAGTGTTCTAATGACAGCTACAAAGCTCAACAAGGCAAAGGAAGAAATGAAAAAAAAGGTACAAAAGAATATAACTCCGTTTTTCGTACAGTGTCTGGTTGCCATTTATAAGCCTGACTGAAGCAAGCTCTCCCCGTTATCTGTATTTTAATATTTTGGTTTGGTTCAGTTTGGTTTATGGGGTTTAACGTCCCAAAGCGACTCAGGCTATGAGAGACGCCGTAGTGAAGGGATCCGGAAATTTCGACCACCTGAGGTTCTCTAACGTGCACTGACATCGCATAGTACACGGGTCTCTAGAATTTCTCCTCCAAAGAAATTCTAGCCGCCGCGGCCGGGATCGAACCCGCGTCTTTTGGGTCAGCAGCCGAGCACCATAACTACTGAGCCACCGCGGCGGCTTTTAATATTTTAATGCATTAGTAAATAGATCGCCGTGTTGGAAAAAAT
Source organism: Amblyomma mixtum (assembly GCF_055824585.1). NCBI lineage: Eukaryota > Metazoa > Arthropoda > Arachnida > Ixodida > Ixodidae > Amblyomma > Amblyomma mixtum. Next base: position 326,101,371 of record NC_143014.1, on the reverse strand, counting down.
CTTTCAGTTAGTACGTCTCTCTGAAGCTTCGGTTAGGAAGTGGCAAAGTAAGTAGAGAAAAATCGCCCCTGCCCATATTCAGACGAGAGAAGGAGGGCGAAGAAAATTTGAAGGAAAACGAAAAGAGGGTGAGAGGCGAAGGGTGGCGGATGGTGGAGATTCGAGAGGAGGTATGCCGTGTCACATGATCAATGACGGACTGGGGGACAAAAATCCCGGGTAACACTAATGCTAACGCATACTCTGCCGCATAAATCACATTTATCTCCTAAATTTTCAATGATCTGCTGCGCAAGGCATGGCCTTCGTGTGGCAAATAGAGGCCCCGCGGCGTCGTAATGAACATGGCCCTTTCGCCACACATGATACAGCTGAAGCGCTGCCTGAACGGAAGACGACAATGAATCTCCAGGGAATTTGCTGCTTCAACCATGGCACATTTCTTCGGACACTGGTCCCGCGAACATATCCTTCGAAAAAGATTAAAGAGTGTGGGCAGCGTTTCCCAGGCGTCAGAATTACGTCTGATAGATTAATGCATGGAGTGGTAGTGACTACCACAGAGCGCAGTTACACTCTACTAAGTTTTGAGTAAGCTCAAGAGTCACGACGCCTAGGAGATATTTCGCTATATTTCCGCTTGCGCACACCCTTGTATGTGATGCGTCATTACTCCGGCGTTTCTCAAAATCTAGATATGAGCCATCTTTCTATTTAGTGCTGAAAAAATATCCGACATTAAGCTATGGATTGGCAAATAGGGAAATTTAGGTTGTAAATAAGTTTGAGGAGAATGGTGGCGTTCGATATACAATTTTGTATATAATAGCTTATATGATACACCTATTCAATTTTTATTTTGATTAGTAATCGACTGTACGGTCTTTTATCACTGCGTGCAGGAGAGTTGCGCTGAAGCCTAGACTCAAAGATTCGGGATTGAAAACTTTCCTAACGGCACCACAGTTCGCTTGCGAAAAGGCTGGTGGTGGCGATAAGTGCACTTGATGTTCAGCACATTTTACCCCTTATAAAAGCGCTCTTTTCATTGCACATTTTATTTTTATCAAGAGAACGCGATAATCTATCGATACTGACCAACGACAATTTGTCCTCAATGTCACTTCAAGTTTAACTGCAATGACTAGAATGGCGCGCGCGATATTGATCACAGCATATATCACAACCTATATTGTTGTTCATATTTTGACGGTTACGAATACCACTTAATACTGTCGGGCAGTGCCCAGGCTTGCACCACTGCCATTACTTTGTGCAAGCAGTATTTAAAGTATGCTTGCAAATGATACGTTTCCTCAGGGCTTCGCATGTGTTACACTGAAAACAGCTAATCAAGTGATTAGACCTTCTGTCGAACAAAAAATACTCATTGTCGATACTATCGTTCAGCGTAGATACAAACATAGAATGAGCGCACTTATCATGTAGCTCTTTCAAGGCAACTCATAGATGGCGGTATCCTCACTCGGCTATCAGTCCTATCTTTTGCCAGATGAACATGACCTGCTTTCACCCGCTTGTATTCTTCGAGCTCGGCAGTGCGCATGATCTGGTTTGGTTTATGGGGTTTAACGTCCCAAAGCGACTAAGGCTATGAGGGACGCCGTAGTGGAGGGCTCCGGAAATTTCGACCACCTGGGGTTCTTTAACGTGCACTGACATCGCACAGTACACGGGCCTCTAGAATTTCTCCTCCAAAGAAATTCAACCGCCGCGGCCGGGATCGAACCCGCGTCTTTCGGGTCAGCACCATAACCACTGAGCCACCGCGGCGGCTAGTGCGCATGATCTGCCTAGTTCCTTTTACTCGCTCCTTGAGGAGCTTACGCCTTCGGGCCATTTTCTTCACTTGAGAACGAGCTCGGCTGCCTACGCCGCTTTTGGGGATTTAGGTGTCTCCGCGTTCAGCAAAGCTGTAATAGCTTTCTACAAGCCAATTAGTAGACCCAATTTAGGGGGTACAACGACAACCATGTAACACGTTGCGCGTAACGCGTTAGGGGGACCCTACGGCCACGTACCTGAAAACATGACTGAGGTGTCCATTGGCCCAGTGAGCCAGTTATGGGCCTTTCCTTTCCTAAAAACCAACGGATTCTAAACCCTCCGATGGTTGTGAGGAAAAGGAAAGGCGCATAACTGCCTCAGTTAACTTTGTAGGCGGACACCACCGCCACCTCACAGCGTGATTCAGGTGTCCACTGACCCAGTGAGCCGTCACTGGACAGCCTCAATCGAGCTGTGAGGTGGCGGTGGTGTCTGCCTACAAATTGAGGCAGTTATGCGCCTTTCCTTTTCTCGCAGCCAACGAAAGATTTAGACTGCGAATAAGATAATGCTGGGAACATGACCATGTGCTTCGTGCAAGCGGGTACTGGAGTCCGTGAAGTGTGCCGGAAACGCGATCGAACCCAAGAACGCAAGAGGAACAAAACCGAGTTTTCAGGTGATCATATAGACGCCATAACGGGCCTGTGAGACGCCCAACCGGGAAGTCGCCTGTGAAACGTCAAAATGGGCCTGCCACTCCACATCTCTCGGCCGCTAACGCCAGTCAGCTTTCGCTGATTAATGGACTAAGCCGGTAAGCTAAGATCTAATAGTTTTTTACAGCTGGGCAGCGCGCTTGTCGTCTCCAGCACCTTTCTCTCTCTGACGTGCCGTCAGCCTAAGCAAACATTCTTGGCAAAGCGAACGGATGAACGTTGACGAAGAAGATTTTCAACAAGCAACTCGAGAGGGTTCGGCGATGTTCGAAGGGTCTAAGGCATAGGGCAACGAAGCTACTTTTCCGAAACCGCCCCCCCCCCCCTCCGCCGGCAAAATGCAGCAATAAGAAAAAAGTAACATGAAATTACTTATTGCGGTTTATTTCAAGCTAGATTTACAATAAATAGGGGTAGAAAGCTTTAATAAAGAAGCTTGTACGGGAATAAGGTTAGGATGCTTCACGTAACAAGAATCGAAAAAATTAAGTTTTGATAAAAACGAAAAAATAAAATTCAAAATAACTTGCAATGCTATAAACATATTCGTAGTTCAGCTCCTCCTTACCCTTGCTTTTCCTTCCTTTTTCCCGTGTTGCGGCTCATTTTTCGTGTTTTTTGCGGCATCAGTAGACAGACAGGAAGATTTACACCTGTGGTCTAAGTTTTAAGTGTGTGCAGACCATCCGTGATCCCAATGCGCTTCAAAAAGTCTAGCGTCCGTGTGCTGCCATTTCTTAAACGAGACGCGGCATCACACAAATCAAAACAATAGTGTTGTCAAGCGGACATAACCATCCATTGTGTTCGAAACGCCTTGGTCGTACTTTTGCGAGCATTTTAGTTATTAAATCGAAAAAAAAACATGGGTGGTTAGAAACAATTAATATTGTCTAAACTGACAAATAAAGAAAAATAACTGACGTTGCAAACCCAAAGTGAACAAGGGAGGAGGAAGCCTCAAAGTGCGTAGCCCGGACGCGGTACAGAGTCCCGAATTAGACTTGTATATTAAATCTGACGTCAAAACAATATATAGAAAAAAAACAAGGCAAGGTCGAAAGCGAAGAAACGTTATCTCGACAGAACAGGCTCTTAACTAGTTACCTTCTTGAAACGAAATAGTCATAAGGCCAACAGAGAATATGGGTAGCCTAGTCATCTTGCCATCAGCCGAAAGCAAGAGGCCAGCACGCAACTCAACAACCCTTGCCAGTATAAGAAATTAGATATCAATCCTACCCTAAGCTGCTGCCAAGTAATTCTGAGGAAACTGGCAGACCTATTATCCAGGAACCTAAACACACAATCAGACTTCAACTTCTTAAATCCGTCAAACAAACAAGGAGGAAGCTTTCACTTCGTACAATCCATAAGGTTTTCGTAGAAGACTTGTTTAAACCAGATAACCCAGGCAGGCCTATCGTTTCGAACAACAGCATGCCTACACAGAACTTTCTTCTTTCTGAACTACTAGCTTACAGACATTCCACCCCTCCTTTTTACCGTCCAGAACATCCCACTTCTTTCAAATTACAGAATCACTTCAAGACACAGTCATTACCCGAGCGGGTAGCACACTGGTTACATTTGATGTCGCCGCTTTGTACACGGATGATCGACGCGCTGTCGAGCTCTCGCGAACGCTTTAAATCAAAATCCACACCAGCATGAAAAATTAACTCTTTATCTCTCGCTACCTCGGTCGATACTCAAGCTCAACTGTTTTAGAGTTCGATTGTTGTTATGGCCTTCAAGTATTTGTAGCAAGTATGGCAATCCATTAAGACCGACCTACGCAAACATTTTAATGCGGTTTCTGAGGTCTAACGTTCTAAAAGTTATTCATAGAAAAACTGCTGATATACCTGCATTACATAGACGACATTTTCCTGACATGACAAGACGGATCTGAGATTTTAAAAGCGCTCGTGTCTCTCCTTAATTCGACCACTCTAGCATTAAATTTCCCTTCTGCCACTCCAGAATGTGCCCATTTTTCTTTACACTACTGCTCGTTCAGCAAACCTCCAGCTTAAAAACACTCTCGACAGTACGGCTACAGACCGACAGCATTACTTACATTTCACTAGCCATCATCGAGGATACTGTAAGCAAGGCGTATTTGTAGTACAGGTAACGCACCTTAAAATAATATGTACAGACGACGATGACTATTTCAAACAACTCCACTCGTTAAAAAAACACCCTACTTGATAAGAACCATCCCCAAAACTCCCTTAATCATATGTCCAACGAATGTCTAGTCTAAAACGAGGCGATGTACAAAAAGCTAACACTGAACCCCCCCCCCCCCCCCCCTGCATTTATAACGATATTTTTGAACGCCTTTCCTAACGTGAACAGTATTCTGCGGAAATCGAACTCTACTTTAGCCAGCAACGGCCGTCTTAAGTATATATTTGCCGATGCACCAATGGTCACATACAAAAGCAACACATACCTTAGCGATATCCTAGTACATGCTAGGCTCGATAAGAAAATCTCGCCGACAATGAGCTCATGCTCCCGACCCAGACGCAACTCATGCAAGCATTCACAAAGTTACACTACTGTTAGAAGAACGGCAAGCGGCTCCATCTTCGATAATGAAGACTAGCTTTAACTGCGCGTCGTCTAACGTTATTTACATCCTTCAATGCTCCTCCTCTCAGAAACAGTATATAAGAGAAACCGGACAATCAATCTGCGCAAGGCGAAATGGCCGCCGTGCTGACGCTGGAAAGAACGTTCAGAAAGCAGTTTCCCGACATGTTAAAGAACGTCGTCATAATTTCGATGAGCTTAAACTATTCATCCTAAAATGAGGCTTAAAATCAGCAAGCGATAGAAAATACAAAGATATTCTTAATCCACAAATTTAAAACCCTACACCTAGCAGGGATAAAGATTTCCAAACGACACCTAAATTCTTCTAGATACATTCCACCACTGACGTAGTTCTTCAGAAAGGTCTCGCACCTGGTCAGAGCAAAAATAACACCTCAAATGAAAAACACATTACGCAGGCTTGCCCAGTGTTTCAAATCGTTCTTTAGCGTTTCCCCCCCTCCCCGCCCAGCCCGTCTCCGTTGTTATATTTCTCTCTTTTTACTATTATCGTTTTTTCTTACCTAATTTTACCTTATGCTCTGCATCTCCAGATATCATTTCCCTAGAACCCGTGGCATTCGCACTTCTTTCCAGCTGCGCCAATCTTCTTTTCGGTCTTTTTTCGCACCCCTTTATTTTTTTTTTCCTGCTTCCCCGTACCTTCTGCCATGATGCTCAATTGTTTTCTCCTAGTTTTTTCTTGTCAACGCAGCCAGTCCTACCCTGCCACCTGTCGCAGTTCCACAAGGCGGACACACAGCCGTTCAAGCCCAAGTTCGCCATATCTCTACCCTCCTCACTCCTCAGATTCCTTTCTGCTGAACTAGCTTAATGTTTATCACAATTTTTCAGGTCAACCGCTTAATCCTCTTCAGCATCCATCCCGCCTGGACAACAGATTTCAACTTCACGCTCCTCATCGCACCACCCTTCCCACATCACCCTATCCTCCACCACCGGAACTTCCTCCTCGAAGCGAAGGATCTATAAAACCGCCGCCAATGATAAACGCATCACCCAGGCGAAGACCAGTCCTCCAGTCGAAACATTGGCTAACCACCTGAGGCTTCCCTCTCTTTTGTTAACTTTGTGTTGTCAAGAAACCCATCTTCCTGCCCTGTCTCTACCGACTGTTGCGTCAATCAGAGAGAATCGAAAAAAATTTTCTCGGCCTAACGACTTCCTGATTCGGGCTCCAATTTCGCACCAAAGTGGCATTTGGCGGTCACTTTTGTTTTACACTTCGTTTGGAAGGGGTACTTGTCTGATTTGTTCAGAATTATTCGAAAACCTCTATCGTACGCGGTCATGCGGACTGAAACGGCAAGCTTTCGCAGCCGTCGTGCCCGCAGCACCATCTGTGCCTGCCGAAGGAACGAGCCCCCTACTATTGAGGCTGCGGCGAAACGCAAGAGGAGTGAAAGCGGCTCCGCGGTCGGTTTGAAAGTGCGTTCTCGGCTCTTTCATCAAAATTGGGCGCAGAAAACGTTGTTGCACGCAACTTCCCCCCATCCCCGCTTCTGGCGCTTCTCCCATGAGTTTATACGCAGCCCCCCTGCACGGTAGACTGCTCGTTCGTCTGGAGGGCGCATGATGGAGCTACCGGTATCGTTAGTGTGAAAGCTCGTAGTTTTGGTTCGCCGTCGGCACAGACGATGAAGGTTATCGATCAATTTTGACCGAATCAGGCAAGTACTCCACCCAAACGTAATATGAAACAAAACTGACTGACAAATGCCACCTTTGTGCAAATTTTGAGCCCTAATAAGCGGGCGGTTAGGCCGAGGGAATTTTTTTCGATTTTCTCTGATTGATGCAATTGTCCGTATTATGCTGCAAACATTAGGTAATTATTTTTATGTAAAACTTTTAGCCTCGGTTCGGCAAGGTGAGCAGTGGGTTACAAAATTAGCTGTTTATTTTGAACGGTCTTAATTAGAAGAAACAATTTTTTGGAGTTCTTTCAGAAATGAACATGCGTTCTGATTAAACAAAATATTTAAAACTAATTTCTTCCCCCCGGAACCTGATGTTCGCGAAACACACCGCTGTCGATGTATTCATGGGGCACTGGGTGCTACTTCAAGCTGCATTACAAAGCTTTTTGCCCAGTGTCCTCTTTTTCACTGTAATGTGTGTGGAGAAATAAACTTTAAATTTCAATTTCAAATATTGCGTTCTCAAAATGACCTCACACCTTAAGGGACGTTAATCATGTAGAACGCCCAGTATTCTCCGCATCAAGGTTAGTTTGAAAAGATTTGCGGTGGTTCTGGTTACTAATGTTCCATGGTCTATGGAGGCTTAACGTCCCAAAGCGACTCAGGCTATGAGGGACGCCGTAGTGAAGGGCTCCGGAAATTTTGACCACCTGGGGTTCTTTAACGCGCTCTGAGATCGCACAGTTCACAGGCCTCTAGAATTTCGCCTCTATCGAAATTCTACGGCGGCGGCCGGTATCGAACGCGCGTCTTTCGAGTAAGCAGCCGAGCGCTATAACCACTGAGCCACCGCTGCGGGTAAATTAGCAGATAGAGATGAGGTGAACTTTTCATTACAAAGCATGAGTTGCATGAGTTTGCATGGCTCAAGTGGGAAATGCAGAAACTATTTTGGCTGTGGCCACGAGCCCCCGTTACGACTTAAACGGATGCTAAGGCGGTTATCGTTGCTGATCACGTCTGTGAAGTTACTCTTTCGATTTTTGCTAAAGCAGTGGCCAAAGCGCAATGGCCCTAGTAGAGTTGAAGAAGGACGTCACCTCAGCTTTCACGAACGTACTCGGCCCAGAAGAGCACCTGTCGTGGACGCCGCGCCTTCCACGGACAATGGCGCGGTCAAGTCAGGAGGACTTGACCGCGCCATTGTCCGTGGAAGGCGCGGCGTCCATGACAGGTGCTCTTCTGGGCCGAGGAGGGCCAGTGCGCACCGACAAGCGCCACTAGAAGCATCGCAAGCCCACGGTTAAAAGTCGTCCAACAGCAAGGAGAGCGCCAAGACCGCAGAAGATAACGTCGGCTCGGCGCCTTCTAAGCAAGCGCAGCCAGATGGAGAGGCACAGGGCCAGAACGACGTGGGACCGCCGACAGCGGCCACCGTGAGTGACCCCTTTACTATTGCTCAGCCGATGGCTTCGTCTTTGAGCTCGGCATTAACAACACCGCCAGCTATTGTTCCTGCCATCACTACTGCAGTGGCTGCTTCACCGGTCCCCACGCTTCTGAGTCTCGATTCCTCCCGCTCGTCGCTGCTACGCTCTCGTGCAACGCCCTACGTATTTGCGGACGTGGCTATAGTCGGCCAGCACGTGAATGACCTAGTCGACCCGGGGACTGCTGTGAACGTCCTGGACAAGTCACCTGTGACCGGCGTGCCCCACGTGCTTCCGCTGGCCCCCGAGACCCAGCTTTTGACATTCAACGGCACCCTGGTGCACCAACTCGGACGCGTCGTCGTGGATGTGCGTGCTTTCGGCACGACCTTCGCGACCGAGTGTGTGGCCGCCGACAGCCCAATTTGGCCGGTAGTTCTCGGGTGCGGCTGGTGCCAGCAAGTTGGGGTCGTTGTCGACTTCGCGACAGCAGGCGTACCGGCCTCCCCGTCGCCAAGGCTGGGCACGTCGGCTTTTTCACTACGGCGCGGAGCTATGCCTCCTCCTGGTATAGGCTGCCAAGCGTGCCTCCGCCTCTCTGCGCGGCGTACTATCGAACCTTCGACGTCCCGTTCCGCCGTCCGACGTGTGCGCTGTGTTGGCGGCTTCTGACGTGACCCTACTACCGGGAGCGGCAACCTGGGTGCAGGGTCAACTTGGCGACCAGATAACCGCCGATGTGCTCTTCGAGCCCCGCTCCGCTGTGCCACACCAGCCCGAGACGACCTCACCTCGGTGCCTTCTGTCAGTGGTGAACGGAAAGGCTCACGTGCTGGTCCTTAACATCGGTGGTCACCCACTAGTACTGCGTCACAGGTCGCCCCTGAGCACGGCGCACGTTTTAGGCCCAACTCACCGGTACCTCTCAGCAGCCTGTGGCCTTGGCACCGACCCCACCAACACCTGAGACCCTACCGTGGGAGTCTTTCAATTCTGGTCCCAGCCTGACCTCCGCGGAGCTCGCTGCACTCAAGACCCTACTGTAGCAACACCACAGTTGCCTCGCTCTACGTGCCGAAGAACTCGAGTGTACTACCTGGACACACCACCGCATCGACACTGCCGGTCACGGGTCCATCCACCATCAACCCCGTCGTGTCGCACCAGCCGAAGGCCGGGTTACTCGGCAGCACGTGGCCGACATGCTAGACCAGGGCGTCATTTCCCCTTCGTGCAGCCCCTGGTCCTCTCCCGTCGTCCTTGTGCGGAAGAAGGATGGGGCGATCTACATCTGCGTGGACTACCGCAAGCTCAACGACGCCGTCACCCATCTCGACCTGTACCCGCTGCCCCGCATCGACGATGCACTTGACCGCCTGAAGGGGGCCCTTTATTTTTCCACCCTAGATCTGCTCTCCGGCTGCTGGTAGGTGCCTGTTCACCCCGATGGAGCGGAAAAGAGGCTTTCGTGACTGCCGACGGCCTTTACCAGTTCAACCGTATGCCCTTCGGTCTCTCGAATTCTCCAGCTGTCTTTCAAAGCATCATGGATCGCGTCTTAGGCCATAAGAAGTGGACTACGGCGTTGGTCTACCTGGACGACGCAATTGTCTACGCGGCTACGTTTGAAGAACACCTAAGGCGACTCAAACTCGTCCTCGAAGCCCTTACCTCTGCTGGGCTTCGCTTAAAACCAAAAAAAAAATGTTTCTTCGCTTTCACAGAGGTGACGTACTTGGGTCACGTTGTGAGCCGACATGGCATCCGTCCCGACCCTCAAAAGGTAAAAGCGCTTATGGATTAAGAAGCTCCCACCACCGCCAGAGAGTTCAAAAGTTTCCCTGGATTTGCTTCGTATTTCCGCCGTTTCATTCCGGACTTTCCGGAGTAAGTCGTCCACATGAGTAACCAAGCCACCCCCGCCGGCATTTTCGCCGCCGAGTTCACCTTTCGAACTGGTCGGACTGGACCAATTGGGGCTATTCCCGCAGACGCGCGCCGGCAACCGGTATATCATGGTTGCGATTGACTACTTTTCCAAGTGGGTCGAATCAGTGCCCGTTCCAGAAACGTCGTCCGCTCATGCCGTCTTGTTTCTGGACCAGCATCTTGTTATTTGGCACGATGTGCCCCGACGCCTCATCACGGACCGTGGGAGCTGATTTATGTTCCACGAATTTGAGCGAGCCCTCCGCTCCTTCGACACTGCACATTCCACTACATCCGTCAATCATCCCCAGTGCAATGGCCTCGTGGAGCGTGTTAACCGCACCCTCACATATATACTCGCCTCCTACTTCGCTCCGTCCCACACAAACTGGGATCGTTTTGTTTCTGCTGCAGCTTTTGCACTCAACGCTGCGGCGCAAAAAACAACGCATGTCAGCCGTTCTCAGTCGTCTATGGCAAAACGTCCTCCATCCCTCTCGACGCGCAGTTAAGCCTTCTCCATCCTACTGCGTCACTAACTGACTCCGCCCAACTACTTCGTTACGCCCGCCTCGACGCTCAGCGCAACCTTCTCACGGCTCATGCGCGTGTGCAAGTCGCCCATGCGGCAGCACCACCACCTCCCTCCTACCGGTCCGGTGACTTGGTCTTCGTTCGCCGCACCACCCGCGCGACTGGCCGTGCCGCGAAGCTCTTGCCCCGATACCGCGGCCCTTACCGTGTCGTTGCACGGCTCGGCCCCGTGACACACCGCCTCGAGGACATCCCCGAGCATCGACCATGCAGTGTGCACCACATTTTCCCAGAGCATGTTTCAAACATGAAGCGATATGTCTCCGGCACCCGCAGTGATACCGACTTGGCTCCCGGATCACGCTTAGTAGCTCCCACGTCCTCAACAGTGCCGTCGCCTGCTGGCTCCAGGCCTCCCTCCCAGAATGCCGCCCCATAAGTGGAGCGCCGTGCCATGGGCGCCAACATGGACGGTGCCAACAACGTCAACGAAAAGCACGCCGGGGCCTCTCCGACTACGTCGACTGCTTCAGTGCCTCAGGACGGCATCACATTGAAGCTGCCGTACTCCCCGGCTGGCCTCCCTGTACTCGAACACCTGGACCGTCGCACTGCGACCCACTTTTTCACCCCCCCCCCCCCCCCCCCGGTGGAAAGATATTACGGGAATAAACGCCCCGGACACGGCGTACGCAGACCAAGTACCCTGCTTGGAAAAAGAAGAGGCGCGGGGCGAGCGCAAGGAGAGAGCGCGCTGCGCTAGCTCGAGAGGTAGAGAACGAAGGAAAATCACTGCGGCGGTTGTGTTTACCTAGGTCTCCTGCGTCCCTGTGTGGCTTTCTCTGCGCGGGCCCGCCGTCCCGTAACAATATTTCTCCTCTATGGGCCTGAAGTCTGGATATTGGAAAATTGAGGTAGACGAAAGAGACCGCAAAAAGACGGCGTTCATCACTGCAGACGGGTTGTGCGAGTTTCAGGTGATGCCATTTGGTCTTTTTTCGGCACCCGCGACTTTGTAAAGGCTCATGGACACCGTTCTTGTGGATTTGAAGTGGAAAACGTGTCTGGTTTACCTGTCTGGTTATCGTTTTTGCCCCGTCTTTCGAGGAGCACCTTCGTCACCTCGAGGAGGTATTGCAGGCCATAACGTCATCAGGCCTTACTCTAAAAGCCGAAAAATGTCATTTTGTGCACGAGTTTTTAGGCCATGTCGTGAACCAAGAAGGGGTCCTTCCGGATCCCGAAAAAACATCCGCCATTGCACATTTTCCACTGCCGCGTGACCAAAGGAAGTCCGTCGCTTCCTCGGGCTATGCGCGTATTACCGCCGCTTCGTGGACAATTTCTCTGAAATTTTCTCACCCCTTACTGATCTGACAAAAGCGCATGTACCGTTCAAGTGGGAACCACCGCAGCAGAAGGCGTTTCAGGAGCTTCAACGCCACCTGCAGTCACCCCCCCCCCCCCCCTTTGCTGGCGCACTTTGATGAGCTTGCAGACACAAGGGTCCACACCGACGCGAGCAACGTTGGTTTGGGCGCTGTCCTCGTTCAGGTTCAGCGGTACCAACAACGTGTCATCGCCTGTGCCAGCCAAGCGCTCTCCAAGACAGAATCCTCTGAAAAAGAATGCCTCGCCATCGTGTGGGCAGTTTCCAAGTTCAGACCATACCTTTACGGCCACTCCTTCAAAGTAGTGGCCGATTATCACGCACTGTGCTGCCTAACCAATCTCAAGGATCCTTCCGGCCGCCTCGCTCGATGGAGCCTTCGACTTCAAGAGTTCGATATCACCGTCATTTAAAAATCTGGTTACACACATGGAGACGCAGACTGCTTAACTCGTGCTCCTGTGCAACCAGCTCCGAACGACGCTGCTGACGGCGATGAAGTATTCCTGAATGCAATACATACCAACGATTACGCCGAGCATCAACGCGCCAACTCCGATCTTCGCGACGTCATTCGTTACCTTGAAGGTGCCAGCAGCAGAGTTCCTAAAGCGTTCAGGCGCGCTTTGTCGTATCTCCGCATACGTAAAAGTGCTCTCTTTCAGATGAATTTCGCTGCCAACACTAGGCCATACTTGCTGGTCGTCCCCGTGACCCTACGCAATGGAATTCTTCACGCCTACCATGACGAACCAGCTTCCGGTCACCTTGGTGTTACTAGAACACAAGCGAGAACACAAGCCAGTACTACTGGCCTCGCCTGGGCCATGACGTTGCACATTACGTCCGCACTTGCCGGGATTGCCAGCGCCGTAAGGTTCCGCTCGTGAAGCCAGCCGGATTCCCGAAGCCCATTGAGCCGCCTTCGCAAGCGTTTCAACATGTTGGCATGGACTTGCTCGGACACTTCCCTACATCATTGTCTTACGTCATGGTGCTCCACAAGTTTTGATTGCGGACAGAGGGGCTGCCTTTTCCTCTGAGCTCCTGCACCATATTCTAGTTTTCAGTCACATCAGTCACCGTAGGTTGACTTCGCATCATCTCCAAACTAACGGACTGACGGAACGTGTAAACAAGACGCTTGCAAACATGCTTTCTATGTACGTGGACGTGGAACATAAGACCTGGGACGACGTCCTGCGCTACGTAACGTTCGCGTATAATACAGCCATACAAGAAACCACCAACATGACACTGTTTAGTCTCGTCTATGGACGTCAGGTGACAACACTCGATGTCATGCTGTCTCATGACGACGACCACCCAAATGACGACGCTGCATCCTTCTTACAACGCGCCGAAGCTGCCCGCCAACTCGCACGGCTTCGCATTCAGGACCAACAGGGCCAGGACGCGCAATGCTACAACCTACGGAGGCGGCTTGAATACCGCCCGGGTGATCTTGTCTGGGTTTGGTCCCCAATCCGACGACGCGGAATAAGTGAAAAGCTCTTGCGCCGCTATTTCGGTCCGTACCGAATTGTGCGACGCTTTGAAGCCCTGAATTATGAAGTCGTCCCTCACGTGACTGACCAACCTCGACGCCCCCACCGCCCCGAGGTCGACCACGTGGTTCGTCTGAAGCCCTACTACGAAAGAGCGCACTAACTCCTCTCGAGAGCCCTGCGTTCGTTTCAGCATCGGGTCGATGCCTTCGGAGGAGGGGGCTAATGACGCCAGCGCTCATGCAGACGAAAGCGCCAATCAAGAAGAGGAAGAAGTGTGTGCTTTAGATGTGCTCTGGAAGCGCACGTCCAGGGCTACGCCGCTGTTCACCCTCGCCCGCTTAATACCGACGTGACAGCATGTCAATTTGTGGTGCAGCCTATAATTTGCTGCGCCAGGATTACGATATCTGCGAGGCCAGTGCCAATTACGCTTTTCAGAATCCCCCATACCCTGCACGGAATCAGTTAAACCTTTACTGTTGAATTCTTGAATTACAGTTTATAAAGAAAGAAAATTTACTTTTCAAACCCAGTTTAAGCTCATGCTAACCTGCTAGATATACCGCTCCAAGTACCATCGTCCAAGGAAAATGAACTAATAGTTTGAGTTCCCTTCTAATCATAAATTTTTGTCTGGAAATGAGTGTGCTTGATTATCCTAGCGCGTATAGTTTTTTTTTCGATCCTGTGGGTTTCTGTATCACCTAATAACCTATCGTTTCTTTTTTATTTTGCTGCATTTGTGCGTACGTCTCATCCTCGCATCTTTTATCTTTCGAGTTTTCTTCTGTGTTCTTCGTTTTCTTTCTAGAGATTATTTCCGGGTGAAATTGTAAAAACTTTGCTTTTCCCTAGGGTGTGTTTCAGTATGATAGACCATGTGAAGTGTCTGTATCACCTTTAGATTGTTCGTCCTCAGTTTTTGAATTCGTCAGCCGGAAGAAACGAGAAATATGTTTAACATGGTGTTGCGAGGTACGGGCTGTGGACTCGGTGAAGGCTGAGAAATGGGTCTTTATTAGAAGAATTTGACCCAAAAGAACAGAGGGCTCCAGGCCCTTGGAAGGTGCAGACTGGCTCCCCGAGCAGCTGCTCTCTTCCGCTGCTGGAGGAAGACTCTCCTCGTTGGCTGCCGTGCGTTCACTGCTGCTCCCTCGAACGCCGTGCCCACGAGACCAAGCAACGCATTCTCCAGAGGAAGCGTCCCTGGGCCCTGACGGTCGCGTTCTCGAACGCCGTGTCCACGTGTTCGCGTCCCTTGGCTTTTACGTTCGCGTTTTCGAACGCTGAACATGAGCCCCGCGTCCGCGACGAGGCCGGCACCCTGCGACGCCGAGTATGGGTCGGAACGCTCGCGACACAAAGTTTCCGGAGCTCGCGGGACCACAGACCAGCAGTTTCTTGCAACGCAACAATGGTCGGAACCTAGAATTCAGGCCGAATTCTTTATCTTTATCTTTAGCAGATCGGTCACTGATTTCAGTTTTTTTCCTATATTCTCAATTATTGGATGCAGTCTTCGCATTTGAAATGGTAGTCTATTTCCATTTTCATTTTCTAGCCGCCGCGGTGGCTCAGCGGCTATGGTGC
Source organism: Amblyomma mixtum (assembly GCF_055824585.1). Taxonomy (NCBI): domain Eukaryota; kingdom Metazoa; phylum Arthropoda; class Arachnida; order Ixodida; family Ixodidae; genus Amblyomma; species Amblyomma mixtum. The sequence goes on along the minus strand of NC_143014.1, from coordinate 326,086,206 downwards.
TCGGCTGCTGACCCAAAAGACGCGGGTTCGGTCCCGGCCGCGTCGGCTAGAATTTCTTTGGAGGAGAAATTCTAGAGGCCCGGGTACTGTGCGATGTCAGTGCACGTTAAAGAACCCCAGGTGGTCGAAATTTCCGGAGCCCTCCACTACGGCGTCTCTCATAACCTTAGTCGCTCTGGGACGTTAAACCCCATAAACCAAACCAAACCAAACCATTTTCATTTTCTGCAGGCGACTTTACTGCTCAGTATTAGCATACATTTTTGGGGAAATGAGTCATTTCATATTTCTTTAAACTAAATTGCACGAGCATGAATGATGAACACGGGAGACGAAGAGCCGCCACGGTGGCTCAGTGGTTATGGCGCTCGGCTGCTGACCCGAAAGACGTGGGTTCATTCTCGTCCGCGGTGGCCACATTTCAACGGAGGCGAAATTCTAGAGGCCCGTGTACTGTGCGATATCGGTGCACGTTAAAGAACACCAGTTGGTCCAACTTTCCGGAGCACTCCACTGCGGCGTCCCTCGTAGCCATAGTCGCTTTGGGACGTTACAACCCCCTGAAACCATAATCCTTAAACAGGGGACAAAAGGGATACTAAGCAGATACTAATTCCTTCCCGGAAAAGCATACATAGGCAGAGATAAAAAAAAGTGAGGTTTTAACCCAGTTAAACGCAGTAGGACGTGCGAAAGCACTTGAGGCAACACCCCCTGAAAGGCAGCCGCATGCAAGAACTTATCGTCAGCCGCTATCAGGAGCCGCACTTGGTAAGAGGGGGGTGGCGCGTTAACGGAGCGGCCGCACAGGCCTCCGCCGCTGGCGTCCCCCAAAGGTCAAAGGCTGACGCTTCGCAGACACCTCGTGTTTTTCAGCTTTGCTAATGAAGTAGCGCTTCCAGCTAAAAAATGGGAGACGGTTCAGCATGGGTATTGCGGAATACCGTGAAGTAGCGCAAGTTACGGTGGGCGCTTAAGGTCCTTACGTGCTAAAGGCATTTGACCCAAAGGAATGTACCGTAAAGGCATCTGCCCTAGAAGTGTTTACCATGAAGGCCCGCTTAAAAGCCTTCACCGCAAAGGCATTTTACTTAGGGGCGTTTACCCTGAAGGCCTTCACCCAGGTGAACGCCTGCCAGGTGTACGCACGTGGCAGGTTGCCCACAGCCCGGTGGTCTTTTCGACCGCCTGGCACAAAGCAGGCTTCAGGGAAGTGCGTATGCCTGAAATCGAAGGCAAATGCGCCTAGTAGTGCTACCACAATAAAATACGCTCCGCAAAGTCGGAACACAAGTCAACAACTGGACTTATCCAACAATCCTCTCAAATACTTTTTCTCTACTTTTTTTTTGTTTTAGCCAAAAGTCAAATCCTACACCAGCGCTTCACCCATCCATAGCGGCGGATGTCGACCGTTCTGTTGCATCGCTAGTGTCACTTGAGCATGACAAGTTGACAGTGGCAGCTGCGCGAGAACCCTTCTATGCTACATGTGGCGTTAAAGACTGCCAGAAACGAGTCCTTGTAACGCTAAGGGCAGGCTAAAATAGGGGACCTGACGGACTCTAGGTATACTGAAGAAATTGGGGAGCACTTTTTGAGACGAAGGAAAGCACAGGCGAGTGTTACTCTTTATACTACTTGCAATTGTTCAATCAATGGCGCTTTCTGAGATGCTGTCCCGCATAGCTATGTCACTTTCTGTTCCAAGTAATTTCGTTGCCTGAGAGTGTGCATCACAGAAAGAAAAAACTATAATAATCTGAAAACATGAACTGCACAAGCAGCTGCTGTTTCATGACTGTAGTTTTAAACGAGCATAGACACGAAATATTTCGTCGCATTCTTACTCAGAAATGAAGCGTTTCACATTGGCATACAACGATCACTCCGTGGTCTTTCCTTACGACCGCTAAATAATTTACATTCGAATTGCTTCTTTGATACTCTTACAGCTTTGGCTTCATCAGTCGAACGATGGCTGCGACGTGTAAGAAGTGTCGACGTTTATAAGACCAACTCGACGTCGTGCCCAGTGATTACCTTTTCGCTGCCGCGGTGGCTCAGTGGTTATGGTGCTCGACTGCTGACCCGATAGACGCGAGTTCGATCCCGGCCGCGGCGGTCGAATTTCGATGGAGGCGAAATTCTAAGAATTCTAAGGCGAAATGGAGGCGTTCGATCTGAGGGCATTCAATGCCCAGTTTTTTCCGTAAGTAACTGAGAAATCCTGGCAAGCGGATTGTCGTTGGTTTCCTCAGCCTGGCCATGCACTATAATATTATTACGTCGCGAGCGACTTTCCACGTCATCCAATTTAATAATTAAGCTTGTGATTGTACCTTTTCTTCGACAAAATTTATTACGCGGCTCTTCACGTCTCTGACCACAGGACGAAGATTCTAGCACTGATATGCGAGATTCCAAAGCTTCAAAACGAGCCAGAACTCTTCCCTTGATATCAGATACAGCACGAGCAATTTTCTCCTGATTTTCAAACAGTTCCGAAAATATAGAAACAACTAAGCCATTTTCAGCAGCATCAACACCAACAACGCCTAGAACGTCGTTTGCTGAGGGCGCAGAGCCAAAAGAACCACTCATAGAAGAGTGTGTATCAGGCCTATCACCGAAAGTGGCCGAATACATTTTTCGCATGAGGACCACGGTTACGCTGGACATCGCCACTTAACAAAAGTTTACCCAGACAAAACAAGGCATGTGAAAGTGAGGCAAGACTACGAAAAAAGTGGTACGCTTGCTTGTTGATGGCAAGGATTTTCTTTACTGTGTCCTTTCTAGTGAAATATAATTTTCCCTGATAGTTTGGCTTCGTGCAATCACTGTCTCGTTTCATTATTGTAACCAGTCAGTGCATTCAAGCTACATGACAGTGACAGACAAAGCTTGTTTTTCATGAAGGAAGCAGAGTATGATTGTAGTTAAGCAGAACGAAACGGACGCCATTATTTTGCACGAATTTAAGCGCATTAAATAAATCGGTGAAAATTGGCTCCCAAATTGCTTACACATATACTAGTTAACCGCGGACAAGCGTTTTATACGACATAAGTCTAAGAAGAGGGGTGCAGGGCTAAAGGTGCCCGGGGCATTCATTCGTCGATGAGAACACGCACAGTTTAAGCGTACGAAGCTTTCCGCCTAAATGAACACAATAAGAGAGCACATGTGCCCGAAACAACACAGCCCACTGCACATGTCTAATATTGCCGAGCTACGTCGCTCTCTAAGCGCGGCGTCGTTATCTCTTACGTCCCTAGGCCTAGCATCTAAGTGGCGATGGCTTGACCCTCGGCGTAGGGAATGCGCGAACACAGGGATGGTTCATTTCGGCATCGTGCAGACAGCCGACTGTAGGAGGATTGCAGGCTGCGTAATAAGCAGACAGAAGGTTTCCAAGGGCGGGAGGAGTTCTGGCTCGAGAAGTACGTAGATGCACGTAGCCATGCTGGCTAAATAGCTGGTCCCTTCCCCACTCAATTCAGTTGTTGCTTCCTTGCGGGGTTTGATTTGTCAATCAGTTTCTGCCTCCTTATGGCCCTAAAACATGTTAACGTTTCTAGCTTCTATTCAGCAAGTTGTGCGGTACGTGTTCCCGCGATGCGCCACTTTTTTTACGAATAATGAAGATCTCGCACAAATGATTTTATCATGCGCCAAGCTACTCCCAACTAAAACTGCTTATTATCTCCAAAGTTCATCATGTTTCGACACAGCACAGCCGCCAGCCATTATAGTTCAAATCTCGACGATTGACGAATGCATACGTCGCTAGTAACGCCGCCTCTTTTCTGTTCTTTGCGACCAAGTTGGCGCAAAAAAAAAACATTCGTTTTGAAATCCTCCCACCGTTTTCTAACCGGCCTTTGTGTGTTTAGTGTAGCGTTACAGTATAATATAATGCAAAATCTAATGCGTATGCCTAATAGCGAGGGGGTATACCTACGATTTTAAGTCACTGAAGTGGTGTTGGTGCGTAAGCCCCTTAGAGGATGCAGAATGTGAAGTAGTTCTTAACGCGATTTTATAATCTGCAGTTCTGTCTCACTTCCCAGAGCTTTATGAGGAGCTCTTTCTTGTCGAGAGTGCCACTGGCCATCTCTAAGTAAGCAATTTGTAATTATTCTTCGTATATCAGTTCAAGTTTGAAGATCGCGTTGTAGTCGAAGCATATTGTCTTCAGGACTGGTGACTTAACAAGCATTCCTTGCCAGACCGTTTTTGTCGGGCCGCAACCAGTGATTTGGGATATCAGTCCTTTGTGTTGAGCCGAAATTCGCTGAATAGGGTCCAGGTCTGTCGCGAAGATCTATCCGCTAATCTACACCGTCTTCCACTTTGGCAGTAAGCGAGCTTCCAGACGGTGGTACGAAGAAGGCAAGTGTTCAAAGTTGCTGCCTTCACGTGTAGTTGCACGGCTGCGTCCAGTAGAATGCTAATTAGTAATGCTACATCCGTTCCAAGTATTACCACCTATTTCTTGCTTATCATGAGGCTAACAGCTTTTCAGCACAAAAGTGACACCACCAGTCGACTCCTGTCGAAAGGAATGAAGAAGAGTTCTGCGTGTTTATCTGTGTATTGCTCATTTTGGCCCTTGGAAACAGCTGTTGTATTTCTGTCCGATGCGGGTGCAGTGGTTGACGCGACGGCCAAGTACCCGACCGGACTGCTGCAGGCTTCCACGGCCCAGCTGGGTGCCTACGACGAGTGCATCGAGACTGTGGCGAGGGATGAGTACGGAGTCGAGAGGGCCCGTGGCCAGTACTGCAACGTGCACCTCTCAATTGGCGATGACAGCCCCGTCATCCGAGAGATAATGCCAGCTGTCATGATGAGCCATAAAAGGGTGAGGTTTGCAGGCTTTTTTGTCGTTACAGCAATTTATTAATGCGAAAGCACTGCTTGGCTATGTTCGCTATTTTGTGTCCGCAGGACGCAAAACATGTCCGCAGCCCCTGTGTCGTTTGAGGAAGAGTTGCAAGTAAAAAAATGATTTTATATGATAGAATATGATAAAATGTCGCTGCGCGTCAAATTTGGTTGATGTGGAATAATTAGTTACTTAATTAGTGGCGAAAAAGTCGATTAGACATCAAAATAGCCCCGGACGTCGGTATAGTGGGTGGACGTTAAAACAGCCGTTCCGGTCAAAATTGTTGGAAAATACGCAACTTAGCCGGATGAAGGTTTGAGGTAGATTAAAGAATGATTACTTAACGTTAATTAAAAAAAACTTTGGTTGATGTGGAGTAATTAGAGGCGATTAATGAACATGCCGAAAAAATCGCTGAGGCTTAACTTGGTTAAGTCCTGGAGAATGCGAAGCATCATCGTGTCGCGTAATTTGGAGGCGCACAGCGACGGCGCGAGGTGGGCCCCCGTTTCTCCACTGTCGTGACGTCATCGTGTCACGTGGTGTGACGTCATGTATCACGTGATTTGGAGGCGCACAACCAGAGCGACGGCGCGAGGTGGGCCCCCGTTTCTCCACTGTCGTGACGTCATCGTGTCACGTGGTGTGACGTCATGTATCACGTGATTTGGAGGCGCACAACCACAGCGACGGCACGAGGTGGGCCCCCGTTTCTCTACTGTCGTGACGTCATCGTGTCACGTGGTGTTACGTCATGTATCACGTGATTTGGAGGCGCATAACCACGGTGAAGGGCTGAAGTGGTAGCTAAAGTAGTATGCTTCGCATAAAAAGCGATGCAATGACTGTAAACGCGGTGGCGGTGAAACAGCGAGGTTGTCATGGTAACGCGTGATGTCATGCCGTCTCGTTGAAATTGGGTCACCATGACGTCAGAGGAGAGGGCGGCGGCGCGATGGGGTGAGCGGTGGCGCGATGGAAGAACCTTCTAGAAAGTTTCGTGGGTTTCGCCACTGCTTCGGGCGCTTCCTGCTCGCGTCAGTCATCGCCTTCCCGCTGTCAAGTGCGCGCATCCCTTTCGTGTGACTCGAATGGTGCGGTATCTCGTTTTGTGATCGCGTGCGCGTTGACGCGTTTGCGGTCATGGACAGGGCGTCTACGTCGTCGGACGGCGCGTCTTCAAATTCCACCGAAACGTCAAGGACGAGTTCATAAGAGGCGTCAATGCTTTCGCATTCTCCCTGTGAGGGTCCCCACAGTGATCTGTAACGGCTTTTTTTATAAACACGGTTTTGTCAAAATTTTGTTTTTCTGGCAACACTGCGATTTAACTCCAGAACACATCCTGTCTAAACGAAAGATGGCCCTGTGCCGGCGCCTTATCAAACACTGCGCCCAATGCTTCGTTTCCCGAGATGCCTTGTCAAAACTAGCGCCACACGCGTGCGCCAGCTTTTTCAAACGCCGCGTCATTGATACCGGAAGCGCTCGAAGGCTAGTATCATCATCAGCACCCTGTTTTTTCACTAAAGTCAAAACTGTATGTACTTGGCCTCACAACTGATCAACGCTGAAATGGAAGCGAGAGGAGGAGGAAGCTAGACAGAAGTCGGCTACTTGAAGCCATCATACGGGCCCGTGATTTGAAGCCGCTTTTGTTGTTGTGCGCAGAATTAGGTTTGGTTTATTGGGGTTTAACGTCTAAAAGCAGCGCAGGCTATGAGGGACGCCGTAGTGAAGGGCTCCGGAAATTTCGACCACCTGGGGTTCTTTAACATGCACTGACATCGCACAGCACACGGGCCTCTAGAATTTCGCCTCCATCAATATTCAGCCGCTGCGGCCGGGATCGAACCCGCGTCTTTCGGGCCAGCAGTCGAGCGCCGTAACCACTCAGCCACCGCGACGGGGTGTGCGCAGAATTAGAACCATTCTTGAAACAAAAGGCGAAATCCTAACTCGAACAGGTATTACCTGCCACTTTCGCGAAGCAGCTGGCTAGCTGGAACCTTCCCTTTTGTGCGAATTGTTATAGAGCTGGTCCTCTCATCATCTAGTACACTGCTAGTCACTGTGATGTCTCTCGTCGGCGCTGTTCTGTCTTTGTGCTCTTTTGTAATAGTTATGTTCTGCAGCTGTGTTTTGTGCTTTGGGTGCTCAGTCTTCGTGTGGTAATTTTTCACACTGTGGTTATGGGTATGCTGGTACACGTCTATGCTATTTTGTCCCTGCTGTCGTAAGGACGCGCCCTTCTCATTATGGCGCCGCCTTTATGACAGGAACTTTAGCCTCCCACAGCGACAAAATACGAAGCTCCACTTTCGTCACGCATCGTATAACTAGTAGTCTGTGGGAGGGCGCCAAATCAAGTTAACTAACAGATAAGCTGCAGTGGGCATCCGCCTACTCAATATCACCCCGTATTACAGGTTTTTTAAGCATGAAATGCTTTTAGCTCCCGTTGTCGGCAGTGTGGTGACGTCACGCCGAGACCGAGAGCCATCATCCGGGCACTGAAATCCACTCATCCGGGCACTTAATTCCAGTCATCCGGGCACTGAATTCCAGTCATCCGGGCACTGAATTCCAGTCATCCGGGCACTGAAATCCACTCATCCGGGCACTGAATTCCCGTCATCCGGGCTCTGAAACGAGAACATCCGGGCACCGTACGAGACTTAACGAGATTTAACGAGACTCTCTAAGCCCTCCTACGCGACCGGCATGCAAGCGCCGGTTGGTCTCCAAATGAGACAAAAAATAACTGCTGCCAGTGCCTTCTCAATGTTTATCAAGATATCAGTGGAGCTGTGGGTTTGATAATGCACGGAATTATAATTTCCGATTTCTAATAACGCGTGTCAAAAAGCACATAAATGCCTCGTTACACTTCGTTGTCATACGTGATCCGGGGGAGAAGCGCTGCGTTCAAAGGGCAAGGCATCGCGCCGAACGGGTGGTGGCGTTCCTCCCTTCCTTTACGGTGCGGTTCGGGTGTCCACCGAGATGGCAGAGAATTACTGCGCCATTTCCTTTCCTCAAAAAACCTTGCGTTCAAATGGCAAGGCATTGCGCTGAACGGGTGGTGGCGTTCCTCCCTTCCTGTACGGTGCGGTTCGGGTGTCCACCGAGATGACATTAGGCCCGTAAACATTTCATGCTTACTCTACTCTCGTTTACGGGAGAGGCAGAGTTTTTCCTATCTTTCCCTCTCTCCCTTTCAGCCGGGCCATCGTAGCAACTAGAAGCCGCCAGTATGCAAGCCGGATGTCCGCGCTTAGTAGGGTGGTGGAGGCCACCGAGGGAGGGGTAAGGCCATTTCTTGCGTCCCTCGGATCTTTTTTATTTATTTATTTATTGATACCCTCAAGGTGGGAACATTACAGAGGGGAGTGGGTTAATACAACGATATATACGAACACAGCAAAAATTTCACAATATAAGTAACAAATAACGTGAATGTCTGGAATATAACTGGAATAGTGTTAAGTGTGCGCGCATACAACAGGATGAATGATTACAACCTAAGAGACAATTTCTAATTGTAATGTCACATGTCAGTACACAAAAAACAGCAAAAATACAAATGAAAGAAACTAGGAAGGTGACCTGTTATACAGTACAAAACTTGTTAGTAGCTACATATTGCGTATGGCTGAGTGAAGTAATGAAGGTTGGATGATCATTGCAACAGAGGAGGGAAGGCGATTCCAGTCTACCGATGTGCGGGGAAGGAATGAATCGGTAAATGTTTTTAGTATTGCATACAAGTGTGCCAACTTTGTGAATGTGGTCTAAACGTGATGACACATATGAAGGTGGAATCAATAATTGATCATGCAGAATATTATGGTGAAAGATCTTATGAAGCAAAGATAGCCGTGCAAGATTACGCCGGGATGCCAGTGATAAGAGGTTTAGGTTAGATTTCATTGTAGATATGCTGGATGTGCGATTATAGTTAGCAAATATGAAGCGAGCTGCATTGTTTTGGATCATTTCGATCTGGTTAATCAAGATTTTATTACCTGGGTCCCAAATTGACGATCCATACTCGAGTTGTGAACGAACAAGTGTTTTATAGAATAGAAGCTTAGTGTCAGTAGGCGCTCCATGAAAGTTGCGTTTTAAGTACCCTAGCATGCAATTAGCTTTGCGAATGATGAATTCGACATGAGTTTTCCAGCTGAGGTTAGAAGTGATATGAATGCCCAGATATTTATATTTCGTGACAGATTCAAGAGCAATATTGTTCAGGTGATACGTAGGTAAGTCGCAAGTTGTTCGAGATATGCGCATGAATTTAATTTCTTTACGTTAAGCGTCATTTCTCATGTCTCGCACCAAGAGGAAATGTTGTTAATATCAGCTTGAATTGCCTGTATGTCGTCTTCGGTTATTATTTCGCGATAAAGAACTAAGTCATCTGCAAATAAGTGAATGGATGAGGTAACGCAGTTAGGTAGATCGTTAATGAAGATTAAGAAAAGCAAAGGCCCGAGAACGGTTCCTTGCGGAACGCCGGAGAGAACCGGATGTCCACACGAGTTAACGCTATTGGCAGTTACAAATTGTTGACGGCCGGTTAGAAAACACTCTAGCCACCTTAGTACGTTAGTATCGAGCCCAATCATGCGCAATTTTAGCAGTAAAAGCCGATGACACACCTTATCAAATGCCTTGGCGAAGTCTAAAAAGGTGCAATCACCGATAGAGCGATGATTAAGAATTGTATGTAGCCTGAGTAAATAAAAGAAGTTGCGTCTCGCATGAGTATGATTTGCGAAAACCATGTTGTGCAGAATGAAAAAATGAGTTTGATTCTAAGAAATTTACTATTTGTGAAAAAAGAACATGTTCGAATATCTCACAGGGGATGCTAGTGATTGAAATAGGGCGATAGTTATGAGGCGAGTGCTTATTTCAAGATTTATGTGCTGGAACCACCTTCCCTGTCTTCCAATCCTCCGGCATCGTACCGTTATCTAAGGATTGCTGGAGTATTTTAGTCAGAATAATCGATGAATATATTTTAGTGCTTTTTAAAAATTTTGCGTTAATTGTGTCAGTGCCGGCGGCTGAAAAGGATTTCAAGTTGTCAATAATTCTAGAGATTCCTTCCGGATTTACTGCAACAGGATACATTGGTAAGTAATTATGGGCGCTAAATTCTGGTGAGTCAGCGGTGAAGTCTTTTGTAAAGTGACTGGAGAATACATTGTTTAACACTGTTGAACGTTCATTGTCAGAAACAACAGGATTAATATCTTTCTAAACTTTTCTAAGATTTTCTAACAACATATGGGGTAAAGTCTTAGTAAAGTCTTAGGTTGCATGGCGAAGGTGAATACCGCGTGCCTGATGGCCCTTGTTAAAGAAAAAAAAATTCAGGGGGCACTTTGACTGTCTAAAGTACGTAGAGGCGAAAGCGTTTTCCGCACCACTTTGAATGCTTCTGTGGCACTGGTGGCGTCACATGTAATTGAGTGCTAATTACTAAGTGACGACAAATCACTAATTAATGGTTAATTACTGATTTGTGCCTGAATACTAATTAACTGCTAATTAATGACGCTCAAGCTTCGCCTTTAGGAGTGGAACCCGACAGCGTGTTGTAGCGCTGCCAGGGAGTCCACGGAACCCCACCACCCGTTCGGCGCGATGCCTTGCCCTTTGAACGCTTTTTGAGGAAAGGAAAGGGCGCAGTAATTCTCTGTCATCTCGGTGGACACCTGAACCGCACCGTAGAGGAAGGGAGGAAGTGGGAGTGAAAGAAGAAGGACAAAGATGGCCCGTAATGGTGAAAATGAAAAATGTATTTGAGGAAAAGAAATTACGCAGTAACTGTCTCACATATCTCGGTGGACACCCGTCAAAATTCAGGGGGGGGGTCACTTTTTTGACCTAAAGTGTGGTCACTGATGTGTGGTTAAGATGTTAAGCTTCGCCTATAAGAGCGGAACGCGACAGCGTCTTCGAACGCTTCCAGGAGTCCATAGAACGCCAACACCCATTCGGTTCTATGCCTCGCTCGTCGGCAAATTGGTTTTTGAGGAAAGGAAATGTATGCGTCTCTCATATCTCGGTGGACACCTAAACCTCGCCGGAAGAGAAGGGAGGAGGATGGGAGTGAGCGAAGACACCGTATTCACTGGACGCACCTTTGTTCTTCCCAAACCATCGAGCTGGCATGGCGGAGTGGATAGCATGCTCGTCTCGCACTCCGAAGACCGGGGTTCGATTCCCGAGCTCGACCAATTTCTTACTGTTTTATTTATTTATATGACCTGACTTGAAAAGTTAAGTAGGCTAATTGAGCAATTAAGCAATTAACAAAGCTCAGTCCCACTTACCTGGAGCATCACTATACGATCCCTTCAGTCGGTTGCCTCGTTACTAGCCGAAGTACAATTGGCCCTGTTTGAAATTCGCGCACTGTGACGTCACGACCGTTTTGACCAACTTAAAAGCGTGACATTTCTGTCGACAACTGCTGCTTACAACGATGAGACATTAAAGGCTTTCGCCTTAATAATCTGTCCGAATAAAATACAGCCACTTTGTGTGCATAGTTGACACCGCATTCATAGCAAACGCCATCCTTGGGACCATAAAGCGCAGCCAAAACCTGGCGGCTTTGTTAATCGGCTTGTCGCCAACTGCTTCCCGCGTTCACTGTGAAGCTGGCCTCTGTACCTAAAGATGGCTCTCGTCGAGTTTATCTGTTAGATCCATGTAGGTGTCACCTCACAACAAACAAAATGTAAGACGCTAAACAGTACTTTCCCTATTTTAAGAAAGCACACTGCGGCAAGCCACTTTCCGACAGCTCATGTTTTTGATAGACGCTGGTGACGCAGCGCTTTGCACTGCAATAAACTATTCTGCTCAAGCCTGTGACAGACACCGCAAAATCACAATTTAAAGACAATCAGCCTTTCTTCTTCCTGTGTAGATAGGCTGACGACATTGAGAGAATGATGACAATGTTTTTAATGGACGACGTTGCGTGTTTGCGAATATTTTGTCATTTCTGCTTGTATTAACTTGTTATGGACTCTGCCAAGTCTACTAGATGGAAGTAGCCGCGGTGAAATGAGCGTTTTAATCAGGCGCCCTTCTAGAGTCATCCTAAAAAACGCAGAACTGCTCATTTTCTTTATTTGTTTTTTTGCGCACAATTCACCCAAGGTACTTATTTGGGGGGCTACGATACAGACATTGTGAGACGCGCAAACTTTGGGTAGACGGCGAAAATAGTATCTGTCCTATGACAAGTATATGAAGCACGTGAGCAAGCCAAATGCAAAATGTGAACTCTGAGAGTAGTATTAATGATATCCAAAAAAAATAATAAGAAAAAAAGGAGAACATTTCTACTACAGTTACTACGTAAGTACCTAGAGTTGCGCGAAGTTCTGCCGAGTTGTCGCAAAAAGCATCCAAATTATTACGGAAAGCCGCAGCTCTTGCATGAAGGAGACCGACTTGGTGCAGCGGTTAGACCGAGTGCAGGCTCAATCCGCTTGTTCCTGGCTGCCGAACTTGCTTTATTTGAGGCAGATTACTATTGCACATTGCGTGTTAGTAATGCGTCGGCTGCAGCGAAGCCTACCTCAATAAGTTACAAACAAAATACTCGCCAAGTGGATGGTTGGCGCCATCTGTTGTAAAAGCCACAAATTACAAACGTTCTGTTTTTAATACGTAGCGAACATTGGGATAAAATTGCGTGTCATTGATAAGAAGACATCTTTTTCATTGAACGCGCACTCTGGCACACAAAAAAATTAGAGATCACTGCGGCGACTCGCACTGGGAGAATGCGAAAGCACTGACGCCTCTTCGGCACTCGTCGCCTCTCTTCATTTCACTTGCAACTCATTGCCCTTGCTTCCTTCACTTGGAACTCCTTGTCTCTCTGTGCTTCACTATTTGCCCTCTTGCTTCATGCGCCACTCCTTAATCGTCTCTAAATACTCCACATCGATGAAACTTTTTGAACCTTTAATTAAAGGTAATTAATCACTTTGTAATCTATAAACCTTCATCCGGCTTGGTTGCGTGTTTTCCCACAATTTCGACGTCCACGGCTGTTTTGACGTCCACCCACTATATCGACGTCCATGACTATATTGACGCCCAATTGACATTTCCTCCTTTAATTACTTTCTATGGCCAAATGTTTAGGGGAATCCCCCAAGGTGGAGTAGAATTTGTGCTAAGGGAGTAATTACTCCACCTTGGGGTATTCCCCTAAACATTTGGCCAACGCTGTTCCCACTTCGAGTTATTGATCAATTCGCTCTCGCTCTACCATAAGCTTGCCGTCCCGGTCAGCTCAATTGGTAGAGCGACTGCTCCGGTGAAGCGGTGGTCCCGGGTTCGAACCCCGGACCAGGACGAATTTTTCTTTAACTACGAAGTTTCTGAGAAAGCTGTATAGCTTTCCTCTGTAGCCGTGTGGCTGCGCTCGGGTGGACGTCAATGAGTAATTACTCCCTTATTGCAATTACTTTCTTCAAATGAATAAAAAATGACACGCATCGACACTTTATCATCTTCTATCACGTACATTCTTTTATTCCTAACTATTCCTCGAACGACGTAAGGGCTGCCGACACGTTTTGCGTCCACTTTCAGCGGACACGAAACCGCGAACGCAGCCAAGTAATACTTTCACATTAAAAAAACAATGTCGCAAAGCACGAGGGCAGTAGGTGTGCGAATTTAGTGTCAGCAACGGTCTTCACCTCTCGGCTTGCGCGCTACCGGAAAGGGGCTGTTGTGCCGCACTCGCGAATTATTTGTGACTGGTAGACACGGAAGATTCAGGTTGTTTGTTCTATTTGTTAATGATTCGGGGACAGAAGACGAGTGGAATACTCTTGTCCGGTCCTGCTATAGTTGTTACTTTGTGGTGCGAGTATAGGCTTCTTGAAGAAAAGGTAGGAGATGACTGCAGTAAAGTTATGGTGGTATCAACAATGTTCTTCAAGGCGGTAGCGCTAGTGGTATTCAATACAAGTGTGTTAGGAATCGTGCTGCGTGATTTAGATGGCCTCCAACGTATTAGCTTAGTTTACACAGTCGGAGTACCCGACTAGGCTGCGTATTGAAATGTGGCAATGCTTGTTGACGTACTTTCGCTTACTTTTGCTCCTCAGACGCTGAACTTCACGGAATACATGACAGACGAAAGACTGCCCGGACTTCGTCTCGGAGTATGTGTCATCGCCGCCTGCAGCGAAGAAGACCTAAACAACATCGGCCGCACCGGCAAGTTACCGTCGCTGTGCCGTCAATTTGTGCTGCGCTCACCTCTGCCGTGGATGCTCCGCTTGTATTGCAAATCAGGCATCTCGAACCCTCGCCGTCCGCTTTTACTTGACCGCACTTTGTTTGCTTCATTACAAGCTTGCTGTTACTGAAACATAAATTTGATCATGTGCAAAACGTATATTGCACGCTGCCACCTAGTGTGAGCTGAGTGATACGATTCCAACGGGATTCTGAATGGCTGCTCAGAACTCCGAACATATTTCCTGATTTCCTATCCCTCTCTGTTTAAGTTACAGACCTCAGGTTTGTCGCAAAAAGCCTTTACTAAGAAGCCCAGCAAGGTAATTATTTCCGAGCTACATTTCCGAGGTACATTATTTCCGAGGTACATTGGAGCTTGGATCCGTCGTCGATCATCTGTCGAACCGGCAGGCAAAAAAAAACTGAGTAGAAAGTGCACAGAGGCTTGTTTTACATGAACCGCACCCCCACCCACCTTCCTTTGACATTTTGTACTGAAACTAAGTCTGGCTTCACGGACTTACCGCACACAGATAGATAGTTTATATGCTTTGACAGAGGATTTATATAAGGTGATGGTTACTGGCAGTTTTTAACGGCAGCCATTTCTCCAGCTCTTCGAAAGATAAAATGGTTCAATTCACAATTGTTTTCTTCCATGCAGTAATCGGCCCAGGAACCAGAATTGCTGTAAAGAACTGCGTTACAAGCGTGGATCAAGGAATAAGCCCCTCTCAAGCTTGTATCTTGTAAGTGTGTGACGTGTGCCAGCGCGAATCATTCTTTTTGGTTACTAGCTAACTGATGACTTTGATTAAGGAGCAAATCCCCAGTTGAGATGCCAACATCCCAAGAAAAGTTGGGGGACACTTAAGCTCCGGCTTTAAAAGTATGACACGACAGCGGTTTTTCTAGCTCACACGGACACTAACATTGTTTCGTCTTTCACAATCTCAATAATTATACGAAAGATAACGCGACATACATATGCATACAAGGCCGTCATGCAAGGCTGCTAGGGAAGGCGAGCATCAAGCTAAAATCGCAGAAAAGCTGGCCATCATCTCAGCGCGACAAGCATAAACAGCAGCGACAGTTGCTGAGCGCGCTGCACGGTTAGAAGGAAAGCGGCTGAAGGCGGCGGAACGGCGCGTAGTGAAACACGCCAGACAGACAGCGCGCTGTCCAGCTTGAGAACAGGCGGGCAAAGGAGGCAGCACGTTAACGCGGTATGCCGGTAATAAAATCTATAACATGCTAACATCTACCCTCGGAGAGGCAGTATTTTTTCACATGCGGCTTGTGTAAAAAAATGTAATGAAATACCTACCTTGGACAGGTAGCAATGTTGTCTTTCAAGCCTTAAGGCGATGATAAACGAGTCATGATTTACTCCGTTTTCATTTGTTTGAAGTTAAGGTCCTCAAAAGCAAGAGACCGTGGGATGTTTGTGCTCCCAATATTCTATATTTTTCCTTGAGAAAATATAAACCCACTTCAGAATCAATTCTTTTTTTCCGTTAGTCCTATCTGAATTTTAAGGATTGCTAAAATCTCATCTACAATATTTTAGCATGAATTATTTTGTGTTTTTACCGCCTATACACATTTTATGTTGGCGGATGCTCAAATGATAATGGGTGGTTGAAACTGATTTCTCTGCACAGCGTCAGGCTGCAATTTTTCAGTTTCTCTTAACAGTGTCGGACCGGGCTATTTGATGCATATACGTCATTTTCGGAAGCGCTCCAGCCAACACGTACACTGAGTGATACAGACAGGCACGATATTTTCAACTGAATAATGCAGTGAAAACCACATGCGCTTTATACTCATACTCTAGCACTGGAATTTCAGTAGCACTAGGAAAACATGTCAAGAATTGCTAAGGACAGCAAGCTCTTTTCCAGATAATGAAATGACACTGAACTGGCACAGTTACTTCCAAGTAATGCTTTTTTTGTGCTTCAGTGACATCTCGAGTAAGTTCATCTCGGCGTCCTCCAATGATACGGCACTGGTTTAGAGACAGAACCGGGTCGCGGCACTTTGTGCAGCGTATGGCCAGGAAGCTCCCTGACCAATTTCTAACATATCTATTGTACTCGCGCAGCCGGTCGTTGAAACAGCTCCCAGGCTGTTCCACACCCTTGTTGCCACAAGACAGCCGGAAGCAATTACGAACGCAATATTCGAACTTGACGTATGCACTTTCGTGTTTTATACAACAGTTGTGTTGTTTGAAAGAAGCGTAGCTTGCATAGTTTATTCAGCTTGTGAGAAGCCGTGAACACAACTTTCACGACGGCTTTCTCGCAATCTCCTTCACTTTCTGCAAAATGTTTTCACAAAAATGTGCGAAATCCATCCAGGGGCTTCCAGATCATTCAATAGAGACAGTGCTGACTTTTTGCCTTCCTAAATCAGCGTGGTATCATGAACAGAACTCGAAATGAACTTATTGACAAGATCACTGAAGCATAAAAAATATCATCCGTTGGAATCAACTGCTTTTGCCACCGTCAGTTTCATTATCGACGAAACAGCTTTCCTCTGCTAGCATATCGTAATAATCCTTGAGATGTTTTCTTTCTGATGCTGGCATTCTAGTGTTTGAACATGTGTATAAAGTCCATCTGGTTTTCACTGAATAAATCAGTTGGAGGTAGCGCTCGTCCCTGTCTGTCTCTCTCTGTGCCCGTGCTGATTGTGGCGCTTCCGAAAATGATATACTCAGTGTCTTGTCGTGCTTTCACTGCTACTGCATCTTGGAGGCCACAGACTCCTCAAGCGGTCATTGAACGGTTTTTCTTTCACCCTCCCCACACATTAATGAATGAATCAATGAACGAACGGACAGAGGAAGCAGTGAAGGGAGGAAAGAAAGAACGAAGGATTGACCGAACGCGGGATGGAACAAACTGAGCAAGTGAGGAATGGAGGAACAAACGGAGAATCAAACAAAGGGAGCAAGGAACGAACTGAGAATGAAACAAAGGTGCAAGTAAAGGGAAGAACTGAGCAGAGCAAGGTAGAAGAAACGAAGAAAAGTAGCACGGAAAGAACGAAGAACTAAACAAAAGAAGCAAGGAAGGAATGGAAGAAGAAAAGAACGCAGCAAGAAAGAAATGGAGAATCGAACAAAAGGAGCAGGAAAGAAGGAAGCAAGGTAGAATCAGAGAATCGAAGGAAGCAAGGAAGGAACGGCGAGTCAAAGGGCGCAAGGAACAAAACATGAACAAAAGAATGGAGCAAGAAAGAAAAAGATAATCGAACAAAGTGATCAAGAATAGAACTGAGTATCAAACAAAGATAGCAAGGAAGGCGCCGAAAGAAACAGAGGATTGAAGAAGCAGAGAATCGAACAAAGGGAGCAAGGAAGGAACGGATGGAGAAAGGAATGGAACGAGGTAGATAAGGAGAATGAAAGAAAGGTAGCATGGAAGGAACATCGAATCAAACAAAGGGGGCAACGAAGGAACAGAGAACAAAAGAAGGGAGCAAGAAAGAAAGGGGAATGGTAGAAACTGAGCAACGACTGAACGGAGGGAGAAAGGAACCGAGCAAGGTGGAAACAGAGAATCGAAGAAAGGCAGCAAGGAAGGAATAGAGAATCACATAAAAGTAGCAAGGAAGGAGCAGAGCAAGAAATAAACAGAATAGAACAAAGGGAGCAAAAAAGGAAAAAAGGCCGAAGGAACCGAAAGAGGTAAAAAAGAATCAAAGAAATGTGGCAAGGAAGGAACAGAGAATCAAACAATGGCAGCGAGGAAGTGAGGGAGAAAAGAACAGTGCAAGAAAGGAAGGGAGACTCGAACAAAAGCAGCAAGAAGGGAACTGAGTATCAAACAAAGAGAGCAAGGAAGGGCAGAAAGGAGTGAATCAGGGAAGAAGCAGTCCAGTCGAATAATTGAAGCAAGGAAGGGATTGACAATCGAAGAACGATATCAAGGAAGGAACAGAGCAAGGTAGAAAAGAAGAATCGAAGAAAATGAGCAAGGAAAGAATGGAGGAAGAAAGAATGGATGAAGGAAGAAATGGCGCATCGAAGAAACAGAGCAAGGAAGGAACTCATGATCAAACAAAGGGAACAAGGAAAGAACTTAGGAGGAAAGGAATGGACCAAGGAATAAATAGAGGATAGAACAAATGGAGCAAAGAAGGAACACAGAATCAAACAAAGGGAGCAAGGAAGGGGAAGAAAGGAACTGAGCAAGGAAGATACAGAGAATCAAACTGAGGGAGCAAGGAAGGAACGGTGGAAGTAAGGAACGGAGCCAGGCAGAAACGCAGAATCGAACAAAGGTAGGTTGGAAAAAACGCAGGAAGAATGAAACGGAGCAAGGAAGAAACGGAGGAAGTAAGGAACAGAAGAACGAACGAGTGCAGCAAGGAAGGAACAGAGGCAGGAAGGACTGAAAGAAGGAAAACGCGGAGGAACAAATTAACGCACGAAGGCACGCACTTGCTCCTACTCCCACTTTTCATTCGGCATCATAGAAATGACCAACTAATCATTCTCTCATCTAACACTAACGAAACGTCACCTTAGCCTCCCTATCGCCCTCCTACAGTGGGGACCACGTGGCTGTACTTAGTGGAGGTCCACAACCAGCGAGACCTGACTAAACAAGCGACTCCCCTCCTGTACTCTTAGTCTGATTCCCTAATAATTTAATCTGATTTATGTGTGGTACGTTACGGATTCTTAATGTTTTTTTCTTGTATTTTCCAGAGCTTTCCTGGCTGTTCTTTCGACAATAATTGTTTCAGCAACAGCATTTGAACTCTTCACCAGTAAATGGGACAATAAACGCCGGAGTGGTAAGTGGCCGGAATAACTGCTAAAAACATTTTGCCTCCCAGTCTAGGGCTGTCATGCACTGGTGTCGAATAAAAATTCTTCTGAGAAAGAAAAAACAAAGTGCAAAAATCGGTTTTCCTCAAGCGAGACGTTAACATACAGACCCTTACCATACCCGAAAACGGCGATATTAAATTTTGTGATGCTCCACACTGCCAAAACAAAGAAGTATGAGGCAAGAAACGAGAACTTCTGCACCACAAACATGGCACTCCCGGCAACTTATTGCACTCCAGGAGGGTCTGAGATATCATCAGTGGTGTGTAGAAAATTGTCAGGAGTCAATACTCGCAGGAGACGACCGAGACTCAGCGGAACTCGTATTACCCAGGCAACATGCATATGCCTGGTTAATGCATATGGCTGCATATTAATTGGTTTAGTTTATGGGGTTTAACGTCCCAAAGCGACTCAGGCTATGAGAGACGCCGTAGTGAAGGGCTCCGGAAATTTCGACCACCTGGGGTTCTTTAAACGTGCACTGACATCGCACAGTACACGGGCCTCTAGAATTTCGCCTCCATCGAAATTCAACCGCCGCGGCCGGGATCGAACCCGCGTCTTTCGGGCCAGCAGCCAAGCACCGTAACCACTGAGCCACCGCGGCGGCGCTGCATAGGTATTATACCTAGGCATATCCATATGCACCATGCATATACCTGCTTATGCAAAGTGCTCTTATGCTGCCTTTAATCGTTTTTAAGTGCTCGTAGCAAATAATATAGAGCAAATGTTCGCACATGAAATATAGGCCCCGGCAAGCACGTGGACCTTTTCTAGCGAACACGACGCAGGGTGCAACATGCAAGAATTCCTAAAGAGTTAACAGTCGCGCACATTCTGTTTTGCTAAGTACCTTAACCGATAATCAGATTACCCTCATAAAAGATGTTCTGCTGCGCTCATCGCTCTCTCATTCAATTTCAGGCGATTCCACAAGCGCGCCGTGACAATTCAGCGCACCTGCTTGTACGTGTACAGCTACCCGTCTGTGGAGAACAGCTGATATTTTCCCTGTATGACAGGACTGCGAGTGACCATCGATGTAGTTAAGCCCTTCTTTTCATGCAGCGTCAGTGAAATAAGTTCTAAATTAAGAATAAACCACTTTCTAAGGATAATGCTGAGATGGTGAGCGAAAATACCAACCACTATCCGATACTAAGAGAGAAATTCGAGAATTTCCACAAGCTTCCATGTCCTAAAAGAAATTTTGAGCGGCTTCACAGTGTATTGCTAATTAAATGAACAATGGTAAACGGCGATTTCCTTGTGCGCACATATTTCGGCGATGCGGAAGCAGGTCATCTGAATGCGTTCAGCTTAGAAGGCGAGCCTTGCTCATTGGCCGGGGCAAGTGTTTCGCTGGATTTTTTTCTGTCGTGACCGGCTGGCGCTAGGGAGGCGCGCGAAGAGTGCCATTGCTCGGAGGTTAGATTAGTTCATTCAGCATTGTAGGACCAGGTGGCCAGGCTTGGCTCTGAAATTACCTCGCAATTCCCATCGCATCATCTGAGGCATAGAGTGTAAAAACATGGGTAATTTTCATTTTTACTCGCAGCGCTACATAAAGTACTGGCGTATACACGAAAACGACAAGCGCGCCCGTGAAAGAAGTCGGTAAAACAAGTGTGAATTACCAGGAGTGCAACGGTCCTTTCAGGGTTACCCTTTTTCTATTACCAGATATAGGCAAACAGTTACAGGGCCCAATGTTTAGTGCAGTTGGGCCGTGTATTACTTTTACCGCTCAGATCTTCATAACGGTGAACTACACGTGAGGCAATGGTGGTTATTGTGAGAGCGAGCTACAAGAGCTCAACGTGCAGCATGAAAGTTTAATTTAACTTTCTCGGAGGCACGCCGCCGTTCCTCAGGGGCTTTCACTTTGTGCTGCTGTGCTCGAAGCCCCGAGATCGAAATCCAGTTGCGGCGGCAGAATTTCGATGGAGGAGAAATGCAGAAACGCCTGTGTGCTGTAAGGTGTCAGTGAACGTTTAAGAACCCCAAGTGGTGCAAATTATCCATAAGCCTTCACTATGGCGTCCGTCAAACCTACATGCAGCTTTGAAACGTTTATTTGCACCTTACCATGCCGTTATCATGCCCAAACATGGAGGCATTTTAGCACTTCAGGTGTTATAGTATTCCAGCTAAAATAAAGTCACTAGCTTTATAACGTTTCAAGTGACTACGCAAGCACTAACCGCCTGACAGCGTATGGCACATCGTAGTCATTTACCACACCATCACCCCATCACCCCCCGCCCCTGCCTTTTTATCATTCTAATCATCCGACATGCAGGACATGGGAGTTTTTATAAGGTGTTTTTAGTTATTTCTCTTCCTCAACTGGCGCCACAGGGTGGATGAGCTGAAGTCCAGCAGTCAAGATATGGCTGCATAAATGAAAACAATGGCTATCTAAACCTATGACGGCAATCTGTCACAATGTGTACTGTGTCATTTACAGCGACACAATGCAAATTTTAATTAGAATTCAAGGATATATAAGCCTGAAAATGTGACGATGCATATTTGTCATTCACAGTGTGTCATTTGTCATTTTGTCAATTTGTCATTAACCTATGCTTGTGTTACGTTTTTGCAGCCGTCCCGTACAGGTGTGCCGTAGCATTCTCACTGCTCATGAACACGAGGGTAATCCTGAGGGTGAACGAGGATAAATTTTCCGACACCTATGCGTACCGTTTTGTGCACGGCATCCGGTTTCTAAGCATCTTCTGGATCTGTCTTGGACATTCCTACGCAATAATCACCGAAAATATAAGTGAGATATCTATTGTCTCTTTTTTTATTGTTGAAACGTACACTTTCTAAAGACACATGAATGCGTGAAAAAAAGAGTAAGGTGCACTCTTTTGTTTTTACGAATGAAGGCAACGTTGTTACATATGAAGGAAATAAAATAGCTCCTATATGTATAATATTTTTTATACAATATTACTGGTTGCCAGTTAGTACAGCAAGCCGCTCTGGATCATGCGTCTTCTCACTTTTCAATGAAGTCTGCGGTCTACGAACGACGAAGAAGAACAACATTTAGAACCAAACTGCCTTTGGATGTTTAAACTAGTCACTACTCATCGAATGGCCTCAAATCATTTTTTGGCTCGGAAGCCTAAGTATTACATCAAATAGGAACTAAACGAATTCGTAATTAACACGCACAACCACTCAAACAAGAGATGAAACAACTTATTCCTCACGCATCATTTCGTATACCATTTATACAGGGCACCTCACCTAGACCTCACACATTTTTTTTTAAATAGGCTTTTCGAATTAGAAGAGCGATTTTTTTGGCATAGCATTGTCAGCGGTAAAATAGGTCGCAATACAGCTAAGGCGTGCTAACTAGCAGGTTGGTTAACTCATATTGAATAGTTGCCTTTTAAACTATTCCTGTTGGACTCCTTAAATTTTGAGAGGCATGTAGCCCACCGTAAGTAATATTCGTATAAGTTTTTACAATTTCGAAAACGCGGTTACCCTCGGCGCTGTGGCCCCAAATATTTTGGCTGTCTCGAGGAGTTAGGTGCACTCGAAAGGTTGCTTTGCCTGCAAGCTTCTCAAACCGCATGTATTTTGCCGCGATGTAGGCAAAATTTGTTGGGCTGCAGCGCCGAGGGTAATCGCGTTTTCGAAATTCTAAAAGCTGATATGGACATTGCTACACGCCTCTTAATAATTAAGTAGCCTAAAAGTAATGTTCAAAAACTTAATTATTCAGTATTTGTTAAAGAGCCTGCTAGTTAGCACACCATAGCTGTATACTAATGTACTCCACCGCTAAAAATGCTATGCCGAAAAAATCGCTCTCATAACTCAAAAAACCTATTTTGAAAAATTGTATAAAGACTTAGGGCAAACACTCTGTATATGTATAAGCTAATGCAGCAGGCTCGTCAGGTAAAGATAAACAGCGCTAATAGGGATTTCAACCTCACTATAAATAAAAATCCGTTGCATCTAGTCTTAGCAGCCGCAGTGATAAGTACAGCGTTTTTTATGTTTATTTATTCAAGTAATTATCCTTACTAACGGAAAAAAGTATGATGTAACTTTCTTTACTCAGTTAGTGAGGGTATCTGGCGATTTGATTCGATGCAAATTGCAAATACTCTGTTCCAAAATTAGCATTGCGTAGTTAACGTTGTGCCAACAGCTAATGTTCTGCCATCGCAACCGCAGACATTAAGTTACTATGGTCTCACCAATTAAACTTTATTTTGACATCACTTTCAGAATGTGTGCCAAGAAATAAAAGTTGAGAAACAGTGTCGCGAGTGCAGTTTTTTAGTAAATAATTATTTTATTAAATTGACGGTGCACTTTTTCAGCAAGGCTCCTCAATGCATTGCATTACTTCGAGCGGTGGGAGACGATGATCGTAACGGCAGGCTACCAGGGGGTGGACAGCTTTTTCTTCTTCAGGTAAGCCTTAGTCATTGCGCCCGCTGAATATCCGAAAAAGTTAATGTTTATTCAACTCTACAAAAAATAAGTTTCATGCAGTCGACCAAAATTACTGCCAACTGCTTTTCATTTATTCAAGGAATTGTGATGTTACTCATTCTGTCCTTTTTCTATTTCTGCAGCGGATTTCTCCTCTATGTTGTGCTTAGAAAGCAAAAGACTGACCATATAATTGTGGGTGTGGTTGCAGTCCTCAGACGGTTCATTAGGTAAGCGGAGCAGCAAAACAAAGAAACACATTTGAGCGTGCAACAGGTTACATGTTTGCAGGCATAACATCAGTGTCTAATGCACAAAAACAACTGCCGTGTTCAACTTAGGAGACCTTTCGGAATCCACTTTGTGCGCATTCACAATGAAAGGCGCAGTGCGCATCATCATTTTTTGCTAGATTAGAAGAACCGATTAGCTTCGCAATTTCCAGCTTTGCGGGCTGAGGGGAAGTTGAGAAGCTTACCTGCCGAAATCTTGCCAGGTGCCTGATATTGCATTAATTATGCGACGCCGAGATGAAGATGAGTACGGCGGTCAAGTCAACACCGGTCTAACGTTCCTAAGCCGAATTTCACGAAGCGACATTCAGCCGGTGATTCCCATAGTCAACTCAAAACATATTGATAGCTTGAAAGATTTATCTAGTGTGTGTTCGATAGCAATTATAATACCCAGCGCGACACGCTGCGGCGATGCCGGAATGTTGTAAGGCATCAGCAACGCAGCTGCTATATTTATGCAGGCGCTTGTTGGAATCCTCGCTTGGGCGATAGTATAGAACGCTTCTTTCTCTTTGGCACCATTCGAGCGAAAGATTTCCAAATGCTTCGCAAAAGATCGAGCTCCGGTTCGGCTTCAGCATCCGGAAGACGTTAACCTGATTTTTCCTAGAGTAGCCGCTAAATGCTTAAAACCTCTTAGCGCTTGCGAAGCAAAACCTACTGTCCTAGCACGTAATACTTCTCTTTACATTTATTTTTGTAGAAAGAACTTTCCGTGTGTTAATTTTATTGCCGTTTTGATAAGAAGTAGCCTGTTTGTAGCTAGAAATCTGTAATCCATTCATCTACGCAACCTTTGTTTGTGCTCACTGATTCTTTAAATGTCTATAAATATAAAAGAAAATATTTTCACAGTGAAGTGGAAGGGTTCTTTCAGGTTTGCGAATATTTGTGAGAAGGCTTTCGTAATCAAATAAGCCTAAATAGTTTACAGAGCTGAACAGTAGAGGCGCATCTCCTGTCTACAACATGCAACAATAGGTTCAAAAAATATAACATTCATTTAGTGCGAAATCACTTGGGCAAATATCGTGTGGAATTGGCCAGTTTCCACAAACACAGCCAGACCTAGCTCAAAAATTCACCAAGTAATATTTGAGTGTCGGTCGATGTGCGATTAATTCAGAACTATCTATGTTACTTCACTGTTTCACCTCTTAACGCGCACCTGCATTCCTGTTCTATTTACAGGTGCACCGTCCCGCTGTTCTTCATGATCATGTGCATGTACCTACTGCCACTGATTGCATCTGGCCCCAACACCCAAGAATTCTATAAGAAATTTTACAGTGAAGTTCGAAAGCACTGGTGGGACCTGCTTCTACAGATGCGGAACTGGAGAGGCGACACAGAAGTGGTAAGCGGGACAATAATTCTATTCTTTTCAGCCGACTGCAACAAAGGAACGCGTAATATCAGCTTGGCGAGTCTGTTCAGCAATGATCGCAAATGATACCTTTGAAATCAACCGGGCGAGGCACAGTTATAACTAAAGCATGATTTTGCAGTGACCCGGACGTAAAAGATTGGCCCCCTGATTCTGCAAAGCAAAAGAGACAAATCTTATTCTCTCCGCGTGCTTACCTTCATCCAGCCGACAATGAACAGCCAGACGTACTCGTTTAACTAAAGGGAGGCCATAGATGGTTGACCCTGCATGCTTGCTCACCGTGACAATGATCCCTTATTAAACAGTAAACATGGTACGACGTACGCACCAGAGCAGGACACCGTCTTGTTGCGCCCATGACTCAAAGACCTCGGAGAAGACAGCGTCATTATCTGCAGCAAGCCGTTTGACATCAGCCAGTGCATGGTAGACGCCGCCTTTGATTATCGCTAGGGTTGTTTCGACACTAACATCGCCTGTTTTGCTTACATTTTACAGTCCACCATGTTGCACTTGTGGTACCTTTCGGCAGACTACCAGTTGTTCGTCGTTGCTGTTGTTGTGATTCAGACGTGCAAGGCGTAAGTACTGCACACATTTTGCGCCACGGTTTTTCTTTCCTTGCGAATTTAGAAACAAAACTAAAAGAATTCAAATGGGAGTTATCCGTGCAGATGCTACGGGTCTTATGCGAGTTAGGTGCTTTTTTTTCTGTAATGCTAAAAAGGGTGTTTAAAATGTCGATGGCATATGTGTCTACTTAGTTTTGTTTCAGTATGATTTTGGGTCATTTTTTTCTTTTTTCAAGGACTACATACTTCATGCCAATAGTAGCTGCTGACTGAAAATTAAATTTCCAAACGATCAAGCGTTCGCTTAGTTTAGAAACCTTCTTGCATTCATACTTGCTGCTTTAAACTTTTCCTTAATGCCGGAGAAAAATATGCGCCCTTTGTTCCACCACCTCTACATTCTCTATGCCAAGGCTGGGGGCGGTAGCCAGCCAGAAATGCAAGCTCGTCTCAAAACTGCGCGGAAACGGCAGCCAAAGGTAACGAAGTTTCGTTTTGCGTGCTCATTTAAAGTTGCAGCACCAATCAGACTGTGCTAACATCATCGAGCGCAACGAAAACAAGTTCTGCCCCTCGTTTTAATTCGTCGCTGGTAGCAGACAGCAGCAAAGAAATGCTTGTGAAAGCTACTAAAGACGTAACAGAGACGGGTGCTGAGACCCCCTTGATAACTCCTGGAACCTCCTGTCTATGCTCAAGGAATGCCCTCTTGTTGCCCAATGCCGTCATGACAAGTGATAATGTGTATGAAACAAATGCTTTTTTGTAATCATTTAACGCTATTTCTAGGGGCTGGATGTTTTCTGCACTTGAATTTTTTAACTAACGGATGGCACCTATATGGTTTTAGTAGAACACCGATTCCTATAACTACCATACCTAAAGTGGCCCTGATTCTGCCATCGAATACACCAGTAACCACCTTGTAAGCAACGGTCACTAATCTAATTGGTCTACACGTTTTCGTCCGTCAGCTTTCTTTTCTTACGCATTTCAGCATTGTCCTATGACTCCCGTAGGTTTGAGTCACTGCACATAAAACTTAGCACTTTTTTAGCACAATGTCTCCACCGTCTCTCTCGTCTTAAGTTCGTAAAAATCTCTATGACTGGATCTGTCTGGTGGGCAGGCTTGTTTATTCGAGATCCCTAGAAAATAACCTTGAGCCTACGTGCACCATTCCTTCTTTTATTTCACGCTGTACCCCCCCCCCTTAAAGTGATGTGTATTTCCATATCTTTAGTAAGCGTATTACTCTCGTGACGGGGCCTCCAAAAGTACTGATATAGAGCCGAATCGCTGAAAACCGACCTGCTGTTTTTCTTCATGGGAAGGACAACTCTGAGTACACATTTCATTTCGAACTCTAGAAAGTTTGAGTTACCAGAAATTTTAGTCATATCCTAGATCATTGCATTGGAACCTCTTCAGCAATACTGCATTTATCCCTGCATTCAAATAGAACTAAGAAAAGACTCGCGAATCACTCCATCGCCAACGCCCGCAAGGGCACCTTGTGAAACGAGGTGTTGGTGCTTGGCGCCACCACGGACCCTTAGCCCCCATACCGAAGCTGTCATCCGTACCGTGGCGATAGGTTGAAAGGTGGAGGGAAGAAACCATGAACGGTGGCGGTCGAGGAAATGGTCAATCCTCGGCCGATGGGCTCCTCGTCTGTCTACCAGGCGGGGAGTCCCGGGACCTTCCTCTGTGTATAAGGGTGAATCAGAGGCGACAAAGTATGAGGAACCCTTAGCCAGTACATGCCGTATGGAAAAATTTGCAAAACAATCTGATCGGCCCCCAAAAAGGGGTCGCACCGATGCGAAAAAATTGATGCCACAGAAACCAGAAACGTTTCCAAAGTTTTTCATGGTTCACTCAAATACAGATGAACCTGTAGCAAACTTGTCTGCATTTGTGATCGCCAACACCCTAAAAAGGTGTGTAGGCAAAAACTACAAAGCAAAAAAGCAGCGAACCGGAGATCTCCTTGTAGAAATTAACACAAAAGAACAGAGCACCAAACTGATGTCGTTACAGAATCTTGGAGAAACAAGTGTACAGGTAACCCCGCACCGCACCCTGAACCACTCAAAGGGCGTCATATCTGAATATGAACTCCTACAGAGTACCGATGCGGAAATGGAAGAAGAATTATCTGAACAAGGAGTTATAGCAGCCAGACGAATAACCATCAGGAGAAACAATGTTGAAATCAAGACAAAACACATTGTCTTAACCTTCAATACCACAACTCTGCCTGACTCAATCCACTCCGCATACCTCCATTGTAAAGTCCGCCCATACATACCGAACCCGAGACGACGTTTCAAGTGCCAGCGCTTTGGACACAGCATGTTGGTTTGTCGCGGTAAACCAACTTGTGTCACATGCGCAGAAGACGCACATACAGAGGAAAGATGCGAACGTACACCAAAGTGCATCAACTGCAATGGCGCACATGGCGCGTACTCCAGGTCGTGCCCAGTTTGGAAAACAGAAAAACAAATCATAACTTTGAAGACCACAGAAAACCTGTCCTACCTTGAAGCAAAAAAACGCGTCTCTTTCCAACAGAAAGGGACATACTCTGAAGCGGTGACGCGGGGACCGTCGCCGCCTTCAGTTTCTGTCGGCACACAGGTCGATCCGAAGGACCTGGGGTCGACAACCAAGTCCCCACCACAGAAGTCGGTGACACAGTCCACAGGGCTGAAAATTTCGCGGGAAGACCACTCCGTCCTCGCCGGAGGCCCTCAGGCCCCACTTTCAGCAGCGGCATCCTCGGCGACAGACACCCAGAACAGCTCTGCTGAACTGGACCTGTCGCCCCACCCCTCTAAGAAGGCAACTGCTGGCCCAAGAGACTCTGCCCCTGGAGCAGAGCATGGTTCAGTGGTGCCAACAAAAAAGACGAATGCGAAGGCCACGGGCCATCGCAAACAAGAAGCATCCTCCACGTCCACCGTGGAGGAGATGGATGTCAGCGAAAGTCCGCTGACATCTAAAACACACGCATCCGCGGATTCTCCGCGGAAATCCGGCGCCACAAAAGTGGCGATGGATACAACTCCTGGTTCGCCACCGCTGCAGCGGCGGCGAGACTCCCTAGAGAAAAAAGGGAAACCACGAATCACTGCTCCTGAGAATAAGTAACTTTCCCCAATCCCCAACTTATCACAATGGCGTATCTAATACAATGGAACTGTAGAGGTCTACACAGAAACTACACAGACATAACCGATATGCTCAAAACAATGGCACCTACAGCTGTGTGCCTGCAAGAAACGAACCTTGGGCCACAGCACACAAACATCTTTAAAAAATATAATATTTTCCGGAAAGACCGAGTACAAGCTAGCCGACTCTCAGGAGGCGTCGCTATCATTACGCAAAGCGATGTCCCTGCAAGAGAGGTATCATTAAAGACGAACTTAGAAGCGGTCGCAGTAAACATCATAAGCCATAAAACAATAACAATATGCTCTGTGTACATAACACCACACAACACAATTACCATGCATGACCTAGAAGAACTTCTGGGACAGTTGCCTGAGCCGTATGTCATAATTGGGGATTTTAACGCACACTCCTCATTCTGGGGAAGTGAGCATACTGATTCCAGGGGTCAGCTCATCGAGGATTTTATTCTTTCACATAGCATATGTTTAATGAACACAGGAAAAGCAACGTACTGCTGCCCCAGCTCTGGAAAAATGTCCTGCCTAGATTTAGCATTTGCATCACCATCGGTTTTTAATGATTTTATTTGGGATGTTTTAGATGACCCCCGGGGAAGTGACCACTTACCTACGGTTTTAAAACTAACATCAGCTACATTCATCCTCCCTACGAAGCCACGGCGATGGAAAATTCACCTCGCCGATTGGCCACTTTTCAGAACGAAGGCCACACTAGAAAAAGAATATGCCGAAACCCTTACTATAGAAGAACTAAATGAAAAATTTCTCACATGCTTAATATCTGCAGCAATAGAAGCCATCTCACAAACGTCGGAAATTGCACGAAAAACACATAAAGTTTGGTGGTCAAATGAATGCTCATTGGCTAAAAAGCAGCAAAACAAGGCTTGGGGCAACCTTCGCAGATATCCCACTGCAGAAAACCTGCTCATCTTCAAAAGGGCTAGGGCCAAAGCACGATACACTAGACGCAACGCAGAAAGGGCATCATGACAACAGTACATATCCTCCATAAACATCTCAATATCATCAAAGTAAATGTAGGAGCAGGTGCGGAAATTCACAGGAAATTTTACTCCATTCACATTTCCAATGTTAACAACACCCGGTACTCAAACAACATTAGAAGAGCAGGCCAACATATTGGGTGAGCATTTTTCCACAGTTTCAAGCTCATCCAACTACACACTAACATTTCAAAAGCACAAAACAATAGTAGAAAAACAAAAACTTCCCTTTGGAACATGCATACACGAAGACTACAATCAGCTTATTACAATGCAGGAACTAAACACAGTACTAACATCCGGTAAAATGACAGCACCAGGCCCAGACAATATACATTATGCCATGCTTGCTCACCTCTCTGAGACTGCCATAGAGGCTCTCCTAAAACTTTTCAATAAAATATGGATGAGTGGAGAAATCCCCCAAACATGGAAAGAAGCAATCATAGTACCCTTCCTAAAACCTGGCAAACCACCAACTAGTCCCACCAGTTACAGGCCAATAGCACTCACTAGCTGTATAGCAAAATCATTCGAAAGCATTCTAAACATCAGACTAACCTTCATACTTCAGTCCCAGCAACTTTTAGATATACACCAGTGCGGTTTTAAAAAGACATGTTCCACAACCGATCACCTCGTTCGCTTTGAGAACACAGTTCGGGAAGCGTTCATCCACAACCAACACTGTATCGGGGTCTTCTTCGACCTGGAGAAGGCTTACGATACCACGTGGAGGTTCGGTATCCTCCGTGACCTAGCGGACCTAGGTATTCGCGGCAGGATGCTGGGCTGTTTGAGCGACTTCCTAAGCAACCATACATTCAGAGTCCGCCTAGGTGCAACCTTCACCAACACTTTTATTCAAGAAACTGGCGTACCCCAGGGGTGCATCCTCAGCACGACCTTATTCATCATCAAAATGAACTCCATAGGAAAAGTAATCCCGAAATCCATAATGTACTCAGTTTACGTAGACGGCCTACAAATAGCATGCACGTCTTCCAGCATACCTGCCTGTGAGCGACAGATACAAATAACAATAAATAAACTGGCTACCTGGGCAGATAGAAACGGATTTAGATTTTCCCCTCAGAAAAAAGTAGCGGTTCTGTTCTCTTTGAGACGAGGCCTACAGGCCGACCCCACACTATATCTAAACCAAACCCCATTACCTGTCAAACAAGAGCATAAATTTCTAGGGGTAACTTTCGATAAAAAGCTCACTTTCTTGCCACATAAAAACAGCCTAAAGAAAAAAGCTTCCCAGGCCCTCAATGTACTGAAACTACTGCCAAGAAAACGCTGGGGGTCTGATAGGGCATGCCTGTTACATATATACCGTTCTCTGGTTCGCTCTAAGTTAGACTATGGGTCCATAGTATATGGCTCAGCAAGACCATCCTACATAAAACGACTGGATGCTATCCACAATCTTGGTTTAAGGTTGTCTTCCGGTGCTTACAGAACTTCACCAATAGCAAGTCTGTATGTGGAAACGAATGGACCTTCCTTAGAAGATCGAAGAACTGCACTAACTTGTACATACATCCTCAAAATCCTTTCTCAGCCCAAACATATCTGT
Source organism: Amblyomma mixtum (assembly GCF_055824585.1). NCBI lineage: Eukaryota > Metazoa > Arthropoda > Arachnida > Ixodida > Ixodidae > Amblyomma > Amblyomma mixtum. The sequence goes on along the minus strand of NC_143014.1, from coordinate 326,054,607 downwards.
TACCCAATTGTGACGAAATGCCCATCCCGAATACTCTTCAACAACAAGCCTCACGCAATTAAGCCGTTGCTCTTGCGCTTCGAAGAAAAATGCCAAGCTCTGAACATACTAAACGAAATTAAAAATATTGCCCTAAGACACGAAGCGCTACCACCATGAAACACTCTCCCCACAGTGTGTGACGTCACACTAACACGCCTCAGTAAAACCTGTACGCCCCACAACCATATAATACAAGAATATCTAGCACAAGAAAAATACAGAAATTACGCTGCATTTTATACTGACGGGTCAAAAACTCATGCTCATGTAGGAAGCGCAGTAATACAAGGAAAAAATGAAAATGCAGTACGACTGCCCTCATGTGCTACAGTGTTCACCGCGGAGTGTTATGCTATTAGTGTTGCGGTACAGAAAATAACAAATGAAAACATCAAAAACAGCATCATTTATACAGATTCACTGAGCGTCCTTACAGCATTAAACTCCAAAAATGCCACGGAGCCAATGATTGGAAGCATCATACACAACATAGTAAAGATTACAACACAAAAACATGTTATAAAATTATGCTGGGTTCCCAGTCACGTTGGCATTAGGGATAATGAGAGAGCCGACATGTGTGCTGCACAAGCCAGAACCATGGAAATAAAACATGCGAATTTGCCTCCTAGGGATTACATGAAGTTAGTGCGTAGCAGACTAAGAGCCAAGTGGCAAGCTTCTTGGGATAATGAAGGACACAACAAGCTGCATATCATAAAGCCCATTTTAAAAGAATGGAAATCATGCCGCCATAAAGAGCGTTTTATCGAAGTAATTTTATGTCGTTTACGCATAAGTCACACACACACATCACCCATAACTTCTTATTAACAAAAAAAGACAAACCTCTGTGTGAAATGTGTGGTGAGGAACTCACAGTAAATCACATTTTAATTTCTTGTTCGCAACTCGACGAACTTAGAAAAAAAATTTTTACGGTATTTTACAATGAACACATTCCATTTCATCCCGCATTGCTTTTAGGCGAACAAACACTTGTCGAGTTTTCACTTGTTTGTAAGTTTCTAAAGAAAGCCAATGTTTCAAATCTATTATAATGTAACCTCTATACACTTAACAAAACATCATCTAACCTTGTGTTTGGCGCATGATAGCCTTACGTGCTTATGCGCCATAAAACCCCATATAACTAATTAACTAACCATCGCCAACGCCTTGTTCGCTGCTTGAAAAAAATATGCCGCTTTTCTGCTCCTATAAAGCAGTTCTACTTTTCCAGAGTCGTAAGTCCTGTCTTACAGTGACAGATAATCGCCTTAAACACGCATTATCCTGACCAGGGATTTTAAAAAGACGTTTCCACGTGCGTAATCCCTCAGGAGGCAATTTTAAATACGCAAAACGCACAGCAGGCGAAGCAAAATTTTTCACTGCATTTGAACCACGGCTCCGGTCGTACGTAACCTGCGCTGAAAAGTTTTGCCGCGGACAGTAACTTGAGGCGGGCTAACATGGAAAAGGAGGTATAAGATGAAGTACTGTTCTAATTTTCCATCCCATCGATTCAAAAGAAATAAAACAAAGATTTAACAGGGTGGATTAGAAAATTCAACTTTGTTCATAATTTTTTGGACCCCGAATACGTTTGAAGCCGCTTGAACCGGTTCAAAACAAGAACAGAATATAGCTCCGGAGCCGAACCCCGAAGGCGTGACCTAAAACTGGATTTATGTCCCATCGTCATATATAGAGCCCCTGGGTCCTGTGTGCGTAAAAAAATCAGTTTTCAGGAATTCGGCCCTATATCAGTATACGTTCTATTTAAAGAACAGTAGTATCAAAAACATTTCCCTACTACCTCATGTGTACTGTGCAATTAAGATGATTAAAGGTGCCCCGTTTAACCATCTAACGACCGTATTATGAAGGAAAGAAAGAAATAAACTAAATCGTAATTGATTCATTATGGCTGGCAATGTATCCACATTAACAAGCAAAGTTCAAAAATATTGAAGCGCTTCTGAAATAGAGTCGGTATGTTGTGAATTCGGAACAGGGTTAATTGGAGAGACATGAGAGAGGCCTTCGCCCTGTTGTAGGCGTAGTCAGGCTGGTGGTGATGATGATGATGTTGCAGAATCCGCAACATTGCACATATGGGGCGCAAGTTATGAGTATGATGTAATTCAAAAAGCTGAATTCATATTGGAAACCATACAGTATTTTTTCACGCCGAGAGAGTGGATCAGATTGCGTAGTCTGAAATGAATGCATCATTCAATTTCAGTGCACCCACGTTTTCTCCGTTGCTTCGCAGTGTGACGTTTTCAGAACTGTCTGCTCTCGTCCACTTCGCCCTTGCGTTGCCACTATTGCGAGAGGAAACTATGAACCAGTAATTTGCTTTTGCCACTGTCTACCCCATCATCACTGCTACTGCTGAAGATCCTTAACGACTCATGCCTATCCAAAACGCGGATCCAGTCCTGATAGTTCTCGTCTCTGTTATTTGTGCACCAACTTCGGACTGAAGAGCGAGACAACAAGAGTCCTCGCAGCACAAAATCAAACAAAAGGAGGCAGGCGGAAGCCTCAGCTGTTTGTCCAAGGTTTCGACGAACAGGTCTTCGTCTAAGAGATTTATGTAATCCCTTTATCTGCGGTAGAAAGGCCAAAGTAGGATGAGAAGAACGGGAGGGTGCGGTTGGGAAGAGCCCTTCCGAAATTAATAAGCCACTTCAGAGGACGTTCATTGGCCAGTGGATTGTTCATTGATACCAGCTCCCTTTCCTTGTTTAAGTTGTTGCGTCTTGCAGGAGTTGCTACCATATTTTGTGACGAAACACTCGTGTCTGAGCAAATGGACTGTTAATAGCTTGCGGCACGCATTGTACGTCAGGAGAAAGGCGGAGATAACTGCGGAGATTTAGTTACCTTCGACCAATACAAAGCAATGCAAATGTCCGTTGTCGCGAGTTTGCGACATGCCTGGAATCAACGATTCATTCACTAGAAAGAACTGTTTCAAGCATATGGTAATTAGAAAGGCAATCGTCAGGGGTCATTGAGAATACCCAATGTTCTCTGCAACAAATTTCTCATTCCTGCGGCAGCAGTTCTCACAAAACGGAACACGCAGACTCCATGAGCTTGGCTTGAAGCCTACCATTTGTGATCCATTTTTCTTTGCTCAGCTCCCTCAGAGTAGTGGCATGCATTTGACATGAAACGCATGACATGAAAGTTTGTCTCCAAGGTCTATATGTAAAAGTGCACACGCCGCTTAATCGGTAAGTCGTGGATTCGCAAAGGCTGGCTTATATTTTAGTATACAGTTACGGCACCCTTACCATGAATTACAATCCGCATTATGACCAAAATGCACAGCAAAAAGTCGCAGAAAACGGAGGACTGTGGCAGAGCAGTTCGCTGGGTTCTATGAAAATGGTGCGTGCTACAGCACTTGCACGACGAAGACACGGTTCCTACTCGTAGAACCTCACCGCACTTGTCTCGTCAAAGAGCTGTAACAAATCAGTGCTCCACTCGACTTCTTTTTGCTGCAATAACACTGACATTGAGCGGAAAATTGAGGAGCGCTTAATTCAAGGTCACGACGAGTGATCAGCGCTACCTGGTTTCCGAAATGTCTGATGCAATTATGACCTAATGCGTAACCAGTTTGATGATGGTTGTTGCTAGTTCATGGAATGGTTGTCTTCGCTTTCTGGTCTATGATGTGCGTGGAAATGTTCGCACTAAACCATCGAGTGAAGCTGAGCTTTATGCTAGTGCCATAAGAAACGCTGGCTTTGATGGGGTTTCTTGCTAAAACGAAATTCTTAGGCGCGTCTCAGAACGAGGATGATTGGCGTAGACTGGGCGTGGCCACGTCTTACTCACAACGCAAATAATGCGCAACCTCCACTCGCTGTTTTATGCGCTTATTTTTCTAGCCCCGTGGAACAACTACTGTGCGCAAGCGCGAGCACACCTTCTGAACACGCGTCGAGCGAATGGATGTGCTCAGCACATTTCATGCCACCAAGTAGGATGCATCGATGCAGCGTTTCTTTGACGGGGTGGCGACGCCCATTATTCAATCAGGAGACGCCATATTGAATCACAAGGATTATCCGCCCACAACATTGGACAGAAAGCTTCTAAAATTTAGTGTGGTTCAAGACTTCGATGTCTGGAAGCAGTATTCAACGCTCTCGAGTGTTGAAGAGGAGAAAATGCTGATTTCTGCAACGATATTTGATGTGGCCAAGTGAGCCCGGGATCAAAATGGTGGAATGTTCCCACTCCACCGTAGGAATTGCATAGAGGCACCCTACCACCAGATCAGAAAGAGCAACGCGTCGAGGTCTCGCATCTGAGCACGCAACTGCTACCCTCGCGTCGCCGCACATCAGCGCTCCGACAGCCGCCACGTGTGGACTACTGCTTAGTGCTCCTCCTCACTGCTCCTCCTCACCTGCTCCTGACTTACAGACGCGACATTGATGGCTCCCACTACTACGAGAAACCAGGGAAACTACGGCTGCCACGTCGTACCCAGGAATTCTACCCGGCTATCGCTACGTCTGATCTGCGCACCGCACTTGCTCAGTGTTGGTAGATGCCCTGAGATGAAAAACCACTAATTTCGTGATATTATTATTTCTTTCTTTGTTTATGCTTGAAAACGGCGTTGTTTTATCTCTTTTCCCAATCGTGTGTGCAGATGCCGCGAGCAAGCCACGAGCAAAAGACGAGACACCCACCAATATGATTAAGTTGTGTTTGTACCCCTGATTGGTTTAGGAGGTCCCTAGAATCAACAGCGTGGCAAATAACCAATGAGACGGAGCTTATTTTGGGTGTACTAAAGTCAAGTAGGTGGTTATTCGACATATTTTGTTGCAAAGGAGAGTGTATGCGTGCAAGAGCAGTTTCCGCCCCGCATGTGCCCAACTAGTATGGTGTGCATTTTTTATTTCGAATCTTCCCATGTAGTGACCGATAAATGTTAGAAATTACTAACGTGTGCCACGCGTTTGTCGCTTTAGTCACAATCGAAAAGTATAATTTATTTTTCACGTGAAGTGTTTTAGCGCGACCTAATATTCATTTTCAATTTTAACCAGTGTTTAAGGCAGCATTTTTCCAGAACTCCTTTTTCCGCTCCTCAAACTACCATACGCGGCTCAAGAACGGCCCCGACCTACCATGAAACATTGCAGCCATTCTTAGCATGTTATAGCAGTCCAGCTTCATTACCCTGTTCTCAGCCATTCACTCACGTTTTTATCCCTGCTAGCCAACGCATAAAAGAAAAGAGGTAGCCAAGCTCATCAGCCTGATAAGTGCTTTCAAATAACAAAAACGTTCAAAGGGTGCTTAAATTACGCTGAATGCTATTGAATGGCGTCGAAGTATCAATCCAGGAGAACAGTTGGTCCTTACTGCCCCGATGAGACCGGTCCTGAGTGTGGACAAGCGGCAGAAGTTTTTCGGTATGAATTTAATTTTCTGCCTTTTTTACTGCAACAGCATAAGGGCCTCGTGTCCCCCCACCCAGAGCCGCGGTGTCACACTTTTCCACCCTTAAGGACGACAGTTTTGCCTTTGCAGGTGGCTATTTCCACCTGCCGTGGTTAGTAAACGGAAGAGCCAGCTGCGACCCTGCCACCTGTCACAGTTGTCAGATGGCAAAGTGGAGAGAAAAAAATCCCCCTCTCCACTTGCATGGTTTGTGTGGTCGGGAATGGCAGCTCACAACGAGGTTCTTAGGCTATCGCACTGCTACAACTAATGGTAATTATAGGTGTCCTTCAAGTTTTGACGACGCCATTGTAAATACTGCTTGAGACTGCCTGCCTGTCGTCACGAACACATGAAAATATGGAAACCTAAAAAGTCACCTCGATGTGTATACGGCACCCCTGCTGTGCTTATACGTAAGAAGCTAAGCATTTCTTTTATAGAAATTCAAGAATATAATACTATAGTGATGCTTGCCTGGTTCGCGCAGCACCGTGCCTCCAGTGTGGGGCTCCGTTGTGTTAGGAGAGAGTAGATCTGGTGCCCAACGCATCTTGTGCGAACTCTCTTAGATGCAGCGCGAAAAAAGGTCAGCATCGTATGGGCTGGAATAGCGTTGAGGCTTTGTTGCTGGTTCTGCCTTGCGCAGCCCTTAAGGTTACGGCGTGCTTGAGCCACATCTCTGAGAGATTGAGAGAGACTGTTATTTAGAAAAATAAACGGGAATTGGCATTCGGGTCCCAAAACAGTGCGCCCTTAGACCGAACTGCACTAGGGTGGTATCTGGGTATTTTATAGCGGCCTCTTGTTTGCTAGAGCTGTCAGCTTCACCGCGGTATTTCTCTCCTCTTTTCGCAGGAGGACACGGCTCGCTGCTACCATCTTCTCGGTGCTGTCACTGCTGTCTTGTGCAGTCGCCGCATGGCAGATATACGGGACCAACATGACGCCGTTCATGGTTCTGGTGCAAGGCTCTTACAAGTGAGGTTCAAATGACTAGAAACTTCTAATAGACCACCCACATCAAGCAGAGACAGCAAAAACAATATTCTTGATACAGATTTTACATTATGCAGCCCTCAATAACCGAACACAGAGATCCCCTCGCTGGGGCTCTGCTGTCAAATAGCATTCTCAGCAGTTCTACATATGGAAACCAAACATATGCACGCAACAATTTGGATACTTCTCATGATTTCTGCGCAATGAGCTTCCGATTAACAAGTAAAATTCGCACGCTACACTGACTCTGTACTGCTGCAGCGAGTAGAGAGGGGCGCAGTAGATGCGGAAAGCGCAGAGAAAGAAATCAAGCTTACGTAGACTTCGAGGGTGCTCCACCCAATGTAGCCGGCTTACTGCACTTGTTCTTCGAGTATTCATTTGCGTGTTGCTTCACAGATGCCCTCCTTCGCTGTCAGCCATATTGCTGTTTTTGCGCCTGCACGAGATTATTCACTGTCGCATACGTGAGAAATGAGAGTTTAATGGAACGGCGGCGTTTATTTCTGGTTACGTTGGTGACGGAGTCGCAAAGCTGAAGTCGCTAGTTTTTCATACGAGTATTTCTCGGATTCCTTAGTTCCGGATTCCGGATTCCGGATTCCTTAGGTCCACTCAAAGAGAGGATGACCGAAAAACAGGACGAACTTTGGGGCCTGCTCTTCAGTGGGTCCTTGTCTCAGCACAGTACTTCCAGAAAAGCTGACAAAAAAGGCTGCTGGGAGTCGGCAATCTCTCAAAAGTCAAATAGTTTCGACAGTGCCAACATTGCAACTAATGCTTAGTGAATATTGAGAATGCGCATTGCGGTACTCAATCAGCGCGATCTAAACTTGCAGTGTCTATACACAAGACAGCCCACCGCTGTGAGATCTGCTAAGGGCCGCCCGCTCAAGCTATAGCAGTTTCATGACCGCAGGTAGTGTTGCCGAGTGTTATTCAGCTATTTTCATTCGACTGATCAAAGAAGGGAAGAAAAAGGAGGCGCTTGTGATGGAATATGTAAGAAGAAAGCCAGCAGTCCCCGATACCAAGTAGCATAGGGCGATGTTTTTTCTTCTGCTTTCAATTCAGTTATCTTTCAGCGATTAAATAATTACGCTGTTAATATCCCATTGAATAAGCACACAAAATATAAAAAAGACAAACATTCCCCTATGCTACATGGAGACTGCTGGTTTTCTTCACATATACTTTAGGCGATGTTAGTGTCCAGTGAGGGTCTGTGAAGGACATCCCCTAAAAACAATCGAGCAATTAGCAGCGGAAGTCGCTCTTCTGGACTCTACATTCACTCATGCTATGGCGAATAAAATGCTAAGGCAATAAAAACTTTTTTTTTTGGATCTAAGAAATTGCGTGAAGTTAGTGAAGTTGCGAGAGTGCAAGTGCAGGCCGTTAGCAGCGGGCAATTCTCTGTAGAGCGAACAAAATGCTGAATGTTTTTCAACAAAAAGAAAATAATACGCTGAGGGGCGGAAAAACTCATTTATTGTTCACGTATAAGAATTCATAAAATGCATAGAAGGCAAGCGTAGCACGATCCGGATGAGATTAGGAAGTTAGTGTGGATAAGGAGTCCTCGGCTGGCACAGGACCGGGTTAAATGGAGAGCTAAGGGAGAGGCATTTGCCCTGCAGTGGGCGTAGTAAGGCTGCTGCTGGTGAGGATTGTTATGGCAGGAATTTAAATTTTAATTAAAGCATTGACGAGCTTTCACGTGAGTGTGAAATATATGCGTCATAATACCGTGATCTTCCCAAAGTTTCAACTCTTTACAAAGCCGTCTGGTAACGAGCGGGAGAAAACGACGTAAGCTTTTACAATGAATGAATTTAACCTACTCGTGCTCTGAATTGAATGCTGTATTGTCTGGTCGTTCTTTAGCTGAAATTTTGTTCTCAGCTTTGAAAAAACGTGCGTAATGAATATTTGCATACATTTTGTGTTCTGTTTACTCACGCAGCCTATATAACTTAATAAAATAATTCTTAAAATATATAAAGAAAATAAACAGATATCTAGGTTCAATAGCCCTGAATATATTGCTTTTTCATTCATGTGACATTGTTCTTTACACTGCTTCTCTCAGCTAATTTCAAATGTCTTTTGTACTTCGCCCCGTGCCGTGTAGTGAACACAGCGGTTTTCCAGGTTCGCTTTCCGCAAATTCTGACTACATATTTTGCCTCTTTTTGCAATTGAATTGAACACCAACTTGAAGTCATCGCCGTGGTATTCGTCCTCTCTGTGGTCCTTGTGTTAAAAGCGGTGCAGTTTTTCTGTTTTTCGCCCCTTAAACTAATCAGGCACCACCTTTCAATCTATCTTTCGCCAAATTAATTAGGCTCTCGTGCGTTTTCTAACACACGGCTGCTGTTAAAGTGGACAGCCTTTTAATTTATTCTCAGCAAATTGACAACTATAGTACCATTGGGAACAATAGTGTTTTATTTCCTGACAGCACTGTTGTGGACACAATGAATCACTACTACATGCTTCCCTTCTACCATGGCGTCTGCTTCTTCGCTGGCTGTCTTACCTTCCTCTGGGTGGAGAAGTATGGCAAGGCCAACATTTCTAAGGTGAGTCCTGCTTCCTTCGCATGATATGGAAGCTTTCGTGCATAAGGGCGCTCACCTCGTTTTCATCTCATTTCCGTCTCACCTCGTTTCAGTCTTTGCGAAACTAAAAAGCCTATCAGAAGACTGCACACTTGACGGTGGCTTCTACAAAATTGTGTGCCCCTGACTACGCGTTACTAACTAACATAGCGGTGAAAACTGTTCAATTCATAAGCTGAATGTTCTACAAGTGGTATTCGAGGGCCTCCATGCCTTCTTGAGGAGCACAGAACAAGATGTATTCGGGGACTCTGGCACACTTGGGAAATTTTCTGGGCTCCAACCATACATTTCGCGTACTGGCGCAACACGAAGCTGCGGATGGTGTGGGCATACAGAGAAGTATAGCCATGCAGATTTTAGGATGGCATGGAAGCTGAAGTTGTGATAATCGCGTGTCACGCCCTGCAGTCGCGGTTGTGCCGTCGGGCATATGCATGAGCTATGCTGATGGTCGTTCCAGAGCCACACCGTTTTTATTGCAGGAATGCATTCAACGGCTACATTGGAGCCTCTGTCAGCAGATCATTTACTTTCTATTTCTGTCTGTTCGTCCATTACTGAGTGCTCCAACGCTACACGCGCGCCGTAAAATGCCCCTGTCTCTTAAACCATCCGCTTCTTCGAGCTGAAATTTGGCGCAGAGATGGCATACTGCAGTATTTCTGTTTCAGTACCACGTGTGGAGGGTGTGTTTGCCTGATTCTATCAGAATTAAATAGAAATCGACGACCAAAATCAAGCAGCTTCCTGACAGGTGATACCGGTGGCGCTATCTGGTGCCTATCCGAACAACGACTGTTTTACCATGAAGCTGTGGTGACACGTGTGGGGCGGAAGAGCGGATAATTTCAAGATGCTCGGTTGACTTTTTTTGCTCAAATCATTCATATGGACCACCTATTTTGATTCGCCTCTAAACATTTCACTGGCTATGTTCCTATGACCTGGCACAAAGGCATAGACATTGGTGGAACCACCGCAAGTGCCGGTGTCGATCGCCAAGAACGCACTCGCTTTCGGAAGTGACAGGCGAGATCTTTTACGGCAGAATACAAGCAAGAATTACGTTTCGTACTTTAGCTGTCACATGCCGTTACTTACCCGTCCTGGGCGAGAGCACAAAACACACGAATGAATAAAAGTAGATTCGCTCAAAAACAGTTTTCTCCTCATGGTAACGAAACACGAGTCAGCGCGCATGCATTCGAGCATTGCGGTAGTGTTGGCATAGCAAAACTTAAACCGCTACTTTTTCTTTCCAAACTTGCTTCTCTCCTTACTTTTCGCAGATAGTCCAGGCTTCACTTTGGTGCATCTGCTTGTTCTGCGGCCTGTACTGCCTCTTCATGAAGCTGGAATGGTACAGCAAAAGCGAGCGGGCCACAGAGACGAAGCGGCTCTTCCACGCATTCACCGACCGCATCTTGTGGTCGATCTGCATAGCCTGCGTCGCCTTCACTTGTTCCACAGGCCGAGGAGGTGAGCGCAGCCCACTCTCCTCTCCTAAGAAACACCTAGGAATCACGCAGACTAGATGCAGGGGCTTCTGTTCACTCTTGTCTCGCGCATATTCTCTCGTACCAGCATTCACAACTCAAGGTTTATTCAAGCTTTCTGCTCAAAAGAAAAGCTCAAAAGCAAATTTTTAAAGAAAATGTTCAAACGCAAAACGGAAAGCTCCTACTTTTTGGGGCTGGGCAAGAGGTTCCCTTTGTGGACTTGCATAGTGAACAGACTTGTTTACTTAAAATTTGGCCTAACATAATGACTTTCAAACTCGTTTTTAGAGGATCCTATAAAGTGGTTTTCTGGCACCAAGCGTTTCCTGACATCCAGAGAAATTACTGCTACATAGATCAAAATACAGTTCAATTCTCACAAAAGAATTCGCGCTCCAGAAATCCGTTCAAGTCTACGGTTTCTATCCGGATGCCATTGAGGGGTAAGCACTGTGTTCGACAGCGGGGTATTTGAAGACAAGTGTTAGGAGAAGTTCCAAAAGCTTCTTCGCGATTTTCTTTATTTGTTGCTTTCTTCCTTGATTTGTAACAAACGCAGGAATTGTCAACCGATTTCTATCTTGGAAAGGATTTGTACCCCTGAGCCATCTGTCCTTCGGAGTGTACCTCGTCCATTACCCAGTCTTCCTACTCACGCACCACGTCGCCAGAGAACGAATCTTCTACTCACACTTTACTCTGGTGAGCTCCAATTCTATAGAACCTAGAGCACCAATAGTTTTGTCTGGTCACACATTCGTGGCACGAACGAAAAGTTCAGCAATCAATCAGTGGATCGTCTCTCGCTGATAACGTGAGAACATGTCCAACATTCTGGGACAAACATTTTTAACATTGGGAAATTGTACGATAATGTTATGGAAATACTGAAGGTTCATTCTTCTGATATGTAGCAAAATCTTTCTTTTAAAGTGTTTTCATCGATCGCATCGAACAGCTAAGGCTGCCATTCAAAACCAATGGGGAACGCTTTCGATGAAACCAAAAATTTTAATAGAAAAAAAATTCAAGACTACCATCGGGTGTTCTGCGGATATATTGATTGTTATACTGAAATTTTCCATTATATGAAAAAGTTGCGTTTATAAACGGTTTCTCGCTCAAAAATGCTTTTGTCAAGGATTGTTGGGTATGAGAATTTCACCTATGGCTACAAGAGTGTGTGGTCTTTAGAGCATAACACGCAGCAACTTTATTTGATAATTTAACCTTCTGCTGCGTTATGGGCATGATTGATTAGCGGCGAATTAAATTACCTCTTGTGTGTGCGTTACACCTTACAGTACAGACTTATGAATGACATGTTTCCAGCATAAACATCTTGCTTGTGGTATTTGAATGTTTATTTCAGCTTTTGGGGTGCAAAAACGGTGGGTCACGAAAAATAACGCTTTATGGTGACCGCTTGGCAGGCTTCATGATTCATGCTGTTTAATGTCCCAAAGCTTCACATGGGCTGTGAGGGTCTGTTGTGGAGGGTCCCAGATTAATGTTGACCATCTGAGGCTTATAACGTACGCTGCCATCAGACAGCGAGCGGGCTTTCTTCAGGACGAAAACAGGAAAACAAGTTCTTGGGCATAACATTCGGCAAAAAGCAGGCATTTCTGCCTCACAAATCTCGGACCCTCAACATACTGAAGGTACTTTCACATAAACGCTGGGGTTCCGATACAAATTTCGGAGATTTATCGCTCCTTATAGTGCGCTCCTATTTAGACTATGGGTGCTTAATCTGTGGCTCAGCAAGACCGTCATATTCAGACGACTGGAGCCAGTTCACAACTTATGCCTTCGTCTTTCATCCGGTGCACATACAACAACTCCCATAAATATTCTACGTAGTGTACAGGTGCGTCTTCGAAGCGCAGGTCGGAGGCCGTTGATCAAAGACGCGTCACGGCAGGCACACACCCAGAGTCACTCCGGAATCAGCACAGCACTTCGTTCACCTCTTCGTCGCACCGCGTGAACGGATGCCGGTCGTTCCCATTACAGTTACCTCCCCGGCGAAAAGGAGCCATCCTGGCGACTTACGGGGACGACAGAGTTGGCGGAGTTGTTCGGAAAGCATATCAGGGACTCCGAACGACGAGAAATCGTAGGCACAGACGAGGGCAGAGGCGGAATCGCAAGGGAGTGGTGAACGGGAAAGTGCGTCGGCGTCGGAGTGCTTGCGTCCAGAGCGATAAATAACGTGAATATCAAATTCCTGGAGACGTAAAGCCCAGCGGGCAAGTCGGCCAGAGGGATCTTTGAGCGAGGACAGCCAGCAGAGAGCATGATGGTCGGTGACGACATAGAACGGCCGGCCGTAGACGTAAGGGCGGAACTTGGCAATCGCCCAAATGATGGCGAGACATTCTTTTTCTGTGACAGAATAGTTGGATTCCGCCTTCTTGAGGGCGCGGCTGGCGTAAGCCACAACATATTCCGGATGGCCAGACTTCCTTTGGGCAAGAACTGCGCCCAACCCCACACCGCTCGCGTCAGTGTGAATCTCGGTCGGACAGTCGGGATCAAAATGGCGGAGTATTGGGAGGGAGACCAGGAGGCGACGTAAAGTGGTGAATGCTTCATCGCAAGCGGGGGACCAAGACGATAGATTCGGGCTGCCGGCAAGAAGCTGTGTTAAAGGTGCAATGATACAGGCGAAATTCCGGATGAAGCGGCGGAAGTAGGAACACAAGCCTACAAAACTGCGAAGTTCTTTTAAGGTGGTCGGTTTGGGAAAGTCACCGACGGCGCGGAGTTTGGCAGGGTCAGGAAGGACGCCATCTTTGGAGATGACATGGCCTAATATCGTCAGTTTCGTGGCACCGAAGTAACATTTCTTCAGGTTTAGCTGTAGCCCGGCAGCAGTAAGGCACGTGAGAACGCGCTGGAGGCGTAGTAAATGAGAAGAAAAATCTTTGGAAAAAACGACTGTCATCCAAATAGCACAGACACGTTTCCCATTTGAGCCCGCTGAGAATATTATCCATCATTCTCTCGAACGTGGCCGGAGCATTGCATAGGCCGAATGGCATAACATTGAATTCATACAGGCCGTCTGGGGTGACGAAAGCGGTTTTATGTCGGTCAGCGGCAGCCATGGGTACTTGCCAGTAGCCAGAGCGTAAGTCTAAGGACGAAAAATACTCCGCTCCCTGCAAGCAATCTAGTGCGTCGTCGATTCGGGGTAGAGGATAAACATCCTTGCGAGTAATCTGGTTGAGACGACGGTAGTCCACGCAGAACCGAATGGAGCCATCTTTTTTCGTCACCAGGACAACAGGAGAGGTCCAAGGGCTGTGAGAGGGCTGTATTATGCCGCGCTGTAGCATATCGTCGACATTGTCACAGATGACGCGGCGCTCTGTGGGCGAGACGCGGTATGGTCGCTGGCGCAAGGGGGCGTGCGTACCTGTGTCGATTTCGTGAGAGACGGCAAACGCACGGCCCAAAGATGGTTGGGAAAGGTCAAAAGACGTGCTGAAGCGCTGGAGAAGTGTCAGTAGCTGGTCACGTTGAGCGAGCGGAAGGTCGGCAGCGATGGCGCGTTGAAAGACGTCGACGGGAAGCGGATCGGGCGTGGTCGCACAAATGTCCAGGAGAGCAACCTCGGGACAGGCACGGTGATCGGAGAACTCGTGGGCAAGAGCAGGGTTCAGTTCTTCGACACGACCGAGGCATTCACCGCGATGGAGAGAGGACGGGCAAGCAAAAGGGTTGGAGACATAAATGGCACAGTGACCATCGGAAATCGTGAGAACGGCGAAAGGAATCAGAAGGTGGTGTCGGCGGGTGGCAGCTGTGGTGGGTGTGAAGAGAACAGGGCTACTGAAGGCGGAGTCAGGTAGGAGCGGGACGAGGGCAGACGAGAAGGGAGGTATGGCGGTGTCGGCAGCTACGAGAAGTTTAGCGGTGGGCACTGGCAGGTCGCACACGGAAACGTTACACACCGAAGATAGCGCGAGTTCAGCACGAGCACAATCAATCACTGCACGGTGGGTTGAGAGGAAGTCCCATCCTAGGATGACATCGTGAGAGCACGCACTCAGCACAACAAATTCGATGATATATGCTACGTCGTTGACAGAAACTCGTACCGTGCAGGCTGCGATGGGGTGGATGCGCTGTGAGCTGGCCGTACGGAGCGAAAAGTCAGACAGAGGCGTCGTCACCTTGCGAATTTTGCGGCGAAGAGAGTCACTAATCACAGACACGGCAGCGCCCGTGTCAACGAGCGCGAGAACAGGGACACCTTCGACAATCGCATGAATCACGTTGGCGGGAGGAAACGGAGGACTTGGCGAGTTCGCAAAAGACGCAGTTCTTGCCTCCGGAACTGCGGCAGTTAGTTTTCCTCGCGGATGGGTTCCGGTCGCCGAAGCATTGGGGAAATTGAACGGCGGCGAGGGGAAGGCGAGCGGCGAGTAGAATACTGGGAGCGAGGCATAGACGAGCCAGAAGAGCCATTGGTCAAGGGCGGCTCGGGATCGTATCCGTACGGATGCACAGCCTCCCCAGAGCGAGGCAGGCGCTGACGGCAGAGACGTGCGACGCGCCCTGGAAGCCCACAAGCGTAGCAGATGGGCCGATTATCGGCGGTGCGCCAAGGGTTCGTTGGGTGTCGTCGTGTGCGAGGAAACGAGGCCGGGGAAGTGGCATGGACTGGGGTGGAGCATAATAGGCAGGGCTGCGGCGATACGTGGGGGAGGCAAGCGAGCCCGGTGTCCGGGTGACGGCTTCAGCATAGGTGAGTGGTGCTGCGACAGGAGGAAGCGGGGGGCTGGATGGCAGGACTGCAGCGACCTGCTCCTGAACAACACGGCGGATAGTCGGCGCAAGGGAGGGCGCGAGGTCGGCAGTAGGGCACGCAGGGTCTGGAACGTGATGGAGAAGAGAAAGCTGGCGGGCGACTTCCTCGCGTATAAAATCTTTTACGCGCTCCATGATTAGGGATTGGTCCGAAAACGAGGAACCAAGAGACAAGCCAGCAAGTCTCTCGGTAGGCGCACCAGACTGCCGCGTAGAAGCGCGTTGCTTGCGCAACTCGTCATAGCTCTGGCACAGCTCGATGACGGCACTGACGGAGGTGGGATTCTTCTCCAGGAGCATTTGGAAAGCGTCATCGGCTATCCCTTTGAGAATGTTGTTAACTTTGTCAGTCTCTGGCATCGAAGGGTTCACGCGCTTACATAAATCGACGACGTCTTCAATGTAGCTGGTGAATGTTTCAGCCGGTAGCTGGGCTCGAGCACGGAGACGTTGCTCGGCGCGAAGTTTCCGCACGGCGGGGCGGCCGAAAACGTCCGCGAAGCTTGCCTTGAATGAAGACCAGGTGGGAAGGTCGGCTTCATGGTTACGAAACCATAAGTTTGCACCGTCTGTTAGGTAGAAAAGGACGTTGCTCAACTTCACGGCGTCGTCCCACCGGTTGTAAGTGCTGACGCGCTCGTAGGAGGCCAGCCAATCGTCGACGTCCTGGTCGTCCGTACCGCTAAATGGGGAAGGGTCGCGCTGGCGTTGGACTCCGGAACAGAGGACGGTGGGAGGGATGGCCGGCGATGACTGCGTCGAAGTGTTTGGCATTGTTGGCGGTGCAAGTTGCGTTCCGCTCCGAAGTTCCAGGTTGAGCACCGGGACGGGGATCGAAGCACCTCCACCAAGTGTACAGGTGCGTCTTCGAAGCGCAGGTCGGAGGCCGTTGATCAAAGACGCGTCACGGCAGGCACACGCCCAGGGTCGGTTGGTTGGTTGGAGTCACTCCGGAACCAGCACAGCACTTCGTTCACCTCTTCGTCGCACCGCGTGAACGGATGCCGGTCGTTCCCATTACAGTAGAAACAAATGAGCGATCCCTAGCAGACAAGAACAATTCTCATGAGCGCATACGTACTGAAAATAAGGTCTCTACTGAACCACGTTTTTTATCCGATCGTTACACACTGCATCACCAGAACAGTATTCAACAATAAGCCCCAATCGATCAGCCATCGGCTTCTCCACTTTGAGGATAGTTGCCAAAACTTGGGAATACTGGACACCTTTCCTTGTGTGACCGCAAGGCACGAACCGCTCCCTCTGTGGTACAGCCTGCCCACTGTATGAGACTTCACGTTAACACACTTTAGAAAAAAGACATACCGCAGGAACATAGAATGCAGGAATACTATGGCGCTACAAAAAAAAATACGTGAACTACACAAAATTTTACCCTGAAGCACAAGAACAGCAGAATATGTCAGAAGCGTGGTAGTACAAGGAAATTGGCAAAAATAGTAAGGCTGCCAAACTTAACATCCAGTTTTACTGTCGAATTTTATGTAGTCTCTGTAGCTGTAGGTAGATTAATAAACAACAGTATTGAAAACAGCGTAATCCGCGCGGATTCACTTAGCCTGCTCACGGCGTTGCATTCCAGAAATTCACTCGAACCCTCAGTAGGCAATAAAATACAAAATATATAAAAAGTCCCAACACAAGGACATTAGATAAAATTGCGCTGGGTGCCGAACCATGTTGGAATAGATGGGAATAAAAGAGCCGACTTAGTTGCTGCACAAATTCTCAGTTTTGAAAACAAGAACGTCGACGTGCCTCTTAGAGTCTGCATGGAATTAATATAAAGTAATTTGATTGCAAAGTGCGGGAAACCTGGCAAAGAAAAGTAAATTACAAACTGCACTTCGTATAGCCCGTACTGGGTGAATGGAAAATCTGTAGGAACCAGGAACGTTTCATAGAAGTAATTTTATGCCGTCTATGTATTGGACATATGCATCATACACACAACTTCCTACTAACAAAAGAAGGCAAACCTCTTTGCGAAAAATGCGCAGATAAACTTGCAGTAAACCACGTATTAGTGTCATGTACAAAGCATGAATCAGTGAGGATGAGGAAAAAATATTTTGCTCAATTTTACAACGAACACATTCCATTTCATCTTGCGTTGATTTTACGTGAAAATGCACTTGCTGAAATGTTGTGTTTTTAGCTTTTTAAGGGAAGCCAGTGTCCTTGAAAAGTCCTGAATTCTGACTCTGTGCACTGCTACATATGGTGATACACCTCAGAGACCTTCTCGTTCCCGAGATGAAGACTGGGGCTTTTATTTGATTGGTTGGGAACGTCGATATCCTTTTCCTGGCAAGGATAGTCGCTGAGGGTACCTGACCTTCTTTAAACCTTTTACTAACTGTCATTTCTAAAGTTTGATTTCCTCTGTCATTACTAAGTAGTACGAACTAATGTTCTAGGTCCCCCTCTACACCACTGATTTATTTATTTATTTATTTCATAAATACTGCCGACTGCCCTTTGGCGGTCAAGGCAGGAGTGCACAAAGCAAAAAAAGAAAAAAATTACAAAGTAGTAACAACCAAATAACAGCAACAAAGGGCGATTACAGTATGAGAACAAAATTCAATAAGACCAACGGGAAGCAAAAAAGTACAGGCAAATCATCCGACGTCAAACAGACTAAGTGAACAGAATAAAAACAAGGAAATTGAAATACACTGTGTACTAGACGCGCTACTGCGATACATGAGCCGAAACAGCAGACAAAAAAGATTCTGAAGATACCAGGTTGGTGATATCGCTTGGCAGTCGGTTCCTTTCGGAAATGGTGCGTGGAAAGAAGGAACAAGAATATGCTTTTGTTCGGCATCGTGGCATCAAGATAGTCCGTTCGTGTTTGTTACGGGTGGGGCGTGTTGTGTTGTATTGCATGTAACTCTGAATATTCAGTTTTGTTTTATTATGTATGATATTGAACAACATTTTTAGTCGGTGCTGCTTTCGACGGGATTCAAGCGTGGGAAGCCCAGATCTGTTGAGCAAATCAGATACCGAGACCTGCCGACCATAAGCGTGGCAAATAAACCGGAGTGCTTTCCTCTGGACGCCTTCAAGAATTTTTATATCCGTTTTTGTGTGCGGATCCCATACAGCGTCGGCGTATTCGAGCACTGGACGCACAAGTGATGTGTATGCTGTCAGTTTAGTTTTGCTCGTGCAATGCTTTAGGCGGTGCTTTAAAAACCGAAGTTTTTTGGACGCTGCTGAGACAATGGACTGGATGTGTACGCTCCAGTTCAGGTTGGATGTCATGGTTATCCCAAGATATTTCACCTGAGTCACTGAGTTGATCGGAAGGCCATTGATTTTGTATGTGCATTGCAGCGGTTGTTTCTTTCGTGTTGCTGTCATTTTTCCACATTTTGAACTGTTTATACCCATTTGCCAAGTACAACACCAGCTGGAAACTGGTGTTAAGAAGTCGGTTAGGGGTGCCTGGTCTTCGATTGATGTGATACTATGGTATACAACACAGTCGTCGGCGAAGAACCGACAGCGTATGCGTGAGTTGATGGACAGGTCGTTCAAATAAATAAGGAAGAGAAGCGGCCCAAGGACTGAGCCCTGGGGAACTCCTGAAAGTACTGGCGCTTTTGTGGAATTAGATTCAGATATCTGAACAAACTGATGCCGCTTTGTAAGGTATGAATCTAACCATTGTACTACTTGCCGATTATTTAACCACCACCTTATTTTTAACAAAAGATTGCCATGCAATACCCGGTCAAACGCTTTTTCGAAGTCAATGAAAATTAAATCTACCTGTCCATTATTGTCTAGCGACATCATAATTTCATTTGTAATATGAATAAGCTGCGTCACTGTCGACAAGCCTTGCCGAAACCCATGCTGGCTTTCAATAAAAAAAACCGCTTCCCTCTAGGAATGAACTTATGTGCTTGAAAATAAAATGTTCTAATACCTTACTGGACGTACATAACAAAGAAATTGGCCTGTAATTCTTCACGCAAAGCTTGTCTCCTGATTTGTGAATGGGTACCACCTTTGCTGTTTTCCAATCGTTTGGAATTTCTCCTGTCCTGAGACTTTCAGTAAAAATAATGAAAAGGTATTTAGCGCACCACTCAGCATATCTGTACAGAAAAGCGTTAGGGATATCGTCTGGTCCAGAGGATTTTTTTGTGTTCAACTCCAATAGAGCCGAAACAATACCCTCCTCGTTAATAATTAGGTCTGGCAGATTGAAATGGCTAGTTCGAGATTCGGAGACTGAGTTGCTGTTACTCAGGAATACAGAAGAAAAGTGCTCATTGAAGGCAGTCGCTAAGCAGAGGGAGTCGGTAACAACTGTGTTGTTAAGGAGAAGTTTGTTAACCGGGTCTTTTTTCTGTGACAGATGCCTCCAGAACTTTTGGGGGTCAGTTTTTAGAAAATTGTGCATCTTGACATTAAAAAAGTGGTACCGTGAAGATTTTATTTTTGAACGCAGTTCAGCCCGAAGAGCCGGCAAAGCACCACCAACTTTATTGCTTGACCTTGATAAGCGCTTCACGCGACGTTTTAACTGTATGATCTCGCGTGTTATCCAGGGACACGCCATTTTCAGCTTCTTATGTTTAAGCGGCACGTACTTGTTGATACATTGATGAACCGTACTTTTGAATTCTAACCACAACTCGTTCACACTTGTACGCCCATCAGTGTATTTTTTCATGTTTTCATGTTTGTAATGATGTTTTCTGATGTTTTCATGTTTGTAAAATTCTGCAGAAAACAATCCTCCTATAGCTTTGACGCATGATACTCTAGATGCCTATGCGCCACTAAACCCAGCACAGCACGTTTTTCAAAATGTCGCCGCCATGGCCGGGGTTCACCCCCTTGTCCTTGGTGTCAGTGACCGAACCCATTAAGCAAACGCGGCGGGTGCAAAAACATCCGCCACGTAAATGCTGGAAGAGATCACAATTTGCTCGAAGCTTCAATTGGCTTCTATCCTGGCTGTAAATATACTACAAACATGACTCTGGAATCCCGCAATCAGATCTGTTGATATTCAATGCTTTGCTGAACCATGGGCATGTGTGCACGTGGGCTCGGCTCCCACTACGCCTAGCCGTACGTGTCTTCTGGCTGTGTTCGGTAAAAAGGGATCCTACTAATTGAGCTCAGGCACTTTGGAACTTCGAACCTGCTCGGTGGAGGCAGGTTAGGCTCGCCTTCTCACAGACGGCTCCTACGGGAGAAAGCCTAAACTCTCATTTCTTATCCACCACACAATTTTTCCTGTATTCTTGCTCTTACGGTGCATTGCCTGCTAGCCTTTCGGATTTTCCATACTTCCTTCTCTCACGCGCACAGCAATAAGTAGCCCTCAAAAACTGAGTGAGATGAGTGAGTGTGTTATTTGATGGAACTCAAATAAGCTTTGGAGTGATAATTGACCCCTGTGAATGAGTCCGAAGCCAATTGAGTGCATTGTCAAGGTTCAACTGTACTAAAATGGCTCACCAAATGAGCAGCAAAATGCACGCTCCTTCAGTACAGTTTCAGTTGGCCAGAATGGCGCTCTCCGTGGCCACCACCTCTGTTAATTAACCCTCCATCCTCAATGAAAGCGGTTGCGGAGCAAATGACTGAGGCAGAAGGTAACGGATAGCTCTATAGCCCTTTCCATTGAGGGCTCACTAAGCGTGGTCGTATGGCTCGCTGGGATGTTGTGTGCCCTTGACGAGAGCAAGGTGAAGTGGCAGCGGAACCCGTTTGCAGCAGCCCGGAAAGGAGTCGTATCGACCTCTTCGCCCGATGGAGATGTCTGTAACACAGCAGAAGATGCTAACAAATTCTCAATCCAGACCGGCTGTCACTGGAAACTGAATCGAGGGCCGTTTAAAGCAAGAACCTTACCCACTGAGTCTAGTATAGGTGCACCATTTCATAGGGCTGCCAGGTGTTGAATAGACTATCCCGGGGATTGAAGGGGCACTGAGCTAAACTATGAAAAATTCAAGAAAACGCCGAAAATTAGCTTTCATTATGCAATTCTACCGAGATGTAGTGGTTACTCTGTATATCTACTGTGTAGTGTGTGAGCGAGTGCCCTGTATCCTTTATAACGCGAGCTGGAGAAGGTGACGTCGAAACACGCTAACGATTTTTTTCTAATGAACCATTTCCTTTCCTTTAATCCTATCATTAGACATTTGGCATTGATATCGAATCCCAATGACGTAGGCCGTGGGAGAAGACGTGCAGTGGCCGCGGTAGAATCAAGCCATTGGTGCCACTTACTTGCATAAACACCTCCCGTACCTATGTCGCACTGGAGGACCGATGGCGACGGATCGTGAGGACGACGACGCGTGCGACACGCTTGTCGAGGCCGCCGCGATGGCCCAGTGGTTATGGTGCTCGGCTGCTGACCCGAAAGACGCGGGTTCGATCCCGGCCGCGGCGGCTAGAATTTCTTTGGAGGAGAAATTCTAGAGGCCCGTGTACTGTGCGATGTCAGTGCACGTTAAAGAACCCCAGGTGGTCAAAATTTCCGGAGCCCTCCACTACGGCGTCTCTCATAGCCTTAGTCGCTTTGGGACGTTAAACCCCATAAACCAAACCAAACCACGCTTGTCGAGCTTTATCGGTTCTAATGCAGCCTCGACGAAGAAACTGGCCGTGGTTGTGAGGCTAATTGGCGCAGCGCGGTCTCTACTAGATGTGGCGGCAGCAGGGTGGCTAATGGTGTCGCGAGTAGACTGGCAATATCCGTGATTGGCAGTTTGTTTCGCCGCCTCCTCTTGCTTTCGTCATGACTTCGTCACAGCCAAATGAAACGCAAAATGAAATGAATTGCTTTCAAATACGGCCTCATATGTAATTAGCAAACACTAGAAGTCAGTTCCGTTAGCAGTTTCAATAAGTTACTTCGAGTAGGTGAGAAATTGTTATTTTTTCAGATGTCGAAATACCCACCGCGTAAATCGCAGCACTAGTGGCGCAAAGAAAATAGGAATTCCCTTGGGAACAACAGAGGAAAAAATGAAAGTCTCAAGAACAACTCAGAGAGTAACTGCGGACTGGGAGGATTATATCACTGCAGGCTTATTGAAGGATGGCCTAGATACGAAGTTAGAAAAGCCTCTCTCGTCGTATCCACAATTCACCGACACCTGAAGAGGTCTGAAAACATAGTGAATGCAAACATAATTATTCGTGTAGATGGTGATGGCGTAGAGGTAAAGTATCCCCCTCGTGTGCAGTAGGAATCAAAGTGCCGCGCAATCCTCCACCACAGAAAAAAAAAAATTGGACTGTCGATTGAACATTTTAAGGAACGAAACAGCGCAACTAAAACGAAGGACCAAGAAAAAGAGAGACACGAACACGCGCTGTGTTCGTGTCTCTCTTTTTCTTGGTCCTTCGTTTTAGTTGCGCTGTTTCGTTCCTTAAAGATGCAATACCAACTCGCCCACTATGCTATGTTGCTACGATTGAACACCTAGGGCCTGGGATGCGACCTCATCCCGGCGACCGGAACCGCAACTCACCCTCTCACCAGAGCAGGATTTCGGCAGCCCGTGTAGTTCTTGGCCACCACTTCCTATACTAATACACTGCCGCAGCTGGCACAGGACTGGGTTAATCTAAGGGACATGGGAGAAGCCATTCACCTGGAGTGGACTTCATTAGGCTGAAAATAATGCTGAACTTATCGCCTGCGAGTTAAAAGGGCATTTACTAAGGTAGACCCTAGAAGAACCTGAACAACATTCGACTTCAATCAACCGAGGGAAACGGCTGGCTTTTGTAACAACCTTAGGCGGTTGACGACAGAAGATATTCATACAATCAACATGTGCATAATAAAGTGTGCAGAACGTAATGACACTTCATATTTAGCCTTCAGACCTTGCTCAAGGCTTACTATATTCAAAACATCAGCATTGTGGAAAAGTACATGTAGATTGTTTGAAAATAACTACAGCATGTGCCCTGCAACCACAGTATTTCGGAGAAATGATAAAATATTAGAACCAGGGCCATGCAAAGTGACGCAATATCTTATTTGCTGTTAAGTGAATGTTTACAAGGGGAAATGAGAGGGCTCGAATGGGCCGATATAGGAGTAAAATATAGCGGAGGAACGCTTTAGCAGCCACAGATCTGTTGCCCTACCAACGGCCTCAGGGGAGGCGCTGCAGTGCATGAGTCACGATGTAAAGGCACTGTGTGCCACAGCGGGCCTAAACTAAGATGAAGAATAGGGATTTTTTGCAATCTAGACAGTTTATGATCGGTAATAAAGCATTCGATACTGTGAGGGAATGCATTTAGGGCGACTTCTGACTACACATTAAGGTCAAGAGTCCACCACGTCCACCAATTTCGGACAAAAATTTGGAAAATTGGGAAATTCTAAGATACTTTTACGGAAATATTGAAGGCAATAACCCATTCAGATATGTCGCAAAATCTCTTTTTAAAATGTTTCCATTGATCGCATTGAAAAGTCAAGACTCCCATGTCGATGTCGATGCAGGCATAGTCACACTCCCTTAATGTCATTTAAATGAATCTGCAGTGGGAGAATCAAAAAGCGATAGATTGATGGCTCAAAAGCAGAGCGGTGATGTAAGGCTGCATGTGCGTAATCGAAAATTGTATTTAAATGAAATTGCGAATTGATAGATAAGGCCGTTAAGTTCCCAGGATTGCTTACAAAATATATTTAAAAAAGAGCCGAGCATGGTGGCAACTGCCACCACCGGTTGCCACCAACGCGTTTCAAAAGGGACGATCCTGTCTTCCGTCCATCTGTACATGGAGCGTCATTCCTTTCAGGTGTTCATGGAATCGCAGCTTAAAAGCAACAGCTCCGTAAAGACCCAACTGCAGCTGAGATTAGCAGTTGGAGGTCCCACAAATAGGTCCCACACCCCACCAATAAGTTGGTTCCACATGTACAGTCAGCGTAATCATTTTTTTTTTTGGAACAGTCTAGCAGTGTTCTCCATTTGATAGAATCTTACATTCGACAGCAGCAGAGATCGTGTAGCT
Organism: Amblyomma mixtum; assembly: GCF_055824585.1. NCBI lineage: Eukaryota > Metazoa > Arthropoda > Arachnida > Ixodida > Ixodidae > Amblyomma > Amblyomma mixtum. Next base: position 326,030,057 of record NC_143014.1, on the reverse strand, counting down.
AAAGTGGTTGTGCTCAGTCGGCCTATACATCTATACGCGCTTCTTCCGCGCAAGTGTCCTCACAAACTTGCCGGTGGCTGCGCAGTGACTGTTTGTATGGCAGTGCACTGCTCGGACGCTCCACGCAAAACTGATGCAGTCTTTTCAACTCCTCCAGTGTCCGATCGGCATTTGTGCAGAAAGTCGACATAGCTTCAGCGAGTATGAAAATGTATACATTTCCTGTTTATTTCGTTGAAAGTGTGTTAGAAAATTACATTATTACCAAAATTCCACTTGTACCGTTGAAACTTTTTTGTATGCCAGGAGTATTCGAAATATTCGCTTCGAGTTTATTCAATGAAAATTACTAATCGCTTCGAGTCCGCTTCCAACCAAAAAAGCCTCTATTCGCATAGGCACAAAAACAATGAGTTTAATATTATCAGTGATGCTGGTAATAATGTATTGTTCAGAGTGCGAGCCCTGTGGGGCTCGCACTCTGAACAAATCGTTCATGCGACTGTGAAAATCGTTCATGCGACTGGGTACTTAATTTTGGCCCTCAAGGAAACTCACTCTATCACGATCTCTTGTGCTGAAAGCAGTCATCGCGCTTCAGATTTCCTTACACGTCTCCACATTCCAAAACTGCATTGGCCACAAACCACAAGCAGGCAGAAATCATACCTTTCAGGATATTATTGATGAAATGATTTTGACTTCTGTCTTCGGAAAAGTAACGTGCACATTCTCAAATACTGCCGTGAACCTGAAGCCGGACATGAAGCTAGACTTACCTGAAAACGTCTGAAATTCTCTGTCAGAACAGTCGCTAGCACGAAAGGAATTCACCATAATATAGTACTAAGCGGGATTCGAACCACCGGCGGTGCAAACGCAACCGCTTCGTTTCCCGCTGCCTCCGATCACACGGACATCGCTGCAGTCTCCCACGCTGTGCATTCTGACTGTTAGCCACTCGTGCTGCGTGTTGCAAATCGCCATCTTTTCCATCGTTCATCCGCTCGCTATTCGCCGCGAATGTCTGCTAAAACCGCCGAAGGCGGGCGATTGTTGTGCCATGTCAAAGAGCGAAAGCAGCCACAGATGCCTAGCCGCTGCCGAACAAAAAGAAAATATGATTCAATGCTGTGGCACATAAAGCCGCAAAAGCAGCGAAGACGCCGACCACGCCATCGAGCTAAAAAAAGTTCCTCTATGCGCAGGGTCCCCAATTCCACGAATACAGCTACGCAGACCGTGTGCGGTATTTACTCGTAGCTTGAAGAGCGAAAGCGAGCACAGGCGGTAGCAGGTTAAGCGGCCAGATGACGCAAGCAATACCCGAGTGTGGATACCGCCATCTTCGAGCATTCCTAGAAAGCACTACACCTCTCTAGAAATGCATTCGATGTTTTCATCAGTTCTAGATGACGTGATTGATTATGAATATTTAAGCATATAATTAGCTTCATGCTAAAACTATTCATTATGAAATTCGTAGTAACACCATCCATTACCGTCGCTACATATTTTTCCAGTGCGCAAGGAAGGGCACATAGTACAGATATCATCCCCTCTCTTCCAGGAAACCATTCCTTCCTCAGGTACGGTCACCCTATACACGTAAATTTCCTAATCTTGTCAACCCATCTGACTCCCTGCAGCCCTCTGCTAGCCTTTGCTTATCATTATACTGCCATAGGGGTCATCGGCTTCCTGTTTTCTGCACAACATGTACCGCCGAAATGGTAATCTTTGTCTTCCTTTCGGCTACCATAATACTAGCTTATGTTTGGTCCTAAAATAACTCAGCTCTAGGATGGTTCTTTAACTCAGTAGGGCTGCGCCAATAGTATCTTTTCAAAACCGAAACGAATAAGAATAATCTAGCTGACAGATAATCAAATATAAATCGAATATTTTTGTGAATACTGACAGAAGCACCGAATATTAGTAAAATCAGTGGAGCCACGCAGCACAACGTCACTATGTTAACCTTATGACCACCGTGTCACACGCATATAAAATCACCATTTTCTACTGATGACAACAAACACCTACCGCCAGGTTTCAGTAGATAAGAACGTCGATACCTACGTATGAGCCATGGAGTCCGAGATCTGGCACCAACGCAAGGTATGCTAAACGCGCCAGAGCACTGCCCAGTCGCCCGACTTTGGAGGCCATGCTTGAGCGCTGTGAGTGCCGGCACATAAAATGGACCACGTCGCGGATCCGTACTCTTCATCCCGCGCAGGCCGACCTTGGCAGCATCCTGTGCGGCGTCGCGGTGGACCCTGCTTGTGAAACAGGCGTCGGAAAAAAAAAGAGACTACAGGGCGTAATATTAGAACAGCGTGCCAATTATTCCAAGCTATTTGAAAACTTAACAGCATATTGGATTCGTTTTTAATAATTTTTAACGTGTTCTATTTGATTCATTGGCGCAAATCGAATATTAGAATATTAGGTTCAGTAGCTCTGTAAGAAAATCGAATATGCTAATTATACATACTACACCCGCCACACATTGTTATTTGGAATGATTTTCATCTTTGGTCGTAATGGGCATCTAATTTTTGCTCGTGACTTGTGAGCTTTGCAAAGCTCCCCGGACCTGTTATCTTTCCTTGGAGCAGAGAAGTGGAAGCAAGACCTCTGCACTCCCCTCTTCTCACTGATAGCCTCCCTCACCCTGTGAATTTCACCCTCATTGACCATCGGTCGTTCTTTTCTTGCGCCGTACACTGATCAATTCGGTGCTAGCACAGGGAAAGGCCCCAGATCGCTTATTTTTCAACTGACGTTCTTCTGCGCAAATAGACTGGTTTTTATTTTAAACAGGGAAAAAAATGAACGTCGAAATTGGTGTTGTGGTTGTTTCACTCGTTTTTAAAGAACTATTTTGAAGCAACAGCTGTTAAGAAACAGCTCACCACGAAGTAAATTATTCGTAGTGGTCAGGACCCGCAATGCCGCTGGCTAATGCGTCTTATTTTGCCACACAGCCACTTAGAGAAACATGTTTCTTGGTTGAAGCGGCGTCAGAGAGTTTTTCGTCTGTGTCGGGCTACTTTGTGTTTCTCATACGGGGGTCATTTTTTTCTGCATGAGTGTGACCGTGCCACCTTCGCCAAACATCATTTTAAGAGAGTTGTTGCTATCCCGCCCAGGTTTCCCAGTGCTTCGCTGTCGTTGTGTGGAGCTACATCATCAGCTACCTTCTCTTCATTGCTTGCGACGGGCCCACAGGACATCTCGAGAAGCTAGTGTTCCTGAGAGACCGGCGGACGGGTGCTCCTGCTAGCGGGGTACTGGAGAACACTGGTAGTGACAGCAATGTCAACCATTTGCCCGCTGCCATCATCGACAACAGTGGGCTCAAGCAGTGCTTCAAAGAAGCCCCTCTGTCGAAGGGCAGCGGTAATAAGTGCAACGGGTGCTGATGGCAAGCCCGAGGTCTCGCACTAGCGGTTTCGCCATCTTCATGTTGCGGGCTGAGCGAAGCGGCCTCCACGAAGGGATCCAGAGTGGTAGTGCAACGCTGTCTGTGCGACGCTCTGCAATGTGAAGAAGTAGGGTGTTTTTATTCAGTTTTTTTTTTTCACTGTAGCTACTGCGAGTCGCAAATGCCGTGCGGCTACCCACGCTCAACGACAGCCATCGGAATTGGCGGAGGCAGCGAGGAAGCTCTACGGGGTTCCTTCGTGCCTTGTTGGGTTACTCCAGCCTCCGCACAGCGTAATATAGCGCGAGAGAGTGCTTGGTTCGACAATCCGTCTTCCATCACCGTGTGGCCACCTCTACTTTATCTCACAAGCACTGAAGGAGAAGCTGCCGCCACTGGCAGCAAATCAGGAGCCGAGTTCCCAAACGCTGTTCGCGCGTTTGCGCTGTGCGTGCTTGGACTGTCACGCTCTGGTGATTGCCGTACTGAACGCCGTGAGGCGGTTTTGAGGCGTTCTGGTGTGTGAGATGCTTGTGAGCTCTGTCTTGCTGGTGCCAGCTGTATATTTTGCTCCAGTGCAGATGAAGTGGGGAACTAGTTGCAAGCAGCTGGGACAACTGGTATGCGCGGGCGACATGAGCAACACTCGCGCACATTTCTCGTCCAGCGCACACAAGCGCAGATGACACTGCCAAGAAACTTCGCCATTTTTCTGCTGATGGAAGTCGCAGGTTACCGCCAAAGTGTTGTTTTTGGCAAGCAGAACAGCGTTCATTCTGACTCTTTCAAAGCATAGAACGATCGAGGAAAATTCAATGCGGAAAACAGATACTTCTCTGTCCTGAAAGGTGACGAGATTGCCAGGCGAGTACGGCAGCTGCTGGCATATGAAGGTTCTTGTAAAACTAGCACCTGTAAGAGCGTTTTGCGCTCACTTACATGAATATTGTGCGCTTGGCTCTGATATGCTGACAAATCTATACATCAAACGGAGCAATTAATCTCGCTGATTGCAGTGAAGGAGTTCTCGGAGAGGTTCTGCCCTCAAAAGCGTCGCGGGGATACATTTTGGTGGAAACAAACAAACGCCGCTTAAAAGCAGCAAGACATCAAACCTTCGCTGTGGATTACAGGTCCGTATGCCGCGAAAATCATACACTGCCTTCTACCTCGGCGCAGTACCTCAAGTCAAAGCAAAGCGTTTGATTTCATTCTCAGGACACTCTACATATTATTTTTAGTGGAATCAGTGTTTGCAGCGTTGCAGTTCTGAACTATGAAACTAAAAAAAAGCTCCACTCATCAACGCTGCGCGTAGCTACCGCTCATAGGATGCCGAAAAGTTAGCTCTATTCAGCCAGTATAGGCGAATGTGCCACTTATAACATATGTTTCTATGATGCGCTGTTTGTTTTGACCGGCGTTTCCGAATTGTATAATTATTTATTTTGCGTACGCCGCATGTGCTTTGTGTACAAAGTGTAAATAAACTTCTTTACCAACCAAGGCGAAGTAGTACCTTTGTCTTCTTTCCTTTATTCGGTCATATTTTTCTGCAAATAAAATCACAAGATAGGGTAAAAGGCACAGCGCTTGACCAGCTCGGACCTTCTCAGAATTATCTGCACAAGGACGGCCAGCAGGCATTTCCAACTCTGACATTTCCAACTCCGACAAAGAATACGAACGACAGCAATAAGGACGCACGCTCGGAAAACACAGAGGAATAGTTGTATTGAAAATAAATCAGTCGGAATTTGGTGCCTGTGGTATGTGCCTTATGGCCCAGGTTGCGTGTCGTGCTTCAAGTTGCGTAGACGGTGTCGGATCAGGAACAGGGCGGCCAGAGACCGACTTAAGAGAGCCGGAGAGTGCTGTACATTTTACATTGTTCTCAAAAAAGCATACTACCACACTTCGCACGACTGGCCTTATAGGACCTGTCGTCCAAAGCGCATAGCTGGGGAACGTAATATCAGGTAGACCTGCTCACAGCAAGAGAGGGTACCGGGGTCTTCTCGCAGCAGTTACGGCGGCAACTGCAATGAAGCCACCGTTACGCAGCGCGGCGAAAGATATTTCCTACTAAGTCAAGAAGGCCCGCTGTAGCCGGGTTATGACGAAGGTCTACTTGGAGCATCCGTTCTAGTACAGTGCCTATCGTTCTATGAAGGGCACCGCCTCAGAAGAGGTCGTCGCCTTTTTTCCGCATTGACAGGTGGGAAAAAGACGGCTTCCTCCCCCTGCCGCCACTGTTCACAGTACAGGAAAGATCAGGGTCACTGTTTTCCTCGGTGCCATCCCGTTGACGCAGTCTCGCTCTATGGTGGGCGCCCCGTCGAAGTGACTTGCAGGTCAGTTGGGGACGTACCCCTCCCTTCCCGAGACAAAGCGGAGACGCCGCCGCTGCTTGTCTTGAGCTGGCGCCAAGCCGTCGCGAGGATGACGGCTTTGTTGGCACTTCACGGGTTCCGCGTGCTCTGGCCCGCGTTGCTCGTAGAACGATCACTACAGTCTCGGTTCTTCGTCCCTCGTGTTCCTTTGCGCTACTCTCCTGTGTCACGGATTACCGACTTGCCCAAGTATCCACTCTCGGTGGTACTGAGGGCCGGACCATAAGGCACTAATAAATTACACGATAGGTAATCCATGAAATCAAGCCCTTAAAAGTCATCCTTTCAACGCCGGTTTTCATCGTTTCGTTTCGTTTATGGGGTTTAACAAGTGGGATTAAAAAAAACATCTGATTCAGTGCACATGGTTACAAGTTATTTATTCGGAAAATTTCTATTTACGCCATAAACACATTCTACAGTTGGCAAAAAGAACACCTCAAGCGTAAAGTCCTCCTTGAGGATGCGTCAACGTCGCAATATTTTTAGAGAACAGCATATGCATCGAAACGGCACATACTACAGTGACAGCGTGCGAAAGAGCTGAAAGGAGGCACTAAGCACGACATGCATCAGGTCGGAAAGGAGACATAATCCCGGAGGTTAAAAAATATGGAATAGAATGGTTTGAAAACCAATTCAGGAGGGCGGAAAATGTTTACATTTTTAGAAATTATCATATTGCCGCCAATCGTTGCAGTGTTTGTTTTTTTTTTCAGTCTTCAAAGCTGCCGGCACGCCGCTTTATCGCTTCGTTCTTTGTTTGTGAGGCAAGACGCGGCCAGATTTATCTCGATTGATCGCATGTAGGCGGAGCCGAGTCTACGTTGTTCCAGAAATTTCTAGTAACTTTCCAACCTTTATCTCGAAAGTTCGCTATCAGCTTTAAATTGAGCTCGGCCGAGAGCGGTGGGCATTCTGTTCGACGACCTCCGAGCATGCCTGTTGCTACGCCGCCGCCGCCATTCAGTTCTTTGCAGGCGCAAGTCAGCCCAAATACAATTTCGTTGGGAAGCCATTCTCGCGGTTTTCCTGCTCGCTGCACTGCAGTCACCACTACGTGACAATATTCTGATATATTCATAAAGGGGGGGAAGCATGTCACGACAGCAAAATTCCGCACAGGGCACAATGCAGGTTGTGCTATATTTCAATGCACGGGAATTGCGTCCCAATGGTGAGATGCTGGGGCTAATGTGAGTGGTGGAGCTGATGCTTTGCCTTCCTAATTTCAGCTAACTATGGGAGGAAGCCTGATAAGCTGAAATATAACGGAGAGCGCGGATGTTCATTAGATAAATTAGCCCTGTACCTCCACTTCACATATTTCGTTTTAGAGAACGTTTGCTCACAAGGTAGCAGCGCTAAAAATTGTCATGTACCCGCGGGCGAATTGCTTTAATTTGGCATCTATTCAGAGTCTAAAGGACGGAAGTAACACTCATTCAGAGCTGGTAATTTATATAATTTTAGTAGACTTTATTCTGAGCACTTGTTCTTCAAAATGTCGTTTCACTGGAGTTCAACTCTATTTGAAAGCGACCAGTCTGCGCATTCAAATCGAAGCTAAATGGATTTTAGAACATTTTTGATTACGTTTTATTTGCATCAAAGTCACAGAATTGCTCGCACAACTGCGTGGGCAGATCGCCGATAATTATTGACACAGATGTGCAAGGAAATGCCGTTTGCACCCATCTTTGATGAGCAGGCGAAATACTGCCAGTTTTAATTTTATACGTGCACCTCAAAAATGCTGAAGTTTTCCCCTGAAGCCTTTTGAGTCCATGTAAAGCTCAAGAATGACTTGTGCCTCTCCTTGCAGCTTCACGTTGAGCTTATTCCTGTGGTTCGTTAAGTCGATTCAAAAGTCCAATTCCCAGAGCCACTCGTGACTCGACAGCAGAGGCTCAGAGCGCTCCTTCGCTGCAAGGGACGCCTTTATCTCTTCCCTCAGGTTAAATAAACGTGAAAAAACTTTTCAGCAGGTCAGCCATCGTACTACCGTGTCGGGGTAAGAATTAACTGAGATTCCATTCCTTCCAGGAATTCACAGAAATGGCGGTGACTGAGCCCAAGAGACCTGATAAATTAACAGCTGAAGCAGCATGTTTCATAACGTCTACGTTTTCCCCACAAAGGATTGGTCGGGAATAATGCCGAGCAAAAACATTGGCTTTTGAGAATCCGCCAACTTAACAAGCTTATGTGATTTGCTCTACGAGTACTTTTATTTTTACTACCGCCATGTTTTTCCCCCTCCACGAGAAACAGATTTTATTTTGCCTCACTCCATGCTGTAGCCAGGCGCTGGAATTGGAAAGGGAATAGGTTTACTTAGGACAGGTAGAGACCTCAGATACGGATCACTAGAGTTAAAATATTACAAATATAAGAACAGGGAGGAGCACATTTGGAAGGTTCTCTCAGACCTTGAATGGCAGTTTACCAATATCTTTCAAGAAAAAGTATATAATAGCTGTATCTTACCGGTACTCACCTATGGGGCAGAAACGCTGAAGCTAACGAAGGTTCAGCTTAAATTAGGGACAACGTAGCGAGCTATGGAAAGGAAAATTATAGGCCCAACAGGACGAGGGCAGAGTGGGTCAGAGAGCAAACGCCAGTTAATGGAATCCTAGTCAAAATCAGGAGGAGCAAATAGCCTTGGGCAGGGCATGCAATGCAAGGGTAAGGTAGCCGATTGTCATTAAGCGGAAAGGACTGGATTCCAAGAGAAGGCAAGCGTAGCAATGGGTGGCAGAAAGTTAGGTATAGGCCGGTGAGATTAAGACGTTCGCGGGGATAAGCTGGCACAGGACAGGGTTAACTGGAGAGACATTGGAGAGCCCTTTGTCCTGCAGTGCGCGTAGTCGGACTGATGATGACGACGATGATGACTCCATGCTGTACGCGCAAACAGTCGTTTCCATTTTTTTAACGATGTCGCCCGTACTGTACCATGCTGTAGAGTGAAGGTTGTTCCTGCGTGATGTTAGCATCAACACCGCGAATGAACACAAGAGTTTGGGCTTTGTCACACACATCCGTCAACTCATCGAAAGCCAGGAAACAATGTGTGAAATGTTCAGCTCTCCCTGCAATTTCACAGGCAATATTTCTCCCTATGTTCTAGGCTCTGTGTGCAGCTGTATTCGGTGGTACGCTGGCATTCCTTATTAATTTTTTTTTCACAAAACAGCCATGCAGCCATTTCAAGGGCACATTCCTTCCCATTTCTCTGTTGGTAAAGGCCTTCTCTCTTCTGGCTGACACATGTGCCATGCCGTAGCTTGCCAGCGTTTATGATGCATTTTGTTCAGTCAGCTTCCATAACGTCGCTCTTAGGGTTTGAAGAGCTCGTTTCATGGGCCCGTACTTACAGGCACATTGTGTTCCAACTCCCTTCGTGTATTTTACATGATTTGTCTCGTAGTGGCGATGAAGGTTTCTCTTTGAAGACCGCAACAGTTTTGTTACAAATAACGCATGATGGCGCATCTGTAAATTGATAGAAGAAGTACGTTGTTCCCCATTCTGGCTTAAAAATTTCGCATTGGCTGTCTACTTTCCTTTTCTTCCTATCCATTATTGAAACAAAAGTAACGCAGCACTCTCAATGCAGCAGTGTATCTGTCGCCTCAGCCCGTATCCCTGCTGCACATCCGGGCGTTTTCACCGTAAACCGCCGCTGTGGCTCAGTGGTTATGGTCCTCGGCTGCTGACCCGAAAGACGCGGGTTCGATCCCGGCCGCGGCGGTTGAATTTCTTTGGAGGAGAAATTCTAGAGGCCCGTGTACTGTGCGATGTCAGTGCACGTTAAAGAACCCCAGGTGGTCGAAATTTCCGGAGCCCTCCACTACGGCGTCTCTTATAGCCTTAGTCGCTTTGGGACGTTAAACCCCATAAACCAAACCAAACCGTTTCCACCGTTGGCTAACCTGCTCGCAATGGACGAAAAGTAACGCACTCACGAGGTTTTCTTCGACTCCCACTTCTCCCTGATATCTTCGGCTAAGGCTTCGTAGTTTCGTCCAAAATCACACTACCGTTTTTGCTCTGACGAGAAGCTCTAGATGATTTTGAGAGTTTGGCTTGCGTGATTGAGGCCGCCCAAGTCTGCTGCCATATCGAGGCGAGCTCAAGAGCGAGGCGACGAGGAACTAAGAAAGTTTATACACAGCTATTTAGATGGCCTAGTTTTGCGGGAGAACAGCTGGCGAAAGCTTTCCGGGCCCAGCGAGGCCGGGCTGGAAGCTTCGGTGCGTCTTCTGACGTGGTGGCCGGGATCGGTCAGTCGGAGCTTCGCGCGATGCTCACGCGGTGGTCGCATGAGGCGCCCGATTCGTCGATGCCGCAATGGACAAAGTGGAATTACCTTGTGACTGCAGAGAAGCCGGCTTCCAGGAAGAAGCGCAAAGTTTTGCTGAGAAGCCCCACTCTCTTGCGGAGGCGCAGCAGATGTTTTGCAGGGTTATTGCGGCACCTCAATCACGAAGGGTGCCTTTCGCTTTGTGCTAGCAGAGGGGCGCGTGTGCTGCGGGCAACTCGTAGCAGTATGAACGAGGAACAAAAATAAGCTTGTGCAAAAACAAAATTGGAGGGGACACTGAAGCTCCGCCTTATGGGTATGACGCGATAGCGCAGTGGGGCAGTTCCCATATATCCCGAAGGTCATTCTCTACAGTACATTCATAGATGCCCGGGAATCCTAATACCCCTCCTGGCGCAGTAAAGCAGGGGTTAAGCGATGCGCCACTGCCATATGATGGCAGGTGCTCCCAGCGGTAGAACCACGGGCCACGGTGAGTAGATTGGGATGACGCGCAAGGTCACGTGACCTAGGTGGCCTATTTTCCTCCTGGGTTGCTCACTGAATGCCACCTGCCAGAGCCATGCCCGTGATTTTTCGCTCACAATGCCCAAACCGAAAACGCCGACACAGATTTTAAGCACCGTAGCACATGTCAGGCGTATGTGTCATCGCTGCATGTTGCCGCGATTGTTTTTTTTTTTTTTTTCATTTTGTGGAGCTGTTGATGAGTCAAGGCGTGTGTCGCATGGCTTGTTTTATTGCCTACTTTCTTGGAGCTTAGTTGCAAATCCTCGCTGTTAGCGTTGACAAAACCGCCGAAGATGTCGACGCATACTCGCATCGGCTGTTTAAAATCCAATGGGCTTTTTCGGTGATATAACAGAAAAGAAAGGACAGCCTATCTCGTCGTCGAGAGTCAAAGTAAGCGTGAAATGCATTCTAAGAAACGTGATATAGCTGCACTCGAGTCTCCGGATCCTGCACGACCGCTTTTCTTAGCTGGATAGCGTAATCGGCTTCCACGTGGCCGGCGTGGGCCACGCGGATCGGTTCAGGTGTTTTAAGTGGAGCCGCATTCAACCGCTTCTGTTTCTGAGCGGTAGCTTCGCTACTAGAGGTCTCGGGCTGAGATCGCCGTGCGTTGCCGATGACCTTCAAGGCTCAGTCAAAGTCAAACCTTCAGTTTATAAATTTGGAGAACAGGTGGATGGTCAGTGGTCAGACCAATGATCAAGCAATTGGACAGGTCAAGAGTGAGGTCAAGGTCAGTTCACGGTCATTTCAAGGTCCAGTCAGGAACGTCAAGGCAAACCAAAATTTGGTCCCGTGATCGACTTTGGGCTCGCCTAGAAGCCTAAACGCGGTGTTTAGGTCATAGGGAGTGACGTCACGCCATCTTTAATCAAGTACATGATGGAAGGAGCGGCGGCGCGCCTAGGAATATGTCGACATGCGGTGTTCACGTGCTAGGCCGTGACGTCACGGCCTCCTAAACCGAGTACATAATGGAAGTAGCACCGGCGCGCCTGGCACGAAATGCACATCTGTTGTTCACGTGCTAGGCGCCTGAGCGGCGGCGCGCCTGCGCACGAAGTCCACATGTGGTTTGGTTTGATTTGGTTTATTGGGGTTTAACGTCCCAAAGCGACTGAGGCTATGAGAGACGCTGTAGTGAAGGTCTCCGGGAATTTCGACCACCGGAGCCCTTCACTACGGCCTCTCTCATGGTGTTCACGTGCTAGGCCGTGACGTCACGGGTTCAGGCGAACATAAAAAATTAACGGTGCTTTAGCTTTGGTTAAATCGAGTGAGAAGCGGCGGCTTCACGATGGTTTACCCTGGCAAAATCTTGTTATGCTGTTCGTTGAGCGTTTCTTTGGTATTTCCCAGGCTAAACCATCGTGAGGCTACCGCATCTCACTCGGTTTAACCAAAGCTCCGTTGATTTTCTTACTTGCAAGCGCCTTCTACGTCTGTGTCTCTCTCTCTCTGCATTTCTTTCGCTGTTTGAAGCGCCATAGCGCGCTCTCCCCTCAGTACTCTTCGATGTCAGTGAGGGCTAAAAAACCAAAGTGCTTCAGATTGAACCGGAGCCCTCCACGGTGGGGTTGAGATTCTTTTTGTCCACTGTACTTTTTCCGTATTCTTGTTAATTGCAGTGTGTCGAAGCGCTAACCACGAGAAATTGTGCTTCCCCTCTCCTGAAAGTATAGGGCAGTCTGCTCGGGAAGCGGGCGCTTGTAACACGTTCAGCGGAATGGCTACACGCGTAGATTCTCGGCTATTAGCAACAGCGCGATCAGCATTGCTCTTTTTTTTACATAGAAATAAGCACATTATGCCAACTTATTTAATTACTGCTCTCATTCTTGGATCTAGCTGCATGCACTAAATTCTTATTATGTTGTGGAGAGCCCAGTGACGTCAGATTTTCTTAAACCACCGCCACTCTGAGCTTGTGGCGTCAGCAATCGATTCTTGATATTAAATATTTCGATTTTGATGCGCAACTAGACCTGTTTGGTCAACAAATATGGGAGCCGAAATCCTTTACAGAAAATGTATCCTGTGTCTTTCCTGGACATCCTCTTTGCCCAGACATCTTCTCTATGCTGGGACACAAAGCACTGATGTAATCGCGATTAATTGAATACCGCTCGGCTAGGCGCTTGCGTCGAGAAAGAAGAAGACAGCTGGAGCACCATGGACCCCTACAAATCAAGGTGTGTTCTTCTAAGACAATTGCCGTCGTTCACAGCTCAGCTGTTATTTCTAGAAAACTTCTGAACCAACACTGCACACGCGTGACGTAGATTTATTGGGTTGGACGTTTGAAATGCTATACATAAAAATACCTACCTGTGATATAGCCTGGTCACTTCACGACGCCGCGAGATTTCTGCAACGAGACGACCAGCTCCAATCTGCCCGAAAAGCTCCGACAGTAGATAGACCTTCGTTGCTGGGGCTACGGCACTTCAGTAAAAAAAAAAGAAATCTTGATTCCCGACTAGCTTACACAATGCAGACCGCGCTGTTCATATTTTGTCATCAAGTAAAGCTCCACTTCGACTACCTACAGAGTGGCTTTAAATTTGGTTTCGGGGCTTTATAAGTAAGACACAAGACAGGGCGCCTCATGTTATGAGGCTAGTTGCGATTCTTTATTAATTGAGATGCATGTCCATATCGCTATTTAAAAGGAAACTGCAGAGGTTTTAGAAATCAATGAACTTAAGAGAGTCCAATATGTGAAAGTTGCAGGTAAAGCACGCGAAGTCTTTTTTGGGCTAGCATTTGAAATAGTGACGTGATCGCTGATTAAAATCGCGATGCCCTTCAAGCTTCTCTGCACCGCCAACGTCAAGTCGGGGACGCATGATGACGTCATCGAAGGTATCAGTACATTTCCAACGCACTAACGCGTGCCTTGAAGAAAAAAAAAACAATGCCACCGAAGGCAAATCCCGCCGAGAATTATTTGGCAGCGTCCAACTAGGCACGGTAGGGTGTAACTGACGGCAGTGGTAGTTTGAAATCATACCTTCCGTGACGTCACGCTGAATTTCCCTGCACTCCTCTGGTGCATTGAGGAGAAGCGCAAAATTCAATCATCAATTACGTCACTATTTTAAATGCTAGTGCAAAAACACTTCGCAAGCTTTACCTACAGCTTATATAGAATTGAATCCTTGAACATCGCGAAATTCTTCAAAAAGTCGTGCAGTTGCCCTTTAACCCCATATTACTTAATGCTGTGAACAGAACACCTATGCTTATAATCTGGCATAGTTCGATCTGCACGCTTCTAAAAAACTTGATTGTTACTGCACTACACGCTGTCACACTGCATATCACTTGTGTTCTTATCGAATATAACCTGCGGCTTCCTTTGCTCTTTTTTGAACTTTCACAGTGACCAAAGAAGCATGTCGTAAGAAAATTTTCGGTCCTTCTCTAGAGTAGAGATAAGAAAAATCCCAGACTTTTGATATATCGTGGCATGATTGTTCACAAGGAGAGCACGGCAGTACTCATGCACGTGTTTCACTACCTGCGCAGCTAAGCCAGAAGTAATGACATTGATACCCACTACCCAGTCCTATTTTGTTGAATTTCGCTTCTTCATAAATGAAAACAAACGCCCCAGAGAGAGCAAGGGAAGAGGGAAGGCAAGGAGGTTAACAAGAAGGGTGTTCAGCAAACGCTTAAAATTTACAAACGATCCTAGCTGCTGGCTCCTCGTCAAACAGCCTAGACCACAGCTGTGTGTGCACTGCACGAGAAAGCGGTACTACCTGCGATAGGGAAGAAGAGAGAAAGAAAAGAGAATCCGACGTCTTAGCTCCGTACAATGGGGCCTTGGGGGCCTCCGTCTAAATTCAACGAAGGAGCTGTAGTTTAGATAATGAAATCCAGGGTTCAACGGAAACCCGGCAGTTGAGATAATGAAAGACTCCACGCGAGGCCGGGACGGTGCCACTCTATCTGGGTGCCGCTGCTTCTTTTTTGTTGGGCATAACGCTGCCGCATCCCACCTGCAGCCGTCGTGCGCTGCCGTCACCGGCCTTTCGTACTCTGTGGGGCGCGTGTAAAATGCAGCCGTCGAAACGCCGCCCGAACATGCCGGTCGAATTTCGATGGAGGCGAAAATTCTATAGTCCCGTGTACTGTGCGATGTCAGTGCACGTTAAAGAACCCCAGGTGGTCGAAATTTCTGGAGCCCTCCACTACGGCGTCCCTCATAGCCTGAGTCGCTTTGGGACGTTAAGCCCCATAAACCAAACCAAACCAAAGCCACATTGAGTGAACAGGCTACCGGTCACGGTCGCATCATGAGCGTGGCCACTTCATATCGACAGAATAATTATGCTGCAGGAGAAGCGTGATCAGGTTGTAACCAATTCATGACATAACACAATTTCTTGCAGACCAGCGTTGTCGTGCCTATGCTGCAGCATAATGATTTTGACAAAATTAAGTGGCTGCGCTCATGATGTGAACGCAACGGGTGGTCATCGCCGGAGCGTCGCTGTGGCTATAGCGACCCGCTTGTTCATATCGTCTTTTTCTGATTTCCTGAAGTACGGCCATTTTTGAAGATGCTAGCATTGCGATACGCGAGCACTATGTCATGATGCAAGTTCTACATCTCACAGGCTTTACTTTAAGCTTGAAACAATAGGAACCACTCTAAAATCACTGTGAAGAAAAACATTGAAGCAGAAATTTCTCATCTTGCTCTATAACCTATGCTTTAAACATTTTGAGCTAAAGAAACACATTAAAAAGGTACATAGTTGATATTGAATTATGAAAAAATTCTGAGTGCACTTCAGTCTGCTTACGTGGAGCAATGCGCACGCATATGTTTTGGGGAAAGGCAAGGGCGTAGCAGCTCTCAAATCTCGACATCTCGATGGAAATCTCAACCGCGCCTTAACGCACGCAACTGAAGGTGCATATGTCATTGATCAGAGCCCCTGTAGCTAGCTAGGGTCCAACTTCGCATCTCGACATCTCGGTGGACACCTCAAACGCACTTTAAGGGAAAATGTAGTCTCATAAAGCAAGCAATCGGAGGTGCACATGTCATCGATCCGAAACCCTGTTGCAAGCTAGCCTCTAACTTTACTAAAACATATAACCTATATATGCAAAGAGAAATGCTATGACACCACCCGAAATGCTGTACGACGAACGGTTGCTCAAAATTGTGGTGAATGAATTCGGGAATACTGCCACCACACTGGGGTCAGCCAGTGATGATATCGCTGGGATGTCGTCTTCACCAGCGATATCTGTTGCTTAAACCAGCGTCATCTTTTGGACGGACGCCGTTTAACAACACGCGTCCCTTTCCGTCATTCCTCCACTCTCCCGTCTGCGCGTGGCAGCGATTGCGAATGAGCTCAGGTGTGACGTCAGCACTCCGTAAATTGCGCGTCATCCTGTTACGTCCTCTCGCACGCCGGCGCCCGGGTTCGACTCCCACGTAGACCCCAATTTTCTTTTGTTATTTGTATTGCAAATGTCTCAGCGCATACATGACGTCATAGGACCGATGACGATCCACATACCTAGTGACATCACAGGGGACCAACTTCCAGCGAAACATGATGCAGACACTTCCGGCATCAACACAGCCATCTAATGGTTTCGCATTAATAAGGTTGCAAAGTTTGCTCACTTGGTCAGGACTACTGCCTGACACCCTACACTAGCCATTTCTTTGCAGAGCAACTCGCTGTTTTTTCAAGCTTGGTACGAGTAGCTGGAACAATCTGTGTAGAGTGTGTTTCAGCGAATGCTTTCAAGAATTCCTAAGAAACGCTGGTCGCAAAAAAAAAAAATATCCAGGAACAGACCTTCAACCACGGTGGACGTAAGAATTCTGCAAATCATGGTAATTAGCGAACTTGCATCTTAAATTTATTATTTAGCTTTCCAGTTTTGCACAGCCTGGTTGGTAGTGGCAATTTTGTCCTCTCACCACGTGCCAAATTATGCCATATCATTTTTTGAAGTGAAGAAGTCGTTCATTAAAGCCGTACAGGGAACAAGGAATCTGATGCTTTTTATTGTTTTTTTTCGCACAAAACCGGCACAGCGCATGAGAGGCGTAGGAAGTTCGGCGCAAACGCCGCGTCCGTTGGTGACGTGTAGCAACGTCAACGACGCCCAATTCGGGATACTTGCGCTATTGTACCACGTCACGCACTTACTTTGTTTTCTCGCTTTCAAAAGCGACGGCAGCGCAGTTGTCAATGGCTGCCCTTTTTCATCCACCAAGCCACAAAGCAAAAGGAAGTGTGTTTTGGTACAGTAGTGCACCATTTCTTGTTTTCAATGAAAATTTAAAATTTGATGGGCAGATTTGATGGGCAGATTTGATGGGCAGATTTGATGGGCACAAGAAATCACTCTAGCTTTTCAAGAGACGCTTAGTTTACAAGAGAAAATGTGCATATAAAAACTGATGAAAAAGGTCGATTTAAAACACTGCACGTTTGGAGCAAAACAGAAGAAAAGTTAGGGTTTCGCCTCAACTAAACCTTTTTCCGGTAGTTATACGCGAACTTCACTGCTTAAAGCAGGAGAAAAACTCCGTTCATTCTCGCAAGTGAAAACCGCAACAGTCGTAAAAAAAACTAAGCGTTGAAAAAAGCCACTTTTCAGGGCGATCCTAGGACAAAATGAAAAAAAAAACTTTTTGACGTTGGCACATCCTAAGTATTCTTGGATCCTTGCCTTCATAAAATATTTATACTAATATAAGAGTAATTTTTTTTACTTCATTGGACCTAGAAATTTCTCTCGGTTCAGCAAGGCACGATGTCATCAAAAGCGCCGACAATGTCGTGTTTTTCTTCCCCGGAAAACTGCGGCATTTCTAGCAAAAATCGGACATCAGCTCGGCGCATAGGAGCTCGTTTTAAACACACAGGACAGAGAAGGAGAAACACGCGCTACGAGTGCTATGTGGCGTGTGTTTCTGCCTCTTTCTCGGGCGAATTCACGTTTAGCTTTTTGTAATGTCGCGAAACCACTTGCATCCTACCCTCAAAGCTTTCATAAATGAATGTTGAAACCTAGACTATCAGTACATCTGGCAGAACAGCAAACTCGAAGCTGGGAAGACCCGACATTTCGTGCGACAAAGTCGTGTCACATTTGCGTCTTTCTGCATTCGCCTTCACCAGCGGCTCTGTACTGCTATAGTTGAAGGATTTGTGAAGGCAGTTCTGCAGCCTTGTGTTCTGGTATGTTATATTAATGTGCATCCTCCGCCGTGGGGCTACTCTTATATTTCGCTTGGGTCTCTCGATGTACAGTTCATGCTCCAATCTACAGCTTGTATTCTAAGAAAAGAGTTTGTTCCCTATTGTGAAGCTGCGCCTATTTGAAGTTTTAAAAATGATTTTTTTCTGTAATTGTTTTCTTAGTGGAGGTCTTTATTGTGAACCGACAGTGGCGCTGCGGTTCTTTTTTTAAGGCACTCTGACTGAAGCTTTTCGCGTATTTTCGAGAGTTAAAATTGTAGCTCATAAATCGTCTCTAATTTTCTAGCTGCCTAAATGAGCGAGAATGGTGCCATTCGACCGCCTGCAACATCTTCGAACTGTTCACTTTTAACATATGCAAATTCTTGTTTAAACCTATGATCGAGTCACTTCAAAGCCCAATGCGTCGTCACCTGTTTCTTCTAATGGTTCCTGAGAAGGGAAAAGCGGCGCGCGACTAAATAGAGGAGCCTGACGCGAAAGCAGAGTGCGCCCAATGTTGCCGGCCGCAGCTGAGCGCAAGATTGCGGCGCGCAGGAGGGCGTCGTCGTCGGCGATGCCTGAATTCCCACCGGCTTCGTCGCTGCTGCAACTGACGGGCACCTCTGGCGGCACGGACGTCACACGAGAGCAGTCGCTGCGCCGCAGCAGTGCCAGCCAGAAGCCGTGCTTAATACAGTTCGACGATCAGCCAAAGATGCTTGAAGGTGAACGCGCTTTTTCATACTTTCCTTTATGCAGAACGTGTGAAGGCAGCATCCATTCCTGCGGGCCGTGGTTTGCGCATTCCGATTTTCTACCGTGATGGCCAAAAAGTAAAAAAAAAAAGCATTGCGAATGAAATTGCGTACTTTGCCAACTCCTCACAACGAAATTGTAATTTACTTTGGTAGCCTGGACACACTGAACACGCCTAATTCCAAACAAAAAACAAGGAATGATTAGATTACTAAACAATTAGCTATGTTGTTGGCCGGTTTAACGGTGAGTATACAAATGAGGCATCCTCTGCAGGCCAGGAAGTGCTGTCATGAGCAAAAGTAAGAGGCCCCTGCCACAGCGTGTCGAACCGTGTCGAACTGCATGCGGGCGGCACCCGGAGAAGCACCCCTGGTGTCGAGACCGGCCAGTGCGCACGTATGGCCTATCTTGACCGCCGGCACGCTCGCCCACATCGCTCAGCGCATCGCGCTGTCAATCGGTGATCTCAGGGCCAGCCGCCGCTTGGGCTGCATTGAAAGCCGCCGAGTGCAGCTCAGCCAGTGGCTCGGCGATGCGGCTGGTTGTCGACGCAGTAGTTTCAAAATATTAACTCTACAAAGCTTTCGGCCCTGCACTTCATCCAACAAGAACGCCTTAGACATCAAAATTTTCGTATGTGGTAGTCGGTGGCTCATCTTAAGGAAAGTATATACAACGCAAAATACAGGGACAGCAGCGCCAGTCCTGTTGTTTGTGTCTTCTCTGCTGTCCCTGTTTTCTGCACTGTATATACTTTCCTTCAGACAAGCCTTGGACATGCCGCGAAGACATGGCTTCGGATTGACTTGTGGTGTCTTGTTGGCTGTCCAGCGGATTGGATTTTTTGGTAGTTCACTTTCGTTTCCACTGATGTTTTGTAGCGCTTTGTGGTGGTGTAGTTATCTAGCACGGAGTTCATTTTAGATACAAGGCATCCGAAGGCTCTGTACCCTTAAGAAAGCTGAGCATAGTGTCTATAGTTCCTGCTGGGCCTAAAGTTCATTTGCCCTATCATAGGGCCCATTTATACGCACCAAGCTGGGTTTCTACAACGGCAACCTGTGCACTGAAAGGCGACAGAAGGGAACAAAGTTATTCGCCAGTTTATAACTCAACACCCTGCTAGTTTGACCACTATGCAAATTTCTCTTATATTAGACCTGGAGACACATATTTTCGAAGCGAAAAGTACTTCAACAAGCGCCACTTATGCTAACCCTACTCGTCGAGGTTTGCATGTTATTAATTTCGAAGTGTGGCGTTGGCCGCGCATTGCATGCAAAAGCGACTTTCACTTCATGCATTGATTCAAGGAAAGACCCACATGTTGTGCTGGTCAGCATGAACACCACCGTCACTTACTTGCGCCAGGACAGGCTTCTGCTTCCTAATTGGGTCATGTTTTCCTTCGTAAAATTCGTTAGCACAGCACCAAGACATGGTGGGAGCCGGTGCAAGTGCAAACAAGTTTTTCATAAGAGGGTGAGGGCGAGTTTCTTATGCACAAACCATAGCCTATTCACGAACATAGGGCATGAACTGACAATGGCAAATTGCTCCAATGAAACGCTCCTATTTTTTACAATGCCGAAGCGGAAATTTCTAAAGTGTATCATTTTAAGCGTTAACAATTTTTTTAAAAGAACGTTTACTCTGAAAAGTACATTTTATAGACACAAAAAATTGTAATGGATTAACCATCTTTGGGGACAGACAGAGAAAGCCCTCTCTCACCGTGGGGATATTCAGTGCTTGTTTAAATCTCTCTGCTCTTCTGCTCCTTTATTATAATGTGCTGCGAGCATATTTGATTATAGGAGATATTACTTGTCAAACAAAGTTTGCTTCCAATATTTTATGAAAATTTGTATTTCTGCAGTCGTAATAATGTTTTAGGGCTAACAATAGCCAAGCCATGTAACAAACCTCGTTTCTAGGCATTACAGCAATGGATGAACTCCTCTCCTAAAGGCAGATATCAAACTAGGCAAGAGGGATAGATTATTCCACGAGAACACTACTGACATTTTTGCCTCCGTAAAGATGGCTGGGTTGCTAAGAAAACTGCAAATGAAAGTCCCGAAATCCTTCCAGATTCAAAGCGCTTGCGAAAAATGAAGTCCCGCGTGTCGTTTTTGCTACTCCGCCAATCAGATACGCCACTTCCAAAGACCGAAAACTCGGCTGAAAACAGAAACCGAAAGTTAACAGATCAGTGATCATCTGGCGCTTACAGAACATCCCAGTTAACCAGCCTTTACGTTGAAGCTAATGAGACGGCTCTAGGGATTTGAAGAACCTCACTGCCATCTACATAGGTCGCAAAAATCAGTTCTCTTCCGAAACAGCTCTGCCATCCCGGTGCCACCAAATTCCCGTCCAAAAGATTATTAAACAACGAACCACAATTTATCAGGCATTTATTACTGTGATTTGAAGATAAATGCAAAGAGTTAGCTGTACTAGCTGCTATGCCTAATATTTCATCGATAAAAGGCCATTTGCCTCCATGGCACAGCCTCCCCGCTGTATGTGACTTCACACTGACACAAAAACCAAACACCCCACGAGCACACACTACAAAAATTTTCTGCACTGCAAGAAAAATGTGACAAATACATTACGTTTGTACTGATGTCTTCAAAACAGAAAGTTTTGTTGGAAGTGCAGTAATTCCAGAAAAAAGGGAAAATAATGATACGACTGCCACAGTGCCCATCGGTTCTTACTTCCGAGTGTTATGCCATCTTCGCAGCAGAGCAAATAGTAAAACAGAACATTCAAAACAGCACCATCTGCACTGATTCTCAGAGTGTGCTGAACGCACTGCACTATAAAAATGCTGCTAAACCCGAATAGAAAACATCATATATAATATAGTTTAAGTCACAACACAACATTAAATTCTGCTGGGTACCTAGCCATGTCAGAATTGCAGGCAATGGAAAAGCAGATGCGCCGCCGCGGTGGCTCAGCGGTTATGGTGCTCGGCTGCTGACCCGAAAGACACGGGTTCGATCCCGGCCGCGGCGGCTAGAATTTCTTTGGAGGAGAAATTCTAGAGGCCCGTGTACTGTGCGATGTCAGTGCACGTTAAAGAACCCCAGGTGGTCGAAATTTCCGGAGCCCTCCACTACGGCGTCTCTCATAGCCTTAGTCGCTTTGGGACGTTAAACCCCATAAACCCAACCAAACCAAAAGCAGATGCATGCTCTACACATGCTTGGTATGGCGAAATAAAACACGTGAACATACTTCACAGGGATTGTATGAAGGTAATGTGCAGAAAACCCAGAAGCAAGTGGCAGGCTGCATGAGAAGAGCAGGTAAACAACAAACTGCTTTCTGTAAAGCCCATTTTAGGAGAATGGAAATCATGCAGGCATCAAGAACGTTTTACTGAAGTTATTTTATGTCGCCTACGCATTGACACACACACACTCCTTACGCACAACTTCTTATTAATAAAACAAGACAATCCTCTCTGCGGAGAGTGTTGCGGTAAACTCACAGTAAATCGCATTTTAATTTCATGTACAAAGCTTGAACAGCTAAGAGAAAAGTATTTTACAACATTCTATAATGAATGCATCCCATTACACCCCCTGTTGCTTTTAGGTGAGCATGCACTTGCTGATTTTTAAAGTATTTTCATGTTTGCTTAAGGAAGCCAGTATATTAAACAAACTACAGGTATCTTCTTTAACACAGGACATTCTAACCGTGTGTTTGGTGCATCAGAGCCTTAGTTGCTTTTGCGCCATTAAACTCTATATAACTAAGGATCAACAAGAAATTTGATGGCTTTAGCCTTGCTGAGTATTCCATATATGCCCTGCGCGTAGCCCTAACCTTCCGGCCCTTCTTTTCGCAGACCCCACCGAGGTGAGCCTCAGGCCCGTTTCGACTGCCACGCGCGGCCGGCGTGCCTCCGTCAGCAAGGGCAGCTCCGGCGCCAAGAGCACGACGACGTATCTGGGAAGCCCGCGCACACCGGAGCGCAGCTTGACGCCCGTAGCCATTCGAAGGCACTGTGTCTCCCTTGTCTCGATGTGTTGCAGAAATGTTTGTGGTTGACGTCGTTTGTTCCAGTCTCCTTCCCAATAACGACGAAAAAGGTAGCAAGACAACTCGTTGCCAAAGGCTAAAGCAGCGAGCGCCTTCAAAACAACGAGAGTACCACTCACTATTTTAGACCCTACAAAAAAGCATTAACAAAGAAAAGAAAAATTGCCCTTTACGGTGACACTTCATAATTTTCTAACGAATAATCAACACATCTTAAACAATTGAGCGCCCACAAAAAAAGAAAGCACTTCCACTTGACAGTTCGCGAAAAAGCTAAAAATGCAAATGCGGATGAAAATTCTTCCTTGTCTTACTCAACATAACAGTGTCCACACTGAAGGAATTTAAGTTCCTACGGTGAACTTCGATTCGGTCAAATGCTTAGGGTAATCCCCCAAGCTGGAGGAGATTTGTAATAAGAGAGCGATTACTCTTTAGGATCCACCCAAGCATGGCCATACGGCTACCCCAGGCCAGGACCAATTTTTCTTTAACTACAGAGTTTCTGAGAAAGCTGTATTCATTTCGTTTGTAGCCATTGGCTGCGCTTTGGTGTATGTCAATGTGTAATCACTCCCTTATTACGAACTTCATACCGCTACGAAGGCTGGAGTTGCTCATCTTTTCCTCGTTGTATACCAGAAAAGCAAGTGGGCAAGAGGAAATTCTAGACATACTTTTTTACAAACATTACACCAACCCATGCTCTAAATTTTTAGGTCTAATTTCTCATAAATCTCTTAATACTTCCAGACTGTCAGATGAATGGATAACGGCTATGAATTCATAAATTCGGCTACGCTTCTGCAACTTTAAACTCCAGGCCAATCTCTCTAATAGCCCTGCATTTCAAGTAACAGTACATAATGCAAAGCACCTGATTTTTACGATCCCCATCACTTATTGCCATATAATGTTCACAGATTTTGTCTCGGGTGATCAACAATTTTCTAATTACAAAAGTTGCCCAAGACCTTCCTCTATGCACCGTCAATGATTGGTCTTTCTCACACTGGTGTCTTAAAGAAATACTCAAGCCCGAACAGGCCGTCGGCTTGGGCTGCGAAGTACGTGCTAGCTGTATAGCAGGCCTCACAGCTCTTCTCCTCTTCTAAGAATCTGTAATGGCTTTCTGGATAACGCAGATACACTAAGCTAAAACCTGCGATGTAGCGTTGCATCACAGCAAGACAAACAATTAACACTTTTTAACAGTTTAGTTTAGTCCACACTTAGTCTTTCCAAGATAGCTGCAGTGCTCCCCAGCTCTCAGCAGCTGCCCCCGCGCGCGTCCCGATAAATAGGTAAGGCTTAGCTTACCGCCGCGATCCAAGGGCAGACTGGGCATAGTCAGTGGTACCTCCGGCGTCGAACACCCTCCCCGTTAGAAGCGGAGCTAAAATCATTACTAGCATTCTTACTCCATGCTATCCTTGATCAAGGCTTTCATGTCTCAACGCATGCCCCCAATTCGGTCACACTGTAAGCCAACGTTCCCGACAAGTCGACAGCTCAAAAATCCAGGTGGGATCTTCTCATTTGGTGCAAGTCGCTTCAACATTTCTATCACTGCACATCTTATTTGATGCAACTGCATACCTCACGGATTCGAACCCGCAGTGTGGGATGGGATTTGCTCATTTATAAGATATATCTGAAGCGCTGCGCTGTTCACGTGAAATGTGACACCATCCTCTACATGTTTCATCATGTAGAGCACGTGTAGTACCAGTGCCTAAGAAGGGAGACCCCACAATGATTACTAACTACCGACCAATTTCGTTAACATCATCTTGTTGTAAGATGCTTGAACACGTCATAGCCAACTTCATCAGAGATTTTCTGGAGGATAACAATATACTTTCACCTGCGCAGCATGGTTTTCGTAAAGGATTTTCTACGGTGACACAATTAACAACGGTAATCCATTCCCTTTCTAGAATTTTAGACAAATCCGGCCAGGTGGACGTTGTTTTTTTAGACTTCAGGAAAGCCTTTGACCTTGTTTCACACTGTAAGCTTATTGAAAAACTTAAAATGATTAACCTTCCTCCTTTCATTATTAACTGGGTTGCTGCGTATGTCACTGATCGTAGACAGTTTGTTAATATTGATACGTACTACTCCCATGAACTTCCAGTTACTTATGGCGTCCCTCAGGGCAGTGTGCTAGGACCATTGTTGTTTTTAATATATATTAATGACATTGTGAGCGTTATTACCGAACCCGTCCAAATACGATTGTTTGCAGACGACTGCGTGCTGTTCAGGGAAGTGTCAAGCGAGGATGACCAGATAACTCTTAATAATAATCTACAAAATATTCTTTCCTGGTGTCATTGTTGGGATATGCAATTGAACGCTGACAAAACAGTGTATATGAAAATAACCAAGAAACTTAATAACCTTTCTTTTCCCTATGCCCTCGGGACAGAACCACTAACCGAAGTCAGCGAGTATAAATATCTTGGCGTCACACTAACAAACAGCCTAAACTAGAACACTCACATAACTAACGTATGTGACACAGCTTTTCGGAAACTTTGCCTTCTCCGTCATAAATTGAAGCATGCCCCCGCCGAAACTAAACTTTTAGCTTATACATCATTAATAAGACCAAAACTTGAATATGCATGCGTAGTATGGGACCCTTATACCAAAACTAACATTGACGCTATCGAAAGAATCCAGCGTAAGGCAGTCAGGTTTATTTTTTCGAAGTACCGTACAACTGATTCCCCGACAGCACTAATGAAACAACATGGTATACCGACACTGGAACTGAGAAGAAAAATTCAGCGCTTAAAATTTATGTTCCTTCTTAAAAATAACCTTCTTGCTCTAACTCCTGATCCGTACATAACACCACTTACTGCACGCCGAACACGACATCGACACGATGACTCTCTAACGCCATACAGCACCAGAACTAATGTTTTTAAATATTCTTTTTTTCCTCGCACGATAACAGATTGGAACAACTTACCTCTGCCTCTTCTAACCAGCGTTGATTCAATTGAAACCTTGAATTGCTCTTGAATATTTTTCTTGTCTGCTTTTTGGTTGCCCAAACTGATCGTGTTTTTGCCTTACTGCAAGTTTGACATTTCATTTCATTCATTGGCTTACTTCTGTTTGTTTATGTTTCACTTTCCCAAATGAAGAGCTCGGTTTGCATTTCGTTTAGTCCTTGTTTTGCTCGTGTTCTATTGCCCATAGAACAAGTTTTTTGAAATTATTATTTGCTATATTCGTTCTATACGCTGATGTCATTTGTATGCCCCTCCTGCTTGGGCCGTAAAGGCCTGCAGTATTGAATAAATAAATAAATAAATAAATAATCAATTCGCCCGGCAGCGACCCAGCCTTCTATAAGCCCGTATCGGGTACCGAGAGCTCACCGGGAAATGGCGTGGTTACGGCTTTGATCGGACCGGTCAAGGATGCCACGAACTTCGCCCTTTCACCTCTCCAGCGCTAAATTTTTCTAGCTGAATTGGCTATAGGTCAGATCACGAAAGCTCACCATTCTGCCCTCTTTGACTCACACCTAGTGTGGCTCTGCTCTTGCGGTTCAGAGGTAACACTAAAAGCAGACTCATCCCCGCTGAAGCGGTCAGGGCTGAGTCCTCTCATCGATCACAGGGCGCCACTGTGTTTCCGTTACGATGGTTGGCAACGTGGCCTGCGCTCCTACGATTCCGGCGATTGTTTCTTAATTATCTACAATCAGAGATCCCTTCTGACCCACCAGAAGCTTCTTTTAGGGATATTTGTTTGGGCTATGAGGGTTTCGTGCCACGGCGATCAGCACCAGATTGACCTCTTCTCTGCCCAGAGGGCACTACTCCCCTTGTGCGTGTTGAGCCGCCTCATTCGCGCCTTTCAGAAAAGGTCCCACATAGCACGCGCAGTTATTCTCCTATTGCGGTTGCGGACTGAATCAAGGCGGCTTGACTTAGGAGGGTAGATGTGTAGGCCAGTTGGTGAGACATGAAGGAGCTAGACACCGCAGCGGACACGGGACAGAGAAAGAAGACGACACAGGGCGGTACTTGTCGCCCTGTGTAAGACGACACAGGGCGGTACTTGTCGCCCTGTGTCGTCTTCTTTCTCTGTCCCGTGTCCGCTGCGGTGTCTAGCTCCTTCAAGGCGGCTTGCTAGCGCCCGTCTGCTCGCTATGCGCGTTGTTCTTACGGTTGCTACCCTCTACAACCGGCAGGCCTGAGTGGCATTCTGCAGTCATTGAAGGCACGGCTACAGCCTTTCGCTCGCCTCGGTCTCTCTCGTTACTTTCATTCAGCTCCCGGAGGTCTCTGCGTGAAAATTCCAATCTTATCTTTAGCCACCTCCACCGCACAACGGCTAATCCTTTCTCCTCATTAATTTGCCTCCTACGCCAAACCTCAGGCTCTAGCTCGCCCATTATTGCCTGGCCGCTCGGCTACCAACCTGAAGCCATCCATAGCTCTTCACCTTGCCCTTCAACTCGAGCACGTCAGGCAAAAGGATGCGGTAATGTAGGAAATCACTCAGAGCTGATGTCAGGGTCCTCGCTGCTAGGCCGGAACAACGCCCACCTCGACGCTACGACACCCGATGCAGTCTGCGCACATACAGCCCGACACCAAGGAATGCCTCCATGAGACCAACTAGAATTTCTTGCCTCTGGGGGCATGACGCCTATCCACCCTCAATCTGCTGCTATCGCCTCGGGGAGCTCGTATTCAACCGGGCACGTGCTTCTCCACTTCGGGGTCGAAATTCCCGATGCTTCGCGCACCTTCAACCGCCTTTCTGGGATATGCTGGAACTCCCTGAAGTCTTTTTATACTCCTCCGGGTTGCTGCAGCGCACCAGTCCTGTTCAGAATGCGTCAGTTAAGTCGAGGGTGTCGGCGGGTTTCGGGCAATTTGGCACGCAGCCCTAAATAAGAGGCCAAACGCCGGACGTGAAGAATTTATGTGCATCACGTACAAAACTGTACAAAGCAAAAGTTAGCAGGTGCGACTCTACGGCGTCGGCCTAATCAACCGTCCAACATTTGGTCAACGCACGCTGTGTCGCAAACAGTGGAACCTGTCGCGACATTGCGTTCTAAATGGCTCCCCTTGTGATGCTGAGATCACTACAAAATAAATTATTAAATTACGAGCTTGCAAAGGTTAGCTCTTTTACGTTTGAAATTAGGTTTACCGGCAGGCTAAGAGATCGAAAGAAATCCTGTTTCACACGTCCACTCCTAAGATTGGCCAACACCAACCAGTAACGCACTCTATAGTGGCACGCAGAAGCTATCATCTTGTGCAACCACCCTCTGCCATCCTCGACCCACCTTTTCAACCCACTTCCACCGTTCAAAACTGGCACCCACTATCCAACTTTACCCTCCAGAATCGCCACCTACCTTAACGCTCCTCAAGGTCCTCACCCACTAGAAGCTCACGCAGCAGCA
Source organism: Amblyomma mixtum (assembly GCF_055824585.1). Classification (NCBI taxonomy): domain Eukaryota; kingdom Metazoa; phylum Arthropoda; class Arachnida; order Ixodida; family Ixodidae; genus Amblyomma; species Amblyomma mixtum. Next base: position 326,001,868 of record NC_143014.1, on the reverse strand, counting down.
AAATGAAAAAGCGACGGCGAAATCAAATTCAAACATTCAGTGAGAAATCCATCTGCCCCCCAGAAGCGCCAACAATCGCTACCTACACACCCCTCACCACCGGCGCCCTCGACCCTTCCCACTTGTGGGGACTCGTCCCCTTTGGTTTACTTTCCCGCGACGCACCCTCCTTAGTTACTTCAACTAACATGGGAGTGCGCCGGCGTCGCAGCGATACGAGCGTCACGGACGGTCTAATTGCTGCGCGCGCGAGAGGGTGATAGCATTCCCACTTCAGCTCGGGAACTCCACGCGCGCTGACGTTCCGGCACCGCACTCTGCTCTTCGTCCGCGTGGTGAGGCCTCGCGAGGAAGAACGTTCTCCCGCATCTCGTCTCGTCTGGCTGTGGAGTATCTCCCCTGCCCTAGCGTGGGTGAACATTTGGTCGTAACTTTGCTCGTCTATCGGACGACCTTGATTCCTTGGCGTATTTTTTTGCTAGCTGGCGTTATTGTTGTTGCAGCAATAAATGCCTTGTTTGTGTCAGCCAGAGTGTCGCTCCTTTGTTCACCACGCGCTCGGTAGCGCGTGCGATCACGGGGTGAGGTTCGGGCAGTTTTGAACGGTGTCAGCCGCAGTTAAGCAGGCAGGGCTTATATATATATATATATATATATATATATATATATATATATATATATATCCCCTATTACAACCCCACACACTTTACCCACCCAGCAAAAGTATTCATCGCAGTAATCATCCAGGGTAAATGCAATTGCTATCGTATCTATCCTCCTCATTCTCTTCTCAAATCCGCAGTTCGTACACGAGTGGTGAGCCTCAATATCGTGTTCAGTGAAATGACAGTCCGCGTCCGTGTCACTATTTGTATTCAGTTTCAGTTAGCCTTTATGTTGTTTCTGAGTCACAGCCCTGTGCGAAAATGGCATGAACGCTGTGTGCAATAAAATTCCTCTCGACTAACTATTTTCTGTCGAACAGATGTTCTAAGAAGTTTTTTTTTTTACTTGAGCTCTTGCGCGCGCGGTTCCTCTTTCAGGATTCTATGGCATGCAAACCAAGACGACTCCAAGGACGGCCTGCTGTTCGACGACGAGGTTAGCTCTCGACGGTAAGTCGGAATTGTCATCTTATAAAGCATGTACAGAATACAGACAGCCCCGATATAGAGGCTTCTTGCATTCTGATAAATTATTGCATTCAACTGTAACATAGCAGTCATACTTTCATTGTGTATGGCTGCGTATATAAGCGTGCTAAAGAATATCTGTACGGTCTGCATATCGACCATAGTCCCCTAGGAAAAAACTGATAGAATACCGGTCAGGAAGGGTGCAAGACAATGTGACAAAAACTCTTCGCTGCCACTCGCAGCATATCTGAAAGAGGCATGCGGAGATTTGCCTGGGAAGAACTTGGTGATAAAGTTATCGGATACCATCTGAGTAACCTGGGAATCGCTGCTCAAATTACCATGCTAAGTAACTCAGTGCAGAAATTTTAGCATATCTTTCAAGACCCAAACAAAGAACTGAGAACTGAGATCGACAATATATGCATGCAAAATTTACCTATAGGTACCAGTTTAAGATGAGTAGAGCAGCTGATGATAGGCAGCGAGGCAAGGGCAAGGCAACACATCTGTCTCGGCCAACTAAAGACCTCTAATTCGGAGCATGAAGCAGAACTGTATTGGAGATCAAAAATTAGGTTCAGCCTAATGTGGCGCTCAGCAATGCCATCATGGATTCTGAAGTGCAATGAAACGGAGAGTTCAAACGAGTGGAGCTCATATTGGCCCCGAGATCGAACAGAGTCGCCACCTTACGGCTCTGTGGCGAACCCTCCATAGTGTGGACCAGTGGTGTGGACGCCCGCTCGCGTCGTCTGCTAGCCAGCCGTGCTTAAAAGGTGGGTTCAGACGAGCGGACCGGATCGCGGATGGTCCGCGCGCGTCAGCGCGGTTATCGTGACACGTGACCAAGCATCCGGGAGACGGTCCGGACGTCGAGCATTCACACGAACGTAGCGGAAAATCCGCGCGTCCTCTCGCCCACAGCGTGCTTGCGCTGTTTGCGTGGCTTCGAAAACTCAGCTGCCGAGAGTTTCAACATGAACGCCGAGCGAAAACGTCGTCTAGACGCACTGGCTGTAGCCATTGAAGTGTCTGAGGGCGGGGAGGAGGCTTTCATGGCTAAAAACGGTTATGTTGGACAAATTCATGGTTGGAAAAAAAGTGTTTGGGCATGCAGGACCTGCTCTACAAGGACCTACTTGAATGCGACCCTGAGAGTTCAAACTCTTGCTGCGGCTGAGTGCAGAGCAGTTTTTGCCAGATACTGGCTCACTGAGCGCCTTCTTTTTAAATTCACTCAAATTAGCAGAAACAACAATGCAAAGCGGGCATTTCCGCACACGCTCAAATACACAGTACGACGCAGTGCAGCATACACGGAGTGAACAACGCAGTGAGCGAAACACGAAAAGGAGGGCACACAATGCTGCACTCGAGCTGCAGATGCGGCGAAAAGCGCGCCAAAACGAAAGGCGCCAGCATGGAGCAAAGCCGACTTCATTCAGGATAGCTAGCCAGACAAGCGCACCTAGAAGCAAAAAAGAGCAAAAACAATCCCGGTCCGCCGCCGAGCCCTCGGACTGAAAAATTCGCTCGCCTTTTTCATTCGGTCCGCGGTCCGGGCCCGGAAAAGTGCGCACCGCCCGCTCAAGGTCGCTCAGAGCAGTGACGTTCACGTCACATGGCACGCGGACAGCGCTGACGCGCCCGGACCATCCGCGATCCGGTCCGCTCATCTGAACCCACCTGTGCGCGCGTACGGCAGACGTTCCTTGTAAAAGTTGTTTGTTTCGCGGTTTCAGTGCGCTCCTATTTCCATGTCTGCCTCAATGAACGCAATAATTGTTTAATCGTGTACGTTATGCTGGATCATGACATCGTCCTTCAGTCTTCGGCACTGCAGGTTCTTTGCCGCGCGACGTCTCAAACACAGCGACGGTGGCGTAAACTTTAAGGCTTTGCGCATCCGCCAAATGTTACCGGGTCAAACTAAAAAAAGGTACCGCATTGTCGGCCAAGTAACGCTGGTACGTGGGTAAGATGCGAGTGTTCTCCCGCGTAAGCTCATTGCTCCTGACAAGTAATAATTAAGCGCAGAATACAAGCAACATATGTACTATGTAAGTCTATGGAGCGGAATATAACAGCAGTGAATATCATCATTCTTGCTGGTGTTTACTTAGCGAGGAGTGATAGATCTTAATAGTCGCACTAATACGAAGACAATCGATTTTTTTTCGGAACAGCGAATTCCTATGTGGAAGGTGTTATTTCTTGTAGCTGTTTTGCAAATGTCCCCAAATTTTGGTTTTTGATAAGACTGACACTGCCGATATTTACAGTGCTAAAGAAATCTACATTCCCTCAAAACTCCTTGCACACGCCTAACCGCACTCATGGGCAGTGATCTGCAGTGTCTTCGCAGCGACTAATTCGTAGCTAGCACTTCAACATATAAAACATCAATCGCTGAAGCTCCTAAATTTTGGTGACCGTAATAGCCCTGTTACCCGGCCAAACTGTCAATTAAACGAGTGACACTCGCGTTCAGAGTGATTCGAGCAGAGTCACTCGATTACCTTCAATGAAATTGCGTGTAAAAATAATAGCCTAGCACTAAGTTCGGCGACCTCACTGCACTTGGCTAAAACCGTCTTCGCACAGTTCACGCGTGAACAGTCAGCTTTCCTGTGTGGCGAAAATTGGTGCCGGTTTGATTTACTTTGGGGGAGTAGCTCTAAGTGCCGGTGTCGTCTAGCCAGACCAGATATGTGGGCTCACCATCTGTAGATATACCTGCCTAACGGTACGCTGCCAGCTCTGCATTTAATCCGCTTAATCCTCAACTCACGAACGGTATAGTAAAATAGACCTTATCTTTCTTGAGGCAGGTCAGGGCGGAAAGTACGTGTGCTTCTGTGCGTGCTCAGAAAATGCTAGCACAGCAACTAAATGTATCGTCCCGAAGTTCGTCGTGTGTGCACAGTGAAGCGCCTGTCGTGGAAGACAGGCACAGCCGCGTCACCTTAGAAAATTGGTGGAGGGAAAGTGCATGCGCAGTACGTTGCTGGAAAAAGTACGTTTCGGATGGCACGTGTCTTCTAAGTGTTGCACCGTGTAGCCACAGTGGCACTTCATGAGGCGAAGTGAGGCGCTGGCGGTCAGTCACACTAAATTTGCCTTTCTGACACCCGTACAACTATATCACTTCTGCGGCACAGGCAGTGTGCGCGCACTGGTGAAAAGGCGAATAATAACAAAAACTGCCGTTAGGGCAGCGTGACGCAGTAAAGACATCAAGTCCGTGAGCGCTATAGGAGGAAAACGCGCGCGAAAGCGTGAGATCACAAAACAGGAGTTATGTAGTTGCGTGCCAGTCCCATGTTTTCCTACAATCCGCGCTTCTTTCACATAACGTTTACCAAGTCTTCTTCGGCAGAAAAAACCTCCGTAAACTTGGAAGCGATCCGCCAAGCGTATACGTTTCACAGCGGGCGCCGCCGGCTGCCGATCCACACTTATAGTGGAGCGACGGTGCCGCCACCTGTAGGTCGATCTAGGGGCGAATACAGTCGAGCCCACTTATAACGGCCGCAATTATAACGAATGATCGCCTATTACGAGCGAGGATGGAGCTTCCGTCAAAATGTGTAGTAGGTCTATGGCACTGCGTCTCAGATAAAACGAACAAACATGGCTGCACCACTCGGTTATACCGAACAAGGAGGTGCCGCAAACTCACCCTCGGAGTCGAAAAACGCACGCTTCCCGCCACCACGATGACCGAATAGTGTCTTGCAGATGCTGTATCACCCCCCCCCCTCCCCACAAAAAAAGGGCAACCCCCCCCCTCCCACAAAAAAAAAAACAATGAAACCGCTGGCATTGAAACTGAAGTTAATCGCCGGCCAAGCACTCCCCGACATAATACAAGTCCAATCTGCGTGCGACAAATTGCGACTTGAAAATCGAAACTACACACACGGCGAGTGACCATCCAATGACAGTGTTCTGTTAAGCCTGAATACCAGTCGCGAGGTATGCTTTGCTGGTCTACCCAGTCACGTGGAATTTTCCGTTGCTTCCGCGTGCTGTAGCGCGGAGAGCAAAGACATCAGTTCTGAGCGGACATGCGCTACTGTAGCCTCGACGTTGCATCCTTACAACTTTATCTAGGGTCGAAGACGAGGATGCCGACTTACCACCAGTCGCAGTGAATGTGTCAAAGACTATCGGTATCATGGCGTTCCTAAAGCGGCTTGTCCGCAGCCAAAGTCTCTGCCTGGAGCATTGCGTTGGAGAGCATAGAAGGCGTCTGCTGTGTGCACAACAGGTTTTTTAAAGACATAAACGCCGGTTCTGTGTCACTGTATTTTCATTTTTGCTGTAATAGACAACGTCTACTTACTACGAACTTCGAACTCAGCATGACGGTCAGGTTCGTTATAAGTGGACTCGATCTGTATATACGAGGCCCCTCCCTCCCCCTTTTCTGAGCTTCTTTTGGCGCTGATTTTAGGACCGGAAATTCGAGGTATTAAAGCGGCTCTCAGTAGCTGATGTTCTAATAGGTGCGCAGTGATGATTCGTAGAGTACCAGGGTGTGTTTCCAGAGTATTCTTGATGTGTACCAAGTGTTATAGAATGAGGTAGTTAATTGGTATGGCACGGTTTGAGGGGTTTGACGTCCCGAATGTGGACATGCGCTACGACAGAGACATTAGTGAAGGCCTCTAGATTAATTTCGACCACCTCTTGTTCTTTATCGCGCATTAACATAACACCCTACGAATCGAAGAATGAATAGATATGACAACGGTCATTTGCTACGCTATTATAACTGCGCTCCTCTCCTCATCATGTTTAAAGATGTTAGCAGAAGGAGAGACAGAACCACCAGGGAAATTTTAGATGCCGACATTAATAGATATTTTGGCAAAACATTTATGAACGTTACTTAGATAATGCAGCAAGGAACTGACCTAGCAGTTTGGCCGCGACCTTAGTCAAACGTTAAAGCCTCTTTAATTCGGCTTCTCTAGTTGAGAAAATAGAGCTTGTGATGTCCCTTCGTTCTTCATGCCAGTGTTTTGTTTCCTCTTCACTCACCGCGACAGTAACCCTTTTTCTGAATCCGAGTGAGGCTTTTTACCTTTTGGCTCATAATATACTGAAATGTCATGAGATATAGTCGGAATCCCATGGCCCCTTAATTGTCTTTCTTTAGATACCTAGCTACTTTAGTAATCGTACTCGAGCTGGCCAAGCTGGAAGACCTTCTGACCTTTTTTTTTTTAATTCTGGAGTACCTCAAGGCTCAACGCTACCACGCTCTTGTTTGAGCTTTACGTGAATCATTTATTCTACTACGCTGCGATGCCAAACTTTTCAATGTTCTGACGACACAGTCCTTCTTTCCGCTAACTTATATATTAGAGCTCATCCATTCCCTCATGATGCTTCCTTGAACCTAAATAATCTAGCCTACATTAACAAACTAAAACAAACCAAGTACGTTTCCACAAGCCTAAGGAAAAGAATACAGGTGCTGTCACCTTTTGGCTCCCATAAAACAGACTTTTGCTATTCTTCCCGTGTTCCCACCCCGTTCTCAATTATTCTGAAATAGCTGGAGTTACATTAGTGATAGCATTATTACATGTAATAGTCATTTCAGTTCATTTTGCTGTAAATTAATGGTGTCTCTTGTATTTTGTACGATTCTCGGTTTCTGATACCGATTTCTATCCTGGAGGTAAGTGTCCCCGATCTCTCTCGATCCCAATGTACTTAGGTATGACATTAAATTCGTCTAGCATTGTCACCTACGTGGGTCTCTGCGGCTATATTTTAACACCAGTCTTTAGATATCTGGCTTACAATACAGAAGTCATAGCTGGTGCAATTTCTTTATGTTCTTTATTATATAGCCCTTTTTCTTCACACAGGCGTCGGACCCAATTCTCTCAAATCTGAATTTCTGTTTCCCTTTAATCGGGTACATAAATTTTGCGTTAACCTACAGTTTACAGGTACCAGCATTTACACTGGCTACTTTTATTTTGTTACAGGTTCTTTGGTTCCCAATGTTCTCACTTCTTTTCCTAGCAGTCCCTACTCTAAGTTAGCAAAATAGCAAGTGAAAACGCATTTCCGAGCTGATTCCCGGAGTATAAAGAATCTGCACCGAGTTCTGTATTATTTCTCGCTCACGTGAAACGACACAGCATCCGTTCAGCCACGATTGCACCTGCCCGACAAGTTGTTTCTAATTTCGCTAGCCCGCTTTGTCTGTGTTGTATCTTTCGTCGTTTGGAATCAAAAGATTATTTTTACTCGTGGGCTCACAAAAGCGCAAGAGACTGAACACCGCAGAAATGATTGTGTAAGCTTCGCGCCAGTCACGTGGTCAAAAAAGATCGCATATAGGAAAAGTTGTTAGAAATACCTGAGTGGTGTTCTTGCATCCTGCAGTGATCGCATCCGTTTTTCTTTTTTCTTTTTAGTCGTTTATTGTTGAGCAGGTAGTACTGACATTGCTCAGTGAAAGCAGTTTTGAAAGGTGTAAGTGAGCGCTTGTGTACGTTAATCCTTTCCTCTTGGGTTCGGTTCTAGCGCTCTCTTTTTTTTCTCCTTAAAAGCAAATTAGCCCAACAGTGCATAGTTCCTTTCACAAGGATATCTAATTTGGTGTTTTGCTATGCCATACGTGACGTCCATTTTATAAATACGTGGACGAGAGCATCCTGTCCTTCACTTTTTCCTTTGTGGATTTCGTGTGTCTTGGTCAGAGAACATAGCGTACTTTCGGGCTTGCTGCCCACGTTCATTAAGAATTTCTTTGTTGACTCATACACAAAAATTCTGGACAAAAGCATTCTTGAACGGGAAAACATTTATGAGCGCAATTTTTTCCATATAATGTAAGATTTCTCTGCAACAGTAAAAATATCCGGAGATCACCCGACGGCAGCCTTGAGTTATTTTCCTCTTAACGTTTTTTCTTTCGTCAGAAGCGTTCCCAATTGGTTTTCTGTGGCAGTCTTAAGCGTTCGATGCGATTGTTGGAAACACTTGATAAGAAATATTTTGCTGGATATCAATTTTTCATAACAGTACCTTAAAATTTTTGCTCGAGAGTGTTGGACATGGCACCGTAGTGACTTTTTAAAGTAAGTCAGACACCCTATGGCATGGTTTAAAGGTGTGGTTGCCAGCAGTTAATTATTATATATTTTGTCGTACACACATTCCGTATACGCACACGACGTCCCTGCCCTACAGCGCTTGAAAAACCTGGCTTGCATTTTCCCGACTGAAGCCTTAGGATAGGATTTCCAACAACATTTAGAACATTTCTCGTGCGCGTCCTTTACTAAGCATGCCACTTTCAGTGCTGTACACCGCACTGTAACAAGGTACACGCCATGCACAAGGCCAGCGGCAATCAGATTTTTGGCGCCGCCCTTGAACACCTGTGCAGGAAGCTGGCGTTCTTCGCCAATGCCGTGGCCTTCCTGGTATTCATCTTCCTACTGCTCATCATGGGCGTACGGTCTAGTAATCGCCCCGTGGTCGTGGAGACACGCGAAGGAGACGTCGAGGGAATTTTAATGATCACGCCGACTACGGTTAGTGCCACCAACAGACCCCGTTACAATACCGCAGCTGTCCTCGCAGAAAAGCATTGCGTTCACGGTTGTTCCTTCGCCGGGACGGGCACCGCCTTTTTGGCGGCATGCTTCAAAGGAACGAAGGCACGCACGCTGTGGTACGTGGCATCGGCCTTCAGCCAGTCCTGCGCTGTAGCTCTGCGTTTTATTTCCTTATGTTAAGGAGAGTCGGTGAATCTACTGAACTCATTTTATGCTGAAGAGAACATGCAATGCCGGTGCTTTTTTTTTTCGTGGCGCACCTTTGCTATTCACTTGTGTAACCGCTGCGTCCGGCACTTGGCGCAGGTACGGAACCTAACATTTCTTTACATTTCTTGTTTTTTTTTAAGGCGCGAGCGCAACTTTGGCCAAAGAGTGCCATGACACAAGGTATTTGGGTCTACTCAAAGTTGGCTCACCGACCCATTATTTTCCAAGCCTGACAGCCCACAGAATACGAGCACAACGCCAGTGGAGAGCTTGAATCCGCTGGAAACCAATGGGTACCTGGCGGCACTGGGGATCGAAACCCGCACCACCTGCATACGAGGCAGATGCTCAAACGACTAGACCACTGCTGCTGTCAATTTACTGATATTATCAGTGGGCGTCCACGAAACTGACCACACAGCCCAGTCATCAATCTGTTTTTGAGAGGAAAAATGATCTGATGAGTATAGATAACACCGGTGAAGGGAGCATAATACACGTGGCTGGGCGGTGTGGCATTTTTTACGGCGTATCCGCCAGGCAGTGATGTTCAGTTCGGGGAATTACCCCTTTTAAGGGAATTTTTGGTACACAATTTAGCTTGAATGGTTCAATTCGGGGAATTACCCCTTTTAAGGAAATTTTTTCGGTACACAATTTAGCTTGAAGGGGACAGAAAATATTCACGAGTGTTTCAAACATCGCCAGGGAAATAAGAGATTTTTTCAGGTAAAGGTAATTTTTGCTGTAAATAAGGCTCATGGCCTGACCAAGACGTAAGCTCAGCTACGAAGGCAGAAACTACAGGCCAACAACGGCACATTCGACGCTAGGCCGGAAAGCTTTTCATTTCGGCCACCTTCTAGCCTTCTCAAAGTAGGACTTAGCGACGCAGCCGGCGAGGACGGTCGCGCCTCACGTGTGTTCTCACCCGCGCATGGTACCGCTGCCTCGCGCTCTGGCGGTCAGAGGCTCTGTCTCTGGTGCCTAAAACTACGCTGCGAAGTGCACAGTCGTGCGCCAGTCCGAGAAACTCAAGAACCTTGCCTGCACGGAAGAGTGGCAGATGGACAGAGGCGTTTGCAGAGCGCGGGTCCCAGTATACCCGGCAGGCGTCGCGGGTGGTACGGTCTTTATTAGACGTACGAACAGCAGCTGCTACACTACAGCGAGAGTTGCTACCACTCCTAGAGCAGAAATTTTGCACGCATCCCGCATCTTTAATGGCACACTCCAAGCGGCGATTCGGAGCAGAGCCCTGAACCTGCGAAGGAGCACAAAATCCGTCACGGCCAAGAACTCGGGATCAGAACCCGAATCACCAGTGAAGCACGCTTTTCATCTCACGGCAGAAGAAACGTGCCCCGGAGCGCCGATTGCATAACACCTTAAGAAAGCGCGAAAAGGATTTCGAGATAAGAGCGATGCGTGATCACCACTGAGCAACAGCGCACTGTCACCTCAACGGTAGCGCGTTCACGCTACGCTTGCTTCGTTGCTCGACAAATTACTGGCGTTAATTTATAACACCGCTGAGGGCTCTGAGATTTAGGTTGTTACTGAAACATTAAGTGAACGAAAAGAAGATTGTTCCATCTCACATATTCTCTCGAGCTCTCCTATATATCCTGTGTGTTCAGGGGGATACCCTAAGGTGGAATGGGTTTGAAACTAGGGTGTAATTACGTTTCAGCATTAACCAAGCACACCGCATACGGCTACGTAGGCAAGCTATTGAGCTTTCGCAGAAACTTCGTGGTTGAAGAAAAATGGTCGGGGCATGGAACGCGATATCACCGCCTTCGCCGAGCGGTTGCTCTATCGAGTACACCGTAACCAGGACTTCGAGTGAGCAATTACTTCCTTAGTTAAATATGCACCTTTGGGGATTGCCCTAAACGCATTGGACTAACACCATTCCTATTTCGAGCTATTGATTCGTACGGTCTCGCCCTGGCATTCTCTAGCTGTCCTGGTCAGCTTAGGTGGCAGAGTGATAGCCCCAGAAAGGCAGTGGTCCTGAGTTCGATCTCGGAACCAAGGTGAATTCTTCTTCAACTACAAAACTTCAGCGAAGGATACGTAATTTTGATTTGCAGCCATGCAGTTTGCTTTGTAGCCAAGCTTCTGCGTTTGCTAATCAGTAATTACTCCTTTATTTGTTCGATATACTTCGTCTTTAGGCTCTTCTTTCTTATTACGCCACTAGAGCACAGACTCCGGTGTCGCGTTTCTCACGGTGTCATTGCATTAGCGACTGGGATACGCTGTGCCATTCACCTTAGTCGCACGTTGGCGGCCCATGGCTTTCGTTGGGCTGTGTACCCGGCATTCCAAACTTAGATTTTCTCTCTTTTTTTTTTGCGGTTCCCATGTTTAAGACCTCACCCAACAATATTAACGCACTAATTCAGAACTAGATAGGGTAGTCATGTTGAGCTGACTTTGCCTCAGTTGTAAACGTCACGAACGGGACAAGAGTTCGTTGCTACGTGCTTCCTACTTTTTCTTCCATTAAGAAACGCATTCTGACTGTGTAATGCTCGAAACTATATGCTTAAGAGTTTTTCTTTGTTTAACACAGCCTTTGGTGGTCATGTCGGCCAACTTTTTTCGCAGGTTGCCCCTGCTTGAAATACGTGGCGGAGAGCGCAAAAGAAAACATCAGCACGCGAAACGACTAGTAGTTGAAAGCACGAGCCGAACGGTGCCGAACGGTGGTCCTAGGGATTAAAGAAGGCCGGCCTTTATTAATCCCATGGAACAACAAAGAGTGGCAGATAATTACTATAAAGTTATGCCGGGCAAAATACAGGAATTTTTCACACAGCTCCAAGAAAAAAGTGCTTGAAAAAAGGATTCTCTTATTTGATGGCGTATTCGAAACGGCGAACCGCAGCAGCCTTCCGAATCCGCGAAGGAGCAAGATATCCGTCGCTGTGCGATAAGAACTCAAGATCAGACTCCAAATCAGCCATTGGAGCATGCTTCTCGGTTTCGCGGTGAAATAAAACTTGCTCTGGTTCGCCGATTGGCATTTGTAATTACTAAGAAAATTAGTCCTTACGATAAGGAACACCACTGCGCTTCGGGCCAGTGCGATAGGAACAACCAATGGGTTCAAAGGTCACAGCGCCTTCGATTGCGGCCGTGACATCGTGACATCCGGCATCAGTTCTGGGCAGTGACACGTCAGGCGCCCCACATATGTGGTGCATGACTTGCGGAGTATTCCATTCGGCGGTGGCGGTAGCCTCCGGCGGTCCGAGGTAGCATCCGCGAAGGAGCAAGATGTCTAAGAAGTCTCGGGATCTGTGAACATACTGTCGCAGTCCAGTCAGAACTCCGGATCTGAATCCAAATCACCCATTGAAATACGCTTTTCGGTTTCGCGGAGCGAGAAAGTTTGCTTCTGCTCGCCAACTGGAATACGCCATTAGGTAAACAAGCGCGCTGAGCGTTGCCGGCAACGGGCAGAAGCCTTTCGTGAAGATGGGGGCGCAGGGCGCCTATGAGCTGTTCAGCACAAAGCACTTTTTGTCATAATGGGTTGGAGGCATGTAGAAGGCAGGAAATCCCAAATATTTGACTATTTCAGCACAGTTAACTAAAAAAAAAAGTAAAATTACACGTCTTCAAGTCAGCTTCATCCCACTGCTCTGGCAATAATTGAGAATTGAAGAATATAGTCATGTGGTAACATTTAATACCAATAGTGCGCCAACCTTGCAAAATATTCCACTTGAATGAGATTACGACTAAGCATAGCGATCATGAAAACATGGGTGCCGGACTGTATCTACAACTATTGAGCTTGAAATAATAAAGGATGGCTATGACTGTACAGCTATCATATCATAATTCAAGAATGCTAATGTATGAAGTTTCTAGGTAAAGCACGCCAAATGGTTTTGCCCCAGCATTCAAAAAGGTGACGTGATATACGTCGATTAAAGCCGCGACGGTGATTAGGCTTCTCCTCATCTCGCTAGAGCAGTGCGGCGAAACTTGTAATGACATCACTGTTTCCGAAATTTCAAGTGTCCGCTTCTTTGGGCCACATCCTGCCGGGCGGCGTCCGATGCCACCAAAAAGCGCATAGTTCTCTTTGTCTTCGGTGGCGTTGGTCCTATTCCTTGAAGCAATCGTTTCGTCGTAGGGAAACGTAGTGCCGGTGTACGTGACGTCATTATTACGGCCGGCCACTGCCCATCGCTTAGCACTGCAGAGAAGCTTGAGTGCCGACACCGCTTTATTCGGCGATTACGCGACCATTTCGAGTGCTAGCACAAAAACATTTCGTATGCTTTACCTGCAAGTTTCACACAGTCGACCCCTTTAAACTCGTTGAATTCTAAACCTCTTCAGTGGCCCTTTAAAGCGGCGTTTACATGACGGGGTTTAGTTGAGGAGTTGGGTTGAAAACCAGTTACTAAGTTCCTGTAAAAACCCAGAGTCGGTTCCGGGAGTCGATGGAGCGAGTCCAGTCAATTTCGCTGCAGGGGGTGGGTTGACTCGCTCGACCCCAACGGCAGATAGCACGTAAACCGGATCGAGTCGAAGAGGCGGGTTAGCGGGAGGGGAGAAGATAAACGCGAACCTGTTTTTCGCTTGCGCCGTCGCGCCTGCGAGACAGCGGTGCCATGCCGCAATCTTGGAGGCTGCTACTGCCTCACCCGCTGCGCTGCTCGACGCTTGGTGTCGCTGCAGTTGAACCGGTCTCGACTCGCTAAAATCTAGTTCATGTAAACACGCAGTTGTCGAGTTGGCCTGAACTTACATAACTCGACCCCCTGACTCGATTCACCGCAGTCGGGTTCATGTAAACGAGGCTTAAGCGAACATTTGAGATTTATCGCTGAGCCATTCCTGACTTGCGCAGAATGTGAGAGGAAGCAGGTTCCTGCTCGCGACGCAGGAGCGAGGGAGCGTGTTCGCCTTCCTCGGGGTGCCCTACGGCCGGGACACCAGCGGCCCGCGCCGATTCGCGCCGCCGGAGCCGGCACTGCGGCGTCCACAACTGCTGGCTGCCAACCACCGGAGGCCCGCCTGCCCGCAGGTGCACTTTTTCGACCCCTCCATGCACGCTGTCAAGAAGGTTGCTTTCGTCGGCCAGTTTCATGCATAGCCAGCGGCAGCGTGAGGAGCAAGGACAGACCACAAAAGAAAACAACCAAGTATGGCAGGTGATCGTAGAAGCGAGGACAACAGATGATTTAGCAGACATAGCCTCCTGCCTCGTCTGGGATCATCTCTTGTACTAGGTTTTGCGCTCAAGTCTATCACGGAGTAGATTTCACAGATTGCTTACTGGTGCCATGAACTGAAAATAACTGCTGTATTGTAATCTGCAGGAGACAACAGTTGTTATCTGAGTACAGACACATGCCTCCACAGGTTTCAGCTTGGTTCCGTTATAGGGGCAATTCAGTGCACGGAATAAGAGACAAACGTTGCATGGTGTTGTCCTCGGACGCAATGCTATATGAAGAAGGTGGACGATTGCATCGAGAGGTGTTACGTGCACTTCTATTTTTGGACATTTAGTGTAAGCGACTTGAGCTCCGTGCTTCCCGACGTTCACTGTGTGCTAAATACTTTGCTTATGACAGGTTCATTTGGAAGCACTTCCCAAAAGTAACCTAATTTTTAAGTCAGTGGGCCGAATTAAACAAGGACATTTTATAGAAACATTTTTCCTTTCAGGCTTGGTGAACTAGTTTAGCAAGAGTATTATTTATTTTTCATCAATGTGCCACTAACTTTTACAGAAAGAACACACAGTGTTTCTACGTGCCCTGATAGCCTGCAGGAGCATTATAGCCCGCTAAATCCTGCAAGATATAGCCCCCGGGAGCACGCGGAACTATTATATAAGGAGCTGTAAAATGCAATCTCACCTCAATGAATGTCGACGCATTTCCAAAGCAGGCCAAAGAGCGCAGACGGTCCCTACCGCAACATCTCCGAACTCCACACGGCTACTACATTCCAGTTTTATATCTACGCACAGAACCAAAAAGTACAGTTTCGCCGCCTTCAGGCTCGCGCTGCTTTTCCGACACCACGGAAACATCACTTTTATGGGGAGCATGCCCACCAGGACCACTGAACACACTGCAGCAGCCGAGCATCACTTCATCTGTGACCGCACTAATGGCGACCGCGCATGGGTGACTGCCCTAGATCCACTGCCGCCTGATATCAGGCCCTCTGCATTCCAATTACAGCCAGCTGCCCGCAAAGCATCGTGGGACTGCTTATTTCTTCTTTTAGCCCCATCTAATGTTAAGACCCTACCCTTTGTGCATACCCTTCCACCCTTAAAAACCGTTCCCATTCCTTCCCCGCCGAAGCTAACAGTCTAGAGGCAACAAGAACCCGCTTATTTTAAAATTAATAAATGCGTGTATCAGATTGTGGTTGACCGCGGAGTTATTGTGGCGCGCTCATATACACGGCGTATACTGTCACGTAGTATTTCTGGCTAATTTCGGGGCTTCCTTTTTGTTTTGCCAAACAAATGAAGCAATGCTCCGGCAGCCTGATTGGAATCGCCTGGGTCCGGCCTGCATTACGGACCTAGAGAGATTTGGGTTTCATACCAGAGCTCAAAGGTTCAGTCCTGAAGCATTTCATCGACAAGCTGACGAAAAAATCCGATTAAATAAGCAGGCACAGTGAACAGAATAGTTGCCGCTACATCGCAAGAGTAATGAAACTTGCTTGGATTTATACTTGTGAATAGTCCGTATTTTTTATATATATCTTGCTCCATATAACCTGGGACGTCTTCTATACAACATTCTTAAACTGCAAAAGCATTTGATTCAGTGCAAACACCAGAGGGCACGCAGGCTATGCGTAACGGAGGTATCGAGAAACCATAAAAATATCGCCCTAGCGGAGATGAGTGGGGCAAAACGGAACATAAATTTGCAAATCGACGCCAGTATATTTCCCTTGCGGATTTAACAAAAATAGAGCCTAATTATTTTCTTCCGTCCTGACATCACGCTCACCAAGCATGGAAAGTCTTGCTGAATAGTAAAACAGTAAAGATTAATCAAATTAAGAAATTCAAACTGTCGCATTTTGCCCCACCCCATAGGCCAACACGAGACAGTGCTCAGGAGAAAATGAGACGCCCTTCAAAAATCGCCATATCACTCATTCTTGCAATGAATGCACTTTAAACATCTGATAATCTTTGCGAGCATATTCGAATGGCACATACTTTATCAAGACCGAACCCGCTTCTGTTTTGTTCCATGGTCCACTGTACGGTCTAAGCAATTCTGCCGCCGGCCTCAGCGTGTATATAGCCTGGCTACGCGATGTTTTTGAACTTCCTTCCTTCATCACAACTTTTTTTTCTGTTATAGAGTTACATTTGTTGCTCTTTCGCTCCGCCGAGTTGAATGGACGTGCGATTTAGTTCGATTCGTAGCGCGTCAACACCAGGAATGAGATTGTAGGTCAGACCTCATCAGGCCAGAGAACTTGCTCCATTGTCAGAATGCGCTGTACAAATAGCTCTTCAAGACCGCCCGACAGAATGCGACACTGAGGTTTTCATGCCTTTTTAAACAGCTTCTGCTTTTATATTCTCTGATTTCCTTCACTGTCCTGTGGTGGAATTAACACCAAAACGCTTGATGGGACCGGCGCTCCATGCGTCGTTATTGTCGCCAGTGGGCATTCATTGTTATTCTTTGTACGTTCAACGAAAACAAGAGCAGAGCTTTAGAGAAAGCGATCAAATCTTTGCGTTTACTTCAGTTCTACGAGAACATCGCAAAGACCCGTTTTGCCTGGCATGTAGCCTGCTGTTAACATTATTTGTTATAATTACCCGAGGCGCAAACATTCTTGAACATTATCATAGGATAACACAAATTACCTTCTGTAATAACTAAACTCGAGTTTTTGTCAGGGCGAGAGGTAGATTGACTGCGCAGTTTATAAAAATCGGTCGTGCAGAATTTTGCGCCTTTCGATCGTTTTCTCGTTCACCACGGCTCCCTTAGCGCTTTTTTTTCTCTGCTTAGAAGCGCCTGTCTGGACACCATTGATTGCAGTTGTAGTGGACACGTGGCAAGTTAAAGTACTTAAAAATTAAGTTAATATCGGAGATCGTTTAAAAGTTAGGGTGCGCTAAGTAGTAAAATGTTGTTTTTTTTGCCCTGTGTAGTGTTTTTCCCAACTCTCCCCTACTTGTAAACGGAAAAATACTAATTCATAGAAGTTTCAGGCAGCGAGGCACAACCATGCCATTGTTTTTCAGCTAATATCTGCCAGGAAAAGATTGATCGTTGAATTCAAAACTGCTGAATACAAGGAATTGTAAGACAACTTAGAAATTAACGTGACTAAAATTAAACCAGTTTTCATCAGTCTGGCAAACAAGCAACAATTTTAAACACTGATACGTATACAAAACAAGTAATCACGGCAGAGCCGCATACTGAAAGAGAAGCAAGCCTACGACGAACAATGCGGCAGATTGCAGTTTGCTGTCATTCACCGATAGTCCGACAGAAGCTTATCCGTATCCATGTAAAGTGAATACCTAATCGGTTGTTACAGCACTAGCTCATTATTAGACCGAAGCATGACTTTTACATGCCGCAAGAGGTAGGCTGTAGATTGTGATTCACTTCGTTATAGATGGCTCCTGGTGATTTTCAACAGTGCACTTTCTAACGTCCAGCCAAATCTGTGTGTTCGGCGTATTTGGGATTTCGCGTGTATCGAAACGCAGCCGTCGCTACCTGCGACTGTGGGTTCCGTCTGTAGCGGAAAGCCGTAGCCACTGAGCAGACCGCGGTGGATAACGTCGAAAGTTGGCAGCTAAAAAGGGGTAAAATTGAGGGTAAAAAATGCGCAACGAGTCATGGAACGGAATAGGATTGGTGAAAGAGTGAGTTGCAGAAAGCGAGCACGTGAATTACAGAGGAATCTCGAGTTCAAGATGATTTATTTGAAAGAAGGAGTAGATAAAGACAGGATGTGTTCAGGATGTAGACAACCGAGAGTCCATTATAATGTCTCAGGTACATCGAAAGATGGGAGAACGGAGTCAAGGGCTCCCTAAACTGATGTAGGTATAACGAAGAGCTTGGAAATTTTACGGGACCAACTAGGCAACAGCCGGTGCAAAAATGGAGTGACTAGAAACCATTGATAGAGGCCTTTCCTTTTTCTTCCCTGCTGCTGCGGCTGCTGCTGCTAATGATGATGCCGATGATTTACCAGAAGGAGAACGTACTCAGAACCTACAGTTCATTCGTAGCTGGAGCGGCTCGGTCTCATGTAATCGTTTAAAGGGACTCATAGGACAAATTGAACTTTGCTTTTATCCATGTAATACCCCATTCTCAAGACAAAGACGCTACTTTTGAGGAAAACACAGCTTTTCTGAGCGAAAAAAAAACAAGAAATAAACAGAGATGTCACCATCGGCGGCCGATTTCGCCACTCAGCTGTCACGCGTCGACACAGTTTTTTTTTTTTTTTTGCTCGGATCGCAGAGGCTCGGCTACAACGTCGTTGTCTTCAAAACGGCAATCACGGTGGCCTTTTTGGTGTAGACTTCAAGGTTTGAATAAATTGGCGGGGAAATTTTTTAATGGAATTTCGTCACCAAGAAATGAGTCTTATGCGGCGAGAAAAATATTAACATCCCAAGAAAGAGCCATGAATGGATCTTTACTAAGAGTAAGAGTTCGATAAAGTTGTTCTTAGCGCCGCTTTATTGCAAAATAAACTGACGTAATATATTTTCTCTTGAAACAATAGGTTTCCCCGTTATGTGAATGTCCTTCAGAAACATGTATTGAACGCTGGCCACAGCATTACGCCGTGCATTCTTCTCTTTAGCGACTGTGCAGTTAACATGCATTCTGTTGAATGTTTATTGGCAAGATCGAACATGCTTTCTACTGTTTTCGTATCACCTTTGTCGAATCCTGAATAAGTACTTTGAAATCTGTAGAAGGGAAATGAGGACGCAAACAAGGATATTAAATGCTTCATGCCTTCTGGATCGTGACTCTGTGCGCAATGCGTTCTTCCAGTTCCCGCAAGTACCCGTCCTCGACGAGATCCCGGCTGGCATAAGCGAGGACTGCCTGCACCTGAACGTGTGGACGCCGACCATCACGCCTTGCTCGACCGCATGCCAGTACAAGCCTGTGCTGGTGTTCTTCTATGGACGGGACTTTGAGCACGGCTTCAGCGACTACCAGTACTTCGACGGCGCTTCACTGTCCGGCTACACTGACACGGTGGTCGTCGTGCCCAGTTACCGGCTCGGTCTCTTCGGCTTCTTGAATGCAAACACTAACGACACGCCAGGAAACGTCGGCCTCCTTGACCAGCTCCTTGCTCTCAACTGGATAAAAAATAATATCGCTGCTTTCCACGGAGATCCCCGCAATGTAAGTGTCAGTTTTTGGCCTTTTGAAGCGAAAAGCTTCACTACGAGGGTCGGAGCCGAGCTTCGCGTATGCCATGAAACCGAATGGCGAGTTCTGCGCATGCGCGAGACCGAGTGACGTCACGTGCGGCGCAGGTGGCCGCAAACGTCGCCGCCGGCGCCGACTCCGCGCCTGACCTTTCGGCGCAGCCGCGCGCTACTGCGCATGTACGCCGCCTCCTAACCGCCGCTACTACTGCGCGCTCGCCTCCTCGCCACCAAAGTGCACAGCCAAAATTTCATTGTCTCTTGAGACAGGTCCAATCCCTGAAAAAATCGAAGTCCGGGTACTGGGGCTCTTTATACATCAAGACAGACGGTCAGAAACAACATTGGCCAAACTCCGTCAGGTGGGGGACCAGGTGGGCCGCTTAGTCCGCCGGGTTTCTAACAAGCGCGGGGGGTTACGATGTAAGGACGCCTTGCGGCTGGCGCATGCATTTGTAACCAGTCGAATTCTATATTCGACTCCATACCTCCACCTGCGGAAGCAAGACGAGGATTCACTCGAAGTCATCCTCCGCAAAATTATTAAGCGGGCTCTGGACCTCCCCGTGACCACCTCCAACAAACGCCTCCTGGGGCTGGGCATGGTGAACACATTTCGGGAGCTCCGGGAAGCTCACTTGACCAACCAATACACACGTCTCTCGAAGACATCGTCGGGTCGCCGCCTTCTTGCCCGACTACACATCCAACACACCACTCTCATGGAAGAGCGCGTACGTATTCCATCCCAGTGGAGATGCGCCCTCCACGTGCGCCCTCTTCCCGCGAACATGAACCGTGAGGACCATAATGGCCGGCGCCTGGCGCGGGCGGAAGCCCTGGCCCGCCACTATGGATCGAAACCCGGCGTATTCTACGTGGATGCCTCCGGCCCCCACCATGGGGGATGGTTCACGGCCGCAGTCGTCCACGAATCCAAAACAGTGAACGGCCTTACTTTCCGAGCCCGTGACATAACACACGCGGAGGAGGTCGCCATTGCTTTGGCTGCATCTCATTCCAATTCAAAAACAATTATTTCCGACTCGCGAGGGGCATGTCGGAACGTCGAGCAGGGCTGGGTACCGTATCTAGCCTACCGCATTCTCCAAAACAGCGTCTATACCGGGGACCCCGCTCACCGGCGTATCGTCTGGGCTCCTGCTCACATGGGCCTTGAGGGAAATGAGGCAGCTGACGCCGCCGCCCGCGCGCTCTCTCACCGGACATTCCCCTCCGACCCCGACGATCAGGAACTCGAATTCTCTCCAGCTTACTCGTTTAAAGACATTTCTTTACTTTATCAATCTGGCCATAGTCTTTATCCCCGCCCGTGTAAAGGTCTCTCAAAGGCGGAGGAGCGTTTTCTGCTTCGCCTATATACAAATACTTTGCTGTGCCCGGCAGCTCTAAAACACTTTGACCCTTCTTTCTCTGGCAGCTGTCCGCACTGTGCGGAGAAGTCTTCGGACATCTACCACATGGTGTGGGCCTGCCCCTCCAACGCTGCTATCCCCCCTCACCCCAACCCAACCCGGGAGGACTGGGAGGCGACCCTGCTCGGCTGCTCTGACCTGCAGGCCCAACGGGCCCTGGTCGCGCGAGCCCGGGCAGCGGCCGACGCCACTGGGGTCCCGAACTAGGGACCTCCACCTAGTACTTGTGAGGGCTGGCCCCCTTTGGGTCAGCTCATACCTCACCTCCCGAAGTTTATCTGTAAATAAATGTTTTCCACCACCACCACCTCGCCACCGTTTGACCTTTCGTTGCAGCCGCATGTTTGCCACAGTTACTAGGCATGCGGAAGGAGGGCTATATAACGCGCTTGCCTACACCGCTATCGTGGTGCTCCCAGTGCATTGTGCGCGAACTGCGACAGCTATGACGTCAAACAAAGCATAACTGCAGCTTTTCGCTTGTATATCCAGGCTTAACCAGAGCTAAGCCACTGCCAATTTTGTATACCCTCTGAATCGAGTCAAGCAGGTTGATTTTTTTATTTATTCACTTATTTCATGATCTGTTGCAGGCGCCCTTTTTTCAGGCGCGGCAAACAGGAGCGAAAAAACTTAGAAAGCCCTTTACAAGTACTCCGAATATATATAAAAAAATGTAAGGCCAAAAGTCAAAGCAATACTACATTAAAACGCAAAAGCGAAATGACATCAATCGGCTAAAAACGAACACAGGAGAAATATTAGTCTGCTCCTGCTATCTGTTGTGCATGCCGTTGTCAAACACACCGCTTCGGTGGCCAGACGACGGCTGCTGCGGCGCCATCTTTTTGGAAACCATCTCTCGGCCCCAACACCAATGACGGCCGCCGAAGGAATTTGATCTAATGGGGCTAGTAAGGCTCTCGCCTTAAAAAACTACAATGTGAGCAAATTGCCGCAAAAATCTCGGAGTTAAGCAATAGCTACTGTATGCATCGTTATTTTTAAACTTTTTCCTCTGACCCCCTTTCCTATTAGGGAGCCTATATGTCGCGCCCCCTCCAGGCGACATGCACGCTCCCTATTTCCTATCAGCACAGTCCGGATATCCACCCGCTGCAACACCAGTACCGCGTATTTCCTTTTATTACAACTACTTGTAAGCGGTATACTCAGACGCACTCTCTCTGTGGCTTCAGCAGAGCGAGGATGCTCGTCCCTCGAACTATATGCTCTGAGTCAGATATAAAGGTTCACAAGCGAAGAAAGTCGATGCTGCTATGGCTGACCTTCCGCGTTGGGCTCCATGGCTTGAACGTCCTCAGTTTTTATGTATCAAACGTGTGGGCATGAACTTAACGTTATCGGGCAGCACGTTTGGGGGCAGCGTCCCTAGCGCGTGGTCCGTGTTTTCAAAGCACCACATGTTTGTGAGCTTTGGCCTCCAGCCGACGTGCAGCGTCCTAGAGGCGTATCGAAGTTTCTGGCGGCGTCTTACCGTCACGCGTCCGCGCCGCCCACCCGATTACGACCAAGGATGTGCGAGGCCCGAGGCACGGCTGCATGCGTTGCGTTGTCACATGATCACGGAGTGAGCGTGCGTCCTATCCGAATGCGGCGAAAGCAGCATGGGGCACGTCCGCTTGGCCGCGTACTCGCCTCTTCCCGTGGGTTTGGCTGTGCTGCCCTCCTCGGCTACACTTAACCTCAGCCCCATTCTTCTCTCCTCCTTCCTTGCCACTCCGCATCCCCTCCCCGCTGAGCTTATTGACGCTGCTCTGCTCTAGTTACGTGTGGTGTTCATTGCATTGTTCCCCAGCTCCTTCTTTCTGCCTTCATTTCCACCATCCTTTCTTCCCTGACGGTGCGGTTGGGGTGTCCGCCAGGAAGTGAGACAGTGAGACTGCTGCAGCGCCTTTTTTTTCCTCAAAAGCCAGTTTTCACCCGCCGGTCGCCCTATCTCTATTGGGTGGCCACAGACAGCGCTTGTTTCGAGGAGAGCTGCAGCTGCATCTGTCATTCTAATAGCCTCCTGCGTTGCAAGCTTGGTTCGAACCCACGCCGAAACGAAGCCAGTGGCCGCCACTCGGGCATCGCCGCAAGGCTGCGGAAGGCGCGTCATAACGTTATTCGAATATGTGACCCTCTTAAAGTGCTCATAGGCAGAAGTGCTGCAATCGGTTGGTGATGCTGGATGATTCTAGAACCAGAAGTGTCTTTAGAATACAGAGTGCGATGCCGGTTTGACGCCAGAGCAGAGGAGCCCTCTGCTGCTCTGCAGAGCAACGTTGTTTGGCGCCATCCGAGTATGGAGATGAGCGAGTATCTAAGCCCAAAGAAGGAAACCTCGCAGGCGCCACCCTGAAACCTCGCTGAGACCAGTAGAAAGAGTGCGGCTGGCTGCATCGCCGAACCATACTGAATGTGCGACGAACCTCATCACAGCTGTCCTCCCACAGCTGTCGCTGCGGATCGCTTAGAGGGTCACCATTTTTCTACTTAACGCAGGTAATGAAACTCGCGCTTAGAAGGATGACTGGAAGGTTTTCCGAGTTCACTTATCTGTTCCATTTCGTGGATGAGTGGACGAGACTAAGGCCAGCCCTGTCTTCTCTTTTCCCCTTTTATTCTTTATCTCCCAAGCCCCGAGTGAGACAGCTGGCAAGCCTAATTTGAGCTATTGTTTCGCACTGGCTGGACAGGATTCAGCAGTACACTGTATTTCCCCATGCAGTAAGTGGATTTATAATGCACAACTTCTTTTTACAGCGGTGGATGTTACAACGGCGTTGTCGGAAAAAGCCGCGTCCATCTTTGGTCACAAACAAATGGGAGGTACCACCCTCTTCGCTCCGTGGAAGAGAGCGAAGACGACCGCTTGCCTTTTCTCCTCGAGCCTGAGCCGCGTTTACCGCTTGGAAAGACGGCGTAACCATCCAAGCTTAAGTTCTTTGGTGCTCGTATTCCCAGTCAGTGTGGTCGCACCTATGCCATTTTAAATCATATGAATATTGCGGTGGACCTTCGTTGTTCCGAGTCGCATTTTCTGCTTTCTATAGGGCACGGGATTGTCGAATACAGCGACCTATAGTAAATGCCTCAGGGTAGAAATTTTGTAGCCACATTTGCATACAAAATGCCGGCAACAATCTCATATGAAACCAGACAGTTTCCCGACCGTGCAATAGCTGTCATCTCTCCAAACAGAAGCATTAGCATGTAGGCACTCATGGTGCAGCTGGTGCGGCTGGAGCCTGCTATCACGCATGTGCAGTTGTCATCCGCCACACGCTCCGTGTGACCGGCTGCCATCTTTGTTCTGACAAGGCTTCTCTTTCCATCCGGATTAAGGGGACGCTTGAACGAAACGGCGGTAGATTGGGCTGTCGCGTGCGTTATCACACTAATTCAGGATTAGTCGAGTGGGTTGGGATGCTGCACCTTAATCTCTAGAGTGAAAACGAATAAGACAGCAGTTTAATTGTGCCTATTAAGCAGTATCATGACTGAAATGTCATTATGACATATAAGGCTATAGGTAAATAAACTGTGCTAAAAGAAAACTGGGGTAATTAGTTAGGAATCGGATCCATGACTCTTGTGTTGCGAGTGAGACACGTTACCCCTAGGCCGAGCCATCCGTCCGACTTGGTAAAAGGGATACCTTGTGTGTCTTGTAGTGTATCACGTGGTCTAGTATGTCTTTTGATGTATTGTAATGAGTTTGTTTAATCAGAAAGACGTACTAATTAACAAATAACCATCACCTCTGCCGCGTCATACCCTTAGACGGAGCGTAAGCGTCTCCCTAGTTTTCTTCCTGCTCCTCACGAATTCTGCCACCGGCGCAGGTTGCCCTGGTGGGCTACGACACTGGCGCCAGCTCGCTCGGATACCTGATGATGGCGGACGGAAGCGCGCCTTTCAGCCGCTTCTTCTTCCACTCGGGCAGCCCGCTGCGGCTGCTCCCGGAGAACTCGGGCGCAGCGGGCCTGTCCAACATGCGCGCCGTAGCCGCCCTCGTGTCCTGTCCGCGCGTCTCCGACGAGCGGTTGGTGGCGTGCCTCCGCAACGCCAGCGTCAACGACCTCGTCGCGTGAGTGCGCTGCGCCCGCCCTTAGGCTGCCCATCAGATGCTTGCAGATACCGCTTCCGAGTTATCATTGCCCACATATAATTCGAACAGATCCATCCAAGGCAGCACGGAAATCCCAGCAACAATAAGTATTTTCCTTCCGAAAGGGCGCCGGCCGCTTCACTCATGTAGGCCTATGTACCATCAGCGTCAGATGGAACGGGAACGAAACAACTGAAACGCAAGCACAAACAATCAAAATATTAGCAGCTGGAGAGGAAATTCAGCCGTGGCTTTTAACACTTCCAAAGAGCGGTTTTTACGCCTTGGATGCAAAAATCAATCGGACTTGTATCCTGCCACCGCAGCGTAATATCTTCCAATTTTGCGGTTGCCATTTCGATTATCTTCTTCGAGATTCATTTGACGCTGACAGTACGCACTCATGTCTCACATGCGTCTCTATGTTAGTCTTTGGTGCTAGCACTCGGTACCAGATCGGTACTAACAATGGCATTTGTGATACATGTTTCGGAGCAAACCTTTTGGAGAAGCAGAGTGCGGCCACTCGGTCTTTGCTGTAGTTATTGTGCCGACAACAACTAGCCGTGCCTCAACATCGGCCCAGGCACTCCCAAAACAAGAGCGGCTGTCACTCCTCTTTAGAGTTTGGCGTGTTTTCGTTCTGACCACAGGAACTGTTTTCCATTGGAGGGGCTGCAAAAAAAAAGTATGGCACGTGTGGCCTTTCTGGCGTTCTAAACCAGCGACTTTTACGCGATAGCGTATACAGCTCGTTCAGGAAATCCTCAAAAAACGAACTGGACAAGTAAGCTAAACTGGGCTAGTCGGAGCAATTGCATCTTGGAAAAACGTAGCGCGAAAAACGAGACACAGAAAAGGTGAAGACAGGACACGAGTGCTTTCTCACGACTGAATTTTTATTGGAAAGGTTATCAGAATATATACTGTAGATGTGGAAGAGGGGAAGGAGGAAAGAAATACAAAACAACTACACAAAAAAGAACAAGACGAGGATATAAAAGGCCGGCGATGAAAGGAAGTACATAGCAACCTAAAACACGTGCAGTGTTACTTAACAACCGATTCAAGGTACACAATCTCACTTTTTGTCAAGGCGATGGATGCGTCACTAACACACTTTCCCCTCCTTTCGCGATATGGAACGCTTCAATGATCTCTCTCGTACGCTGATTATGTGCTTTGCCAAGTACGACAGTCTTTTCAAAAAGGGGGCGGCATTTACATTCTCTGCAATGTTTCGGTAAATTTTCGAGAGCTGTTGGCGTTAAAGAATTTCTCTGTTCGAACAGCCGGACATTTAGACAACGCCCGGTCTGCCCTACATAATATTTATCACATGACAGAGGAATCTTATATATCACCTGTTTTCTACATGGCATGGTTTATCTCCTCGTCTTGTTCTTTTTTGTGTTGTTGTTTTGTATTTCCTTCCTCCTTTCCCTCTTCCATATCTACAGTATATATTCTGATAACCTTTCCAATAACAATTCAGTCGTGAGAAAGCGCTCGTGTCCTGTCTTCACCTTTTTCTGTGTCTCGTTTTTCGCGCTACGTTTTTCTAAGAAGCCTCAAAAACCGTGACGGAAATATTCCCAGAAGTTTCAAATGAAGAAACAAATTCGTCGGCTCGAGGTTCGAATCCAGGCCATCTGCGTGCCAGGCGGGCACGCAACGCATGTGCCACAAAGCGTTTTTGTTGGTATTTACTTGTATTTACTGGTATGGTATTTACTGGTACCATATCGACATGGTATTTACTGCACGAGGTTATGTATGTACAGAAAGGGGACATATACAGATTATTAACAAAGCATGCAGCTAGGAAGTGCACTGCACCAGCCTGACAGAAAACAACACAGCTAAAAGGGCCGTTGGTTCGAGTCTGTTAGAGGGGCATCAAGTGAACGCGTTGTGCTGTGTATGACAGTAAAGTGTGTTGGGAACGTGTACCACTGCTATAGTAATTTAAAAAACAAATTAAAATAGAACGAAAATGCGCTATCGCGTATACTTTTAAGGCGAAGCTTAAGCGCCCACCTAATTTTTTATATACACAGGAATTCTAATGTTGAATAATGTAAAACAATTAATTATATTCACCTGACGTGAAACTCCCATGTTTATTCTCGTAGACCGACAACAGCGCTATACTCTAGTGTGACATCGGCTCAGTGTGTTTAAGTTTCTTTAAGTCCTTTGTTCACATCCCATCAAACAGAATGTAGAGTGGCGAGCAGCCTTGTCTAGAGCGCTTGAGCAGTGCGCACTTGGTAACAAAAACCGGAATTAGAGAGCAGCCCCTCATTACAGGGCAAAGTTTTCGTGCCTGCTTTGTTTACGAGGCTATCTGGCGCTACTTCCGTGCAAGCGTTGCAGCTGGACCCTAGAGGCTGCCACAAAATCTGGATTTGTTTGCAAGGAAGTGCACCGCCCGAGCGCTCTAGACAAGGCTGTTCACCACTGTACGATCCCGGCCATAATAATACATACAGCGATCATACTCTTGTCACACCTTATTAGCGAAAATTAGGAAGTACTTTATAGATTTGGTAATACCATCCGCAGGTGCGCTCGCATACGCACTTAATAAACCATCACATCTTCTCTACGAAACGCGTGACAACATTTCAAACGTCGAAGAATGCTCTGTAATATTTCGACCGCACCTGCACTTGCACTTGAGTATTATTGTGAACATGATGCGTACTCTTCATCATCTCAGCTGTCACAGGAACTAGCAACGCTGTGACATTGACAACTGCATTTTGTTTGTTTCTTTTTTTTCGATAGTCCGAGCACCTATAACGTTTTATGCCTCAGGACGTATTTGCTATTCCGAGCAAAAATTCCTCTTGATAATTTTCTCCTTGCATGTTAGTTACTGTTTTTTCTTTGTTTAGGGCAAAACAATATATACGAATCCACAAAAAAATATCCGTATTTTGAAAAATGTTTGTCAGGATACTTCAACCAGTTCTGTATAATAAAACAGCTCTTTCAATTATTTTTAAAGGCAGTTAGAATGACTGCCGCTTTCAAACGTGCAATTATTGTCAATCAATTGTTCCTTCGAAAACTATCGTCTTTAGAATGTTAAAGCTCTCGAACTCATAACTTCATGGTAAGAGCATTATTCACACTAATAACACTACCATACATTACAGTGTTGGCCATGTAAGCAAAGGCAAACGTGAAAAACGCCAGCTTTACTCACTACATGCCTAAGAAAAATTGCATTGGTTTTGCTGCTGTTAATTGTGTATAACCATTGTCTTGCTGCCATATATCAGTAAAACATTGTTATAGCTGTGTTTTGTTAAAGTTTATCTATGGATAGTCAATGGAATACGCTATCTTGAAGCCCATCCCTCTGTTTCTTGTCTTCACGCAGAGTTTTCACGTTAACGATTTTCCACCCTCTCGCGGTTATTTAAATCCTGCTGGTGGTCTCTTCAGCATAACTTAACGTGTTTTTTACTGCGATGGTTGGAACAGCTAAGGAGGGAATGTGAGAGGGGGGACATTACTTTCAAACAAAGCTACAAGTCTTATTTTGCGATATTTGATGGAAAATGGCTTTTTTTTAGACAATGTGTAGGCATAAGCAACTGGACGAGCTCAATGTCGCGGACCTCTTCGACGGTGCCCAGAGCATGCGTCGTCCTTATGTCGTCATTTCGCGGCCATTTCTTTGGCGAGGCCAATTGTCGCGGGCACATTTCTTTATATGAAGTGTCTTTAATACGGAGCAGTAGCCTCTCAGCTGAACACGCATGTCGGTAAGGAAAAGTTAGGTAATCATCTCCTAGGCAAGCTGCAAACATCCTTAACTTCGGCAGAGCCATTCGATAACTTCGTTGTTATCGGTTGTGACATATTATTTTGTATCCGACCATCTCACGCACATATACCAAGTCCTTCAGCAAATTAGGCAAGAGGTTTTGCGAGCGTCCCTTACGGGCACTATGTAAGCCATTTCCTTGAATTTGCGTATTAGACTTTCCCCAATAATAACGAGTGCGCTGTTAGCACCTTCAGCGAAATTTTGCACCCCGTCAATGATACCGTGGCTTCTGCAGTAAAAGTAGGGCTTAATGTGGATTTCGTCAGGCATCACTGCGGCAATATATTGGTAGTCATGCTGATCAGAAACCCTTGCAGTCATGTGTTTGAGCATTGCAGTATGTTCTAGCTAAGGGCTCTTGCCATGCGATGACCATACAGGCTACATCTAATCGCCGTGGAGTGTGGCAAGCTGATTTTCCTGAAGCCGCACATGCACTCGTAGGGATTGATGCAAATTGTGAAACAAAGGGAACACAACGCCAGAAAATGTGCAGAATAACGCATTTTCATGTTATTCATTGGTAGCAACTTCAACTGCTCACTGATAAACGTTATCGTGTGAGCGCTGGTGTCTCTTCTGGTGTCTCGCACAGCTTAACGAGCAGGAAACGTTTGAATATCCATTTCTTTTTATTTCTCACTCCTTGGAATAAGGTTGGCTTGCCAATTCAGGAGCCATTGATAAGTTGCACTAGTTATGTCTTGCTCTTGGCGGTAGGTGGGACGCGTAAGCTAGATCAAATTTCGTGTTCAAGCACTTCTTGAGGTAAGTACACTCAAGCGATTTCTCACCCTTCAGGGAGGAACGACAACCGTTGCTTCACTGACACAACGTTTCGTCAGTGAAAAGTCTAGCGGCAGGATGAGGCAGCCCTCTGCAGATTTCAAGGACAGAATGTTTAGCCCCAGGCAACATTTACACAAACGGAGAAACGAACGAGATCATTTTAATCCCCGTTATGCCCTTACTCTCGGTTCTTCCTGCTGCGCTGCAAGAAAGGCTTATTAGCACCGGAGCTACTGGCTGCTTGCATTCAGGCGATTTGTATACGACGCTTTTCGGAACTTGCGGGGGTGAGTTCCGCTTACAGAAGTTAGCAAAAAGCGATTGGAAGATTTGTGGCTCAAAAACAGAGAAGGAAAATAAGGTTAGCTGTGTAGGAAACCGTATCGAAAGAAAATGGCGAATTTTAATAATTTCTAACACAGTTAAAAAAAGAAAAAAAGCCGAGTATGGTGGCAACCACCACACCGTTTCAATAGGAAGGTTCCTACATTCCATCCATCCATACAATCCGAGTGCGCGCGAGCGCCAAAACGACCCGCGCACCGCAAGAAGCGGCGGCGCGCCTTTCGCCCCTGTGAGCAACCTCTCCCTCGTTCAGCGTTGTCGCTGGAGCGCCTGCTCAGGGGGAGCCGCAGTCAAATCACCGTTCGCCCCTCCTAGTCGTTCGCTGTATTTCATGAGAAGTGCACATGTCCTAGGCCGGGTGGGAGGTTTTTGTTTAGAGTCGGCGCTTGGGCATGCAACCTTCTCTCCCATGTCTTTCTGAGTGCTACTAATGCCTTCAGTTGCTGACCCGGTTTGCTTCCACACTGAGACTGGCGCTCTTCTTGTGGGTGTCCGCAGAGCCGCGCAACAGTTGTCGCTGGCCCTCGGTCCTCGGTTCGGTCCAAGCATAGGCGTGCCGCCCCTGCTGGGCCCACCGCAGCTGCAAGAGGCGGCAGTGTACGCCGCCGACCGGGAGGTGATCATCGGGCACACCGCCGACGAAGGCCGCTTCCAGCTGTACCAGCTGGAGCAGACCGTGCTGAAGGACGAAGTGGGCAACACCACGAGGCTCGCCATGGGCCTCGAGCAAGTCGTCAGGGAATACTTGCACAACCTCAACATCTCCTGGCAGCAAAGGGTGAGCCGGCGGCTGCGCCTTTGCGAGGTGATGTCAATACTGGAGCGGTCTGAACACATCAGCTTGATGGTTTCTTCATGTGGCGCGCTTCACTACTGTCTCTTGTTAGTCGGTCTCTGTGCTTGAACATATCACAATGATGAAACGACTGACGGCAAGATTTGCACTCTCGGTAACGGTCAGCTAAATTACTGGACATCCACCGCCTTTTTTAAAAATGTGGCCAAGTGGTATCGTGTAGGTGTTGCCTTCATAGCACAAATAAACCTCAAGAAGATTTGCGGGATTGTAGCAAAAAAAACGCTAAAAACCAACAGAATCTCAAGAAATCTAAGGGTTTAAGCACGAAACAAAAATTATGCCATGCTCAATCCAAAGCGTTGTTTACACAATACCTCTTTCTTGCGGTCAAGTATACATTGAACAGACGTGGCGGTCTATTAATACACGTCTGAACGAACATGAAAACGCTTTAGATATTTATCTGGCCATTACCGAGAGTGCAAATCTTGCCTTACATCGTTTCATTATTGTGATATACTGTTCAAGTAAACAGCCCCAATAACATGAGAGATCAGTTAAGGGTACCAAATGAAAAAAAAATCCCGATTGTACATCAACAGCCCTCCATTTTCCTGCAAGATAGTGCAGTCGTGTACCTTGATTCTACATAGCAACACGTCCGTGTTTTTTTTTTCCTTGTTTATCCGCGCTTCCCTTGTATTGGTCATGTTTAATGTGAATAGACTTCAGTTGCGAGTCAGCGCTCGTCCTATGTTTCCTCTCCATTTCGTCCCCGTCTTTCGCACTGTTGCCCCAAAAAGTGTATAACCAACGCGCCTGTTTAGCTATATTGCTTCAGCGGTTCCAGAAAAGCCCATCTAGCCAATCCGTGCTCTATGAAGAAGAAGCAAGTGCAACGTAAGCTAGATGTCGCACTCGTTTTGGCGAGCGCGCACGCTAAATTCGAAAAACAGCGTACGTAACGCGAACGTAAGTAAAACTTAGATTTGAAACAGCGTTTGGCGCATGCGCAGTACGAAGGACGCTATTTAATAGCGTTCGCTATGCCTTTGCGTATGTCTGCGTACGCTCTACTAAAAGTCTCTATTGTACGCTTGCGCCTTTTCTGCTTCTTAAGGCGGTGTATCGTTTCTGAGAATACAGTTGCAAGTTTGCGCTCGTGCGTGTGTGCGTGTTTCTCCCTCCCGTCTTGTGCTAATCTGCGCAAGGTTTTCCTGAATACAATCGTATACCTTTTGTGAGAGTTCCCTGCTTTGGCGACCGAAAGACATAAGCTGCGTAGTGCTTTGGACAGCATCGATCGTCGCCCTTTACCAGAGGACAAGATCCTTGGACCGTGGCTACTGCAGTCGACTGCCGTCAAGACCTACAATGCACGGTTTCGCTACCTGAGAACTACTGGCTTGAGTGAAAAATTGTGACTGTGGTCCTCGCCCCTCCTCTCTTTCTCTTATCAATCCCTTCATCACTCTTCCCCAGTGCAGGTGAGCAACCAGAGTACCCTTCTGGTTATCATCCCTGCCTTCCCTCTCCTTCTTTATCTGTCTCTCTCAAACGTGTCTCTGCCCAGTTTATATTGTGTTTGGCAGAAACGCAGTGCTCCGCAAATGCATTTAGATCTGTGCACCGGTTTTTGACGTTCTGGTGATCACGTAGTCTTCGTTTGTAGCTCCCTGACTCACCAGTATGATTTATGTCCTGATGTGCCGCTGCGCCCTGTAGCAGATTTCACACGTTCGCCACGTGACAGCTTATCAGTTTCTGCACCTCGCTATCTCTCTTGTCGGCAGGAGCCCTACACACAGACGCAGCACCCAGGACATCATCGAAAAGGTTTTGCACCTTGAAATAAACACCGGGGAAGTTGCGGTTTCATTCGACACAAAATCCCTCTTCACAAGCGTCCTAACAGACCTTGTCATAGAAGTCTGCATCGCCCTTGAGGCTGTTAAAGATGAGGTAGCATGGTCGTGCGCCGGAGAGGGAATGAAGGAGGTCGGAGACGAGGATGCGGGAAAAGACAAGGAGAGAAGACTTTATACAGCAAAATTTACATTATTTACATGTGAGCACGGTAACGAGACGCTCACTGCTGGAACGCTGCATGAGGACAGCACATGACGAGACCATCTGATGAAAAAGCCCCTCGGCCGTACCGCTGCCGAGGTTTAAAAGAGTTCCCTTTCCCCAGGTTTCCTAGATGGGGGCGGGGCCTGCCGAGGAAGGAAGTTCTCAGTGGCACCAATCACAAACACACACACACTCCCGAGGGATCACACCGCCGTCACGCGCTGGGAGAGGGGGAACGATGCTATCCACATAGCGCAGACGCCGGAATGTCCACGAGCGGCGTTCCCGCGCAGTTCATGCGTTCGAACGTGCGTTTGCACGCGGTGTAGGGGAGACGCTCGCTCAACCGGGCAGACGGACGCGGCTTCCGTGGCAATCCAGGCGCTCACCCAACGCGCGTCTCGGGGTTAGTCGGCGTTCCGCTGCAGCCATGCTGTTTTCTTCCCCACGACGAAGGCGAAACGTAACAAGGCCGACTGAACACTCCCGGAAAGAACTCCGATCGGTGCGAATGATCTCATTCGATTTCTCGGTTTCTGTCGTGAACACGCGCTTCACTGAAGTAGAATCGACATTTGAGCTAGTTGGTATAGCATCAAGGAAAAAAAAATAACGCACTCAGGACAACGGACAAGGAAGACTAAAAAACACAACCGCTTACTCGCAACTGGGCTTGGTGGGTATGGTGGTCCTGCATGAAAAGGAGTTTTCGTATCTTGACGCGCCTGCGTGACTCGTCCTGATGCGCCTGCGTGGTGGTCTTTCTTTCTGTTTGTGGTTTCTTATTTTTCTCTCTTTTTCTGCGTTTTTTGAATAAACGCCCAGTTGCGAGTGAGCGCTTGTGTTGTTTGGTCTTCCTCGTCCGTTATCCTGAGTGCGCTATTTTTTCCATGACGTACTTCACTTTTGAGGATGTCTCTTTCAAGCAGATCCACGGAGCAGCTGTAGAAGCATCTATTTCCCTTACGGTTACTAACTTAACAATGGAATAAATCGGGGACTACGCACTTGCATCGCTCACGCTTCCCCCAAAGTGTTCCTGAGGTAAGTGGACAACTGGTTTTGTATCCCGAAGAAAGAAGAATTGCACGACTTTACTGTTCACCTGAACAACCGGAGCCTCCCGTATACAGTTCACCGTTGAAGAGGAAATCGATGGCCGCCTCCCCTGTTTGGATATACTCGACTCCCGGCAGTCCTCGCATCTAAATTTCAGCGTTTAATGAAAGATCACCCACACCGGCCGTTACCTTCATTTCACTTTCATTTCATTCCACTTCTCACTTTGCAACGACTAACTTATACAAATTCTCCTTTTTCCCTAATACAATTGCAGATTGGAATAGTTTGCCTGCTTCTTCTCTCCAGTCTTTGAATATGCTGGAATTAAACATGTAATGACTATGAAATCTCGCCTCCTGTCAGTTCTTGGGTGTCGATTTTGATTCTGTCAGTTTTTGTTTTTTTGTTGTTGTGCTCATATTTTATGTGCAGTAATAACCGCTTCAACTGGTCTGCTCAAAGCGTTGATGTGTTTTGTAACTTGTGCTTGCATGCTTTTTTGAATTTTATGTAAATGTATGCCACTTCTGCTTGGGCGCTCAGCCTGAAGTGTGTTCAAAATAAATAAATAAATAAGTGGGTGCACCCTGACTGCCAAAAAATTTCTGAGGTTTCCTCGCTCCTCCATAAAATTAAAGTCTGTTCCAGACGGGAAGACCAGGTGGCTGAAGCTGAGCACATACGCCGTGATTTTTCCACTTGTGTACATCCTAGAAATATCACTGATTCCGTACAACGCCATCTTGAACGTCCTGCAGTAAAGGCAAGCCCAAGTGGCCAGAAGCGAGCTGAAATTCCATATGTCCCAGGCATCAGCGAAACTCTGGCGTGTGTGTTACGCTCATTTGGCGTACAGGCCGCGCATGTTCCAGCTCGAAACCCGAGTCAGCTAGTGCATTTAAAGGACAAGCTGAAGAAAGAAAGATTGCCAGCCCTAGTGTATGCAATTGCATGCGCCTACTGCCCGTCTGTGGATGTCGGTGAGTCAGGGGAGTATAAACATAGACTACGTGATCACCAGAGTGACGTCAGGAGCCGGCGCACAGATCAAAATGCACTCAATTTCTGCCAAACAAAATATCAACTGCGGTGAGGCGCGAGTGACTGTTAAAGAAAGAGGCAAAAAATCGTGACTCTAACTTAAATCATTGACTACTCAAAGGACAGTAAATACGCTTAATCGCAACGACAGAAAATCGCCGCCAATCTACGCAAGATGCCTGGGCTCGTTCATGCGACGCTACCACATTTTGCCTCATAGTGAACAAGGCACCCGTGGGGGAGTCGAATCATCTTTTCATCATCTTTCTTTCGATCAGCGGCATCTAATTTCGTCAAGAAAGAGGCCTGCGGACCGCAGGCCCCGCGAGCTGCCGCATTCGAGCATCCTCGTTCGCACCTGTCACAACGTGTGCAAGTAAATGCAGCCACGGTGTCGCGTTCGCGCACACTGTGTCGTCAACGATGTGAGTGCTCGCTCGTTGCCTCCCCGATGCCTCAGCGTGGGCCGACGCCTGCGCGTGCACGCAGTTGATGCTGGACCAGCTGGCGACCGACATGAACCGAGGGGGCCTGCCATCGCTGAGCGGCTGGAGGAACTTCGTGGGGAGCCTGATGGTTTCCTGCCCCGTGCAGTATTTCACGGAGACACTGGCCCAGTCGAGCCGCGCCACCGTGTACGCTTTCCAGTTTTCACACAGGAGGCTGGGACATCGCGTCCAGGTACGAGTGCGCGCACCCGCGTCTTGTTTCGCAGCGGTCAAAAACATGCCTCGGAGTAGTTTTACTTTCCATTTGATTTATACTGATGACGATTTCAGAGATCTAATCAGGGATCAACACGAAGATTGAACAAGAAAACAGAAAGCGTACAATATCACTCAGAGTGAAACATTCATGGTGCCGACGAAATTCACCCATTTATTGAGCGCGGAAAGAAACGTGAATGCACTAGTATGCGTCAGTGTAAGTAAAGCACGAGGTTACTGAAACGGACTGATGGTAACGTGTGTGGCCTGACGGCAAAGGCAGTAATTACGGTGTAGGATCAAGGGGGAGTTTGTTATTCAATTAATTGTCAAAAACTGGGTGTAATAATGCCTCAGAATCGTTTGTTTTTATGATGAAGCAACGCCATGGTCAGCGCTTTAATATGCAAAATATGATGCATATTTCTGGCGTGCCGTGGAATTCCGGTGATTTGAAGTGTAAATATGCTTCATGTCTCTCTAAACGTTGGGAAACACGCTTTGGAGAAATCCATAGTATGATTACTCGCAATGTTAGCGCTGCCTTGAAATTATGTCCTATTACATGTTACTGAGCACTGGAAACTGCGACTGAAAATTTTTTTTGTACACGTTGAGTTTTGTAAACATTCTGCTCTCGTGATATTGTCATTTTATGGTGTTTTTAATGATCATAGATCAGAGTGGAGTGTGTTGTATGTCACGTGTCATTGTCTGCTCTCTTTCGACAATCTCGATGCTGAAGTGCTATTTCTGTTTGCGCGTTAGGCACTGAACAGACTTGAACTGTGTTAACTTTTTCGTTAAAATTTTTCTGGGTAATATCTTGAAGCAAGTGCTTCTTTTAATCTTTCCTACGACTACAAGCTGCCTATTCTTATTTGCTCATTCATCTTCTCGTTCTTTATTTTATCTTTCGTTTGGTCTGCGTAGCTTTTGGTCGTAGTGATGAATACGTCTGTTATCCATATGTTCTAAAAGGCAGCCATAATTTTACTTCTAATGTCAGAGCTTTTTGCAGCTCTCTTCTGCCATTTGTGTGCAACACACATCTAGCTCATTACGGTTTGCGCGTGTAGATTTTAAACTTGTTTCGCGCGCTAGTTCTGCAACCTCTTGTTGCGTCACTATTCTGAGTCTCAGTTATGTGTCGCGGTTTTCAAATAATAAAATAACTTTTAATAAAAATTTGCCCTATTGCTTCTTTTTAAGCGAAAAATACTCGATGAACGGAATTCTGTCAGTCCATTGGTCGCAAACTCGGGTGCTCGAAAACAGCTCCCATACAAATAATTCGTCTCGTATAAATGTATTTTTCGGGCGTTAAGACAAACGTCTGCGCTTGTTGGTACGTCAGCAACTTGAAATTGAGCGCGAAACACTAGGCGTGGACGAAGGAGGAAGACGCAACGCGCGCTATCTGAAAATTTTCTTAGTAGTCAGCACTCGTCGTTGTCTCTTTCTCTGTACTTGTGTCATGTGTCGCCCCGAACGTCGAGACTTTCGGGCATTTCTTTTCCCATCAAACGACACGTATGCTCTGAGGTAACGTTTTGATTTTTAATTGTGACATGATAGCTCAGCTGTCCACTCATTTCGAAGGTGGCGCTGGCTCCGCACAATATGAACTACTGAGAGGTATTTGGAAAGGAATAATGGTGCCGGGGCTTACTTTCGGCAATGCGGTTCTGTGCCTAA
Organism: Amblyomma mixtum; assembly: GCF_055824585.1. Lineage (NCBI taxonomy): Eukaryota > Metazoa > Arthropoda > Arachnida > Ixodida > Ixodidae > Amblyomma > Amblyomma mixtum. The sequence continues at coordinate 325,964,542 of NC_143014.1, read as the reverse complement.
GGGCAGAAGTTCAGTCGAGATTAGAAGTAAATCATAGAGCTGTTGGAAGATTAGCACTAGGTGCCCACGGCAAAACCACAAAAGGGGATATGGGCTGGGCATCGTTCGAAGCATGGGAGGCTCAGAGTAAAATACTATATGAAGAACGCCTGAGGAAATTGGACGACAACAGGTGGGCAGCTAAGGTATTTAAATTCTTATATACAAAGAGCGTTGACTCACAGTGGCGGGTAGGAACTAGGAAACTAACCAGTCAGTGTGCCGGACACGAGGACGGATAGAAAGAGCATTAAACAACAGGTCAGAAACGCGGAAGGTAAAAATTGGATAAATTCAATGGAAAAGCAGCATAGTGCAGAACTATATCGATACTGGAAAAGGCAGATCAGGAAGGAATTGTTCCATGATAACTCAAGGGGCAGTGCCCTACTCTTTGAACCTAGGTTAGGGTGTCTTAGAACGCGTAGCGAAGAAAACAAATTTAACGAAGATGATGACAAAGGTATTGTGTGTGGTAGATCTCTAGAAACAATAGAACACCTCATACTCAAATGTGATGGTAACCATCCGGATGTCTATGCACACACAGTCACTCTTCCGGAGGCCCTAGGGTTTAAATATAAAAATGGTCATATAAATAAATCTGCGGCGGAAGTTAACAAAAAGCGATCGGAAGATTGGTCGCTGAAAAGCAGAGAGGTGACTTAAGGTTAGTAGGGTAGGAAAGCGCAGTGAAAGAAAATGGTGAATCTTAATGACAATTTACAACTTAGTTAAACCAAAATGAAAAATACGAGCATGTTGGCAATTGCCACCACCCCGTTTCAAAGGGGAAACTCCTATCTTCCACCCATCCATCCAACCATCTATTCATCCATCCACCCATCCATCCAGTCGAAATGTTTTGAACGTATGGGCTTGTTTGCAAGCTACGCTACCGCTTCTAATCTACCTTGGGATGAGCGGTGCGTATTGGTATCGCTCGCTTGCCGCCCCTTCAACGTTCAGTCACGTCGCGTTGTCAGACGAGTAGCATCACACAGATACCCAGCTTTCAAGACACTAAGCAGCGTGAAGAACGATAAAAGCAACGGTGAAATTATTTTGCATATATGGCATTTTTAATAAAATAATATGTGCCGCCGCGGTGGCTCAGTGGTTATGGTGCTCGGATGCTGACCCGAAAGACGAGGGTTTGAACCCGGCCGCGGCGGTTGAACTTCTTTGGAGGGGAAATTCTAGAGGCCCGTGTACTGTGCGATGTCAGCGCACGTTAAAGAACCCCAGGTGGTCGAAACTTTCCGAGCCCTCCACTACGGCGTCTCTCATAGCCTTAGTCGCTTTGGGACGTTAAACCCCATAAACTAAACCAAACCAATAAAATAATATAGGTCTCAGGGACGCTATGCAGTGACCCCAAACTACACTTCTCAGGTGCTGAGGCTAAGGAATGAGAGAACATTTCTCACAACGCCATTTCCTGTTCGACTGCTCCTAACAGGATTTTTACTGAACCATTTCGAAGCACGGGCAAGAAAAAAAAGAGTGTTGGCAGCGTCTCCGCTGTAACCGCACTATCAAAATTATTTGGAGTGAGAAATAAACCGGAAGTCGCGAACCGCCAGGCTTGCCGCCACTGGCTAGTGTTGCGAACCAATTCATTACGATGAGCGAAATTTTCTATAAACACAGAACTGAGCGACGCGATGAACGATAGCGACTCTCTGCTTGTTGCGCGACGCCATCGCGCGACGCGGCACTGAGAATTATTCCCTCATGCCGTTAACGCTTCAATGGGCTTAATGATGTCTGCGCGCGTTTTATCCCACCGTTTTGTGCTGTGTTCTCAGTGCAGTGTAGGAAAACGTGACTTGATTGTTTGAAACGTTCTCATTGTTTATTTTCTCACTTCTACTGTGTATCCGCGATCAGTGAACCCAAACTTTAATCGCAGGAAACAATATCTGTCTCTCCGTTATTCCACTCAGTTCGTGGATTTTGTGTGCGCGCCATAGCTGAAGAGCGGAAGAATGGGCCTAAACTTGCATGATGAGACTAAGCGCCAGACGCGTTCTGCAAATATGGGCTTGATGGGTTCAACAACGGCACAGCATTTTCGGCATTCTGTTAGCATTCCTCAAGCCTGGCAGCCATAAAAAAAAGTAATCTTGTCATTTAGGACTAATACCGGTGAACCAATGACAGTACCGTGTTTAATGCCACCACTGAATCGGCCACTGGAAGTGTGCTGTCAACGTGTGCTGCACCAAAGCCCCGTGGAACGCGTTGCAGGTGACCACACGTGGAGACGACCTGGACTTGCTGTTCGGGGTGCCACTCGAAGAGCCCATGACAGCGAACGACGCCCAGCTAAGCAAGTTTGTGATGAACACCTGGATGGCGTTCGTCCGAAGAGGGTATAGCGAGCGCCCGCTATCACTCCCATTCGAGTGGCAAAAAGCTGACTATCAGCATTTACTCGACCGTCGTGTTTGTTGACACACCTTAGCGAGCACTATGCCGAGAAAAACTCTCTCTTAAACCAAAAGGCTAATTCCGAACATCCCTAAGAGTCTGCGGTGAAGACGTGTGCATCGTTCTAGCGGAGACACGAAGGCAAAAAGGGGGGAGGGGGGTTCTACGTGCTTTCGTTAGTATAGCGTTTGATATGGAATCAAGTATCTGAGACACTTTCTTGTTAAAGAGCAGAATCTCTCGCCGTATTTCTTGCTTTGCCTCTATCTGCGCCGCCAGCGGGGAGCTGCGGAAACATTGCATCCACAAGCATGATGATGGCCTGGCAGAGCTCTGCCGTGTACTGCTCCACGAGGTCCACTTCTACCGCATCAGTTTACTTATTCTAAGACTTCGCGTGAGATTTTTTTGCATGGGGTGAGGTTGCAAATCTCTGAACAGTTTAGAGATTCATTCACAGTGTAATGTGCATATCAGCTGGAGGTGCCGCTACTGTTTCAGGTACGTCACCTTGTCGCGTAGTGAGACCACTAGGGGCCTCAGTACGGCCACTCTGACGCCATCCGCACGCCGGAGGCCCCATTCCGGTCAAGGTGGAAGGTGCGCTGCACGGTGCATGCGAGGCGGCCACCAAAATTGGACCACACTTGCCCTCCGACTCGCAACGTCCGTGTTTGCTGTACGGAGTGGGAGGCTTCCCTTTGTTTACTGGCAACTAAATCAGACACGCTCGTTAACGTGTCTACAGGCGACTCGCGCTACTGGAAATACTGTGAGGCAGCATAAAGTGATTGCACCTCTCGCTGCTTATCATTTCAACACCTAGATGGAGCGAAATCTGTTCTCATATCATAGCTTCCATACACATTAGTAAACTATGCCATTGGGCTAATGTCTCATTGGGCCGCCGCGGTGGCTCAGCGGTTATGGCGCTCGGCTACTGGCCCGAAAGACGCGGGTTCGATCCCGGCCGCGGCGGGCATATTCCGATGGAGGCGAAATTCTTGACGCCCGTGTACTGTGCGATGTCAATGCGCGTTAAAGAGCCCCAGGTGGTCGGAATTTCCGGAGCCCTCCACTACGGCGTCCCTCATAACTTGAGTCGCTTTGGCACATTAAAACCCAATAAACCAAACCAAACTAATGCCTCATTATGAGGCCGCTTGCCAACTACTCATTAAGAATTGCCCTAGCTACAGTCCTCCAAACGCAAGCGCAAGTTGTGCTGGGCAGACAGCTCGACATAATGGCAGCTCCTTTTCTTTGTGATTTTAAAAATTGCTGCCGTG